>NW_027362761.1:561966717-563210943 GCF_046119375.1 Phyllobates terribilis
GCTGTTGAGCATTAGCACAAGCTCGGCAGAAACTTAGTGCATGGATTACTAATAATCTCTGTTACAATAACTACAGAATCGTCATAAATATTATATCGCCATATAAAGCACCAATAAGAGAAACACATTACTAGGTAATTGCTGCACATCAACCAATAAGAATGAGCCCTGATAATGGAAGAACCTGGAGATTTTCTTATCCCATTATTTAAGTACAGTCTTATGGAAAGCCTCAGCAAACAAGTAGGGGCATTTATCAATACTGTATAAGTCGCAAAGTGAAAACGTGGACTAGATAGTGTTAAAATGCGCCAGAGTTATTATAGTGGTTCATGCCAGTTAATAAATGTGGCTCATGTTTAGACCGTTTACACCAACTATTAATTGTAAAGATGAGCGAAGTGATATGATGTGAATTGAATTTTAGGAAATTTGCTGGGCCTGGTTAATTTGAACCTGGAGATATTCTTACCCCATTATTTAAAGGGAATCTGTCAGCAGTTTTTTTTTACCTCATCTGAGAGCAGCCTGATGTAGGTAAAAAGAAGCTGAATCCAACGATGTATCACTTAGATTACTGGGTGCAGCCTTTCTGACACAATCAGAACTTTTAGATTTAGCAACGAAGCAGAGCTCAGAAAGCTAACCCCGCCCACACCAGGCTCTGTATATACAATGTCCATAGACAGTGAGCTGCCTATCACAAGAGGGGGCGTGTCAGACCAGAGCTCACACACCAGCTAGTCACAGCAATGATAAGCTCCTGGTGCTAAAACACTCATTGTAAGCAAACAAAACCCCAGAGCTTGATAAAACAGGCATCACTGAAATCTGGGTTTTAATCCCTACCTCAGGCTGTCTTCGGATTACATAGCAAAACCTGCTGACAGATTCCCTTTAAGTACAGTCCTATGGAAAACCTCAGCAAACACGTAGGGGCATTCTGCATTTATCAATACTGTATAAGTCATAAATTGAAAACTTGGACTAGATAGTGTTAAAATGCACCAGATTTACCACACTGGTTCATGTCGGTCAATAAATGTTGTGCATCTTTAGACCGTTTACATCAACGACTGAGCGACTGATATGATGTGAATTGAATTTTAGGAAATTCGCTGCACCTGGTTAATATGAACAATTTGCAATTCATATTTGCATAAATCAAAAAAGAATGCCCACCGCCATTTTATAGAAAGGAAAAGATTGCATGAGTCAGAGAAGGCTCGTATGACTTCAGGCGCGGCAGAACGGGCCTCCTTTTAATGCAGCTATCGTGTCATATGGTATAGCACAGCCAATCCGGAGAGACTATCATAGCTTGTATAAAAGCCGAGGCAGGGAATGCAGCAGCCATTATAAGGTGACTCTGGATAGTGAGGGGACGTCACATCTTAGCCATAGAGATAGGGAGTGAAAAACCATAAAATACTGAATAAACATTACAGATAGTGTGGGACACCTCAGCAGTGATAAACAGCTACCTTCTGTTTACACACAGCCATATACATGGAGACCACTATGACATTACTAAGGTTGAATTTGCATTAGAGCGCTTGAAAAGTGTTCAATACAGTCCTAGGGGACCCCAGATTGTTACACACATATTTTCAGGGCAATTGGAGGCTTTTCAGTATTGAGATTTTCATTGAATCGTATACCTGAAAATCTAATTTTTTAGAAAAATTTGACAAGGCTGGCGAATTTGAGTAAATTATCACATGAAGGGTTAAGGGGGGATTTGATTAGCTCAAAGCATCACACCAAGCAGAGCATGGAGAGAGAAAATGGCGTTTGATAGTTATATCAAATATATATGGCAGTAGTCACGGGCGGACACAGACAGAAGAGGCCCCTGTGCATGAACAATATATGGACCCTTTGCAGTCCAATAGGTCATCATAATGTACAATTCCACCTGCTTTGGAGGTAGTAGCTGTGGCCCCCTTACTTCTTGGCCCCTGTGTGGCTGCATTTGATTTGTCTGCCACCTCTAATGTATCAACTGATGAGTTGGACCCTCAAAGCCCCTAGTCAGGGTGAGCAAGAGGGAAATAGGATGATTGAGACATGGTGAAATGGTGCTGAAGAACAGGTTATAAAGGAGATAACGAACTGGAGTGGCAGAGCTAAAAAAAGCAATGACTGATGTAGCAGAGCTGAAACAGCAGTGAGCGGAATAGCAGGATTGTGAGTGCAATGGCTGATGTAGTAATGTTGGAACAACAATGAGTGGAATAGCAGAGTTGTAGTAGTGACTGATGTAGCTGATGTGGTAGTGCTGGAACAATGATGACTGCAATACACTCTACTATTTCAATCATTGTGGTTGTAGCAGTGGACTGGAACGGATGCAGCAGAAGTAAGTATGCAGTAGTGGTAGAATAACAGGAAGATTATCTACCTGAATTCTCAGGTGGCATTCTACTACCTGAACCTGGATAAATGGCCCGGTGATATAACAACAATGGAGGATGTCAAGTTAGAGTAGTGGCAGAGATGGAAAAGGACGCAGCGCTCAACACTGGAGCCAGTTGTCACGCAAGGTGTGGGAACGACTTAGTGCAACACAAAGGGAAGAGGGAAAGGGAGCCCAGACTCTAGGGAAAGGGGGGAAGTGGAGACCTCCTAGGTTGATCTAGCCTCACCCTGTCTCCCCTAACGTCCCTGTATTGGCTCTTCACCAATCGCCGCACGCGTGCCTCACCCTGTCTTTCCCTGGCATATGACAAAAGCTAGGGAAGGGAGGAGATGAGCACTAGTCGATCTCCACTAAACACTATAGACAACAAGGGTAGACAAACGGGGAAATTGCTTAGCTTTAGACGACTCCAGACAAATGCGCACACGTCCTCAAGCTCCAGAGAGGATGAAGTACTGCTCTTGCTAAAGCCTTCACAAGTAGTAATGAATATCGCCGGCACCTCCCTCTGATACCCAGCAGGTATTTATACACCCAGGCCAGGGAGCTAATTAGCCAGAAGGAGGTAGCCGCTGGGTCCTAGAGACAGCCTCTAAGATGATGTTTGTAATGCCAAACGTAGAGATCTCCTGCAACCGACTGCAGGGCGACGGTCTGTCACTTCTGACACACCCGTGACTCCGGTACACTATCAGGTAAGACATTTTTTCATAGCCCAAAACATTGGTCAATGCCGTACCACATAGGGCCCACACTTTGCTACAGTAAACACTTCTGATATAGTCCTGGTAATGTGTCCTAAATTTTAGATCCTTTATTTCTACTGCTGATCCTTCCTGGGTCTACTCATTACACCTCATTAGGGACTGGACTCCATGTTGTCTTCCCTGGCGCCCCGATATACAGCTTTATTGCTTCCAGCTAGTTGAAGATTTTCCTCTACCAGTTCTGTCATTCATAGTAATTGGCTGTAAACAGTCGGCACTCTGTAATGTCACGTCTCGTATAAATCAAACATCCCTCGTCATGTTGATAGCTGGTGTTTGTCTAATGTATTTTATATTACGTATGCTTTACCCCGCGGCTCTATTTCATATGGGCTATTATGTTCTTATGGTGGAAAGTACATTATCGGTAATTATAGCATATGTTCACATTATATGATCAATCCGGGACCTTCTCCATTAGAACAAACCAGATAAGAGTTGAGTAACCATATAAAGTCTGACAGTATACAAATGTAACAAAATGTATAGATATTCCATAAGGATATGTTATTGAAACATTGTCACCGCAATAATCCTAATAATAATAAATTAAAAATCCGAAAGCTGTGATATGTACAGACAAGGCTATAAGCAGTGATCTCCAACCTAAGGCAATCCAGCTGTTGCATAACTACAACTCCCAGCAAGCTCCGACAGACGTCAGCTGGTGATGATATCACAAAATGGATATATAACAATCCATCACCCCCAGGATTATTGGCTGATGCGGACAGGATATCATCTCACAGTTGACTTGACACAAATTAGCTACTGATATACTCTGAACATCCCGTTCTACCTCGTCCCAGAGATTCTCTATAGTATAAAGATCTGATGACTGCAAAGACCAGGGAAGCATGGAAAACTCACTGTCATGTTCCAGGAAGCAATCCATGACTATACGAGGCCAATGGCAGGCAAACAAAAACACATAGAAACACATAGAAAACACCTTCAAAGGTGTCCAAAAGCTGACAAACTGCTCAGAAGACACAACTAACACATGGAAAAGTGACAAGTACATATAGTCATGCGAAAAGAAAAGAGGTGGAGGAGTAAAAGGAGGGGGAGACACAGATATAGGCATGTCATGCCCTTCTAAAATCCAAAAAGTGAGAAGCCGACACGTTCAGTCCGCTCCTGCCCGTGCCACCTCCGCGTCGCCGGGTTTGTGCCAGAGCCGAGGTGAACCCTGACGGCCAGCCCCCCTCTCCCAATACTGGTGCCTGTCCGCTGGTGGGTCGAGCGAGCCCCCCTGTGGTGGAGGCAGCTCTAAGCTTTTTAATTTAAATTGTCTCTCTAATTTGAATGAATACACTTTAAATCCATTTAAAAGGATCTATTGGAGGGCAAGTCTCATGCCAGCAGCCGCGTAATTCCAGCTCCAGTAGCGTCCACTAAAGCTGCTGCAGTTAAAAAGCTTTTATAAGGATCGAGCTCGGCTGTCCACCGCAAGGCATCCTACTGCCAGTCCCAGCCCCTATGCCTTGGGGTGCCTCCTGATGCTCTTCACTGAGTATCCCGTGGTCCCGAAGCATTTCCTTTGAAAAAATTAAGTGTCCAAACTACAGGTGGTGTAGCTTGCTTAACAGCCGGGATAATCCGCTGACTAGCAGACACTGCTACTAGGCACAAAGTATTTCCTGGGCTAGATGCAGTTAAAAATTTGTAATTAGATACTCTCGTTGGATGCTGAGAAAGCATTCCATAGAGTCTCCTGGCACGCCATATATGATTCTCTTAAAAAGCTTGGGGTAGGGGTCTAGGGGACCCTTTTATAGCCAAAATCACGGCCCTGTATCGCAATACGTCACCTAGGCTGAAGATAAATGGAACTGTAGCACCCTGAGGGCTCGGTTGCTACAGAGGTATTGCACCTCACCCAGAGGTGTGATATCTCACTCTCAGGTAAGGATGTAGTGTGGATCAGGACCCGACACCTGCATGCATTACACCACATTGCCGTGGGGCAGGGCGACCAATATGCCCCTGAGATGGGCACGACAGTCCCTGTCCCTGGCTGGAGTGGGGGGAGGGAACACTGAGGAAGGGGAACCCTGTAGTGCAGGAGCAGGGAGGAAGCAGTTCCTGGGTGCATTGAGAAGGGAGTATAAAAGGTGGGCACCATCTTAGTTCAGTGCAGAGAAGTCTGAGCAGAAGTGGCAGGGAGCAGGGGCTCTGCATGAGCTCTGCTCCGGAGGCGGGCCTAGTAACAGAGGCCCAGGCCTGGAAGAGGGAGAAGGAAGGAAGAGGAGCGGAGAAGGCTCCAGGAACGAGGAACGAAGGGATCCCAGGGGTGCGGACGGGCGAGTCGCCACCGCATGCCCGAATCCACCTGCGTGGAGGGGTCAGGCCAAAGGGGGAGACCGGTCCCCGAAACTAGTGGAGGCAGGAAACGACCCTCAGCTAGAAACAGGAGGCTGTGACATTTTATGAGGCGCAGCCCCTCACTACACCCGCTAGGAAGGCACCACATAGGGTCAGGGAAACTGGCGCCAAGTTTACCAAGAGGAGGCCAGAGGCAGCCGGACAGAAGGGTTGGTAAGAAAGGCCAGACAAAGGACACACAAAGGGGGTCCTGTGAAGCGCTCCAAAGTTATCTGGGAGTTGTCTGAGCCCCTCACCTGGTGAGCACAGTACGACGTGGGCAGCCGTTACCTGCAGACGTGGTCTGGATAATAAGAACTGTGAGTAAAGGCCCTGGACTGCATCACTGACTCCTTGTCGTTACTGCTGCTGCCCTGCACCATCACCCCCATCCTCCGCATACACTGCCCTGAGGCTATACTCCTCCCGTGGGGAGTTATGCTACGCTCTGCTGCACCCACAACACCAGCCTCAGCGGTCTGCCCTGGAGCGGCGGTTCACTCTGACCGCAATCCACGGGTGGCGTAGTCGGACATTTAAACATCAAAACCACATAAATAGTTCCGCCACTGGTTTGACCGCCCTGAGCCACGGAACCGGGTCGCCGCCACGGAGACTACAACCACCAGCATCCACCAAAAAGGGTCCGGCTCCGGGTGTCCCGAGGCCCAGGGGGCGCGTCAGAACATTTTCATCACCTTTCACAATCACCAATGGGACAAGGCAGGGATGTTCTCTGTCCCCTCTCTTATACATCCTAGTGACGGAGCACCTGCTCTCATCAATTCGCCATAACCCCAATATTAGGTGGATTGAGGTGGGAGGCACCGAGTACAAGTGCTCTCTATTTGCTGATGATGTCCTAGTATATATCACTCAATCACATATATCCATCCATGCTGTTATGGCTGAAATAGATCACTTTGTTACATGGTCAAATTTTAAAATCAATGCAGCGAAGTCTGAGGCCCTCGATGTCTCCCTCCCTAAATCCATATAGGATTCCATCCAGTCCAACTTTCCCTTTGCCTGGCCCTCACAGGGTATCAAATACTTAGGAATTCCTATTCATAGAGACCTCTCCCATCTATGTTATCTTAATTTTGGGCCCTTTATTGAACAACTCCATACAGACCACGGTTGGCAAGTTAGAACTGTAAGATTCACTACGTGAACCACTGGTGTTTTGTGGAAAAGCACATGTACACTGTGTTCCAAATTATTATGCAAAAAGTGTTTAGGAGTGATAAGGGAAGAATTTGTTTGTTTGTCAGTTAAACTCATTGATGGTGATGTGTGTCAGGGCTCTTTATATCACTGTAAGCAATTGCAGACACCTGTGCTAATTAGTTTGGCAGGTGTGTCCAATGAAAGGCAAGACAACTTAAGAAGGCTGTCTCACATTATTAAGCAGCCTACATTTTCTGCCAAAATGGGAAGGAAAAAGGATGTGTCGGCTGCTGAGAAGCAACAAATTGTGGAGTGTTTAGGTCAAGGCATGACTACAATCAACATTGTGCGATGATCAGGATGAAGTGTCTTGGAAATCAAGAAGTATGTAGCTGATTCACAGTACACATGTGTGCGTGCTGATAAGGGCAAATTGAGGACTCTTTCCTACAGGCAATTACGTCAGGTTGAAAGAGCAGCGGCAAAAAAGCCTTGTCATAGCAGCAGACAAGTTTTTGAAGCTGCTGGTGCCTCCAACGTCCCCCGAACAACAAGATGCAGGGTCCTTCAGAGGTTTGCAGCTGTGCATACGCCATCCTGTCGACCTCCTCTATCCACTTCACACAAGCAGAACGGCTCCAGTGGGCCAAACATTACATGAAGACTGATTTCAAAACAGTTTTGTTCACGGATGAGTGCCGTGCAGCGCTCGATGGTCCAGATGGATGGAGTGGAGGATGGCTGGTTGATGGACACCCCACGCAAACACTGCTACAGCGCCAACAAGGAGGAGGTGGAGTAATGTTTTGGGCTGGAATCATGGGGAGAGAGATTGTCGGCCTTTTTAGGATCCCTGAAGGCGCTTAAGATGAACTCCATAATGTATGTGGATTTTCTCAAAGAGCACTTCCTGCCATGGTTCAAGAAGAAGAACCGTGTATTTCACAGCAAGATCATTTTTTTGCATGATAATGCACCATCTCATGCTGCACATAAAACATCTGCATCTCTGGCTGATATGGGCATAAATGGTGACAAACTTATGGTGTGACCCCCATACTCCCCTGACCTCTACCCCATTCAGAACCTTTGGAGCATCATTAAAAGGAGTGTCTATGATGGCGGGAGGCAGTTCACATCTAAGCAACAGCTCTGGGAGGGTATTCTGTCCTCATGCAAAACAATTGAAGCAGAAACCATCCAAAACCTGACAAATTCAATGGACGAGAGAGTTCAGAAGCTCCTTTCGAACAAGGGGTCCTATGTGAAAATGTAACATCACCTAGAATAAAGTTTTGAGTTGAAAACTGTTTGATTTCAGTTTCTAACAACCTGCTAATGCTTATAATTTCAAAAATGACCATTTTTTTGGTCTTTATTAAAATGAAAAGGTTGATCGAAAAGTTTGGGGGATCTAAGAGTGTGGCAACTAGAGATGAGCGTTGTTCTACTCGAACTGTTCGCCAATCTCAAATTCGAGCTGTTTTGGGCGGTGTTCGAGCCGTTCGGCGAACACGAACAATTTGAGAAAAATTCGGCTGTTCGAGGTTATGTTCGATAACTGTTCGTGCACCAAAATCATAACTGGATTTTTTCTCAGTAATGATGAAAATTAATGTTAATACGCAGTTTGAGTGTACAGCGGGGTGGGGGGAGGGGCAGGGGATGGATCTCTGCAGGAACAATGAAGATCTCCATTTTTTTTTCTCTTTCCTGCATTTACAGTGGGGAGGTGCAATCTGTCAGCCTATCAGCAGCGCACACACGGAGCGAAGTGCTTTTTTTCACACAAGCAAGGGCATGTGTCATTGGCAGTGTATGTCACATGTCCTTGCCCTATAAGACCAAGCCATTTTCCCCGTCGCCACCATTTTCTCACTGCTGCAGCTGCGTGTTAGACGGCACCGCTGTTGCTGTGTGCGCTATACCTTGTCAATTTCAAGCCAATTTTCGCACAAATATACAGATAGCTTGGGAGTAGGGAATAGTTGTGATTGCAGTCCTTTTAAGGACTAGGTTACAGCATTTCCTACGACTTTTATCAGGGAGGTCTGTGCTCTTAAATAGATAGGTTGTGGGAGTAAAGACTAATTGTAATTGGAGTCCTTTTCAGGACTAGGTTACATGAGTTCCTATCAGTTTTTGCCAGGCAGGTCTGTGCCAGTGCTGTGCAAGTTTTTTTCACAGCATTTGGCTGAATCTAGCAAAGCTAATCCTTTTTGGCCTATTGCAGAGTGTGTTAGTCAGTGGAGTAGCCTATCTGTGTTGCAAGATATACCACCTGTGTATAGAATACCAATTTTTTTACTGCACCTAGTGAAGTAAAATCTTTTGGGCATAGCATCATTCTATTAGTCCATCTATACTGACCTCCATCAGGTTGCAAACGGCATATATTTTTTTCTGCATCTACCTCTGAAAAAATATTGGGCTTCTAGCTGTGTGTGGGTCTTGTTCTATTAATCCATCTATACTGACCTCCATCAGGTTGCAAACTGAATATAATTTTTTTCTGCATCTAGCTCTGAAAAAATATTTGGCCTTCTAGTAGTGTGTCGGACTTTCTCTATTAGTCCATCTATACTGACCTCCATCAGGTTGCAAATTAAAACTAATTTTTATCTGCATCTACAGTACCTCTGAAAAAATATTTGGGCTTCTAGCTGTGTGTGGGACTTGTTGTATTAGTCCATCTATACTGACCTCCATCAGGTTGCAAACAGAATATATTTTTTTCTGCATCTACTTCTGAAAAAATATTTGGCCTTCTAGTAGTGTGTCGGACTTTCTCTATTAGTCCATCTATACTGACCTCCATCAGGTTGCAAATTAAAAATAATTTTTATCTGCATCTACAGTACCTCTGAAAAAATATTTGGGCTTCTAGCTGTGTGCGGGACTTGTTGTATTAGTCCATCTATACTGACCTCCATCAGGTTGCAAACTGAATATATTTTTTTCTGCATCTACCTCTGAAAAAATATTTGGCCTTCTAGTAGTGTGTCGGACTTTCTCTATTAGTCCATCTATACTGACCTCCATCAGGTTGCAAATTAAAACTAATTTTTATCTGCATCTACAGTACCTCTGAAAAAATATTTGGGCTTCTAGTAGTGTGTCGGACTTTCTCTATTAGTCCATCTATACTGACCTCCATCAGGTTGCAAATTAAAACTAATTTTTATCTGCATCTACAGTACCTCTGAAAAAATATTTGGGCTTCTAGCAGTGTGTGGGACTAGTTCTATTAGTCCATCTATACTGACCTCCATCAGGTTGCAAACTGAATATATTTTTTTCTGCATCTACCTCTGAAAAAATATTGGGCTTCTAGCTGTGTGTGGGTCTTGTTCTATTAATCCATCTATACTGACCTCCATCAGGTTGCAAACTGAATATATTTTTTTCTGCATCTACCTCTGAAAAAATATTTGGCCTTCTAGTAGTGTGTCGGACTTTCTCTATTAGTCCATCTATACTGACCTCCATCAGGTTGCAAATTAAAACTAATTTTTATCTGCATCTACAGTACCTCTGAAAAAATATTTGGGCTTCTAGCAGTGTGTGGGACTTGTTCTATTAGTCCATCTATACTGACCTCCATCAGGTTGCAAACTGAATATTGTTTTTTCTGCATCTACCTCTGAAAAAATATTGGGCTTCTAGCTGTGTGTGCGTCTTGTTCTATTAATCCATCTATACTGACCTCCATCAGGTTGCAAACTGAATATATTTTTTTCTGCATCTACCTCTGAAAAAATATTTGGCCTTCTAGTAGTGTGTCGGACTTTCTCTTTTAGTCCATCTATACTGACCTCCATCAGGTTGCAAATTCAAAATAATTTTTTTCTGCATCTAACCCAGCCAATAGTTTTGGCCTAATACCACAGTTTGGCCACTCAGCTCTGCTCGGTTACCATCCATTGTTTTTTTGTGCAAACAACTCCAGAGTTGTGAATTAGTTAACCACCAAAATGAGTGGAAAAAGGCCTGCTGCTGGTGGAAAGGGGAATAGGCGTGTTGGGAAGGGGAAAAAAGGTTGTGTCCGTGGGGTAGGTGTTAAAGCAACAGTAACATCTGCAGAAGAAAGACCATCTTCCAGCCAAACTAAAATGTCTACTTCTTTTAGCGGACAATGTGATAAGATCCCTTTCTTACGGCCACGCCAATCGCTACAAATTCCAGATGAGGCACAAAAACAGCAGGTGCTTCAACGGATATCAAGTGCTCCTTTAAGTGGGCTCTCCTCCACATCAACTTCAACATCACAAATACTCCAGTCCTCAAAGGTGTCACCCAAATCGCACTTGCTTCCTCACAGCTCCCAAATCTCCAGCTGCCCGTCTGAGTATGAGGTAGAACAGATGGTTGAGTCTGCAGAGCTGTTTACTCATACTATAGCCTGGGAATCAGAGGTCGACTCCAGCGCTTCTGTGAATCCAGACGAGGAAATGATCTGCACTGATGCCCAGAATCTTTATGAGTCGGATCCAGGACCAGACGCAGAAGGTTCTGACCATAATGTAGACCCTCATTCCCAAACTGTAACTCCTGTTGGTGGAGACAATGAGGAAGACGATGATAAGACTCAAATACCTGATTGGAGCGACAACTTTAGTTTTTTGTCAGGGCAGGAACAGGTTGGCTCTGAGGACGACGGGTGTGATAACGCACAGGGTGATGATGATGAGGTCGGAGATCCCACTTACTGTCAACCCACAGTCAGCCAAGAGATGAGGTCAGCAGAGGAGGTGGAGGAAGATGCTAGTGACGACGAGGTCAGGTTGCGCCTTCCTGGACAGAGACGTAGTACTGGAAGCACGTCAACAACTGCATCCTCAAACACAACTCTGCCTCTCACCACAAGTCGTGGTGGCTCTTCAGGTCGCATGGGTGCTAAGCCTTGCATAGCCTGGGCATTTATTCAGATCGATAAAGATGACCCAACTCGTGTTATCTGTAACATTTGTCAGCAAAAGCTAAGTAGAGGCCAAAAAATACATAGTTTGAGTACTTCTTGCATGAACCGGCACATGGACATGAAGCATAAGTTGCAGTGGGAAGCTCAGTGTGCTACAATGCGGCCTAGCCGGCCGGGCCAACCACCGTCTGCTATATCTTGTGCATCCGCGGCCTCTTCATCCTCTGTGACTGGGGGGACAGCAGTCACACCTGTTTTGGGGCGCAGACCTGCCACCTCTTTACCCGCAACAGCCAGCGTGATTGGCAGGTCATCATTTTCTTTGGAGGTGGTAACACCAGCTGGTGTTGAGCGCTGTCCGACATCGATAGCACCACCTTTGGATGAAGGCAACCTAACATGTCCGCCTGCATCTTCCTCACAGACCGGCAGTTTGCCGGGGACACCCTTATCAACCCCGTCTAAGCACAATAGCCAGCCCTCGGTCCCTCAGATGTGGACAAGTAAAAGACCATTTCCTCCTAGCCATGAGAAAGCTAAGAGGTTGAATTTCACCATCTGCAAGCTCTTGGCTACAGAAATGCTGCCTTTCCGCCTGGTGGACACAGAGGATTTTCGAGACCTTATGTCCGTCGCAGTGCCCCAGTACCAGATGCCCAGTCGGCACTACTTCTCAAAGAAAGGTGTGCCTGCGCTCCACCAGCATGTCGCACACAACATCACCGCTTCTTTGAGAAACTCTGTGTGTGACAGGGTGCATTTCACCACAGACACTTGGACGAGTAGGCATGGACAGGGGCGTTACATGTCGCTGACTGGGCACTGGGTAACTATGGTGACAGCAGGACAAGGGGCTGCTGTCCAAGTCTTGCCGTCCCCACGAGTTGTGCGTCAATCCTCTTTATGTCAAAGTTCCTCCACTGCTTCTGCCTCCTCAACCTCCTCTCGGTCTTCCACCTGCACCCAAAGCCTGTCTGGTCATGCCACAAGCTTTCTAACTGCGCAGAAGGGATCCTGCACACCTCCTTACTATGCTGGCAGTAGGGCTCAACGTCATCAGGCGGTTTTTACATTGAAATGTCTGGGAAATGTGAGTCACACAGCTGAGGAGTTGTGGTCAGCTCTGGAGAACCAATTTCATGAATGGTTGTCTCCACTGGACCTGAAACCAGGGAAGGCCGTGTGCGACAATGCTGCAAACCTGGGTGCGGCCCTTCGCCGGGGCAATGTCACACACGTGCCTTGTATGGCTCACGTGTTGAACCTGGTTGTCCAGCAATTTTTAGCCCACTATCCCAGACTAGATGGCCTTCTGCAGAGGGCACGGTCGCTGTGTGCTCACTTCCGCCGTTCGCATCCCGCAGCTCAGCGACTTACATCTCTACAGAAGTCGTTGGGCCTGCCACTTCACCGGCTAAAATGCGATGTGCCTACCCGGTGGAATTCAACTCTGCACATGTTGCAGCGACTGTGGCAGCACCGACAAGCCCTGGTGCAATACGTTCTGACGTATAGCCTGGGCCAACGAGATTCAGAAGTGGGGCAAATCACGCTGGAGGAGTGGTCTCAGATCAGGGACCTATGCACCCTTCTGCACAGTTTTGAAATGGCGACGAAGATGTTTAGTGCTGAGATTGCCATTATCAGCATGACTATTCCGGTGATTTACATGCTGGAGCACATGTTAAACAGAATTCGGAGTCAGGTGGTGGCACAAGAGGAGGTGGAGGAAGTAGAGGAGGAGGAGTTGTATGCGGAAGGGTTAACATCTGCAAGGTCCAGAAGGTCGGCAGCACCAAGGCGGCAGGCATGTGAGGGTGGGGGAGATGGTTTTACCAGGGCGCATGGTAGCAGCCAAACTAGTGAGGAAGGTGCAGGAGCCCAGGAAGAAGTGGAGGACGAACTGATGGAAGACTCATCAGATGAGGGAGACCTTGATCACATTTCTGTTGTGCGAGGTTGGGGGGAGAGGACAGAGGAAGGAAGCATGATTGTTACCTCGCCACCAACACAACAGGGACTTGGTGCTCCTGGATGCGCAACACACATGAGTGCCTTCTTGCTGCACTACCTGCAACATGACCCTCGAATTGTGAGAATTAGAAATAATCCTGACTACTGGGTTGCCACACTGTTAGATCCCCGGTACAAAAGTAAATTTGCAGAAATTATTCCTGCCATAGAAAGGGATGCACGCATGCAGGAGTATCAGCAGAGACTGTTGCAGAATCTTACATGTGCTTTTCCACAAAATACCAGTGGTGCACGTAGTGAATCTCACAGTTCCAACTTGCCAACCGTGGGACCGTCAAGTGTTCAGCACTCAAACCGTAACAGAACCACAGTATCTGCTGGTAACATCAATTTTGCGAAATCATTTCACCACTTTTTTAGCCCATCCTTTGCAAGGCCACAGGAGACAAGAAGTCTGACACATAGTCAACGCCTAGAGACGATGGTACAGGAGTATCTCCAAGTAAACATTGAAGCCACGACTGTGTCACTGGACCCTTGCTCTTTTTGGGCTTCCAATCTGGATAAATGGCCGGAGCTAGCCACTTACGCCTTGGAGATCTTGTCATGCCCCGCAGCCAGCGTTCTGTCTGAACGTGTGTTCAGCGCTGCTGGTGGTGTGCTGACAGATAAGCGCACGCGGCTCTCCACTGATAATGTAGACAGACTCACGTTCATAAAGATGAACAAATCATGGATCCGAAACGACTTTTCTACCCCTGTGTCATCCTGGGGAGAGTAAAAGCTTGATGATTGGTTGAAATCACCCTACCAAACGTTTTAAGCTTTCAAATTACTAATCATGTTTATCTGTATCTTGACTGGAAAATAATTTGGGCTTTGTAGCAGTGTGCAGCACTGATCCTATTAGGCCATCTATAATAAGCTCCACCAGATTTAAAATTAAAAATAATTTTTAGCTGCATCTAGCCCGGAAAATAATTTTGGGGCTCCGAGATGCGCAAGACACATAAGTGCCTTCTTGCTGCACTACCTGCAGCATGACCCTCATATTGTCAGAATTCGAAGTAATCATGACTACTGGGTTGCCACACTCTTAGATCCCCCAAACTTTTCGATCAACCTTTTCATTTTAATAAAGACCAAAAAAATGGTCATTTTTGAAATTATAAGCATTAGCAGGTTGTTAGAAACTGAAATCAAACAGTTTTCAACTCAAAACTTTATTCTAGGTGATGTTACATTTTCACATAGGACCCCTTGTTCGAAAGGAGCTTCTGAACTCTCTCGTCCATTGAATTTGTCAGGTTTTGGATGGTTTCTGCTTCAATTGTTTTGCATGAGGACAGAATACCCTCCCAGAGCTGTTGCTTAGATGTGAACTGCCTCCCGCCATCATAGACACTCCTTTTAATGATGCTCCAAAGGTTCTGAATGGGGTAGAGGTCAGGGGAGCATGGGGGTCACACCATAAGTTTGTCCCCTTTTATGCCCATATCAGCCAGAGATGCAGATGTTTTATGTGCAGCATGAGATGGTGCATTATCATGCAGAAAAATGATCTTGCTGTGAAATACACGGTTCTTCTTCTTGAACCATGGCAGGAAGTGCTGTTTGAGAAAATCCACATACATTATGGAGTTCATCTTTAGCGCCTTCAGGGATCCTAAAGGGGCCGACAATCTCTCTCCCCATGATTCCAGCCCAAAACATTACTCCACCTCCTCCTTGTTGGCGCTGTAGCCGTGTTTGCGTGGGGTGTCCATCAACCAGCCATCCTCCACTCCATCCATCTGGACCATCGAGCGTTGCACGGCACTCATCCGTGAACAAAACAGTTTTGAAATCAGTCTTCATGTAATGTTTGGCCCACTGGAGCCGTTTCTGCTTGTGTGAAGTGGATAGAGGAGGTCGACAGGATGGCGTATGCACAGCTGCAAACCTCTGAAGGACCCTGCATCTTGTTGTTCGGGGGACGTTGGAGGCACAAGCAGCTTCAAAAACTTGTCTGCTGCTATGACAAGGCTTTTTTGCCGCTGCTCTTTCAACCTGACGTAATTGCCTGTAGGAAAGAGTCCTCAATTTGCCCTTATCAGCACGCACACGTGTGTACTGTGAATCAGCTACATACTTCTTGATTGTCCAAGACACTTCATCCTGATCATCGCACAATGTTGATTGTAGTCATGCCTTGACCTAAACACTCCACAATTTGTTGCTTCTCAGCAGCCGACACATCCTTTTTCTTTCCCATTTTGGCAGAAAATGTAGGCTGCTTAATAATGTGAGAGAGCCTTCTTAAGTAGTCTTGCCTTTCATTGGACACACCTGCCAAACTAATTAGCACAGGTGTCTGCAATTGCTTACAGTGATATAAAGAGCCCTGACACACATCACCATCAATGAGTTTAACTGACAAACAAACAAATTCTTCCCTTATCACTCCTAAACACTTTTTGCATAATAATTTGGAACGCGGTGTACATGTGCTTTTCCACAAAACACCAGCGGTTCACGTAGTGAATCTTACAGTTCTAACTTGCCAACCGTGGTCTGTATGGAATTGTTCAATAAAGGGCCCAAAATTAAGATAACATAGATGGGAGAGGTCTCTATGAATAGGAATTCCTAAGTATTTGATACCCTGTGAGGGCCAGGCAAAGGGAAAGTTGGACTGGATGGAATCCTATATGGATTTGGGGAGGGAGACATCGAGGGCCTCAGACTTCGCTGCATTGATTTTAAAATTTTACCATGTAACAAAGTGATCTATTTCAGCCATAACAGCATGGATGGATATATGTGATTGAGTGATATATACTAGGACATCATCAGCAAATAGAGAGCACTTGTACTCGGTGCCTCCCACCTCAATCCACCTAATATTGGGGTTATGGCGAATTGATGAGAGCAGGTGCTCCGTCACTAGGATGTATAAGAGAGGGGACAGAGGACATCCCTGCCTTGTCCCATTGGTGATTGTGAAAGGTGATGAAAATGTTCTGACGCACCCCCTGGGCCTTGGGACACCCGGAGCCGGACCCTTTTTGGTGGATGCTGGTGGTTGTAGTCTTCGTGGCGGCGACCCGGTTCCGTGGCTCAGGGCGGTCAAACCAGTGGCGGAACTATTTATGTGGTTTTGATGTTTAAATGTCCGACTACGCCACCCGTGGATTGCGGTCAGAGTGAACCGCCGCTACAGGGCAGACCGCTGAGGCTTGTGTTGTGGGTGCAGCAGAGCGTAGCATAACTCCCCACGGGAGGAGTATAGCCTCAGGGCAGTGTATGCGGAGGATGGGGGTGATGGTGCAGGGCAGCAGCAGTAACGACACGGAGTCAGTGATGCAGTCCAGGGCCTTTACTCACAGTTCTTATTATCCAGACCACGTCTGCAGGTAACGGCTGCCCACGTTGTACTGTGCTCACCAGGTGAGGGGCTCAGACAACTCCCAGATAACTTTGGAGCACTTCACAGGACCCCCTTTGTGTGTCCTTTGTCTGGCCTTTCTTACCAACCCTTCTGTCCGGCTGCCTCGGGCCTCCTCTTGGTAAACTTGGCGCCAGTTTCCCTGACCCTATGTGGTGCCTTCCTAGCGGGTGTAGCGAGGGGCTGCGCCACAAAAAATGTCAGAGCCTCCGGTTTCTAGCTGAGGGTCGTTTCCTGCCTCCACTAGTTCGGGGACCGGTCTCCCCCTTTGGCCTGACCCCTCCACGCAGGTGGATTCGGGCGTGCGGTGGCGACTCGCCCGTCCGCACCCCTGGGATCCCTTCATTCCTCGTTCCTGGAGCCTTCTCCGCTCCTCTTCCTTCCTTCTCCCTCTTCCAGGCCTGGGCCTCTGTTACTAGGCCCGCCTCCGGAGCAGAGCTCATGCAGAGCCCCTGCTCCCTGCCACTTCTGCTCAGACTTCTCTGCACTGAACTAAGATGGTGCCCACCTTTTATACTCCCTTCTCAATGCACCCTGGAACTGCTTCCTCCCTGCTCCTGCACTACAGGGTTCCCCTTCCTCAGTGTTCCCTCCCCCCACTCCAGCCAGGGACAGGGACTGTCGTGCCCATCTCAGGGGCATATTGGTCGCCCTGCCCCACGGCAATGTGGTGTAATGCATGCAGGTGTCGGGTCCTGATCCACACTCCATCCTTACCAGAGAGTGAGATATCACACCTCTGGGTTAGGTGCAATATGTCTGTAGCAACCGAGCCCTCAGGGTGCTACAGTTCCATTTATCTTCAGCCTAGGTGACGTATTGCGATACAGGGCCGTGATTTTGGCTATAAAAGGGTCCCCTAGACCCCTACCCCAAGCTTTTTAAGAGAATCATATATTGCGTGCCAGGAGACTCTATGGAATGCTTTCTCAGCATCCAACGAGAGTATCTAATTACAAATTTTTAACTGCATCTAGCCCAGGAAATACTTTGTGCCTAGTAGCAGTGTCTGCTAGTCAGCGGATTATCCCGGCTGTTAAGCAAGCTACACCACCTGTAGTTTAGACACTTAATTTTTTCAAAGGAAATGCTTCGGGACCATGGGATACTCAGTGAAGAGCATCAGGAGGCACCCCAAGGCATAGGGGCTGGGACTGGCAGTAGGATGCCTTGCGGTGGACAGCCGAGCTCGATCCTTATAAAAGCTTTTTAACTGCAGCAGCTTTAGTGGACGCTACTGGAGCTGGAATTACACGGCTGCTGGCATGAGACTTGCCCTCCAATAGATCCTTGTAAATGGATTTAAAGTGTATTCATTCAAATTAGAGAGACAATTTAAATTAAAAAGCTTAGAGCTGCCTCCACCACAGGGGGGCTCGCTCGACCCACCAGCGGACAGGCACCAGTATTCGGAGAGGGGGGCTGGCCATCAGGGTTCACCGCGGCTCTGGCACAAACCCGGCGACACGGAGGTGGCACGGGCAGGAGCGGACTGGCCGTGTCGGCTTCTCACTTTTTGGATTTTAGAAGGGCATGACATGCCTATATCTGTGTCTCCCCCTCCTTTTACTCCTCCACCTCTTTTATTTTCGCATGACTATATGTACTTGTCACTTTTCCATGTGTTAGTTGTGTCTTCTGAGCAGTTTGTCAGCTTTTGGACACCTTTGAAGGTGTTTTCTATGTATTTCTATGTGTTTTTGTTTGCCTGCCATTGGTTTTAACGGTGTTCGAAGGTGTTCGACGAACAGTTCGACGAACAGTTCGGCGAACACACGGGTGTTCGACGAACCGAACCGAACTCGAACACTACGGGGGTGGCTCAACACTAGTGGCAACCCAGTAGTCATGATTACTTCGAATTCTGACAATATGAGGGTCATGCTGCAGGTAGTGCAGCAAGAAGGCACTTATGTGTCTTGCGCATCTCGGAGCCCCAAAATTATTTTCCGGGCTAGATGCAGCTAAAAATTATTATTAATTTTAAATCTGGTGAAGCTTTAGTATAGATGGCCTAATAGGATCAGTGCTGCAAACTGCTACAAAGCCCAAATTATTTTCCAGTCAAGATACAGATAAACATGATTAGTAATTTTAAATCTGGTGGAGCTTATTATAGATGGCCTAATAGAATCAGTGCTGCACACTGCTACAAAGCCCAAATTATTTTCCAGCCAAGATACAGATAAACATGATTAGTAATTTGAAAGCTTAAAACGGTTGGTAGGGTGATTTTAACCAATCATCAAGCTTTTACTCTCCCCAGGATGACACAGGGGTAGAAAAGTCGTTTCGGATCCATGATTTGTTCATCTTTATGAACGTGAGTCTGTCTACATTATCAGTGGAGAGCCGCGTGCGCTTATCTGTCAGCACACCACCAGCAGCGCTGAACACACGTTCAGACAGAACGCTGGCTGCGGGGCATGACAAGATCTCCAAGGCGTAAGTGGCTAGCTCCGGCCATTTATCCAGATTGGAAGCCCAAAAAGAGCAAGGGTCCAGTGACACAGTCATGGCTTCAATGTTTACTTGGAGATACTCCTGTACCATCGTCTCTAGGCGTTGACTATGTGTCAGACTTCTTGTCTCCTGTGGCCTTGCAAAGGATGGGCTAAAAAAGTGGTGAAATGATTCCGCAAAATTGATGTTACCAGCAGATACTGTGGTTCTGTTACGGTTTGAGTGCTGAACACTTGACGGTCCCACGGTTGGCAAGTTGGAACTGTGAGATTCACTACGTGCACCACTGGTATTTTGTGGAAAAGCACATGTAAGATTCTGCAACAGTCTCTGCTGATACTCCTGCATGTGTGCATCCCTTTCTATGGCAGGAATAATTTCTGCAAATTTACTTTTGTACCGGGGATCTAACAGTGTGGCAACCCAGTAGTCAGGATTATTTCTAATTCTCACAATTCGAGGGTCATGTTGCAGGTAGTGCAGCAAGAAGGCACTCATGTGTGTTGCGCATCCAGGAGCACCAAGTCCCTGTTGTGTTGGTGGCGAGGTAACAATCATGCTTCCTTCCTCTGTACTCTCCCCCCAACCTCGCACAACAGAAATGTGATCAAGGTCTCCCTCATCTGATGAGTCTTCCATCAGTTCGTCCTCCACTTCTTCCTGGGCTCCTGCACCTTCCTCACTAGTTTGGCTGCTACCATGCGCCCTGGTAAAACCATCTCCCCCACCCTCACATGCCTGCCGCCTTGGTGCTGCCGACCGTCTGGACCTTGCAGATGTTAGCCCTTCCGCATACAACTCCTCCTCCTCTACTTCCTCCACCTCTTCTTGTGCCACCACCTGACTCCGAATTCTGTTTAACATGTGCTCCAGCATGTAAATCACCGGAATAGTCATGCTGATAATGGCATCGTCAGCACTAAACATCTTCGTCGCCATTTCAAAACTGTGCAGAAGGGTGCATAGGTCCCTGATCTGAGACCACTCCTCCAGCATGATTTGCCCCACCTCTGGATCTCGTTGGCCCAGGCTATACGTCAGAACGTATTGCACCAGGGCTTGTCGGTGCTGCCACAGTCGCTGCAACATGTGCAGAGTTGAATTCCACCGGGTAGGCACATCGCATTTTAGCCGGTGAAGTGGCAGGCCCAACGACTTCTGTAGAGATGTAAGTCGCTGAGCTGCGGGATGCGAACGGCAGAAGTGAGCACACAGCGACTGTGCCCTCTGCAGAAGGCCATCTAGTCTGGGATAGTGGGCTAAAAATTGCTGGATAACCAGGTTCAACACGTGAGCCATACAAGGCACGTGTGTGACATTGCCCCGGCGAAGGGCCGCACCCAGGTTTGCAGCATTGTCGCACACGGCCTTCCCTGGTTTCAGGTCCAGTGGAGACAACCATTCATGAAATTGGTTCTCCAGAGCTGACCACAACTCCTCAGCTGTGTGACTCACATTTCCCAGACATTTCAATGTAAAAACCACCTGATGACGTTGAGCCCTACTGCCAGCATAGTAAGGAGGTGTGCAGGATCCCTTCTGCGCAGTTAGAAAGCTTGTGGCATGACCAGACAGGCTTTGGGTGCAGGTGGAAGACCGAGAGGAGGTTGAGGAGGCAGAAGCAGTGGAGGAACTTTGACATAAAGAGGATTGACGCACAACTCGTGGGGACGGCAAGACTTGGACAGCAGCCCCTTGTCCTGCTGTCACCATAGTTACCCAGTGCCCAGTCAGCGACATGTAACGCCCCTGTCCATGCCTACTCGTCCAAGTATCTGTGGTGAAATGCACCCTGTCACACACAGAGTTTCTCAAAGAAGCGGTGATGTTGTGTGCGACATGCTGGTGGAGCGCAGGCACACCTTTCTTTGAGAAGTAGTGCCGACTGGGCATCTGGTACTGGGGCACTGCGACGGACATAAGGTCTCGAAAATCCTCTGTGTCCACCAGGCGGAAAGGCAGCATTTCTGTAGCCAAGAGCTTGCAGATGGTGAAATTCAACCTCTTAGCTTTCTCATGGCTAGGAGGAAATGGTCTTTTACTTGTCCACATCTGAGGGACCGAGGGCTGGCTATTGTGCTTAGACGGGGTTGATAAGGGTGTCCCCGGCAAACTGCCGGTCTGTGAGGAAGATGCAGGCGGACATGTTAGGTTGCCTTGATCCAAAGGTGGTGCTATCGATGTCGGACAGCGCTCAACACCAGCTGGTGTTACCACCTCCAAAGAAAATGATGACCTGCCAATCACGCTGGCTGTTGCGGGTAAAGAGGTGGCAGGTCTGCGCCCCAAAACAGGTGTGACTGCTGTCCCCCCAGTCACAGAGGATGAAGAGGCCGCGGATGCACAAGATATGGCAGACGGTGGTTGGCCCGGCCGGCTAGGCCGCATTGTAGCACACTGAGCTTCCCACTGCAACTTATGCTTCATGTCCATGTGCCGGTTCATGCATGAAGTACTCAAACTATGTATTTTTTGGCCTCTACTTAGCTTTTGCTGAGAAATGTTACAGATAACATGAGTTGGGTCATCTTTATCGATCTGAAAAAATGCCCAGGCTATGCAAGGCTTAGCACCCATGCGACCTGAAGAGCCACCACGACTTGTGGTGAGAGGCAGAGTTGTGTTTGAGGATGCAGTTGTTGACGTGCTTCCAGTACTACGTCTCTGTCCAGGAAGGCGCAACCTGACCTCGTCGTCACTAGCATCTTCCTCCACCTCCTCTGCTGACCTCATCTCTTGGCTGACTGTGGGTTGACAGTAAGTGGGATCTCCAACCTCATCATCATCACCCTGTGCGTTATCACACCCGTCGTCCTCAGAGCCAACCTGTTCCTGCCCTGACAAAAAACTAAAGTTGTCGCTCCAATCAGGTATTTGAGTCTTATCATCGTCTTCCTCATTGTCTCCACCAACAGGAGTTACAGTTTGGGAATGAGGGTCTACATTATGGTCCGAACCTTTTGCGTCTGGTCCTGGATCCGACTCATAAAGATTCTGGGCATCAGTGCAGATCATTTCCTCGTCTGGATTCACAGAAGCGCTGGAGTCGACCTCTGATTCCCAGGCTATAGTATGAGTAAACAGCTCTGCAGACTCAACCATCTGTTCTACCTCATACTCAGACGGGCAGCTGGAGATTTGGGAGCTGTGAGGAAGCAAGTGCGATTGGGGTGACACCTTTGAGGACTGGAGTATTTGTGATGTTGAAGTTGATGTGGAGGAGAGCCCACTTAAAGGAGCACTTGATATCCGTTGAAGCACCTGCTGTTTTTGTGCCTCATCTGGAATTTGTAGCGATTGGCGTGGCCGTAAGAAAGGGATCTTATCACATTGTCCGCTAAAAGAAGTAGACATTTTAGTTTGGCTGGAAGATGGTCTTTCTTCTGCAGATGTTACTGTTGCTTTAACACCTACCCCACGGACACAACCTTTTTTCCCCTTCCCAACACGCCTATTCCCCTTTCCACCAGCAGCAGGCCTTTTTCCACTCATTTTGGTGGTTAACTAATTCACAACTCTGGAGTTGTTTGCACAAAAAAACAATGGATGGGAACCGAGCAGAGCTGAGTGGCCAAACTGTGGTATTAGGCCAAAACTATTGGCTGGGTTAGATGCAGAAAAAAATTATATTCAATTTGCAACCTGATGGAGGTCAGTATAGATGGACTAACAGAAAAAGTCCCACACACAGCTAGAAGCCCAAATATTTTTTCAGAGGTAGATGCAGAAAATTTTTTTATTCAGTTTGCAACCTGATGGAGGTCTGTATAGATGGATTAATAGAACAAGTCCCACACACAGCTACAAGCCCAATATTTTTTCAGAGGTAGATGCAGAAAAAAAATATATTCAGTTTGCAACCTGATGGAGGTCAGTATAGATGGACTAATAGAGAAAGTCCAACACACTGCTAGAAGGCCAAATATTTTTTCAGAGCTAGATGCAGACAAAAAATTATTTTGAATTTGCAACCTGATGGAGGTCAGTATAGGTGGACTAATAGAACAAGTCCCACACACTGCTAGAAGGCCAAATATTTTTTCAGAGCTAGATGCAGAAAAAAATTATATTCAGTTTGCAACCTGATGGAGGTCTGTATAGATGGATTAATAGAACAAGTCCCACACACAGCTAGAAGCCCAAATATTTTTTCAGAGGTACTGTAGATGCAGATAAAAATTATTTTTAATTTGCAACCTGATGGAGGTCAGTATAGATGGACTAATACAACAAGTCCCACACACAGCTAGAAGCCCAATATTTTTTCAGAGGTAGATGCAGAAAAAAATATATTCAGTTTGCAACCTGATGGAGGTCAGTATAGATGAAGTAATAGAACAAGTCCCACACACAGCTAGAAGCCCAAATATTTTTTCAGAGGTAGATGCAGATAAAAATTATTTTTAATTTGCAACCTGATGGAGGTCAGTATAGATGGACTAATAGAGAAAGTCCCACACACTGCTAGAAGGCCAAATATTTTTTCAGAGCTAGATGCAGATAAAAATTATATTCAATTTGCAACCTGATGGAGGTCAGTATAGATGGACTAATAGAACTAGTCCCACACACAGCTAGAAGCCCAAATATTTTTTCAGAGGTACTGTAGATGCAGATAAAAATTATTTTTAATTTGCAACCTGATGGAGGTCAGTATAGATGGACTAATAGAGAAAGTCCCACACACTGCTAGAAGGCCAAATATTTTTTCAGAGCTAGATGCAGATAAAAATTATTTTTAATTTGCAACCTGATGGAGGTCAGTATAGATGGACTAATACAACAAGTCCCACACACAGCTAGAAGCCCAATATTTTTTCAGAGGTAGATGCAGAAAAAAATATATTCAGTTTGCAACCTGATGGAGGTCTGTATAGATGGATTAATAGAACAAGTCCCACACACAGCTAGAAGCCCAATATTTTTTCAGAGGTAGATGCAGAAAAAAATATATTCAGTTTGCAACCTGATGGAGGTCAGTATAGATGGACTAATACAACAAGTCCCACACACAGCTAGAAGCCCAATATTTTTTCAGAGGTAGATGCAGAAAAAAATATATTCAGTTTGCAACCTGATGGAGGTCTGTATAGATGGATTAATAGAACAAGTCCCACACACAGCTAGAAGCCCAATATTTTTTCAGAGGTAGATGCAGAAAAAAATATATTCAGTTTGCAACCTGATGGAGGTCTGTATAGATTGATTAATAGAACAAGTCCCACACACAGCTAGAAGCCCAATATTTTTTCAGAGGTAGATGCAGAAAAAAATATATTCAGTTTACAACCTGATGGAGGTCAGTATAGATGGACTAATACAACAAGTCCCACACACAGCTAGAAGCCCAATATTTTTTCAGAGCTAGATGCAGAAAAAAATTATATTCAATTTGCAACCTGATGGAGGTCAGTATAGATGGACTAATAGAATGATGCTATGCCCAAAAGATTTTACTTCACTAGGTGCAGTAAAAAAATTGGTATTCTATACACAGGTGGTATATCTTACAACACAGATAGGCTACTCCACTGACTAACACACTCTGCAATAGGCCAAAAAGGATTAGCTTTGCTAGATTCAGCCAAATGCTGTGAAAAAAACTTGCACAGAACTGGCACAGACCTGCCTGGCAAAAACTGATAGGAACTGATGTAACCTAGTCCTGAAAAGGACTCCAATTACAATTAGTCTTTACTCCCACAATCTATCTATTTAAGAGCACAGACCTGCCTGATAAAAGTCGTAGGAAATGCTGTAACCTAGTCCTTAAAAGGACTGCAATCACAACTATTCCCTACTCCCAAGCTATCTGTAGATTTGTGCGAAAATTGGCTTGAAATTAACAAGGTATAGCGCACACAGCAACAGCGGTGCCGTCTAACACGCAGCTGCAGTAGTGAGAAAATGGTGGCGACGGGGAAAATGGCTTGGTCTTATAGGGCAAGGACATGTGACATACACTGCCAATGACACATGCCCTTGCTTGTGTGAAAAAAAGCACTTCGCTCCGTGTGTGCGCTGCTGATAGGCTGACAGATTGCACCTCCCCACTGTAAATGCGGGAAAGAGAAAAAAAAAATGGAGATCTTCATTGTTCCTGCAGAGATCCATCCCCTGCCCCTCCCACCACCCCGCTGTACACTCAAACTGCGTATTAACATTAATTTTCATCATTACTGAGAAAAAATCCAGTTATGATTTTGGTGCACGAACAGTTATCGAACATAACCTCGAACAGCCGAATTTTTCTCAAATTGTTCGTGTTCGCCGAACGGCTCGAACACCGCCCAAAACAGCTCGAATTTGAGATTGGCGAACAGTTCGAGTAGAACAACGCTCATCTCTAGTGGCCAAATGAGGGTTCTTGTGCAAAAACAGCATTTGGATTCCTTTTTGTTAAAATCCCTACAAACTTGCATCTCTTCAATAAATAATATTGTGGGGTGTGCCCCAGGCCCCCATATATGTAGCTTTGCTAAAAACGCCAGGATGGAAGTAAAGGTGCATGTCATGATGTAGAGGAGGAGTAGGAATACAAGGTGTGGTGCGGTGCGCCACTTCGGGTATGTGCCCATGTTGTTAGTGCATCCTCCTCCTGGAACCAGTGACACGGCAGTGACCACCACATGCCAGGCTGAGGTTAAAGTCATTTCCAAGACCAACCATCGGCTTAATTTTTATTTCATAACTCAATAATACACATGAAAATCTGCAACTTTGTAGTATATCTTATCAGAGAAATCTGCTTCTTTCTCCTCCCGGGCTGATCTTTTACTCTCATTTTACGAGTAAAATCTGTAAAATTCAGTGAAGACAGATTTTCCCATTACTGAGGTAGAAGATGACCGTTGGTGCTTATAAGATTCTATGGAGAGGAGGAGGAGCGAGAGGCCGACACAGACATTCTGCTGCACGTATTCCTGAAACGGCAGTTACATTTCATCATAGAACTTTATGAGCACTAACTGTCATTTGCTTTCCATTTCAATAAAGTCTGTGTTCACTGACGACACATATTACTTGTGAAATGAAAATTTTCAGCATGAAAGATCAGTCCAGGAGGTGAAAGAAGCAGATTTCTCTAATAAGATATATTACAAAATTCCTTATTTTCACGTGCATTATTAATTTCTTAAAAAAAAAAAATATGTTGGTTACTCTGTAAGATAATATTGATGGAGGTGGACGATTCATGATTACCCATCTTATACATTTGCTTTATTTTTAAGCGGTGAAAAAAAAAATCTGACGTTTTAAAAAATATTTGCTTTGTGTTGCCATTTTCCAAGGACAGTAACCTTTTTAGATTATTTTAATGACAACATTTTGGGGTTAATACAGCATTTTTATAGCTTTTATTGCATTTTATGGGCGTGGGGCAACTAAAACAACGGTAGTTTTGAAATTTTGATTTATTTTTCTTTTCAGTGTAGTTGCTAACTACCTGACCGTTCTGCCCAGCGCCGATCTCTGGGGGCTCAGAGTGGTCACTGACCCTCCTGCCAGCAATTCTGCGTCTTCCGCTGACGTCATGTGGACAGAGCAGCGTCTTCTCTTCTACTCTACTCTGTTGACAGGCATCTCTGCCAATGTCATGGTCATTGACAGCCGGCTCCCTGCTGCCTAACTGTGGGGAGCTGGCTGTCAATCAGCATGACATCTGTAGTGACGCCCTGTTGACAGAGAAGCATGGAAAAGGAAGAGCGGCTAAGCCGGCAGAGATCGGCGCCAGGCAGAACAGGCAGGTGGTTATCAACTACTTACCTGTCAGTTCTTCACCCCACACACAAAAATAATAAAAGTCCTGGATAACCCTTTTAAGGGGTTAACGGCAGCTCTTGTCACTACTGTTAGAGAAAAATTCTGGTTGTATAACACAGTTGGCACCTGTCTTGTGTGGAGTGGGCTCTGCTCCTAACACCTGCATCCAATCCAAGACATTATAGTATGTTATAAGGTGAGAAGGGGTTAATTGTAAATTCCTGTCTGGGCTCCTTTCCTCTTTGGGCTCTTATGCAGACTGCATCTGATATATATCTTACCCTCCAGTCAGTGAAGACAGAAATCTTTTTATTGAGATGAGCATAAAGATACCTACTAGCCTTGTCCGACATCCACGTTGGTTCTACGTGGCAGCCGGATAAGGTCAGTGTAAACTTCCATGGTCAAATGACGCAATCCTGAGTGCTTCTTCCAATTACTAAGTCCCCTATGTCATAAGGTCACAGAGGCCAAGAAATCGCAAGAGGCACACAGGATGCATTCGAGTTTTGGCCGAAGACGTTTGCACTGACCTGGTCCGGCTGCCATGGAGAACCGAAGTGAACGTTGGACCAGGATGCATTCGAGTTTTGACCGAAGACGTTTGCACTGACCTTGTCCAGCTGCCATGGAGAACCGAAGTGAACGTCGGACCAGGATGCATTCAAGTTTTGACCAAAGACGTTTGCACTGACCTGGTCCGGCTGCCATGGAGAACCGAAGTGAACGTCGGACCAGGTTAGTGCAAATTTTTTTAGCTCATCTCTAGTTTTTTACTATTTTTGGGGATTTCTAGTTGTCGCCGTCAACCAGGGCCCAACCAAAAATCCACTAATAATGCACCAAACGAAAAAGTCAAATTGATGGTATTCAAGGTTTAAAAAAAGCAAAAATTTCTTAATTGTCATTTCCATTCTGCCGTCACTTAATTAAGTTGTGATCGTTTCATCCGTCTACTTTTAGCAGAATTTAGAAGGCTTTAAAATTAGTCACTTCATAAATTTGTAAAGCTTAAATCGATGGGTATTGTCAGGCCCTCTGGCGTGGTTTCCTATGGCCAGGCCTCGAATGCATGTTTTATGGGGCCGTTCCCTCCAGCCTACACTGCAAGGCTCGCCCTAATGAATCTGTCATGGGTTCTATTGATTGACATGCCAGCGTAAGTGAGACGTGATTCCGATTGACTTCCTAATTACTGCTACTGTGATGTCTCACCAACTGGTAAGGCCAGAGGTTAATAGTTTTGATGTTCAGCCATTGCTGCCTCTAGAAGCTCCAGTTAAATGCACTCCTCAGAAGTCAATATCTGAATCAAGTTCTCAAGGCTATTGCCAAAAAGGATCAATTAAACCCTTTTCTCTAGTCTTCGGCTCTGTCTGACAAGAGTTTGATGAGAAGACGATTAACTTCCTCACTGCCGCAGGGGCATTATGTGCATTGCTAAGCAATAAACAGTAGGATCGTCCAACACTGCCCCATCCACCAGGTACAAAATACTCTAAACTTCACACCCAATTTGCTAATGCAGATATCCTATTGCATGAATTAAGACTGGCGAGTTGCCGCTTGTTTGGAGGCACAGTTTGTTGCTTGAGAGCTATTGCGAGGGATCTGTATTGATTAAAGAATTCCCTACTGATTATACAGGTATTGTACCACTTTAATTTAATTCTAGGTTCCTCTATTCTTTGCAGTAGACTCGTCTCTGGTGTTGGCACTTAAGGTGGCCATACACATTAGATGGATGATTGTTTGGCCGACAGCCATCTTGGTCCCATACAAAGGAGTACACGTTCAGCCGAGCGCTCCTGTATTCTCTATGTGACAGCAGTTGACGTTGGCTGGCAGCTTATCTCCAGTAGAACAATGTGATCGGCAGTCCGAAATTGGACATGCGCCATCGATATCTCTCCTGACCATCAGTTGGCTGGTGTCCCCGTATATATTAAACTGTCGACTGCATCCTTCGATATCGGCAGGTTTCAGTCAACATTAAACTAATGTAATGGAGCGTTATAGCCAATATGTCACAAAATAGTTTAAAAAAAAATAGAGGAAAAAGGCGATTCAGATGTAACCCTCTATGGATACGTGTATGTAAACAGGTATGTGGATGCAACAGTGCAGAGAAGGATGACTTAGTGGTAACTTAACCAGCGGACATTTATTTGGTTGACACAGGTATATGTGGTGCCCACAGCACAATATAAAAGGGTAAATCAAACAGTGGAATTACAGTAAATTATTATACAATGTGAATACAACAATTTGGCTATACTAGGTATTAAGACAATTCTATTACCATACTATTGTTCTGCTATTACAAGTAAACAACTAAACAACTATTATTGTTAGTGGTGTCTTGGACCCAACATCTCCACCTGGAGTGCGTCACAGTGCTCTTGGGCCCCTCACCGTCATTTCTCTGTGACTCTCTAAGCAATATGGACCTTCAAACAGGCCCTAACGGGAGTCTACGTTGCTCCGCAGCTAGCCTGCAAGTTCTGTGTCGATGAGTCACTTTGCACACCCATCACGCTGGCCGACTTTGTCCCCTGAAACACTACCCCAATCCCCACTGTACCATACGTCTACACCGGAAGCTACGGCTCACAGAAATGACCCTCTTCTGTGGTCTGCTTGTCCCTCTCAACCCTGGCCCTGCTCACTCGACTCAGATCTCCCAGCTCTGGTCTCCCATCTCTGACTCTGGTCACTCTGCCCGGGATCTGGTTGCTTGGTTCTTCACTCAGGTCTGGTCACTCGGTTCCTCACTCGGGTCTGATTACTCGATTCTTCTCTTTTAATGGCGGCTGTAAGCCAACTCCGTTGCACCACATGTCTAACCTGTCACAGGTCCAGGCGCTGACTCCTCCCCTTCACTGCTGTCCTGGACCTTTTAAAATTATTAACTGCGCCACATCTATCACCTGACATGGTGTCTCCTCCAATCTCTTCCCTCAGGGAACATGCACTTCACTCTTCAGTTTCTACCAATGTAATTCTCCCTGCTTTCTCTTTTCCTATCATCTTTGATCAGCAGATGGCAATGCTCGCCTGCAGACTAGTGTTGAGCATTCCGATACTGTAATATCGGGTATCGGCCGATATTCGCGGTATCGGAATTCCGATACTTAATTCCGATACTTTTACAATATCGGATACCGGAATCGGAAGTTCCCATAATGCCTGCGCTCTGCAGTGTCTGTGAAGGATGACAAGTTGGATGGCAGCGCGATCCAGCCTGTCATCAGAATGCCATCCCAGCGGGGGAGAATTCTCCTGATTGTTTAAAAGCCGGCGGGCGGTATAAAGCCGCCGGCTTTTAAACAATCACACAGCCCCATACTGCTTCCCCGCAGCCTCCCACCCCGATCCTCCGCTCCCCTCGCCACCTCCCATCCCGATCGTAAGTTAGGACCGGGCGGGGAGCGCAGCTCCAAGGAGCGGGGAGTGAAGGACCCGGGCGGGGAAGCCGGCAGTGAAAAGACTTCACCGCCGGCTTTCCCGTTCTGTGCTGCGCTTTCCCGCCGGTTATTTCAAATGAACAGCTGAGGTATCAGGTGATGCCGATCAGCTGTTCATTTGAATTAGCCGCGGTGCCCTCAGAGGGTTCATGTGAGTTCATGCTTGACTGCATGAACTCACATGAACTTTCCCACGGCCGCACAGGTCAGCCACACCTCCCAGACCATCAGCCCGTCATGATTAGTGTGTGTGCGGGGTGTGTGTGCGGGGTGTGTGCGCGATGTTTGTGCGCGATGTTTGTGCGGGTGTGCGCGGTGTCTGTGCGATGTGTGCGGGTGTGTGCGGTGTCTGTGCGGGTGTGTGCGTGCAGGCAGACATAGGCCGATGTGACACTACTACTCCCATCGGCCTATGTCTGTCCCCCGTCCACTCCTGCCAGCAGGATCAGCTCGATGGGAGCAGTAGTTCCCATCAGACTGATCCTGCTATTTAAATTGCCCTACTGTGTCCCCAATAAATGTTAAATACATGTCATTGGTGGCCAGTGGTTACCTAAAAGAAATTAGTTCATACATTACCTGTCCCCGCCGATCGCCACCTAAAATAAAGTAAAAAATAAAAAACTACACCTATACTCACCAAGACACCTAATTTCCCGAAGCCATCGATCTCCTGTAATAAAATGTAAAATAATAAACCACAACCTTATCCTTACCCCTCCGTAGCAGTCCACGAGTGTCCCACGAAGATCTCCAGTTCAGAGCAGCCACATAGAATGTGACCGCTCTGAACCGCTGCCGCCGCTAGAATGACGGGGCCGTAAGGGTTCACCGGAGTTCAGGCAGCGCTGCTCCGGTTAGCTCCTTTACGGCACTGCTGTATCATGAGAAATTCCCACGGTACAGCAGTGCCGTAAAGGAGGTCTCCGGAGCTGCGCTGCCTGAATGCACTCCGGTGACCTCAGTCAGTGGCTCCCGCTGCCGGGAGCGGACGTGTTCCCGGCAGCGTGAGCTTACAGCAGCCATGCACAGCTGTCACCATCTCCAGATGTGACAGCTGTGCATGGGAGATCAGCGCAGGAACGTGGACAGGTAACTATTATTTTTAGTAAACTAAGAATTAAATAAAATTGTGTGTTTTATTTCAAATAAATTATTTTTTTCTGGGTGTAGTGTGTTTTTTCTTTTTAACACTTTGTAGGTTAGTAATGGGGGTGTCTTATAGACGCCCATCATTACTAACCTGGGCTTCATGGCAGCTGGCGCTGACATGAACCCCACCACTATTACCCCCTGCCACCGCACCAGGGCAGCGTGGAAGAGCGAGGCTAAGTGCCAGAGTTGGCGCATCCTATGGATGCGCCATTTCTGGGGCGGCTGACGACTGGTGTTTCTAGCCTGGGAGGGGGCCAATATTCATGGCACCCTTCCTGGGCTATTAATATCAGCCCCCAGCTGTCTGCCTAGCCTTTGCTAGCTATTAAAATAGGGGGGACCCCACGTCATTTTTTTTGGGGGGGTCCCCCATTTTAATAGCTAGTAAAGGCTAGGTATTCAGCTGGGGGCTGATATTAGTAGCCTGGGAAGCTCCGTGGGTTTTACCCCCTTCCCAGGCTTCAAACATCTGCCCCAGCCGTCTGCTTAACCTCCGCTAGAGACTAAAATTATGGGGGATCCCACGCCATTTTTTTTTTAAATAAATCCATTATTTTAACACTAAATGACATTTGAGGAGTTAATAAAGATGCAGTCCCTAAATTATTATTTATTTTTTAATTAATTTTTCCCAAAACTTTTGACGTGGGCTTCGCCATATTTTTGTATGCCAGCCAGGTACAGCATCCAGCTTCTATGAACGCGCCATTTTCCGGGGCGGCTGCGGACTGCAATTTTCAGCGGGGGGCAGAAAGCTTGGGCCTCCCTGCGCTGCAGATTCCATCCCCCAGCTGCCTAGTTGTACCTGGCTGGACACAAAAATAGGGAGAAGCTCCACGTTTTTTTTTTTTTAATTATTTCATGAAATTCATGGAATAATTAAGAAAAAAAGGGCTTCCCTATATTGTTGTGTCCAACCAGGAAGAAATAGGCAGCTGGTGGTTGGGGGCAGCCCGTTCCTGCCTGCTGTACCTGGCTGGACCCAAATATAGTGCAAAGCCCCACGTCAATTTTTTTTTAATTATTTCAGGAAATTCATGAAATAATTAAAAAAAAATTATGTGGGGCTTCGCCCTATATTTGTGTCCAGTCAGGTACAGCAGGCAGGAACGGGCTGCCCCCAACCACCAGCTGCCTATTTGTACCTAGCCGGACACAACAATATAGGGAAGCCCTTTTTTTCTTAATTATTCCATGAATTTCATGAAATAATTAAAAAAAAAATACGTGGGGCTTCGCCCTATTTTTGTGTCCAGCCAGGTACAACAAGGCAGCTGGGGGCTGGAATCCGCAGCGCAGGGAGGCCCAAGCTTTCTGGGCGCCACCCGCTGCAAATTGCAGTCCGCAGCCGCCCCGGAAAATGGCGCGTTCATAGAAGCGCCATCTTCTGGCGCTGTACCCAACTCATCCAGGGCCCTGGTGCGGTGGCTCACTGGGTAATAAAGGGGTTAAGGCCAGCTTGGCATTATCAGCTGGCCCTAAGCCCGAAATTCATGGGGTCACGCCAATATTAGACATGACCACCATGAATTTCTAGTAAAGTATTTAAAAAAAACACAAACACCCAGAAAAAAGTCCTTTAATTGAAATAAAGACACAATTCTTTATTGTTCTAAATTAAACCATACTTACAGTCACGCCCATTCCAGCTGAAGCCAACGATCTCCTGCAATAAAAGTAAAATAATAAAGCAACCTCATCCTTACCTTCCCATGGTTCCCAGGACCGGTCCAGCTCTGCTACATCGAGATGACAGGCTGGACCGCAGCAGAACGCTGCCATCCAGCCTGTCATCCCGCAGACACTGAGAAGCGCAGGCATGCTTGCGCTCCTCAGTGTCTCGCTGTGACGGCATCCAGATGAGCCGAGGTCATGTCCAATGAACTCAGCTCACCTCATGCACGTCACTGACAGCGTGGGAAAATTCTCCTGCACTCAGCGCTTCAGCGTGAGAATTTTCCCACGCTGTCAGTGACGTGCATGAGGTGCGCCGAGTTCATTGGACATGACCTCACCTCATGCACGTCACTGACAGCGTGGGAAAATTCTCACTCTGAAGCGCTGAGTGCAGGAGAATTCTCCCACGCTGTCAGTGACGTACATGAGGTGAGCCGAGTTCATTGTCGGCTCATCTGGATGCCGTCACAGCCAGACACTGAGGAGTGGAAGTATGCCTGCGCTTCTCAGTGTCTGCGGGATGACAGGCTGGATGGCAGCGTTCTGCTGCGGTCCAGCCTGTCATCTCGATGTAGCAGAGCTGGAGCCGTCGTGGGAGCCATGGAAAGGTAAGGATGAGGTTGCTTTATTATTTTTCTTTTATTGCAGGAGATCGTTGGCTTCAGCTGGAATGGGCGTGATGGTAAGTATGGTTTAATTTAGAACAATAAAGAATTGTGTGTTTATTTCAATTAAAGGACTTTTTTTCTGGGTGTTTGTGTTTTTTTTAAATACTTTACTAGAAATTCATGGTGGTCATGTCTAATATTGGCGTGACCCCATGAATTTCGGGCTTAGGGCCAGCTGATAATGCCAAGCTGGCCTTAACCCCTTTATTACCCAGTGAGCCACTGCACCAGGGCCCTGGATGAGTTGGGTACAGCGCCAGAAGATGGCGCTTCTATGAACGCGCCATTTTCCGGGGCGGCTGCGGACTGCAATTTGCAGAGGGTGGGGCCCAGAAAGCTTGGGCCTCCCTGCGCTGCAGATTCCAGCCCCCAGCTGCCTAGTTGTACCTGGCTGGACACAAAAATAGGGCGAAGCTCCACGTTTTTTTTTTTTAAATTCATGAAATTCATGGAATAATTAAGAAAAAAAGGGCCTCCCTATATTGTTGTGTCCGGCTAGGTACAAATAGGCAGCTGGTGGTTGGGGGCAGCCCGTTCCTGCCTGCTGTACCTGACCGGACACAAATATAGGGCGAAGCCCCACATCAATTTTTTTTAATTATTTCATGAATTTCCTGAAATGATTTAAAAAAAATTGACGTGGGGCTTCGCACTATATTTGTGTCCAGCCAGGTACAGCAGGCAGGAACGGGCTGCCCCCAACCACCAGCTGCCTATTTGTACCTGGCCGGACACAACAATATAGGGAAGCCCTTTTTTAAAAAAATTATTTCATGAAATAATTAAAAAAAAATTGACGTGGGGCTTCGCACTATATTTGTGTCCAGCCAGGTACAGCAGGCAGGAATGGGCTGCCCCCAACCACCAGCTGCCTATTTGTACCTGGTTGGACACAACAATATAGGGAAGCCCTTTTTTTCTTAATTATTCCGTGAATTTCATGAAATAATTTAAAAAAAAAATGCGTGGGGCTTCGCCCTATTTTTGTGTCCAGCCAGATACAACTAGGCAGCTGGGGGCTGGAATCCGCAGCGCAGGGAGACCCAAGCTTTCTGGGCCACCCCCGCTGCAAATTGCAGTCCGCAGCCGCCCCAGAAAATGGCGCGTTCATAGAAGCGCCATCTTCTGGCGCTGTACCCAACTCATCCAGGGCCCTGGTGCGGTGGCTCACTGGGTAATAAAGGGGTTAAGGCCAGCTTGGCATTATCAGCTGGCCCTAAGCCCGAAATTCATGGGGTCACGCCAATATTAGACATGACCGCCATGAATTTCTAGTAAAGTATTTAAAAAAACACAACAACCAGAAAAAAGTCCTTTAATTGAAATAAACACACAATTCTTTATTGTTCTAAATTAAACCATACTTACCATCACGCCCATTCCAGCTGAAGCCAACGATCTCCTGCAATAAAAGTAAAATAATAAAGCAACCTCATCCTTACCTTTCCATGGCTCCCACGACAGCTTCAGCTCTGCTACATCGAGATGACAGGCTGGACCGCAGCAGAACGCTGCCATCCATCCTGTCATCCCGCAGACACTGAGAAGCGCAGGCATACTTCCACTCCTCAGTGTCTGGCTGTGACGGCATCCAGATGAGCCGAGGTCATGTCCAATGAACTCAGCTCACCTCATGCACGTCACTGACAGCGTGGGAAAATTCTCCTGCACTCAGCACTTCAGCGTGAGAATTTTCCCACGCTGTCAGTGACGTGCATGAGGTGAGCTGAGTTCATTGGACATGACCTCACCTCATGTATGTCACTGACAGCGTGGGAGAATTCTCACGCTGAAGCGCTGAGTGCAGGAGAATTTTCCCACGCTGTCAGTGACGTGCATGAGGTGAGCTGAGTTCATTGGACATGAACTCGGCTCATCTGGATGACGTCACAGAGAGACACTGAGGAGCGCAAGCATGCCTGCGCTTCTCAGTGTCTGCGGGATGACAGGCTGGATGGCAGCGTTCTGCTGCGGTCCAGCCTGTCATCTCGATGTAGCAGAGCTGAAGCTGTCGTGGGAACCATGGAAAGGTAAGGATGAGGTTGCTTTATTATTTTACTTTTATTGCAGGAGATCGTTGGCTTCAGCTGGAATGGGCGTGATGGTAAGTATGGTTTAATTTAGAACAATAAAGAATTGTGTCTTTATTTCAATTAAAGGACTTTATTCTGGGTGTTTGTGTTTTCTTTTAACTTTGACTATGGGGTTAGTAATGGGGGTGTCTTATAGACGCCTCTCCATTACTAACCTGGGCTTGATGTCAGCTGGCATTATAAGCTGACATCAACCCCAACCCTATTACCCCCTGCCACCGCACCAGGGCAGCGTGGAAGAGCGAGGCTAAGTGCCAGAATTGGCGCATCCTATGGATGCGCCATTTCTGGGGCGGCTGACGGCTGGTGTTTCTAGCCTGGGAGGGGGCCAATATTCATGGCACCCTTCCTGGGCTATTAATATCAGCCCCCAGCTGTCTGCCTAGCCTGTGCTAGCTATTAAATTAGGGGGGACCCCACGTTATTTTTTTTGGGGGGTTCCCCCATTTTAATAGCTAGTAAAGGCTAGGTATTCAGCTGGGGGCTGATATTAGTAGCCTGGGAAGCTCCGTGGGTATTACCCCCTTCCCAGGCTTCAAACATTTGCACCAGCTGTCTGCTTAACCTCCGCTAGAGCCTAAAATTAAGGGGAACCCCACGCCAATTTTTTTTAAAATAAATCCTTTATTTTAACACTAAATGACAAGTACAGTAATCAACACTGTCACTGTACTTCATATATATGTGACTGACATGTTTCTATCTATCTAATCTATGTGTGAAGCTCTATTCCTTCTATTCTAAATTGTCGGGTACCGCTGCTGAATTGCCGGCCGGCTTTCTTAAAGAGACGGTGCATGAAAACACTATTATTTTTTTAAATAAATCCTTTACACTAAATGACAAGTACAGTAAGCAACACTGTCACTGTACTTCTTATATATGTGGCTGACATGTTTCTATCTATCTAATCTATGTGTGAAGCTCTATTCTTTCTGTTATAAATTGTCGGGTACCGCTGCTGAATTGCCGGCCGGCTTTCTTAAAGAGACGGTGCATGAAAACACTATTATTTTTTTAAATAAATCCTTTACACTAAATGACAAGTACAGTAAGCAACACTGTCACTGTACTTCTTATATATGTGGCTGACATGTTTCTATCTATCTAATCTATGTGTGAAGCTCTATTCTTTCTGTTATAAATTGTCGGGTACCGCTGCTGAATTGCCGGCCGGCTTTTTTAAAGAGACGGTGCACGAAAACACTAATATTTTTTTTAATAAATCCTTTACACTAAATGACAAGTACAGTAAGCAACACTGTCACTGTACTTCATATATATGTGACTGACATGTTTCTATCTATCTAATCTATGTGTGAAGCTCTATTCTTTCTGTTGTAAATTGTCGGGTACCGGTGTATGCCGCTGATGAATTGCCGGCTTTTCATGTCATTCTACATTATTCTTAGTTGTTTTACTTCATGTAGAATTAACCTACAAGGAAAGAAAGGGTTTATTTTCATTCCGATATTTGTGTCCCATTGACTTGCATTGGTTTCCGGTATCGGAATCGGCGATATCCGATACTTTTTGGGTATCGGCCCGATCCAATCCGATACGATATTTCCTGATATCGGAAGGTATCGCTCAACACTACTGCAGACACTTGGTTAGGCATTAACTGTGTGAATCTTTTCACTAGTCCATCTCCTTACATATACAGGGTGGTCCAAAAGTAGGTGGACAGAAAGTGTAATAAGGTTATGAAGGGGGAGATTTATCAAACACTAAATTGCAGCTGCCTGTCTGGATCATCCTCCAATAAACCATGAATTAGACGTGGACGACGATAAGCTTTCCACCCAAGAGATTTCAGGATTCGCATGATAGAAGCTTGTGAAATTCCCAATTCCAAAGAGGCTCTTCTGTGGACTTTTTTGGACTCTGAACAGATGTTTCAGCAACAAGTTGTTTATTATCTTCTCTACAGACTGTTTTGGGTCGACCAGTTTTTGGAGCATTAAGGATTGAGCCAGTGGCATTGAATTTGTCACGAATGCAGTAAATGGTTTGTCTCTTTGGGGCTTGAGTACCAAATGTTTCAGCATTTTGAGATTTCCAATACTCTGTTAAAATCCATTTTCTTTGATCTGTAATTAAATTATTTGCCATTATGTGTTATCTGAATTATCTGAAAACAGATTTGGGGGAGATCTATCTGTGAAAACTAGATCTGTGAAACTGGCTCAGTTGCCCTTAGCAACCAATCAGATTCCACCTTTCATTTTCCAAAGAGTCTGTGAGGAATGAAAAGTGGAATCTGATTGGTTGCTAAGGGCAACTGAGCCAGTTTCACTTTACACCATGTTTGATAACTCTCCCCCTTCATAACCTTATTACACTTTCTGTCCACCTACTTTTGGATTACCCTGTATAGTATACGGTTTGAAGACATTGTTGCATTTTTTTAAATGAGAACCACGTATTGCAATGCTTTTGTAGCAAGGTTGTCTTGACGGGGGGAACTAGGAGTTCAAAGATATTATATGGAGTTTGGGAATAAATTATTTTTTTAGCTTTAGGTATTAGCCGCCAAGTAGAAAGTATGTGCAATAAAGGAAAGTGAATTACAAGAGCATAAAAGCTAGTACCAAGGACGTGAAGGCATTTTTTTGCATGGTACACTAAAGAAAATATAGATACCAAGATTGTTCAACTTCATTCTGGTGCAGCCTTACATGTAAGGGCTTGAATTCTCCAGGAGCTGTTGATATTCTGCTATGGCTCCTCTAGGCAGGGTTTAGGTGAACGTCAGGATGGAGATTTGCTTCTCCCAATGGTTCAAAGAAAAGTAGCATTGATGGTAAATCCCTCAGATGTACCTTGGCTTGGTTAAGGTCTCATGTTGAAAAATTGGCTAAAAAAAGTCCAATGCCCATAAGTGCAGATAGAAGCCATGGTTAGCCAGCTTCAGTTTGACTCAAACTTGCTTGTACAGTCTCTTCAGTAGCATAATTCAGCATAGATTAGATTTCTTAGCAGCATACTTCTATGCATACACAACCACAGGTTTTTCCTTCACAAGGACACAATAGTACGCAGCATTCTTTATCCTGCATGGAGATGGAGGGGTGAGGGTTTGATGAGGGAGATGATCCCTGTGACACAATTCCTTCCAGTCCTTATCTTCCTGCCCAATAATAGTTCAGGGAGTTCATCTGACCTGTGTTTAGTTTCTCTCCTGATCTGAATTCTGTTCAGTTGCTTTCTTTCAGAACACACTACCTGTTAAGGGGACGGCTGCAAACAACTTTATTAAATAATGGAAAGCAACCGAACCCGGGGTCCGCGATGCAGCCTGGTGGACTGCGGCCGAACACCTTCCGGGTGAGAAGGTAAAACAACCAACTTAAATAACAATCCCCTCAGTGTTACTGCACACCGGAACGGGAATAGGGATTCGCACTATCTCCGTTAACTGCACGAGAGATGTGCGATAAATAATGTATCTGTAGTCCTGTTACAGCACAGAGACTACACAGCAGGCGGTAGGAAGCGTGGGTGCTACACACCGGCGTATAAGTGCTCCCAGCCGGGATGCTACTGGACTGAGGAGTATCTCTCCACGTGGCTTACAGGCGGTGCCGGGAATACGGCATTTGCAGACTGCTCGGGGTGTATGGCGACCCCTTTGTCGGAGCCAGACTGTCAGACGAAGCTACCAGCCTCCCTCCATGTAAGGCTGCCTATCCCCCGCTAAACCTGCCTGAATCAAGCTAAAGCACACGTGGAGCTCAAACGACCAAGCGTCCACACAACCCCATCACTGCTCAATGATCAGAGCCCCCGCAATGTTTGTAGGCGGGCTTTTTAAAGATTAAGCCCTGCCCACCGTCGCACTATTGGTGACGTCACCCGCGACCAATCAGGCGGTGCCAGGTCACCGGGTCAGCTGACTCCCAAACCACCAATCACGGTCCGCCATGTCACGGGCATGCTCAGTGCAGAGAATCCTGGATTTAGGCTGCAGCAGCCCTGTTTCCCTCCGCAACCTATCCTTCATGTTGCTAGGAAAAAAGATCCAAGAGACAACCTGTACATCTCATGCACCAGCTAGGCATTGGGACCACTGACAATGCTGAGCAGCATTTACCCCAGCTGGACTGGAATGGGAGACCACAAAATCCACTGATGGTTCTGAACCCATTTCAAATCCAACAAATGCCTGACACCTAACACTACCTTTCTCTTCAGCTTCAGTTAGACTACAATGACAAGTTCTACACAATCCCCCTGGGGCTCTGCTAAAACACCCTCTTTCTCCTGTGACTGTGTTAATCCCTCTAGTTGCTGGATGCTTCTGAAGCACAACACTACCTGTCTCCTGTGCTTGTGTTATTTGTAATAGTTGCTGAATGCTTTTGTAGCAACAGCACTACTTCTACATGTCATAATACAAACTTGGGTAGCCTGTTCTAGAGCATGGTGTGCCTGGGAAATGCTATTATAATGAGCTAGGCCATGTCAGGTTAAACATAATTGGTTACTTTTGCATTGCTGTTATGCACACGCCCGGACTAACTGGCGCGTGCGGGTGTTGTGGTTCCACTGGACCATGGACCGGAGAGTGCCTGGAGGGGCGTGACTAAGTATCTGGCCGATCCGACCAAGGTGGCACGACAGCATACGACGCCAGTGTACCAGGGAGAAACCGGGCAGAGGGACCAGGTGCTACTCCAGGTCAAACTCCGGACACGGGGGTTGACCCACACTGGGATTACTGGAACAGGCAGGTTAGGCTGGCACAGACTGGTGGATGTAAGCAAACACGGCAGGTATGCAGATGGGTGGATACAGGCGAGTATGCAGGCAGGGAGGTACTGGCCGAAAGGACGGGCTGGAGCACAGAAAGGTTAAGACCCAGTACAGACTGGGTCACAGAACCGCAGATGCGGTAGACAACCACAGCAGAGAGGGAACGCCCGAAGCGGTGGGCAAGAACAGAGCAGGACGGGGCTGCAGGAGCAGCGAGCACAAGCAGGGCAGGACAGGACTGCCGGAGCAGCGGGCAGAAGCAGGGCAGGACAGGACTGCCGGAGCAGCGGGCAGAAGCAGGGCAGGACAGGACTGCCGGAGCAGCGGGCAGAAGCAGGGCAGGACAGGACTGCCGGAGCAGCGGGCAGAAGCAGGGCAGGACAGGACTGCCGGAGCAGCGGGCAGAAGCAGGGCAGGACAGGACTGCCGGAGCAGCGGGCAGAAGCAGGGCACGACAGGACTGCCGGAGCAGCGGGCAGAAGCAGGGCAGGACAGGACTGCCGGAGCAGCGGGCAGAAGCAGGGCAGGACAGGACTGCCGGAGCAGTGCGCAAAAGGGTCAGAGCGGAGCAAGGCTGCCGGAGCAGTGAGCAAAAGGGTCAGAGCGGAGCAAGGCTGCCGGAGCAGTGAGCAAGGAGTCAGAGCAGGACGGACAGGGCTCTGTTCACACGGAACAGACAGGAAGGGAAAGGCAGAGCCAGATACCCACAGGGTATTTGCAGTGAAGTAGCAAGTGGACCACAAACTCACAAACGGGAGTACAGAGACAACAAGCAGGAGTTAGGTACGAGTTCAGACTCTGCAGAAAAAGGAAAGGAACGGACATAGAGGCAAAACAGGTAAAGGATAGGAGAGAGTTCAGACTGGAACTGAGTGTACGGAAGAGACCGACACTGCAGCGGGATACAGGAGCGGGTCTGTAATACGGCCCCCAGAGAGGCGGGACGAACAGGCAAGGAGCGTGTTCAGACAGGACAGACAAGATACAGGAACGGATCTAGGTAATCGGCCCCTAGAAGGCGGGAGGAACAGGCTAGGAGCGTGTTCAGACAGGCCTGGAAATACAGCCTCCAGGAAAGGCAGCAGGCAAGAGTACACAGACAGGACTCAGTTCAGACACGGGAACTGATACCGCAAGGCAGGAGACATAGACAGGACTCAGTTCAGACACGGGAACTGATACTGCAAGACAGGAGAAATAGACAGGACTCAGTTCAGACAGGAACAAATACCGCAAGGCAGGGACACAAACAGGACTCTGTTCAGACGGGAACAGATACCGCAAGGCAGAGACACAAACAGGACTCTGTTCAGACGGGAACAGATACCGCAAGGCACAGACAGGCAGATCTAGGAATACGGCCCCTAGAAGGCGAAAGAACAGGCAAGAAGCGTGTTCACAAGAACAGACCACAGTTCAGACACAGAACTGGAAAACAGGCAGGAAAACAGGATAGGACCTGGCATGTCAGAGACAAAAAGCCGACTGACAGGACACAATGCTCAGGCGCCATCTTGAGGAAGAAGGTGGTATAAATACCCAAAGATGGACAGCAATAGGCTGAAGGTGCAACAGGGGCGTGTCCGCAGAAGGTACAAGAAACAGGAAGTTCAGCGGGCGTCGCCCTATGCAGCCAAAACAGACAAACAGACAGCAAGGAGGGAAGCCAGAGAGACATTCTGGACTGGAGATCAAGTGCGCGCTCTTGCACAGTGGGAGATGGACCACCATGCAAGGACGCCGCCAGGTATGTTACAGTACCCCCTCCCTTACGCCCCCTCTTCTTCAGGCCTGCCAGAATCTTCCGCAGGGAATTCGAGGACCAGTCGTTCACTTCAAGGAGATCACTTCCACTGTCCACAGGAAAAATTGATCTCATCTGGTTAGCTAGGATGCTACCTCCTATCCAGCCATCCTCAGCAACAGACGAAACGGGTGGAGTACCAGGAACAGCACACAAGGAAGTCTCTCTCCACATATTTTCAGGTGGCACCCCAGAGGGTACAGGAGACAACTGGAAGTCCTTCACCGGGTTGGAGGGGGACAGAGACTTGGGGGTAATCTCTGCTTCGAGGTACATCTTGTCAAACTCACAGGAAGAAATAGACGGGTTATCAGGTACATAATGAGGAAAAGTCACTGTCTCTTTGTTATCTGGTGGTACCCCGGAGAATTCAGGAAACAACTGGAGGTCCTCCGCCGGGTCAGAAGAGTGCAGAGGCTCAGAGAAAACATCTGCTTCAGAGTACACTAGGTCGGACTCACTGGAGGAAGCAGGCGAGGTATCGGGTACCGAGTATAGGAAAGTCTCTGTCCATTCACCACCAGGTGGCACCCCGAAGGGTTCTGGAGACAATTGGAGGTCCTCCGCCTGGTCAGAGGGGTGTAGAGACTCAAGGGTAACCTCTGCTTCAGAGTACACAAGGTCGGACTCACTGGACGAAGCAAGCGAGGTATCAGATCCAGGATATAGGAAAGTCTCTGTCCATTCACCACCAGGTGGCACCCCAAAGGGTTCTGGAGACAATTGGAGGTCCCCCGCCTGGTCGGAGGGGTGTAGAGACTCGGGAGTAACCTCTGCTTCGGAGTACACTAGGTTGGACTCACTGGACGAAGCGAGCGAGGTATCAGGTACAGAGTAAAGGAGAGTCTCTGTCCTTTCGCTACCAGGTAGCACCCCGAAGGGTTCTGGAGACAACTGGAGGTCCTCCGCCTGGTCGGAGGGGTGTAGAGACTCGGGGGTAACTACCACTTTGGGGTACCGATTGTCAGGCTCACAGGACGAAGCGGACAAAGTATCGAGTACCGAGTGTAGAGAAGTCTCTCTCCATTTGTCATCGAGTGGTATCCCGGAGGATTCAGGAGGCAACAGGGGGTCCTCCGCCAGGTAGTAGAGGTGCACAGACTCAGAGGTAACCACAGCTTTGGAGCATCCTTGGACATGCACACCGGTTAAAGTGGGTGAAGCATCTGATGCCGGGTGCAGGAAGTTCTCCTGTGTGGAGTCTGGATGGGCAGAAGTCTCTTCGGGCAGGAGAACCGGAGCACTACCCACGCACATTACCCGTTGGGGCTTCTCCGGGATACAGGGAGATGAAGCTTCAGTAGGGACTTCAAGGTTGGGGTCAGGAGGTCTCAGGGAGGACAGACCCTGGCGTGACGGCTTGCCTCTACGTCTAGCATGTCTGGACTGCCTCTTGAGGTTGGGAGAAGTATTCCGGAAAGCGTAGTCACCCTGTGAGGATTCTGGGTGGGCAGTAGTCTCATTGGGCTGGAGGACTATTGCGCTACCCACACACATTACCCATCGGGGCTGCTCCGGGATATTGGGAGGTGAAGCTTCAGCAGGAGCCTCCGGGTTAGGATCATCGAAGACCATTAGAAAGGCCACCAGGAAGGCCATTAGGTCCAGGAGGATCGGATCCTGTGTTTCATATAGGGGGTTGATCCATTCCAAGGCATCACCCGCCAGGTAAGACATAATGAATGCCACCTTAACCCGATCGGTGGGAAAACATAGAGGGTAGAACTTGAAGTGTAGCATGCATTGCTCCACAAATGCACGACTTTGTCTTGGATCCCCATAGTAACGTGGCGGATCCGCAGGAACGAGAGCAGATAGATCCATCTGGACGGGTGCGTAATTCGCCTGGAACTCAGCTGAGAAAAAAAAAAAAAAATTATTTATTTTTAATGCATGTATTCACTGGAAAACTTCTCAGAGAGCGAAGGCCGTGGGGCTCAACGGGAACCATGGCCTGAGCATGCTGTTATGCACACGCCCGGACTAACTGGCGTGTGCGGGTGTTGTGGTTCCACTGGACCATGGACCGGAGAGTGCCTGGAGGGGCGTGACTAAGTATCTGGCCGATCCGACCAAGGTGGCACGACGGCATACGACGCCAGTGCACCAGGGAGAAACCGGGCAGAGGGACCAGGTGCTACTCCAGGTCAAACTCCGGACACGGGGGTTGACCCACACTGGGATTACTGGAACAGGCAGGTTAGGCTGGCACAGACTGGTGGATGTAAGCAAACACGGCAGGTATGCAGATGGGTGGATACAGGCGAGTATGCAGGCAGGGAGGTACTGGCCGAAAGGACGGGCTGGAGCACAGAAAGGTTAAGACCCAGTACAGACTGGGTCACAGAACCGCAGATGCGGTAGACAACCACAGCAGAGAGGGAACGCCCGAAGCGGTGGGCAAGAACAGAGCAGGACGGGGCTGCAGGAGCAGCGAGCACAAGCAGGGCAGGACAGGACTGCCGGAGCAGCGGGCAGAAGCAGGGCAGGACAGGACTGCCGGAGCAGCGGGCAGAAGCAGGGCAGGACAGGACTGCCGGAGCAGCGGGCAGAAGCAGGGCAGGACAGGACTGCCGGAGCAGCGGGCAGAAGCAGGGCAGGACAGGACTGCCGGAGCAGCGGGCAGAAGCAGGGCAGGACAGGACTGCCGGAGCAGCGGGCAGAAGCAGGGCAGGACAGGACTGCCGGAGCAGCGGGCAGAAGCAGGGCAGGACAGGACTGCCGGAGCAGTGAGCAAAAGGGTCAGAGCGGAGCAAGGCTGCCGGAGCAGTGAGCAAAAGGGTCAGAGCGGAGCAAGGCTGCCGGAGCAGTGAGCAAGGAGTCAGAGCAGGACGGACAGGGCTCTGTTCACACGGAACAGACAGGAAGGGAAAGGCAGAGCCAGATACCCACAGGGTATTTGCAGTGAAGTAGCAAGTGGACCACAAACTCACAAACGGGAGTACAGAGACAACAAGCAGGAGTTAGGTACGAGTTCAGACTCTGCAGAAAAAGGAAAGGAACGGACATAGAGGCAAAACAGGTAAAGGATAGGAGAGAGTTCAGACTGGAACTGAGTGTACGGAAGAGACCGACACTGCAGCGGGATACAGGAGCGGGTCTGGGAATACGGCCCCCAGAGAGGCGGGACGAACAGGCAAGGAGCGTGTTCAGACAGGACAGACAAGATACAGGAACGGATCTAGGTAATCGGCCCCTAGAAGGCGGGAGGAACAGGCTAGGAGCGTGTTCAGACAGGCCTGGAAATACAGCCTCCAGGAAAGGCAGCAGGCAAGAGTACACAGACAGGACTCAGTTCAGACACGGGAACTGATACCGCAAGGCAGGAGACATAGACAGGACTCAGTTCAGACACGGGAACTGATACTGCAAGACAGGAGAAATAGACAGGACTCAGTTCAGACAGGAACAAATACCGCAAGGCAGGGACACAAACAGGACTCTGTTCAGACGGGAACAGATACCGCAAGGCAGAGACACAAACAGGACTCTGTTCAGACGGGAACAGATACCGCAAGGCACAGACAGGCAGATCTAGGAATACGGCCCCTAGAAGGCGAAAGAACAGGCAAGAAGCGTGTTCACAAGAACAGACCACAGTTCAGACACAGAACTGGAAAACAGGCAGGAAAACAGGATAGGACCTGGCATGTCAGAGACAAAAAGCCGACTGACAGGACACAATGCTCAGGCGCCATCTTGAGGAAGAAGGTGGTATAAATACCCAAAGATGGACAGCAATAGGCTGAAGGTGCAACAGGGGCGTGTCCGCAGAAGGTACAAGAAACAGGAAGTTCAGCGGGCATCGCCCTATGCAGCCAAAACAGACAAACAGACAGCAAGGAGGGAAGCCAGAGAGACATTCTGGACTGGAGATCAAGTGCGCGCTCTTGCACAGTGGGAGATGGACCACCATGCAAGGACGCCGCCAGGTATGTTACAATTGCCTAGTTTGGAGCATAGTAATGGGATTTCTTCATCACATTTATAATTGGTAGAGAATGGTTGAACTTGATGTACCTAGGTCTTTTTTCAACCTATATAACTATACAGTATATATTTTGAAAAGTATGGCAGTGTTGTTGTGTTTTTGCTTCAATTCTTAGGATGCAAGGAGCAATCAAGCATTTTTTGGTTTAGCAAACACTGAAGGGCTATAGGAAGGAAAGCATGAAGAAGGATGCGAGCAGGTCTATGTGATTAGAACTGCTGGTTAATCTACGTGACTGGTTGGTCAGTGCGAATGTTTCCGCTTATCCCTGATTTTTTTCGTTTGCATTTTCATTGGCATTTTTTGGTGCCTTTGGTGACCATTTGTAATTTCGTTGGGTGCTGCAGTTGGAGGACATGTTGAAGTGTGGCACTCCAAAACGAATGAACTGGGGGATGGAGTAGCAGTTTTTCCCTTGTTAGTTCATGAATATGGATAATCTTTGTTACATTATCAGTTTGTGGCTGTTTTTCGCAAACGTTTACGGGCTGAGATCTATGATGACTGTGCTTATAGTACACATTTTCTTAAGACTGCTGCAGCTATGGAGGCGGAGATGAGGATTAGGTGAGGAGGTTGTTAAATGAATTGGTCAATGTTAGTCGGCACCCTACTGTTTGTCTGTTAGCCCTCATTTGATTAAAAGTATTCTTTCAAATAGGCAAGGGGGGCCCTATATTCTACATTTTTCATTACTCTAAAATGGAATCTGTCACCAGTAGTGTTGAACATTCCGATACTGAAATATTGGGTATCGGCCGATATTCGCGGTATCGGAATTCCGATACTTAATTCCGATACTTTTACAATATTGAATACCGGAATCGGAAGTTCCCATAATGCCTGCACTCTGCAGTGTCTCTGAAGGATGACAAGCTGAATGGCAGCGCTCAGCTGCGATCCAGCCTGTCATCAGAATGCCATCCCAGCGTGAGAGAATTCTCCTGATTGTTTAAAAGCCGGCGGGCGGTAAAAAGCCACCGGCTTTTAAACAATCACACAGCCCCATACTGCTTCCCCGCAGCCTCCCACCCCGATAATCCGCTCCCCTCGCCACCTCCCATCCCGATCGTACGTTAGGACCGGGCGGGGAGCGCATCACCAAGGAGCGGGGAGCGAAGGACCCGGGCGGGGATGCCGTCAGTGAAAAGACTTCACCGCCGGCTTTCCCGTTCTGTGCTGCGCTTTACCGCCGGCTATTTCAAATGAACAGCTGAGGTGTCAGGTGATGCCGATCAGCTGTTCATTTGAAGTAGCCGCGGTACCCTCAGAGGGTTCATGTGAGTTCATGCTTGACTGCATTGCATGAACTCACATGAACTTTCCCACGGTCGCACAGGTCAGCCTCACCTCCCAGACCCGTCATGATTAGTGTGTGTGGGTGTCTGTGCGATGTGTGCGGGTGTGCGCGGTGTCTGTGCGATGTCTGCGGGTGTGTGCGGGTGTGAGCGGTGTCTGTGCGATGTCTGCGGGTGTGTGTGGTGTCTGTGCGATGTCTGCCGGAGTCTGCGTGCAGGCAAACATAGGCCGATGTGACACTACTACTCCCATCGGCCTATGTCTGTCCCCCGTCCACTCGTGCCAGCAGGATCAGCTCGATGGGAGCAGTAGTTCCCATCAGCCTGATCCTGCTATTTAAACTGCCCCATGGTCCCCAATAAATTTTAAATACATGTCATTGGTGGACAGTGGTTACCTACAATAAATTAGTTTATACATTACCTGTCCCCGCCGATCGCCACCTAAAATAAAGTAAAAAATAAAAAACTACACCTATACTCACCTAGACACCTAATTCCCCGAAGCCATCGATCTCCTGTAATAAAATATAAAATAATAAACCACAACCTTATCCTTACCCCTCCGTAGTAGTCCACGAGTGTCCCACGATGATCTCCAGTTTAGAGCAGCCACATAGAATGTGACCGCTCTGAACCGCTGCCGCCGCTAGAATGATGGGGCCGTAAAGCAGCCCCGTCATTGCATAAGCGGGTTCGCCGGCGTTCAGGCAGCGCTGCTCCGGTTAGCTGCTTTACGGCCCCGCTGTACCGTGAGAAATTCCCACGGTACAGCAGTGCCGTAAAGGAGGTCTCCGGAGCTGCGCTGACTGAATTCACTCCGGTGACCTCAGTCAGTGGCTCCCGCTGCCGGGAGCGGACGTGTTCCCGGCAGCGTGAGCTTACAGCAGCAATGACAGCTGTCACATCTCCAGATGTGACAGCTGTGCATGGGAGATCAGCGCAGGAACGTGGACAGGTAACTATTTTTTTTTTAGTAAACTAAGAATTAAATAAAATAGTGTGTTTTATTTCAAATAAATTATTTTTTTCTGGGTGTAGTGTGTGTTTTTTATTTTTAACACTTTGTAGGTTAGTAATGGGGGTGTCTTATAGACGCCCATCATTACTAACCTGGGCTTCATGGCAGCTGGCGCTGACATGAACCCCAACCCTATTACCCCCTGCCACCGCACCAGGGCAGCGTGGAAGAGCGAGGCTAAGCGCTGGTGTTTCTAGTCTGGGAGGGGGCCAATATTCATGGCACCCTTCCTGGGCTATTAATATCAGCCCCCAGCTGTCTGCCTAGCCTTTGCAAGCTATTAAAATAGGGGGGACCCCACGTCATTTTTTGGGGGGGTCTCCCATTTTAATAGCTAGTAAAGGGTAGGTATTCAGCTGGAGGCTGATATTAGTAGCCTGGGAAGCTCCGTGGGTATTACCCCCTTCCCAGGCTTCAAACATCTGCCCCAGCCATCTGCTTAACCTCCGCTAGAGACTAAAATTATGGGGGATCCCACGCCAATTTTATTTTTAATAAATCCTTTATTTTAACACTAAATGACACTTGAGGGGTTAATAAAGATGCAGTCCCTAAATTATTATTTATTTTTTAATAAATTTTTCCCAAAAATTTTGACGTGGGCTTTGCCATATTTTTGTATGCCAGCCAGGTATAGCAGGCAGGAACGGGCTGCCCCCAACTCCCAGCTGCCTATTTGTACCTGGCCGGACTCAACAATATAGGGAAGCCCTTTTTTTAAATTATTTCATGAAATAATTAAAAAAAAATTGACGTGGGGCTTCGCACTATATTTGTGTCCAGCCAGGTACAGCAGGCAAGAACGGGCTGCCCCCAACTCCCAGCTGCCTAATTGTACCTGGCCGGACACAACAATATAGGGAAGCCCTTTCTTTTTAAATTATTTCATGAAATAATTAAAAAAAAATTGACGTGGGGCTTCGCCTTGTTTTTGTGTCCAGCCAGGTACAACTAGGCAGCTGGGGGCTGGAATTCGCAGCGCTGGGAGGCCCAAGCTTTCTGGGCCCCCCCCCGCTGCAAATTGCAGCCCGCAGCCACCCCGGAAAATGGCGCGTTCATAGAAGCGCCATCTTCTGGCGCTGTACCCAACTCATCCAGGGCCCTGGTGCGGTGGCTCACTGGGTAATAAAGGGGTTAGGGCCTGCTTGGCATTATCAGCAGGCCCTAAGCCCGAAATTCATGGGGTCACGCCAATATTAGACATGACCACCATGAATTTCTAGTAAAGTATTTAAAAAAAAACACAACACCCAGAAAAAAGTCCTTTGATTTAAATAAACACACAATTCTTTATTGTTCTAAATTAAACCATACTTACCGTCACGCGCATTCCAGCTGAAGCCAACGATCTCCTGCAATAAAAGAAAAATAATAAAGCAACCTCATCCTTACCTTTCCATGGTTCCCAGGACAGCTTCAGCTCTGCTACATCGAGATGACAGGCTGGACCGCAGCAGAACGCTGCCATCCAGCCTGTCATCCCGCAGACACTGAGAAGCGCAGGCATGCTTGTGCTCCTCAGTGTCTCGCTGTGACGGCATAAAGATGAGCCGAGGTCATGTCCAATGAACTCGGCTCACCTCATGCACGTCACTGACAGCGTGGGAGAATTCTCACGCTGAAGTGCTGAGTGCTGGAGAATTTTCCCACGCTGTCAGTGACGTGCATGAGGTGAGCCGAGTTCATTGGACATGACCTCGGCTCATCTTTATGCTGTCACAGCGAGACACTGAGGAGCGCAAGCATGCCTGCGCTTCTCAGTGTCTGCGGGATGACAGGCTGGATGGCAGCGTTCTGCTGCGGTCCAGCCTGTCATCTCGATGTAGCAGAGCTGGAGGTGTCCTGGGAACCATCGAGAGGTAAGGATGATGATGCTTTATTATTTTTCTTTTATTGCAGGAGATCGTTGGCTTCAGCTGGAATGGGCGTGATGGTAAGTATGGTTTAATTTAGAACAATAAAGAATTGTGTGTTTATTTCAATTAAAGGACTTTATTCTGGGTGTTTGTGTTTCTTTTTAACTTTGACTATGGGGTTAGTAATGGGGGTGTCTTACAGACGCCTCTCCATTACTAACCTGGGCTTGATGTCAGCTGGCATTATAAGCTGACATCAACCCCAGCCCTATTACCCCACTGCCACCGCTACAGGGCAGTGGGAAGAGCGAGGCTAAGTGCCAGAATTGGCGCATCCTATGGATGCGCCATTTCTGGGGCGGCTGACGGCTGGTGTTTCTAGCCTAGGAGGGGGCCAATATTCATGGCACCCTTCCTGGGCTATTAATATCAGCCCCCAGCTGTCTGCCTAGCCTTTCCTATCTATTAAATTAGGGGGGACCCCATGTCATTTTTTTGGGGGGGTCCCCCATTTTAATAGCTAGTAAAGGCTAGGTATTCCGCTGGGGGCTGATATTAGTAGCCTGGGAAGCTCCGTGGGTATTACCCCCTTCCCAGGCTTCAAACATCTGCCTCAGCCGTCTGCTTAACCTCCGCTAGAGACTAAAATTACGGGGAACCCCACGCCAATTTTTTTTAAAATATATCCTTTATTTTAACACTAAATGACAAGTACAGTAATCAACACTGTCACTGTACTTCATATATATGTGACTGACATGTTTTTATCTTTCTAATCTATGTGTGATGCTCTATTCTTTCTGTTGTAAATTGTCGGGTACCGCTGCTGAATTGCCGGCCGGCTTTTTTAAAGAGACGGTGCATGAAAACACTAATATTTTTTTAAATAAATCCTTTACACTAAATGACAAGTACAGTAAGTAACACTGTCACTGTACTTCATATATATGTGACTGACATGTTTCTATCTATCTAATCTATGTGTGAAGCTCTATTCTTTCTGTTGTAAATTGTCGGGTACCGGTGTATGCCGCTGATGAATTGCCGGCTTTTCGCGTAATACATTCTACATTATTCTTAGTTGTTTTACTTCATGTAGAATTAACCTACAAGGAAAGAAAGGGTTTATTTTCATTCCGATATTTGTGTCCCATTGACTTGCATTGGTTTCCGGTATCAGAATCGGCGATATCCGATACTTTTTGGGTATCGGTCCGATCCAATCCGATACGATATTTCCTGATATCGGAAGGTATCGCCCAACACTAGTCACCAGTTTTTTCTACTACATCTGGGAGAAGCATGATGTAAGGACAGATACCCTGATTCCAGTGATGTATTACTTGCTGGGCTGCTTGCTGCAGTTTTAAATTAAAAAAATATTTTATCTGCGGCAGATCTATAAGTTCTCTGAATGCTGAGCATTCTGTGTACATTGTGCATAAGCTGAAAGCAGGCAATCAGTGGAGGGGGTGGTGTTGTACTACCTGGCCGCAGATTTACTACTCTTGTAATGATAATCTCCTACTGATAAAACAGTGATTTTATAACAACTGCAGCAAGTGACCCAGTAAGTGACACATCACTGGAAGCAGGGTCTGTGCCCCTACATTTTCCTGTTCTCACATTAGGCAGAAAAAACCTTGTGACAGACTCCCTTTGTAGACCCTGCAAAGAATACTATACACATGTACATTCATTTGCAGTATTTCATTGTGAATGTTTGTGGGCCACTTTGTACTTTAATGACAGAGCCTCATTTTTAAAATCTGACATGATTCATTATATTAGGTAATAACTCTGGAAATAATTGTTTCTGAGAATGTTTTTGTTATGTTCTGCTACCAAAGCTAAGGAAAGAGAGGAGATCTGTCCCTACTATAAGACTCAGCTGAATCCCTACGATGTAACAGGGAACCTGATCCTGCGATCAGACCTGCTAAAGTCCTAATCTAGTCTGTACGGAGACCTATAGATGTGAGGAGGGAATCCCTACAAGTACTAAGGACTGGGAGGAATATGGGACACCTCCTAACAGAAATAGTAGCAGACAGACGAACAAACAAAATAGATAGAACATAGAGGTCCGTAGACCAAGCAAACTAACAGAGTTAGATACAGAGCACAGGCTAGCTAGAAAGTAGATATACAATGAAGTCCAGCAAAGCCAGAAGGGCGGAGCAGGATTAAATAGGCCAACAAGGTCATGTGACCAGCAAAGGAAAAAAAACCTAACAGCAAGGTTCTAACAGTACCCCCCCTTCTAAGAGGATCCTCCGGATCCCCTAGGGCCAGGCTTATCAGGAAATCTCCTGTGAAACGCTCTGATAAGTCTGGACGCGGAAACATCATCTGACCTCACCCAAGAGTTATCCTCGGGTCCGAAACCTTTCCAGGCCACAAGATACTGCAAACTACCTCTATACCGTCTAGAGTCAAGGATGCGAGAAATTTCATATTCCCCGTCCTCCACCACCGGAGGAACAGAGGCAGAGGCGTCACCATCCGACACAACAGCTTTTTTTAACAGAGAGACATGAAAGACCGGATTAATTCTCCAGGAGGTAGGAACCTCCAACCTAACAGCAGATTGGTTGACAACCTGAAGCACCTTAAAGGGCCCTACAAACTTGGGACCCAATTTCTTAGAAGGAATCCTCAACCGCAGATTCCTAGAGGACAACCAAACCATGTCACCAACAGCGAACAAAACCTCCTGTCGTTTCCTATCAAAGTAGTCTTTAGATTTTCTGTTGGCCTCCTGAAGATTACCACGCACATCCGTCCAAACTCTTTCCAAATCACCGGAAAAATTCTCCTCCTCAGGCACGGCAGATCCCAACTTGGAGAACGACCCAAACGACGGATGTCTCCCAGAACAACAAAAAAAAGGCGAACAACCAGCAGAAGAAGATGTATGATTGTTCAGAGCAAATTCGGCAAGTGGCAGAAACTCAGACCACCCCTCTTGATTGTCTGCCACAAAACAACGCAAGAACTGCTCAACATCCTGGTTTTTCCTTTCTGTCTGGCCATTAGATTCAGGATGATATCCGGACGAAAACGACAAATGAATTCCCAACCTGTCACAAAAGGCACGCCAAAAACGAGCCACGAACTGAGGACCCCTATCAGAAACAATGTCAGTAGGAACGCCATGAAGTCTGACAATTTCCTTGACAAAGGCCTTAGCGAGAGTTTTAGCGCAGGGCAGTTTGACGAAGGGAACCAAGTGACACATCTTGCTAAAACGGTCCACGACCACCCAGATGACAGTAAAACCCTCAGAGGAGGGAAGGTCAGTTATAAAGTCCATAGCCAAATGTGTCCAAGGAGCACTGGGGACCTCCAAAGGACAAAGCAACCCCGCAGCAGGAGTATGTGAGGACTTAGATCTAGCACATATAGTACATTGGCGCACCCACTTAATGACTTCCTTCTGCCATCCAGGCCACCAAAAACTGCGACCCACCAGTCTCTTGGTCTCAGAGATTCCGGGATGACCTGCCAACCGAGATTCGTGACACTCAACAAACAAATCTCTCCTAAAGGTCCCAGGCACAAACAACCTCCCATGAGGAGTGTTAGATGGGGCATTCTCCTGAGCTTTAAGAATCTCATCTTCCAAAACGGAGTCTAAAGCAGCTATCACAACACCTTCTTGTAAAATGTTTTCCTCTTTCTCAGCACCGACTATGGGAGAAAAACTGCGAGACAAGGCATCCGCATTAACATTCTTAGTACCAGGGATGTAAGTAACGGAGAAATTAAACCGCGAGAAAAACAGTGCCCACCTAGCCTGACGGGCATTCAGGCGCTTGGCAGCATCAAGATATATCAGATTTTTATGATCCGTAAGAACCTGAACGGGAAATTCCGCACCTTCCAAGAAGTGGCGCCAGTGTTCAAATGCGAGTTTAATAGCCAATAATTCCCGATTACCAATATCGTAATTCAGTTCAGTCTCCGAAAATTTTTTTGAAAAAAAGGCACAGGGATGTAATCCATCCCCGTTATCCTGAGACAATACTGCGCCAACCCCCACAGAGGAAGCATCAACCTCAACCAAAAACGGCCTAGTAACATCAGGCTGCATAAGGATGGGAGCAGAGGTGAACCTCTCCTTGAGATACACAAAAGCTTCAATGGCCTCAGAAGACCACTGAACCGCATCAGCACCTTTCCTGGTGAGATCAGTCAGAGGTTTGACAATACTAGAAAATTTTTTTATGAATTTTCTGTAGTAATTGGCGAAACCCAAAAACCTCTGTATCGATTTCAAACCAATAGGCCTAGGCCATTCCTGCACAGCCTGAACCTTAACCGGATCCATCTCAAAACCTTTGCTGGAGATAATGTAGCCCAAAAAACTAATTCTCTGTACAGCGAACTCACATTTCTCCAGCTTAGCAAAAAGCGAATTGTCCATTAATAACTGTAATACCTCACGCACGCTCCGCCAATGAGACTCCAGATCTGGCGAATAAATCAAAATGTCATCCAAATACACAACCACATTTTTACCGATCAAAGGTCTAAGGATGTCATTAATCAGATTCTGAAAAAATGCAGGAGCATTAGTAAGACCAAAAGGCATAACCAGATTCTCAAAATGACCCACAGGAGTGTTAAAAGCAGTCTTCCATTCATCACCCTCCTTCATGCGCAACAGATTGTATGCCCCCTTAAGGTCAATTTTAGAGAACCACTTGGCCCCCAATAACTGGTTAAACAGATCAGGAATCAATGGCAGTGGGTAAGGATTGCGTACCGTAATTTTGTTAATCTCACGAAAATCCAGACAAGGACGTAAACCGCCGTCCTTTTTTTTTACAAAAAAAAATCCAACCGCCACAGGAGACTTAAAGGGCCTAATGTGACCGGCGGCCAAACTTGTCTGTATGTATTCCTCCAAAGCCTTCCTCTCAGGAATGGTAAGGTTAAATAAACGACTTTTAGGAAGAGTCGCTCCAGGGACAAATTCAATAGAACAATCATAGTCTCTATGGGGAGGCAAAACCTGCGATTCCTTCTCAGAAAAAACTCTCCAAAAATCCTGAATAGGAACAGGCAATTCTCCCCTATCCAAAGCTGCAATACGCCCGTTACAACACTTGTCATAACATTTATGGCTCCAGGATTTAATTTCACTGGTAGACCAATCCAGTACAGGATTGTGAAATTTTAACCAGGGCAAACCCAATATTACTGGAGAAGGCAAGTTATTCAACACTACCAAATCCAATTTCTCATGGTGAACACCATTAATAGTGAGAGGAAATTCACTGACCTTGAGAGTAATATTCTTCAAAGGGGAGCCATCCACAGAAACCACAGCAATGGGGGATGATAAAGGTTCAGGTTTTAAATTGAGTTTTTCCACGAATCCCCCATCAATTACATTCAGTGTAGACCCGCAATCAACAAACACCCGAAATTCCATTAATTTTTCCTGAGCAATCGTGGAAGCAGCTAAAAATATACCCTTGGAATTTAAACAGGCAATACGGGCGTGACTGACCATTTTTTTTTCTTTCTTCATACGAAGCTCACAACCTTTAATCAAATGACCAGATTTTCCGCAATAGAAACACAAGCCTTCTGAAAAACGACGGTCTTTTTCTTGAGAGCGAGGTGCCACCGATCCAATCTCCATCGGTTCACCACTGTTAGTACACACATTATCATAACCAGAAACTGACATAGCAGAGGATTTGCTCTCATTAACCCTAGCACGCAGTCTTCTATCCACCCGTATAGCTAATTGCATAGCCTGTTGCAAATCCTCAGGTGTAGGATAAGCAATTAGCAGGTCTTTAACCCTTTCACTGAGCCCAGCAAGAAATAGACTTTTCAGAGCAGAATCGTTCCACCCTGTTTGAGTGGACCAACGACGAAAATGAGTACAATATTTTTCGACATTACCTGATCCTTGTTTTAAACGTCTCAACTCAGTCTCAGCTGATGCCACACGGTCAGGATCATCATATAATAGTCCTAAAGCAGAAAAAAAACTATCCACTGATCTGAAGCATGTATCACTAGGTTGCAAAGAAAAGGCCCACTCCTGAGGCTCTTTGCGCAAAAGTGACATTATGAACCCTACGCGCTGGGATTCATCCCCAGAGGACTTGGGTCTCAAACGAAAATACAATAAGCAAGCATTTTTAAATGAAAAAAATTCTCGATGTTCACCAAAAAATAAATCCGGCAAACATACCTTAGGCTCCAAGAAATATGCTCCAGGACAGTTACTCACGTGCTGACGGAGCTCGGCCACTTCCAGAGAGAGTCCCTGCAGGTGTTTAGCCAAATCCTGAACCGACACCATGATGGAACAAAAAAAAAAAAAAAAAATCTTTCCTTAGAGAATTTGCAGGCTAGACTTACTGTTATGTTCTGCTTCCAAAGCTAAGGAAAGAGAGGAGATCTGTCCCTACTATAAGACTCAGCTGAATCCCTACGATGTAACAGGGAACCTGATCCTGCGATCAGACCTGCTAAAGTCCTAATCTAGTCTGTACGGAGACCTATAGATGTGAGGAGGGAATCCCTACAAGTACTAAGGACTGGGAGGAATATGGGACACCTCCTAACAGAAATAGTAGCAGACAGACGAACAAACAAAATAGATAGAACATAGAGGTCCGTAGACCAAGCAAACTAACAGAGTTAGATACAGAGCACAGGCTAGCTAGAAAGTAGATATACAATGAAGTCCAGCAAAGCCAGAAGGGCGGAGCAGGATTAAATAGGCCAACAAGGTCATGTGACCAGCAAAGGAAAAAAAACCTAACAGCAAGGTTCTAACAGTTTTTTCATGACACAATATACTTCATGTTAGTGGTAAATAGTTACATGACACAAAATAGCAAAATAGTTAATAAATAACATTTATCAAATGTCTACTTTACATCAGTATCATTTTTGAAACATAACTTCCCAGCCAAAAAAAAAAAAATTATCAGAAATGTTTCCAACAAAATTTACAAAACCTATTTTTTAGGGACCACATCACATTTGAAGTAAATTTCATCCATAATTTTTTTTTTATGGATGAAATTTTCTTAATAAAAATATACGTTTTATTGGAAGTGCTGGATCAACTGCCTTTGTTATATGGACTATTTCCTTTGAAACTTGGATCTGTGCACACCTGCATCTGTGAATAGGTGAGCTGATTGCTTATAATTTTTCATCACATTTGAAGTGACTTATGAGTGGCCTATATGACAGAAAATACCCACAAGTGACACCATTTTAAAAATTGCACCCTTCAAAGTGCTCAAAACCACACTCAATAAGCTTATTAACCCTTTAAGTGCATCACAGGAATTAGAGCAATGTAGAAGGAAACCATGAAGATTTTAATTTTTCTCACAAAAATGTTGCTTTAGCCCCAAATTTTTAATTTTTACAAGGATAACAGGAGAAAGTGGACTATACAATTTGTTGTGCAATTTCTCCTGAGTATGCCGATACCACATATGTGGTGGAAAACTACTGTTAGGGCGCACAACAGGGCTCGGAAGGGAAGGAACACTATTTGACTTTTGGAGTGAAAATTGTCTGGAATAGACTGCGGATGCCATGTCACATTTGGAGAGCCGCCAAGGTTCCAAAACAACAGAAACCCCAACAAGTGCCCCCATTTTGGAAACTATACCTCTTCAAGAATTCCTTTAAGGGTATAGTTAGCATTTTCAACCCACAAGTATTTCACAGAATTGTATAACATTTTGCTGTGAAAATGAAAAATTACTTTTTTTCCACTACAATGTTGTTTTAGCCCAACGTTTTTAATTTTCAAAAGGGTTAATAGGAGAAAATGGACCATAAAATTTGGTACACAATTTCTCCTGAGCATAGCAATACTCCATATGTGGTCAAAAACTACTTTTTAAGCACGGTGCAAAGCTCAGAAGTGAAGGAGCGCCATATCGGAGTGCAGATTTTCCTGGAATAGTTTGCAGGTTTCATATCACATTGGCAGAGCCCCTGAGGTGTCAGGACAGCAGGATCCCTCATAAGTGACCCCATTTTACAAACTACACTTCTTCATGAAATCATGTTGCGTTGAGTAATTTTATACCATTAAGTGATGAAGAAAAAATAATTACATTTTTATCAGTAAAATGTTGTTTTAGCCCCAGATTTTACATTTTCACAAGGGGAAAAATGACCACATAATTTGTTACACAATTTGTCGTGAATGAGGCAATACTCCAAATGTGGCTGTACAGTACTGTTTGGCCACACGGCGAAACTCAGGAAGGAAAGAGTGCTATTTGACTTTTGAAGAGCAGATTTCCCTAGAATAGTTTGCATACTCGATTTGCAGAACCCCTAAGTGCCAGAAGAGCAAAAACCTCCGTCAATTGACTCCAATTTGGAAATTACACCCCTCTGGGAATTAATTGATGTGTGCAGTGATGATTTTGACTCCATGGGTGTTTTCCAGAAACAAGCAGCAATGGACGTTGCAGAATGAAAATGCAACAATGCTATTGTTGTGTCCAGTACATTATGCCCAGCTTGTGCTTCTGGGGACATGCACCCCGTAAATTAAGTGGGCTCTCTATGCTACATGTGGATGCTAACTGTGGTTTAGGCACACTGTGTGGCTCAGGGGGAGGGGGCATTTGGATTTGGGAGTGCAGATTTTACTGGATTTCTTTTGGTGGGAGCCATGTCACTTTTCCATTGTCTTTGTGCTACCAGTATCGTGGACACCTTCTGTTTTTTGTGAGTTGAGTAGAAGCTTTTATTGGTGGCAGTTTGGGGTACAGACTATTTTGGATTAGTTCACATTTATCCTGTGCTCTGTGCTGAGCACTTACATTGGGGTTTCCATCAAAATCTACAAAATGTGTGATTTGGATGAAACCCAGAGGGATTCATTCACTAATGAGGCAGCAGAGTTACTCTGGTCTGTGTGGCTTCTGTTCAGCAGCATCCAGCTTTTAAAGGGGTACACCGGGGAGATAAAAAATTTTGTACTGTCCCTGTAAACTATAAAGATGAGATGTTCAGTGCACTTTAATTATCTTTATAACCCTTGTAATTCTGTGTGACAGCAGCTGCGCCTCACTGCTCCCGCCTCCCATATGGGACATTACATCACACACCAGTGTGCAGCTCCCCCCTGTGAGTAACAGCCAGTCTGAGGTGAAGGGGCATGGCCACACCCCCTGTTCTCTGCAGAGATACAGCTATTATCAGGAGACTGGCTGATAGTAACAGCATGCAGCTGCACCCTGTTGTAATGTCCCAGATAGAGGGGTGAGCAGTGAGGAGCAGCTTCTGTCACTCCAGCCCCCTGATAATGTCTCCCTGTCTTCAGTCCAAGGTGAGGGGATGTGGCCTGCTCCCTGGTAGTAGCACTGCAATAAAGGAGGTATTATCAGGGGGCTGGCTGCTGCTACTAAAATCCTGGAGCAGGGCATGTCCCCACCACGCCCCCTCACCTCGGACTGCAGACTCGGAGACATTATCAGAGGGCTGGTGTGACAGGAGCTGGTCTTCACTGTTCACCCCTATGTCTGCAACATTACAGAAGTGTGCAACTCCATGCTGTTACCAGCCAGTCCCCTGATAATAGCTATTTTTCTGTAGAGAAAAGGGGGTGTGGCCACACACCCTCTTCTCAGGCTGGCTGTTATTCACAGGGGGAGCTGAACACTGCTGTGTGACATATTGTCCCAGTTGGGAGTGGTGAGCAGTGAGGAGCATCTGTTGTCATATGGAATTATGTGTTCTAAAGATAATAAAAGTGCAATGTGCATATCATCTTTATAGTTTATGAGGGCAGGGACAGTACAATTTTTTTTTATGTCCACGGAGTACCCCTTTATGAGGTGCACAAAACTGTAGTCGACCGCGCTGGATCATAGGTCAGACAGCGTCCACAGTGTCCCAATCTGCCTCATTATAGGAAATTTTCCATTGGGGGTTCCGTCTGAATCATGTATTTCAGAGATTTACATGGAAACCCTGGTGTAAGTGCTCAGCGCAGAGCGCAGGATAAATATGAGCCAAACCTTATTGAGATCTTTGGGAGGCAGAATGAACAAATCAACAGCAGGTGAAGAATTGCTTCATTTACTTTTTATGCCGTTTCTCTTGCAGTATAAATGATTAGATGACTTTATTCTTTGGGTCAGTGCGATTACAACGATACCAGATTTATATAGTTTTTTATGTTTGGCTACTATCACACACTAAAAAATGCTTTTTTTTTTTTTTAAACAAAAAAAGTTTTTGCATCACCATATTTTGAGAGCTATATTTTTCTATATTTCTCTCAACAAAGTCATGTGAGGGCTTGTTTTTTGCGGGACAGGTTGACATTTTTATTGACACCATTTTCATGCACATGACATTTTTTGATCGCTTTCTATTCCAATTTTTGGGAGGCAGAATGAACAAAAACCAGCAATTCATGAACTGTTTTCTTGATGGACTTTTTATGCTGTTCACTGTGTGGAAAAAAATGATAAGACATCTTTATTCTTAAGGTCAGTACGTTTAGGCTATTTGCCCACGATGCAGAAATGCTCAGGATTTTTTCCTGAGCGTTTCTGCATCTCCCTGGCAGAAAAAAACGCATGCGGATTGTACATGCGGATTGTACATGCGGATTGTACATGCGGATTGTACATGCGGATTGTACATGCGTTTTCCTGCCAGGGACATTCGGAAATGAAGCGTTATTCACTGGCATTTCCGCATGCGGGTTGACAAGCGCTTTCCAAGCGATTAGCATCACTTGGAAACTGCTTGTGACAACTAAGTCACACTATATAAATCCATGCAAACAGCATGGATTTATATAGTGTGACCCGAGAGAGTGGTTAAAAATAAAAAGATAAACCAATACTTACCTTCCGATGACCCGCGCTGTCTTGCTGCGCTCCTGTGCTGGCTGCCGGCAGATCGCAGTACGCTGTACTGAAAAGACCTGCCGTCACATGACTGTGACGTCACCGCAGGTCCTTCAGTCCTGCGCGATCTCTCGGCAAGCGAAGAGAAGGAGTCCGGGGGCCGTTGGAAAGTGAATATAATCTTTATTTTTTATTTTATTCTTTTTTTTATGGTACCTGGGTGTGGAGGAGAGTCTCCTGTCCTCCACACCGGGTACCATCCGCACATTAGAACGCGCCAATTATGCAAGTACAGATGCAGTCTTGCTGAATTGGCGCGTTCTAATGCAAGTCAATGGCGGCGAAAACGCAGCGCTTCCGCTAAATTAATGGACATGCTGCGGATATTTGAGCGCAGCATAGGGCATTGAAAGTGCGGAATTGCGTAAACGCTTGAAAAACTTGAAAACTATTTTATAGAAAAAAATATTGTTTTTACATTACACTGTATTCTGATGGCTGTAGCTTTTATTATGATGACGTTTTCAGCTATACCATTTTTATTTACATTCGTCTTTTTGGTCACGTTTTATTTCACGCTTTTTCCAGCAGTATGATGAAAAACCATAGTTTTTTGTCACTTTTTTATTTTATTTTTACTGTGTTCACTGTAGGGGTTAACTAGTGTGACAGTTTTCTGAATTGAGTCATTCTGGACGTGGCTGTCACGACTCTTACCCTGCCCTAGCTGACCCTGTTCCCCTGATTACTTCTGAAGGTGAAGACGCCGGAACCACGTACCTTGTCTGAGCTCCTCAATCTGCCATCAGTTTGTTCCCTCCCCTTCCCAGGGAAGAGGGGAGTAGTAGTGTATGGCAGTACACTAACAACCAGACTAACAAGGTAATGCAAACATGGCTAAAGGAAAATACCAATCATATAAATAAATGCACACAAACAATAGAGGTTAACACTGGGAAGTGGAGGATGGGAAACAAACCGAAATAGGAGAAGAATAGGATTAACACGCAACCTAAACCACACAACAGTCTAAGAAGAAATCCACCAATCGCCTTCACAAATAACCACTCTCCACCAGACTCCTAGAACCATGCAGCATAAGCTAGCTCTGGTTATGATAGCCTGCCAAAGCCCAGTATATATAGGAGCAGGGAGTGGCTAACACTGGACAGCTGGGAGCCTAAATGAAGGTAAGTTTCCAGGAGCTCACAACTTAGTAGATTAACCTCTGTGTAACGGGTCTGGGAGGCGGAACCTCTGAGCTACTATACAAGGGGGCGGTCCTTGTAAGGGAGCGGGTGGCGACCAGGCAGGCAGTCACAGCTGGTGACCGGGACAGTCTCTGGAAGAACGGGCAGGAGATCACGACAAGTGACTGGGGCAGTCTCTGGGTGAACGGGCAGATGGTCACGGCAAGTGACCGGGACAGTCTCTGGAAGAACAGGCAGGAGATCACGGCAAGTGACTGGGGCAGTCTCTGGGTGAACGGGCAGATGGTCACGGCAAGTGACCGGGGCAGTCTCTGGGTGAACGGGCAGATGGTCACGGCAAGTGACTGGGACAGTCTCTGGAAGAACGGGCAGATGGTCACGGCAAGTGACCGGGGCAGTCTCTGGGTAAAGGGTTGGTACGACCTGTGGCGGCTGATGGTAGACTTGAGCTCCCAGGTGAGCAGGCGAGAGTCTCTGGATAAACGGGTGGTCACAGCATGTGACGGCGGAGCCTCCAGGAAGACCAACAGACAGGCGGCAGAAGAGCGCTCCCAGATGAGCGGGCGAGAGTCTCTGGATAAGCGGGTGGTCACAGCACGTGACAGCAGAGCCTCCAGGTAGGCTAACGGACAGGCAGCAGATGAGCGCTCCCAGGTGAGCGGACAGGAGTCACTGAACAGGCAGGTGGTCACAGCACGTGACGGCGGAGCCTCCAGGTAGGCTAGCAGACAGGTAGCAGATGTGCTCTCCCAGGTGAGCGGGCAAGCTGGTCCATAGACAGACTGACAGGAGATGGAAGGCAGACCGTCGGACCTCAGGCAAGCAGGCAGGTAGCTGAAGTGCGCTCCCAGGTGAGCGGGCAAGCTGGTCCTTAGACTGACTGACAGGAGTTGTAAGGCAGACCGTCGGACCTCAGGCTAGCAGGCAGGTAGCGGAATATCAGGCAGGAATAAGACAGCAAGCTGGCAGGAATCTGGCAGGTATCTGGCAGGTAACTGGCAACGGGACCTGAGGGCTGAAGCAGAGTAGTGAACAGTGCAACAACATTGCTCGGGCACCTCCATTTTGGAGGAGGTGCCTTATATATGGTGAAGTCCTCCGGCCATTGGCCGGGGACTCCTTAGGACGGCGCGCGCGGCCCCTTTAAGAGGGAGGGAGAGCGCGCGCGCGCGCCCTAAGCACAGTGGTCGGGAAGGAGCGCGCCCTGCCAGCAGAGCGGGAGGAGGACGCCGGGCACGGAGCAGGGAGGTGAGGGGAACAGCGTCCCTGCCTAGCAGAGGGCAGGGACGCCGGCGCTACAGTACCCCCCCCTTTAGGCCCCCCCTTTTTTAGGCCAGACAGAAATTTAGCAAGGATAAGAGGGGCATGGATGTTCTCCCGGGGCTCCCACGTTCTCTCCTCAGGACCAAACCCCTTCCAATCTACTAGAAAAAAGGTCTTTCCTCTTACCCTTTTGGTGGCAAGAATGTTCTCTACCTCAAACTCGTCCTCAGCAGAAACCGGAGCAGGAGGCGTACCTGTAGACTTGGAAAAAGAGTTAAGTACCACAGGTTTGAGGAGAGATACATGGAAGGAGTTAGGGATCCGTAAGTTGGCCGGGAGTTTCAATTTACAGGCCACCGGGTTGATCTGACTGATGACCTCCAGGGGGCCGATGAACCGAGGCCCTAACTTGTAAGAAGGTATCTTGAGTCGGACATATTTAGATGAGAGCCAGACTTTATCTCCGGGATGAAATTGTGGAGGATCCAGGCGTTTTTTGTCAGCGTGTCTTTTCATCCGTTCGGACGACTGAAGGAGTGCGGATCGGGTACTCTCCCAAATGGAGGAAAATTTGCTAACGAGAGATTCCGCAGCCGGGTTGTCCACAGAGGTGGAGACAGGAAAAGGAATCCGAGGATGCTGACCGAAGACTACAAAAAACGGGGATTTGGAGGAGGATTCGCTCTCGTGATTGTTATAAGAGAACTCGGCCCATGGTAGGAGATCCACCCAGTCTGAATGATGGGCATTAACGAAGTGCCGGAGGTAACTGGTCAGGTTCTGATTGATCCGCTCCACTTGACCATTGGACTGTGGGTGGTAAGCGGAAGAGAAGTCCAGGGTGACATCTAGCAGTTTACAAGTGGCTCTCCAGAAGCGTGAGGTGAACTGTACCCCACGATCCGACACAATGTGGAGGGGCAGGCCATGAAGACGAAAGATGTGATGAATAAAGTCTTTAGCTAGCTCGGGTGCAGACGGGAGGCCTGGCAGGGGAACGAAATGAGCCATCTTGGAGAAGCGGTCAGCGACCACCCAAATGACCGTACAACCGGCAGAGACTGGGAGGTCAGTTATAAAGTCCATTGCTATATGCTGCCAGGGGGCAGCAGGTACTGGGAGCGGAAGGAGGCGACCGGCTGGCAGATGTCTCGGAACCTTGTTGCGGGCGCAGGACACACAGGCAGAAACAAAGTCTATTACGTCCTTGTGCAGGGTAGGCCACCAGTAGTGCCGGGTAATAAGCTGGAGGGTCTTTTTCTGACCGGCATGGCCAGCCAGTTTAGACGAGTGACCCCAGTGAAGGATCTTCTCCCGATCAGGTACTGATACGAACGTCTTTCCGGGAGGGAGACGATTTAGACTCACGGGAGCCACCTGCATTACTCTGGCGGGATCGATGATGTGTTTCGGATCTTCCTCGAGATCAGACACCAGAAAGGATCGAGACAGGGCGTCCGCCTTGACGTTTTTGTCAGCCGGGCGAAAATGAAGAACAAAATCAAAGCGAGCAAAAAACAAGGACCACCGGGCTTGGCGCGGGTTAAGTCTCTGGGCATGCTGGAGGTAAGCCAAGTTCTTGTGGTCAGTGTAAATTATTACCGGGTGAAGAGCCCCCTCGAGCAGGTAACGCCACTCCTCCAATGCCAGTTTGATGGCCAATAACTCTCGGTCTCCTATGGAATAATTGCGCTCTGAGGAGGAGAAGAGTTTAGAGAAGAAGCCGCAAGTTACCATTCTCCCGGAAGATGATTTTTGAGTAAGTACCGCTCCGGCTCCAGAGGAGGAGGCGTCAACTTCCAGGAAGAACTGCTTGTTGCCGTCCGGGCGATGCAGCACCGGGGCGGAAGAGAAGGCCTGTTTTAAGGAAAGAAAGGCCTCCTCTGCTTCGGGTGGCCACTCTTTGGGATTAGTACCCTTACGGGTGAGCGCGGAAATTGGGGCAGTCCGGGAAGAGAAGTGTGGTATGAAGAGGCGGTAGTAGTTGGCGAAGCCCAGGAACCGCTGAATGGCCGTCAACCCCTCCGGTCGAGGCCATTTCTCGATGGCAGACAGTTTCTCTGGATCCATTCGTAGGCCGGTCTGAGAAATAATGTAGCCCAAAAACGGAAGCGAGGTCTGCTCAAAGAGGCACTTCTCGTATTTAGCGAAGAGGTGATTCTGCCTGAGCCTGAGCAGGACCTGACGAACGTCCCTCCGGTGAGTCTGGAGATCCGGAGAGAAGACCAAGATGTCGTCCAGGTACACCACTACGCAGGAGTAGAGAAGGTCCCGGAAGATGTCATTGACCAACTCTTGAAAGACAGCAGGAGCGTTACAGAGACCAAAGGGCATTACCAGATATTCATAGTGGCCGTCCCGGGTGTTGAATGCCGTCTTCCATTCATCCCCCTGACGGATACGAACCAGGTTGTACGCCCCACGGAGGTCCAGTTTGGTGAAGATTCTAGCCCCTCTCAGACGATCAAATAACTCCGGAATGAGCGGAAGGGGGTACTTATTCTTCACCGTGATCTGGTTAAGGCCTCTATAGTCTATACAGGGACGGAGAGAGCCGTCCTTCTTTTTTACGAAGAAGAAGCCTGCTCCCGCCGGGGAGGTAGATTTCCGGATGAATCCCCTGGCCAGATTCTCCTCAATATATTCGGACATCGACCGGGTCTCAGCAGCGGATAATGGATAAATACGCCCACGGGGAGGAGTAGTACCGGGTAACAAGTCGATAGGGCAGTCGTATGGTCTATGAGGGGGTAGTGTCTCTGCTTCCTTTTTATTAAAGACATCAGCATAAGACCAATAAGGAATCGGAAGTCCAGGTAGATTAGCTGGGGTAGGAGAAGGACGGACGGGATGGATGGGAACCAGACAGGTCTTATGGCAGTCCTGTCCCCAGCGAAGGACCTCTCCGGTCTGCCAGTCAAGCACGGGTGCATGTCTCTGGAGCCAAGGTAGACCTAGCAAGAGGGCATGAGAGAGTCCAGGCAGAACATGAAAGGAGATACTCTCAGAATGCAGCATTCCCACCTGCAGAGTAATGGATTCGGTGATGAGTTGGATGGGGCGTGGTAAGAGGCCCCCATCCACGGCAGCAACAGACAAGGGTACAGCCAGAGGTTTGGTGGGGATGCGGTATTTCTCTACCAGGGACTGTGAAATAAGATTCCCGGCTGCTCCAGAGTCCAGTTGGGCTAGTTCGAAATAACGGTTCTCCCCGCAGACGATTGAAACTGACAGCAGCAGAGATGGAGAGGATTTATTCTTGTCTAGGTCGACCTCTCTGAGCGAACCTAGACACAGGCGTTTCCCGACCTCTCTGGGCAGGCACGGATCCGGTGCTCCTTACTGCCACAGTAGAAGCAGCTCCCCTCGGCACGGCGTAAGTCCTGACGGGTTTTGACCATCTTGGTCTGGTCGACCTGCATAGGCTCAGGAGAGTGTACCTGGGGAGAGACGGAGGGAGTGACGGGTTTCTGAAAAGTAGGAGCTAGACGTGGAAACCTCCTCTCACGGGTGACCTCTTTGGCACGCTCCTGGAACCGTAGGTCAATCCGGGTGGCAAGAGATATTAGGTCATCGAGAGTGGTAGGAACGTCCCGACCGGCAAGTTCATCTTTAATACGGCCGGACAGACCCTCCCAGAAGACGGATACCAGAGCATCGTTATCCCAGGCCAGCTCCGAGGCAAGGGTACGGAACCGTATGGCATATTGGCCCACGGTGAGACTTCCCTGACGGAGGCGTAGCAGAGATGATGCGGATGAAGTCTTCCGTCCGGGTTCGTCGAAGACTTTCCAGAAAGCCGTGAGGAAGGCAGGCAAGTCGGACACCAGGGGGTCTCCTCTCTCCCATAGAGGATTTAGCCAGGCCAGGGCCTCCCCGGTGAGATGGGACATGATGAAGGCAATTTTGGCCCGGTCGGAGTTAAACTGGTGGGACAATAGTTCAAAGTGCAGGGTGCACTGATTAATGAAGCCCCGAGCCTGGGCGGAGTCGCCTCCGAAGCGAGGAGGTGCAGAAAGCCGGGGTCCGGGGTAAGATACCATGGTATTGGTGGGCAGCGGAGCTGCCGGGTTGCGAGTCATGGCACTGGCGGTGGTTGCTGGTGGAGCAGTCAGAGTGTCCAGGCGAGAATTGACATTCCGCAGGTGACCCAGGATGGACTTCTGTTGGGACCTCTGACGGGACAGTTCATGACAGAGGTCCGAGAGCGAGGGAGCTTGGGTGCCACCGGGTTCCATGGCCCGAGCAAACTGTAACGGGTCTGGGAGGCGGAACCTCTGAGCTACTATACAAGGGGGCGGTCCTTGTAAGGGAGCGGGTGGCGACCAGGCAGGCAGTCACAGCAGGTGACCGGGACAGTCTCTGGAAGAACGGGCAGGAGATCACGACAAGTGACTGGGGCAGTCTCTGGGTGAACGGGCAGATGGTCACGGCAAGTGACCGGGACAGTCTCTGGAAGAACGGGCAGGAGATCACGGCAAGTGACTGGGGCAGTCTCTGGGTGAACGGGCAGATGGTCACGGCAAGTGACCGGGGCAGTCTCTGGGTGAACGGGCAGATGGTCACGGCAAGTGACCGGGACAGTCTCTGGAAGAACGGGCAGATGGTCACGGCAAGTGACCGGGGCAGTCTCTGGGTAAAGGGTTGGTACGACCTGTGGCGGTTGATGGTAGACTTGAGCTCCCAGGTGAGCAGGCGAGAGTCTCTGGATAAACGGGTGGTCACAGCATGTGACGGCGGAGCCTCCAGGAAGACCAACAGACAGGCGGCAGAAGAGCGCTCCCAGATGAGCGGGCGAGAGTCTCTGGATAAGCGGGTGGTCACAGCACGTGACAGCAGAGCCTCCAGGTAGGCTAACGGACAGGCAGCAGATGAGCGCTCCCAGGTGAGCGGACAGGAGTCACTGGACAGGCAGGTGGTCACAGCACGTGACGGCGGAGCCTCCAGGTAGGCTAGCAGACAGGTAGCAGATGTGCGCTCCCAGGTGAGCGGGCAAGCTGGTCCATAGACAGACTGACAGGAGTTGGAAGGCAGACCGTCGGACCTCAGGCAAGCAGGCAGGTAGCTGAAGTGCGCTCCCAGGTGAGCGGGCAAGCTGGTCCTTAGACAGACTGACAGAAGTTGTAAGGCAGACCGTCGGACCTCAGGCTAGCAGGCAGGTAGCGGAATATCAGGCAGGAATAAGACAGCAAGCTGGCAGGAATCTGGCAGGTATCTGGCAGGTAACTGGCAACGGGACCTGAGGGCTGAAGCAGAGTAGTGAACAGTGCAACAACATTGCTCGGGCACCTCCATTTTGGAGGAGGTGTCTTATATATGGTGAAGTCCTCCGGCCATTGGCCGGGGACTCCTTAGGACGGCGCGCGCGGCCCCTTTAAGAGGGAGGGAGAGCGCGCGCGCGCGCCCTAAGCACAGTGGCCGGGAAGGAGCGCGCGCTGCCAGCAGAGCGGGAGGAGGACGCCGGGCACGGAGCAGGGAGGTGAGGGGAACAGCGTCCCTGCCTAGCAGAGGGCAGGGACGCCGGCGCTACACTCTGCACTGCTAAAAGAAATGTTTAATATGAAGGCGAAAGACTTCTAATGAGTGCAGGAGTGGGAGGAATCAGACGCTGTGGTCTTCTGGCTCCTCTCTGTCATGGTAAACCCGTGACAATGGCGATACCAAATATGTGTACTTTATGTTTATTTTTGTTTTTTCATAAATATGTGTATTTATTGGTGTAATATTTTTTGTTCTTTATTTTCTGTGTTTTTGTTTGTTCTTTTAATAATTTTTTTCAATCCTATACTTAACATTTTTTACTTTATTACTTAATCCCTCTATGGGACTTTAACTTTTATTTGTCTGATTACTGGTCTCATGCATTGTAATACACATGTACTGCAATGCCTGAGACCTGTGAGGTTACATAGGCAGATCGTCTGTTACACCATGTCTATGGAAGCATGGAAAGCCGCTGTTGCTTTTCATGGCTGGAGGAATGGGTTCTTCCAGGTATATAATGACAAAAAAAGAAACTGGCATGTTTAGGCAGGCTACACTGTAGGAATGAAGAGCCTTGGGATTCCAAATCGGTTTTATTAATACCAACGTGTTTCTGCACCGGACCGGGGCATTTCTCAAGGTATAAAAAACAAAATTGATCAATCTGTATGCGACAAATTTGAGGAATTTGGTGCAAAAGACAGCAAAAGACTGAAAAAAAAGTCACTTAAAAAAAACATAAATGATGAATTAGGGGCCATGTACCCTTTGTCTGTATTCCCACAATATGCTTTTGGTGAGTTTTTGATATTGTAGATTTTCAGCACCCATTAAGTTAAATAGGTTACTTTCATTTTTTTTTAAAAATATACAGCATAAAAAACTCCTCAAAAACTCATCGTGGGAACATAGCCTTAATGTCTGTTATGGTATAAGGGCTCAGAGACTACTGTCGGGGTTTGGAAGGATGAACAAACATATGGTGGCGAGTAAAAGCTCTTCAAGGGTAGATAATCTTGCACATGAAAGGATAATAAAAGGCGTTAGGTCTCCTTCTCTTGTCCACATTGTAAACTCAGACTTAGAAACATTAGCGTAACTATAGTCTGATAGGCAAGATTTGGACTGTGGTCCCCCCATTATGAATACATCTTATATATGGGTCCTCCATCCTGGTACATATGTCCCTCATCCTGGCCCAATTTTGGTATATATATTGCCCATCCTGGTATATGTCCCTTATCCTGAGCCCCATCCTGGTATATATACCCCCCATCCTGGTATATGCCCCCCGTTCTACCGCTGTTCTTTAACATATAGACAAAAATAAACCATTATACTCACCTGGGGCGTACATAGCAGAAGTATAAACGCACCCAGATTCCTCCATGTAATATAATGCACAGCTCATAGTCATCCATAAAGTATAATGCACAGCCCATAGTCATCCATAAAGTATAATGCACCCCCATAGTCAACAATAGTAGTATAATGCACCCCCATAGTCATACACAGCAGTATAATGCACCCCCATAGTCATACATAGCATTATAATGCACCCCATAGATATCCACAGTAGTATAATGCACCCCCATAGACATCCATATAATATAAAGCCCCCCCATAGGCATTCATAGTACTATAATGCACCCCCATTGATATCCATAGTAGTATAATGCACCCCTATAGACATCAATAGCAGTATAATGCACCTCCATAGTCATACATAGCAGTATAATGTACCCCCATAGTCATACATAGCAGTAGCAGAACCTGAAAACCCATCTCTTCAAACAAGATTACAGCCTGCTATGACCTTGCCTGCTGCCACCTCAACAACACTGCTGTGCTGTGAGCTACTGCAACCTCCCAAGCTACTGTCTCCTTCCCCATTCCTGTAGAATGTAAGCCCACAAGGGCAGGGTCCTCTTCCCTCTGTACCAGTCTATCACTGTTAGTTTGTTTACTGTAAGTGATATCTGTATTTGGTATGAAACCCCTTCTTATGTACAGCACATGGAATCAATGGCACCATATAAATAAATAATAATAAACAATAATAATAATAATGCACCCCATAGATATCCATAGTAGTATAATGCACCCCATAGACATCTGTGGCACCCCAGGGGTCTGGTTTCCACAGTAACAGCAATGTTATGTTTGAGAGCAGGTGGGAGGTCTCTTGGTCAGGGATCCTATGCATGCCACACCTCCTGCCCAGTCCTGGGAGGGGAAGAACTTCCCCTATATAAACCTAGGGCTGAGGCAGGGTTAGTGAGTAGAGAAGAAGTAGAGACAGAGAAGAGAAGCAGATATAGGAAAAGAACATCAGGAGCTCTGTGGGAGCAGTGCTATAAGGAGTCAGGGGCTGGCAGCTGCAGAGCTCGCCCTGACTGGGAAGCTATCACCGGACCCGGAGTCCGAGGCTGTGGGGACTAACTCCTACCCAGCAGCAGAAACCGACCGGCAGGGGATTTCAGGTCCTCTGGCCAAGAAACCCGAAGGCACGGTCACACGCGTGGGACCAGCACCGCCGTCGTGGAGCGGACGCCACTAGAAGGCCCCGAGTCACCGGCCATACGGGTGAGCACCACACGGTACACTCAGGGACGTGGGCTACTTATACCCGCCTCTAGCAAGGTAGCCAGAAGAGTACAGTCAGTTTGGGAGGCCTACAACTCCGCCTGGCCAGGGGAGATCCCATCTACTCAAGGACTGACCAGGCCCCGATCGCTAGCCAGTACTCCGGGAGGGTCTATCTTTATCACCAGTAAAGACCCTGAACTACACCGCATCATCTCTGAGTGATTCCTGCTACCCCCATCATCCACGTCGGCTGCCCTGAGGCAATACCCCTCCCGTTGGGGGTGATACTATCACGCTGCACAATCCTACCACCGGCCTCAGCGGTCTGCCCTGCAGCGGCAGCTCATTCGCTGCATTCAACGGGTGGCGTAGTCGTCCAACATCTACCGCTAATACAACGCCACTTAGTCTGACTCCCTGGGCACGGACCGGGTCACCGCCACGAGACTACAACCCTCAACAGATCCGGCTCCGGGTAAGCTCCTGCATGCGCAACGCTGTGCGACACAGGCCCAGGGGTGCGTCAACTTTTGGCGTAGTCGGCAGGATCTCGTGCCCGCAACCACCGGGTACTGCGTGCCTGAAAAAGACTGTTCAAACTTACCAGTGGTGAAGATTCCCGCCATCCGTGGAGGTTTCCCGCCATCCGGCGCTATCTTCTGCCTTCTTCCCGCCATCCGTGGAGTTTTCCCGCCGTTGGACGCCATCTTGAAGATGCCGCGCGGGAAGAAGAGGGGCGTGGACTCCGAAAGCGCGCGAGAACTGAAGCCCCGCCTCACGTCCGGACGTTGCGTAAGGTCCTGGAAGGAGCCCAGCAGACGCCGACGTCACAGGAGCGCGACGGAAGGTCCTCAACCCTGACGATCCACTGCGGAGCCGCGGCCTACGGAAGAGGATCATCGCAAGGTAGGCCACGGTCCACTAGGGGGGAGGAAGATGTCGGATACGGAGGAGAGCTTCACTGCCTCAACCCCCGCCAGCGCCACCGCTGCTGCAGTCATGCCTTTCACCATGCCCTATATCCCGGGAGCGGCCTGGCTACCCCAGTACTCAGGGGAGTCACATACCCTGCATGACTTTAGAGAAAAGCTGGATAGCCTCTTCCAGGTGTATCCCCTCACAGAAGAGCAAAAAGTGAGCATCCTGGTGGCCCAATTAACTGGGGCAGCCCAAAGGGAGGTAAAGTCCTGGCCACCTGGGGGGAGGACTGTTGCAGGGATACTAACCCGGCTGAGGGACACCTTTGATACCAGCACCTCAGCCGAGATCAAGCTTAGATTCTACGGGTGCAAGCAGCGAGCATACGAGAGTATAAGGGACTATGCCCTGAACCTAAAAGAGGCCCTGAGAGCCATTAAGCAGACCGACCCTGACGGCGTGGGAGACGAGGACAGGCTGTTGACTGAACAATTTATAGAGGGTTTATATTGCAATGCCCACCGAACCCAGTTGCGGGCAATGGCCTTACAGGACCCTCATCTGGGATTTGCACAGTTCAAGGACAGAGCCATCCGGGTGCTCCGAGAACCGGCACCAGGTGGCGTTGTGACCCACAGGCGCCCCACTACCACTTACCACCAGGAGGCGGCGCCCTTGTCGGCAGGGCCTGTGGGAGCTGATGCGCAGGCTTTGAACAATGACCCGGCTCCAGACCTGCACCATCAGGTCCAAGAGCTAGCTAAAAGCGTTGCCGCGCTAACCCGAACTGTGCAGTCTTTACAGGTTTCCACTCCAGGGAAGATCCAGCTGGCATCCGGACCGGAGGACATCCCGTGGCGTCGACCAAGGAGGACCCCACCGGCCAGAGGAAGACCCAGCGACCGATACAACGAGGACGGACAACCCATCTGCCGCCGCTGCAATCAACCCGGACATATGGCAAGGTACTGTCCTTTAAACTGGCACAACCTGGGGTAGAGGGCCAAACCCCAGGAAAAAGATCATCAGGCCCATCGAACTGGCGCAACAAATATGTGGGAGGACGTCCAGTCTTGCCTGTGGTACTGGATGGCATCCCTATGAGTGCCCTACTGGACACCGGGTCACAGGTTACCACTATCCCGTACGTGCTCTTCAAGCAGTACTGGAATGACTCGGATATCACCCGCTACCCTGACGACGACTTGAGTATCATCGCCAGCAATGGTCAGCCCGTGCCACAGATTGGATTTAAAGAGGTGACCATTAAAATCGGTAGAGTCGAACTGGCAGCACAGGGACTGATCATTGTAGACATTGACAAGCGCGAGAGTCACCCAAAGATAACTCTAGGAGCTAATGTATTTGAAAATTGTCTTGCAGAGGTGATTTTCCTTTTACAGCAGGTTGCCAAGAACGCCAGCTCCGGCCAGCAGCGAGTGCTCCAGAAAGAGATCCGGGCACTGATGCAATGGCAACAGATAGAACTCTCCGGTGGTGAGATTGGTAGCGTAAGAATGTGTGACCCTTTTCCTATTGCCATGCCCCCAAAAAGTGAAATGATGATTTGGTGCCGGGCAGCTATTGGTCTGAGAGGTAGAGATTACCAGGCAATGGTAGAACCAGTTTACTCAGACAGTAGGCCCACCATTTTGACAGCACGGGGGGTGGTCAATGTACGCCATGGGAGGGTGCCCGTTCGCATAATAAATATCGGGAAGAGGGAAGTGTACCTGCCCCGGTGTGCCACGCTAGCCAAATTGTATACCATCAATCAAAATTCCATACAGTCCGTAGAACCCTTGCCTCCATCTTCCCCGGAGGAAAGTAACGGCTCTAAGGAAACAATGGAGGACTGGTGTCAGCAACTACATTTGGGTACTGACTCCACTCCCTCACACCAGAGACAGGGAGTCTATCGGGTGGTTCAAGAGTACGAGAGAGTGTTTAGTAAACACCCGTTAGACTTCGGGCGAGTCAAGGGGGTAGAACACCGCATCCCCACGGGAGACCATCTTCCCATAAAAGAGAGGTATCGACCCGTACCCCCTGCACACTACCAACACGCCAAGGGGATGCTTAGGGACATGAAGGAGGCTGGGGTGATCAGGGATAGCTGTAGCCCCTGGGCAGCTCCACTAGTCTTAGTCAAAAAGAAAGACAACACCATGAGGATGTGTGTAGATTACCGGAAAATCAACCGTATCACACACAAGGATGCGTACCCCTTACCAAGGATAGAGGAGTCTTTGGCTGCTTTAAGATCTGCTAACTTCTTCTCTACCTTGGATCTCACTAGTGGGTACTGGCAGGTTCCTGTAGCAGAGGCGGACCGGGAGAAGACCGCATTCACCACCCCGATGGGACTTAGCGAGTTTACCTGCATGCCGTTCGGACTCTGTAACGCACCAGGAACCTTTCAACGATTAATGGAGTGCTGTCTGGGCCACAAAAACTTCGAGACGGTCCTGTTGTACCTGGACGATGTCATCGTATATTCCAAGACTTATGAGGACCACCTGAAACACCTGGCGGAAGTGTTCGAAGCTCTGGCAAACTACGGCTTAAAGGTAAAACCCTCCAAGTGTCACCTCCTAAAACCAAAGGTGCAGTACCTGGAACACGTGGTGAGCGCTGACGGAGTGGCTCCCGACCCTGATAAGATCACCGCAATTAAGGAATGGCCAAGTCCCTCCAGTGTAAAGGAAGTGCGGCAGTTCCTCGGGTTGGTAGGCTATTACCGCAGATTCATCCCCGGTTTCACCAAAAAGGCAGCTCCTATGCAGGACCTCCTGATAGGCCAGTCCCGGAAGGCCAAGAACCAGAAGCCGCCCTTCAAATGGGAGAAGTTAGAAGAAGAGTCCTTCCGCCAGCTGAAGATGGCCCTCACGGGGGATGAAATCCTGGCGTACCCTGATTACAGCCAGCCCTTTATCCTCTACACCGACGCAAGTAACATCGGGCTAGGAGCCGTACTGTCCCAGATCCAGCAGGGGAAAGAACGAGTAATCGCTTACGCCAGTCGAAAACTGCGACCCACCGAAAGAAACCCTGAGAATTACAGCTCATTTAAGCTAGAGTTCCTGGCAGTGGTGTGGGCAGTCACCGAACGCTTTAAGCACTACCTCGCTTCTTCCCGGTTCACCGTGTAAACGGATAACAACCCGTTGACACACCTGGACACGGCAAGACTCGGTGCCCTAGAGCAGAGATGGATGGCCCGTCTGTCCAACTACGAGTTCACAATCAAATACCGGGCAGGACGCTCCAATACCAACGCGGACGCCCTGTCCAGGATGCCAACCTACCGGACGTAGGAGAAGATCCAGAGGGACTGGAAGAAGTCGAACTCCCCGCGTTCCACCGTCATGGGACTATCCAGTATTCCCATCGGGTAAGGAGTAAGCAAGCCACTACGTTTAACCCCTTGCCTCACTACAACTGGGAGGAAACGCAAGACAGTGACCCTGCCGTCCGGCTGGTGAAGGAGATGCTGACTCGGCCAGAGGCTCGCCTTGACCCAGACGCTCCGGAGGAAGCCAAGCAACTGTGGGCTGAGAAGAGTCGACTGTTCCTTTACAAGGGGAAGTTGTGCCGCAGAATGGTTAACTCCCGGACGCATGAACTAATCTGGCAAGTAGTGGTGCCACGGAGAGACGCAGCCATGGTGATGGAAGCATACCACGACGGGGCTGGACACTTCGGATGGAAGAAGCTGGAGTTCCTGCTGCGTGGGCGGTTCCACTGGGTAGGCATGAGGGGAACCATCGAGAGGTGGTGCAGAGACTGTGGCCCGTGCAACCTAAGAAGGAAGGACCGTGCCAGCCAGAAGACTCCCCTGCAGTCCATCGTCACCCGGCAGCCGTTGGAACTGGTAGCCTTGGATCATGTAAAACTGACCCCAAGCAGAAGTGGCTACGTCTACGCGTTAACCATTGTGGATCATTACTCCCGGTTCTTGGTTGTCGTCCCCGTTAAGGACTTAACGGCTCAAACAGCAGCTAGAGCCTTCCAGCAGCACTTCTGCCGCCCACACGGGTACCCGGACCAAGTGCTGACGGACCAGGGACCTGCCTTTGAAGCGGAGGTCTTCCAGGAATTCTGCAATCTGTATGGCTGCCGGAAGATAAGGACGACACCCTATCATCCGCAAACTAATGGACTTTGTGAGAAAATGAACCAGGTGGTAATGGATCTCCTGAAAACGTTGCCCCTGGAAGAACGCAGTCTGTGGCCTGAGAAGCTGCCCGATCTGGTGGACCTATACAACCACATCCCGGTAGGTTCCACCAACTGTACCCCGGCTTACCTAATGAGGGCGAGACCTGGTAAGTTACCTGTTGACCTGGAAATGGGAGTCCTGACACCCGAGGACACTTCACCAGAGGCAGACTGGGACACAGAGAGGCAGCAGCAGTACCGGAAAGTACAGGAGAGCGTGGAGCGAAGTCTCTGTCAGGCTAGGGAAAGACAAGAGAAAACTTACAACCAGTATGCTCCCGCTGTTCCCCTGGTACCCGGAGAGCAGGTCTTGAAGAGGAAAAGACGGCTCCACAAGTTGGACGACCAGTGGGAGAAGGAACCGTACACCGTACTGCCCTCAAGCCACGAGAACCCGAAAGTCTGTACCATCAGTAAAGACGGAGGGGAGACCATAGCCATTGTATCCCGGGATCACCTGAAGAAGTGTCCTGAACAGCTACGGAACCCTGAAGAGGAACAAGAAGACCATCGACCCGTAGAGGAAAGGGAAGATATGGTTAGTACTGTGCTCGGAGACTTCCCTCGGTCCTGGACTCAAGTCAATGGTGCAGTTGTGGTACCCGTCCTCACGTTCCTCCAACCAGCATCCCAAGTGCCTACGGAGCAACAGGTAGAGCTGGAAGAGCAGCCGGTCCAGGAGGCAGAAGACTCCACACAAGCAGAACAGGAGGATCAACCCTCTGCTTATAGTGAGCCTGCCGTACCCCTAGTGAGCCAAAGAGCCGGTAGACAGCTGCCCAGTTTACCCTTGACAGCTCCTACACCCTGTAGTTCAGGGCTAGACAGTCAGCTCCGTAGGTCTACTAGGGCCACTAGAGGCCAGTTACCCGCACGTTGGAGGATTTGAAGTGTATAAACTGTTTTATTTGTGGTTACCTGTTTTTCTTGTTGCTTGTGTATAATTATGTGTTTCTAGTTATTTATAGGAGTCCTTGGTGGATTTACCGGGAATCCTTGTACATGGTTGGAGCGTAACCTAGGAATGGACTAAAGACTGTTAAGGACTCGGGGCAGGACAGACCCCTACCTGGTTACGTCTCCCTGTTTTGGTGAAATGGACACCTTGCTTTTCTTCAAAAAACTGCACCCGGTTGCGGACACGCCGTAACCATCTTTATGTGTTTTTCTTATTGTATTATTATTGTTTATACCTTGTTATGTTTTTCTAAAAATATGTTTAGTCCCGGAGTACTAAATTTCACTAGGGGGGAATGTGGCACCCCAGGGGTCTGGTTTCCACAGTAACAGCAATGTTATGTCTGAGAGCAGGTGGGAGGTCTCTTGGTCAGGGATCCTATGCATGCCACACCTCCTGCCCAGTCCTGGGAGGGGAAGAACTTCCCCTATATAAACCTAGGGCTGAGGCAGGGTTAGTGAGTAGAGAAGAAGTAGAGACAGAGAAGAGAAGCAGATATAGGAAAAGAACATCAGGAGCTCTGTGGGAGCAGTGCTATAAGGAGTCAGGGGCTGGCAGCTGCAGAGCTCGCCCTGACTGGGAAGCTATCACCGGACCCGGAGTCCGAGGCTGTGGGGACTAACTTCTACCCAGCAGCAGAAACCGACCGGCAGGGGATTTCAGGTCCTCTGGCCAAGAAACCCGAAGGCACGGTCACACGCGTGGGACCAGCACCGCCGTCGTGGAGCGGACGCCACTAGAAGGCCCCGAGTCACCGGCCATACGGGTGAGCACCACACGGTACACTCAGGGACGTGGGCTACTTATACCCGCCTCTAGCAAGGTAGCCAGAAGAGTACAGTCAGTTTGGGAGGCCTACAACTCCGCCTGGCCAGGGGAGATCCCATCTACTCAAGGACTGACCAGGCCCCGATCGCTAGCCAGTACTCCGGGAGGGTCTATCTTTATCACCAGTAAAGACCCTGAACTACACCGCATCGTCTCTGAGTGATTACTGCTACCCCCATCATCCACGTCGGCTGCCCTGAGGCCATACCCCTCCCGTTGGGGGTGATACTATCACGCTGCACAATCCTACCACCGGCCTCAGCGGTCTGCCCTGCAGCGGCAGCTCATTCGCTGCATTCAACGGGTGGCGTAGTCGTCCAACATCTACCGCTAATACAACGCCACTTAGTCTGACTCCCTGGGCACGGACCGGGTCACCGCCACGAGACTACAACCCTCAACAGATCCGGCTCCGGGTAAGCTCCTGCATGCGCAACGCTGTGCGACACAGGCCCAGGGGTGCGTCACATCCACAGTAATATAATGCACGCCATAGACATCCACAGTAATATAATGCACCTCCATAGACATAAATAGCAGTATAATACCCCCCATAGTCATACATAGTAGTATAATGCACCCCATAGACATCCATAGTAGTATAATGCACCCCCATAGTCATACATAGCAGTATAATGCACATCATAGACATCCACAGTAATATAATGCACCCCATAGACATCCACAGTAGTATAATGCACCCCATAGACATCCACAGTAATATAATGCACCCCATAGACATCCACAGTAGTGTAATGCACCACATAGACATCCACAGTAGTATAATGCACCCAATAGACATCCACAGTAGTATTATGCACCCCATAGATATCCATGGTAGTGTAATGCACCACACAGACATCCACAGTAGTTTAATGCACCCAATAGACATCCACAGTAGTATTATGCACCCCATAGATATCCATAGTAGTATAATGCACCCCATAGACATCCACAGTAGAATAATGCACACCATAGATATCCATAGTAGTATAATGCACCCCATAGACCTCCATAGTAGTATAATGCACCCCACAGACATCCATAGTAGTATAATACACTCCCATAGACATTCACAGTAATATAATGCACCTTATAGACATCCACAGTAATATAATTCTCCCTATAGACATCCACAGCAGTATGATGCACCCCATAGACATCCACAGCAGTATAATCCACCCCCATTGACATCCATAGTCATAAAATGCACCCCCATAGGCATCCTATAAAGTATAATGCACCCCATACACATCCATAGTAGTATAATGCACCCCATAGACATCCTATAAAGTATAATGTACCCCATACACATCCATAGTAGTATAATGCACCCCATAGACAACCTATAAAGTATAATGCACCCCCATACACAGCCATAGTAATATGGCCAATGATTTTTGAAAAATAAATAAATACTTACCGTTCATTCGCTCCCATGCTGAGCGCGTCCTCTTGTGAAGCCAGCAGCTGGACTTTCATCTGATGGAAGCGTGTGACGTCACTGCCATGAGCCCCATCATTAGCATGCCGACGTCAGCTGCTGGCCTCTGATTGTCTGGCAGCGTGTATTGTGGTACGCGGACCCCGCACCGCAATACACTTCAGCTGTATGTGTGGCTGAGGATGCACATCCAGCTAAAGCTTTTGCTGATGTTAGCAGGCCCCAGCCCTCACCCACCAGGTCCCTGACCCGCCAGGCCCGTTCGCAGCGCCGACCACTGCAACCGCGGTCGTTACGCTCCTGCTTAGAAGTATGAAAATGTGCCAAATTAATCACAGTGGCTCATGATAGACAATTTTGCTTATCTGTATACACTTTTGTCTAACTTTGCATCACCACTTGGTCAGCTTATTTTGTACCATCTTTGGCCTTCAAACATGCGCCATTTGTCAAAATTTAAGCTACTTCTTCTAAGCCATGTCCCATTCACCTACATCCCTTTGATGCAACATGTGTCAAATTGTGGTACATGTTATTTTTTTTTCAATTATGTCACTTAAATTTTTAAATGCCGAATTAACGAGGAGCTGATACTGATAGAGTATGCGCAAATATGTTATAAAAAAAATGACATGCCGCGTCCCTACTTTTTCAAGTAACTACATAATTTTTACATTTGCCTTCAATTAAACAGGTAAAAAAATATATATATTTTTATTTTCTTTGTATAATTGTTGTTCAATAATATTTACTAGTTCATGTCTCTTTTCTATTCATATTGTGGTAGATGGGCTCATTCGGCTGCATATAGAGGTAGACACAGGAACACTGTCTCTTTAATTCTTCCACTGTTTTTTTTTTAAGTTCTGCATAAAACCAGGGCAATGTTAGCAAACAAGCACGGCCTTCCCAGCCTAACAGGAAAACAAAAACATAACGTATGGCATAGTCCTTGTTGCTACTGGAATCCACCCACTCAAGGAACAATAAACACAACGTCCAGCTTTCCTTAACATGAACACCACAGTTCCAGTGCTTGTGCCTCCGGGCCTACCCACACCCTGCTCTAGAAAGCTGGGTATTTATCCACTGGACTCCTCCCACAGCTGTTCAATCATCCTAGCACTAAACATAGCTGATTAACCCCTCTCAGCACTTAGTGTGCTGGATGATTTTTCCTAGGTTTATATTACTGAAGCTAACAACCTCAGTGCTACATATCTCCCTCTAGTACTGTGCCTCTGACACATTGGACCCATACAGGATCAGACAGGTCCGCTAGAGGAGATCAAATTAAGAGGCCACCATTCAACTGTATAAAACAAATGCATGTTCAATTCCACAAACTCTACTGGATCTTGGGTTTTGATGTAGCTGGGATACTTTATTATGTCAAAGCCCAAGACCATTAGAGGATTCTCCTGTCCATATCGTCAAATGTATTTTTTAACAATGATGTTTTGTTTCCTTTATTCTTTTCTACTCATCTGTACATAAGCTCTACTATGTCATGACTATAGGCTCAAAACATAAACAAAATTTAGCTGAACCCACTAATTTTGCTAGGAGTGGCCTACCTTCTTATGTACAGTATATGGGGTGTCATGACTCTACTCCAATAGTAGATGTTGAGTGAAAATAGTATAAGGTATGTTACATTTCACATGCCCGTGTTGCTCCAGGGCCAGACATTGCTCCCTTATTCTATGGCTGCCCCCCTTTGCTGAGGTCTACTATGAGTTTCTCAAGTTGTTCTGTACCATAGGGCTTTTAAGGTCGACTCAGACAGCTCTGTGTGTGTGTCTGAGTATTCAGTAAGCTTTATATTTCAGTTATCAGGCTAGTTCTCTCAGCTGGCAATCATCTCTTCAGCAAACTCCTGTTTGTTTCTCTACTATCTTCATATGCTGCCTGGCTCAGACCTGCTGATTAACCCTTTGTCTGCTGTAAGAAAAACAAACTCTTCACTCTTGATTTTTACACTATAAAACCTGCTGCAAGAGAGTGTATCTTCTCTATAAGCAAATATTCAGTTTGGCTGGTTACCACTGTAGTTTTAGTCCCTGCTAAGAACCATCTGTTTGCTGCTAGCATACAACTTTGTCTTTAACCATTTGTTTGCTGCAATGTCTACAAATCCTGTGTATGTCTACACTCCTTGCTCTGAATATTCTGGTATTTCCTGGTCCACTTGTATCAATTTTTTTTTATAGATTGTAAGCTCTTAGGCAGTGCTCTTCCGTGTCCTTCGTCTCTGTGCCATGATACAGTCTATAGTACTTATTACAATGAAGAAAAATTCCAAGTGTCGGAAACTAAATAAAATCTTCAAAGCTTTAATTCAAAACATAAAATTAAAATTCATGGTGGTAGGTAAGATAACACTCAGATGCATTTCAGGCATGAACTGCCCTTGATCAATGAGTATAGTGATTTAGTAATTATTACAATGTGTATCCCAAGTGTTATACTAGAGAAATCCCCAAGAAGCTGGTGTCTCTTTCTAAGCAGATAATAATAATGATTAGCCGCACTTCATTAAGGTGACCAATCAAATAAAAATCACCTGAAATGTCAATGTGACCCCACAAAATAAAAAAAATAAAAATTAGTTATAGCCACCACATGCTGGGCAATAAGACTCAAAATGTATGGTTAAAAATAAAAATAAATAGAGTTGAGTTTATAAATTTCAGGGGAAATTAATTCTACTCGGATTTTTCAAAAATTCACTTTTGCCAATATGTAGGTCTCAGCAAAATGGCAGCCGCTGGCCTGTGTAAAAGGCCATCAAAAAGGATAAAAATGAAAGAAAAAAAATCTTTATACTCACTGCTCACCTCTTTGGCCTCCCAGCTTCTTACCGCCACCCGTCCGGTCCTTATTGCATCTTTGGATCACCATCAGCAGCTCTGAAATCCATGGGGCTGTCATGGTAAGAGGGGGCTTCCAGGTTTGATAGGCCTAGGAGGGTTCTGTGCATGCATCTGCAAAGGTCTTGACCCATGCTGAGATGTCATGATGGAGCAGAGGAGAAGAAAGATTGGAGAGATGAGAGGTGAGCAGTGAGGTGAGTTTAAGAATTTTTTCATTTTTTAATACTATGTTTTTTAAGCTCTGGCGTCTGGAGAGGCCCCAGAGCATATTGATAGACATTAAATTTGTGGAGAACAACATCATTATGATTCGAATTTTATGGAAATAGCCAGGCGAACAGGCAAATTATAATTTTGTCTTATCCGCTCATCTCTAGAACAGAAAAAATAGTGTGTATGTGGTAGTGGCTCTAAAACCAACCTAAGTGTCCAAATAATACTACAACATGGCATTCATGCAATATTATAGTGCATGTAAAGACAAGTGCAATATCAATACCAAAAAATTATGCAATGCTGTAAACAACTAGTGGCAAAATATGCAAAAAGTACCATATAATATCATAAGATGCCATCACCACCATACAATGATACTCGTCATATGTACAAACATTGGAGTTGGTAGCTCAGGGGTGTTTACATTCTGCCTGGGAACACCCCAAGCCAATCTTTAACACCCACTTTTGGGTGGAGATTACATAAACCCTGCCCCTTTTCGCCCCAGGTTAGTGCTAAATATGCAGGATTGTAACTGAAAAATTAGGAAAGTTTTAACAAATTCATGACCGTTGGCAGCTTTAACTTTTCCAACCATATGCAGTATGTGGATTTGTCACAGCTGTGGATTTGCCCTAGATTTCAGCCTATCGAAGGATGAATTGACACATTACGAATTTCCAAAGGGATTTTTTTGAGCAGTAAGTGGATGAGTTTAGGGAAATTTTTGCTTGTACTCTGCTTTAGGATGTGGATTTTCCACTCGGAAAATTTAGATAAGAAATTCAGCCCTGTGTGAATGTGCTTTTCTCTACCATCTGAGCTCCCACAATGCAATAAAACAGGCAACCAGCGGAACTTTAAATTTATCTTAAATCAAAGTTAACTGAAAAGTTCCTAAAAATGTAAACTATCTCCTTAATTGTGAATCTTTTTTTAAAAAAAGAAGAAGAAGCCATACGTGGCTGTGATTTATCTGGTGTGCGCTGTTCTCTCCCTACAAGGATCGTTGTCATTCATAGCACTTGTGTCTTGACACTGAAATAACAGACCCCTGCCCTATAATTGTTAAACTCAGCTGGTTTTAAAAACCCATCATTCTGTTTGTCATGAGCCGCCGGTACACGCTGGCCCTTGTCCTTGGCTGTATAGGCAGAAAGTTGTCAAAGGCCCCTTTTTGGCCTCTAAAAAAAAAAAAATCAATTTCAATCAACATGGAGTGTAATATTATCAAATGTCAACCAGCGCGGTCGTAGGCTTTGAAAATTATCCTTGATAGCTTCTTGTCGAGTTAATTAAGTGCTACCAAAAAAAAAGGCAAAATATCTCAAATTGCAGTTCTCGTTCTCCGTTCTTCACAGGCCGTATTGACAGCTTGGAGAAAAAGATTACCTCTGGGGTTTTATTGATAGGTCTTTGCCTGATATTGGAATGATTGCTCGGCAGATAAATCACATTTAGATTTCTTAGTAATTGAAGAGGATTGATTGAATTGTTAGGACAGTCCCAGAGGGAGTTCTTCACCCTCCCGCGTTGTGCAGAGGTTAGCACGGGAGAAAGGACCTCTTCTGACAAGTCTGATAAAGCTTTAATTGTTGGCATGATGGGGGCGTCGAATCGGAGGGGTGTCCTGTCCGTGACAGGGTGGTCATGAACACAATGAAGTGCTGATTGATAAGGGAAGGCACATCTATGGGATAATCCATATGTTCAGCGCACAATGGAAACTACTTTATATTAATGCTGTTTGTAGATACAGATGTTGCTAAACTCGAAAGATATCCATCAATTCTTTGTGTGCATCTTAAAAGTCATCTTGCAGTAGGATCAACCCACCTATGGGCATGCAGTTTATAGAAAGTTGAATAAAATGACACCTTGATATCTGCGATCCCATGTTTTATTCCAGAGAAATCCACGTTTTTCTTAATATGCAAATGAGCTGTTAAGATCTATGGGCTGGACATAGATCTCCTGAAGAATCTGCCATTATCAGTGTGAGACATATAGATCAGGAGAGCAGACTATCAGTCATTACATGTCTCACACTGGTAACACCTCCTTTCATATAAAATAAGCTCTGGAGGCAGATTCTCGGTGGGATCTATGTCCGACCCATAGATCTTAGCAGCTCTTTTACATATTAAGAAAAACGTGACTTTCTCTAGAATAGGACATCGGATTGCAGATATCAAGGTATCATTTTATTCAGCTTCCTATGACCGACATGCCCATATAGACAGCTTAGGAGGGTAGATCCTGCTGACAGATTCCCTTTAATAGGTCACGGGTAGAGAAGGACAAATGGATTTGGAGAATCCTGGTCCAACAGGCACGTCAACTGTCCGTGGCTTCCATACATGGGCCCTGCAAACCTCCTCCTACCTGCTGGAATCCCCATTGCCTCTTGTATTAGTGCACCGGGCGATAAATCATGCAAAAGTCACAGCACAACCATGAGATATCAGAAGAGGCGCTGGAGATATCACCAGGAACTGACCTGCTGTGTGTTTTTGAAATCAGCAACCCGCCAATTTCTCTTCCTGTAAATATGCATTTTATTTGCAAATTTTCCCCATAGATTTCAATGAGATGTTGAAAAGGTGAAAAATGCTGATTCGTTTTTAGTGCGTTTGTGCAACGGAAACACAGTAGTAGAGACACAAGTAATCCGCTCATGACTTTATCAATTAGGTTTTATCAAAATTAGAGGAAGTTTCCCAAACAAGGCAAAGTTGAACATGACATACCAAAATATGAAAAATCCACAGCGGGAAAAAATGCTATAAATATACGTACTAAAAAAAAATTGGAACAAATATGCAAGTAACCGTAATTAGCTCATTGATGCAGAAAATCTTCAGAATCAAAAACGCATCATTGAAACTTGGGCTAAGGGTATGTTTTACCTTTATGCATTTGCTACAGTTTTTGTTGCTGAAAGTTCTAGAACTGTCCCACTCGTCCGACACAACACCATTCAGATGAACAGAATAGATTTTTAGTTTCTGAAATTTCTGCAACAAAATCCACAAGAAATGCACAACATGTGAACGAAACCTAGCTGTGGAAATTGTGTGGCAGGTATTTTTGCAACTGAAAATCGGTAACAATCATTTAAAGGGGGTAATTTCCGATGAATGGGTCAGTGGCAAAACTTTCAGCAATATGTGAACAGAATGTTGGCTTTAAAAAAATAAAAAAATAAAATAAATAAAAATACATAAAATGTTAATAAGAAGAATAAATAATAATAAAATAAATAAAAGAAAAAAAAGAAAAGAAAAGAAAAAAATAATAATAAAATAAATAAAAATAAATAAATAAGTAAATAAATAAAAAATATAATCTTATGATACATATTAAGTAGCAATTTTATATATATATATATATATATATATATATACTTTATATATAAATATATATATCATAAGAGAAAATTTGATAAAATGCAATAAAATGAATAAAAAAAAACTTTTTATAGGAAGTTATAGGAAAACATGATAGAAAATATTTCTTTCAAAAATAATTTAAGAGCGATTAGTCTACATGTATTAGATATTCACACAAATGTAGTAAATTAGAGAATAAACGGTATGATTGACTCCATCTTACCTGCATTGTATATTGGAGGTTTGAGTTGTCTGAGATCTACTTTTGGTTTTATGAAAGACTCAATATTCTGCTTTATCATTCTCCAGTGCTTTATACTGCAGCTCTGCTTTCTCCGATTGGCTAAATACGTGCACAAGCTTACCAGGATTTTGGCAAATCTTGAGATGATTTTCTTGACAATAGCAAAAGAAAATCTAAAAACATAAACTTGCAGAAATTAAAGCTCAAAATATGAGAAAAGAAGATTAGTAGGTAAAAAGTGCTTATAATTGAAGAAATAAGACCATCCAGGTGGAGCGTCTATTTAAGCGCCCATCGCTACGCTTCAACAAGACTTACAGGGTGCCAATGGATTGCAGTGCCATCTTTGTACTCCGCCATTGGAGATCATGATTTGTCCTATATACTGTAAGCAATCACAGGTTCACGTCCCCTATGGGGATTAACACATAGAGTCAGTGTAATATAACAAATAAAAGGTTTTATAAATATTAAAAAAAAAAAAAAATTGGCTTAGTCCACTATTCCACAGTTAAAAATAAAGAAATTAAATGAAATATAATAATATAAAATATATAAAAATATATAATAATATAATATATGCCCCATGAACCAAAATTTGATATATGAAAATACAAGCTAATGTAACCCGTACAGTAAACGTATTAAGTAGGAAAAATCGAAAAGCCAAAATTGCTGTTTGTTATTTTTACCAGAAATGCAAAAAAGGGTGTTAAAAAGTTGTATGTAACATTAAAATCGACAGCACTGCCACACAAAAAACATACAGGTCCATCTACAGAAAAAAAGAACTTATTAAAAACAAAAACAAAAATTTCGTAATTGTTTTTTTTTTACCATTTCACTGCACTTTGAAATTTCTCCCAATTTTTTTCAGAACATTATATGGTAGTGAATGGAGTCATTCAAAACTTCAATTTGTCCAGTAAAAAATAATACCTTATACGACAACGGGTAAGAAAAAATAGGGGAGGAAAAAATGAAAACAAAAAAATTAAAATTGCCAGCATACATAAGGGGTTAAAAATTCTGTACATACAATGTGATTAAAAACAACAAGGACCTATATCTCCAGATGGGAATGTTTTATTTTAATGTAAAAAAAATAATAATAGAATAAGATAAAATGGTTTATGATTATTGTTAATTGAATAACTCTCTTCTGTAAATGTAGATAATAAAGTAGGGTGACCTGCAGTCCTATGTAACAGATCAGATAACACATAAGACATCACTTTGAGTTATATCCAGTGACAAACTTGCCTCTCTTACATCTGTATTAATAAACTTCTTCATTATGAAGTCTTGTTTCTCCTTTGTCTGATTCAATAATTCTATGCCATCTATTGGCAAAGTCTCGTAGATGGTGATTTACTTATTTTACATTTAGAAACAAAAGCAAATATTGACAAGGCAAAGACAAGTTCAGATGAGATGAGGCGGGGGAGCTGACGGCATCCATTTACTGTTGGGTGTTTAAGTGGCTCATATATTGACACTACCCATCTGACTTACTTATTGATGTGTCTGTAAGATTTAAAACAACGCAGACGGCTCTAATTAAACTCTTGTGCTGGTTAAAAGAATGAGGTGAAGATCAAGCAACAGAATCTGCATCTATTGCATAGAAGCAGGTGTTACTGCAAGTCCCAGTAAGGCCTCATTCCGACGTCCGATGTTCTCGTACTAGTGCTATCTGTGGTTTTCACATATAGCACTTATACCTGTGATAGTCTATGTGATGTCCGTGATTTTTAGCTTACCAAGCAATCCACGGAAAATTGCGGAGACATGTCCGATTTTGAGCCGAGTGTTTGATCAAAATCGTCAATGCAAGTCTTTGGGTCCATGAAAAAATTGGACCACACTTGGATGATATCTGAATGCAGAAACTTTTTTTTTTTTCCCTATGCACGATGAAAACTGACGACACTAGGACCAAACTCTGATCAAGTTCTGATCAAGCTCTGATAAAAACGTTTTTTCTTATACATGGAAAATGCTGACTTGTGAATCAGGCTGTCACAATACTGTTGTCTGATAACTCAGGACCAGGGGCTCCTACCCTGTCCCTAATGCTAGAGGTGACCTAGCTACCCCTACTCACCAGGTTACTTCTGATGGTGAAGATGTTGGGGCCATGTACCTTGCTATACTACTGAATCAGCCTTTACCTGTCCCCTCCCCCACCCAGGGAAGTGGGGAGGAATAGTGTATGTAAATGCACAAACCAGACAAACAAGGAAAGGATGTATAAGGATAAATGAAAATACCAAACATGCAAAATATGCACTCTCAGACAACAGAAGGAAACACTGAAGGGATAAGGAGGGTAAGCAAAAATAGAAGAGGAAGGGACTATGCACACAGCCAAAACACCAAGCAACAGTCACAGAATAACTCTCCATAAATGCCTCTACCGAACACCAAATCCTCCACTCCTCACCAGGCAGTACAAGACTTAATACTGGCAATCCAGATTGCCAGAGCAGAGACAATATAGGAGAGGGGAGTGGCTGATACTGCACAGCTGAGAACTTCCAAGAAGGAAACTACAGAGAATCAAAGCTGAGCAGTTTAACTCCTGCACTGCTGAAAGAAACCAGCACCATATCATAAAAGGGAGAAATGCTTCTATCTAATGCAGGAGTACGTGAACTCAGACACTGCGGTCTTCTGGCTCCTCTCTGTCGCGGTAAACACGTGACAGTACCCCCCTTCTAAGAGAGACTTGCGGAACCTCAGGGCCGGATTTATCAGGATGTGTCGTATGAAAGGACCAGACCAACCTAACAGCTTGGACGTCAGATGATGGTACCCACATTCTCTCTTCAGGACCCTAACCCTTCCAGTGTACCAGATACTGAACAGACTGATGAACCAAGTGAGAATCTATGATCTTAGCTATCTGAAACTCCAAATTCCCATCAGTAATGACTGGAGATGGAGGCAGTGGTGATGGTTCAGAGGACGCAGCGTATTTTTTGAGCAAAGACCGGTGAAACCCGGGCAGCACGGTGGCTTAGTGGTTAGCACTGCAGCCTTGCAGCGCTGTGGTCAAAATCCCACCAAGGATAACATCTGCAAGGAGTTTGTATGTTCTCCCCATGTTTGCGTGGGTTTCCTCCGGGTTCTCCGGCTTCCTCCCACACTCCAAAGACATAGTGATAGGGAATGTAGATTGTGAGCCCAAATGGGACAGCAATGATAATGTATGTAAAGCGCTGTGGAATATGTTGGTTCTATATAAAAAAAAAATAAAGAAACCGATTATGAATCCTAAAAGTAGGTGACAAATCAAAGCGAAATGCTACAGGTTTGACGATGGCCGCAGTCTTGTAAAGGACGATGAACCTGGGACCCAGTTTCCAAGAGGGAACCTTCACCTTAATGTTCCTCGAGGATAACCACACCAAGTCACCAACACACAGGTCGAGACCCACCACACGTCTCCAATCAGCCACACTCTTATATTTGGACCCCATATTCTTCAAATTTTTAAGAACACCTTGCCACACAGACGTAATAGATGATGAAAATCTTACCTTCAGGTATTCCTGAGGAATGATTCCTATTAAATGAGCTGAACTGAGGATGAAAACCGTAGGCCCCGAAGAACGGGGACTTATCAGTAGACTCATGACAACAGTTATTTACCGCAAATTCAGCTAGAGATAAATAAGTAACCCAATCCTCCTGATTCTCAGACACGAAACACCTAATATAAGTCTCAAATATTCTGATTAACACATTCAGTTTGCCCATTAGATGGCGGATGAAAAGCTAAGGAAAATGATAGATGGATCCCCAACCGTGTGCAAAATGCTTTCCAGAACTTGAAAATAAATTGCAACCCCTAGTCAGAAACAATATCAGTAGAAATCCCATGTAATCTTACGATTTCCTTGATGAAAATTTGCGCCAAGGTCTTGGCGTTGGGATAGTGCAATAAAATGAGACATCTTTCTGAACCTGTCCACCACTACCAAAATTACCTGCAGATACTAGTAAATCAGTAATGAAATCTACTGATAAATGTGTCCAAGGTCTACTGGGAATCACCAATGGTTGGAGAGACCCAGACGGACGAGTATGAGGGGTCTTAGAATGTGCACACATATAACAGACAGCGAAATACTCCCAAACATGCTGGTGCACCCCAGACTACCAAAAACGCTGGGTAAGGATATCTGAGGTGGCTTTACTTTGAGGGTGTCTGGCTAAGACCGAATCATGATGTTCACTTATAACTTTAAGATGTAGATTCACAGGTATGAACAATTTACCTAAAGGTCAAGGTCAGAGCTTATAGCAACAATAACTACTCATTTCTGTAGTAAAGGTTACGGTTCACAATTACTTCCACCCCCTGGAAAACAACGGGATAAGGCATCCGTCTTAACAACCTTATTCCCCAACCTACACGTCACGAAAAAGTTGGATCTGGGGAAGAATAGAGACCACCTTGCCTGTCTAGATGTCAGAAGCTTAGCAGATTCTAAATACAATAGATTCTTATGATCAGTGATTCCTATGACTGGATGTACTGCCCCTTCGAGAAAATGACGCAACTCTTCAAAAGCCCACTTAATTGCCAAGAGTTCCCTGTTACCAATGTCATAATTTTTGCCAGCAGATGATAGTTTCTTAGAAAAATATGCACATGAACATCATTTATTAGGAGACTCACCCTGCAACAACACAGCCCCCTCCCCCACTTCAGATGCATCAACTTCAACAATAAATGGCTGAGTGATGTCAGGCTGCATAAGGATTGGCACAGACGCAGAACATTTTTTCAAGGTAACAAAAGCCTCCTGGGCCGGACTGGACAAACTGGAAGAATCCGTCCCTTTTTTGGTCATATCCATCAAAGATTTGGCCAACATTGAAAAAACCTTTGATAAACTTTCGGCAGAAGTAGGGGACTACTCGGCGCCCGGGCCTTGCTGTTAGTTTTGGGGGATGCCGCGGTGGCCGGCTCCCGGGCCCATACCCTGGGGTCACTCTTAAAAGCAAGGAATAATGGCGGAAAGGTGTATGGGAAAGGGGAAATGTTCGTGACGCCACCCGTGGTGTCGGGTGAGGATCACCAGCGCTGCAACAGTCCTCTGAGGCCGGTGATCAGGCAGCTTAGTTGCTGCGGCTCCCCACAGGTGGAGCGGGGCCTCAGGGCAGTGTAGGAGAAGGGATGCTGGATAGAGCGTTGGCGGGTGCAGTGCCGCGGAGAAGAAGAACAGACAGAGGCAGTATTTGAAGTCATCCAAGTCTTTACTCACGGTGGTGCTTTCTCAGCTCAGAGCTTCTCTCTGCTGGCACACGGCGAGCTGCGGCCACCAGGTTGGGGTTCAGCACACTCCATGTAGTTCAGGAGCGCTTGACAGGACCCCCGCCCTAAAGTATTCCTCTCCTGGTGAACTTCTCCCGACTTGTGTCCCCCCACTGTGTCCCGTACGGGTACTGCGATGTCCTTGATGGGTAGCGTGTAGCTCCCGGACCGACTGGGTGCCCTTCTTGGTTACTAGTGGTGAGAACTTGGCGTAAGGCCGGGTCCCTCTGGATGAACTCAGATTAGGGAATACAGGTGGCAACTCCGCTCCGTCTGTATCCCCCTGGGATCCACATAAGCCTCCAGACTTTTTCGACAGAGACGTGAAGTGCAAAGTCAGATAATCGGGGACTGGTACCCCCTCTTGCGGCAGGGTCTCTCTGGCAGGGCCAGAATAAGGTATGCAGGTGGTGACTCCGCTCCGTCCGCACCCCCTGAGATCCTTTCGCCTGTGGAGCCTAACTCCTCTGCTCCCCTCCTGGGCCTTCTTGGTTGGACTCTGACCGGGGACAGAGCCGGTTGTAACTCTGCCCCAATCCCCCGTCTCGAGGCCTGAGACCAGGAACCGTGGACACTGAGGTGAAAGCAGCCTTGTGCTGACCTGCCGTCCCAAAGACCCACGACTAAAGACCCGGTTATTAAAATGGCCTCCAGTTATATAAGATTCTATTAAGTGCTAAAGTAAAGTGCTTCCTCCACCCTCACTCACTACATGGTTTCCCCTAACTTTGGTTCCCCCCCAACTCCTCCATTCCGGACCGGGGCAGCACTATGGTGCTTTTAGGCCCCCTTCAGAACTGGAGTGGTGCAGTGTTGAGTGTGTGGTTGGGGTCCTGTGTGGTGCTCCATCCTTACCTTGGAGAGGAGATACCACACCTCATTCTGAGGTGCAGTACCCCTGTGGCGACTGAACCCTCAGGGGCGCCACATTGGCGAAACCCAAGAACCTTTGTAAGGCTTTTAGGTCCTCAGAAGGATCCCAATCCAGTACTGCCCGGACTTTTGCTGGATCCATGCGAAAGCCAGTGGATGATAAAAAATAACCCAGAAAAGTGATCTCCTGAATCGAAAACATGCATTTCTCTGGATTGACAAATAATTTATTGTTCCTGAGTATCTAAAGGACCTGCCTTACATGTAACTGATGTGACTCAAGGTCAGGTGAATAAACTAAAATGTTATCATGGTAGATCACAACAAACCTGCCTGCCAGGTGACTAAAGATGTAATTTAAAAAGTGTTGAAAGACAGCGGGAGCATTAGTCAACCCAAATGGCATTACGAGGTTCTCATAGTGTCCCTGAGGGGTATTGAAGGCTGACTTCCTCCTCCTTGATGCAAATGAGATTATAAATTCCCCCTGAGGTCTAGTTTAGAAAACCATTTGGCTCCCACAATCTCATTAAAGAGGTCCGGGATGAGAGGCAGAGGATTTGGATCCCAAACCGTGATCCGATTGAGTTCGCAAAAATCTAAGCAAGGGCGTAACCCCCTGTCTTTTTTCTTGACAAAGAAAAACCCTGCAGCAAAGAAAGATTAAGAAGGACTGATATGACCCTTTGCTTGACTTTCAGATATATAGTCCTTCATGGCCTGCTTCTCTGGACCAGAGATGTTGTATAACCTGCTTTTTGGCAGCTTAGTCCCAGGAGTAAGGTTTACGACGCAATCATAAGGATGATGTGGAGAGAGTTCCTGACACCCCTGTTCTGAAAACACATCCCCAAAAATCAGACAGGTATTCAGGCAAAGATTGAGTAGCCACCCTGGCTAGCTGGGTGCCAAAGCAATGTTCTTGGCAATACTCACTCCATTTAACCACCTCCCGAGTCTGCCAGTCTACGACAGGGTTGTGTAGAATAAGCCAGGGTAATCCTAGAACCAAAGGAGAGGGAAAGCCCTCTAGCACACAACAGTCTATAAATTTAGAGTGCATGGCCTCTACCTGTAGATGCAACATATGAATGACCTGAGTAAAATACTCTTGGCTCAAAGGTGCAGAGTCAATAGCGATAATGGGTATAGGTTTAGATAATTCTTGTGGTTTGAGGCCCTTGGTCTGGACGAACCTGCCGTCGATCAAATTAAACCCCGGCCCACTGTCCAGAAAGGCAGAAATGACCACCTTATCTTTGCCAAGATGGATCTCGGGCGGTAGAAAAAAATTAGATCTACCAATGGCAGAAATAAGTACACCCGGATTGCCAACCTCCCCACAACCTGGGCTCCTTAGTTTTCCGGTGGCTGTTTACAGGGTGGTATGGAAAGAAACGTACCCACAAAATGACCCCTTCCACCCACAGAAAAAGCACACTCCCCCTTTATGACGAACTACCATTGCACCCACAGAACATGCCGCCCCACCCAACTGCATGGTTTCCATGTTAACCTCAGACCCAGGTTCCCTTGAATCCATGCCACCCGCAAATAGGAGTGTCTCCTTTTGTCTCTGACAAAGATGGCGATCCACCAGGATGGCCAGAGACATGGCCGCCTCCAGAGAGACCAGGGTCTCATTCAGAGCCAATGCATCCTTTACACTTACCGATAACTCTTGAATGAACTGGCTACAGAGTGCAGGGTCATTCCACTTAGTATCGGTGGACCACCTCTGAGATGCAGAGCAATACTCCAAGTTCTCAGCCGTCCGGTTTCCCTGTTGAATCTGACGTAGTGTGGACTAGGCCAGAGAGACGCGGTGAACTAGCTCATGAACAAATTCCTCAACCGTCCGTAGTGACTGAGAGTCATGCATAAAAGAAAATGCCCAGGCTTGGGGGTCATTCTGGAGGAGCAAAATAACGATCCCCACCCATTGCTCCTCAGTACAAGAGTGAGGCCACAGCTTAAAGTATAGTTTACAGGTTTCCCTAAAGACAACAAACTTGTCACGCCCCCCAGAGAACCTGTCAGATGACAAAGCAATCTTGGGCTCCACTAGGGTTTGTTTGGGAGTCGCAGTACTCAAACCGGACATGTACGGTTGCTGCAAAACAACAGAGCGAAGATCTGCCACCTCTAGGCTGAGCAGCTGCAGTTGCCCAAACAGAGCAGTAATAGGATCCATGATGGATCAAAAAATAGTATGAACCAGTGTTACTGTCACGATACTGTTGTCTGATAACCCGGGACCAGGGGCTTCTACTCTGTCCCTAACGCTAGGGGCACCCTAGCTACCCTTGCTCTCCAGGTTACTTTTGATGGTGAAGATGCTAGGGCCACATACCTTGCTGTACTCCTGAATCAGCCCTTATCAGTCCCTCCTCCCACCCAGGGAAGTGGGGAGGAATAGTATATGTAACAGTGACTCGCCGATGCCTGCGCACAAGATCCCTGCAGTACTATGACAGCATAGTACACAGTACAACTGCACCTTCTGTAAAAAGTGAAGTGCGTAGGCACAGGATTTGGTCATGGCCTGTGACGTGCAGGGGAGGGGGGAAATATTTCAATTACCACAGGAGGCGGGGATTGCTTCCCGTCCCCAGGCCCACAAGTATCGGAAACTTCACTGAATAAAAAGCGCCATTTCACAGCAACCAGACCTAATATGAAGCATATAGGTAGGTATAGATTTACATTTCTATCACCTGTATGCCCATATTAGAGGTCAGATAAGCCCAGGGGGTGACAGATTCCCTTTAAAGAGCTTGTAAAGTGTTCAATATACACCCAGGAGACCTCAGAGGGCAATTGGAGGTTTTGGAGGACTTCGGGTGAAACAAATCCAAATTGATTTTCGCTCTTCTCTAGTTGTGGGCGCTTTTTTATATCGCCGCCCATATAGATCACATTGTAGCTATATCAGCATTGCAGAACATTATTTTCAGACAAGTTTTTTCCTGCACTGAAACATTGTAGCAAACAGTAGAATTGCCATTAAGCATTACTCATCTCAACTGACAATGAGCTATTGATGGCTTTCCATAATGTTTTAGGCGTGTTTTCTGCATGGTGCACCAATGATTTCGAAGCTCTATATCTCCTGCGTAGACAAAGATTAAAAAGATAACATGCTGACACCTGCAACCACCACTAGAGGATGAGTACTGCATACTGAATGTACATTGACTACAATAATAACATAGTATTCAGTAAGCTCCTGGGCTCCTTCTAGTGGTGGCTGCTGATATTTTTTTATTCTGACCACAATAGACTGATACTTTCTGTTCAGTAATGTGTTCAACTCTACTGCATCTGAATGTGCATACTTGGATGTAGCGTCATTCAATTTTATTGAATAGGTCCAAATTGCCCAATGTGTGCCAAGCCAAAATCTGAAACAGTAACCCCATACGGGTTGAGCTTACATAATGGTTTACATATATTCTGTGCATCCAAATAGATTATAGCCAGCTCTCTCTCGGCAAGTAGGACGCTTTGTTCTTGCAAGTGCTGAATGCATTAAGTTAATGACGTTGCACACATGCTCTTATGGCTCTAACAGTTCATTACTCTGCTGCGCGCGCAGAGATCTGCATACGGCTATGGGACGTTATAAAGAGTTGTGGCCTGTGATAGGAGCAGTACTTCTCCTTAGAGACGCTTCTTAGTCTGTAACTTAACTTAATGGAGGATTAACCAAGTCTAAATTAACAGTTTGTTTACAGCTTTGTGGTAAATAGGCAGAAGTTCAGCCTCCATGTAATGTGAGAACATTAGAGGTATTTGCACTATAAATTCTGATGTAGCAGAGCCAAATTCCTTCTTTGCATTTCTATTGCTTTGTGTCTTTGCAGAATTTAGGACAGGAGTCTGTGGGGTTGTGAATTGGAATTGAATACAGTTGTGCTGGTAGCTATCTTTGTGATTCATTTTCTCTATGCACTAAATGTGGCAGCTGAATCTCCACCTTTTAACATCATGTTGTTTTGGGTTCAAAATTATGCACTGATTTATTTCTTAATATACAGTACAGGCCAAAAGTTTGGACACACCTTCTCATTTAAAGATTTTTCTGTATTTTCATGACCATGAAAATTGTACATTCACACTGAAGACATCAAAACTATTAATTAACACATGTGGAATTATATACTTAACAAAAAAGTGTGAAACAACTGAAAATATGTCTTATATTCTAGGTTCTTCAAAGTAGCCACCTTTTACTTTGATGACGGCTTTGCACACTCTTGACATTCTCTTGATGAGCTTCAAGAGGTAGTCACCGGAAATGGTCTTCCAACAATCTTGAAGGAGTTCCCAGAGATGCTTAGCACTTGTTGGCCCTTTTGCCTTCACTCTGCGGTCCAGTTCACCCCAAACCATCTCGATTGGGTTCAGGTCTGGTGACTGGAGGCCAGGTCATCTGGCGTAGCACCCCATCACTCTCCTTCTTGGTCAAATAGCCCTTACACAGCCTGGAGGTGTGTTTGGGGTCATTGTCCTGTTGAAAAATAAATGAAGGTCCAACTAAACGCAAACCGGATGGATTAGCATACCGCTGCAAGATGCTGTGGTAGCCATGCTGGTTCAGTATACCTTAAATTTTTAATAAATCACCAACGGTGTCACCAGCAAAGCACCCCCACACCATCACACCTCCCCCTCCATGCATCACGGTGGGAACCAGGCATGTAGAGTCCACCCGTTCACCTTTTCTGCATCGCACAAAGACACGGTGGTTGGACCCAAAGATCTCAAATTTGGACTCATCAGACCAAAGCACAAATTTCCACTGGTCTAATGTCCATTCCTTGTGTTCTTTAGCCCAAACAAGTGTCTTCTGCTTGTTGCCTGTCCTTAGCAGTGGTTTCCTAGCAGCTATTTTACCATGAAGGCCTGTTGCACAAAGTCTCCTCTTAACAGTTGTTGTAGAGATGTGTCTGCTGCTAGAACTCTGTGTGGCATTGACCTGGTCTCTAATCTGAGCTGATGTTAACCTGCGATTTCTGAGGCTGATGACTCGAATAAACTTATTCTCAGAAGCAGGGGTGATTCTTGGTCTTCCTTTCCTGGGGCGGTCCTCATGTGAGCCAGCTTCTTGGTAGCGCTTGATGGTTTTTGCAACTGCACTTGGGGACACTTCAAAGTTTGCCCAATTTTTCAGACTGACTGACCTTCATTTCTTAAAGTAATGATGGCCACTCGTTTTTCTTTACTTTGCTGCTTTTTTCTTGCCATAATACAAATTCTACCAGTCTATTCAGTAGGACTATCAGCTGTGGATCCACTAGACTTCTGCACAACACAACTGATGGTCCCAACCCCATTTATAAGGCAAGAAATCCCACTTATTAAACCTGACAGGGCACACCTGTGAAGTGAAAACCATTTCCGGTGACCTACCTCTTGAAGAGAATGCCAAGAATGTGCAAAGCAGTCATCAAAGCAAAAGGTGGCTACTTTGAAGAACCTAGAATATAAGACATATTTTCAGCTGTTTCATACTGTTTTGTTAAGTATATAATTCCACATGTGTTAATTCATAGTTTTGATGCCTTCAGTGTGAATGTACAATTTTCATAGTCATGAAAATGCAGAAAAAAATTTAAATGAGAAGGTGTGTCCAAACCTTTGGTCTGTGCTGTATATTTGTTGGATTAAAGCTTATTATTGTATATATTGCATCAACTACTATTTACTGCTGTTTAATAGTGCATGAGTTTCTGTCTCCAGCAGCAGTGTTATATTGCCAGTAAACCACTGTTAAAAAAGAAGTTCCTGTTCACTGTGTGTGTAGCTGGAGCACATTCTTACTTTCACTTTGAAAGCTGACAGGCAAGATGCTAAGATCCTAATCTATAAGAAATACCAGTTGCAAGCAGTGTTATCTTTGTTCCTGAATAAATATAAATTCATTGTGGAACAGCTGGACAGTACAGAGATTAATCCACTGCCAACAGGTTATGGTACCTAGAAACCCAAAGACCCAGAGAACAGCCTAGAGGAGAAAGAACAACAGTGTACTAAGGAGAAGCAAAGATAGCCACCAGCAGTAACTCTGTGAACTTCACAGTGCCCAATCTAACTAACCAGAACTACCAATCCTGGAAATTCAAGGTAAAGATGCTGCTGATAAGAGAAGGTACGTGGAAATTCACACAGGAGTCTAGACCTGACCCACTACCAGAAGACTGGGTAGAGAAGAATCAAAAAGCACAAAGCACTAGCTCCCTCAATGTAGATGATGATAAGATTGTGCATGTACAGTATGTAAATGTGAACTTACAATGGAAATGTGGGACCAACTGCAGAAAGTGCATGAAATGTTAAATTTCGGCATTAAGCTCTATTTAAGAAGAAAGCTGTATCAGCCTAAGCTAAATAAGGGCCAGTATATGCAGGATTAAATAAGAAATACTCTCGAAATTGTGGAGCGCCTGAGGGCCGTTAAGGAAGATCTAAAGGATTTCCATGTTGCTGCACTACTACTAATCAGTCTACCAGAAAGCTATGACACATGTAACTGCACTAGATGCACACCAAGATTATGAGTTTACATTGGAGTATGTCAGAGGAAAGCTCATAGCTGAGTATAAATGAAAGACAAAAAGTGTAAGCAGCAGTGTGGTATCCAAAGCAGAATCGGTTTTACAAACCCAAGATCTACCTAAAAATAAAATTAATTTGAAGGAAACACATGAGTGTTTTATCTGAAAGAAATCAGGGCACCTAAAGGCTGACTGCAGAGTCTGGAAGGCTAGAATGAATCAGCTGAAAAAGAAAAATAATCATCAAAGAGTTAAAAGTGGCATTACTAATGCAAGTACATCAAAGCAAGCATGGTGTATAGACTCTGGGGCAGCCAGTCATATGACTAATGACAGAGGCTTCTTATTTAAACTAGACCAAAGTATGAGAAAGTGATCTTGGCTAATGGTCAGTATATGAATTCAGAGGGAATAGGAGATGGTTACATTAATTTTCCAGCCTCCCCAACACGAAGCAGAAAGATCCCAGTAAAGGACGTGCTCTATGTCCCTAGTCTTGAAAGCAATCTGTTATCTGTGAAGAAACTCACAAGACAAATAAATGAAGTTGCATTTAAAGATGACAGCTGTATTATTTCTAAAGAAGGTTACACATGAGCAGAAGGAAAAATCAAAGATGAGTTGTACCAGGTAAAATGCAAGGAAAGTGTATACACTGCTAAACATGAACAGCACAAGAATTGTATCCATGTATGGCACAGTCGTCTTGCACATAGAGACCCAGAAACAATAAGAAAGTTAGTTCAAAACCAACTTGCTAATGGTATTACAGTCGATCTGTATAATCAGACAATTAAATGTACTAGCTGTTTTAAAGGGAAAATGTCAAGAAAATCCTTTCCTAAGAATAGTACTACAAAATCAGAACAGCTTCTGGACTTAATTCACACAGATGTTTATGGTTCAATAAGTACTCAGACTCCTGGAAAGATATTTTCTCACATTTATCGATGATTATTCAAGATACACAATTGTCTATCTGCTTCACAACAAAGATGTAGTTCTAGAGAAACCTGAAATGTATCTCGCTGAAGTATATAACAAATTTGGGAGAATGCAAAAAATTCTGCGTGCAGATAATGGAACAGAATATACAAGTAATGAGACACAAAGCATTTTAAGGAAAAATGGAATAGTGTTTCAGACCACAGTACCATACAACCCTGAACAAAATGGTGTAGCAGAAAGAAGGAACCGGACACTTTGAGAAAGTGGAAGAAGTATGCTATTTGACGCAGATTTACCAACAACATATTGGGGTGAAGCTCATGACAGCAAGCTATCTTGCAATCTTGTACCAGGTAACGTTACTGAGAAAACTCCATTTGAGCAATGGAACAACAAGAAGCCTGAACTACAACACATAATCGGAAGTAAAGTATTTGTACATATTCCATAAGGAAAATGTACCAAGTGGGAATCTCATGCAAAAGAGGGTATCCTGATGGGCTACAGTGAAACCCAGAAAGGATATAGATTCCTGCACCCAGAAATGAACAAGGTCAAAATAAGCAGAGATGTAATGATTGATGAGAACTTTGTGTCAATCAAGTTTCAGGACATCATACCAGTAGTGCAGCTGAAGCAACAATAATCTCAGTCACAGTTTCAAAATAGCAAGAAAAAGATAGTTTGGTTAGATTCTTCAACCACTGAAAAAGCAGCAGAAAAATCAGGTGAACCTGAAGTCAGGAGATCATTGTGATCAAACAAGGGTATACCAGCTAAGTCTATCCTACTTTGTCAAAACATTACCTGAGTCAGAGCTGCAGTTATGGGATGAGATGCAACAACTACCTGTACATGAAAAACTGATGTGGATTAATGCTGCTAATGAGCAAATGAAGTCCCTTCATCAATTTCAAGTATGACTCTGAAGGTAAGGTTCACAGATTTAAAAGATTCCGTTTATTGCTTTTGGCTGTGCTGTTTTTTCACAGATTTAAAGCAAGATTAGTCGCAAATGGATATTCTCAGAAATATGGTGAATATTACGATGCCACATTTTTAGCTCTATATCTCCCGCGTAGACAAAGATTAAAAAAGTGATATGCAACCACCACTAGAGGAAGCGTACTGCATACTGAATGTACATTGACCACAATAATAATACAGTATGCAGTAAGCTCCTGGGCTCCCTCTAGTGCTAGCTGCTGTTAAATATTTATTTTGACAACAATAGACTGACACTTTCTGTTCAGTAAATCTGTTATTATCACAAGCACATATAGGCGATGTCACGGCTCACCCCCTCCCCTGTGCAATGAGTAATAGCTCCTCTATATACAGCAGATAATGCAGAATTCCCCATTCACAATAGGTGATATCAATTCCCCATTCACAATAGGTGATATCACAGCTCACCTCCTCCTCTTGTATAATGACAGATAATACATCTATATACAGTAGATAACACAGTATCAACCATTCACAATAGGTGATGTCACCGCTCACCTCCTCCTCCTGTACAATGACTGATAACACCTCTATATATAGCTGATAATGCAGAATTCCCCATTCACAATAGGTGATATCACAGCTCACCTCCTCCTCTTGTATAATGACAGATAATACCTCTATATACAGTAGATTACACAGTATCCACCATTCACAATAGGTGATGTCACAGCTCACCTCCTCCTCCTCCTGTACAATGACTGATCACACCTCTATATACAGCTGATAACACAGGATCCAACATTCACAATAGGTGATATCACAGCTCACCTCCCCCTCTTGTACAATGATTAATAACACCTCTATATACAACAGATAACACATGATCCACCATTCACAATAGGTGATATCACAGCTCACCTCCTCCTGTAGTACAATCACAGATAACAATTCTATATACAGTAGATAACTCAGGATCCACCATTCACAATAGGTGATGTCACAGCTCACCTCCTCCTCCTGTACAATGACTGATAACACCTCTATATACAGCAGATAATGCAGAATTCCCCATTCACAATAGGTGATATCACAGCTCACCTCCTCCTCTTGTATAATGACAGATAATACCTCTATATACAGTAGATAACACAGTATCAACCATTCACAATAGGTGATGTCACCGCTCACCTCCTCCTCCTCCTGTACAATGACTGATCACACCTCAATATACAGCTGATAACACAGGATACAACATTCACAATAGGTGACGTTACAGCTCACCTTCTCCTCCTCCTGTACAATGACTGATCACACCTTTATATGCAATAGATACCACAGGATGCATCTTTCACAATAAGTGATGTCACAACTCACCTCCTCCTCCTGTACAATGACTGATAACACCTCTATATACAATAGATAACTCTGGATCCACAATTCTCAATAGGTTATGTGACAGCTTACCTCCTCCCCCTCCTGTACATTGACTGATAATACCTTATATACAGTAAATAACACATGATACACCATTCTCAATAGGTGAAATCACATGTCACCTCCTCCCCCTCCTGTACAATGACTGATAACACCTTTATATACAGTAGATAACTCAGGATCCATCATTCACAATAGGTGATATCACAGCTCACCTCCCCCTCTTGTTCAATGAATAATAACACCTCTATATACAACAGATAACACATGATCCACCATTTACAATAGGTGATATCACAGCTCACATCCTCCTGTAGTACAATCACAGATAACAATTCTATATACAGTAGATAACTCAGGATCCACCATTCACAATAGGTGATGTCACAGCTCACCTCCTCCTCCTGTACAATGACTGATAACACCTCTATATACAGCAGATAATGCAGAATTCCCCATTCACAATAGGTGATATCACAGCTCACCTCCTCCTCTTGTATAATGACAGATAATACCTCTATATACAGTAGATAACACAGTATCCACCATTCACAATAAGTGATGTCACAGCTCACCTCCTCCTCCTCCTGTACAATGACTGATCACACCTCTATATACAGCTGATAACACAGGATCCAACATTCACAATAGGTGACGTTACAGCTCACCTTCTCCTCCTCCTGTACAATGACTGATAACACCTCTATATACAGTAGATAACAGAGGATCCACCATTCAAAATAGATGATGTCACAGCTCACCTCCTCCTCCTGTACAATGACTGATAACCCCTCTATATCGTACAGTAGATAACACAGGATCCATCATTCACAATAGGTGATGTCACAGCTCACCTCCTCCTGTACAATGACTGATAACACCTCTATATACAGTAGATAACAGAGGATCCACCATTCAAAATAGATGATGTCACAGCTCACCTCCTCCTCCTGTACAATGACTGATAACCCCTCTATATCGCACAGTAGATAACACAGGATCCATCATTCACAATAGGTAATGTCACAGCTCACCTCCTCCTGTACAATGATTAATAACACCTCTATATACAACAGATAACACATGATCCACCATTTACAATAGGTGATATCACAGCTCACATCCTCCTGTAGTACAATCACAGATAACAATTCTATATACAGTAGATAACTCAGGATCCACCATTCGCAATAGGTGATATCACAGCTCACCTCCTCCCCCTCCTGTAGAATGATTGATAACACCTCTATGTACAGTAGATAACACATGATCCACCATTCACAATAGGTGATGTCACAGCTCACCTCCTCCTCCTGTAAAATGACTGATAACACCTCTATATACAGCTGATGACACAGGATCCACCATTCACAATAGGTGATGTCACAGCTCACCTCCTCCTCCTGTAAAATGACTGATAACCCCTCTATATCGTACAGTAGATAACACAGGATCCATCATTCACAATAGGTGATGTCACAGTTCACCTCCTCCTGTACAATGACTGATAACACCTCTATATACAGTAGATAACAGAGGATCCACCATTCAAAATAGATGATGTCACAGCTCACCTCCTCCTCCTGTACAATGACTGATAACCCCTCTATATCGTACAGTAGATAACACAGGATCCATCATTCACAATAGGTGATGTCACAGCTCACCTCCTCCTGTACAATGACTGATAACACCTCTATATACAGTAGATAACAGAGGATCCACCATTCAAAATAGATGATGTCACAGCTCACCTCCTCCTCCTGTACAATGACTGATAACCCCTCTATATCGTACAGTAGATAACACAGGATCCATCATTCACAATAGGTGATGTCACAGCTCACCTCCTCCTTCTGTACAATGACTGATAACACCTCTATATACAGTAGATAACACCGGATCCACCATTCACAATAGGTGATGTCACAGCTCACATTCTCCTCCTTCTGTACAATGACTGATAACACCTCTATATACAGTAGATAACACAGGTTGCATCATTCACAATAGGTGATGTCACAGCTCACCTCCTCCTGTACAATGACTGATAACACCTCTATATACAGTAGATAACACAGGATCCACCATTCACAATAGGTGATGTCACAGCTCACCTCCTCCACCTCCTGTACAATGACTGAGCTCCAGACAACGTGTTTATTTTAGTTATGATATAAAAACAGATTTGAAAATAAAATAATTTGTATCAGTATATTGTTTTTTAGCATATAATTAATTTCGAATGACTTCACTCTGAACTGTAATGTGTATGTTCATAATGAATAACACTTTCTTCCCGTTATATAATATGCATCTTACATTTTTCACCAGCTTTCCCATCTATCTCTAATTTTTAGCTGTATCTAAGCTAGTGGGTGGAGAATAGCTGCCATGATGTTTCCCATTCACAGCAGTCATAGACAAGATGGATTCCTGCTGTCTTGTCTCTATGTAGCTGTTACACACCTGTCCCGAGTATCATTGGCTCTACTTCTTTCACCTCGGTCCAATGCCCTCTGTTGTGCTCCACATCGGGTTTTGCAAGGTTGCCCAGCGTAGCTCAGTGACTTCATCTCCCTAATTGTATTTAAGGCCCAATAAGACAGACACATGTGTCTTAGCATTAAGACTCCTAAGAGTCCTGTGTATGGTGTGCTTCATCATTTGTGCTCCAAGTCTCTAATCCTGAAGCTTAACCCTTGTTCTGCCATTTTTGCATTCATCCTTGCTTTATTCCAATGCAACTATACTTCTGGCCGTGAGTCTCCTGCATGTGCCAAGTCCTCGCTCCCCAGGTGCCTTCTTTCCTGCTGTACAAACACCCAAGGTTTGTGTGCCTACCTGGGGCTTAATGGATCCACCTCACAAGGTGAGCCTAACAGAAGCACAGGACATTATACAATAGCACTGAGCAGTGTAGTAGTGAATCCAGTAATGGGGAGAGATAAAACACTTTCTAGAGAGCAGCCATACAGTCTAGGTGTCTCTTCTTATCTTTTTTACTTTGCTCTCTCATCCCCTCTCCATAGACTTCAAATAGCAACTGCAATATGATCCCTCAGTGAGCTGGAAGTCAAACTTGTTTTGACCAAAAGGGACTTTAGCAATTTTTCAGAGTGATGAATTCAGGAGGTAGGAGGGTAAGGTAGGAGGAGAAGAAATTCCTAAGTGGAGAACAAAGCATAATTCTCTTAGAAGAGAAATTACAACATTTCTTACATTCGTTTCTGTTTTTGATTTATGCAAAATGTGTTGAAATGACGGTGCCCGTTTAAATGGTAGATCTAATATTTTAATATTTTTGTAATGTTGGTCTCAATGTCATTAGTCATCTGTGTATATAGAGTGGCTTGCAAAAATATTCACCCCCTTGCCATTTTTTGTGTTTTGCTACCTCTGTTAAATAATACTTATTTATGTATATTTTTATAGAGGACTTCTTATCAGATGCGATTGATTAAAGAATATATCACGATATTCTTATAAAAATAATGTATCGACTTATTCTTGGATTGTCCATTAAAAAGAATAATTGCAGTAGTTACATAAAATAGGTGAAATAGTTACAAAGTGATTGTCCATTTGTCCATAGATTCACCCATCTTTTCCTGGGATCCTGGATAACAGGTTGCATCTGTCTGTGTCCAGCAGTCTGTGTCAGGATGGAGCACATGTGCTCGGGCCTACATCGACTGACCTCCACGCATAGATCCTCCGTCTGGTGTAGTGTGTAGTGTGTAGTGGCAAGAGAGCTCCACCCTGTCTCTAAAATGGGGTTATATAGCCTCCTCATAACATCTGTTCATCATATATGGCACTAACCTACACTCAGCTGAATGTCTAGCATGAGGCTGCTGCAATCTTGTGTATGGATACAGAATTGAGAATAAAATGAATATCCGTAATTAATATTTAACAACCTCACAACCTGGAATTTCAATATTTTTTTTGAGAGTTTGCACCAGTTCATGTAAAGAACAGGCCTACAACTGTGGACATTTGGCTTTCTTTTTATTATGAAGCAAACAACAAAGAGAATAAAAAATCTGAAAAACTTCAATGTGCATAAATATTCACCCCCCTAAAGTCAGTACTTTGTAGAGCCTCTTTTTGCTGCAATTACAGGTGCAAGTCACTTTGTATAAGTCTCTATGAGCTTTCCACATCTTGCCACTGGGATTTTTGCCCATTCCTCAAGGCAAAACTGTTCCAGCTCTTTCAAGTTAGATGGTTTTCTCTGTTGAAGAGAGATCTTCAAGTCTGACCACAGATTCTAAATTGGATTAAGGTCTGGGCTTTGACTAGGTCACTCCAAAACATTCACACTTTTCCCCTTAAACCACTTGAGTGTTGCTTTACCATTATGCTTTGGATCATTGTCTTGTTGGAAGATGAACCTCCATCCCAGTCTCAAATCACTGACAGACTGAAACAGGTTTTGCTCAAGAATATCCCTGTATTTTGCACTATCCATCTTCCTCAGACCATTTTCCCTGTCCCTGCTGCTGAAAAACATCCCCACAGAATGATGATACCTCCATGTTTCACTGTGGGGATGGTGTTCATGGAGTGATGAGCTGTGTTGGTTTGGTGTCAGACATAGCATTTACCTTGGTGGCCAGAAAGTTCAATTTAGGTCTCATCTGACCACAGCACCTTCCTCCATACATTTGGGGAGTATCCCACATGTCTATTGGCAAACTCAAAATGAGCTTTACAGTTTTTGTGTGTAAGTTAAAGCTTTTTTCTGACCACTCTTCCATAAAGGCCATCTCTATGGAGTGTACGGCTTATTGTGGTCGTATGGACAGATATTCCAGTCTCTGCTTGGGAACTCTGCAGCTCCTTGAGCAGTCTCTGTGCTGCCTCTCTGATTAATGCCCTCCTTGGCTCGGCTGAGAGTTTTGGGGGGCTCCCCTCTCTTGGCAGGTTTGTTGTGGTACCATGTTCTTTCCCCTTGATGATAATGGATTTGATGGTGCTCCAGGGTTCATCAGAGATTGGGATATTTTTTTTTTTTTTTTATAACCCAACCCTGACTTGTACTTCTCAACAACTTTGTCCCTGACTTGTTTGGAGATCTCCTTGGTCTTCATGGTGTTGCTTGGAGATCTCCTTGGTCTTCATGGTGTTGTTTGGAGATCTCCTTGGTCTTCATGGTGTTGTCTGGTTAGTGGTGCCTCTTGCTTAACGGTGTTACAGTCTCTGTGGCCTTTCAGAAAAGGTAAAGTGTATATACTGAGAGACACGTGACACTTAGATTGCGCAAGGTAGACATCCTGTCACTAAGCATTTGACTTATTAAAGGAAATGCTTGCACCAGAAAATTTTAGGGGCTTCATAGAAAAAGGGGTGAATGAATACATATGCCAATGCCAATTTTCAGTTATTTGATCCTATAAATTTAATTTTTGCCTATATTTTTCTCACTTCACCAACTTAGACTATTTAGTGATGATGCATCACACACAAATCGGTGTAAAAGCCAAGGGGGTGAATACTTTCGCAAGACACTGTATACATACTGTATATATGTATAATGTTTAGTATATACATTGTATAGGAGCAGAACCACAAATCTATTGTAACTTCTTACACCAGGATGTATTTGACCGGTGAACCTGATATACAGAAATGCTGCATAGTCCAGAACCAGTAAGAACTGAACAGACTGGTTGCGAGCCTCCCTGTTCATATATATTAGCCCTCCGGAATGATTTAATGAAAAGATCAGCTCTGAATCAACTGGCCAACAGGAAGGGTCATTTATCACAATGGCAGGAGACTTCCAGACACAAAAATGAAGTGGCTCTGCAATTTCTGCTTTAGGCTATTTATATAACACGTGTTTATTGGATGACAAGGGGCTGAATGCAATAAAAGTGGCAAAGTCCTATAGCACCTGTACATATTGTCTATATGTGTGTGTTTAGATTGTCGGCTTCTTGGAACAAGTCTGCTGTATTATATAAAGTAGCTGTGGGATTATAACTGTCATTTCCCTGTATGTAATTTGGTTTAAATGCATCTTTACAAAGTTACAAAATATTCACAAAGGCCATAATAAAAGTTTTCAAGGCCCATTGAGCAAATTCTACTAATCAGATTTTGTTTCTTGGATTGTGAGCTCTTTATTATTAATTATGTAATAAATCACAAAGAAATCAAAAGAAAGAAATCAACTCAGGTCACAAGTATTGGGACATCTGCAGGAGCTTTCCTGACCTCCCATCCTCCATCCATAAACATTAATATGGAGTCTTCCCCCTCTACAGATATAACGGCTCCCGCTCTTCTGGGAAGGATTTATGCAAGATTTTGGAGGCGTCTGTGGGAATTTTTGCCCCTTCATGCAGAAGATCATTAGTGGGGTCAGACCCTGATGTTGGGGGGAGGCCGGGCTCACAATCTCCATTATAGGATGGGGCTGAGGTCCGGCCTCTGTGCGGCCGCTCATGTTCTCCTCCATGTCTTTATGGAGCTTGTGCACTGGGCTCAGTCATGGGGAACAGAAAAGGGTGAACCCCAAACTGTTCCCACAAAGCTGGAGGCTACAATTGTCCACAATGTCTTGTGCAGAAGCATTAAGATTTCCCTATACTGGAACTGAGATCAACCCTGATAACAGCCAATAGTATTTTGCTCCTTCACCAAATTGTACAGTGGACACAATGCAGTCAGGGGGGAACGTTCTCCTGGAATTCACCAAACCCAGACTCCTCCATCAGACGCAGGTAGAGAAGTGTGATCCATCACTGCACAGAGCACGTCTCCTCCAGACAGTGCCGCCATAAGGGCATTACTGCCCTTACCGGACCAGGCCACCCTCTTTTTGCTTCTGATCACTGGGCCTAAGCAAACTGAACGTGCTCCCTCAGACGCACGTTCAGTTGAAATATATTGCAGTGCGGGAAGTCAGTGGCTTCCCGAACGGCAATAGTTAACAGCAAAAAACGGCAAAAATTGTTTTTTACTTTTTTTGTAAAGCTGCACTATTGGGGCAGTATGGAGACAACATGGGGGCAGGATGGAGAGACATAGGGACAGAATGGAGAAGACATGGGGGCAGACTGAAAACATGGGGGCAGAAGAGAAACATGAGGGGCAGAATGGAGACACATGAGGGCAGAATGGAGACAAATGAGGGCAGAATGGAGACAAGGAGACAGAATGAAGACAACATGGGGGCAGGATGGAGAGACATGGGTGCAGAATGGTGAAGACATGGGGGGAGACATGGGGCCAGAATGGAAACAAATGGGGACAGAATGGAGATATGGGGGCAGAATGGAGACAAGGGCAGAATGGAAACAAAGGGGGTAGAATGGAGACAAATGGGGGCAGAATGGAGAGAAATGGGAGCAGAATGGAGACAAATGGGAACAGAATTGAGACAAAGAGGCAGAATGGAGACACATGGGTGCAGAATGAAGACACATGGGGGAAAATGGAGACACATGGGGGCAAAATGAGACAAGGGGGCAGAATGGAGACACATGAGGCAGAACGGAGATGACATGGGCAGAATGGAGATGACATGGGTAGAATGGAGACAAGGGGGCAGAATGGAGACACATGGGGCAGAACGGAGATGACATGGGCAGAATGGAGACGACATGGGTAGAATGGAGACAAGGGGGCAGAATGGAGACACATGTAGGCAGAATGGAGACATGGGAGCAGGATGGAGACACATGGGGGCAAAATGGAGACATGGGGGCAATTTGAAGTCACATGGGGCCAGGATGACAGAACATATGGGGGCAAGATGTAGATGACGCGCCCCTGGGCCTGTGTCGCGCTGCGGTGCGCACGCGGGAGCTTACCCGGAGCCGGATCCGTGGAGGGTTGTAATCTCGTGGCGGTGACCCGGTCCGTGCCCAGGGAGTCAAACTAGACGGCAGTCTATTAGTAGTAAATAGTTGATGACTACGCCACCCGTTGAGTGCAGCCAGGAAGCTGCTGCTGCAGGGCAGACCGCTGAGGCCGGTGGTAGGATTGTGCAGCGTGATAGTATAACCCCCAACGGGAGGGGTATGGCCTCAGGGCAGCCGACGTGGATGATGGGGGTAGCAGGAACCACTCAGAGACGGTACGGTGTAGTTCAGGGTTTTTACTGGTAACAACGACAGACCCTCCCGGAGTACTTGCTAGCAAACGGGGCCTGGTCAGTCTTTGAGCAGATGGGATCTCCCCTGGCCAGGCGTAGTTGTAGGCCTCCCAAACTGACTGTACTCTTCTGGCTACCTTGCTAGAAGCTGATGTAAGTAGCCCACGTCCCTGAGTGTACCGTGTGGTGCTCACCCGTATGGCCGGTGACTCGGGGCCTTCTAATGGCTTCCGCTCCACGATGGCGGTGCTGGTCCCACGCGTGTGACCGTGCCTTCGGGCTTCTGGGCCAGAGGACCTGAAATCCCCTGCCCGACGGATTCTGCTGCTGGGTAGGAGTTAGTCCCCACAGCCTCGGACTCCGGGTCCGGTAAAGAATCTTCTTAGTCAGGGCGAGCTCTGTAGCTGCCAGCCCCTGACTCCTTGTAACTCTGCTGTTTCCTATGCTGCTTCTCTTCTCCACTCTCCTTGTCTGACTCACCCTGCCTCAGCCCCGGGTTTATACAGGGGAAGTTCTTCCCCTCCCAAGACTGGGCAGGAGGTGTGGCATGCACAGGATCCCTGACCAAAGGACCTCCCACCTGCTCTCAGACATAATATCTCTATCACTGTGGCAACCAGACCCCTGGGGTGTCACATTCCCCCCTAGTGAAATTTAGTACTCCGGGACTAAACACATTTAGAAAAACATAACAAAGTATAACAATAACAATACTATAAGAAAAACACATAAGATGGTTACGGCGTGTCCGCAACCGGATGCAGTCTTTGAAGAAAAGCAAAGGTGTCCATTTCACCAACACAGGGAGACGTAACCAGGTAGGGGTCTGTCCTACCCCGAGTCCTTAACAGTCTCTAGTCCATCCTGGGTTACGCTCCAACTATATACAAGGATTCCCGGTAAATCCACCAAGGTTTCCTAAAAATAACTAGAAACACAAAATTATACACAAGCAACAAGACACAGAAAAACATAGATAAAACAATTTATACACTTTAAATTCTCCAGCGTGCGGGTAACTGGCCTCTAGTGGCCCGAGTGGACCTACGGAGCTGACTGTCTGGCCCTGAACTACAGGGTGTAGGAGCTGTCAAGGGTAAACTGGGCAGCTGTCTACCGGCTCTTTGTCTCACTAGGGGTACGGCAGGCTCACTATAAGCAGAGGGTTGATTCTCCTGTTCTGCTTGTGTGGAGTCTTCTGCCTCCTGGACCGGCTGTTCTTCCAGCTCTACCCGTTGCTCCGTAGGTTCTTGGGATGATGGTTGGAGGAAGGTGAGTACGGGTACCACAACTGCACCATTGACTTGAGTCCAAGACTGAGGAAAGTCCCCGAGCACGGTACTAACCATATCTTTCCTTTCTTCCACGGGTCGATGGTCTTCTTGTTCCTCTTCAGGGTTCCTCAGTTGTTCGGGACACTTCTTCAGGTGGTCCCGGGATACAATGGCTGTGGTTTCCCCTCCGTCTTTACTGATGGTACAGACCTTCGGGTTCTCGTGGCTTGAGGGCAGTACGGTGTACGGGTCCTTCTCCCACTGGTCGTCCAACTTGTGGAGCCGTCTCTTCCTCTTCAAGACCTGCTCTCCGGGTACCAGGGGAACAGCGGGAGCATACTGGTTGTAAGTTTTCTCTTGTCTTTCCCTAGCCTGACAGAGACTTCGCTCCACGCTCTCCTGTACTCTCCGGTACTGCTGCTGCCTCTCTGTGTCCCAGTCTGTTTCTGGTGAAGTGTCCTCGGGGGTCAGGACTCCCATTTCCAGGTCAACAGGTAACTTACCAGGTCTTGCCCTCATTAGGTAAGCCGAGGTACAGTTGGTGGAACCTACCGGGATGTGGTTGTATAGGTCCACCAGATCGGGCAACTTTTCAGGCCACAGACTTCGTTCTTCCAGGGGCAACGTTTTTAGAAGATCCATTACCACCTGGTTCATTTTTTCACAAAGTCCATTAGTCTGCGGATGGTAGGGTGTCGTCCTTATCTTCCGGCAGCCATACAGATTGCAGAATTCCTGAAAGACCTCCGCTTCAAAGGCAGGTCCCTGGTCCGTCAGCACTTGGTCCGGGTACCCGTGTGGACGGCAGAAGTGCTGCTGGAAGGCTCTAGCTGCTGTTTGAGCCGTTAAGTCCTTGACGGGGACGACAACCAAGAACCGGGAGTAATGATCCACGATGGTTAACGCGTAGACGTAGCCACTTCTGCTTGGGGTCAGTTTTACATGATCCAAGGCTACCAGTTCCAACGGTTGCCGGGTGACGATGGACTGCAGGGGAGTCTTCTGGCTGGCTCGGTCCTTCCTTCTCAGGTTGCACGGGCCACAATCTCTGCACCACTTCTCGATGGTTCCCCTCATGCCTACCCAGTGGAACCGCTCGCGCAGCAGGAACTCCAGCTTTTTCCACCCAAAGTGTCCAGCTCCGTCGTGGTATGCCTCCATCACCATGGCTGCGTCTCTTCGTGGCACCACTACTTGCCAGAGTAATTCATGCGTCCGGGAGTTAACCATTCTGCGGCACAACTTCCCTTTGTAAAGGAACAGTCGACTCTTCTCTGCCCATAGTTGTTTGGCTTCCTCCGGAGCGTCTGGTTCAAGGCGAGCCTCCGGCCGAGTCAGCATCTCCTTCACCAGTCGGACGGCAGGGTCGCTGTCTTGCGTTTCCGCCCAGTTGTAGTGGGGTAAGGGGTTCAACGTAGCAGCCTGCTTACTCCTTACCCGGTGGGAATACTGAATAGTCCCATGACGGTGGAACGCAGGGAGTTCAACTTCTTCCAGTCCCTCCGGATCTTCTCCTCCGTCCGGCAGGTTGGGCATCCTGGACAGGGCGTCCGCGTTGGTATTGGAGCGTCCTGCCCGGTATTTAATTGTGAACTCGTAGTTGGACAGACGGGCCATCCACCTCTGCTCCAGGGCACCGAGTCTTGCCGTGTCCAGGTGTGTCAGCGGGTTGTTATCCGTGTACACGGTGAACCGGGAAGAAGCGAGGTAATGCTTAAAGCGCTCAGTGATTGCCCATACTACGGCCAGGAACTCTAACTTAAATGAGCTGTAATTCTCGGGGTTCCTTTCGGTGGGTCGCAGTTTTCGGCTGGCGTAGGCGATTACTCGTTCCTTCCCCTGCTGGATCTGGGACAGTACGGCTCCTAGCCCGATGTTACTGGCGTCGGTGTAGAGGATAAAGGGCTGGCTATAATCCGGGTACGCCAGGATTTCGTCCCCCGTGAGGGCCATCTTCAGCTGGCGGAAGGACTCTTCTTCCAGCTCTTCCCATTTGAAGGGCGGCCTCTGGTTCTTGGCCTTCCGGGACTGGCCTATCAGGAGGTCCTGCATAGGTGCTGCCTTTTTGGTGAAACCGGGAATAAACCTTCGGTAGTAGCCTACCAACCCGAGGAACTGCCGCACTTCTTTTACGCTGGAGGGGCTTGGCCATCCCTTAATTGCGGTGATCTTATCGGGGTCGGGAGCCACTCCGTCAGCGCTCACCACGTGTCCCAGGTACTGCACCTTTGGTTTCAGGAGGTGACACTTGGAGGGTTTCACCTTTAGGCCGTAACTCGCCAGAGCCTCGAACACTTCCGCCAGGTGTTTCAGGTGGTCCTCATACATCTTGGAATATACGATGACATCGTCCAAGTACAACAGGACCGTCTCGAAGTTTCTGTGGCCCAGACAACACTCCATTAGGCGTTGGAAGGTTCCTGGTGCGTTGCAGAGTCCGAACGGCATGCAGGTGAACTCGCTAAGTCCCATCGGGGTGGTGAATGCGGTCTTCTCCCGGTCCGCCTCTGCTACAGGAACCTGCCAGTACCCGCTAGTGAGATCCAAGGTAGAGAAGAAGTTAGCAGATCTTAAAGCAGCCAATGACTCCTCTATCCTTGGTAAGGGGTACGCATCCTTGTGTGTGATACGGTTGATTTTCCGGTAATCTACACACATCCTCATGGTGTTGTCTTTCTTTTTGACTAAAACTAATGGGGCTGCCCAGGGGCTACAACTATCCCGGATTACCCCAGCCTCCTTCATATCTCTAAGCATCCCCTTGGCGTGTTGGTAATGTGCAGGGGGTACGGGTCGATACCTCTCTTTTATGGGAGGATGATCTCCCGTGGGGATGCGATGTTCTACCCCCTTGACTCGCCCGAAGTCTAACGGGTGTTTACTAAACACTCTCTCATACTCTTGAACCACCCGATAGACTCCTTGTTTCTGATGTGAGGGAGTGGAGTCAGTACCCAAATGTAGTTGCTGACACCAGTCCTCCATGTCTTTCTTAGAGCCGTTACCTTCCTCCGGGTGAGATGGAGGCAAGGGTTCCACAGATTGTATAGAACTTTGATTAGTGGTATATAATTTGGCTAGCGTGGCATACCGGGGCAGGTACACTTCCCTCTCCCCGATATTTATTATGCGAATGGGCACCCTCCCATGGCGTACATTGACCACCCCCCGTGCTGTCAAAATGGTGGGCCTACTGTCTGAGTAAACTGGTTCTACCATTGCCTGGTAATCTCTACCTCTCAGACCAATAGCTGCCCGGCACCAAATCATCATTTCACTTTTTGGGGGCATGGCAATAGGAAAAGGGTCACACATTCTTACACTACCAATCTCACCGCCGGAGAGTTCCACTTGTTGCCGTTGCATCAGTGCCCGGATCTCTTTCTGGAGCACCCGCTGCTCGCCGGAGCTGGCATTCTTGGCAACCTGCTGTAAAAGGAAAATCACCTCTGCAAGACAATTTTCAATTACATTAGTTCCTAGAGTTATTTTTGGGTGACTCTCATGTTTATCGATATCTACAATGATCAGTCCCTGTGCGGCCAGTTCGACTCTACCAATTTTGATGGTCACCTCTTTAAATCCGATCTGTGGCACGGGCTGACCATTGCTGGCGATGATACTCAAGTCGTCGTCGGGGTAGCGGGTAATATCCGAGTCATTCCAGTACTGCTTGAAGAGCACGTACGGGATGGTGGTGACCTGTGACCCGGTGTCCAGTAGGGCACTCATGGGAATGCCATCCAGTACCACAGGCAAGACTGGACGTCCTCCCACATATCTGTCGCGCCAGTTCGATGGGCCTGGTGATCTTTTTCCTGGGGGTTGGCCCTCTACCCCAGGTTGTGCCCGTTTAAAGAACAGTACCTTGCCATATGTCCGGGTTGATTGCAGCGGCGGCAGATGGGTCGTCCGTCCTCACTGTATCGGTCACTGGGTCTTCCTCTGGCCGGTGGGGTCCTCCTTGGTCGACGCCACGGGATGTCCTCCGGTCCGGATGCCAGCTGGATCTTCCCTGGGGTGGAAACCTGTAAAGACTGCACAGTTCGGGTTAGCGCAGCAACGCTCTTAGCTAGCTCTTGGACCTGATGGTGTAGGTCTGGAGCCGGGTCATTGTCCAAAGCCTGCGCATCAGCTCCCACAGGCCCTGCTGACAAGGGCGCCGCCTCCTGGTAGTAAGTGGTAGTGGGGCGTCTGTGGGTCACAACGCCACCTGGTGCCGGTTCTCGGAGCACCCGGATGGCTCTGTCCTTGAACTGTGCAAAGTCCAGATGGGGATCCTGTAAGGCCATTGCCCGCAACTGGGTTCGGTGGGCATTGCAATATAAACCCTCTATAAATTGTTCGGTCAACAGCCTGTCCTCGTTTCCCACCCCATCAGGGTCGGTCTGCTTTATGGCCCTCAGGGTCTCTTGTAGGTTTAGTGCATAGTCCCTTATACTCTCATGCGCTCGCTGCTTGCACCCGTAGAATCTAAGCTTAATCTCGGCTGAGGTGCGGGTATCAAAGGTGTCCTTCAGCCGGGTTAGTATCCCTGCGACAGTCTTCCTCCCAGGTGGCCAGGATTTTACTTCCCTTTTGGCTGCCCCGGTTAGTTGGGCCACCAGGATGCTCACTTTTTGCTCTTCTGTGAGGGGGTACACCTGGAAGAGGCTATCCAGCTTTTCTCTAAAGTCATGCAGGGTATGTGACTCCCCTGAGTACTGGGGTAGCCAAGCTGCTCCCGGGATATAGGGCATGGTGAAGGGCATAACTGCAGCAGCGGTAGCGCTGGCGGGGGTTGAGGCAGTGAAGCTCTCCTCCGTATCCGACATCTTCCTCCCCCCTAGTGGACCGTGGCCTACCTTGCGATGATCCTCTTCCGTAGGCCGCGGCTCCGCAGTGGATCGTCAGGGTTGAGGACCTTCCGTCGCGCTCCTGTGACGTCGGCGTCTGCTGGGCTCCTTCCAGGACCTTACGCAACGTCCGGACGTGAGGCGGGGCTTCAGTTCTCGCGCGCTTTCGGAGTCCACGCCCCTCTTCTTCCCGCGCGGCGTCCTCAAGATGGCGTCCAATGGCGGGAAAACTCCACGGATGGCGGGAAGAAGGTCGAAGATGGCGCCGGATGGCGGGAAAACTTCGCGGATGGCGGGAAGAAGGTAGAAGATGGCGCCGGATGGCGGGAAACCTTCACCACTGGTAAGTTTGAACAGTCTTTGCTTTTCAGGCACGCAGTACCCGGTGGTTGCGGGCACGAAATCCTGCCGACTACGCCAAAGTTGACGCGCCCCTGGGCCTGTGTCGCGCTGCGGTGCGCACGCGGGAGCTTACCCGGAGCCGGATCCGTGGAGGGTTGTAATCTCGTGGCGGTGACCCGGTCCGTGCCCAGGGAGTCAAACTAGACAGCAGTCTATTAGTAGTAAATAGTTGATGACTACGCCACCCGTTGAGTGCAGCCAGGAAGCTGCTGCTGCAGGGCAGACCGCTGAGGCCGGTGGTAGGATTGTGCAGCGTGATAGTATAACCCCCAACGGGAGGGGTATGGCCTCAGGGCAGCCGACGTGGATGATGGGGGTAGCAGGAACCACTCAGAGACGGTACGGTGTAGTTCAGGGTCTTTACTGGTAACAACGACAGACCCTCCCGGAGTACTTGCTAGCAAACGGGGCCTGGTCAGTCTTTGAGCAGATGGGATCTCCCCTGGCCAGGCGTAGTTGTAGGCCTCCCAAACTGACTGTACTCTTCTGGCTACCTTGCTAGAAGCTGATGTAAGTAGCCCACGTCCCTGAGTGTACCGTGTGGTGCTCACCCGTATGGCCGGTGACTCGGGGCCTTCTAATGGCTTCCGCTCCACGATGGCGGTGCTGGTCCCACGCGTGTGACCGTGCCTTCGGGCTTCTGGGCCAGAGGACCTGAAATCCCCTGCCCGACGGATTCTGCTGCTGGGTAGGAGTTAGTCCCCACAGCCTCGGACTCCGGGTCCGGTAAAGAATCTTCTTAGTCAGGGCGAGCTCTGTAGCTGCCAGCCCCTGACTCCTTGTAACTCTGCTGTTTCCTATGCTGCTTCTCTTCTCCACTCTCCTTGTCTGACTCACCCTGCCTCAGCCCCGGGTTTATACAGGGGAAGTTCTTCCCCTCCCAAGACTGGGCAGGAGGTGTGGCATGCACAGGATCCCTGACCAAAGGACCTCCCACCTGCTCTCAGACATAATATCTCTATCACTGTGGCAACCAGACCCCTGGGGTGTCACATAGACATACATGACCAGGGATGAGACACAAGGGGCCAAGAATTGGAGAACACAAGGGACCAGGAATGGGAGAACACAAGGGATCAGGAATGATTCATGTGGGGTCCAGAATGGAGTACATATGGGACTAGGATGTGGGACATTATTATTGTAGGGGCTAATTATGGATATTATTACTGCTGTGATGTATTTTATTTTTGAGGATACTCTTTTTCAGAGATGGGGGGGTTATGTTACTGTGCAGGGCGGCACTATGTCACTTTTTTTTCTTCACCTGGTGTAGTGTAGAATTTGGAGGAAAATTGTGGTATTTGCTCTGGAAACGGTGCTGTAAATAACTGTGTGATATTTTCTTCAGAGACGAGTCCTGGCTGGAAGAAGTGATGGCGGTCTGTGCTGCATGAAGAAGAAAAGCAAAGTTGGAGGACTTCAACTAGAAACACCACCAGTGAGTCAGTGTGTACACTGACACTATACACTGACACTATATACAGAGCTCCTGTGTATAATGTCACTGATAATCACTGTATTACCTGTACACTATACACTATATACAGAGCTCCTGTGTATAATGGCACTGGTGATCACTGTAATATCTGTACACTATACATTATATACAGAGCTCCTGCATATAATGTCACTGGTGATCACTGTATTACCTGTAGGAACTTGTTACCCCGGTGGCTCCTATTACAGGATCCAAGGTTAATTCTAGCTTTTCTGCTTCCTGAAACGAAAATTGAAATGGCACACGCCGTCCTTCTGTCCAAAAAAAGCATCCAGCAATGAGTAAACCATATACACAAACATATAGGTGCATCTCACTAAACTAGAATATCATCAAAAAGTTAATTTATTTCAGTTCTTCAATACAAAAAGTGAAACTCATATATTATGTAGAATCATTACAAACAGAGTGATCTATTTCAAGTGTTTATTTCTGTTAACGTTGATGATTATGGCTTACAGCCAATGAAAACACAAAAATCAATATCTCAGTAAATTAAAATAATTAACAAAAAACACCTGCAAAGGCTTCCTAAGCATTTAAAAAGGTCCCTTAGTCTGTTTCGGTAGGTTCCACAATCATGGGGAAGACTGAGAAGGCAGTCATTGAGACACTCCACAAGGTCCCAGAGTCTGGAGGAAGAGTGGAGAGGCCACAATCCAAGCTGCTTGAGGTCTAGTGTGAAGTTTCCACAATCAGTGATGGTTTGGGGAGCCATATCATCTGCTGGTGTAGGTCCACTGTGTTTTATCAAGACCAAAGTCAGTGCAGCCGTCTACCAGGAAATTTTAGAGCACTTCATGCTTCCCTCTGCCGACAAGCTTTTGGAGATGGAAATTTAATTCTCCAGCAGGACTTGGCATCTGTCCACACTGCCAAAAGTACCAATACCTGGTTTACAAACAACAGTATCACTGTGCTTGATTAGCAGCAAACTCGCCTGACCTTAACCCCATAGAGAATCTATTATAGAGAATCTATGGGGTATTGTCAAGAGGAAGATGAGAGACCCCAGACCCAACAATGCAGACGAGCTGAAGGCTGCTATCAAAGCAACCTGGGCTTCCATAACACCTCCGCAGTGCCACAGGCTGATCCCTCCGTGCCACATTGCCGCATTGATGCAGTAATTGATGCAAAAGGAGCCCGACCAAGTATTGAGGGCATTTACTGAACAGACATTTCAGTAGGACAACATTTCAGATTTTAAAAACATTTTTCAAGCTGTTGTTATAAAGTATTCTAATTTACTGAGATAATGACTTTTGTGTTTTCATTGGCTGTAAGCCATAATCATCAACATTAACAGAAATAAATGTGACGCCTCTACTCAGAGAAGCCCGTGTTTTACCCTGGGTGTTGGGGGACTCGGTGTCGGGCCCTGTGATGGAGAGATGGGATGCAGCCGTGGCCCGTGCCCGACCCGTACTCAGGGCCGTCACATGAAAAGGAAGATGTTTTGGGCTTGTCCGGGTTGAGTGGCTTATTTTAACGACTACGCCACCTGTGGTGCCTGGTGAAGGGTCACCAGCGCCGCTGCAGTCCGCTGAGGCCCGGTGTCATGGCGGCTAAAGTTCTCACTGCTCCCCACAGGCGGAGCAAGGCCTCAGGGCAGGCAAACAGGAAAGAGAGGGGGTAGTAGTGCGGGGAGTACGGGCACCGCGTCGCATGGTATGGCGCGTAATGAACAGTCCGGAGGCCATAGGGGTGAACTTCCAAGGCTTTACTCACTTAGAGATGACAGCGGGAAGGCGACTCCTTGCTTCCCGCGGAGTCCTGCGGCCACCAGGGACGGGGGTCCGACTACCTCTGAGAAAGTCCAGTGTTCGGTAGCGACCCTACACCAGAGTGTTCCTGCACTACAAACTTCACCCTTTCCCGTCTGTGCGTGTGTAGATAGGCCGGGTCTCCCTCTGAGCTCCTCTCAGGACTAGGGCACGGGTGGCAATTCCTCTCCATCCGATGCCTGGTGGGATCCTCAGGGCCTAACCGGGCTTTCCCGTCCAGGACATGGAGTACAAGGTCGGGTGTCGGGGGCCGGTACCCCTCTTGCAGCCGGAATCCCTCTGAATAGATCAGGTAGGTGAGAACAGGTGGCATGCTCCGCTCCGTCTGCATCCTCCCCGGGACCCATTTGCTGGGGAGCCACACTCTAAAGCTCCCGGGGCCTTCTTGATCCTGGTCCTTGGCCGGGTTGAGACATTCCTTGTCTACAACCTACCTCTCGTCCCAAGGCCAGGGTGCGAGGGCTGAGTCCCTTGCCGGTGTAGGCCCACACAGGAGCTGCACTCCCAGGCGGGAGTCCCATTACATACTGTAGTTTTACAGCAACCAAGAAAGACAACAAAAAGACCCAGAACCAAAGAACAACAACCAAAAGGACCACGATAAAAGATGGCATACTATTAAATATGAAATTTAAGGTGTAACTAACTTGTAAGTCCTCCACCCACACCCACTAACTGGTTCCTACCACTTTGTGTTCCCCAGTCTCCCTGTAACCAGGGGAGCAGCACCTAGTGCATACTAGCTCCCTCTGGTGGAGAAGTGTGGTGTTGGATGCAAAAGGTTAGGTCACAACTATCACACTGGCCTTACCTCGGAGGAGGAACACTACACTCCATTAAAGAAGTGCAGCATTCCTGTGGCGGTCGAACCCTCAGGGGCGCCACATAAACACTTGAAATAGATCACTCTGTAATGACTCTATATAATATAGGAGTTTCACTTTTTGTATTGAAGAACTGAAATAAATTAACTTTTTGATGATATTCTAATTTAGTGAGATGCACCTGTATAAATGCATTCAAAAATGGAAAAATACATACTCTTAAATGTACTGTATATCAGTTGGCAGTAGTAAATAAACCACAATTGTTATCACTATAATTATTGCAGTAATCATCCATACCCCCACCCTAGATAAATAACAATAATTTTAAATTCTGATCCATCAGCACATTGTCAATTGTAAAAAGGCAATTGCTATCGAGAACAATGACAGTCTATGTGCACAGAACCATGGATTACTGATCATTCTGTATGCATTTTAAATGCAGTCAGTTTGTCTAAACAGGCTATTAAATGACCCCTCCATTGGCAAACATGTAGCTGATCTGCCGCAAATCAGCTAATGTAGACCTGTAATGTCCCCCAGTCTGACACCCATACAACAATAATGCCCTTTATTGTGACATTCATTGTGGTCCCTATATCATAATAATGTTTACTATTGTGGTCTCCATACATTATTATGTCCACCTTAGTTGATCCCATGCAGAATAATGTTTCACATTCTTGCACCTATACAGTATATGTCCCCCATTGTGGCCCCCATACAGTAATAATGTACCACATTGTGGCCCCTGTACAATAATAATATTCCCCATTGTAGCCCCCATACATTACAATGTCCCCATTCTGACACTACTATAGTAGTAATGTCTTCCTTTCTGGATCCAAACAGTATAATGTTCCTCTCTGTGGCCCATAAATAGTATAATGTCCCTTTCTGTTCCCCTCATACAGCATAATGACCCTTTCTGTGTCCCTAACACAGTATGTTTCCCTCTGTGCACCCCACACAGAATAATGTCCTCCTTTATAGAATCCATGTAGTATATAGTCTGTTCCATCATAAACTGACATCCCTTTGGATAAGAAAGATGATGAATGAGCCAAAACTTGTTTGTCTCTTTTTTGGGCACAACTCCTAGAGGAAAAACCATTTCATTGGGAAAAGGAAGGGTCAATTCCTTCCCCAACTTCTTCGATACCACCCCACTGTGTTGGTGCACCAACCTCAATTTTTTTTAAAGAGAAAGGAACCACATGTGTGTATAGGGGGATCTGGAATCAAAATTGTAAAAAAAAATCCCGTGCGTTTTTTTTTAATGGGGTACCTATTTAGATAAAGGTCCATCATGGGTAGATTCACTATCATTACCACCTTTTCTATTGTTCCCCTGAGGCTTCTCTTTTTCGTTTCTAAAGAATTTAGCCGCCCTGATGTTCCAGTACAAGTAGAACATTGATGTTTAAATTTACAATTAATGTTAAACTTGTATTGGTAATGGCTGTTGTAATACTGCCAGCAGAAGCTGGCTTTGCTCATTCCAACTGACTGGAGGACCCAAGAATTCCCAGACTGGCCAAGTCAGATGAACCCCTGAGATGGGGCCATAACTTTCAACCAAAGCCCAATGTCCTTATGGTCCCATTGGATACCAAGGCAAACTGATTTTCTCTGCCTAAGTTGCTCATCATATTGCAGCCAAGTCTTGTCACCATAAGTACGTTGAGCCTCACCAATGGAGTCTAGGTAGCAAAAAAATCTGAAACAATGTTCTAATGCTTGTTTCCAGATAACGATAGCAAGAATCGCAAATGCCTATTGCTAGTTAGTAAACGTTAGAGGAATCAAACACCTCATGCATCTTTCTTCCTCTTCCTTCTTGCTGTCATCCTTTTTTCCATTGTCTAAGTTGAAGTTATCCAGTGGGAGTTGGGAAAAATTTGAGTTGAGCACCCAGGGAGATCTCAAAACAAACTTAACCTTCCCTTTCACCCTATTGTTTAATCGAATCCTGTCACTCCACTTCTCCTTCTCCATCTACACTGTAAAGCCCCCGTCTCACATAGCGAGATCGCTAGCGAGATCGCTGCTGTGTCACGGTTTTGGTGACGCAACAGCGACCTCACCAGCGATGTCGCTATGTGTGACACTTTGCAGCGATCAGGCCCCTGCTGTGAGGTCGCTGATCGCTGCAAAGTGTCCTGGACCATTTTTTGGTCGTTGGCCTCCCGCTGGCCAGCACACATCGCTGTGTGTGACCAGCGGGACCAACGATCAGGCTGGTATCCATGGTAAACATCAGGTTGCTAGGGGCACACGCGCACTTAGTAACCCGCTGTTTACCATGGATACCACTCAGCTACGGTGCGCGGGAGGTTACCGTTCACCTTAGCAGAGTCGTATCCATGATAAACATCGGGTTACTAAGTGCGCGTGTGCCCCTAGTAACCCGATGTTTATCATGGATACGACTCGACTAAGGTGAACGGTAACCTCCCGCGCACCGTAGCAGAGTGGTATCCATGGTAAACATCGGGTTACTAGGGGCACACGCGCACTTAGTAACCCGCTGTTTATCATGGTTACGAGCCTGCTCCTGCTTCAGCAGCAGGCTGGTAACCGGGAGCAGGACATCGTGGAAAGATCCTTTCCACGATGTCGCTGCTCCCCTGATCGCTGGTGAGCCTGCCTGTTTGACAGCTCACCAGCGATGTATTAGCGACGCAGCAACGATCCCTGACAGGTCGTATCGTTGTCGGGATCGCTGCTGCATCGCTTAGTGTGACGGGGCCTTAATTGAAATACCATTATCAACCCCCACCTCAAGGGCCAAAGCATTGGCCACAGAGCCAAGACTTCCACTCACATTTATTCAGGCTTGAACCAGGGACCCACCTAAACTACTACCCTCCCAGTCATAACGCGCCAACAACTCCCTTACACTGACTATCAAATCCCCCAAAGAGCCCCTCTCCAACTCCCTCATCCCCAGACTAGGCACAGTCAAAGTAAATACCCTGGCTCGCCCTGATAATCAATTTGACTCAACTCAATGAAACAATACACTAGGAAGTAATGAACATAATAAAGAACAATACTCACCAGTCTGCAAGGGAGTCGTGATCCTACCAGCCAAACCTACGGCATCCTGTTGACCATCTTGAACATCAAGGTCTTTTGGTAGCCCGCCCACTCCACAGATAACATGCCGAACAGTCCTGACCTTGAGCTGGACGTGCTGAGGAGGTGTGGAAACTGGGAGACATCATGGATGAGAGAGGGTTGCTGCCCCCTGTTGAGTAATGATTTCTGGGAGCAGGCCCCCATTCCCTGGGGTTTTCTAGAAGAGTACTAGAGGCCCCACTGACATGATTTTAATAGGATAGGCCCGTAGCCATGTTGGTAATCACTGGCCTGCAGGAGGAGGCAGGCCCCACCACTTGGCTTGCCCCAGGACCACTTACTTTATAAGACCTGGCCGCCTGGATGGATTCATCTAGGCTGGATCGTCAGGGAATGAGGATCTCAATCTGGAGGGTGGGTCCCTAGTGAGGCTAATGCAGCTCTTCTGAGTCTGCGGCACCGTATCTGAGTCCAGGCAGGTATGACCTATGTGATTTCCACACCATTGATGAAGAGGCCAGCACCTCTGCTCCTGTTCCTCCTCCAAGGATCTTGTCCACCCGTGCCAGCAGCTACAAGCCCTCTGTGTCAACAGCTTGCATATACTCCAAGACCTCCTCCACCTCCACCCTGAAAAGCTCATGTGGTGGGGGTGCACAAAGACATTTCTGACTACAGTCCCCACATAGTCTGGGTTACTTTACCACCTCCAAATAGCTTATAGCCACCCACCCAGTTCGGTCCCTCCCCCACATCCCTTATCCACCTTGATAGCGGCTAAGAAACAGAGTCATGGCCTCCTCTTCCCATAACTCTGCCTGGGCTCCTGCTTCCCTTTAATGTCTGGCTATATGACGATGCCAGGTGATCTGTGGCACATACCTCTAGGTAACGTACCTCTTAATTTCAATATTATTTATATTTTTTTCTGTTATAAATGTATTTTTTCTGTATTTTTCATTTTAGCTGTGGTTGAGAGGCAATACTAAATCAACCCCAATCTCAATGCAAATGGCAAAATTGGTGCAAATTGACAAAATTGTCATGTTTTTTCTTAACTTTGCAGGCACGGGAATTGATTTTAAAAATTGCACCATGAATGCATCACGCTCCTTGATGGATCCAAATGGAACAATTTTATTCCTAAAATTGGCAACCAAACGATACCCAAAAATGTGCACACATTTCACTTTTCTCCAGATCTACCACTTTAGGGGTCGAGGAAATAGATAACTCTGTGATAAACGCCAGGCCTCTGGGCTGACAGCGCTACTCATGTAACGTGAATTACAGAGCTGAGCAGCCTAATGGCACAAGATGGCGGCCACTGATGACCTCTCGAGTCTGTGACATCTCCTGCTGTTTGATAGACGAGGCAGCGTCGGAAGCTTACACATGTGGTCTCCATGGGGGCATTGCATCGTCCCGTTGTTTTAGACATGCTGTACCTGAAGCAAGCCGTCAATGTATAAAGTTAATAACCTATATCGTCTCCTCAACACATTAAACACAAGCGAACTGCGCTATGACATCACGTGACCCGCGGACCTAATGAAAGAGACCGAGAGATGTATTATCGCCTGCAGAACATTGTAAAAATTCCAAACTTGTCAACTGCAGAAGATGTGATGTAGCAGAGCTGAGTTTGTTACTCGACAGCAGCTTGCAGTGATATCACAGTGTGGAATTTTTGGTATTACATGGGACTGCAAGCAAGAGTGGGGTGAGAGGGAACTGAGTCCCCGGCAATAAGGGCGCAGTCAGACGGCCGTACAACACGGATGACGTGCTCGGACTGGCCGGCAGCTCGTCTGACCTGAGCGTGACAGGCTGTATTTCTATACATTTGTCATGCTCAGGTCATGAAAGCCGCCGGCCAGTCCGAGCATTGCGATGCGATCGTCGTCCATGTTATTTGGCCGTCTGACTGCTAGAAAAGGTTGTACCCATCCCAGCAAGTCATGGCATAGAGCTGAGTAAAAAGATTTGTATAACTGTGGTCCGGTGGCTACATGGTAGTCCGTGGCTGCCAGACTAGAGCCTTGTGTGCCTCCTATCACCTGCCGACATCCTGTCGCCTCTTCTGATTAGTAAGCCGCCATCATTATGTTGTGGTGGGACCCACGCATCTCATCAAGGCGTCCTACTAAGCAGAAGAGGCGCTAGGGATTTCCGTAGGTTTGCAAGCCACGGACTACCAACATCACCAGGGACCTGCCAATCTTTTTGCTCACCTCTTCTTATCTTTCATCTAGGACCCCCATTGATTGTGAGACTGAAGGAGCTACAGTGCCATTGCATCCCATTCACAGGTTTTTGCTGCATAGCGATGCTCCTGGCTACACAACTGTGCAAGAAATTACACAATGGTGGACCCCTCCGGATTGTTGGGATTCCCAGAGGTCAAATACTTTTTTTGTTTACTTAAATATATAATTGGGTCTAAAAATCATTTTCACAACTGGAATTCATTAAAAATTTTGCATCATTTGCCATCTTTAGCCTCTGTGCTCCATGGTCTATTGTTGGCTGCAGAATGAGTTAAGTGAGAATCTGTCAGTGAGCTCTCTGACTGGGAGTTTGTAACAGTTTTTTCTGTCTTTTTCTGAGTTCCTCTCAGCTGATTTCTGACCGCAGGCTACATTGAAGTTTAATGTGAAGGGAAGCAAAGTATATTTTAAAGAAACTCAATTGCATAAATGATTTTAAGTCCCAAATACATGCATTTAAGTAAAAAAAAATTATATATAAATTGTCTCCAAAGGTGGACAACCTTTAAAGAAGTATTCCCATTTAAAATGAAAAGCAAAGCCACAGAAAAAAAGAATTAAAATTCCCCCAAAAATTCATGAATTTACACAGCAAAAGAGGGCAACAGTATTTACCTGCCCAGGTCTCAAAAATGAATGAACTATCAGGATGCAGCAAATCCACTTAATAAAAATCGAGGCAACAAAGGTGTAAAAAAGGAAATATAAATCAATGATGTCTTACGTTTTTTACTAATTTCAAAATTGCTTTCAGAGAAGCCTGATGTGAGCTTTTCATCCTGATTTGCAGCTTGATACAGTGTATTAGAGCATTCTATCAAATGATGGAGGTGGGTTTGTAGTGCTAACAAGAATAAATGACAATGTGGGGAGTATAACTATTGTAGATTTTTGATGGATACTGTTTATCAGGTTTTTAAAATATTAGCTATATACAGTGAAGGAAATAATTATTTGACCCCTTGCTGTTTTTGTAAGTTTGCCCACTGACAAAGGCATGAACAGTCTATAATTTTAACGGTAGGTTAATTTTAACATTGAGAGATAGAATATCCCCAAAAAAATCAAGATAATCACATTGTATAAATTAGATACATTTATTTGCATTTTGCAGTGAGAAATAAGTATTTGATCCCCCTGGCAAACAACACTTAATACTTGGTGGCAAAACTCATGTCGGCAGCACAGCAGTCAGACGTTGTTTGTAGTTGATGATGAGGGTTGTGCACATGTCAGGAGGAATTTTGGTCCACTCCTCTTTGCAGATCATCTCTAAATCATTCAGATTTTGAGGCTGTCACTTGGCAACTCAGAGCTTCAACTCCCTCCATAAGTTTTCTATGGGATTAAGGTCTGGAGACTGGCTAGGCCACTCCATGACCTTACTGTGCTTCTTTTTGAGCCACTCCTTTGTTGCCTTGGCTGTATGTTTTGGGTCATTGTCTTGCTGAAAGACCCCGCCACGACCCATTTTTAATGTCCTTGCGGAAGGAAGGAGGTGGTCACTCAGGATTTTACGGTACGTGGCTCCGTCCATTCTCCCATTGATGCGGTGAAGTAGTCCTGTGCCCTTAGCAGAGAAACACACCCAAAACATAATGTTTCCACCTCCATGCTTGACAGTGGGGACGGTGTTCTTTGGGTCATAGGCAGCATTTCTCTTCCTCCAAACACGGCGAGTTGAGTTAATGCCAAAGAGCTCAATTTTTGTCTCATCTGACCCCAACACCTTCTCCCAATAACTCACAGAATCATCCAGGTGTTCATTGGTAAACTTCAGATGGGCCTGCACATGTGCCTTCTTGAGCAGGGGGACCTTGCGGGCAGTGCAGGATTTTAAACCTTTAAGGTGCCATGTGTTACTAATGGTTTTCTTGGTGACTTGGTGACTTGAGTTCCCTCTGTGTAGTTTTAGGCTGATCTCTCACCTTCCTCATGGTCAAGGATACCCCACGAGGTGAGATTTTGCATGGTGCCCCAGATGGATGTCGATTGACAGTCATTTTTTATTTATTCCATTTTCTTACTATTGTACCAACAGTTATCTCCTTCTCACTCAGCGTTTTACTTATGGTTTTGTAGCCCATTCCAGCTTTGTGCAGGTCTATGATCTTGTCCCTGGCATCCTTACAAAGCTCTTTGGTCTTGCCCATGTTGTAGAGGTTAGAGTCGGACTGATTAATTGAGTCTGTGGACAGGAGTCTCTTATACAGGTGACTATGTAAGACAGCTGTCTTTAATGCAGGTAACAAGTTGATTAGGAGCATCTAACTGGTCTGTAGGAGCCAGAACTCATAATGGTTTGTAGGGGATCAAATACTTATTTCTCACTGCAAAATGCAAATTAATTTATCTAATTTTTACTATGTGATTTTCTTGATTTTTTTTGGATATTCTATCTCTTAATGTTAAAATTAACCTGCCCTTAAAATTATAGACTGTTCATGTCTTTGTCAGTGGACAAACTTACGAAAACAGCAAGGGATCAAATACTTATTTCCCCCACTCTGTATATATGTGTATATATATATATATATATATATATATATATATATATATATATATATATATATAGATAGATAGATAGATAGATAGATATACATATGCCTGGGTGGTATGGCATCTAGAGAAGCTGGACAGCTCCACTAAGAAGAATAAGACTCTGCTAGACAAGGACTTGTTTTACTGTGATCTCTGAAAGAGAGGGCATCCCCATGATATTCTGCCTGTGTGTGAATAGAAAAGAATTCACTTCTGTTGCACTTTATGTGCCCCTGGTCAGACAAGTTTTATATTTACCGTTATTAAAGAAACCTGAAATTTCTGAATTTACATCTTTGCTTACCATTTATTGCAAACCTTCTACATATGGTGGAGGATGCGGGCAAACAGTTCCTAGGAGAAATAGCAGAACTGGTTCCCTCTACAAGTCACTAACCTGCTTATATCCTGCTTAAAGTCTCTCAACAAAGACATTGACATGCTATGGAGAAGCACATTAAACAATTGGTGCAGGATACTCTGCATCAGCAGAAGGCTCATGCACAGGTCAACTTGCAGCAGTAGTGGTGCTTGGAAGTTTGTGAATCTTTCAGAATGATCCATTTTTTACTGCATAAATTTGACCTAAAACTATATCACATTTTCATACAAATACTAAAAATAGATAAAAAAAAAAACAAATCAAGCAAGTGAATAAAAAATATGATACTATTGAAAATTTTGCAAACTTTCAAGCACTACTGTAGAAATACAACTACACGATACATAGTTTTTTTTATATAGGAAAAAACGTTGAAAGTATTTTTATTGGAAACGTGTTTCTAGAGTTTTTTGCAATTTACTTTACATTTATCATTTGCAACTCTGGAACTTGCACCTGTCATTTATTCTTTTATGCTATAATCAATGGAATATCTCTTTCAGTGTATTACAGTGTATATTTTTGTAAAAACACTTAGGCTGTGTGCTCACTATGCGTTTTTTAAGCGTTTCCGCAGCGGAAATTCCGCTGCAGAAACGCTTAAAAAAAGCTTGGTAGAAGGCCTGCTATGTTCCCCTATGATAATTCGCATGTGCTGTGCACATGCTGCGGAAATTTCCGCTGCGGATTATCATTTCGGAAAAATCCGCAGCACTACCAATTATTTCGCATTTTCGCCGCCATTGACTTGCATTGGATCGTATGGAATCCACATCACTGCATCTGCAGATGCAGAATCCATGTGTTTCAATGTGCGGATGGTACTCAGGTCTGGAGAAGAGGAGACTCTCCTCCGGACCCGGGTACCATAGTACCTGTAAAAAAAAGAATAAAATAAAAAATAAATATTATACTTACCTTCTGATGGCCCCCGGAGAGCTTGTCTCGGCTTGCCGGCAGCTCGCGGTGGACTCAAGGACCTGCGCTGACGTCATTTAGTCATGTGACGGGTCACGCGACCTCTGACGTCGGCACGTCCTTAAATCTACCGTGAACTTTGAAAGTGTCCCCAAGTGCAGTTGCAAAAACCATCAAGCGCTACAAAGAAACTGGCTCACATGAGGACCGCCCCAGGAAAGGAAGAGCAAGAGTCACCTCTGCTTCTGAGGATAAGTTTATCCGAGTCACCAGCCTCAGAAATCGCAGGTTAACAGCAGCTCAGATTAGAGACCAGGTCAATGCCACACAGAGTTCTAGCAGCAGACACATCTCTGCAACAACTGTTAAGAGGAGACTTTGTGCAGCAGGCCTTCATGGTAAAATAGCTGCTAGGAAACCACTGCTAAGGACAGGCAACAAGCAGAAGAGACTTGTTTGGGCTAAAGAACACAAGGAATGGACATTAGACCAGTGGAAATCTGTGCTTTGGTCTGATGAGTCCAAATTTGAGATCTTTGGTTCCAACCACCGTGTCTTTGTGCGACGCAGAAAAGGTGAACGGATGGACTCTACATGCCTGGTTCCCACCGTGAATGCATGGAGGAGGAGGTGTGAAGGTGTGGGGGTGCTTTTCTGGTGACACTGTTGGGGATTTATTCAAAATTGAAGGCATACTGAACCAGCATGGCTACCACAGCATCTTGCAGCGGCATGCTATTCCATCCGGTTTGCGTTTATTGGACCATCATTTCTTTTTCAACAGGACAATGACCCCAAACACACCTCCAGGCTGTGTAAGGGCTATTTGACCAAGAGGGAGAGTGGTGGGGTACTACGCCAGATGACCTGGCCTCCACAGTCACCAGACCTGAATCCAATCAAGATGGTTTAGGGTGAGCTGGACCGCAGAGTGAAGGCAAAAGGGCCAACAAGTGCTAAGCATCTCTGGGAACTCCTTCAAGATTGTTGGAAGACCATTTCCGGTGATTACCTCTTGAAGCTCATCAAGAGAATGCCAAGAGTGTGCAAAGCAGTCATCAAAGCAAAAGGTGGCTACTTTGAAGAACCTAGAATATAAGACGTATTTTCAGTTGTTTCACACTTTTTTGTTAAGTATATAATTCCACATGTGTTAATTCATAGTTTTGATGCCTTCAGTGTGAATGTACAATTTTCAAAGTCATGAAAATCCAGAAAAATCTTTAAAGGAGAAGGTGCGTCCAAACTTTTTGTCTGTACTGTATGTTGCATATTACAGTTGCAGCTCTCAATGTAGATTTTCTGACAGCAAACGGTAGTAAAAGTTCTTTTTGGAGTTTAGCAAAGGAGTTGTAGGAAACAATCTGTAGATAGGTAAGAACAATCTGGGTAAGAATGTTCAGGAACTGGAGACTGGAACTAGGCTAACAGCTAGACACAATACTCAAGCAATGAGTGAGAGATCCATGCGGCTTTAAGTAGGCCCAAACAGGAAACAAGATGGATCCCATAGGTTCAGAATATGCAATCTTATTAAAGGGCAATTGCAGAACACAACAGCAGCCTCCAGTGGTAAGGAGTGGGATTGAAGCACAATTATTAAGGTAAACAATAGCAGCCACTAGTGGTCAAAATGTAGAAGGACAACAGGAATTCTGACAGATTGGTAGTCCGAAATCGGGCATGTCTGATTGACATCTCTCCCATTGATCAGTTGGCCAGCGTCCCCATACACATTAGACTAATGTGTATGGGGGTCTTAAGACTTGGTCTACTATATACATTATTAAAGGATAGGTTATAACTTGTAGATCAATTTGGGATGGGATCCACCAAAGGTTCCAAGAACAGATCTATCACTACTCTATCCATTCTCCCTGGAAATATTGGAGATAGCCGATTGCAACGCTTAGAGGTCTCTGACAATTCCATAGAGAATGAATGGAATAATGGCATGCACCCATCATGGGACCCCCACTGATCCGTAATTATCACCTATCCTTTCGATGGGTAATATTTTTTAATGATAGGAAATAAAAAACATTTACATAGAACCGGTCCATTGTCATAAATATGCATTTTCCCTAGCTGGGGTAACTGTTACTGTTCTCCTGAATCCGGCTTTTTCTCTTGTTCCTGTGCATCTCTATTCCCGAGATTGGGCCCCCTGGTCCTTGTATATGAATTTAGTCTTTTTTAGCCAAATGAGCAAGGTCCTCATAAAGACGCCACAGAGATGCTGTAGACCACGCCCACTTGGTAAATAGATTGAGTTTATATACAGTGGGGGCTATATCTCAAGACCAGAGAGGCACAGAAACAAAAGAGAAACAATGCCAGATTCAGGAGAACAGCAACATTTGCATCAGGTAAAGAAATTGCATATTTATGGCCAGTGCTCTTTAATGATGATACCTTTAGAGGCCTTTGTTAGACCTGTAGTTGCTGAGTACATGCAAACTCAAGCACTTATTCGCCCCTGATGAGGCTGATGAAGTGGTCATACAAAATATTGGTGTAAGTGACTCGCCCCCTGGGCCGTGGGGCACTCGGATCCGGGCAATAGGGAACGATGGGGGTAGTAGTGGCAACCCGGTTCCGTGGCTCAGGGTGGTCAGGCCGGTGGTAGTCCGTTATGTGCTATTGATTATGTCCGACTACACCACCCGTGGATTTGCGGTCATTAGGAACCGCCGCTGCAGGGCAGACCGCTGGGGCTGATGATATATGCAGCTGGGATGGTGTGACTCCCCACGGGAAGAGTGCAGCCCCAGGGCAGTGTGGTGGATGGTGGAAGTGATGGTAGTGAGAGTCCCGGTGCCGATAGTGCTGGAGGAGCAAGGAGCACACAGACAACAAGTTGCAGTCCAGGGTCTTTACTAAAATAGGTAAACTGACCCATAAACAGTCCCAGCTAGGAGGGGACCTGGATGTCTGAGAGCAACGGGGAAATTGGCCCTGGTCAGGGTGAGGGTGTAGGCCTACCGTGCTTTCTGCGCTCCTTCTGGCTATCTCCTCGTTATAGGGTAACAGCCCACGTTTCCAAGCTTTCCCTGTATTCTCGCCTGTATGGCCTGCGACGTGGGTTCCTTTCTGCTCCCAGCCTTGTACGGCTTTGCTGGTCCCTTCGGTTGTGGCAGGGCCTCCAGGCTTCTTAGGCCAAGGAATATACAGTCCCTTGCGGACTGGTTCTCTGCTGGAGGATGTAGAATCCTCCCAGCCTCAGACACCAAAGTCTGGTAAAGTCAGTCTCTTATCTGCCAAGACAGGCTTGCTTCGCCTCTTGTCTCTGGCTTGTGGCTCTCCTCCTGCCACACTTCCTCTTAGGTGCAGTGCAACTTTCTGTCCCTGCTCCACTCTGGGACACGTCTCAGTGCTGAGACAGGCCATCCAGTTCTCTCTAACCCTGCCCCCAGTACCAGCTTTTATAGGGGCAGCCAGCTCCCCCTACTGGCCTGAGACAGGAGGTACTGCATGCTAATGTTCCCCTGACCAGAGAACCCCCCCTTGCTCTCAGACACAGCTTTAATGACACTTGTGGCATCCAGGCCAGGGTGACACATTCCCCCCTAGTGAAATTTAGTACTCCGGGACTAAACAGTAAACAAGGATTATATGCATGACCATAAAACATTAGTATACAAGCGATGCACAGATTGAGTTCTTAAGGTCACAGTGTGGTCTGTGACCGGGTGTCCATATCACCAGCACAACGGGGAGCCTTAACCAGGTGGGGGTCTGTCCTACCCCAAGTCCTTCACAGTCTTAGTTCATTCCTTGGTTAGGCTCCGAACGCAGTCCATACAAGGTCCCGGTTATAAAAAGTCCATAACCTTTGAGTCCTTACGGTAGCTGCAAGAAACTGAAACACAGAATTACCAAACAAGCATGTAACTTGGCAAACATTTCAACATTTGGCAACAGGGTTATTTACAATTTTAGTGCACTCTATATTCTCCAGCGAGTGGGTATCTGCCCCTTTGTGCTCCTGGTTGACCTACGTAGCCCACTGTCTGGTGGTGGACCAACCTGGCTTTCCCCACTAGCGTTAGGGGTACAGCTACCAGCTGGGTGTACAGGTAGGGCAGGCAGCTGTCTGCGGGTCCTTTGGCTTACCGCAGGCATGGCAGGCTCACTGTCAGCAGAGGGTTGACTCTCCTGGGCTGCTGGTACAGGCTCTTCTGCCTCTGGAACCGCTTGCTCCTCTTCACCTTCCGGCTCTGGTGTTGGTTGTTGCTGTGCCGGTTGCAGGAAATGCAGGATGGGTACCACTATGGCATCATTTATGCGAGTCCAGGACTGAGGGAACTCTCCGAGAACGGTGCTGATCATTTCTTCCTTGTCCTCGGCCGGTTCAAGGTCACTCTCATCCTCTTCTGCACTACGGAGTTGCTCGGGGCATCTTTTGAGGTGGTCTCTGGAGACGACACTAGTGGTTTCTCCTCCGTCCTTGGTGATTACGCACACCTTTGGGTTGTCGTGGTCAGACTGCAGTACGGTGTAGGGTTCCCTTTCCCACTGGTCGTCCAACTTATGTAGCCTTCTTTTTCGCTTCAGGACTTGCTCACCAGGTTCTAGGGGACCAGCAGGGGCGTGTTGATTGAAGAGTTTTTCTTGCCTCTCTCTCACCTGGGCCAGGCTCTTCTCCACACTCTCCTGTACCTTCTTGCACTGCAGTTGCCTTTCCGTATCCCTGTCCGCATCCGGGGAGGTGTCCTCAGGTATTAGGACTCCCATCTCCAGGTCTACGGGCAGCTTACCTGGTCTAGCTCGCATCAGGTAAGCCGGGGTGCAGTTTGTAGCATTCACCGGGATATGGTTGTATAGGTCTATCAGGTCCAGCAGTTTTTCTGGCCACAGGCTGCGTTCCTCCAGGGGCAACGTCTTCAGGAGATCAATGACTATATTGTTCATCTTCTCACACATCCCGTTGGTTTGGGGGTGGTAAGGCGTTGTACGAATCTTCTTACAGCCATAGAGGTTGCAGAACTCCTGGAAGATTTCAGCCTCGAACGCTGGACCCTGGTCTGTCAGGACCTGTTCCGGATACCCGTGTGGACGGCAGAAATATTGCTGGAAGGCTCTGGCCGCTGTTTGGGCTGTCAAGTCTTTTACCGGGACCACCACGAGAAAACGGGAATAGTGGTCCACGATTGTCAGGGCGTAGATGTACCCTGACCGGCTTGGAGCCAACTTGACGTGGTCTACAGCTACCAGCTCAAGAGGCTGCGTGGTGACGATGGGCCTCAAGGGTGTCTTCTGGCTGGTGCGGTCCTTCCTCCTTAGGTGACAAGGGCCACAGTCTCTGCACCACTTTTCTACAGCTCCTCTCATGCCGACCCAAAAGAACCTTCCTCTTAGCAGGAACTCCAGTTTCTTCCAACCAAAGTGTCCCGCTCTGTCATGGTAAGCCCCCAGGACCATCCCGCCTTGGGACCACGACTTGCCAGGTCAGCTCGTGCGTCCGGTGGTTGACAATCCTTCTGCACAGCTTGCCTTCGTAAAGGAACAGCTTGCTCTTCTCCTTCCACAGCTGCTTGGCTTCCTCTGGAGCGTCCGGATCCATGCGGGCGTCTTCCTGGGTCAGCAGATCTTTCACCAGGCGGATGGCAGGGTCACTATCTTGGGTCTCGGCCCAGCTGTGGTGAGGTAGGGGGTTGATCATCACGGTTGTTAGATCCTCCTCCTTCACGCGGTGGGAGTATTGAGCGGCTCCACACCGGTGAAACGCGGGGAGTTCTACCTCCTCCAGCTCTTCTGGGTCTTCGTCACCTTCAGGTAAGTGAGGCATCCTCGACAGGGCGTCTGCGTTGGCATTGGTTTTGCCGGCCCGGTACTTGATCACGAAGTCATAGTTGGAGAGACGGGCCATCCACCGCTGTTCTAGGGCACCCAGTCTTGCATTGTCCAGGTGTGTCAACGGGTTGTTGTCCGTGTACACGGTGAACTTTGCGGAGGCCAGGTAATGCTTGAAGCGTTCCGTCACGGCCCACACCACCGCCAAGAATTCTAGCTTGAAGGAGCTGTAATTCTCCGGGTTCCTCTCGGTGGGCCTCAGCTTCCGTCTGGCGTACGCGATCACCCTTTCTCTGCCCTGTTGGTTTTTGGACAGTACGGCTCCCAGTCCCACATTACTGGCGTCTGTGTGAAGGATAAAAGGCTGGCCATAATCAGGGTAGGCCAGGATCTCATCCCCCGTGAGGGCCATCTTCAACTGGCGGAAGGACTCCTCTTCCGGTTTATCCCACTTGAAGGGTGGCTTTTGACTCCTGGACTTAGACTGTCCGATCAGGAGGTCTTGCATAGGAGCTGCCATCTTGGTGAACCCGGGGATGAATCTTCGGTAGTAGCCTACCAACCCGAGAAACTGTCTCACCTCTTTGATGTTCGAGGGGCTTGGCCAGCTCTTGATTGCCGTGACCTTGTCAGGGTCGGGGGCCACTCCTTCCGCACTTACCACGTGCCCTAGGTACTGGACCTTTGGTTTCAGCAGGTGACACTTCGATGGTTTCACCTTCAGGCCATAGCCTGCCAGGGCTTCGAACACCTCGGCCAGGTGCTTGAGATGGTCCTCATAGGTCTTCGAATAGACGATCATGTTGTCCAGGTAAAGGAGGACCGTCTCGAAGTTTCGGTGCCCTAGACAGCATTCCATCAGCCGCTGGAAGGTCCCTGGTGCGCTGCAGAGCCCGAAAGGCATGCAGTTGAATTCGCTCAGTCCCATCGGGGTGGTGAAGGCGGTCTTTTCCTTGTCAGCCTCTGCCACAGGAACCTGCCAGTACCCGCTAGTAAGGTCCAAAGTAGAAAAGAAGTTAGCTGATTTTAGTGCTGCTAAAGACTCTTCTATTCTAGGCAGCGGATATGCGTCTTTGTGGGTGATACGGTTGATTTGTCTATAGTCGACGCACATTCTCATGGTGCCGTCTTTCTTTTTCACCAGAACCAAGGGGGCTGCCCAGGGGCTACAGCTGTCTCTAATGACCCCAGCTTCTTTCATCTCTCTTAGCATGCCCTTTGCATTCTGATAATGTGCAGGTCTGTGTCTTTCTTTTATCGGTGGGTGGCTCCCTGTGGGGATGTGGTGTTCTATCCCCTTTACTCGGCCGAAGTCTAGCGGGTGCTTACTAAAGACTCTCTCGTACTCCTGTACCACCCGGTAGACTCCTTTTTTTTGGTGCAGGGGAGTGGAGTCAGCACCCACATGGAGTTTCTGGCACCAGTCCTCCTTTTGTTTCTGGGAGCCATTACCCTCCGCCTGTGGAGATGGAGGCAAGGGTTCCACGGCCCTGATAGCTTTGTGTTCGACAACAAACAGTTTGGCGAGTGTAGCGTACCTGGGTAAGTGTACTTCCCTCTCCCAAATGTTGAGGATGCGGACGGGCACCCTCCCATGACGGACATCAACCACCCCCCGGGCTGTCAAAATGGTGGGCCTGCTGTCTGAGTACACGGGTTCTACCATGGCTTGGTAGTCTCTACCTCTCAACCCGATTGCAGTCCGACACCAGATCATCATTTCACTTTTGGGAGGCATGGAAATGGGGAATGGGTCACTCAGTCTTACGCTACCGATCTCACCACCAGACAGTTCTACCTGCTGCCGTCTCATCAGGGCTTTTATCTCCTTGTTGAGGACTCTCTGTTGGCTGGAACTAGCATTCACCGCCACCTGTTGTAGAATTACAATTACCTCTGAAAGACAATTTTCAATTACATTAGTACCCACAGTTATTTTAGGGTGACTTTCACGACGGTCAATGTCCACAATAATTACTCCCTGTGCCGGCAGTTCAACTTTACCAATTTTAATGGTCATCTCCTTGAACCCCATCTGCGGCACGGGTAAGCCATTACTGGCGATGATGCTCAAATTACTGTCTGGATACCGTGTGATATCAGCATCAGTCCAATACTGCTTAAAAAGTACATAAGGGATAGTGGTTACTTGTAACCCAGTATCCAGCAAGGCGCTCATGGGGATACCGTCCAGCACCACGGGTAAAACCGGGCGCCCCCCAACGTACTTATCACGCCAATTATAAGGGCCTGGTGATCTTATGCCTGGGGGTTGGCCCTCTGCCCCAGGTTGAACCCGTTTAAATTACAGTACCTAGAAATGTGTCCGGGCTGGTTGCATCGACGGCAAATGGGCTGTCCATCCTCTGCGTAGCGGTCTGTGGGCCTCCCTCAGAACGACGGGATCCTCCTCTGTCGACGCCACGGGACATCCTCCGGACTTGAAGCCAGCTCGATGGGTCTTGACGGGTCCACTTGCAACGCCTGGACGGTCCTGGTCAACGCCGCGACGCTCCTGGTCAGCTCCTGGACTTGGTGGTGCAGGTCTTTCGACGGGGCTTGGTTCAGGGCCTGTGCATCAGCCCCCACGGGGTCCATAGAGGAGGGCGCCGCCTCCTGGTGGTAGGTGAGAGCAGGGCGCTGGGGGTTTATAGCGCCACTGGTTGCAGATTCACGGAGCACCCTTATGGCCCTGTCCTTAAATTGGGCAAAGGTCAGGTCGGGGTTCTGAAAGAAAATGAGGCGCAGCTGGGCCCTGTGGGCGCTGGACAGCAGACCTTCTATGAATTGTTCTGTTAGTAGTTTATCCGTTTCCTGCACACTGCCAGGGTCAGTGTGTTGGATAGCCCTCAAGGCTTCCTGCAGATTTAGGGCATAGTCTCTGATGCTGTCCTGTGCCCGCTGCTTACATCCATAGAACCTCATTTTAATTTCAGCGGAGGTACGGGTATCAAAGGTACCTCGCAGCCGGGCCAGAATACCCTTCACAGTCCTTTTCTCCTCAGTGGGCCATGATTTTACCTCTCTTTGGGCTGCGCCAGTTAACTGCCCCGTTAGTATGCTAATCCTCTGTTCCTCTGTCAGGGGGTAAACGTGGAACAAACTGTATAGCCTTTCCTTGAAGTCAGTTAGGGCATGGGGCTCCCCTGAGTATTTGGGCAGCCAGGCCGCTCCAGGGATGTAGGGCAGGGAAAAGGGCATCACCGCTGCTGCAGCTGCGTTGGTGGTAGTGGGGGCCTCTGTGTCCGACATCTTCCTCCCCCCTAGTTAAGCGTGGCCTACTTTCCGACGATCCTCTTCTGTAGGCCGCGGCTCCGCTGCTGCTGCTCCGGACGAGGACCTGGCGTCGCGTCCTGATGACGTCAGCGTCGCTCTCTCTCCCTTCCAGGACCTTGCGCAGCGTCGGTGCGTGGGGCGGAGCTTCGGATCTCGCGCGGTTTTGACGTCCACGCCCCTCTTCTTCCCGCGCGGTGTCCTGAAGATGGCGTCCGATGGCGGGAAACAGCTGCGGATGGCGGGATGACAGCAGAAGACGGCGGGAAATGGTCCAAGATGGCGTCTGATGGCGGGAATCGGCTCCGGATGGCGGGAAACGACTCCGGACGGCGGGAAACTTCGCCACAGGTAAGTTACAAAAGTCTTTTTCAGGCACGCAATACCCGTTTGTGGCGGGTTGGTTGCAATCCTGCCGACTACGCCAAAGCTGACTCGCCCCCTGGGCCGTGGGGCACTCGGATCCGGGCAATAGGGAACGATGGGGGTAGTAGTGGCAACCCGGTTCCGTGGCTCAGGGTGGTCAGGCCGGTGGTAGTCCGTTATGTGCTATTGATTATGTCCGACTATGCCACCCGTGGATTTGCGGTCATTAGGAACCGCCGCTGCAGGGCAGACCACTGGGGCTGATGATATATGCAGCTGGGATGGTGTGACTCCCCACGGGAAGAGTGCGGCCCCAGGGCAGTGTGGTGGATGGTGGGAGTGATGGTAGTGAGAGTCCCGGTGCCGATAGTGCTGGAGGAGCAAGGAGCACACAGACAACAAGTTGCAGTCCAGGGTCTTTACTAAAATAGGTAAACTGACCCATAAACAGTCCCAGCTAGGAGGGGACCTGGATGTCTGAGAGCAACGGGGAAATTGGCCCTGGTCAGGGTGAGGGTGTAGGCCTACCGTGCTTTCTGCGCTCCTTCTGGCTATCTCCTCGTTATAGGGTAACAGCCCACGTTTCCAAGCTTTCCGTGTATTCTCGCCTGTATGGCCTGCGACGTGGGTTCCTTTCTGCTCCCAGCCTTGTACGGCTTTGCTGGTCCCTTCGGTTGTGGCAGGGCCTCCAGGCTTCTTAGGCCAAGGAATATACAGTCCCTTGCGGACTGGTTCTCTGCTGGAGGATGTAGAATCCTCCCAGCCTCAGACACCAAAGTCTGGTAAAGTCAGTCTCTTATCTGCCAAGACAGGCTTGCTTCGCCTCTTGTCTCTGGCTTGTGGCTCTCCTCCTGCCACACTTCCTCTTAGGTGCAGTGCAACTTTCTGTCCCTGCTCCACTCTGGGACATGTCTCAGTGCTGAGACAGGCCATCCAGTTCTCTCTAACCCTGCCCCCAGTACCAGCTTTTATAGGGGCAGCCTGCTCCCCCTACTGGCCTGAGACAGGAGGTACTGCATGCTAATGTTCCCCTGACCAGAGAACCTCCCCCTTGCTCTCAGACACAGCTTTAATTACACTTGTGGCATCCAGGCCAGGGTGACACATAAGCGCACTTGCACACCACTGTATTTTCGGTCCGAGTGTGATCCTACAAATCATCGGATCGCACTCTGACCAATGTTATTTTATGGGACCATGCACATCTCCGATTTTATCCTCAGACAGAATCTGTCCAAGGAAAAAATCACTGAATGCCTGAGTTGAATCTGATTATTGGATCACGCTCGGCCTTGCAAGTCAATGAGTCCGTGAAAAACCTTGGACCGCACTCAGATGACATCTGAGTGCAGTCTGATTTTCACAGACCAACAGAATGGAGAAGACGGAGATATTTTTCTCCCCATCTTCTCCTCATCCAAGAGAATCAGATCACACTATGATCACACTCTGATCAAACTTTAATCAGCTAAATCAGAGTGTCGTTTGCATAATCGGACCGTTTCTCTCGAATGAGAGAAAATACGGTCGACTGCACCTGCCCTAAGGAAGAGAAAAGTGTCTAACTTGCTTAGGAAATTAGGTCACATTACATTACATTTACTGATTCGAAAATACAAATACTGCATAAAGCTCCGTAATATTATTATTATTATTTATTATTATGGCGCCATTTATTCCATGGTGCTTTACATGTGAAAAAGGGGTACAGTATACATAATAAAAAACAATTATGTTAGAAAAGAGCAAAACATATTATTCATACTGCATGTCCAAAAGTTGACACTCGACATTTACTGTTCTTTGAAACTTTCGACGTGTCTAATGCACCCTATGAAAATGTGTAAGAGTTTGATGACTTTGATCACCACCGCGGCGCCTTCTCTTCGCGCTGATTTCACCAGATGTAGCTGCTCCTTTATTATCAGCATGGTATAGACTCCTAACACTGCGCACTTCTAATTCCCCCATTGCACTCTCACCCATTATGTTTTATTATGATTATATTCCATAATTATTGCAGATGAATCTACCACGGTTTCCTTCCTGTAATTTCCTTCTTGATAGAATCGCGACCTCTGGAGATTCAGAAGTATTATTTATGGGAGCACAATATTATTTTGCGGTGTTCTTAGAACTTAGTTGTAATTAAGGTTTATTAGATGTAAGATGATTAACAATTAAAGAACAAGCTGTACGTAGGTTTTCCAGGTGTGATGTTCGCCAAAATTGATTTCCAAATGTGTCTCCGAATAATTCCTTATTATCTTTTTAATTTCATTCACAGCTTTGCATTAAAAAAACGAAATCCAAGAAGATGAGAAAATTCACATTTTACTAACTATTTTTAAATGTTTCAGACAAGAGAATTTAGCTGTTTGTTTTTTTTAACCTTCATACCGTGGATACAACACAAAGCGAAGGCGCTTTTGATTTTGAAAGTCAAAGGAAAATGGTGGTAAAGAGGAGAAAAAAGACAGTGGACAAAGGCAAGGCTTTAGGATAACACCATGTATGGCATATTTTTCTGCAGAGAATCTGCCATAAAATCCACACCCTCTGCATCAAGTCTTAGACACGTGCAGCCACCGAGCACGAAGAACATTTAAGGATTGGAACATAGACAATGAGAGGAAAGGTCAATAGAGACTCTTCTCAAGAAGAACTTGCAGCTCCGGCATCTCTGCCTTCTACCTCCCTACACCGACAGAGACGCCGACGCACTCACCACCGCAGCCTCCGCCCCGCACTTCCTGGTCCAGCTGCTGATGTCTGGCATGCGGGCACTGTTCTTAGGCCGCGAGAACGCCCGTCCTCTTAAAGGACGCGTGGTCCTAAAGTGTATTTAGCCAATGGATGGGAGACACTGATTATTTAAGACACCTCCACCTGATGGGATGTGCCTGTGCAACGTTATATGTCTGTCACGAACATGCTAGCTAGTTCTCAGGTCCCAGAGCTTGTATCTATTATATCTGCCTGTCTATCAGCCGTACCTGCCTGCCTGTCTACCAGCAGTGCCCGCCTGCCTATCAGCCGTTCCCACCTGCCTATCAGTTGTTTCCCGCCTACTTGTCTATCATCCACACCCGCCTGCCTGTCTATCAGCCGTGCTCGTCTGCCTGTCTATCAGCCGTGCTCGTCTGCCTGTCTATCGGTCGTGCTCGTCTGCCTATCAGTCGTGCCTGCCCCCTGTCCGTTGGGAGTCAGCTGCCATCCACCCGAGGTTAGTTCTGGTGTAGCATCTGGTTCTGCCTCCCTTGTCTCTCCTCAGATCGCGATATTGTCAGCCGCCGTGCATCCGAAGTCGGACTTGGTGAGCTACCTAGTCAAGCCCTCCAGGCTCTCCTCAGTTCATGGTTACAGAACTCATACTTGACAAATATTCATGTTGGCAACTCCTCCTGCAGGTGAACTCATCCCTATTTTTTTGGCCACATTAAGTTCTGTAGCACCCTGAGGATTCGGCTGCTACAGGGGTATTGCACCTCAACCCAGAGGTGTGATATTCCACTCCCGGGTAAGGATGGAGTGTGGAACTGAGCTCAGAAAGCTGCATGCACTACACACATCCCATTTCCGAGGAGCAGACCAACGGTACTCCCACTTAGAAATGTGCAGGTACGACCGAGTCTGTTCCTGGCTGGAGTGGGAGGGGGGTGGTACATCCCAGTAGTGTAGGGGCAGATAGGGGGAGCAGCCTGGGTAAAGATAGGAGCTCATTGGGTGCTGGTCACCTGAGCTCACACATAGAGGGAGTATTTAAGGTGGGCACCATCTAAGATCAGGGTCAGTCTGTGAGGAGCCAGAGAGACGTCAGTCTTTTGCAGAGAGAGGTCAGTCTGTGAGAAGTCAGAGGAAGAGAGCAGAGAGCAGAGAAGCCCCAGAGAGAGTGAGAGTGGAGCAAGAAAGACCCAGAGGGGGAAACAAGAAGGAACTCTGAGAACCCACATACAAACCTAGGGTGAAGAGTTGGCAATAGGGTACCGGATCCCAAACTGGTGGGGGCTAAAGCATACCCCAGCCAGAGACCGGAGGCCGTGGGCAGGATCTGCCACGGCCACCCACCACATCTACCCTGAAGGCAAACCACATGTAGGGTCAGGGAACCCAAGGCCAAGGGTCTCCCAACAGAAGGCCCGAGGGAGCTGGACCTAGGTGGATCCCTGGTGGGGACGGCCAGAAGAAAGGACAAGAAGGAGGGCTCAGGGACACGCTCCGGACTTGCTTGGGGGTTGGCTGAATCCAGGACCTGGTGGACGCAGCACGGCTCGGGTGGTCACTCAAGGCCGGAGTGACCGGAATATCTGCAGTAAGTAAACACCCTGAACTGCACAACCCGACTCTGTCTTCAATTAACATCCACGCTGCACCACCACAACCCCCATCCTCTGCACCTGACCCCCTGAGGCCATACCCCTCCCGTTGGGGGTTATACTATCTAAAGCTGCACCAACACCATCAGCCTCAGCGGACCCTGCTGCAGCGGCGGCCGTAGTGACTGCAATCCAACGGGTGGCGTAGTCGACATAACGAACTTTGTAACATCTGTAGGACTGCCACATACTCTGAGCTTGACACCCTGGGCACGGACCGGGTCACAGCCACTCGGAGACTACAACCCCCATCTGATCCGGCTCCGGGTATTCCCCCTAAAGAATATGGCCCAGGGGGCGCGTCAGTTCCACAACCCCCTGAAAGAGCAGTTGGATGCAAGACCTCCATCCAAAAATCAGGCACTGAAAACCTACCAGGAGTTTCTGGAGTATTTGGGTGACATCCAGTACACTTGCTAATCTCTCTGGGATGTTTCACCTTTTACTAAGAGCTCCCCAGGAATTCTGAGAGAGTTGCCAAATATGGAATAAGTTTAGATGACGACCAGATGGTAAAATAAAACAGGATGAGAGTTCCCGAGACTTGAACGCTGCAATTTACAATACTGAAACTCACAAACTTCCCAGCAAATGCGGTGTACAACTTTAACCTAAGACACTAGTGGTACCTGGGGTATCACAGCCGGTCACTTGCAGCCTTTATTGCTTAGTATTACAGTATTACACAGAACCTCCGTAGCACCTGTGCTTAGTTTGTATTGTCAGTTTTGGCGGACAAACTCTCTCTCATACAGGAGCATAATACAATTTCTTACTCCTTCTCACACCTACATAACAATGGCATTATTGAATATTTTTTTCCTCCTCCCATAAGGAAATCACACACCTACATGAAAGTCACCTCAATGCTTTATGATCTTTGTCTTCTGAATGCCAGCTCTGGTTGGGTGTGCATGGGCCTGACCTCCACCTCTGGGTGGGTGGCGTGGTCCTGACCCCTAGCCCTGGGTGAGTTGGCGTAGGCCTGAATGCCAGCTCTGGTTGGGTGTGCATGGGCCTGACCTCCAGCTCTGGGTGTGTGGGCATAGACCTGTACTCCAGCTCTGGGTGGGTGGGCTTTTCCCTTCTATTATTGTTCTTCCACCAGCTGGAGTTACATTATCGCTATCTGGATATTTTTAAAAAATTCTAAATAAAAGAGATTTGTTTTTATTATTGGAGTCGGTGGAGCTGGATCATCGTCTTTCCTATTACCTGTGGGTGGGCATAGGCCTGTACCCCAGCTCCGGGTGGGTGGTCATAGGCCTGTACCCAAGCTCTGGGTGGGTGGGCAGGGGAATGACCAATAGCTCTGGGGGAAAAATCGTATTGGTGCTGGACGCACCATGTTAATTTTGTTGCTCCAATGCTAATATAGATGGGTAACGCTTCTCTTCTGGCCCGCAGTTAAAATCAGACAAAAGGGAAAAAAATTATGCCTGCACAATTGTGAGTAAATTTAAAATTGATTCTTATTTATTGATTCCTCCATTAAAATGTTTCTTGCGTTGCTTCATCATAAATGCCTCTTACACGTTTCCAGAGGTACCCAGCTCTTAGTCATAGAGATATCCCATATGCACATGGTAACACATTTAAAATCCTCATGAACCAATCACATGTAACCACACAAAAACATGTATAGCCTATCAAAATTGTTCTTGTATTTAAGAAGGTGTCTAATACTCCCCCATAGTAGATTACACATTTAATATATATACTGTACATAGTATGCATGGTGGCTCAGTGGTTAGCACTGCAGCCTTGCTAGTGCTGGGGTCCTGGGTTCAAATCCATCTGCAAGGAGTTTGTATGTTCTCCCCGTGGGTTTCCTCCGGTTTCTCCTGTTTCTTTCCACATTCCAAAGACATACTGATAGGGAATGTAGATTGTGAGCCCCAATTTAATGTCTGTAAATTGTCTGAAATGTAAAGCGCTGCGAAATATGTTGGCGCTATATAAATAAAAAGATTATTATTATCATTCCTAATTTTGTTAGTCTCTTTCAAACTGAATGTTAAAGAAGCATGTTTTTTTAATTGGAACAGAGGATGTGAATTTCACATTACATTCATTGAAATTTATGTATTCATTCAAAAAAGCTTGGTATGGCCGCCATGTCTCCTTCCCAAATCATGAGGATATCATCCACATTGCGACCATACCAAACAAAACTAGAATTAAATGGATTTTTTTCTGAATAAATGAAACACTCTTCCCATCATGCTACAAATAAAATTGCTAGAGATGGTGAAAATTGTGATCCCATTGGCGCTCCTTCAGCTTGTAATCAATATTCATTGTTAAATACAAAAAAATGTATTTCAAAAAATATTCCATGGCCAATATGATAAACTGTTTTTATCCATTACTGTAAGCAGGGGTGTAACGATTGGGACTGTACGAGAGGTGGCCCGTCGACGCCAGCGCCTACTTCAGTTGGATGTGCGATCTGCCGGCTCCTGTGCTGCAATACATGCGACCGGCAAATCAGAGGCTGGCAGCTGACATCAGCGTTCCAGGCATTAGTGTCGCATGGGGAACATATATACCAGGATGAGGGACATGAATACCAGGAAGGGACCTAGGATTTGGGACATGAATACTAGGATGGGGGACATATACAGTATGTTATGCATACGCCCGGACTGACTGGCGTGTGCGTGATTTAGTGATTCCACTGTGCCATGAACCGGAGAGTGCCTGGAGGGGCGTAACTAAGTATCCACCGGATCCGACCAAGGTCACACGACGGCTAATGACGCCGTGCACCAGGGAGGAAACGAGCAGAGGGACCAGGTGCTACTCAAGGTCAGACCCCGGACACGGCTGTTGACCCACACCGGGGAATACAGGAACAGGCAGGTTAGGCTGGCACACAGACTGGTGGGTATAGGTAGGCACGGCTGGTGTACAGACAGGGAGGTACTGGCAAGCACGGCTGGAGTGCAGACGGGGAGGATACTGGCAAGCACGGCTGGTATGCAGACAGGGGGGTACTGACAAGCACGGCTGGCGTGCAGACTGGATAGGGTCCAGTACAGACTGAGACTCAGGAACAGAACCGCAGATGCGGTAGACAAACAGAGCAGAAAGGAACCGCTGGAGCGGTGGGCAAGACAGAGCAGAGAGATACCCCCGGAGCGGTGAGCAAGCAGAGCAGGGCGAAACCGCCGGAGCGGTGAGCAAGGCAGAGCAGGGCGAAACCGCCGGAGTGGTGAGCAAGGCAGAGCAGAGAGGAACTGCCGGAGCGGTGAGCAAGGCAGAGCAGAGAGGAACTGCTGGAGCAGTGAGCAAGGCAGAGCAGAGAGGAACTGCCGGAGCGGTGAGCAAGGCAGAGCAGAGAGGAACCGCTGGAGCGGAGAGCAAGGCAGAGCAGAGAGGGACCGCTGGAGTGGTGAGCAATGCTGAGCAAAAAGGGACCGCCGGAGCGGTGAACAAGGCAGAGCAGAGAGGAACTGCCGGAGCGGTGAGCAAGGCAGAGCAGAGAGGAACCGCCGGAGCGGTGAGCAAGGCAGAGAGGAACCGCCGGAGCGGTGAGTAAGGCAGAGCAGGCAGGAACTGCCGGAGCGGTGAGCAAGGCAGAGCAGTCAGGAACCGCCGCAGCGGTGAGCAAGGCAGAGCAGGCAGGAACTGCCGGAGCGGTGAGCAAGGCAGAGCAGGCAGGAACCGCCGGAGCGGTGAGCAAGGCAGAGCAGGCAGGAACCGCCGGAGCGGTGAGCAAGGCAGAGCAGGCAGGAACCGCCGGAGCGGTGAGCAAGGCAGAGCAGGCAGGAACCGCCGGAGCGGTGAGCAAGGCAGAGCAGGCAGGAACCGCCGGAGCGGTGAGCAAGGCAGAGCAGGCAGGAACCGCCGGAGCGGAGAGCAAGGCAGGAACCGCCGGAGCGGTGAGTAAGGCAGATCAGAGAGGACAGGGCTCTGTCCACATGGAACGGAAAGGAAGGGACAGGCAGAACCAGATACACACAAGGTACTTACAATGAAGTAGCGAGTGGGCTCTAAACTCACAAACGGAAGTACAGGGACAACGAGTTGGAGTTAGGTGCAGGTTCAGACAATGCGGGAAAAGGGAAGGTATGGACATAGAGACAATCAGGTAACGGGCAAAGAGACAGTTCAGACAGGAACAGACACTGCAATGAGATACAGGAACGAGTCAGGGAATACGGCCCCCAGAAAGGCGGAAACAGACAAGGAGTAACAGATAACAGGTCTGGGTATGCAGCCCCCAGAAATGGCGGAACAGACAACAGGCAAGGAGATAGTTCAGACAGGCATGGGAATGTGGCCCCCAGGATGGCGGTAACAGACTGAAACAGAACGTGACCTGGCAGATCAGAGGCAAGGAGCTCTCTGAGGATAAGAGTTGCTCAGGCCATAGTTCCCGTTGAGCCCCTCGGCCTCTTACCCTCAGAGAGCTCCTAGCCTCTGATGTGCCAGGTCCCGTTCTGTTTTTCCTGCCTGTCCGCCTTCCTGGAGGCTGCATTCCCAGGCCTGTCTGAACACGCTCCTAGCCTGTTCGTCCCGCCTTCTGGGGGCCGCATACCCAGACCTGTTATCTGTGTCTTCTAGCCTGTTTGTCCGCCATTCTGGGGGCCGCATACCCAGACTCACTCCTGTATCTCGCTGCAGTGTCAGTTCCTGTCTGAACACTCAGTTCCTGTCTGAACACTCTCCTAGCCTGTTACCTGTTTTTCTCTGTGTCCTTACCTTCCCTTTTTCTGCAGAGTCTGAACCTGCACCTAACTCCTACTCGTTGTCGCTGTACTTCCGTTTGTGAGTTTAGAGTCCACTCGCTACTTTATTGCAAGTATCTTGTGTGTATCTGGTTCTGCCTTTCCCTTCCAGTCTGTTCCGTGTGAACAGAGCCCTGTCCCCTGTGCTCTGCCTTTGCTCACCGCTCCGGCGGTTTATCTCTGCTCTGCCTTACTCACCGCTCCGGCGGTTCCTGACCGCTCTGCCTTGTTCACCGCTCTGGCGGTTTCTCTCTGCTCTGCATTGCTCACCGCTCCGGCGGCTCCTGCCTGCTCTGCCTTGCTCACCGCTCCGGCGGCTCCTGCCTGCTCTGCCTTGCTCACCGCTCCGGCGGCTCCTGCCTGCTCTGCCTTGCTCACCGCTCCGGCGGCTTCTGCCTGCTCTGCCTTGCTCACCGTTCTGGTGGTTTCTGCCCACTCTGCCTTGTTCACCACTCCGGCGGTTTCTGCCCCCTCTGCCTTGCTCACCACTCCGGCGGTTTCTCTCTGCTCTACCTTGCTCCCCGCTCCGGCGGCTCCTGCCTGCTCTGCCTTGCTCACCGCTCCGGCGGCTCCTGTCTGCTCTGCCTTGCTCACCGCTCTGGCGGCTCCTGCCTGCTCTGCCTTGCTCACCGCTCCGGCGGTTCCTCTCTGCTCTGCCTTGCTCACTGCTCTGGCGGTCTCGCCCTGCTCTGCTTGCTCACCGCTCCGGCAGTATCTCTCTGCTCTGCCTTGCTCACTGCTCTAGCGGTTTTGCCCTGCTCTGCCTTGCTCACCGCTCTGGTGGTTTCGCCCTGCTCTGTCTTGCTCACTGCTCCGGCGGTATCTCTCTGCTCTGTCTTGCCCACCGCTCCAGCGGTTCCTCTCTGCTCTGCTTGTCTACCGCATCCTCGGTTCTGTTCCTGAGTCCCAGTCTGTACTGGACCCTATCCAGCCTGCACTCCAGTCGAGCTTGCCAGTACCTCCCCGTCTGCACTCCAGCCGTGCTTGCCAGTACCTCCCCATCTGTACGCCAGCCGTGCTTACCTATACCCACCAGTCTGTGTGCCAGCCTAACCTGCCTGTTCCTGTATTCCCCGGTGTGGGTCAACAGTCGTGTCCGGGGACTGACCTGGAGTAGCACCTGGTCCCTCTGCTCGGTTCCTCCCTGGTGCACGGCGTCGTTAGCCATCGTGCGACCTTGGTCGGATTTGGTGGATACTTAGTTACGCCCCTCCAGGCACTCTCCGGTTCATGGCACAGTGGAATCACTAAATCACGCACACGCCAGTCAGTCCGGGCGTGTGCATAACACAGTATACCAGGATGGGAGACATATATACCAATAAGAGGTACATATATACCAGGATGAGGAACATATTTTCCCCGCCCCCGAGCTTCCACAGTAACATCACTAATGCCCTCATATGCTGGTGTCTGCAATGATAATTTACAAGAGATTTTAGGAGGTTTCTGCACCACCTTGGGACATGCCAATTCTATCAGAAGTGCAGAAGGTTGCTCCTTTTTCAAAGTACCTCCTTGACAATTCCAGAAGTGACAAGTATGTTTAACAACATCCACAATTCATCTGGCTTCAGAGCTGAAATGTCCCGCTATTTCCGGTTTGTTCAAAATCTGCACAGATCTTGTGACTCGCCCAGGGGGATATGGGGGACTCGGTACCCAGGCCTTTACCTTCTTGGGATGTCACGGCGGTTGGCTCCCAGGCCCGTTCCCTGGGGTCACTCTTAAAAAGGGGTCTGTTACTGAAGGGATGAATAACAGTTTTGTCTCGTGACGCCACCTGTGGTTAACGGTAATGGGTACCGGCGCTGCTGCAGACCTCTGGAGCAGATGTTAGGGCAGCTGGCTTGGTGCGGCTCTCCACAGGCAGAGCACAGCTCCAGGACAGTGTAGGTGCAGATGGTGATGCTGGGCGTTGTAGTGCAGGAGGGATAACGTGGTAGAAATAACTGACAGAAACAGTGGGGTGCAGACATCCGAGTTTACTCACAGTTATTTAAGTTCTTCAGGTGGCACTGTACAGGTGTCAGCCTCCCACGTCGCGCTGCGTTTACAAGACAGGGGTTCAGCACTCCCTCAAGCATCTCAAGAGCACTTAACGGGACCCATCTCTTTATGTTCCTTTCTTATCCGACTTCCCGCGCTGGGTCTCTCCCTCCTGCCCTGCGTCTCGCCACACAAAGTCCCGAGCTAGTCCAGGGACCGGTTCCCTTCTTGCGGCCTGATCCCTCTGACACCTGGCAGACTCGGGCATACGGGTGCCATCCTGCACTCACCGTACCCCCTGGGATCCCTTCAATTCCTGGAGCCTTCCTCCCTTGCTCCCACTTCTCTCTCAGCCTTGGGCATGACAGGCTGAGCCTGCCTCCCGAGCAGAGCTCCTGAAGAGCCTCTGCTCCCTTCACTTCTCCTCCTCTGACTGAACGACTGCTCCCCTGGTCTGCGTCCTCCACCCACACCCACTACTGGTTCCCCCTCACTTTTGGTTCCTCCCACTCCAGCCAGGGACGGGGCAGCAAAAGAAGTGCATAATGCCCTTCCAGCCAGCCTAGAGTAGTGTAGTGTTGAGTGCAGGTGTTGGGGTCCCGGGCAGTACTCCATCCTTACCTGAGAGATGGAGATGCCACACCTCTGGGTGAGGTGCAGTACCTCTGTGGCGACTGAACCCTCAGGGGCGCCACACTTGCTCTGGCAGAGATCAGTCTTGAAGTATTGCGAGGCATATATCAAGTCATTTGTGACAGTTTTCTGGCGTCATAAAGTCACAAATTCTGCTGCATGAAATTTTTACACATTCTAGCTAGCGATGCAAATTGATGGTTTAAACGAGGTTATAATTTGTGACTTTGTCACAAATCCACTTAAGTAAGGCAGTGACGTCAAGATTGTAACATTTCTAGACGAAAATCTTAAGATGTGCCAAATTTATCAAACATCTTACAACACTTTGATAAATATGGCACAAGTAACGGCAGTCACTAAGAAATGTGGCTCTAAAAATATCCCTGAAAATACATGACCTCCATTGTCTTTACTTCGGTTCCTTTGGCTTATAGGAGCTCAGCTAAGCTACAGAATTAGGAGTGTGTCGATTGATACATTTTTGGTTTACAATGTTCACTAGCCGAACTGCGAATGCAGCGCTGCAGTATTAAACAGGATGTAACTCAGGATCAGTACAGGATCAGTAATGTATGTGTGGCGCCCCTGAGGGTTCGGTTGCCACAGGGGTATTGCATCTCAACCAGAGGTGTGGTACCTCACTCTCAGGTAAGGAAGGAGTATGGCTCAGGACCCTAACACCAGCATTCACTATACCACATTTCCGGAGGACAGGGCGAGATTGCTCCTACGGGAGAGCACAGTCCCTGGTCCCTGGCTGGAGTGGGGGGAACCACCTAGAGAGGGGGAACCATGTAGTGGATGGGGTGGAGGAAGTAGAAAAGGGGAGCACTTGCCAGGAGCAGCATAAAAGGGGATGGAACCATCTAGAAGCAGAAAGTCAGAGGAGGAGAAGTGACAGAGCAGGGGCTCTGCAGGAGCTCTGCTCCGGAGGCAGGCCTAACCTGTGAGGCCCAGGACTGAAGGAGAAGGAGAGAGGAGCAAGGAAGGCTCCAGAAGGATAGAGGGGATCCTAGGGGTACGGGCAGTGCTGGAGGCCACCCGTACGCCCGAATCTGCAGGAACGTGGAAGGATCAAGCTGCAGAGGGGACCGGCCCCTTAACTAGTCAAGATACTGCAAGTCTGACTAGCAACCGGAGGTGGCTGTACTTTCAGGGTTCAGTTTCCCACCACCACAGTTAATACTCGCCGAAAAGGAGGCCACAGAGGGTCCAGGGGACTGCTCAGATTGGGACACTGACTGTGAGTCGCAGGGCAGGAGGGAGAGAGCCAGCCCAGGAAGACGACTGATGAAGGCACACAGAACGGGGTCCTGATAAATACTCTGGAAGTACCTGAGGATGGACTGAACCCCTCCCTGAGTAAGCACGGAATGACGAGGGCCGTTACACGGGTCCCTGTAACTGCAACAACTGTGAGTAAAGACCCTGGGACTGCACTGGACTGACTCTGTGGTTATTACTGACACCGTGCACAACCACCATCATCCACACACTGCCCTGAAGCTAACTCTTCCTGTGGGGAGTTATACCACCCTTGCTGCAAAACCATCAGCTTCAGAGGACTGTTCCGCAGCGGCGGCCCCTATTAGCTGCATTCCACGGGTGGCGTAGTCGGACATTATAAAACCTATACATATAAACTCCCCTTGGATTGACCGCCCTGGGTCACGGACCGGGTCACCGCCACAGTGACTACAACCCCCAGCATCTACCGGCCCGGCGGCGGGTACCCCACGGCCCAGGGGGCACGTCATATGTACACAGTGACTGCACCAGCAGAATAGTGAGTGCAGCTCTGGAGTATAAAACAGGATGTAACTCAGGATCAGTAATGTAATTTATGTACAGTGACTGCACCAGCAGAATAGTGAGTGCAGCTCTGGGGTATAATACAGGATGTAACTCAGGATCAGTACAGGATAAGTAATGTAATGTATGTACACAGTGACTGCACCAGCAGAATAGTGAGTGCAGCTCTGGGGTATAATACAGGATGTAACTCAGGATCAGTACAGGATCAGTAATGTAATTTATGTACAGTGACTGCACCAGCAGAATAGTGAGTGCAGCTCTGGGGTATAATACAGGATGTAACTCAGGATCAGTACAGGATCAGTAATGTAATGTATGTACACAGTGACAATGTGACACCCTGCTGTGCACAGGTACCACAGGACCCAGGGTGCATGGACAGACTTCTCCACAAGAGGCCCTCATTACATACAAACACCTCCACCCTTCCACCTCATACCACCAGAGGGAGCCCTGATAGGGATATATATATGGAGGGTGGAGCCAGGCAGTTTTAGAGTTTAGTCAGACTGAGAGAGAGTCTGAGAGCGTGCTGATGCTGAGAGCAGCGAAGACGCAGCGCGTCTGCTGCTGAGTTCTGAGGGCCCCGAGTGTGGCTGAAGGCAAGAGGAGAAAGGAGAGAGGAGTTGAGGGGGCAGAGGAGCATCATAGGCTCACCCCAGTATACAAACCGGTCACCAGGTCCACGCCTACAGGGTCCCTTTATACCCAGTAGGGATCACCGGCATTCCAGGAGGACTACAAGTCCCTGGACGACCTGAAGCTAGACCCATTACAGGACCAGGAACCACAAGGCCCCAGCGTCCAGGGATAGTGGTTACCAGCGGAAGGTCCTACTACCGAGCGACAGGTGAAGGAACAGCACGACACATAAGCTAGGCCCAGATGCAGGATGGCCAGGAGCATACAGAGAGGCAGACACGGACCAGGAGGCCTTATACCCACTCACTGGGGAGAAGTCCTGAAGTGCACCCATCCTACTGAGTACCCTGGACCGTACCTGACATCCGCACCAGTAAAGGTATTGAAGCGAATCCCCTGTCTCTGTCAGTTACTCCTGCTGCGCCATCCCGACTGCACTACAAGTCCCAGCATCACCACCATCAAACTCCACACTGCCCCGGGGGCCCGCTCCACCTGTGGGGAGCAGAAACACCTCAGCTGCCGAGTACCCCATTGCCCCGGTGGCGCGTCAACAGCACCAGCAGAATAGTGAGTGCAGCTCTGGAGTATAATACAGGATGTAACTCAAGATCAGTACAGGATCAGTAATGTAATGTAATGTATGTACACAGTGACTGCACCAGCAGAATAGTGAGTGCAGCTTTGGAGTATAATACAGGATGTAACTCAGGATCAGTACAGGATCAGTAATGTAATGTATGTACACAGTGACTGCACCAGCAGAATAGTGAGTGCAGCTCTGGAGTATAAAACAGGATGTAACTCAGGATCAGTAAAGGATCAGTAATGTAATGTATGTACAGAGTGACTGCACCAGCAGAATAGTGAGTGCAGCTCTGGAGTTTAATACAGTATGTAACTCAGGATCAGTACAGGATCAGTAATGTAATGTATGTACAGAGTGACTGCACCAGCAGAATAGTGAGTGCAGCTCTGGAGTATAATACAGGATGTAACTCAGGATCAGTACAGGATAAGTAATATAATGTATGTACACAGTGACTGCACCAGCAGAATAGTGAGTGCAGCTCTGGAGTACAATACAGGATGTAACTTAGGATCAATACAGGATCAGTAATGTAATGTATGTACACAGTGACTGCACCAGCAGAATAGTGAGTGCAGCTCTGGAGTATAATATAGGATGTAAATCAGGATTAGTATAGGAAAAGTAATGTAATGTATGTACACAGTGACTGGACCAGCAGAATAGTGAGTGTTGCTCTGCAGTATAAAACAAGATGTACTGTAACTCAGGATCAGTACAGGATCAGTAATGTAATGTATGTACACAGTGACTGCACCAGCAGAATAGTGAGTGTTGCTCTGCAGTATAAAACAAGATGTACTGTAACTCAGGATCAGTACAGGATCAGTAATGTAATGTATGTACACAGTGACTGCACCAGCAGAATAGTGAGTGCAGCTCTGGAGTATAATATAGGATGTAAATCAGGATTAGTATATGAAAAGTAATGTAATGTATGTACACAGTGACTGCACCAGCAGAATAGTGAGTGTTGCTCTGCAGTATAAAACAAGATGTACTGTAACTCAGGATCAGTACAGGATCAGTAATGTAATGTATGTACACAGTGACTGCACCAGCAGAATAGTGAGTGCAGGTCTGGAGTATAATACAGGATGTAACTCAGGATCAGTACAGGATAAGTAATGTAATGCATGTACGCAGTGACTGCACCAGCAGAATAGTGAGTGCAGCTCTGGAGTTTAATACAGGATGTAACTCAAGATCGGTACAGGATCAGTAAAGTAATGTATGTACACAGTGACTGCACCAGCAGAATAGTGAGTGCAGCTCTGGAGTATAATACAGGATGTAACTCAGGATCAGTACAGGATAAGTAATATAATGTATGTACACAGTGACTGCACCAGCAGAATAGTGAGTGCAGCTCTGGAGTACAATACAGGATGTAACTTAGGATCAGTACAGGATCAGTAATGTAATGTATGTACACAGTGACTGCACCAGCAGAATAGTGAGTGTTGCTCTGCAGTATAAAACAAGATGTACTGTAACTCAGGATCAGTACAGGATCAGTAATGTAATGTATGTACACAGTGACTGCACCAGCAGAATAGTGAGTGCAGCTCTGGAGTATAATATAGGATGTAAATCAGGATTAGTATAGGAAAAGTAATGTAATGTATGTACACAGTGACTGCACCAGCAGAATAGTGAGTGTTGCTCTGCAGTATAAAACAAGATGTACTGTAACTCAGGATCAGTACAGGATCAGTAATGTAATGTATGTACACAGTGACTGCACCAGCAGAATAGTGAGTGTTGCTCTGCAGTATAAAACAAGATGTACTGTAACTCAGGATCAGTACAGAATCAGTAATGTAATGTATGTACGCAGTGACTGCACCAGCAGAATAGTGAGTGCAGCTCTGGAGTTTAATACAGGATGTAACTCAAGATCGGTACAGGATCAGTAAAGTAATGTATGTACACAGTGACTGCACCAGCAGAATAGTGAGTGCAGGTCTGGAGTATAATACAGGATGTAACTCAGGATCAGTACAGGATAAGTAATGTAATGCATGTACGCAGTGACTGCACCAGCAGAATAATGAGTGCAGCTCTGGAGTTTAATACAGGATGTAACTCAAGATCGGTACAGGATCAGTAAAGTAATGTATGTACACAGTGACTGCACCAGCAGAATAGTGAGTGCAGCTCTGGAGTATAATACAGGATGTAAATCAGGATTAGTATAGGAAAAGTAATGTAATGTATGTACACAGTGACTGCACCAGCAGAATAGTGAGTGCAGCTCTGCAGTATAAAACAAGATGTACTGTAACTCAGTATCAGTACAGGATCAGTAATGTAATGTATGTACACAGTGACTGCACCAGCAGAATAGTGAGTGCAGCTCTGGGGTATAATACAGGATGTAACTCAGGATCAGTACAGGATCAGTAATGTAATATATGTACACAGTGACTCCACCAGCAGAATAGTGAGTGCAGCTCTGGATTATAATACAGGATGTAACTCAGGATCAGTACAGGATAAGTAATGTAATGTATGTACACAGTGACTGCACCAGCAGAATAGTGAGTGCAGCTCTACAGTATAATACAGGATGTAACTCAGGATCAGCACAGGATCAGTAATGTAATGTATGTACACAGTGACTGCACCAGCAGAATAGTGAGTGCAGCTCTGGAGTATAATACAGGATGTAACTCAGGATCAGTACAGGATAAGTAATGTAATGCATGTACACAGTGACTCCACCAGCAGAATAGTGAGTGCAGCTCTGGATTATAATACAGGATGTAACTCAGGATCAGTACAGGATATGTAATGTAATATATGTACACAGTGACTGCACCAGCAGAATAGTGAGTGCAGCTCTACAGTATAATACAGGATGTAACTCAGGATCAGCACAGGATCAGTAATGTAATGTATGTACACAGTGACTGCACCAGCAGAATAGTGAGTGCAGCTCTGGAGTATAATACAGGATGTAACTCAGGATCAGTACAGGAGAAGTAATGTAATGTATGTACACAGTGACTGCACCAGCATATTAGTGAGTGCAGCTCTGGAGTATAATACAGGATGTAACTCAGGAGCAGTACGGGATCAGTAATGTAATGTATGTACAAAGTTACTCCACCAGCAGAATAGTGAGTGCAGCTCTGGAGTATAATACAGCAGGTAACTTAGGATCAGTACAGGATCACTAATGGAATATTTTTTACAAAGTTACTCAAGATTTTATGCAGATTAATCCTAAACTATAAAATGGTGTTCTGAGATGGACATATCCTGCCACTGATCTTCTCTAAAGGGTTAGGGAGATTAATGTCACCATGATATTTTACACACATATTTTTCATGAGCAATTTAGGTGCATTCATTTACAGATAATGACCGTACATCTTCACTAAGGACTTATAGAATATAGATGCAGGACTGGCAGCCTCTTTCTGCATAGACAAACCTGATAAATGTAATTGTGATTTCACAGATACTTTTAGTGAAAGTAAATCTTTTCCCTATTATACTGTACATTTATTTTACTGTGACCTTTTTCTGTGCCGGCTCATCAGCAGCGCACATTAGTAGCAACACGCTTTAATAGTCTCATATTATGCATGTGTTGAATAAAGCGGCATTGACTCTGCTGCCAGATTCACAATATGGAATTTTAAAAAGTTATTGTGAACTTTAGAAGCAATATTTCTCCATTGATTATATGTATGGAAGAAATTATGAAGAAAGGGGAGGGGTGATAATAACAATGAGAAAAATAAAGTCTAGCAGCAAATTGTCTAGATTTCTCAGAAAATTTGGAATTCTAGTAAAAATAAATAGCATTTTAACATCTTAATGTCTGTGAAGACCCGGGGTCTTCCGTGGGCATAACGATACTCAGACAACGCAGGGTGAGGGTAAAACAGTGTGGCAATACTTTATTGAACCACAAAGCGGATAATAAACACATAGAACAGTCCCAGCATATACCCAAGATGGTACAACGTTACACAGTCTCACCCTTCCTTCTCTGCCCGCCGGAGATAGAACAGCTGCGACTTTGGAGACTTCCCGGGCTGACTACGTCAACCAGTGGCCCTCCCGCTTCTGGCAGGCCCCCACAGAAAGGAGGTAACGGCAAGCTTAGGAAGCTAGCAGTCCATTGAGGTACAAGACCAGGAGACCTGAGTGTCCAAACCTGCCCTCTCCGAGAGTTTCCATGGGGCCAGATGACCGGCGGGTCCCAATCTGGCTTCTCTGAATGTCTCTGTGGGTTGCAGACGACCGGTGGGTCCCTCCTGGCAACCCCAAACAACATATCCATGGGGCCAGGTGACTTCTTCGCCCTCTCCTGGTCTCCCCAAAATGTATCCATGGTCTCTCTTATGGTCAAATTGAGTAAATCTGTATCTTTCCAGTCAAGGCCGATACCCTTAGACTAGAATCATTTAGAATACAAATCTGTGTCTCTTTGGGTAATGCCATGCAATCCATCTGCTGTCCTGAAGGATGTCTCTAATTCTCCTTGTAAAGTCTTTCTCCAATCTCTGTTTCAAGTGTGACTGCTACAAAAACACATGTCCCTTCTGCTTCTCTGGGATCAGCCCCCTGAATGGCAGAACTGCTCTCTCAGTGTGCATTAGTGGAAGTATCTTTCTTAGGTGACTTCATCACCTGGGTCTACATGTGAGACTCCCTGTCATGAAGGCTGCGCCGGATCTTCTTTCAACACTTACACAATGGGCCTAGACCATTTTTTGAACAATGGTTAGAGGCTCCTGAGATACTAATGAGATTAGTGGCATGCTGGACACTTTACAAGTTAAATTAGTGTACATAAACTGATCAGCAAGCAAAATATAAATAAAACACAGCCAGCAATCTTTAATAAAACACAATAATGTATTTCTCTTGGATTAACAAATCTAATCGTCTGGCTAAGATTTTACGCTGTATCGTCACAATGACCAGATAGGTTTGGTTCTAAATAATGAGACAATTCATAGTGATGCTTTCATCACTCTTTCATAAGTTTGGCTTAAACATTATTTTTTGTGGATTTTTTTTTCTCAAGTTAAAAATGTTTTTCCCTTTTTATTTTTAATTTGTGCAAAAGTAATAAATTATTTATCGCTAAAATAAAGGTTGAAAATGGATTTGCCATATTATTTTGATTGTTTAGATTAATGTTTTAATTTAGGAGTAGGGTATGTATGTGATTTGGGTAAGGAGTAGTGCTAATACTTTGTTTTTTTTACTTTATTTATATATTTGTATTTTTATTAATTTGATTTGTTTTTCTTGACATAAAAATTAAGAGAGACCTTGAGACTTCGGCTCCGAGTCAACATTGCTGTATCTCCACTTTTCTGGAGTAATTTGCTCATTTCTTTAGCTTTAGTATTAGCTCCTTATTCTCTGCACATTTTGCTCTACTTTTTACATTTTTTTTGTTTGTTTTAAGTCTTTTTTAATTTGTTCTTCATCAACTTTGCTTATGTGTTTTAGACAGATTCATGAAATGCAACTTTTACCAAATGTCGTATTTTTGGGGGTACCTCTCACTCCACTCCACTGTCTGGAGTAAGGGTTCTATAGGAGTTTTTAATTTAGCGACATTTTAAAGCCTTTATTAATTTAATGAACCACATGCGCTATTTTGAAGAATTTTGTGCAAAAAAGACTAACAAGACTAAAAAAGAAAAGTAACTTCAATAAATTTCAAAAAGATGTGTGTTTCGTTTTGTACTTTTACATTTTTACTTTGGGAATTATAGGTGGCACCTATAAAAGATTATAGATACAGGTGGTCAGGGCCTGCTAAGTCAAAGCAGCTCTGACTTGCAGGGGGCAAGTCATGGGATCTTTTGGTGCAATATTGATAGTAAGGCGCCCACCTCTGCTAGATTGTTGAAGCCGGGGCTGTAAAACACCACATTATTATTATACACAGAAATCACAGTGCCCCATAACAAAAGTCCTAGTTGCCCACCCCCCCTACTCTTTATGACGCTGTGCCCCCACACGGTATGATGGCCCCCACTGCTCCCTATACACAATATGATGGTCCCCACAACCCCCTATATACAGTATGATGGCCCCCAAAGCCCCCTATACACAGTAAACAGAAAAACTGACCAGCACATCCAAACTAGTGTGAACAGGTGGCAGGTATCACAATAATTCTAAGTGAAAATATAGCTGTACTCTGAAATGCTAAGAATAATACATTTAGAAAATTGGAACTGCAGTACTGCCATAGTGCAACTATATTTTCCCACTATGCATAGTATGCTGGCCCCCACAACCCCTTATACACAGCATGATGGCCCCCACAGCCCGTTATACACAGCATTATGACCCCACAGCCCCACAGGAAGTATGAAAGCTCCCACACACAGTATGATGTATCCCGCTGTCAGGCAGTAAGAGGAACCCCACACCATTATGATGTCCCCCCACAGCCCTTCAGACAACATAAGGCTCCCACAGACCCCAACACATTTATAAGGGCCCCCACAATATTTCCACCACAGCCCAAACAGGCAGTATGACGGTGATAAACACAATCTGATGTCGAATGAGCTCTCCCATAGCCCTCCACACAGTATGACGGCCCCAACACACATCCTAACGTCCCCCACTGTCCTTCAGACAATATAAGGGGCCTACAGCCTCTGACACATTATAGAAGCCCCCACACACAATATATCTCCCACAGCCCAAACAAGCATTATGAGGGTCTTAAACAATATACAGTAAGTTCCTCCACAGGCAGTATGAAGGGCCCCACAGCCCCTCACACAGTATGAGGGCTCTCCCTCCAGTCAGTGCATTGTGCACCAGGGTATTTGCTCCCCATGGATGCAGACACATAGTTGGAGTAGGAGGTGGTGACACTTAGGACCAGGCCTCCCCTCAGCTACCAGGCCCTATAGCTGCTGTGTGGTCTGCCGTTATGGAGAGTGGTACACGCCTGGATCTGGAATACCTAACACAACCGTGTACACAGTCGCAGAGGTATCTCAGCAATAGCGACACTTGGGAGCTGATTCATCATATGTTGTTGTTTTTTTTCAAAGGCCCTTTTTTTTTGTCTTTTGTGGTATTTGTTGCCATTTTTTTGGCCCAGCAGTTCATGCATTTTAGCCAAACTCCAAAATCATCTTTATTATGGCTGCAACCTTTTTTGCACTTTTTTTAAACAAAATTTTTATTTCTACAAAAAGTCATAAATGATGAATCAGTTGAAAACATCTGGAAAAACTAAACTCCGCCCACGGTGGCCAGCTTATAGAAAAAAAACAGGTTAACATACACAAAAACATAGAGGCTCAAATGCAATGATGAATATGGTGAAAACAAACAAAAAAGTCAGAAAACACTAAAAACTAGTCAAAAAAGGGAGCAATTGCAATAATAAATCAGGTCCTTATTTTCTACTTTATTGATGGACTCCTGGCTATAATTTGTATAACTGTGCTGAGCTGTACCAGGTTTTTCTTCTATGTGGACCTGTGATGGTTCCTATGGTAGATCTGAGGTCAAAAGGAAAATGCTCCTATTACCAAACTTGGGAAATAGGGATGATACTAAATAAATACAGTATATTTAAAATATAGAAGGCAGTATTATAGTAGTTATATTCTTGTACATAGGGGGCAGTATTATAGTAGTTATATTCTTGTACATAGGAGCAGTATTATAGTAGTTATATTCTTGTACATAGGAGCAGTATTATAGTAGTTATATTCTTGTACATAGAGGTAGTATTATAGTAGTTATATTCTTGTACATAGGGGTAGTATTATAGTAGTTATATTCTTGTACATAGGGGTGGTATTATAGTAGTTATATTCTTGTATATAGGAGCAGTATTATAGTAGTTATATTCTTGTACATAGGAGCAGTATTATAGTAGTTATATTCTTGTACATAGGGGCAGTATTATAGTAGTTATATTCTTGTACATAGGGGCAGTATTATAGTAGTTATATTCTTGTACATAGGGGGCAGTATTATAGTAGTTATATTCTTATACAGAGGAGCAGTATTATAGTAGTTATATTCTTGCACATTGGGGGCAGTATTATAGTAGTTATATTCTTGCACATATGGGGCAGTATTATATTAGTTATATCCTTGCACATAGGGGGCAATATTATAGTATATTCTTGTACATAGGGGGCAGTATTATAGTAGTTATATTCTTTTCATAGGGGGCAGTATTATAGTAGCTATATTCTTTCCATAGGGGGCAGTATTATAGTAGTTATATTCTTGTAGATAGGGGGCAGTATTATAGTAGCTATATTCTTGTACATAGGGAGCAGTATTATAGTAGTTATATTCTTGTACATAGGGGGCAGTATTATAGTAGTTATATTCTTGTACATAGGAGCAGTATTATAGTAGTTATATTCTTGTACATAGGAGCAGTATTATAGTAGTTATATTCTTGTACATAGAGGTAGTATTATAGTAGCTATATTCTTGTACATAGGAGCAGTATTATAGTAGTTATATTCTTGTACATAGGAGCAGTATTATAGTAGTTATATTCTTGTACATAGAGGTAGTATTATAGTAGTTATATTCTTGTACATAGGGGGCAGTATTATAGTAGTTATATTCTTGTACATAGGAGCAGTATTATAGTAGTTATATTCTTGTACATAGGGGGCAGTATTATAGTAGTTATATTCTTGTACATAGGGGTAGTATTATAGTAGTTATATTCTTGTACATAGGGGTGGTATTATAGTAGTTATATTCTTGTATATAGGAGCAGTATTATAGTAGTTATATTCTTGTACATAGGAGCAGTATTATAGTAGTTATATTCTTGTACATAGGGGCAGTATTATAGTAGTTATATTCTTGTACATAGGGGGCAGTATTATAGTAGTTATATTCTTATACAGAGGAGCAGTATTATAGTAGTTATATTCTTGCACATTGGGGGCAGTATTATAGTAGTTATATTCTTGCACATATGGGGCAGTATTATATTAGTTATATCCTTGCACATAGGGGGCAATATTATAGTATATTCTTGTACATAGGGGGCAGTATTATAGTAGTTATATTCTTGTACATAGGGAGCAGTATTATAGTAGTTATATTCTTGTACATAGGGGGCAGTATTATAGTAGTTATATTCTTTCCATAGGGGGCAGTATTATAGTAGCTATATTCTTTCCATAGGGGGCAGTATTATAGTAGTTATATTCTTGTAGATAGGGGGCAGTATTATAGTAGCTATATTCTTGTACATAGGGAGCAGTATTATAGTAGTTATATTCTTGTACATAGGGGGCAGTATTATAGTAGTTATATTCTTGTACATAGGGGACAGTATTATAGTAGTTATATTTTTGTACATAGGGGGCAGTATTATAGTAGTTATATTTTTGTACATAGGGGGCAGTATTATAATAGTTATATTCTTGTACATAGGGGGCAGTATTATAGTAGTTATATTATTGTTCATAGGGGGCAGTATTATAGTAGTTATATTCTTGTACATAGGGGGCAGTATTATAGTAGTTATATTCTTGTACATAGGGGGCAGTATTATAGTAGTTATATTCTTGTACATAGGGGGCAGTATTATAGTAGTTATATTCTCGTACATAGAGGCAGTTTTATAGTTGTTATATTTCTGTTGATTATTGTCATTGTAATCTTGTACATAGAAACCATTACTATACTGTAGGTCCCAATTTAGCACTGATTTATTAAAGGTAATAATCTTCATTTGTCGGCTCAACCACTAAATGGGCTTTAAAAGTGTTCACTTACCTTCCACCACTCTCCTTGGTAGATCATACAAAGTGCATTACTCAGCAGGTGAATTTCTAATGAACCCCTTGCTTCATCTTGACACATGTTGAGCTTGTCTTTTAGAACGGTAAAAAGGCTTTAAATTAAACCTATATTTCAATCGATCTTAAATGGATGCCTGTGACTTAGAATATAGTTCTAGAAATGATTACTATCCCATTGAAAACCAGCTGAGATCGCCCTAACTCAGTGATTCTAACTTCACCCCAACCAACTTCACAAATATAGGGGTTAATATTCCCACAATTTCGCACTTCTATATCAGATAAATATAGAATTATCCAGTTGCCCCCAAATAAAGTAATCGACACTTGCATGAGCACACCAATCTCATTAGGACGAGGTGATAAATTTAAGTCAACCCCCGTTCCCGCTGCGCTCCCTCCGCCGTCACATCGCCTTTCCTTCTCTTTCCTATTGAGCTAAGGGTGTTTTGATTTAAATATTCAGACCGGCCCGTGGAGCATAAAATGATATTGGCAACCTGCTGACAAAATCCGACACAGCGAAATCGCCAGTCACGGTACGCTCAGCGTTTCTCGCCGGCTGTAAGTCAAAAACAAATAACACAGATGATCATTTGGAAATATCCCAATAACGTTAAGTGAGAACTGGAAGCAAAGAGGCTTGTCTACGGCGAGAATGACCCTCTGCAAGGGGAAGGAAATGGAGGCGACGCAGCATTACATGATTTAAATGCAATCACGGATTGCTGGCTTGCTTTGTTTTCTTTTTTTGCCATTTTGTGGCGTACCGACAAAGTATTACCTGCCACGGGATTAGTGAACCTGCGGTGGGTTTTAAAGCTAAATCCCTATAGTGGTCAGCAAGCCTTCTGTTCAGTCTGGGATTTTATCACTTACTACATCCATTTTAGCACCATGTATTTTCTCTAGCGGGAGAACACAACCCTAATGGATTACAGTGCATTATCCTCTTGATTACTGCTTAAATATTTATCAGACTATTATACGTTTAGTGGCTTGGGAAACAGAATCCAACGTTTTCACTGAAAGGAAGGGTTAATTACAGAAAGGATAAAGATCCTTCATTTAAACAAAAAAAAAAGTCAAATGATAAAATGTGGATCTAAGAGATTAGATGGATGCGTTACTTACATGAAATGTTACATAAAGCGCTCGTGATCCAACTCTGATCCCTCCGAGATTCGAATGCATTAAATTCCACCTAAACAACATTATTTCTGTAGTTTAAATATGTTTCATAGAAAAGCCTGATGGTAATGCCGACAATCCCACTGATATAATGTATCATAATGATGGAGCGCAGCATCAGTTGGTTCCATCTGATATGAGGAAGTAAACATCAGTAAGTCCCAAATCCAGTCTGCAGATCCCAAAAATGACTTTCAGTATGGGAAAAAATGAGGGTAGTTTCCGGCACAACCAACTGGATAAAAACTGTAAGTTTATTGAATCAAGTTAAAAGTCCATAAAAGTTAAAAACCTCAACACCTAGGTGTTACCCTCATTTTTTCCTCTGCCAGCTGCAATCACCAGCAGGTACGACACCCACTGGTTTCTAATTACAGCAATGGATCCATCTATACTACCAGCGTGAACAGCTCCAATCTTCCCCTCTACCCTACCTCCTTCTCTGACTCTTATTATACTTACAGATGGGGTGGTCTAGTCCGAAGGGTGTCATTGGTCTTGAGCCGGCGCATCCTCTCTTCTTGTGGTTTCCGTCCTCCTTCTTGCATCGCGTGGATGAAGCGTTCTACATCATCCACACAGGGTCCCCCATTGCACTCCTCCACAGGAGCATTTTTATCTGCACTGTTGAGGGCAGTGCAAGTATTATAGTGTGCATGCGCCGGCTTTACTTCTGGGTCATCAACACTCTTTAGGCATTCCCGGGGCATGAGAAAAAGAGTACTTTGCTCGGTAGTGCAGATATAAGTGTGGAGCACAAGGGGAACTCTGTGTGAATGACCTAGGAAGCATCATCTACACAAAGCAAGAGGGAGGATGTTGATCACAAGAAGAGAGGAGGTTCCGAATCAAGACCATAGACCCCCATATGATCGGACTGTGACGTCTGTGAGTTTAATAATAGTATTTTTTGGGATCTGCATACTGGATTGGGGATTTTTTTACATCATTTCGATATGCTGTAAAAAAGGACCTAATGGTGGTGGCTGTGCCTTATAAAGCTGGTGACAGGTTCCCTTTATTTATATAATGCCACTATATTCTGCCCGCTTTACAGACATTTTATCAGCACTGTCCCCATTAGGGCTCACAATCTAAATTCCCTATCAGTATATGTTTGGAGTGTGGGAGGAAACAGGCACAAAAGCTGGGAGAACACTAAAACTCCTTGCAGATGTTGTCCTTGATGGGATTTGAATCTCCAATGGTGCAAGCGGTGCTAATTATTGAGCCGCCATGTTGCCAATTGTGTTAGGGGGTCAATAAAGGAGACACTTTTAGGTAAATGAATGGAGGGTCCCTTTGGAATAACACTAGATGAACCCCTTATGCTAACAAAATCAAAAATTACATCTCAAGAACTACTGTTTTCAATGGCCCTTTGCTATGGCTGTATAGTAGAGTCATGGTGATAACTTTGCTAAACAGTGGTGTCTCAGATGTCAGACCACCAATGATTCACAAGTTATCACTTGGAATGAACGAACATGTGAAAGTTCAGATTCTGGTACCCAACCTAAGCTTTAGTCCAAAGTTTGATTTGAGTACCAGAACTGAACCCGAACTTGAATTTCTCTCTCTCTTTCTCTCTCTTGGACTCCCCCTGAACTCTGAACATTTGCAACGGACTTCCAGGAGAAGTCCATGTTCGGCATTTAACACCAGACACTAACCCAAACTTTTAAGTTTGGATTTGCTCATCTCTATTGATCACCTATCCTGACCCTACCAATGGAACCCTACTGGAAACCTGGCTGATTCAAATGTATTTTTTTTCTTGGAACACTACTGATTATGTCCGGCATGAATAACAGACACAACCCTTGGATAGATGTATTGAAAGATTTTTTGTAGGGCAAGACAATTCATGTGAAAATTTAGATATACTGACCCCTGAGGTACCCGACTAGTAAGAGGATGTGCGCATGGTTTGTATATGCAGCAGATTTACTGTATTTTCCATGCATGTTCCCTATAAGGAAAATCTGCTGCATTTTACAGTAACAGCAATATATTTGAGATTTTAAAAAATGTCATGCACTCGCTGCGTGGAAAATCCACTGCGTAAAAAAGTTACTGATTGCTGTGGATTTGAAAATCTCAGAACTAGAGATGTGCGAATTTGTTCGAGCGGAATTGTATTCTACTCAAATTCTACAAAAATTCTCCGGAAAGTGGAATTTTTGTAATTCGATTGACATAAATTCAGCTAAATGTTTTCAGGCTGGATGCCATTTTAGTAAACCGTAAAGGGTCGGCACAAGGTTAAAAAAATTTAAAATAAAACACCTCCCGGCCACCTCCACTGCACACTTTCCCAGTGCAGTCCTTCTCACTTCTCCTTAACCACCACCAACGCTGCACGCTCTCAACACACTGAAACTCTGGGCCTTTTCACTCTAGGTCAGGACTTCTGGCCATGACTAGGTCCAGGTTGCCTCTGCGCTGTCAAGATTTCAGGATGTGCACTGGGACCTTATGTTGGGCACTCTAGGCGGGATATCCACTACGACTAGGCACAGAGACATCCTAGGTTTAGTTGCAGCCAAAAGTCCCAGCCTAGCGTGAAGATTCCCAATGTCTCAGCTCATGGCGGTGGTAAGAAGAGGCACAGAGAATGGTGCGGGCGACAGTCAGCATTAGAGGTAAGCGGTCAGATGAGTATTGGTTGCTTTTTTTTATCCTACATATTACGTTTATTATGCTTTGTTGTCACCACTCTGTTGTAGAATATCCTGGGGCTAGGGGCTCCTTCTCTATCCCTAAAGCTAAGGGCGCCCTAGATATCCCTGCTCCCCGATTTACTTCTGTCAGTGAAGACGACAGGGCCACGTGCCTTGCTAAACTCCTAAATCAGCCCTTATCTGTCACCTCTCCCACCCAGGGAAGTGGGGAGTTGTAATGTATAAGAAAACACAAACAACAGAGTGGAACACCGGGAAGTGAAAGAAAGAAAAACCAAATAGGAGATGATGAGGATATGCGCACAGACTAATCACCAAGCAACAGTCTGTAAGGGTGTGACAGGGGCTGTCATATGCCTCTGCCTCTCTTTTCAGTGAATGGTTTTATTGTATTTTCTTGACTGTATTAATATGTGAGTTTGTGTATAGTGTATAGGGAAAGCATAGGATACAGTATAGTTCAGGGTTTAGTTAGTGAAAGATAGAAACATTAGAGCTGATAGGCCATGGTGGGCCTATTAGTGTATAAGATTTAAGGCATAGTTTAGGACATAGAAGGTTTAGTGACTACAGTAGGGTAGCAATGGGAAAGTTTGACTAGCGACGGGGGAGAGTTAGTGATTGGTCTAGTTAGAAGTGGGAGAGGTTTGGACCAGAGTAGAGCAACAGTTTCTTTCAGTTAGTCAGTCAGTCAGAGATGGAGAGCTGGTAGGAACGTTGAAGTATGTGCTGGAGGTGCAATTGAGAAGAGTGAATAAGTTCAGGGCCAGTGGGCTGAAGGTCAATAGTGATGCAGAAAGAGGAAAAGAAAGAGAGAAGCAGCATTATGGAAACAGAAGCGGCCAACTTCAGGGAATTTTCCCTAAATGTCTGAGGCCTATTGCCTAGAAAAGGTCTGGAGGAGCCAGCCTTACTTTCGTCCCAAGGGGGGGAAACGGATGGGGATGCCCAGATAGGAAGCGGAACTGTTTTTTTGGAAGCTGCGGATCAGGGTGGAATATCCTTGAGGAAGGAAGGGCGAGAAAAGAGAGGGATAAACTTTAACTGCTGCATCACATTGTACTGTAACATTGACCAAAACTGAACTGAAGGAGTTAAGTAAAATGATTTTGTTAAGAAAGAATCCAGAGTCTGAGCTTGACTGTGTGGCTGCCTCTGAGAATCTGAGAAAGGGACTGAGTATCAGATGAGGCCCTCAATGGAAAACTTAAGTGTTATCTACTAAACACAGTTCACATGAAGAATAGGACTTTATCTTTTATTTGTGGGGTGCCAGGGTATGGAAGGAGAACAGAAACCCCTGTCCAAGACTACCACCCTGGGCACCTCACAAGTCTTCAGAACAACACTCCAAAACAATTTCTCAAACAACCAACACCTCCAACTCCAGAACCAAGCAGTATGAACCTAACACTGGCAATCACTGATTGCCAGAGACAAGTAAATAGCCGAGGGGAGTGCCCAACACTGAACAGCTGAGATAATCAAAGCAGGAAAGCTCCAGAAGCTCTCAACTGCAGAGATTAACTCCTGCACTGCTAGCAGAAACCTGCACTGCTTAATATGCTAGTGAAGTGCTTCTAATCAGTGCAGGAGAACGTGAAATCAGACACTGAGGTCTTCTGGCCCCTCTCTGTTGCAGTAAACTCGTGACATTAGGGGTCTCTCCAGACCACAATGCATGATAAAGGCTATTGAATTCGGGAGAACAAATTTGCTGATAATCGAATTTCCCAGTAAAATCTGGCAAATTTGGTGACTTTGAATCTAATCAGATCCGCTCAGCATGGATTTACTAACTTGAAATGTATTTTTTTGCCACTGTAGATTGAGCTGCAGACGTTCCTGTGTGCACAAACATTACCGTGTTGAAATCACTCGAACAATAGATTGTCTATATCTGTACAGTATTATATCCCATGACTGGTGGGGAAAGCAAATTCTAAAAGCACAATACATAAAACTTTCAGTCCTATTTTGGAGCATAGCATGTATCATTCACCAGGGTGGATTATACTTTGTAGCAGTGAACGTGTACATGGTGCATTGTTACTACTCTGCCATGAAAGTTGTCAAGCCTCCAGACGTGGCTGTGATCTAATACTCTAGGGTATTACGCGCCCCTCGTCCCCCCGTGGATTGTGTAATGCACGCTTGGAGCAACGTGTGTTGTCTAATGCTCATAATCAAATGTCACTCTCTTCTGTCAGTAATTACATGATGCAATTTACTCAACAAAGGCGGCTCATTTGTTCACTTGTCACAGATAGACTGGCATGGCTCCAGCAGCAATCTGAGCACCTTATTCTGTGTGTACTCCAGGCGAGGGCTTAGTGCCATGATACGTTTGGCTAAAAATCGACAGTAACAATTAAACTGGAGAGTTCAACTGATTGAAACACGTAGTAAATGTGTGCCCAGACCTTATAGACATCATATTAGCTTCTCCTGTTTTATACTCGGGGTGAGTCAAAAGTCAGGAACCTTCTCATTGTCCATAGGAGGCATCTGGTTTTGAAGACCTAATTTTATATGCATATTAAAGTTATGTTCGCACAGAGCGTACACTCTGCAGATTTTAAGTCCAGATTTGAGGGCGGAAAAACCGCTCAGTATTAGCAAAGTGGATGATATTTTAGTAAATTTCCTCCACATGCTGAAGAAAAAAATCTGCAGCGGAAATTGACCTGGGAAGTGGATTTTAGGGTACGTCCACATGAGATTTGTGAAAATCCCATTCATAACGCTACTATTGCCATACACAGTGGATTTTCCATACAAAAAATGCCCAATGTGCACAGGAGTGTAAAATTATTTTGCTGATTTTAGTGCAGTTTTTACCTTTTGCATAGAATGAAATCAAAACATGATGTAACACCTGCGTATTTTGTCTCGGATTTTAATGTCGATCTGCAGGGAAATTGTTTAGACTCACCTGGTGAGGTGGATCCTCTAAGTCTCAGGTTCGGTTGGGGACACGGACCCTGAATGTTGGTACAGCAAGCAGGAGGTCATGTTGGAAGTGAAGACTTGGCACACTCAGGAATCTTGGGAGCTGCAGGATAAATGAAGTGGAACCCAGCAGAGATGGAAGCAAGTTAAAGCACGGTGTGCACAATGGTAGAGTACTCCAAACGAAAGTCTTGAGTCTCAATCCTAAGACACAGGTGTCTGTCCTAATGGGTCTTAAGTAGGATTAAGGAGATGAAGTCACTGAGCCACCTCGGGTAACTTACAAAACCCAACGTGGAACTCAACAGAGGGCAGCGGACCAAGGTGAAGGAAGCAGAGCCCTGGATACCGGGTACAGGTATGTAACAGAAATGTGTACATATAAGACTACCTGAAGGCTTTTATACATCTTAGGTGAAAATTGTCTGAATTCACTGATTACGATGGGAACAGCTAACCATCTGATGTATACAAAGTCTCCCAACTCTCTCTCGGCAGATGATGTCAGAGGAAGAGAAGGATTGGGCGAGTTGGAATTTCAACAACCGATACTTTTGTTTTCAGGGAAGAGTGGCCATTTAAAGGAAACACCATTGGCTTTCTGCTCTCTCATCCTCTCTTGAAAACAAATGAACACTTGGTTGAGTCGAGCGCTCATGTTTTCGGGGGAGTCGGGAGAGATTTGTGTTGAACGGATTTACTATGTCTTTTAGATACTTTTTGCGCCTCATTAGATCATCTTGACAAATGTTTTGTAAGCAGGGCATATTTAAGGAGAACCTATCAACAGGTCAAAATTAGTTAGTTCTTACTTTTACGGTAATTTTATTTCATGGCTCCCTTGAATACTTTTTTGTTGTTGTTTTGTTGTTTTATTTTGTTTGTTTTTCTTAAATAAATCCACCTAATTGTTGAGGTCTTTACAATGGGGCCGTGGCTTACAGGATTCTCTGGTGGGGGGGGGGTGAATGATCCTGCACTGCTATACATTATAACTGAGATCAGACTGCAGAAAGTGAAAGTCCCATTGTGGGACTAAGTAAAAAAGTGAAGTAAAAAAAAGTTGTAAAAATATTTTAAAAAAATCAAAAAAGAATATATACAGTGGCATGTAAAAGTTTGGGCACCCCTGGTCAAAATCACTGTTATTGTGAACAGTTAAGCAAGTTGAAGATGAAATGATCTCTAAAAGGCATATTGTTAAAGATGACATATTTCAGTTGTATTTTAGGCAAATAAGTATATAGATGGTCTTTTTTTTTCATTTTAAAAAATTACAATAAGGGAAATGGGCCTATGCAAAAGTTTGGGCACCCTTGGAGATTTGTGTGCTTTGATAATGTTGACCAAGGTTTCTGACCTTAATTAGCCTGTTAGTGTTATGGCTTGTTCACTACCATCATTAGGAAATGCCAGGTGATGAAAATTTCCCAGCTTTATAAAAACCAAGCCTCCTCTAACTTTATGCCAAAAAAACAGCAGCCATGGGTTCTTCTAAGCAGCTGCCTAGCACTCTGAAAATGAAAATGGTGGAGGCCAATAAAACAGGAGAAGGCTATAAGAAAATAGCAAAGTGTTTTCAAGTTGCCCTTTCTTCAGTTTGAAATGTAATTAAGAAATGGCAGTTAACAGGAACAGTGAAGGTCAAGATAAGGTCTGGAAGACCAAGCAAAATTTCAGTGAGAGCTGTTCGTACGATTGCTGGAGAGGCAAATCAGAACCCCCGCTTGACCTCAAAAGACCTACAGAAAGATTTAACAGACTCTAGCTTTGTGGTTCATTGTTCTACTGTTCAGAGGCACCTGCACAAATATGACCTTCATGGAAGAGTCATCAGAAGAAAACCTCTCCTGCAGCCTCACCATAAAATTCAACATCAGAAGTATGCAAAAGATCATCTAAACAAGCCTGATACATTTTGGAAACAAGTTCTGTCGACCGAAAAGGTTAAAATAGAAGTCTTTGGCCACAATGATCGAAGGTATGTGTGGAGAAAAAATGCCACCAAATTTCAGGAAAATAACATCTCGCCAACTATTAAGCATGGGGGTGGATCAGTCATGCTTTGGGGTTGTGTTGCAGCCAATGGTACAGGGGACATTTCACGGGTATAGGGAAAAATGGATTCAATGAAATTTCAACAAATTCTTGATGCAAACAACACCATCTGTAAAAAAAGCTGAAGTTGAAAAGAGGATGGCTTCTACAAATGGTTAATGATCCTAAACAAACATCAAAATACACAATAGGCTATCTCAAAAGGTGCAAGCTGAAGGTTTTACAATGGCCCTCACAGTCCCCTCTTCTGAACATCAATGAAAATCTGTGGCTAGACCTCAAAATAGCAGTGCATGCAAGATGACCAAGGAATCTCACAGAACTGGAAGGATTTTCCAAGGAAGAATGGATGAAAATCCCTCAAACAAGAATTGAAAGACTCTTGTCTTGCTACAAAAAGCTTTTACAAGCTGTGATACTTTCAAAAGGGGGTGCTACTAGGTACTAACCATGCAGGATGCCCAAACTTTTGCATTGGCCCATTTTCCTTTTTCGTCATTTTTAAAATGTAAAAGATTAAAAAATATATCTTTTTTGCCTAAAATACAAAGGAAATCTGTTATCTTTAACTTCAGGCCTTTTAGAGATCATTTCATCTTCAACTTGCTTAACTGTTCACAATAACACTAACTTTGACCACAGGTGCCCAAACTTTTACATGCCACTGTATATATATATATATATATATATATATATATATATATATATATATATATATACAGTACAGACCAAAAGTTTGGACACACCTCATTTAAAGATTTTTCTGTATTTTCATGACTATGAAAATTGTACATTCACACTGAAGGCATCAAAACTATGAATTAACACATGTGGAATTATATACTTAACAAAAAAATATTTTTCCACAAAAATGTTATTTTAGCAAACTAAAATATTTTCAAAAGGGTAACAGAAGAAAGTGGAGCTCAAAATGTGTTGGGCAATTTCTCCTGAGCACGTACATACCCCATATGTGTGGGAAAACTATTGTTTGGGCGCACGGCAGGGCTCAGAAAGGAACGAGTGACATTTTGGAATGCAGACTTTGATGGAATGGTCTGCAGGCATCATGTCGCGTTTGGAGAGCCCCTGATGTGCCTAAACAGTGGAAACCCCCACAAGTGACCCCATTTTGGAAACTAGACCCCTCAAGAAATTTATTTAGATTTGTGGTGAGCATCTTGAACCAAGAGGTGCTTCACAGAATTTTACAATGTTGATCTGTAAAAATGAAAAAAATATATTTTTCCACAAGAATGTAGCTTTAGCCTCCAATATTTTCATTTTCACAAGGAGAGCAGGATAAAATGGACAGCAAAATTTGTTGCAATTTCTCGATACCAAATATGTGTACTTTTACTGTTTTTTTTTTCATAATAATATATTTTAAAGATACTGTATATATTGTACATATATATATATATATATATATATATATATATAATACAGACCAAAAGTTTGGACACACCTCATTTAAAGATTTTTCTGTATTTTCATGACTTTGAAAATTGTACATTCACACTGAAGGCATCAAAACTATGAATTAACACATGTGGAATTATATACTTAACAAAAAAGTGTGAAACAACTGAAAATATGTCTTATATTCTAGGTTCTTCAAAGTTCAAAGTAGCCACCTTTTGCTATGATGACTGCTTTGCACACTCTTGACATTCTCTTGATGAGCTTCAAGAGGTAGTCACTGGAAATGGTCTTCCAACAATCTTGAAGGAGTTCCCAGAGATGCTCAGCACTTGTTGGAACTTTTGCCTTCACTCTGCGGTCCAGCTCACCCCAAACCATCTTGATTGGGTTCAGGTCTGGTGACTGTGGCGGCCAGGTCATCTGGCGAAGCACCCCATCACTCTCCTTCTTGGTCAAATAGCCCTTACACAGCCTGGAGGTGTGTTTGGGGTCATTGTCCTGTTGAAAAATAAATGATGGTCCAACTAAATGCAAACCTAATAGAATAGCATGCTGCTGCAAGATGCTGTGGTAGCCATGCTGGTTCAGTATGCCTTCAATTTTTAATAAATCCCCAACAGTGTCACCAACAAAGCACCCCCACACCATCACACCTCCTCCTCCATGCTTCACGGTGGGTTTCCCCCCAGGCATGTAGAGTCCATCCGTTCACCTTTACTGCGTCGTACAAAGACACGGTGGTTGGAACCAAACATCTCAAATTTGGACTCATCAGACCAAAGCACAGATTTCCACTGGTCTAATGTCCATTCCTTGTGTTCTTTAGCCCAAACAAGTCTCTTCTGCTTGTTGCCTGTCCCTAGCAGTGGTTTCCTAGCAGCTATTTTACCATGAAGGACTGCTGCACAAAGTCTCCTATTAACAGTTGTTGAAGAGATGTGTTTGCTGCTAGAACTCTGTGTGGCATTGACCTGGTCTCTAATCTGAGCTGCTGTTAACCTGCGATTTCTGAGGCTGGAGACTCGGATAAACTTATCCTCAGAAGCAGAGGTGACTCTTGGTCTTCCTTTCCTGGGGAGGGCCTCATGTGAGCCAGTTTCTTTGTAGCGCTTGATGGTTTTTGCAACTGCACATAGGGACACTTTCAAAGTTTGCCCAATTTTTCGCACTGACTGACCTTCATTTCTTAAAGTAATGATGGCCACTCGTTTTTCTTTACTTAGCTGCTTTTTTCTTGCCATAATACAAATTCTAACAGTCTATTCAGTAGGACTGTCAGCTGTGTATCCACCTGACTTCCGCACAACACAACTGATGGTCCCAACCCCATTTATAAGGCAAGAAATCCCACTTATTAAACCTGACAGGGCACACCTGTGAAGTGAAAACCATTTCCGGTGACTACCTCTTGCAGCTCATTAAGAGAATCCCAAGAGTGTGCAAAGCAGTCATCAAAGCAAAAGGTGGCTACTTTGAAGAACCTAGAATATAAGACATATTTTCAGTTGTTTCACACTTTTTTGTTAAGTATATAATTCCACATGTGTTAATTCATAGTTTTGATGCCTTCAGTGTGAATGTACAATATTCATAGTCATGAAAATACAGGAAAATCTTTAAATGAGAAGGTGTGTCCAAACTTTTGGTCTGTACTGTATATATACACAATATATATAGTATCCTTGAATAAATATTATTATGAAAAAAAACAATAAAAGTACACATATTTGGTATCGAGAAATTGCAACAAATTTTGCGGTCCATTTTAGACCTGCTCTCCTTGTGAAAATGAAAATATTGGAGGCTAAAGCAACATTTTTGTGGAAAAATATATTTTTTTCATTTTTACAGATCAACATTGTAAAATTCTGTGAAGCACTTCTTGGTTCAAGATGATCACATCAAATCTAAATAAATTTCTTGAGGGGTCTAGTTTCCAAAATGGGGTCACTTGTGGGGGGGTTTCCACTGTTTAGGCACATCAGGGGCTCTCCAAACGCGACATGACGCCTGCAGACCATTCCATCAAAGTCTGCATTCCAAAATGTCACTCCTTCCTTTCTGAGCCCTGCCGTGCGCCCAAACAATAGTTTCCCCCCCACATATGGGGTATCTACATGCTCAGGAGAAATTTCACAACACATTTTGAGCTCCACTTTCTTCTGTTACCCTTGTGAAAATATTTTAGTTTGCTAAAATAACATTTTTGTGGAAAAATTTTTATTTTTTTTATTTTCTCAAGTCAATGTTAAAATTTTCTGTGAAGCACCTGGGGGCTCAAGGTGCTCACCACACATCTAAATAAATTTATTCGGTGGGTCTAGTTTCCAAAAATGGGGCACTTGTTGGGCATTTCCATGGTTTAGACACATCAGGGGCTCTGCAAACACGACATGATGCCCGCAGACCATTCCATCAAAGTCTGCATTCCAAAACATCACTCTTTCCCTTCCGAGCCCTGACATGCGCCCAAACAGTAGTTTTCTCCCACATATGGGCTGTCAGCGTACTCAGGAGAAATTGCACAACAACTTTTATGGTCCACTTTCTCCTATTACCCTTGTGAAAATAAAAAAATTGTGGATAAAATATAATTTTTATGGAAAAAAAGTGATTTTCTATTTTCATGACTCGTTATAAACTTTTGCGAAACACTTGGGGGTATAAATTGCTCACCACACATCTAGATAGGTTCCATGAAGGGCCTAGTTTCCAAAATGGGGTAATTTGTGGGGGGTTTCCACTTTTTAGGCACATCAGGGGCTCTCCAAATGCGACATGGCGTCCGCTCTCAATTCCACAGAGTTTTGCGTTGAAAAAAATCAAATGGTGCTCCTTCCCTTCCGAGCCCTGCCATGCGCCCATACAATGGTTTTCCCCCACATATAGAGTATCATCGTACTCAGAAGAAATTGCACAACAACTTTTAGGGTCCAATTTATTCCGTTACCCTTGAAAAAAATTGGGTCTAAAGTAAAATGTTTGTGAGAAAAGTTAAATGTTCATTCTTTTCTTCCACATTCCAAAAATTCTTCTGAAGCACCTTAAGGGTTAATAAACTTTTTGAATGTGGTTTTGAGCAACTTGAGGGGTGAAGTTTTTAGAATGGTGTCAATTTCGGGTATTATCTGTCATAAAGGCCCCTCAAAATCACTTCAAATGCGATGTGGTCCCTAAAAAAATGGTTTGGTAAATTTTGTTGGAAAAATTAGAAATCACTGGGCAACTTTTAACCCTTTTAACTTCCAAACAAAAAAAAAAAATTGGTTCCAAAATTGTGCTGATGCAAAGTAGACATGTGGTAAATGTTATTTATTAAATATTTTGTGTGACATATCTCTCTGATTTAAGGACATAAAAATTCAAAATTTGAAAATTGTGAAATTTTCAAAACTGTGGCCAAATTTCCGATTTTTTCACATAAAAACGCCAGTCATATCAAATAAATGTTACCACTATCATGAAAAAACAATCTCAGAATCAGTGGGATCCGTTGGAGCGTTCCGGATTTACACTGCTCAAAAAAATAAAGGGAACACTTAAACAGCACAATGTAACTCCAAGTCAATAACATTTCTGTGAAATCTACCTGTGCAGTTATAAAGCGACACTGATTGTGAATCAATTCCTCCTGCTGTTGTGCAAAAGGAACAGACAACTGGTAGAAATGATCAGCAATTAGCAAGATACCCCCTATAAAGGAGTGGTTCTGCAGGTGGTGACCACAGACCATTTCTCTGTTCTCATCCTTTTTGGCTGTTGTTTTGGCCACTTTTTAATTTTGCTATTGCTCTCACTCCTAGAGGTACAGTAACATGAGGCGGTGTATACAGTATAACCCACAGAAGTTCCTCAGGTAGTGCAGTTCATGCAGGATGGCACATCAGTGCGAGCTGTGGCAAGAAGGGAAGCTGTGTCTGTCAGCACCGTGTCCAGAGCATGGAGCAGATACCAGGAGATGTGGAGGGAGCCATAGGAGGGCAACAACCCAGCAGCAGGACCGCTACCTCCGCCTTTGTGCAAGGAGGAACAGGAGGAGCACTGCCAGAGTCCTGCAAAATGACCTCCAGCAGGCCGCAAATGTGCATGTGTCTGCACAAACGGTTAGAAACCGACTCCATGAGGGTGGTATGAGGGCCCGACGTCCACAGATGGGGGTTGTGCTCACAGCCGAACACTGTGCAGGACGCTTGGCATTTGCCACAGAACACCGGGATTGGCAAAGTCGCCACTGGCGCCCTGTGCTCTTCACAGATGAAAGCAGGTTCACACTGAGCACATGTGACAGACGTGACAGAGTCTGGAGACGCTGTGGAGAGCGATCTGCTGCCTCCAACATCCTTCAGCATGACTGGTTTGGCAGTGGGTCAGTAATGGTATGGGGTGTCATTTCTTTGGAGAGCCACACAGCCCTCCATGTGCCCGCCAGAGGTAGCCTGGCTGCCATTAGGTACCAAGATGAGATCCTCAGACCCCTTGTGAGACCATATGCTGGTGCGGTTGGCCCTGGGTTCCTCCTAATGCAGGAGAATGCCAGACCTCATGTGGCTGGAGTGTGTCAGCAGTTCCTGCAAGATGAAGGCATTGAAGCTATGGACTGGCCCGCCCGTTCCCCAGACCTGAATCCGATTGAGCACATCTGGGACATCATGTCTCGCTCCATCCACCAACGTCACGTTGCACCACAGACTGTCCTGGAGTTGGTGGATGCTTTAGTCCAGGTCTGGGAGGAGATCCCACAGGAGACCATCCGCAACCTCATCAGGAGCATGCCCAGGCGTTGTAGGGAGGTCATACAGGCACATGGAGGCCACACACAATACTGGGCCTCATTTTGACTTGTTTTAAGGACATTACATCAAAGTTGGATCAGCCTGTAGTGTGTTTTTCCACTGTAATTTTGGGGTGACTCCAAATCCAGGCCTCCATTGCTTAATAAATTTGATTTCCATTGATGATTTTTGTGTGATTTTGTTGTCAGCACATTCAACTTTGTACAGAACAAAGTATTCAATGAGAATATTTCATTCATTCAGATCTAGGATGTGTTATTTGAGTGTTCCCTTTATTTTTTGAGCAATGTATTACCTCATAAAGTGATACTGGTCAGAATTGTAAAAATTGGCCTGGTCATTAACATGCAAACAGCCGTCAGGGGTAAAGAGGTTAATGAACGGCCTCAGAATAAAGTAAGCCAGCTGTAATGAAGACAAAAGCATCTAACAAGTCTAGCAAGATGCTCCACATCTATCATACAGAATTCTCCTCTAGAATTAATTTGCCACACCTTCTCCTTGCCTGGTTTTATTTTACGTTTTACAAAGTTAAGACAGTCTAGAGTCTGAGAAGGTGCCAGATTATGAGACATGGTTTTAAGGAACACAAAAGAGAGAACTTCTGTACCAAGCACCACGCACTTTACTACCCTAAGCATAACACAGTGCATATAATTTAAGTTTTACTTTAAGCAGCATCAAGATTTCCTACACCAAACCTCCTGGTCATCAAGAAATATTTGTAAAAAAAAAATAAGAAAAAAACACTAAAATATATGCTGGGAATTCTTATTCCTTTGCTGTTTAGTTTGTAATCTCCTATGACAGGTTATGCACATATTGTTTAGTCACAGAGACAACCAGCCTTTCTAGAAATGCATAGTCCTGTTGACTCCTCCCCTCTCTGACTCTTCCTCTCAGGTTTTGCTCTGAATTCAATGTAGTATATAACTTGCCAGAGCCTGAGAGTGAAAAATTCTCAGCTTATAACACTCAAGGATTTTAATTTTGAAAATTTGGATGTGACTGCAGCCTCAAGATAAGACATTCAAATCAGGCAGATTTATTAAAATTTGGCTAGGAAAATTTGACTTGTGTTAAAGAGGTTGTCCACTACTATAGAAAATGCTCCCATCGATTTAAAAGGTGGAAATAAGATTTGTGTAAGTAAATTGTTTTGTGAATCTTTCAAAAATGTGAATTCACCAGGTTTGGCAAATGTTTCCAAAAAACTTGATTCACCCTGAATCACAGATACTACCATTATCTTGAAAAGATGTGTATAACACTCTGAAGTTTCCTAGGACTGTATACAATTCCTTTTTAATGTCTTTAACACACATACAATCCCTGTGATCCAGCAGACTGTTCGCTGCAGAACACTAACTTAGGGCTCTTTCACACGTCAGTGTTTCTAGTACGTGTGGTGACAGTTTCCATATGTACTGGAGACACTGACACACGCAGACCCATTCAAATCTATGGGTCTCCGCACATGTCGGTGTGTTTCCATGGACCATGTGTCTGTGTGCTCCACACGCTGACATATCAGTTTTTTTTGCGGATGCACGGTCTGCAAAATGTCCCACATAGATGACATCCATGTGTCATCAGTGTGACACGCACCAGCACCTGGGAATCAGCGCTACAGTTAGCGCTGTTCCCAAGCGCTGAGTGCTGAGGACTGCCCTCATCATGGTTCCCTGCTGGTGCTGCAATCAGCACCAGCAGGGACAATCATGAGAGTAGTAGTCTGCTCTCGCAGTGTTCCTGTGTGAAAATAGGAATAAAATAATAAAATCCTTATACTCACCTGTCCGGAGATGTCCCCCGCTGTAATCCTATGAAGCGGTGTCTTGTCACTCACCGAGCTCATCTCTGGAGCCGCTCGCTGGAGCTGCTCATTCTCTCTGGCTCCTCGACATCAGTGGCCAGAGGATTACCGCGGGGGACATCTCCGGACAGGTGAGTATAAGAATTGTATTATTTTATTTTTACACAGGTACACTGCGGGAGCAGACTACTACCTTCATCATTGTCCCTGCTGGTGCTGATCGCAGAGCCGGCAGGGAACTATGATGAGGGCACTGTTCAGCACCCGGCGCTTGGAAACAGCGCTAACTGTAGCACTGATTCCCAGGCACCAGTCTGTGTGATCCTGATGTGGCACACGGGTGGCATACGGTTTCCACACATATGACACACACGGACACACGGAACACGGATATCTCCAGTAACGGTTTATCCAGTACCGGATATATATGGACGTGTGAAACCGGCCTTAAACTGATTGTGTTGCTGTCAGAGGTAACATCATCCTGCTGTGACTGAGACGAGTGATATATATATTTTGCATAATGCCCTCTGTAATACTCCCCAAAAATATGCTTGACGAAAGTAAAGGAGGCCAATTGTGACCTGCATGTTTTAGTACTTCTGCTCAAATGGCTGGTGCCAGTGGTGGTGGTGTTGCTTCACATTCTTATCTGTTGTATGCTTGTTTGTTTTTTACACTACCCCATCCATTGCCATTCCGCTTTTTCTTTTACCAAACATTTTGTACAAAGCTATAATTAAAGAAGTTGTTCATTCTTCTGATGACCCCTTTTTAAATATAATATTCCTAAACATTTAATAAAAATGAAGGATACTTACCTCCCACACTGATGCTGTTCCAGCAAAATCCGCGCCGGGGCACGTATGACATTGTTATTCCACATGAACACTGCAGCCAATAAGCTGTCGCTGATGGGCTGCAGTCCTCACATTTTGGACTTCCAAAAAAGAGCAACCGCTGATTGGCTGCAGTGCTCATCTAGCATAACAATGTTACGCGAGCCTCGGGAGACCTGGTGCTGACACCTCTGGAACAGTGCCGGAGTGAGTTGAGTATCTGTTATTTTTACTTTACTCTGGGGAATATCGTATTTAAGAAAGAGTGGTCTGAATACTAAACAACTCTGGGGAAGCCTGCGAGGTCACGCCTGAGTTCATGTGAGCCTTCTATGACCAATACAATATTCTGCAACGTGTAAAAAAGCAGAGGGGATTTTTGGGGGACAATTTCTGCAAATCAAATCACAAATTATTAGAGTTCACCAAGACCTGTAAATTTCATAAAATTAAACTCGACTTAGATTTTCATCTAAACTATTAAATCATCATAACAAAAACCTGATTTAAACAATAGGTCATTTTCTGATGGCCCCATTCTCTTTAACTTACATTTATGCTTTGATATCTGACTACAATGAGCATATTCTTGCATTATAAGCACTGCACATGTATGAAAAAGACGAAAAGTGCAATTTTTACTTTGTTAAAAGTCCTGTGTTAAATTATCACCAAAACGTTTACAGCATTGCCAAGATATTCAGAAGGGTTTCTAGAGCGAGATCATATTGCGCCCACCACAAAACTCCCCCATTTCATTTAATATATTCCCATTTACAAATAATATTATCTGTATCAATTACTCATCCGGTGCAAATGCTCAACGTCTCTCCTTCCTGTGAGCACGATGCAACATTTACCAATTTATTAAGACCGGTAGCATCCGAAAAGTAAATTGAATAACCAAAAAGTATGCAATAAAAGATAATAAGCTCATTATAGCACAAGGATAAATGTCTTTTCTTATAGGAGCAATGGAGAAAGTGAGAAAATAAACTGCAGAATGAAATACACCACAAGCAAGAAGTACTATAGGAGTCTAGGAGAACGGAAGCAAAATCTTAAAAATAAATAGGAATATTTGTTATTCAGGAGATATGAGAAAGTTGGGTGACAACCAGCGTCAAAGTCAGAATAGAAACCCTATTGGTTGTCACGAAAGATGAGCGGATCGATTTGTGGGACTCCTGTCAAGTGCCCACGTTGTGACACACAGATGATGACCCAACAAATCAAATACCATGCCGAGGACACCAGAAGGTGAGAGATTCGCGGTCCTCCAATCCAGCAGTTAGGTACCACTGACCTGGCCACCAGACCTGCGAATCGATCTGCTCAACTCTAGTTGTCACCTCTTATACAGATGCATCTCACTAAATTAGAATATCATCCAAAAGTTAATTTATTTCCGTTCTTCAATACAAAAATTGAAACTCATATATTATATAAAGTCATTACAAACAGAGTGATCTATTTCAAGTGCTTATTTCTGTTAAAGGGGTTGTCCAGTACTTTATATTACCCCCCCAATGTATCCCCCTGAAGCCCCTAAGGATTTTTGTAATTATGTAATTACCTTACGTTGCAGATACTGCCTGTGAGCGGCGCTATCACTGGCCGCTCACAGGCATCAAGTGACCCCCGGCTGCAGCCGTCTCCGACATCCGCTGATGTCACGACAAGTGCTGGCAGCAGCCGGGGGTCTCTGTCTTCCACGTTCCACGGTGGATGCCAGGCTGTGGGCGGGGTCACCCCCGTGTCACACCCGGCATCCACCGCACGCTCTGCCTCTTGTTACAGATCCGGGTGGTGGAACCTCTGTGATGTGATGCAAACAGGGTCCAGAGGGGCATAACTAAGTGCCTACCCGGACCGGTCCTGGCCACACGGCCGCTTAGTCGACTCCGTGAACCAAGGAGGAACCGGGAAGGTGAACCAGGTGCCACTCTGGGACCGACCTTGTGTGAGAGCAGGCGACTCCCATGGGTCAGGTGGCTGAAGCTGACAGGTACAGCAGATGAACACGGCCGGGAGACAGACAGGTGATGCGGGTAGGCAAGCAGACGGGCACGGCAGGTAGCCTGACAGGTGATCCGGGTAGGCAAGCAGGCGGGCATGGCAGGTAGCCTGACAGGTGATCCTGTTAAGCAAGCCGGCGGGCACGGTAGGTAGACTGACAAGTGAAGCAGGTAGGCAAGCCGGCAGGCACGGCAGGTAGACAGGCTGGCGGGCATGGCTGATAGACAGGCAGGCGGGCACGGCTGAAAGACAGGCTGGCGGGCACTGGAACCTGAGGGCTGAGGAGAGTGTTAGCACACAAACAACAACCTTGTACAGGCACCTCCATTTTGGAGGAGGTGCTTTAAATAGGAGTGGTCCTCCGGCCATTGGCCGGGGACTCTTTAGGACAGCGTGCGCGGCCCCTTTAAGAGGGAGGGAGCGCTCACTCTAAGCACAGTGCCTGGGAAGCTGCGCACGATGCGCGCATCCCAGGCAACAGCAGGGGAGCTGGAGGACACCGAACGGGGACCGCGGCGGTGAGGGGAACAGGGTCTCTGCCCGGCCAGAGGCAGAGATGCCGACGCTACAGTACCCCCCATCCTTTACACCCCCTCTTCTTTAGGCCCGCAAGAAATTTTTCTAGAAGGCGAGGAGCATGAAAGTTCTCCCTGGGCTCCGAAGACCTCTCCTCAGGACCAAACCCCTTACAATCCACAAGAAAGAAAGTCTTTCCTCTTACTCTCTTGATGACCAAAATGTTTTCTACCTCAAAGACGTCCTCAGCGGAGACTGGAGCTGGAGTGGTACCTGGATCGTCAGAGAAAGAATTAAGGACAACCGGCTTGAGGAGAGACACGTGAAAGGAGTTGGGAATTCGTAAGGAGACCGGGAGCATCAGCTCGTAAGCCACTGGATTTATCTGGTTCAGAATCTCGAACGGACCAATGAACCGCGAACTCAACTTATATGGTATCTTGAGACCGACATATTTGGAGGAAAGCCAGACCTTGTCTCCCGGACGGAATTGAGGCAGATCCAGACGTCTCTTATCAGCATGCTTCTTCATCCGCTCGGAGGACTGAAGGAGCACAGACTTAGTGTCTTCCCAAATCGCAGAAAATTCACTGATGAGAGACTCCATGGCAGGCAGGATTGTCCACTGAAGAGGAGATGGGAAACGGAATCTGGAGGTGTTGACCGTAAACCACAAAAAACAGAGACTTAGCAGAAGACTCACTCACATGGTTGTTATAGGAAAACTCGGCCCAGGGCAGGAGCTCTACCCAATCACTATGGTGAGCGTTGACAAAGTGCCGAAGAAAACTGGTTTGGATCTGATTGATACGTTCCACTTGACCATTGGACAGAGGATGATAAGCCGAAGAAAAATCCAAAGAGACATCCAGCAGCTTGCACATGGCTCTCCAGAAGCGAGAAATGAACTGAACTCCTCGGTCTGAGACAATGTGGAGGGGTAAGCCGTGGAGACGGAAGATGTGACGGATGAAGTCCTTAGCTAGCACAGGTGCAGACGGAAGACCAGGCATAGGGATGAAGTGAGCCATCTTGGAGAAGCAGTCGGCGACCACCCAAATGACAGTACAACCGGCCGATACAAGAAGATCCGCAATGAAATCCATTGCAATATGTTGCCACGGAGCGGAAGGCACAGAAAGAGGAAGAAGACGACAGGCTGGAAGGTGCCTAGGTATCTTGTTACTGGCACAAGAGGAACAAGCAGCGACAAAATCCACAACATCCTTGCACAGGGTGGGCTACCAATAATGCCGGGCAATGAGCAGAAGTGTCTTCCTCTGGCCGATACGGCCAGTCAGTTTGGACGAATGACCCCAGAGTAAGACCCTCTTCCAATCCTGAGCCGCTACAAAGGTCTTACCAGGAGGTAGATGAGACAGGTCGAACGGAGCAACAGTCATTATTCTGGAAGGGTCAATGATGTGTAGAGGCTCCTCCTCTTGGTCGGTAGACAGAAATGAACAGGAAAGAGCATCAGCTTTAATGTTCTTGTCTGCCGGGCGGTAATAAAGAGTGAAGCAGAATCGAGCAAAGAATAAAGACCATCTGGCCTGACGCGGGTTTAGTCTTTGGGAGGTCTGCAAATAAGCGAGGTTTTTATGGTCAGTGTAGATGACCACCGAGTGCAGGGCCCCCTCAAGCAAGTAGCGCCACTCCTCCAGCGCTAATTTGATGGTCAGCAGTTCTCGATCTCCTATGGAGTAATTGCGTTTGGACGAGGAGAGAAGAGTTTGGAGAAGAAACCTCAGGTCACCATTCTCCCGGACGAGGATTTCTGGGTGAGCACTGCTCCGGCCCCGGAGGAAGAGGCATCAACCTCCAGGAAGAACTGTTTATTGCAATCCGGATGGTGTAGTACTGGAACGGAGGAAAAGGCTTGTTTAAGAGAGACAAAGGCCTTCTCCGTCTCGGAAGTCCACTCCCTGGGATTTGCTCCCTTACGGGTGAGAGCAGAGATGGGAGCTGTCAGGGAGGAGAAATGAGGAATGAAGAGGCGGTAATAGTTAGCGAATCCCAGAAACCGCTGAATAGCCTTCAACCCCTCTGGTCGGGGCCACTTTAAGACGGCAGACACCTTCTCGGGATTGATCCGCAGTCCGGTCTCAGAGATGATATACCCCAGAAATGGTAGGGAGGTCTGCTCAAAGAGGCATTTCTCGTACTTAGCATACAGGCGATTCTTCCGGAGCCTCAGCAGGACCTGACAAACATCCCTCCGGTGAGAGGGCAGATCAGGGGAGAACACCAAGATATCGTCCAGGTACACCACCACCCAGGAATACAGGAGATCTCGGAAGATGTCGTTTACTAACTCCTGGAAGATGGCTGGAGCATTACAGAGACCGAAAGGCATCACGCGGTATTCGTAGTGACCATCCCGAGTGTCGAATGCCTTCTTCCACTCGTCTCCCTGGCGAATCTGGACCAGATTGTACGCCCCACGAAGATCGAGCTTAGTGAAGATCTTTGCGCCTTTTAGGTGGTCAAACAGCTCCGAGATGAGAGGCAGGGGGTACTTATTTTTGATGGTAATCTGGTTTAGGACTCTATAGTCGATACAAGGAAGAAGAGAGACATCTTTCTTTTTGATGAAGAAGAATCCTGCTCCAGCAGGAGAGGTGGATTTCTGGATAAATCCCCTAGCAAGATTTTCTTCAATGTATTCAGACATGGCACGGGTCTCGGCCAGAGACAAGGGGTAGATTCACCAGCGAGGAGGTGAAGCACCAGGTATTAGGTCGATGGGGCAATCATACGGCCTATGAGGTGGTAGTGTATCTGCCTCCTTTTTATCAAAGACGTCCGCATAGAACCAGTAGGGTGCTGGCCGGCCAGGTAGGTTAGCCGGAGTAGACGGAGGTCGAGCAGGACAAACCGGAACCAGAAAGGTCTTATGGTATTCCTGACCCCAACAGAGCACCTCACCTGAGCTCCAATTCAGGACGGGCTCATGTCTCTGTAGCCAAGGTAGACCAAGCAAGAAGGGATGAGAGAGACCGGACAGTACATAAAAGGAGATCTTCTCCGAGTGCAGCATTCCCACCTGAAGAGTTACCGGCTCAGTGACCAACAAGATGGTTTCAGGGAGAAGCTTTCCATCCACAGAGGAAACCGCTAAAGGATCCGCCAGACGTATGGTAGGAATCTGAAAACGTTCCACAACGGCCTGTTGAATGAGATTCCCAGCGGCTCCAGAATCCAGATGGGCAGTCTCGAAGAAGCAGGTCTCACCACTGGTAACAGAAATGGGCAGAGTCAAGGGTGGAGAGGAAGAACTCTTGCCTAGGATGACCTCTTTGAGCGGTCCTAGATACTGGAGTTTCCTGGTCTCAACGGGCATGAGCGGATCTGATGCTCAATATTGCCACAGTAGAAGCAACTCCCCTCGGCGCGGCGGGTCTCCTGGCGAGACTTGACCATCTTGACTTGGTCAATTTGCATAGGCTCTGGAGAAGACATCCGGGGGAGTGCTGGTTGCGAGACTGGACTTTGGAGGATTGGAGCGAGGCACAGAGGTTTCCTCTCACGGGTCGCCTCCTTAGAACGTTCCAGAAAACGGATGTCAATCCGGGTAGCTAATGAGACCAGGTCGTCCAGGGAGGGAGGTAAGTCACGACCGGCTAGCTCATCCTTGATCCGTCCGGAAAGGTCCTCCCAAAAGGTGGACACCAGGGCCTCATTGTTCCAGGCAAGTTCAGATGCGAGGGTTCGGAAACGCACGGCATACTGTTCCACAGAGAGACTTCCTTGGCAGAGTCGGAGAAGTGAGGAGGCAGTAGAAGATTTTCGTCCAGGCTCATCGAACACCTTCCAGAAAGCCGCGAGGAAAGCCTGGAGATTGGACACCAGAGGATCCCCACTCTCCCTCAGAGGTTAAGCCACGCCAACGCCTATCCGGTGAGGTGAGACCTGATGAATGCCACCTTGGCCCGGTCAGAGGTGAACTGGTGTGTCAGGAGTTAAAAGTGCAGCGTGCACTGATTTATGAAGCCCCAACATAGGACAGGGTCACCACCAAAGCGTGGAGGCGCAGAAAGCCGGGATCCAAAGCCGGGTGCCACAGCGCCACTGGGTTGAGATGCCGCCGAAGCGGGTGCCGCTCGGTTAGAGGCTGACACAGTGGGATGGACAGCGCATCCAGATGGGAGTTGACTGTCCGCAGATAAGACAAGATAGTATCCTGTTGGGATCTCTGGCGAGAGACCTCTTGGTACAGGTCTGAGAGCGAAGGAGCATGAGAGCCACCGAGTTCCATGTCCTGTGCAAACTGTTACTTATCCGGGTGGTGGAACCTCTGTGCTGTGATGCAAGGAGGGACCAGAGGGGCGTAACTAAGTGCCTACCCGGACCGACCATGGCCACATGGTGGCTTAGTTGACTCCGTGAACCAAGGAGGGACCGGGAAGGTGAACCAGGTACCACTCTGGGACCGACCTTGTGCGAGAGCAGGAGACTCCCACGGGTCAGATGGCTGAAGCTGACAGGTACAGCGGATGAACGCGGCCGGGAGACAGACAGGTGATGCAGGTAGGCAAGCAGGCGGGCACGGCAGGTAGCCAGACAGGTGATCCGGGTAGGCAAGCAGGCAGGCACAGCTGGAAGCCTGACAGGTGATCCGGTAGGCAAGCAGGCGGGCACGGCAGGTAGCCTGACAGGTGATCCGGGTAGGCAAGGCGGTGGGCACGGCAGGTAGACTGACAGGTGATGTATGTAGGCAAGTCGGCGGGCACGACAAGTAGAGAGGCTGGCGGGCACGGCTGATAGACAGGCAGGCGGACACGGCTGATAGACAGGCAGGCGGGCACGGCTGAAAGACAGGCTGGCGAGCACTGGAACCTGAGGGCTGAGGAGAGTATTACCACACAAACAACAACCTTGCACAGGCACCTCCATTTTGGAGGAGGTGTTTTAAATAGGAGTGGTCCTCCGGCCATTGGCCGGGGACTCTTTAGGACGGCGCGCACGGCCCCTTTAAGTGGGAGGGAGCCCGCTCGTGCCCTAAGCACAGTGCCCGGGAAGCTGCGCTCGATGTACGCACCCCGGGCAGCAGCAGGGGAGATGGAGGACGCCGGACCGGGACCGCGGCGGTGAGGGGAACGGCGTCTCTGCCCAGCCGGAGACAGAGACGCCGACGCTACACCTCTCCCAATTTATTGGGAAAGCGCGCAGTGGATTTTGGGTGTGATGCGGGGGGTAATCCCACCCACAACCCAGCAGCCACTGCGGGGACCCAGCACTGAGTCACGCCTCACTTGTCGTGACGTCAAGTGATGCCTGTGAGCGGCCACCGATAGCGCCGCTCACAGGCAGAAACAGCAATGTAAGGTAATTACAAAAAGTCTTAGGGGCCCAGAGGGGATAGATTGGGGGGGGTAATATAAAGTACTGGACAACTTCTTTAATGTTGATGATTATGGCTTACAGCCAATGAAAACACAAAAGTCATTATCTCAGTAAATTAGAATAATTAACAAGAAACACCAGCAAAGGCTTCCTAAGCATTTAAAAAGGTCCCTTAGTCTATTTCAGTAGGCTCCACAATCATGGGGAAGACTACTGACTTGACAGATGTCCGGAAGGCAGTCATTGACATACGCCACAAGGAGGGTAAGCCACAAAATGTCATTGCTAAAGAAGCTGGCTGTTCACAGAGTGCTATATCCAAGCATATTAATGGGAAGTTGAGTGGAAGGAAAAATTGTGGTAGAAAAAGGAGCACAAGCAACCGGGATAACCGCAGCCTTGAAAGGATTGTTAAGAAAAGGCCGTTCAAAAATTTGGGGGAGATTTACAAGGAGTGGACTGCTGCTAGAGTCATTGCTTCAAGAGCCACCACACACAGACGTATCCAGGACATGGGCTACAAGTGTCGCATTCCTTGTGTCAAGCCACTCATGACCAATAGACAACGCCAGAAGCGTCTTACCTGGGTCAAGGAGAAAAAGACCTGGACTGTTGCTCAGTTGTCCAAAGTGTTGTTTTCAGATGAAAGTAAATGTTGCATTTCCTTTGCAAATCAAGGTCCCAGAGTCTAGAGGAAGAGTGGAGAGGCCACAATCCAAGCTGCTTGAGGTCTAGTGTGAAGTTTCCACAATCAGTGATGGTTTGGGGAGCCATGTCATCTGCTGGTGTAGGTCCACTGTGTTTTATCAAGACCAAAGTCAGCGCAGCCGTCTACCAGGAAATTTTAGAACACTTCATGCTTCCCTCTGCCGACAAGCTTTTTGGAGATGGAAATGTCATTCTCCAGCAGGACTTGGCACCTGTCCACACTGCCAAAAGTACCAATACCTGGTTTACACACAACAGTATCACTGTGCTTGATTGGCCAGCAAACTCGCTTGACTTTAACCCCATAGAGAAACTATGGGGTATTGTCAAGAGAAAGATGAGAGACACCAGACCCAACAATGCAGACGAGCTGAAGGCCACTATCAAAGCAACCTGGGTTTCCATAACACCTCAGCAGTGCCACAGGCTGATCGCCTCCATGCCACGCTGCATTAATGCAGTAATTGATGCAAAAGGAGCCCGACCAAGTATTGAGTGCATTTACTGAACATACATTTCAGTAGGACAACATTTCGGATTTTAAAAACATTTTTCAAGCTGTTATAAAGTATTCTAATTTACTGAGATAATGACTTTCTTGTTTTTATTGGCTGTAAGCCATAATCATCAACATTAACAGAAATAAACACTTGAAATAGATCACTCTGTTTGTAATGACTCTATATAATATATGAGTTTCACTTTTTGTATTGAAGGACTGAAATAAATTAACTTTTTGATGATATTCTAATCTAGTGAGAAGCACCTGCATAATATACATTCTTAAATCATCTCGGAAGTTGATAAAAAATGGATTGTATTAGTCCTAGATGATAACCAATATGGCTGCTCCCAAATCCATCTATGGATCACTATTAGTGTTGAGCAAGCACTAAAATGCTCGGGTGCTCGAAGCTCGGGCCGAGCTCACCGTGATACTCGGGTGCTCGACCCGAGCAACGAGCCCAATGTTAGTCTATGGGAGACCCGAGCATTTTTGTGGCGGCACCCCGGCAGTCTGTAGAAAGCCTAAAAAGTGCCCAAAACGATAGTGACAGTGCTCAAAAGACATGGGGACAGCATGGGGATCGCCCCTGGAAGCATTTCTGACCCCCAGGTCACTGCTATCAACAACGTGGTCAGAGGTATTAAGCCACTTTTACGGCCTCACAATAAAACGTTCAAAAACGAAACTGAAACGGTTTTCCTGTGAAATATGTTAAGGAATTTCCTTTCCAGGGTAAAGACTTGTGTATAAGGTAAAATAAATAACCAAAAACAAAAATACTCCTCCACACCTTGGGCTATGTTCACAAGAAGCATTTTTCATGCGTTTTTGCACTTTTGTATTGCTTTCAACCGTGACAAATGCATTCACCGGGAAATGTCATTTTAACATTTTACAACCTTATCTGGCCATGTGCTGTGTGACACATGCATACAGTGCTGAAAAGACATGGGAACAGCATGGGGAAGACCCCTGGAAGCATCTCTGACTCCCAGGTCACTGCCTAAAAGTGTGCCCATCAGAAGTGATCCTTGCCGCATCAGAAGATGCAGACTTGCAACTATCCCCGTGCAAGTCCTTGTCCCAGGGCAGTGTTCAATTGTACCTCCCCCATTCCTTGCAACGCAAGCGCAAATATGCAGCCAACCACCCACCCACCCGCAGGCTGCAATACCATACTGCTAGCTTTCACTTGAAATGGGGCCTTTTAGTTTGGAGGAGGCCGAAGCTGGCCACTACCTCATGGCTGCTTCGGCAGCGAGGTATCCATACTCAGTCCCCAGCCGCCCGGCGGCCGGGTGTCCACGCTCGGTCCCCAGCCGCCAGGGGGTGGCCGGGTGTCCGTACTCGGTCCCCAGCCGCCCCACGGCCGGGTGTCCACACACGGTCCCCAGACGCCTGGGGGCGGCCGGTTGTCCATAAACTGTCCCCAGCCGCCCCTATTTCTCCTGTCACCTTCCCACACACTTTTCTTAGCCTGGCCTGCATTAGGGCAGCATTGGACGAGCCCACCAGAGAACCAGACTCCTCCGGTGGGCCCTGGCTTCTCCATCAGGGGAGTTGAGAGTGCCAAGGTGAGGAGCATGATAATGATGATAGAAGTTAGCATCTGCTTTGTTTTCTTTTAATGCAAGCGTAAGTGTGCAGCCTGCCACCCTCCCACCCCCAGGCTGCAATGCCATACTGCTAGCTTGCACTTGAAATGGGGCCTTTTAGTTTGGAGGAGGCCAAAGCTGGCCACTACCTCATGGCTGCTTCGGCGGCCTGGTATCCATACTCAGTCCCCAGCCGCCCGGCGGCCGGGTGTCCATAAACGGTCCCCAGCCGCCCCTATTTCTCCTGTCACCTTCCCACATACTTTTCTTAGCCTGGCCTGCATTAGGGCAGCATTGGACGAGCCCACCAGAGAACCAAACTCCTCCGGTGGGCTCTGGCTTCTCCACCAGGGGAGTTGAGAGTGCCAAGGTGAGGAGCATGATGATGATGATAGATGTTAGCATCTGCTTTGTTTTCTTTTAATGCAAGGGTAAGTGTGCAGCCTGCGACCCACCCACCCCCAGGCTGCAATGCCATACTGCTAGCTTGCACTTGAAATGGGGCCATTTAGTTTGGAGGAGGCCGAAGCTGGCCACTACCTCATGGCTGCTTCGGCAGCAAGGTATCCATACTCAGTCCCCAGCTGCCCGGCGGCTGGGTGTCCACGCTCGGTCCCCAGCCACCAGGGGGTGGCCGGGTGTCCATACTCGGTCCCCAGCCGCCCCACGGCCGGGTGTCCACACATGGTTCCCAGACCCCTGGGGGCGGCCGGTTGTCCATAAACGGTCCCCAGCCGCCCCTATTTCTCCTGTCACCTTCCCACACACTTTTCTTAGCCATGCCTGCATTAGGGCAGCATTGGACGAGCCCACCAGAGAACCAGACTCCTCCGGTGGGCCCTGGCTTCTCCATCAGGGGAGTTGAGAGTGCCAAGGTGAAGAGCATGATGATGGTGATAGAAGTTAGCATCTGCTTTGTTTTCTTTTAATGCAAGCGTAAGTGTGCAGCCTGCCACCCACCCACCCCCAGGCTGCAATGCCATACTGCTGGGCTTGCACTTGAAATGGGGCCTTTTAGTTTGGAGTAGGCTGAAGCTGGCCACTACCTCATGGCTGCTTCGGCGGCCTGGTATCCATACTCAGTCCCCAGCCGCCCGGTGGCCGCGTGTCCACGCTCGGTCCCCAGCTGCCAGGGGGCGACCGGGTGTCCATACTCGGTCCCCAGCCGCCCCTATTTCTCCTGTCACCTTCACACACACTTTTCTTAGCCTGGCCTGCATTAGGGCAGCATTGGACGAGCCCACCAGAGAACCCGACTCCTCCGGTGGGCCCTGGCTTCTCCATCAGGGGAGTTGAGAGTGCCAAGGTGAGGAGCATGATGATGATGATAGAAGTTAGCATCTGCTTTGTTTTCTTGGAATGCAAGCGCATGTATGTAGTAGCGGCTGGCCTGAGGTGGTCAGCGTTTTGGCGCATATCCAACCTCCTCCGAGGATTGCTGGATGTTTTCCTGCTACTATCCCAGTTCTATGACTCCCGTTAAAACAAAGCTTCAGGTGATAAATGATGGATGAGGTGGTGGCAAAGGAGAAAGAGCAGGAGGAACAGGGACCATTCACATCAATATCAGGCCAGTCAACCACACATGTCTTGTAGGACATGTTTCTGTACCAAAAGGAGCGGTTAGGCTACACAGTTATAGGGCATAAAGTGAGTGCAATGCCTACCAAAAATTTAGAGGCATTCCAATGCCCCTTGGAAGTGACATGGAGGTCAGAGGGCCTTAACTAAACCATTTTTTTCATTTATAGCAACTGGGTCTCCTGTGCACTGTTGGCCTAAGCAGTGAATGGAAGGCTTTCCAAAAATTCTGAGGAACTGCAATGCCCCTTGAAACAGACATGGATTATAGCGTACTAAAAACCTTCTATCCATTATTGGGTATCCCTTAGTGTTCGCCTATGCATTCAAAAGCAAAAGCTGACTAAAATTAGGAGGAAATGCAATGCACGTTGGAAGAGTCGCGGAGGTCGCAGTAGCTTAACAAGATGGTTTTAATGCCCCTTGGAAAAGTGGTGGAGGTCACAGTAGCTTAACAAGATGGTTTGAATGCCCCTTGGAAAAGTGGTGGAGGTCAAAGTAGCTTAACAAGACGATTTTAATGCCCCTTGGAAGAGACGTGGAGGTCGCAGTAGCTTAACAAGATGGTTTTAATGCCCCTTGGAAAAGTGGTGGAGGTCACAGTAGCTTAACAAGACAGTTTGAATGCCCCTTGGAAAAGTGGTGGAGGTCACAGTAGCTTAACAAGACGGTTTTAATGCCCCTTACAAGAGCCATACAGTACAGCATCTTAAAAACATTATTCCCATTATTGGGGAGTTGGTCTCCCATAGTCTTTTCTTATGCCTTCCAAGCAAAAGCTGCCAAAAATTAGGAGGAAATGCAATGCCCGTTCGAAGAGTCGTGGAGGTTAGAGTTAATTAAAAACAACATTTCAATACCCCTTCGAAGAGCTGTGGAGTTCAGAGTGGTTTAACAAGACGCTTTTAATGCCCCTTGGAAGAGACGTGGAGGTCCCAGTAGCTTAACAAGACGGTTTTAATACCCCTCGGAAAAGTGGTGGAGGTCACAGTAGCTTAACAAGACGGTTTGAATGCCCCTTGGAAAAGTGGTGGAGGTCGCAGTAGCTTAACAAGACGGTTTGAATGCCCCTTGGAAGAGACGTGGAGGTCGCAGTAGCTTAACAAGATGGTTTTAATGCCCCTTGGAAAAGTGGTGGAGGTAACAGTAGCTTAACAAGATGGTTTGAATGCCCCTTGGAAAAGTGGTGGAGGTCACAGTAGCTTAGCAAGACGGTTTGAATGCCCCTTGGAAAAGTGGTGGAGGTCGCAGTAACATACATAGTTTTAAGGTTGAAGGAAGACTAAGTCCATCTAGTCCAACCCATAGCCTAACTTGTTGATCCAGAGGAAGGCAAAAAAAAACCCATGTGGCAAACACTAAGCTCCACATTGGGGAAAAAAATTCCTTCCCGACTCCATACGACAATCAGACTAGTTCCCTGGATCAACACCCTATCAAGGAATCTAGTATTTATAACCTGTAATATTATACTTTTCAAGAAAGGCATCCATGCCCTTCTTAAATTTTAACAGTGAATCACTCATTACAACATCATGCGGCAGAGAGTTCCATTGTCTCACTGCTCTTACAGTAAAGAATCCCCATCTGTGATTATGTTTAAACCTTCTTTCCTCCAGACGTAGAAGATGCCCCCTTGTCCCAGTCTCAGGCCTCAGAGTAAAAAGATCAGTAGAAAGGTCTTTGTACTGTCCCCTCATATACTTGTACATAGTAATAAGATCACCCCTAAGCCTTCTTTTTTCCACAGTAAATAACCCCAAGTGTAATAACCTGTCTTGGTATTGCAGACCCCCCAGTCCTCTAATAACCTTGGTCGCTCTTCTCTGCACCCGCTCTAGTTCAGCTATGTCTTTCTTATACACCGGAGACCAGAACTGTACACAGTATTCTAAGTGTGGTCGCACTAATGACTTGTATAGAGGTAAAATTATGTTCTACTCATGAGCATCTATGCCTCTTTTAATGCATCCCATTATTTTATTTGCCTTTGCAGCAGCTGCCTGACACTGGCCACTAAACGTGAGCTTGTCGTCCACCAATACACCCAGGTCTTTTTCAGTTACAGCTTTGCCCAGTGTTTTACAATTAAGTATATAATTATACATTTTATTTCCTCTGCCCAAGTGCATTACCTTACATTTATCCCAATTAAAGCTCATTTGCCATTTATCAGCCCAAGCTTCTAGTTTACATAGATCCTCCTGTAATATAAAATTGTCCTCCTCTGTATTGATTACCCTGCAGAGTTTAGTGTCATCTGCAAATATTGAAATATTACTCTGTATGCCCCCTACAAGGTCATTAATAAATATGTTAAAAAGAAGGGGGCCCAATACAGACCACTGTGGTACCCCACTGTTAACTGAGACCCAGTCTGAGTGTTTTCCATTAATAACCACCCTTTGTTTCCTATCACTGAGCCAATTCTTAACCCACATACATATATTTTCCCCTATCCCCATTGTTCTCATTTTATGTATCAACCTTTTGTGTGGAACCGTATCAAAAGCTTTTAAAAAGTCCATATACACAACATCCACTGCATTTCCTTGGTCCAGTCCAGAACTTGCCTCCTCATAAAAACTGATCAGATTAGTTTGACAGGAACGGTCCCTCGTAAACCCATGTTGATATTGGGTCATGAGGTTATTCTTCTTCAGATACTCTAGTATAGCATCTCTTAGGAAACCCTCCAGGATTTTACCCACAGTAGAGGTTAAGCTTACCGGCCTATAATTTCCAAGTTCAGTTTTTGTCCCCTTTTTGAATATTGGCTCCGCATTTGCTATACGCCAGTCCTGTGGTACAGACCCTGTTATTATGGAATCTTTAAAGATTAAAAATAATGGTCTATCTATGACGTTACTTAATTCCTGCAGTACTCGCGGGTGTATCCCATCCGGGCCCGGGGATTTGTCAACTTTAGTGATTTTTAGACGCCGCTGTACTTCCTGCTGGGTTAAGCAAGTGACATTTACTGGAGAATTTTTGTGATCACTGATCATGTTTTCTGTCATGCGATTTTCTTGTGTAAATACGGTTGAAAAAAAATCATTTAGCATATTGGCTTTTTCCTCATCCTCATCCACCATTTCACCCAGACTATTTTTAAGGGGGCCAACACTATCATTTTTTAGTTTTTTACTATTTATGTAGTTAAAGAATATTTTGGGGTTATTTTTACTTTCTCTGGCAATGATTCTCTCTGCCTCAATCTTTGCTGCCTTGATTTGGTTTTTACATAATTTATTTAATTTTCTATATTTATTTAATACCTCATCACTACCTACTTGCTTTAGTTCTCTAAATGCTTTCTTTTTGTCACTTGTTGCGCCCCTTACAGCTCTATTTAGCCATAGTGGTTTCCTCCTATTTCTAGAATGTTTATTCCCATAGGGTATATATTGTATGCAGGTCCTATTCAGGATGTTAATAAATGTCTCCCATTTGCTTTGTGTAGTTTTATGTCTCAGGATATCATCCCAGTTTATTGCACTAAGATCATCTCTTAACCGTTGGAAATTTGCCTTCCTGAAGTTTAGTGTCCTTGTAACCCCTCTACTACACATCTTATTAAAGGTTACATGAAAACGTATTATTTTGTGATCACTATTACCAAAGTGACCCCCAACTCGTATATTTGATATGCGGTCTGTCCTATTGGTTAATATTAGGTCTAGCAGTGCCCCCCTTCTTGTTGGATCCTGAACCAGTTGTGAAAGGTAATTGTCTCTCATAGTAGTCAAAAACCTATTTCCTTTGCTTGAACTACATGTTTCTGTCCCCCAATATATTTCAGGGTAGTTGAAGTCTCCCATAATAATGACTTCTCCTTGAGTCGCTGCTTCATCTATTTGCTTTACGAGGATATTCTCCGCTACTTCCATTATTTTTGGAGACTTATAACAAACTCCTATCAGTATTTTATTATTTTTTCCCCCTCCCCTTATCTCCACCCACAGGGACTCTACATTTTCATTAGATTCACATATATCCTCCCGCAAGACAGGTTTTAAGGATGATTTTACATATAAACACACACCCCCCCTCGCTTGTTTGTACGGTCATTTCTGAACAGACTATAGCCCTGTAAATTAACTGCCCAGTCATGGCTCTCGCCCAGCCACGTTTCAGATATCCATACCATGTCATAATTATTTTCCAACAAAATTAATTCTAATTCCTCCATTTTGTTGGTGAGGCTTCTGGCAATAGTGTACATGCATTTTATGTATCTCTCTGTACCTCTATTCCTTCTTACTTTATTGACTGTTCTAACCCCACCCCCAATTTCTTTATTTGTGCCCAGGTCACTATCTGAACTGTCTTCCCCACCTATAAAATAAATACCCTCCCCCCTAATCCCTAGTTTAAACACTCCTCCAATCTTCTAGCCATTTTCTCCCCCAGGACAGCTGCACCCTCCCCATTAGGTGCAGCCGGTCCCTAGCGTAGAGTCTGTAGCCAACTGAGAAGTCGGCCCAGTTCTCCAGGAACCCAAATCCCTCCTTCCTACACCAGTTCTTGAGCCATTTATTTATCTCCCTAATCTCCCGTTGCCTCTCTGGCGTGGCACGTGGTACCGGTAGTATTTCAGAGAATACCAACTTGGAGGTCCTTGCTTTCAGCTTGCAGCCTAATTCCCTGAAATCATCTGTAAGGACCTTCCACCTACCTCTAACTTTGTCATTTGTGCCAATGTGCACCATGACCGCTGGGTTCTCACCAGCCCCTCCCAGTAATCTGTCAACCCGATCAGCGATGTGCCGGACTCGAGCACCAGGTAGGCAGCACACTGTTCGACGATCCCTGTCTTTGTGACAGATTTCCCTATCTGTTCCTCTAATAATTGAGTCCCCCACTACCAGCACCTGCCTGGCCTGCCCTACTCTCCTATTTCCCTCTTTACTGGAGCTGACACTCCTCCGGCTTTCAGGGGACATGCCTTGCTGCAGTAGTGCTACCCCTGTACCGTCACTCCCCTCATCTGCCAACTTTGCAAACTTATTGGGGTGTGCCAGATCAGGACTAGCCTCCCTGGCACTCTTCCCTCTACCACCCCTTCTAACTGTCACCCAACTAGCGACCTCACTGTCTTGCAGCTCCTGACTACCACCCTCCCCGACATCTACCCCAGTGAGCTGCTGCTCAGTGAGCAGCAGACTCCTTTCCATGTTGTCAATGGATCTCAGTATTACCAGCTGCTCATTTAGATCCAGTATCTGGGCTTCCAAACGCACAACGTGCACACATCTCGCGCAGCAGTAAGCAACCTCGACCAGCTGTTCAAGGAATACATACATGTGGCAAGATGTACACTGGATAGCATTGTCAATAATGGAGCTCATTTCCTAATGGGGATTGCAATATACAGAATGTTAAGTAAAAAGTAAAGTAAAGAAATTAATGAAATACAGTCGAAATTCAGTCCAAAGTTCTCCCTTCCAAACTCCCTGAATACAAAGTCACTGAAAAACAAGTCACACACTTACTTTCGTTCGCTCTTACGCTCCGGACACACGCAGCTCGTTCACACTCGCAAACTAAGAGATTTAAAGAGGTTTTTTTTTTTTTTCCCCTTTTCCAGCAATGCACCCTTCACCTCAATGCACTTCCAATACGGTTTTAATGCCCCTCAGAAGAGACGTGAAGGTCGCAGTTGCTTAACAAGATGGTTTTAATGCCCCTTGGAAAAGTGGTGGAGGTCACAGTAGCTTAACAAGACGGTTTTAATGCCCCTTGGAAAAGTGGTGGAGGTGATAGTAGCTTAACAGGATGGTTTGAATGCCCCTTGGAAAAGTGGTCGAGGTCCCAGTAGCTTAGCAAGACGGTTTTAATGCCCCTCAGAAGAGACATGGAAGTCGCAGTAGCTTAACAAGACGGTTTGAATGCCCCTTGTAAAAGTGGTGGAGGTCACAGTAGCTTAACAAAACGGTTTGAATGCCCCTTACAAGAGCCATACAGTACAGCATCTAAAAACATTATTCCCATTATTGGGGAGTGGGTCTCCCATAGTCTTTGCTTATGCCTTCCAAGCAAAAGCTGCCAAAAATTAGGACAGAAAAACTTGCAATGCCCCTTACAAGAGCCATGCAGTACAGCATATTACAAACATTATTCCCATTATTGGGGAGTGGGTCTACCATAGTCTTTGCTTATGCCTTCCAAGCAAAAGCTGCCAAAAATTAGGAGGAAATGCAATGCCCGTTCGAAGAGTCGTGGAGGTTAGAGTTAATTAAAAACAACATTTAAATGCCCCTTGGAAGAGCTGTGGAGTTCAGAGTGGTTTAACAAGATGCTTTTAATGCCCCTCGATAGGGACGTGGAGGTCCCAGTAGCTTAACAAGACACTTTTAATGCCCCTCGGAAGAGACGTGGAGGTCGCAGAAGCTTAACAAGACTTTTTTAATGCCCCTTGGTAAAGTGGTGGAGGTCGCAGTAGCTTAACAAGACGGTCTTAATGCCCCTTACAAGAGCCATACAGTACAGCATCTTAAAAATATTATTCCCATTATTGGGGAGTGGGTCTCCCACAGTCTTTGCTTATGCCTTCCAAGCAAAAGTTGACAACAATAAGGACGGAGGAACTTTCAATAATGGCAACGCGGACCACGGTCACCCTGGTGGTATAGTGGTGGTGGAGGCTGAGGATAAGGAGAAGAACATAAATCAGCCGAAATGAGGAAGCATATACCCATGTGCAGGTGTGAAGCGGTGCATGTGAATACACCTCCCGAAATAACACAGTGGATTTGACTATGTTACTCTGCTGACATTTGGTGGTGATGAGAAGTCTGGCCCAATCCAGCCCTTGTCATTTTGATAAGGGTCAGCTTGTCAGCATTGTCAGTTGACAGGCAAGTGCGCTTATCAGTTATAATTCCCCCAGCGGTACTAAAAACACGCTCCGATAACACGCTAGCGGCAGGGCAGGCCAGGACCTCCAAGTCGTACAGAGCGAGTGTTAGAACCTTGCTCTTAGTTTTTTTTCTTTGCTGGTCACATGACCTCGTTGGCCTATTTAATCCTGCTCCGCCCTTCTGGCTTTGCTGGACTTCATTGTATAACTACTTTCTAGCTAGCCTGTGCTCTGTATCTAACTCTGTTAGTTTGCTTAGTCTACGAACCTCAGTGTTCTATATATTTTGTTTGTTTGTCTGTCTGCTACTATTTCTGTTAGGAGGTGTCCCATTTTCCTCCCAGTCCTTAGTACTTGTAGGGATTCCTTCCCCACATCTATAGGTCTCCGTACAGACTAGCTTAGGACTTTAGCAGGTCTGATCGCAGGATCAGGTTCCCTGTTACATCGTAGGGATTCAGCTGAGTTCTATCGTAGGGACAGATTTCCTCTCTTTCCTTAGCTCTGGTAGCAGAACATAACAGCGAGTTCATTCCAAGTGTCCAGCTTGGATACCCAATAATTAAAAGGCACAGAGGAATCACGGAGGACGCTGGTACGGTCGGCAAGGTACCTCACCATCTTTTGAAACTTTCCACTCTTGTGAGAGTACCCCGCGCCTCAGGGTCTGTCCGAAGGGAGGGTCTAAGAAAACTGTCCCAGAACATTGACAGTGTTCCCCTGCCTCTGCTGGATTGGAGTTGCGTCTCTCTCGCATGTACACCTTCGTTGGGCAACGAACTGTGACCTCTGCCGCTAGCTTGTTCAGATGGGAATTTTTTTAACTGTTCTTCAGCAAGGGCCTTCTGGTACTGCCCCATTTTTGTAGACCTCTCCACCTCAGGAATAAGAGAGTGAAAGTTCTCCTTGTAGCCGGGGTCTAAAAGTGTCACCAACCATTAATGACTGTCACCCAACATTTTGACAATGCGAGGGTCACGGTTAAGGCAGCGTAACATAGTCAGCCATGCGTGCCAGACTGGTAACGGGCAAGACTTCCGTGTCCTCACCAAGATGACGACTGACCATGCTCTCCTCCTCCTTCTCCTCCCACTCCCCCCTGTCCTCAGGCCACCCACGCTGAACAAACGGTATGACAGTTGTACAGGTACTACCATCTACAGCGCATGATACAAGCTCCTGTTCTTCCTCCTCCTCCTCCTCCTCTCCCTCATTGTCCCCCAATGCACGTTGGGATGAGATGAGTCTGGGCTGTGTGTAATCGACCGCTACGGCTTCTTGATCCATCTCATCATACTCTGGCTGCAATGCCTCCTCTTTAATTCTCTGCAGAGAGCGTTGCAAAGGACAGACAAGTGGGATGCTGACGCTAATGATGGCGTCATCGCCACTCACCATCTTGGTAGACTCCTCAAAGTTTGTCAAGATGGTACATATGTCAGACATCGAGGTCCACTCCTGAGGTCTTATGTGTGGAGTCTGACCTGAATATCGACGACCTTGTTGCAGCTGGTACTCCACAACTACTCTCTTCTGCTCACAAATCCTTTGCAACATGTGGAGGGTAGAGTTCCAACGTGTGGGGACATCACACACCAGTCGGTGTGACAGAAGCTGCAAATGCTGCTGCAACACAGCAAGGGCGGCGGAAGCTGTAGCCGACTTGCGAAAATGAACTGACAGGCGGCGCTCTTTGACGAGCAGATCTGGCAACTCGGGGTATGATTTAAGAAACTGCTGAACCACGAGGTTAAGCACATGAGCCAGGCATGGTACGTGTGTGATCTCGCCTCGCCTCAGAGCCACCACCAGGTTACGGCCATTGTCACACACGACCATGCCTGGATGTAGGTTCAGCAGTCTCAGCCACAGATCTGCCTGCTCTTTCACAGCTGTCCACAACTCACAAGCAGTGTGAGGTTTCTCACCTAAGCTTATGAGTTTCAGCACAGCCTGTTGCCGCTTGGCGAAAGAAGTACTGCAGTGCTTCCAGCTTGTAACTGATGTGGTGATATCTGAGATGGAGGCTGAACATGAGGAGGAGGATGATGCGCAGGAGCTGTACACTGTGGGGGCAACTCTGACTGACATAGGGCCCGCAATCCTCAGTGTGGGGAGGATGTGTTGCGTCCCAAGGTCCGACTGGGTCCCGGCTTCCACTATGTTTACCCAGTGTGCCGTCAGGGAGATGTACCATCCCTGGCCACAAGCACTTGTCCACGTGTCCGTTGTCAGGTGGACTCTCCCTGTAACTGCGTTGTTGCGGGCACGACAGATGTTTTGGGACACGTGCTTGTGTAGTGCGGGGATGGCACACCGGGCAAAATAGTGTCGGCTGGGGACCGAGTACCGAGGGACGGCCACCGCCATAAGGTTGCGGAAGGATTCCGTCTCCACCAGCCTAAAAGGCAGCATTTCCAATGCAAGCAGTCATGAAATGTGTGAATTTAGGACTGTGGCCTGTGGGGCGTTAGCTGCGAATTTCCGCTTTCGTTCAAAGATCTGGGATATGGACAATTGAACGCTGCGGTGGGACGTGGACGTGCACGTTGATGCTGTTTCTTGAGAAACTGAGAGACTTGAAGACTGAGAGGAGGGGGCATCTTTGCATGCAGTATGGACAGGGGATTGCCTTGCACACACAACAGGGGGTTCTATTGCACGCACAACAGCGGAAGAAGCAGTGGTGACACCCGCTGACACTGGTCGTGGACCCTGTGGTTCGCCCCACAAAGTTGGGTGCTTTGCTGCCATGTGCCTGATCATGCTGGTGGTGGTCAGACTGGTAGTTTTGTCACCCCTGCTGATGCTGGCATGGCAGGTGGTACAAATGGCCTTTTTGGGGTTATCAGCAGAGTCTTTAAAAAAATTCCAGACTCTGGAAGACCTACAGGTTGTACTGGCAACGTCCCTCGTGTTGGTGTTACGGGGAACTGTTGCCTGCCTACTGTGTGCGGCCACCACACTGCTTCTTCCTGCCTGTTGGGGTACTCTGCCTCCCTCACCCTGTGTGCTGCTGGCCTCGCTCTGCATGTCCTCCTGCCACGTTGGGTCAGTTACTAGATCATCCACCACCTCCTCTTCTCTTCCACTTGCGCACCACGATCCTCCTCACTTCCGGGCAATTGTGTCTTGTCATCGTCCACCTCTTGTGACAAATTGCCAGCGTCGACTTCCTGTGGCCATGGCTGTTCAAATATTTGGGCATCGCTACATGGGATCTCCTCTTACCCCACTTCAAGCGGAGCCGGCGAGGGTCACAAATTTGGAAATGGACCAGTGAACAGCTCTTCAGAGTGTCCAACTGTGGGATCAGTTGCTGTCTGACGACACTCGGCATGGTGGGAGGTAGGAGCATCAGGGTGAGGAGGAGTATGCGGTCGAGACTCACGGCTACTAAGATTTGACCGTGTGGAAGACAGGCCGGAGGTGGTGGTGCCCAGGTAACTGGAAGTATTATCTGCTATCCAATTAATAACCTGTTCACACTGATCAGTTCACAATACTGGTGTTGTTCTGTGCTTCCCTAGTAATTCGATCAAGAAGTGGGAGCGAGAAGATGTGGCTGTTGGTTGTGGCACATTTTCACCTTGGCCATGGCCCCGTCCTCTGCACGCACCATCACCAGAACGTCCAGTTCCACGTCCCTTGCCACGCGCCTTGCCCATTGTAAAGTAAGTAAAATAGCTTACACTCGCACTATCAATGGAAAAAGGGTAATAAAAAGTAGATTAGAACCGTGGAAGAGGAAAACCACAGTTCTATTTCTCTGGCCTACACCCGACTCTTTTAAACAATCTGAACAATCAGGGAGAAACTATTACTGTTTTTCTTTAAGGAAAAAATACCAAAAGCGGAATAATAGAGATTTTTTACCGTGGAATGGCAAAACCACAGTTATTGTTTACTGGGGTATACCAGACAATTTTAAATAGATATATTTGCGGCTGAACAGTGAGCGACACACTCAAACTGTTTTTTTTTTAGGTAAAAATGGCCCAAAAGTGGATAATACAGAGGTTTGAACCGTGGAACTGTAAAACCACACTTCTATTTCTCTGGCCTACACCAGACTATTTTCAACAAATATATTTGTGTCTGAACAATCAGGAGACACTATTACTGTTTTTCTTTACGGCAAAAAATGCCAAAAGCAGGATAATAGAGATTTTTCACAGTGGAATGGCAAAACCACAGTTATAATTTACTGGTGTATACCACACTTTTTTAAATAGATATATTTGCGGCTGAACAGCGAGCGACACACTCAAACTGTTTTTTTTTAGGTAAAAATGGCCCAAAAGTGGATAATACAGAGGTTTGAACCCTGGAACTGCAAAACCACACTTCTATTTCTCTGCCCTTCACCAGACTATTTTCAACAGATATATTTGTGTCTGAACAATCAGGAGACACTATTACTGTTTTTCTTTACGGCAAAAAATGACAAAAGCAGGATAATAGAGATTTTTCACTGTGGAACGGCAAAACCACAGTTATAATTTACTGGTGTATGCCAGACTCTTTTAAACAGATATATTTGTGTCTGAACAATCAGGAGATACTATTACTGTTTTTCTTTACGGAAAAAATACCAAAAGCTGGATAATACAGAGGTTTGACCCATGGAACTGCAAAACCACAGTTCTATTTCTCTGGCCTACACCAGACTATTTTCAACAGATATATTTGTGTCTGAACAATCAGGAGACACTATTACTGTTTTTCTTTACGGCAAAAACTGACAAAAGCAGGATAATAGAGATTTTTCACCGTGGAACGGCAAAACCACAGTTATAATTTACTGGTGTATACCAGACTCTTTTAAACAGATATATTGGTGTCTGAACAATCAGGAGACACTATTACTGTTTTTCTTTACGGAAAAAATACCAAAAGCTGGATGATAGAGATTTTTTACCGTGGAACGGCAAAACCACAGTTATAATTTACTGGTGTATACCAGACTTTTTTAAATAAATATATTTGCGGCTGAACAGTGAGCGACACACTCAAACTGTTTTTTTTTAGGTAAAAATGGCCCAAAAGTGGATAATACAGAGGTTTGAACCGTGGAACTGCAAAATCACACTTCTATTTCTCTTTCCTACACCAGACTATTTTCAACAAATATATTTGTGTCTGAACTGTCACAGACACACTTTTTATTTTTATTTTTTTGGGGGGGGGACGACACCAAAAGGTTAATAAGATTGGTATTTGTACAGTGTGAAGGAGGAAAAAAAAAGGATTTAAATGAGAAAAAAAAGGATTTTTCCTGGCCCCCGAGACCTGGAGCTAAGTCCAGCAATTTCAGCACCAGGAGCACACTGGACTGTAATGCAGCGTTTGCTGGTATAACCACTGCGTCTCCTATGCAGCCTGCCTGCTTGTCTGTCTGATATCTGGGATGGATATTAGTCCTGAGAAGGACTGTTTGTTTGATCTGGCAGCCTTTACAGACCCTACACTAACTATTTCGCAGTATATATCTCTCCCTAAATCAGCAGCGCTGTCCCTACACTGTCTGATCCAGAGCGACTGTGTCCAAGATGGCGGCGCCCGGTTTTAAATACTCGAGGTGACGTTGTGCGGCCAGCCAATCAATGTAATGCCCACAACAAACATGGCTGCGGCATTACAGTGACTGGCTGGCAATCCCTGCATGTTCCTTGGCTCTGTAAAGAGCGCCAAACATGCAGGGCGGAGACCCGAGCTCCCGCCCGAGTAACCCGGAAATGCTCGGTGCTCGCCGAACATCCCGAGTAGCGTGATGCTCGGGCGAGTACCGAGCAGTGTCGAGCATGTTCACTCAACACTAATCACTATGTTTGTGAATAGCAGATCTGCCAGGGGTATATCGCAACTTTCTTTGTGGCATAACTAACTTCAGATGCTGTTTAGGAATCTAAGCAAGCCAATCTAATGGCAGATATTTTCCCAAAACCCACCAACTATTCCAACAAATTTATGAGACTATATGAAAGAAATCTAAAAGGGGTGTCGATAGAGATGATTGAATAAATTTGAATGGAATTTAATTTGACTCGAAATTTGCAAAAATATGCATTCTCCAAAATGCGGATTTCTTAGTAATTCACTGATCATAATTTTTCTGAACTGTAAAGGGCCATCAAATGGTTAAAAAAGATTTTAAAAATACTTATTCTCACCTTACTGCCACTCGCTCTAAAATCCCCGGGCATCTCAGTCTGAGTCCTTCTGGCTCTGATGAGGTCCTGGGCGCTTCTGAGCGCGCATGCGCAAGGTCACGACGCGCGTCTTGACATAGTGACCTTTTGCACGCTTGCACAGAACCCTCGCTTCAGTGCAAGAGGCAGGGATCAGTATATGAGTCGAGGACTGGACAGGTGACAGGAGCAGAGGAGCCAGAGAGGTGAGCGGTGATATGACTATAAAGATTCTTTTAAGTTTTACATCTTAAGTTTATTCTGCTCTGGGATTTATAGAAAAGCCCAACGCATAATAAGGGACATTAAATTTGTGGTGAATAAATTCTCCACAAATCTAATTTTCTGGGAAAAAGCAAGCAAATTATTTTCTTTGCCTAATCTGCTCATCTCTAATTTTCAAATTATGGAAAGTTCATTTTTGTGTTGTCTCTCTCTAAACTTTGGCAGATTACAGGAAATCTGGCTTCTTAACCTCTTGATGTAATTCATAATCTCATCGAATCTTCCAGAACAGGAGCAGGTTTGCTTTTCAAGTTTCTAAAGCTGTCAATATATATTACAGCAGACCTGAGCAAAGTGCGGCCCGTGGGCCATTTACGACCCCATGGCTATTTCTATGCGGCCTGCAGACTAGGACAGCCACAGGGCTGGAAAAAGTGGTGACCTGCACCATACAGCGCACTCTGTCCAGCATCTCGATTTCACCAACATCTGCATCCTCAGGATGCAGATACCGGTAAATATAATGATGGAACAGGATGACATCAGTGCCCTCTTCCACCATTGAGCCTGTGCATCTGATAGCGCGGCAGATGCAATTATGACATTAGATCGCGACTGCTGTGCAGAGCCTCAATACACTGCACAGAATGGAGTACTGCATCTGGGGAACCGGGTTAGGCGAGTTTAATTTTTTAAATTGTCAGTACTTGTGAGAAACATCATACTGCGCATGGGGCTTTATGGGGACATCATACTGTATGGGGGCTGTGTAAGGACAATATACCGTGTGGGAACATCTTACTGTGTGCAGGGCTTTTGGGGGGGACATTATACTATGTGAGGGACTATAAGAGGACACCCTACCATATGGGGACATCATGCTGATTGGGTGGCTGTGTGAAGACATTATACTGTGTGGTTACATCCTACTGCATGAGGGTCAGAAATACCATACTGTGAGAGTGGCTGTGTGAGGAATCATACTGTTTGAGGAATCATACTGCGTGAGGGACTTTGTGGGCACATCTCACCATGTCAGGGGTTGTGTGAGGACATCATACTGTTTGAGGACATCATAGTGCGTGGGAGGCTGTTTGAGGACATCATACTGTGTGGGGACATTATACTGCGTGAGTGGTTGTGTGTGGATATCATATTAAATGGAGGGCTGTGTCGGGACATCACACTGCGTGGGGTTATGTTGGGGAACTTCATACATAACTTTATTAAACATGTACTGCAGACAAATCACACATGTATTCCACACACAAAAAAAGGAACAAATGAGCAGCAAAACCTGCATTTTGAACCCACTGTTTTTACTGGCGATAGAGAAAGTTTTGGCTTAAGAAAAAAATACTGCAGAAACATTGCTTGTGAACATAGCCTTACGTAAACTGTAGCTCAGCTGTCCTCGGTTGTTTCCATTGCTCCACATGTGGTGGCTGGAAATGGACATGGGTTATTGCTTTGATGGGTGTAAACCTTTAAAATAAACAATAGGTGATGTCACAGCTCACCTCCTCTCTCTCCTGTACAATGATTGATAACACCTCTATACAGTAAATAACACAGGATCCACCATTCACAAAAAGTGATGTCACAGCTCACCTCCTCCTCCTGTACAGTGACTGATAACACCTCTATATACAGTAGATAACACAGGATCCACCATTCACAATAGGTGATGTCACAGCTCACCTCTTCTCCCTCACTGTACATAAAATTGGTAACACATTTATATGCAGTTGACAAAACAGGAACCGCCATCTTCAATAGGTGATGTCACAGCTCACCTCCATCCCTTCCTGTGCAATGACTGATTATATTATGACTAATAACTGATCTAGTGTTATCAGCTGTGTATTCACAATAGGTGATGATACAGCTCACCTTCTCCTCCTGTACAATGGCTGATAACACCGCTATATACAGTAGATAACAGCGTTCACCATTCACAATAAGTGATGTCACAGCTCTCCTCCTCCTCCTGTACAACGACTTATAACACCTCTTTATACAGTAGATGACACAGAATCCACCATTCACAATAGGTAATGTCATAGCTCCTCTCCTCCTCCTCCTGTACAATGACTGATAGCATCTCTATATACAGTAGATAACACAGGATCCACCATTCACAATAGGTGATGTCACAGCTCACCTCCTGCCTGTCCTGTACAATGACTGATAACACCTCTATATACAGTATATAACCCAGGATCCACCATTCACAATAGGTGATGTCACAGCTCACCTCCTCCTCCTGTATGACTCTCCCAGGGGGATATGGGGGACTCGGTACCCGGGCCTTTACCTTCTTGGGATGTCACGGCGGTCGGCTCCCGGGCCCGTACCCTGGGGTCACTCCTAAACAGGGTTGTTGCTTGAAGGGATGATAAATGGTTTTGTCTTGTGATGCCACCTGTGATTCCTGGCAATGGGTACCAGCGCTGCTGCAGACCTCCGGGGGTGATGGGATGGCAGCTGGGATGTTTCTGCTCCCCACAGGTGGAGCGGGCCCCCGGGGCAGGGTTGATGGAAGGAATGCATGTGAGAGGTGCCCGGCCGGGTCAGGGGAGAATAACAGGTCCGCACACAGGGGATTCGCTTCAGTACCTTTACTGGTGTAGACGGCAGGTATGGTCCAGGGTACTTAGTAGGAAGGGTGCACTTCTGGACTCTCCCCAGTGAGCGGGTATCAGGCCTCTTGGTCCATTTCTTCCTCTCTCTAAAGCTCCTGACCAGCCTGGAACTAGGCCTAGCTTCCGTAGCGTTTCACTCTCTCACCTGTCTGCTTGGTAGTAAGAACTTTTCTCTGGCTACCACTATCCCTGGATGCTGGGGCCTTCGTGGTTCCTAGCTCTGTAAATGATTATAGCTTCAGGTTGACCAGGGGTTTGGAATTCTCCTGGTATACTGGTTATTTCTACTGGGTGTAGAGGACACTGTAGGCGCAGACCCGGTGTCTGGCTTGTTTTCTGGGTTGAGCTTAAGATGCTCCTCTGCCCCCCTTAACTCCTCTCTCCTCTCCTTGCCTCCGGACACGCTCTAGGCCCTCAGGTTTCAGCACGTGCTTTAGGCCTTGGCTTGCCCTCAGCACAGCCGCTCAACAGGTGCTGCCTCTTCATTGATCTCAAGTGCCAGCACACTCTCCTCTCGTTTCTCTCAAGATGGCTCCCCTTTATATACACCTCCTCTTCGGGTTTTTGTTCAGTGGTCTCTTAATATAAAACCAATAGGGGGCACTTTAGTAAGTGCAACTATTTACAATGGACAGTTTTTGGCTGCTCACAGTCCTCAGCCTGCAAGTCTTTATACCCTTTACGGGTAACTAAATGCACACATATAACTTTTCCAGTTCACACACAAATTTTCTTCTGTACCCTTACGGATAACTATTTACACTGTTCAGTTCCACTTACTTTTGCTCAGTAGTGGTATCCCCGCCGGGGGTATTCTTGATTTTTGCAGACTGACCCAGCGGGGTCAGCAGTCCTAGACTGCAGGGGCATGCCCTCTTCCTCCTCGACCACGCGGTACACCTGGAGGGCCTACCACCCGCGCTCCCCATGGTGTCTGGTGTAAGTGACAAGGTCACCAGGATAAAGGTTTCTGTCGGGATGGCCCTGTTCAAGGTGGGGCTTGACATCCCGCCGATTGACGAAAATATCCCGAGCGAATTGTGGATCCCGTATAAAGCCCCATCCGGCTTCCAGGTCGAATTTGACTATGAGCCCTTCCACCCGGGGACTGGGCTTGACGGACTCGGCCTGGTGGACTTTAGCTTTGGCTGCCTTGTTCCGGGACTCCATCTGCTCCCAGCGCACCCGCCAGGTGCGCCATTCTTTCTCCAACTGCAGGAGTTCTTGCCTGTAGTATTCCTCCCTCTGGAGAGCTTGGGCCTGGGTCTCATGTGGGAATCCCATGAGGTCCCCCTCCCGGTTGTCCCACCTAAATTCTTCTCCTTCCTGGCAGGCAACCTGGGACGCCGATATAGGTGCTAGAGGGGGTCCCTGCTGGTCCTCGAATGTGGCGGACCAGTCATAGGAGGGGGTCCCGTACACCCACTCGGGTGCGGGGGCTGGCGGTTTCGGAAGGGGGCCGAGCAGCAGGTCCGCGGAATAGGCACCCGGGGTTAGAGGTTCCGTGCTCAGAAGCTGCTCTAGGCCGTGTGCACCCGGGGACGGAGAGTTTTGCAGGAGGCCCAGGAGCAGGTCAGCGCTCTCAGCGCCCGGGACAGGGGAACTTCTCCTACCTGCTCCCGTGGCCGCTCCTGTGCTGCACGCTGCCTCCTGGCGCTCATCAGACTCCGCCGGGGCTGGGACGCTGCTGGGGACACGTAGCGCTTGCTGTCGCTGGGTTGAAATCTTCTCTAGCAGCTCCTCCTTCCACCTCGCAACTGCTGCCTGCTGGGCCTCCTCAACTTTGCGGCTCAGCTCCTGCACCTCTGCTTGGAGGAACTCGGTGTCCTCCGGGGTCAACTTGGATATCTCTCCCTCCAGGGTGAGGGGGGTCTCTTGTCATTGCAGGACAGGGGCGGAGACTCGGTCCCGACTTCCGTCCATGCTGGCTGCCGGGTGCAGTATGTCTAGACTGGTCGAGACCACACCCTGTCCCCACTGCTTTTCTCCTCCTCCTCTCCCCTTTCGGGGGCGGTTCCACGGCAGCCTGTTGTCGGTCACTCCTAGGGGTGGTCCCCCCACTTTGATAGACACATCTACATACATGGCCATTGCTGCTTGGGGCAGGCCTCGCTTTCGGCGCCACTCTGGGACCCGGCCCACGATGGGAGGTGTTTCCTTGTTGTCTTTGAGAACGCACATAATGGCGCCCGTTCTTCTGGGGCGGGCGCCACATTCAGTGAAGAAAAACAGTCTCTAGGTGCACAATGCCAGGTGATAACGGGCTTGTTCGAATCCTGTTCATGACGCCAGGAAGAGTATGACTCGCCCAGGGGGATATGGGGGACTCGGTACCTGGGCCTTTACCTTCTTGGGATGTCACGGCGGTCGGCTCCCGGGCCCGTACCCTGGGGTCACTCCTAAAAGGGGTTGTTGCTTGAAGGGATGATAAACGGTTTTGTCTCGTGACGCCACCTGTGATTCCTGGTAATGGGTAGCAGCGCTGCTGCAGACCTCCGGGGGTGATGGGATGGCAGCTGAGATGTCTCTGTTCCCCACAGGTAGAGCGGGCCTCCCGGGGCAGGGTTGATGGAAGGGACGCAGGTGAGAAGTGGCCCGCCCGGGTCAGGGGAGAAAAACAGGTCCGCACACAGGGGATTCGCTTCAGTACCTTTACTGGTGTAGACGGCAGGTATGGTCCAGGGTACTTAGTAGGAAGGGTGCACTTCTGGACTCTCCCCAGTGAGCGGGTAGTAGGCCTCCTGATCCGTTTCTTCCTCTCTCTCTCTGAAGCTCCTGACCAGCCTGGAACTAGGCCTAGCTTCTGTACTGCTTCACTCTCTCACCTGTCTGCTTGGTAGTAAGAACTTTTCTCTGGCTACCACTATTCCTGGATGCTGGGGCCTTTGTGGTTCCTAGTTCTGTAGATGATTGTAGCTTCAGTTGACCAGGGGTCTGGAATCCTCCTGGTATACCGGTTATTTCTACTGGGCGTAGAGGACCCTGTAGGCGCGGACCCGGTGTCCAGCTTGTGTTCTGGGGTGAGCTTAAGATGTTCCTCTGCCCCCCTTAACTCCTCTCTCCTCTCCTTGCCTCCGGACACGCTCTAGGCCCTCAGGCTTCAGCACGTGCTTTAGGCCTTGGCTTGCTCTCAGCACAGCAGCTCAACAGGTGCTGCCTCTTCACTGATCTCAAGTGCCAGCACACTCTCCTCTCGTTTCTCTCAAGATGGCTCCCCTTTATATACACCTCCTCTTCAAGTGCTCCCCTGGTCTGCATCTTCCACCCACACCCACTACATGGTTCCCCCTCACTTCGGTTCCCCCCACTTCAGCCAGGGCCGGGGCCAACAGAAAGCAGTGCAAATTGCCCTTCCAGCCGGTCTGGAGTAGTGTAGTGTTGGTTGCAGGTGTTAGGGTCCTGGGCAGCACCCCATCCTTACCTGAGAGAATGAGATGCCACACCTCTGCATGAGGTGCAATACCTTTGTGGCGACTGAACCCTCAGGGGCGCCACATGTACAATGATTGATAACAACTCTATATACAGTAGATAACACAGGATCCACAATTCACAATAGGTGATGTCGCAGCTCACCTCCTCCTCTTGTACAATGATTATTAACCCCTCTATATACAATAGATAACACATGATCCACCATTCACAATAGGTGACGTCACAGCTCACCCTCTGCTCGTCCTGTACAATGATTGATAACACCTCTATATACAGTATATAACCCAGGATCCACCATTCACAATAGGTGATGTCACAGCTCACTTCCTTCTCCTGTACAATGACTGATAACAACTCTATATACAGTAGATAACACAGGATCCACAATTCACAATAGGTGATGTCACAGCTCACCTCCTCGCCCTCATGTACAATGACTGATAACAATTCTATATACAGTAGATAACACAGGTTCCACCATTCACAACAGGTGGTGTCACAGCTCACCTCCTCCTCCTGTACAATGACTGATAACACCTCTATATACAGTAGATAACACAGGATCCACCATTCACAATAGGCAATGTCACAGCTCACCGCCTCCTCCTCCTGTACAATGACTGATAACACCTCTATATACAGTAGATAACACAGGATCCACCATTCACAATAGGTGATGTCACAGCTCACCGCCTCCTCCTCCTGTACAATGACAGATAACAGCTCTATATACAGTAGATATTGTAGGATCCAACATTCAGAATATGTGATGTTGCAGCACACACCCTCCCCTTTCCTTCACAATCACCAGATCAGAGCATGCTTAGAATAAAAGTTTAGAAGGCTTCTATAGGAAAAATAGTGTCTGAGTAACTCTATTGCTACTAATGTCCACGTAGGAGTAGGAGTCAGCATAGATAGTGAACAAAAAACAAGAATTCTAAAAAATGTAAAAATACAATTAACATAAAAACCTGATTGAAACAACAGGAGCTATAAATTAGGTCAGTAGAGATAGTGCCATGAAAAAAATATGCATTATCAAAAATTAAAAAAAAAAAAAGTATTAGCTACTACTGTAAAGTCCTCCCTAATCTCCTCATATCACCCCATGGGTAAATCCCAGTCTCCCAAACTCCACCTTCTATACTCACCTCTTGATGCTCCTTACATTATCATCTTCCAGAATTTCTTCCAATCATCTCTCATACTCAGGAATTCACTTACCCAACACATCAGACTCCACCATCCAAACTTTCAAAAATAACCAGCCTTCCCCTTTCCGAAATGCCTATATCTTGCAATAACCCTGTCTTGGCTAAAAAGTAATGCAAGCAGCTTCTATCTTTCCTTAATTTCTCTTCCCATCTAGATTGTGAGCCCCTGTCACTCATTAAGCTCATGTTTATTGTACTTGTAGCTTTTATGGTCCCATGTTATGTATATAAACCCCTCTGTGTTTCATATACTGTATATAGTGCCCTGAAAGGTAATCGCAATGGTAAATGATAATTGCTTAAATTATTTTAATTTCCATAGGGGCTAAATGTATATGCAAATATCAAATGGTAAAAAAAGCACTGGCATAACTCAACCTTTTTTAGGCAGTCTCAATGGAAACAACTCATGTCATAAAGAAGTGGTGAAGTTTCTTGTTCTAAAGCAATTATATATTACAGGGTAAATAAAATCTTAAGTAGGCAAAATAATATACTGTGCAACTTAATATTTAAAATAGAAAGGTAAAATACAGACCAAATAAGGCCCCTTTGTGCCAGAAATTTAGAAGAAACTATGAATCACATGAATCATAGGTATAAATAGATTAAAAACATGAGGAGGGTTTTTTTTATATTAAAACGCGTTGTTATTGATTACTGCAGCTCATGACTATTTTATCTTCCGTGACTAAACTCTACTTTCTCCAATTTATCCTGAATACTGCAGCCAAGTTCATATTTCTGTCCAGCCACTACACCGATGCCTCCACCCTGTGCCAATCATTGCACTGGTTGCCCAATCGCTACAGAGTACAACATACAGTTATCACACTCACTCGCAAAGCTCTCCACAATGCTTGACTGCCCTACATCTCCTCTCTCATCTCTATCTTCCACCCTACCTGTCCTCTTCACATTGCTGCACTGCCCAAAATCTCCTCCCTCATTTCTCTCTACCACCATACCTGTCCCATTTACAATGCTGCACCACCCTAAACTTTCTCCTTCATCTCTATATTCCACCCCACCCATGTTATCCGATCTGTTAACAATCTGAGAATAACATCCTTCAAAGTCTATTCTTGTGCTGCATGAGTTCTCTTAAATGCATCAAGCTAATACCCAGTGTCTACAATTCAATATTTGCCCTAAAAACACTTCTTTTTATTCTGGCCTATTATCATTTCTCTTCAATTTATATGCAGAAGCTATTTTCAGGAAGGCTGGACTTGCCGAAAAAGAAGGAATCAAAATTGCTGGACGAATCGTCAACAATCTCGAATACGCAGATGATACAACATTGATAGAAACAAACATAGATGGAATGAAGGGCTTATTAAGGAGTGTTAAAATGGAAAGCTTGAACATGGGACTGCAACTCAACACAAAGAAAACAAAGATATTGACTACTGCCAGGTACAACCGGGACACATTTGAGACGGACGGCGACGAACTGGAAGTTGTAAAGGACTTCTGTGGCGCCCCTGAGGGTTCAGTCGCCACAGCAGTACTGCACCTCAGTTTGAGGTGTGGTATCTCCTCTTTCAGGTAAGGATGGAGAATTTCTCAGGACCCCATTTCTCAGGGAGGGCTTCACAACTTGGCGTAGTCGGCAGGATTGCGTGCCAGCAGCAACGGAAGAAGAAAATCCCATTGTCGGCGGGTACTGTGCGCCTTTTCACAAAAAGACTGTCGTTTCACACTTAGCGTGGCGCCGCCCAAGAAGAACGGACGCCATTATGTGCAAAAACAACAGCAACCAAAATCTTCCCATCGTGGGCCTGGCTCCCCAATGGCGCCAAAAGTGCAGACCGCTCCCTCCAGCAGAGACTGTCCGCATAGTAGTGTCCGTCAAAACGGATGGGACATTCCTGGGAGTGCCCGTCAGCCAGCCGCCCTGGAGCCGCCCCAAAAGAAGGAGGAGGAGACCACACCTTGCAGCCAACATGGACGCAGCAGAGGAGAAGTCCTCCGAGGCCTCCGACGCTGGCCCCCAAGCTGCCACCTTCCTCGGTATGAAGGGAATACACATGACCCCGGAGGAGGCCGAGTTCCTCTGTGGAGAAACCCATGACCTGACCCGGAGGGTCGAAGAGACCCAGCGATTGGCCGCCGCGGAGTTTAGAGAGGCGGTGCTACAGAGGATCCAGGCCCGCCGCCAGAGCTCGTCATGTCGGTCCATGGAGGCCGCAGCCCAGGCGGAGGAAGCCCCGGAGGCCGTGCGCAACCCAGGAGCAGGTAAGGTGGAAATCCCCAGCCCGGGCTTGGGACGCACGGAAAGCCTCCTTGATCTCTTTACGGTACCCCAGTCCCCGGGTGCCATCATATGGGAGCAGCTATCGGCTTCGGAGGCCGAGGCCCAAGCCACCGCCGACACCGGAGGCCTGCTATGCCTCCCGGCTCCTGGCCCAGAAAGTCCTGCGTTTCATGGGGTGTCCACCTGCCCCAACTCAGACTGTTCCACACCAGTAGAGGGTCTGCAGCGGGCCCCGCTTTTGCCACTCCCCGCACCTCCAGTTACCTGCCCGGAGGCAGAAGAGTATGCCTGGGACAGCCAGGGGGGCGACCTGATGGGCTTCCCCCAGGAGACCCGGGCTGAAGCGCGGAGGAGGGAGGAGTTCTGTAGGAATGAACTGTGCCAGCTGGACAAGAAGCGTCACCAAAGGGAGGTCCGCTGCGAGTGCCTGGAGGTGCGAACCAAGGCCGCAAAGTCGCGGGCCCGCCAGGCAGAGGCCACCCGTCCAAGCCCCCAGGAGGAAGGCCTGATTGTGCGTTTCCACCAGGAGGCCGGATGGGGCTTCATTCGCAGCCCACAGTTCCACCGAGACGTTTTTGTTAACCGGCAGGGACGTCGAGCCGCGGCTGGAGCAGGGTCACCCAGACCGGAACCTTTACCCGGGTGACCTGGTGTCCTATACCCGTCACCACGGGCAGCGTGGGTGGTACGCCCTGGACGTCCACAGGGTGTTCAAAGGGGATGCCCTCACCCATCTGCCAACAAGGGATCGGTCAGGCTCTGTCGGTAAAAATGAGCCTTTTCCCCAGTGGGGATACTTTGACTAAGCGGCCCAGGAGGCTGAACCTCCATGTAGAAAGTTAACTTTTGTTTACACCCGGATTTCAGTTTACAGAGACATTTGTCCCTGCGGACACTGGCAGTAGACAGACTCCCTATTGTATATAGTTTTGCATCTATTTAGGTGCTCCCTATTGGTTTTATGCAAAAACCACTTCTACTTCTACCTCAGACCTCAGAAGTAAAACCTGTCTGGAGTGGCTCTCCTGGAGGTCCAACTCAGGATCTCCATGCCCTGCAGCCACCCCAGGGCCTACGTTGAGGGTTTGGGACAGGTCCCTCATGCTGCTGAACTGACACTTTTCTACAATGTTTTCTGCTGATCTGTCTACATGCATAATGTCTCTTTACTGTTTTTCTACATTTATACTATATTATATTTATATATATATATATCATGTAACGTTAGAAGTGTCCTTACCTCCCATAAAGGGAATATTGTTATTGTTATACAAAAAAATTGAAGTCTGTACCTGTATTTTACTCTATTGCAGCCCGTGGACGTGCTGTGTTTCACCAGGGGGGAATGTGGTGCCCCTGAGGGTTCAGTCGCCACAGGGGTACTGCACCTCAGTTTGAGGTGTGGTATCTCCTCTTTCAGGTAAGGATGGAGCATTTCTCAGGACCCCATTTCTCAGGGAGGGCTTCACACTTCATCCTCTTCGGATCCATGATCACTCAAGATGCAGCAACACCAGAAGTCAATAGGAGGATAGCTATGGGCAAATCAACAATGAAGTCACTGGACAAGGTCTTCAAATCGAGGGACATTTCACTGGTGACAAAGATGCGGCTCGTACATAGTCAGGTCTTTTCTGCAGTAACATACAGATGCGAAACCTGGACGATAAAGAAACAAGAGAGAAGAATCATTGGCGCCTTCAAAATGTGGTGCTGGAGAAGGATGTTATCAATACCATGGATGGCAAGAAGAACACACAACTTAATTTTGGAACAAATCAAGCCAAAACATGTCACTCGAAACAAGGATCACCAAGCTATGACTTATTTACTATGGACACATCATACGAAGAGAGCAATCACTAGAGAAGGACATCATGGTGGAAGAATAGAAGGAACAAGGCGACGAGGAAGACCAGCAACCCGATGGCTTGATGATATCAAAAGAATGGGGGAGAAAACACTGGTGGACCTATCTAGGCTTGTACAAGATCGATCTTCCTTCAGATCATTCATCCATCAAGTTGCCGCAACACGAGATCAAGCCAAAGGCTGATAAAAAAAAAAAACTATTTTATGCATGCCCTAAAAACACCACTTTTTAGGCTGTCCTATCACATCCCCTCTTTATATTACTTTCCTCTGTTTCCTCCTTGCTACATTTTTTCTTTTAATCATTTGTCTCCTGTACCCTCCATGGGCTCAGTAACACCTGGTATCTGTATATATACAGATAATAGCTGGTGGTGACCTGTTCATGGAGATTTTTCAAAAATACCCTTACTCTTTACAAATATGGTTGGACCATACACTACAATCACGTTTTACCTTTTGCAAAGTGCTATGGAAAACGTTGGCTCTATATAAATATAAATTAATTTTATTATTATTTCTATACATTTTATCGGTTTTTGACGACTTTGTCTGTGTCCATTATTACTACCTCAGAAGAGTCGTGCCGAGTCTGAACCATTTTTACCATTTCTTGTTTACACTACTGATGACTATTTGGATATTACCAAAGTCCCAGGCCAAGGTTGCTGCAACCTTCTTCATCATATCTGTGATTATTCATGTACATGCATATACTGGTTGTTGTTATGTCTGTCACACACCATTATAGGTGAACAAGGCTCCATGTAAGCAGTGGTGATTGTGATCCCCATATTGTGCCTTGTACACTTCTTATCATGGTGCCAGTAGACTCTATATTACAGCGATCAGTGAGTAACACCATCACACTTACAGCAATTTGTAAGAATTAATCCCCAGCTCTGGAGCAGCTCAGCTGTTTGCCACCAGTAGCCCGGCCTCGGGGGTGTCATTAGCTGCTAATTATCCTCATGTATTAGCCATTAAACATATTTAGAAGGAAACTGGCTTTTTTCATTAGCATTGTTAACATAAAGTGTAAGTTGGTAAAAACCACTGTCCCTGGGAGATTGTTATGCATTTACATTGAACTAAAACCCTCCCTGATGATGTGTGAAACCATGATACAATAAATGTACTATTACATGACCGTGTACACTATAAAATTGCTTATCTATAGAGAAGACAAGGAAGAAATGCTAATGAGGCTTCAACGGTGCTCAACACTGCTATGCCTGTAAACCAGGGATGTCAAACTCAAACACACAGAGGGCCAACATGAAAAACTTGGACAAAGTCACGGGCTAACCAGTATACAGTATAATGGGCCCCACAAAGTCCTCCATACAGTATAATGGGCCCCATATAGTCCTCCATACAGAAAAATGGGCCCCACATAGTCCTCCATACAGAATAATGGGGCCCACATAGTCCTTCATACAGAATAATGGGCCACACATAGTCCGATATACAGAACAATGGGCCTTACATAGTCCTCCATACAGAACAATGGAGCCCACATAGTCCTCCATACAGAATAATGGACCCTATATAGTCCTCCATACAGAATAATAGGCCCTACATAGTCCTCCATACAGAATAATGGGCCCCACATAGTCCTCCATATAGAATAATGGGCCTCACGTAGTCCTCCATACAAAAAATAATGGGCCCCACATAGTCCTCCATACAGAATAATGGGCGCCACATAGTCCTCCATACAGAATAATGGGCCCCACATAGTCCTCCATACAGTATAATGGCCCCACATAGTCTTCCATACAGAATAATGGGCCCCACATAGTTCTTCATACAGAATAATGGGCCCCACATAGTCCTCCATACAGTATAATGGCCCCACATAGTCCTCCAAACAGAATAATGGTCCCACATAGTGCTCCATACAGTATAATGGGCCCTCACATAGTGCTCCATACAGAACAATGGGCCCCACATAGTTCTCCATACAGAATAATGGGCCCCACATAGTCCTCCATACTAAATTATGGGCCCCACATAGTCCTCCATACAGAATAATGTGCGCCACATAGTCCTCCATACAGAATAATGGGCCCCACATAGTCCTCCATACAGTATAATGGCCCCACATAGTCCTCCATACAGAATAATGGGCCCCACATAGTCTTCCATACAGAATAATGGGCCCCACATAGTCCTTCATACAGAATAATGGGCGCCACATAGTCCTCCATATAGTATAATTGCCCCACATAGTCCTCCATACAGAATAATGGTCCCACATAGTGCTCCATACAGTATAATGGGCCCTCACATAGTGCTCCATACAGAATAATAGCCCCACATAGTCCTCCATACAGAATAATGGTCCCACATAGTGCTCCATACAGTATAATGGGCCCCACATTGTCCTCCATACAGTATAATGGGCCCCACATAGTTTTCCATACAGAATACTGGGCCCCACATAGTGCTCCATACAGTATTATGGGCCCTCACATAGTGCTCCATACAGAATAATGGGCCCTACATAGTTCTCCATACAGAATAATGGGCCCCACATAGTCCTCCATACAGAATAATGGGCCCCCACGTAGTCCTCCATACAGAATAATCGCCCCACATAGGGGTGGGGGTTCTGGTGTCGCAGGCAAAATAAAAACACCCTGCAGGCCACATTTGGCCCATGGGCCAGAGTTTGACTTGTATGCTGTAGAGGATACAGGAGTAGCAGGTCCTGGTGCAAACATGGGGCCAAAGACCAACCTTGCCACCTAAGAGAAGGCTTCAAGCTTTTTCAGCATGGCTGATAAGTCTCCTTACACTGACATGTCACTCTCCATAAGGAGAAATGTTACCCCTTAAACCCCAGTTGGAGCCCTTTCATACAGTCAAATCAGATCTAATATTTTGCACTGACGAGGGGCAAAACCCCAAAACACGTGTCTGCATATTGATATTCTGGTTTGGCTTTTATCCTAAGTCATGTGGTAAGGCTAGTTAAAGGGTCGATATTGACTTTTAGGATTGCTACTTTCAATAGGTGGCACTAGAGTTCAAGTCTCTCTCTGAACAGAAAATTTGCATACTTAGTCTCTGATCTTAAAATACAAGAAGTCTTTTGTCTTAAAGATGTTATTCCATCAACATAATTTATCACTTAACTACAGGATTGGAGCAAAATGTATTATTGGTGGGGGTCCAACCATTGGAACCACCACCATAGACTTGAACAAAAAGATTTGTCCAGGTGCCATGTCAGTAGTCTGTGGCCACCAGATGAGAGTGTGACGCCCAGCTGTGCTTGGTATCACAGATCCTAGAAGGGTGTATTGATGGATTCCTCCACAAGAGGCCCCCATAACCATTCACACATCTCCACCTTCCACCTCAGACCAGCAGAGGGAGCCCGTTAGGGATAGATAAGTAGGGAAGGTGGAGCCAGGCTGCAGTTAGTCGGAGTCTAGACTGGAGTCGACAGAGAGCAAACCTGTTGAGAGAGTTCCTGCAGAGTGAGACACAGAAAGAGGTCAGTCTGCAGTGGAGCACAGTCGAGACTCAGTTGTAGCTCAGAGAGGTGAGCTTTAGGTGTGCCGGCGCCATAAGAACGGTGAAGCGCGGCAAGCTGCCGTTAGTGTGAGTAGCCTAGTGAGGGCCCAAGTAGGCCGAAGGCAAGTGGAGAGTTAGTAGATATGGGGCAGAGGAGCTTAACTAGCTCACCCCGAATACTTTACCGGACACCGGGTCCGAAGCTTACCGGGATCTCCACGACCCAGTAAGATAAACCGGAATCCCTGGAGAACTACAAGTCCCAGGATCGCTAAAGTGCTGATACGTAACAGAGCCAGGAGACACTTAGGCCCTGTAAATCGGGAGCGTGCACTCCAAGAAAAGGCCCTACCACAAGGTCAGCCAGCGCAGGACAGAGACAAAGTTAGGCCTAGCTCCAGGCAGGTCAGAAACTTACTATGCAGAGGCAAGAGACAGGAGGCCTGAAACCCGCTCATTGGGGAGGATCCTGATATGCACCCTTCACCCTACAGTGCTCTGGGACGTGCCTGAATTTCCATCAGTAAAAGGTACTGAAGTGACTATCGTGTCTGTCCCTGTTCTTGCTCTGACCCGGCTGGGTCTTGTCTGTCCTCCATACCCCGTCATACACTGCCCTGAGGCCTAGCTCCACCTGTGGGGAGCTATACCATCCGGCTGCCTTATCATCGGCCTCAGTGGACTGCGCAGCGCTGGTGATCCTCACCAGAAGGCACAGGTGGCGTCACAAACTCTTTTATAAACTTAACAAATTATCCACCCTTTTTAAGGAGTGACCCCAGGGTACGGACCCGGGAGCCGACCACCGAGACATCCCTAAAGGCCAGGCTAAAGGCCCGGGTACCGAGTCATCCCCATTCCCCTGGGCGAGTCAAGAGTCCTTCAAGCCTCCTCTAATAAGCAGGCATACCTGGCACTTCTTCTGATTTGTAGACCTGGCACTTGTGATACAATGAAATTATGAGAGGCCAACTAATCAGAAGAGTATCGGTGAGATTGGAAGAGTTTTGCAGAGATCTGGTCCAACAGCCATGGTCTATTAATATGGCTGCAAGACTAGGGTCCTCCACTCTACTCCACCAATCATGAGAATGACTACACACAAGACCACGACTCCTTTCACTGTCGACGGTGGATGCACCCTCTGTTTGATAAACCCATAGAAGTGAACGAAATGGTGGTCATCGATGCACACTCCTGCAATACTGCTATTTGCAATAGACTTTGGGACCCCTTTCTCAGTAATGTAGGGGTCTCAATGATCAAATTCCCATTGAACATACTTTCGTTCTCACCTTTCCTGTTGGGTTCCTCAATTGCAAAAATTATTATCTTATAATTTCTAACCTAATTTTCAGTATCAGTGGCCACATTATTGGTAAAGATCCAAAAAAAGAAGAAGAAAAGTCGGTTCAAAAATATTTGTTGGATAGACCTACATAAAAACCTAAAAAAATAACCCTTGATATTTTATACATTTCTAATATTTAACCATTAAACCATTATTTAATTCCGCCATCATTTATTTATCCTTCATGCAATGTTCTCGTTAACGGTTTGAAGGGTTAATCCATTGCTTTCAATGTTAAATGAATACCTTCCCACAAAAACATAACTAACCGGTCCCCACAAGCCTTGTAAATGTGCACACCCCCATAGCGAGATGGTGTTTAAATCTGTCAGGGAGGCTGGATATTGCCTTCTTAAGTGGACTCTACTGTATTACAAGCTTCTGTGGTAATACTGACCTGAATGTATCTCCATTTTATGTACTTAAATATTCATAAGGAGCTTTGCAACATTAATATCTTAGATGGCTTACAAGAACACTTAAATAATGTGTCCTGCTCCCTCTCACCGGCAAAAAAAAAAAAAAAAGTCCCAGCCGTTTCCAATTTGTGTAATGCATTGGGCCATTTTAATAATTGTTTAGGGATTTAAACCACTGGTTCCGCTGGTTGACGGCACATAGTGTAATTATTTTGTCAGCCGCTCTTATCTTGTGTTAATCCTGCTTGTTTTAGAAGCAGAAAGTGAAAGATTAGTTAAGGAGAACACCGGGGAGAGCAGACGCTGGGTCAAAAAATTGGCCAACATTGGTATTTGTGCACAATGACCGCACAGTGGGGTGGTTGGGTCCTCTTCTTGTCTGTAAATAATCTAGGCAGTGTTGTGAAAAAAGTATCTACCCCCCCTTTCCAGATTTTATTTAATTGATTTTATAATTTTATCTGACACCTATGTCACCTTATTCATTTTATCTCAATTTGAACAAATGTATTAAGATGGAACATGATTTTGTGTCACTTTACTAATTTTTAATCAGAAAATTACCTATTGTTTAAGTCGTGCTTTTGTGTTACATGTTGATACATGTGTTTTTTAAACAATTTTAGCAAAAAAAAATTCAACATCATCTTTGTTAAACATTAAAATTAGTAATCTTGCAATTTTCACACTGACCACTGGTAAATTTTAGATTCTTCTGAAAAATTTTCAGCAGAATTGCAATGATTAATAACACTTCTATACACAGCTGATAACACAGGATCCACCATTCACAATAGGTGATGTCACAGCTCACCTCCTCCCCCTCCTGTACAATGACTGATAACACCTCTATATACAGTAGATAACACAGGATCCACCATTCACAATAGGTGATGTCACAGCTCACCTCCTCCTGTATAATGACTGATAACTCCTCTATATACAGCTGATAACACAGGATCCACCATTCACAATAGGTGATGTCACAGCTCTCCTCCTCCCCCTCCTGTACAATGACTGATAACACCTCTATATACAGTAGATAACACAGGATCCACCATTCACAATAGGTGATGTCACAGCTCACCTCCTCCTGTATAATGACTGATAACTCCTCTATATACAGCTGATAACACAGGATCCACCATTCACAATAGGTGATGTCACAGCTCACCTCCTCCCCCTCCTGTACAATGACTGATAACACCTCTATATACAGTAGATAACACAGGATCTACCATTCACAATAGGTGATGTCACAGCTCTCCTCCTCCCCCTCCTGTACAATGACTGATAACATTTCTATACACATCTGATAACACAGGATCCACCATTCACAATAGGTGATGTCACAGCTCACCTCCTCCCCCTGTACAATGACTGATAACACCTCTATATACAGTAGATAACACCGGATCCACCATACACAATAGGTGATGTCACAGCTCACCTCCTCCTCCTGTACAATGACTGATAACACCTCTATATACAGTAGATAACACAGGATCCACCATTCACAATAGGTAATGTCACAGCTCACCTCCACCTCCTGTACAATGACTGATAACACCTCTATATACAGTAGATAACACAGGATCCACCATTCACAATAGGTGATGTCACAGCTCTCCTCCTCCCCCTCCTGTACAATGACGGATAACATTTCTATACACATCTGATAACACAGGATCCACCATTCACAATAAGTGATGTCACAGCTCACCTCCTCCCCCTCCTGTACAATGACTGATAACACCTATATACAGTAGATAACACAGGATCTACCATTCACAATAGGTGATGTCACAGCTCACCTCCTCCTCCTGTACAATGACTGATAACACCTCTATATACAGTAGATAGCACAGGATGCATCATTCACAATAGGTGATGTCACAGCTCACCTCCTCCTGTACAATGACTGATAACACCTCTATACACAGCTGATAACACAGGATCCACCATTCACAATAGGTGATGTCAAAGCTCACCTCCCCTCCTCCTCCTGTACAATGACTGATAACACCTCTGTATACAGTAGATAACAGAATCCACCATTCACAATAGGTGATGTCACAGCTCACCTCCTCCTCCTGTACAATGACTGATAACATCTCTATATACAGTAGATAACACAGGATCCACCATTCACAATAGGTGATATCACAGCTCACCTCCTCCTCCTGTACAATGACTGATAACACCTCTGTATACAGTGGGCATTATACTGTGTGTGAGAGGCTGTGAGCACATCATACTGTGTGTGGCTGTGTGTACTGTGCGGGCATCATACTCTGTATGGTAGGCACTGCGAGTGTGGTCCAATTTTCACAGCCTTAAAGAATGGAGAAGATGGATAATTTTTTTTTTCCTCTCTCCATGTCCGAGAAAAACTAATGCCACTCTCATCAAAATTCCATCAGAATAATTGGACGGTTTATCTCAAATGTGGAGACATCGGTCATGTGAATCCACCCTTTGGACGATATTACTGCGTGCGGTACAATTTGTGGCACTATTGTAGTATCTGAGAATGTATTGGCTAACAGATGGAAAAACGCATCAGCTTTAGGTTTACCCTGAGGTTTCGAGGGACAAATCTCCTTTATTTGCTGATTCCTCGGTGTCCTATCCAAGTGGTCTGCAGTCTCTTCTCTCTGTATTTTCTTTCTAAGCCCTTCACAACGAGAAGTTAAAAAGCCTAAGTGATAGACAAGCGGTGTCCGTGCACTTCCACTGAGTAACGTGCATGTCTAATGAATGTACTTCTTTACATCGCTAAACACTAATTACACAGCTGGTTAAGTCGGTAATGGACAGAAATATTGTTTCTCATTTCCTCTTCGTAACGTCCATGTTCCTCTCAGAAATTAATGAGGTTCAAAAAGCAGATTTGCAATCCAGGATTTTTTTTTTGTAGGCAGTATGACATCTATGGATCTTGTTTTACTCAAAGTATTATATGTTCTGAAATATCTTCAGAGGAGCAAAGGTTGAATATCATGGGTGGTAATAATGGGTAAAATAGACAAGAGGGTCCGATGGTGATTCGAGGAAGAAGTTCTTCTCAAACCGGGATTTACCACCGCTCGGCCTTTTTGCCCCTTCTCATGCTTCAGCTGAAGACGTAAGTGGTCTTAGGATCTTCTGACTGATGACCCATCTAAAACTGTATTGCTAGCATGAAGTCTATCAGAAATCACTCAACTAGTTAGAAAAAACTGAATTAGTATTATGCAGGCAGCAAAGAGCAGCAAGATCAGCCTGGTAGATGTCACATGGGACGGTCCTTATGGAATAATAGTATATGGGCCCCTCGCCCTCCAGTAGGTTATTTTAGAAACCTTCCATATTAGCTCAATCCTTTACATGCTGCATTTTCAGTATGTCCACCCTTGGGTATGTAATACTTTATTTTGGGTCAAAAGGAAATCTATATTAAAAGGGTTATCCGGGTTCTTTTTTTTCCCTATGGAGCTAAGCACTTACCAGCAGGTAGTTACTATTTACCTGCCTGCTGTGCCCGGAGAGGTCACAGACCACTGCTCCCAGTGATTCTCCTGCTTCCTGTGATGTCACATCAGCAGAGCAGTTCCCTCTCTTCTGCTCTGCTCCGTTAACGGGGTATCACTACAGACATGGTGTTGATTGTCAGCCAGCTCCCAGATGTGTTAGTTTGAGACACCTGTCAATCAACATGACGTCGACAAGAGCACTCCGTTGACAAAGCAGAATGGAAGAAAAGGAACTGCTCTGTCGATGTGATGTCACAGGAAGCAGGAGAATTGCTGCCAGGAGCGGTCTGTGACAGCTCTGAACAGTGAGAGATCATCGAAATAGCCCCTCTAAAATGCTGCCCAATATATAGTCAGCATGTTGTAGAGCAGGAGGAGCTGAGCAGATTCATATTTTAGAAACTGATTCATCATTGCTTCTTCAGTCTAGTATAGCGTGTCTTGTCCCTGTTTGTCTTTGTTTGCGTCATGTTCATCTTTTTCTTTACACCTTTCGCAATAGGTCATGGCGTCATCATGAGCTGAGACCTTAAGCATGCATGGGTCTCCCAGGACCATCCAAAGCCAGACGTCGTGGCCCAGCGTGAGAGACCTGGGAATTTCAGTGGCGGCGATCAATAAATTGTGGCAAGAACCGAACAGTGGATGGTGTGGAACGGAGGGTCCAGGAAAGTGAGCATTGAGATGAGTATAAGGATTTTTTTTAGATTTTTTACATATTAAACTTATGATGCTCTTTGGTCTGGGGACATCCCAGAGCATAATAGTGGGCATTAAATTTAAGGAAAATAACTTCTCGCTAACCGAATTTCCCAAGAAAAATCACGCAAACAGGTGAATTTTGCTTCATCCGCTTATTTATAGTATATTCACCAGAGATGAGTGAATCAATCCACAGAGGATCATGTTCAAGATGAATTTCAAATTCAAACATTTTGAGATTCGATTCACGGTTCACAAAAAAAAATCTTGCCCGACACAATTTCCAACACTGCTGAAGCATCAGAGAGTGGGCTAATGTTATTTTGTGTTGTCGTGTGGGTTTCCCCATAATGCCCTGCAGCTATGACATCTAGCGAATTATCATACCTTGTACAGCTGTAACGTTGCACGTGGCAGTAGCCGCAGGCGAGGCACTCGTCTTCAGCACCCCGGCACATTACATGAAAGTGAGGGTCCCTTCTGGTTGTGCGGACTTGTGCTGTGAGGGCCTTACACTCTTGTAGGCGGCATGTAGCTGGTGTTGTGGGCTTGCCAGGGCCAGATGTATCACAGTTTAATGAGTGAGACCACCATTGCAAAATAAACTCTTTACTGAACGGTGACTAGATAATGGTTATATACAGGTGCATCTCACTAAATTAGAATATCTTCAAAAAGTTAATTTATTTCAGTTCTTCAATACAAAAAGTGAAACTCCTATATTATGTAGAGTCATTATAAACAGAGTGATCTATTTCAAGTGTTTATTTCTGTTAATGTTGATGATTATGGCTTACAGCCAATGAAAACACAAAAGTCATTATCTCAGTAAATTAGAATACTTTATAACAACAGCTTGAAAAATGTTTTTAAAATCCGAAATATTGGCCTGGTGTCTCTCATCTTCCTCTTGACAATACCCCATAGATTCTCTATAATAGATTCTCTATGGGGTTAAGGTCAGATGAGTTTGCTGCCAATCAAGCACAGTGATACTGTTGTGTAAACCAGGTATTGGTACTGTTGGCAGTGTGGACAGGTGCCAAGTCCTGCTGGAGAATGACATTTCCATCTCCAAAAAGCTTGTCGGCAGAGGGAAGGATGAAGTGATCTAAAATGTCCTGGTAGAGGGCTGAGCTGACTTTGGTCTTGATAAAACACAGTGGACCTACACCAGCAGATGACATGGCTCCCCAAACCATCACTGATTGTGGAAACGTCACACTAGACCTCAAGCAGCTTGGATTGTGGCCTCTCCACTCTTCCTCCAGACTCTGGGACCTTGTGGAGTGTGTCAATGACTGCCTTCTGGACATCTGTCCAGTCAGCAGTCTAATGGACTAATGGACCTTTTTAAATGCTTAGGAAGCCTTTGCAGGTGTTTTTTGTTAATTATTTTAATTTACTGAGATAATGACTTTTGTGTTTCCATTGGCTGTAAGCCATAATCATCAACATTTACAGAAATAGTGATGAGCGAGCATGCTCGTTACTCTAGATTTACGAGCATGCTCAGGTGTTTTCTGAGTATCTTCATTGTGCTCAGGTGTTATGTTTGAGTCACTCCGTGTGCATGATTTGCAACTGTTTGACAGCTTTAATACATGTGAGGAATGCCTGTTTCTTAGGCATTACTCACATGTATTAAAACTGTCAAACAGTCACAAATCATGCACACGGAGTGACTCAGACATAACACCTAAGCACAATGAAGATACTCGGCGAGCACCCGAGCATTCTCGCCGAAAGAGTTAACAGTACATACTCACTCATCACTAAATGGAAATAAACACTTGAACTAGATCACTCTGTTTGTAATGACTATATAATCTATGAGTTTTACTTTTTATATTGAAGAACTGAAATAAATTTACTTTTTGATGATATTCTAATTTAGTGAGATGCACCTGTAGGTGGGATAGCGGACACAAAGTCTTATGGTCGTTTCTTTCACAGTATGAAACATTTTTCCACACAGTATCCTTCCTCTGTAGTCTACTCCAGGGCTTTCAAGGCAACTCAGCTTTAACGCTCCACTCCTGATTAACAAGTCTACTTTACTTGCTTAGCGGTTCCGTGTCCTATTTCTTCCACTACTGGCTCCCTGGATCTTCCGCTTTGGGGCCCTTTACTAGTCTCAGTCTCAAAGTCCTGTTAAGGCCCATTACCTTCTGCGTTACAAGCTCAAGGTCTCGTGGCTAGGTGTCCTCTTCTAGGACCCGACTCCGGAAGGTCACTCTGCCTCTTCCTCAGGATCTCGCTATTCCTCTTTCTTCAGTCTCCACTCACTCAGGGTCACCCTCCGATGCAGCAATTCTCACTTCACACTCCAGACCTTATCTGCCTTCCTAGCAGGAAGCAGTCACTCCAATTAATGCTAAGCCCTTCCCACTGTGGGCTAGTCCCAAACATTAACTCCTAACTTACCCTATAGTCAATTATCTACATTATCCATTACATCGCTACACACATTACGCAATATTTACACAAGACACAATTCACATAACACTTTACATGACGCGCCCCCTGGGGCCGTTCGGTACTCGGTAGCCGGGCCGGTTGGTTCTATTGGGATAGTCACGGTGGCAGTGACCCGGTCCGTGGCCCAGGGCGGTCAATAATAAAGAGTGTCAATTTGGGGAATAAGGTTTTTGGGGATAAAGTTTGTGACGCCACCCGTGGTATGCGGCTATATGTGGCCACCGCTGCTATTCAGATCCACTGGGGCTGTTGGTGACGCAGCAAAGATGGTTCAGCTCTCCACGGGCAGAGCTAGGCCTCAGGGCAGTTTATAGTGATTGAGAGGTGGATGTTGTCGGTGTAGTACCATGCAGGCGGCGCAGCAATTAGTCAAGGACACAGTGGGGTGCAGTCTTCAAATATTTACTCACAGTTACCAAGATGCTCCAGGTTACAACCGCCGAATTATAACTGTCCTGTGTCCACCAGGGAAGTGATCCAGCCAACTCTCAGATAACTTATGTGGCGCCCCTGAGGGTTCAGTCGCCACAGGGGTACTGCACCTCAGTTGAGGTGTGGTATATCCTCTTTCAGGTAAGGATGGAGCATCTCTCGGGACACCACTTCACCACTCAACACTACACCACTCCTGTCCTGAAGGGGGCCTAAGTGCACCAGGGTGCTGCCCCGGCCCAGGATAGAGGAGATGGGGGGGAACCAAAGATAGGGGGAACTATGTAGTGGGTGAGGGTGGAGGACACAGTTTTATGCAACACTTATTCTTTCATATTTAACTTACGGCCATCTTAGGTTCAAGGTCTTTTGATTGTGATCTTCATCTGTGATTGTGGTCCTCTGCTAGAGTCTGCATCCTACTGAAGATACACGGTCCTCGTTCTCTGGCCTTGAGACGAGGAGCGGGTCAGAGTTAACCACTGTCTCTACCCGGTCAAGGTCCTTACCTAAGAAGGCCTGGAGGGGAGCAGAGGAGATAGGCTCCACAGGCAAAGGATCCCAGGGGGGTGCGGACGGAGCGGCATACGCCACCTGTATTCTCTATTCTGGCCTAGTCAGAGGGATTCCTGCTGCAAGAGGGGTGACCGGCCCCCGATATCTGACTTTGTCACTTCACGTCTCAGTCAGAAAAGCCCGGAGGCTTAGTGGATCCCGGGAGGGATACAGATGGAGCGGCCTACGCCACCTGTACCTCTCTACCTGCGTTTATCCAGTGGGACTCGGCCTTACATCTTGTTCTAACCACACAAACAGTCAGGAGAAGGCTTAGTGGGGGAGAACTCACCAAGGAGAGGAACACACACTAGAGGGGTCTCGACGGGTGCTCCTGATCTACCTGGGAAGTGCTGGACCCCCTTCCCGGTGGCCGCAGCACGCCGTGAGGAGCAGAGGGAAGCTTTGTGGCTAAAGTTCATCTGAATGTGAGTAAAAACCCTGGATGACTTCACACCCCGCTTCAGCCTGTTATTTCCCTTGTGGCACTGCACCCACCATCTTCCCTCACACTGCCCTGAGGCCTGCTCCGCCTGCGGGGAGCCGTCCCATCTAAGCTGCCTGTAACACCGGCCTCAGTGGACTGAAGCAGCGCTGGTGTCCATCATCGGAAACCGTAGGTGGCGTAGTCGAAAAATACCACTCTTACTTGAATGGCAATTAAAAATCCCCTTTTATGTTACCGCACTGGGCACGGACCGAGTCCAGGCCACGACTGCTTCCACCGCTATCCTTTACACCGACCTGGCTCCGAGTAACCCCATTTCTCAGGGAGGGCCTCACACTTAGGTGCACTTCAACGGGACCCGTTTCTTGTGTACCTTTCCAGGTCGTCTCTCTTCGCTGGCTCTCACCCTCCTGCCCTGAGCCTCACACGCAGTGTCCCGTGCCAGTGGCCACGGTCCTTGTCGGGCGACGTCCGGTCTGTCCCCTTTGTCCTATATGACCACCTTTTCAACGAATGTGTGTGGACTTTTGGCTACGGCACATGAAGATACCGCAACCTCCGGTTTGCTAGCTGAGCCTTAAATTACTCCACTAGTCTGGGGCCGGTCCCCTACTGCGGCCTAGATCACTCCATGGTCAGCGTGAACTCGGGTGCACGGGTGGCATCCCGCACTCGCCATGCCCCTAGGATTCTTTCTTTCTCTGGAGCCCCTCTCACTGCTCCGGTGTACTCTCCTCACTCTCCTACTGGGCCCCCTTTCACTGGTCCCCCTTGCCGTCAGGACCTTACTCCTCACGGTCCTTACCCACTGAACTCAACTCCTCAGAACCCGACTCCTTCTAGATGTTTCTACCCTTCTTTTTATACTCTCCCCTCAGTGCTCCCCTAAACTACTTCCTCCACCCACCTCCTCCACTTAATTCCACCCTCCTGACAGGGACCAGGCCTGTGCTCTCCCTTAGGAGCTATCTGGACCTTCCCTAAGGAGTGGTGTAGTGTTGGATGTGAGTGTGTGGGTCCTGGGTATTGCTCCCTCCTTACCTGAGAGTGGGGTATCACACCTCTGGATGAGATGCTGTACCTCTGTGGCTACTAGACCCACAGGGGCGCCACATACATAATGTAATTGGTGTCTTCAGGGGTAGGAACGCGACCGCAGCGGTCCACCATCCTTACACAGCGGTTGTCAGTACCTGCGCCATCACAGATCAGCGGTTCCCTGTGGAGCACAGTTTCTACGACAGAGTCATTTTCCATCTCCAAAGTCACTGGATAAGTCTCTCTCTCTCCTGTAGAAGGTAAGCTTCTATGGTCAGCAAGCTCCTCTCCCTCCTCTCCCCCACGTGGAAAATTTGGCAAATTGGCGAATTTGAAATAAAAAAAATCTGCTTATCTCTAATATTTACTTTGAAAAAATCTCATAACATGTTAAAGTTGTAGGTGTCACATGTTGGGGGCTCTGATATAGAAATTCAAGAAATGTCTGATCATTGAACTTTCCAACAATATGGTTCTGGAACTGCACAGGGCACTTTTACATTTTCACTTATAAGCTGTTCTAATATAATACTATCATAGTAATACTGGCACACATAGCAAAAATCCAAATTGGGACTCCATCCCTCGTTGGCGGAGTTTTATTCTGCCTATTGAGCAGCTGAATCTGATGATGTTTCTGGTCACAAGGTATGCAGGGACCTAGGACTCGGTGCCAACCTTATAGGAGTGGTAGGATGAAAGGCAAGGGGTGGTGTCATTCTGCACCGGGCCACCCCAAATCACAGGATTCATAGAGGCTTGGTGGTCCATAAATTAGACATGTTGAAGCATTGTTTATAGTTGAACATACTTTTGAACCATGTGGGGCTGACAGATGCCCTAAAAAATGTTTTGCATTTTCCGGTGCATTTTATGGTGGCAAAATTACAACTTGGCCTGCAAAAAATCAAGCCCTTATATGGATATGTAAAAAAAAAAAAGATATGATTCTTGGGAGAAGGGGAGAGAAAAATTGAAAGTGCAAGAATTTAAAAAAAAATTGACCACAGCAGAAAGGGTTTAAATTTTAATAAAAGGAAACAATAAAATAGAATAATAAATATGTCAAACGTTTCACTTGCACAAATGTAACGATACATTTGTCCCGTTGAGTATATTGCTTTTGCCGTCATCATTTGCTCTCTCTCTCACGGCATACTTTTTAGATATCTATTACCTTCCCAAACTTTTTATAGTTTCATTATCTTCTAGGTCCTGTGCCACAGAAGAGCTATAGATCATGTCTGTAATATTGTGGCATTCATTACCTCCTAATGCTGTTTTCTTTTTAGATCATTAGACCAAATTGTGACCTGACCTGTGAACTGTGAAATTGATTGTTGCCTTTAATGGTCAACGGCCCATTTTCTAATCGATGCGAGGAACTTTTTTTTTATTTTTATTTTTTTATATATTTAAATTATACATAGGTATAATGCTTGTTAAATGTATCTACCACTTTGTTTCTGTAGTTATTCTACATCAATCTAAAATATGGATGTGGCTTTCATCATCCGAGGATGATGAAGGATGAATATAAATTCCTCGGCTTTCAAGAGTTTAGGAAACACTGAGTAATACATTAGTGGTTAGGGATAAGGTTAGATAAAGCTGATTGCTGTGAGGAACAGGGCTCCCCGGGAAAGAGCTGGTCTATTCTCCCATCCATTAGTCAACATTGAATGAATAGTTTTACAAGTAAGTAAATATTGCAGATGTCATTCATATCCTGGATGCTCACATCCCTGAAAGAAGGCTAAATGAACAACAGATTTTTATGCTTTTTCCTGGACCAATTTTTAATTCATTGAGTCTGTAATTTTAAATTGTAGGGGAAGTTTTTACTCCAGTGTTTTCCTTAGCTATAACCTTTAGTTCTCCTTTATAAAACTCACTTGTAACATTCATGTTGGTACCCCTCTCTTCTGTTTCCACTTCCATCACTGGGCAGTGCGGCATCTCTGTTGCTTGCAAAACGCAGGGACAACATGACAGTGTTATATCATTTTCTGGGGTTAATTCCTTGCTTTGGTTATTATTACCTCATTCTGTGAGCCTTGGGAGGGGCTGCTCACTGTATAAACTCCTGAGTCTCTGTAGCTAATGCCAGTTATAAGTTCTGCCTTACCTGGTTCACACCCAAGTTCTCAACTCCTGTTGCTTTAGTGAGTATTCATGTTTCAGACACCGGCTCGTTCACTGACTATTCTTCTACCTGACGATTTTGTCCCTGATCCGTACCTCCTAGTTATTACCTTGCTATATAGTGCATTCCCTGTATCTAATGCCAGATATAAGTTCTGCCTTAACTGGTCCACATCCAAGTTCTCAACTCCTGTTGCTTTAGTGAGTAGTCCTGTTTCAGATACCGGCTTGTTTGCTGACTATTCTTCTGCTTGACGATTTTGTCCCTGATCCGTACCTCCTAGTTATTACCTTGCTATATAGTGCATTCCCTGTATCTAATGCCAGTTATAAGTTCTGCCTTACCTGGTCCACATCTAAGTTCTCAACTCCTGTTGCTTTAGTGAGTAGTCCTGTTTCAGATACCGGCTTGTTTGCTGACTATTTTTCTGCCTGACGATTTTGTCCCTGATCCGTACCTCCTAGTTCTTACCTTCCTAAATAGAGCATTCCTGCCAACCTGTTTCTCCGGCCAGCAGCTACTCTTTTCAGGGCCCCTATGTAAGTCGAAATTCCTGTGCAGAGGTTATAGGGTGAAGACCAAGGCTTCCCTGGGACCTGACAGATGGAGTAGCTAGTGCAAAGCCTGTCCATGGGAGCCCTATTTAGAGCTGCCTGGTGACCACAAAAAAAGCCACTTTGCATCACTAGAAAGCTTATTTTGGATAACTGAAGACAAAAGAGCAGTGAGGTAGGAGTGAAGAGGGATGCAGCTGAAGTCTTAGCTTGTCTATAAATTTTATGATGTCAGAGGGAAACATCACAGAGGGAGATATCCTATTGGTGAGAGAACACAATAAAGCTCTGAGATCATATCAGGAAGAAACGCCCACTTTGCACAGTTATAGAGAGAAAATTAACATTACAGGGATATTCCCATATTCACATATTTATTATTATTATTATTATTATTATTATTTATTATTATAGTGCCATTTATTCCATGGCGCTTTACATGTGATAGGGATATACATAGCAAAAACATTTACATAATCTTAACAAAACGAGTCAGCGACTGGTGCAGGAGGAGCGAGGACCCTGCCCGCGAGGGCTCACAGTCTACAAGGGATGGGTGAGGATACAGTAGGTGGGGGTAGAGGAGGTCATGCAGTAATGTGGTGGAGCGGTGGTTACTGCAGGTTGTAGGCTTGTCGGAAGAGGTAGGTCTTCAGGTTTCTTTTGAAGGCTTCCATGGTAGGCAAGAGTCTGATGTGTTAGAATAGAGAGTTCCAGAGTAGGGGGGAAGCACGGGAGAAATCTTGTATGCGATTGTGGGAAGAGGAGATAAGAGGGGAGTAGAGAAGGAGATCTTGTGAGGATCGGAGGTTGTGTGCAGGTAAGTATCGGGAGACTAGGTCACATATGTATGGAGGAGACAGGTTGTGGATGGCTTTGTATGCCATGGTTAGGGTTTTGAACTGGAGTCTCTGAGCAATGGGGAGCCAGTGAAGGGATTGACAGAGGGGAGAGGCCGGGGAATAGCGGGGGGACAGGTGGATTAGTTGAGCAGCAGAGTTTAGGATAGATTGGAGGGGCGCAAGAGTGTTGGAAGGGAGGCCACAGAGCAGGAGGTTGCAGTAGTCAAGGCGGTAGATGATGAGGGCATGCACTAGTGTTTTTGCAGAGTCTTTGCTGAGGAATGCACGGATCCGGGAGATGTTTTTGAGTTGGAGTCGGCAGGAAGTGGAAAGAGCTTGGATGTGTGGTTTGAAGGAGAGATCAGAGTCCAGGGTTACCCCAAGGCAGTGAGCTTGTGGGACTGGGGAGAGTGAACAGCTATTGACGTTGATGGATAGGTCAGATGGGGATATGAATGAGAGGGTGGAAAGATGATGAACTGTTTTATCCATGTTGAGTTTTAGAAATCTGGTAGAGAAGAAGGATGAGATGGAGGACAGACATTGTGGGATTTGGTTAGTAGGGAGGAGATATCGGGTCCAGAGAGGGAGATCTGTGTGTCATCAGCATAGAGGTGATACTGAAAGCCGTGAGACTCTATGAGCTGTCCCAGGCCAAAGGTGTAGATGGAGAAGAGCAGAGGTCCCAGAACTGAACCTTGGGGGACGCCGACAGATAGGGGGCGAGATGAGGAGGTGGTGCGTGAGTGGGAGATGCTGAATGTCCTGTCTGTTAAGTATGAGGAGATCCAAGATAGGGCCAAGTCCGTGATGCCAAGAGATGAGAGAATCTGTAGTAAGAGGGAGTGGTCCACTGTGTCGAAGGCAGATGACAGGTCCAGAAGGAGGAGGATGGAGTAGTGTCGCTTGGATATGGCGGTTAGTAGGTCGTTGGTGATTTTGGTCAGGGCAGTTTCAGTCGAGTGATGCGGTCGGAAGCCAGATTGTAGGCGGTCGAAGAGGGAACAGGAGGAGAGGTGGGAGGACAGTTCAAGGTGGACATGTTGTTCTAGTAGTTTTGAGGCAAAGGGGAGAAGTGATATGGGGCGGTAGCTAGTCAGAGAGGATGGGTCAAGGGAGGGCTTTTTGAGGATGGGTGTGATTGCGGCATGTTTGAAACATGAGGGAAAGACACCGGTTGTTAGTGACAGGTTGAAGAGGTTGGTTAGGGTTCGGATGAAGACTGTGGTAAGGTTAAGGATAAGGTGGGATGGGATTGGGTCAAGTTCGCAGGTGGTGAGGTGTGATTTGGAGAGTAAAGAGGAGACTTGACCTTCTGTAATGGTGGAAAAGTGGGGTTTGGAGGAGGAAGGTTGAGTAGATATGAGGAGGGGTTGTGCGTACTTTAGGCAAAAGCTTTGTTTGATGGTGTCAATCTTCTGCTTGAAGAATGAGGCAAAGTCTTCAGCTGAGATGAGAGAAGAGGGAGGAAGTGCTGGGTGACGAAGGAGAGAATTGAAAGTGTTAAATAGCTGTTTAGGGTTGTGAGACAGGGAGGATATGAGAGATGAGAAGTAGGTTTGCTTTGCTGTAGTGAGTGCGGACTTGAAAATAGTGAGGGATTGTTTGAATGCGATGAAGTGCTCGATGGAGTGAGACCTTTTCCATCTCTGCTCCGCAACCCTGGAGGCCCGTCGCAGTTCTTTAGTAAGTTTGGTGTGCCCGGGTTGCCTGTTGATTGTGCGAGATTAGGTATGTGTGAGAGGGGTGATTGAGTCGAGAGCTGCAGCTATTGTGGTGTTATATGAAGCGGCAGCAACATCTGCATTGTGTAAGGAATTTATGTCTGTAAGAGGGAGTAGGGATTCAGAGAGTGAGTGTAGGTCAAGGTGTTTGAGGTTTCTGCGAGCATGTGTAAGTTTGTGGAGTGGGGATTGTGCACCTGAAGAGGAGAGGGTAGAGAATGTGAGGAGGTTATGGTCAGAGAGAGGGAGAGGTGAGTTAGAGAGGTTAGATAGGGAACAGAGGCGGGTGAAGATGAGGTCCAGTGTGTGGCCATCTTTATGAGTAGCTGCAGAAGACCATTGAGCAAGGCCGAAGGAGGAAGTGAGGGATAGGAACTTAGAGACAGACGAGTGGGAAGTGTCAATGGGGATGTTGAAGTCGCCCATTATGATATGGGGATGTCAGCGGAAAGGAAGTGAAGCAGCCAGGTGGTGAAGTGGTCTAAGAAAGTGGTGGCTAGCCCTGGGGGTCGGTAAATGATGGCCAGTTGGACATCAGAGGGGGAATAGATGCGCACACAGTGCACCTCAAAAGAGGGGAGTGTAATGGAGGGTGGTAGTGATATTTGGGAGAAAGCGCAGGTATCTGACAGGAGAAAACCTACACCTCCGCCATGTTTGCAGTTGGGGCAGGGGGTGTGGGAAAGGTGGAATCCGCCATATGAAAGTGCAGCTGGGGAGGCTGTGTCAGAGGGGGTGAGCCAGGTTTCGATGATGGCGAGTAAGGAAAGTTTGTTAGTAATGAAAAGGTCGTGGATGTAGGAAAGTTTGTTGCAGACGGAGCGAGCGTTCCATAGAGCTCCTGTTAGTGCAACTGAGGAAGTAGGGATTAGTTGGATGGGTATGAGGTTAGAAGGGTTGCGACAGTTTGTGGAAGGTCGTGGATAGGAGGTAGAAGTAACTGTGGGGATATGGCGAGGAGGACCAGGATTTGGAGAGATATCTCCAGCAGTGAGGAGGAGCAGAGAAAGTGTAAGCAGGTGGGAGCAAGAGAGAGCATGAGGTGGCTGTCTGTGTTTGGAGATCCAGGATTGAATGTTGAGGAATAATTCGGAGGAGGAGGTGAGATGAATGGGGAGGATGGAGGGAGAGATGAAGAGTTTCTTACTAGGTGTAGGGATTTGAGGGGTTACTAAAAAGTGGAGGACTATAGAGGAAAAAGTGAGAGCTAACAGAAACATAGTTAAAAGAGAGTAAGTGGTCAAACTGTTGGTTACCTGACTCCTGTCCTGACTAACTGCCTCTGAAATAACTGCCACTTATCTCTGAAGCCACTTTGCACAAGAAGACGCGTGCACAACCCAGCACGCGTGCACCCCTTAAGGAGCTTCTAAATATATAGGGCACACTAAACCATCAGGTGAGGGGCATTGTGAGAGCTGCTTGTGGCTAAATTAGCAGCTGCTCATCTCACCAGGAGATGGCTGGGTGATTAAAGACAGAGCTAGGACTCTGTAGGCTCTGCAGTTTGGCACCTCTAAACATCAGATAAAATCTACAGTGGGGAAAGGACAGACATATGTGAGTATTGAATGGAATGGGACAGATAAAGCAGAAATATCAAGCAGAGAATTCTACCAGTGAGTTGAATCAGGGGAGCAGAGCATTAGATGGCAGCATATACAGCAAGAAGAGGAATTGTGCAGGAGCAGAGCATGTACCAGTGAGTTGAATCAGGGGAGCAGAGCATTAGATGTCAGCATATACAGCAAGAAGAGGAATTGTGCAGGAGCAGAGCATGTACCTGTGTGAAGAGAGAAGAAGACGGGTGTTAGTCCATGGCCTCTGAAATAACTGCCACTTATCTCCGAAGCCACTTTGCACAAGAAGACGCGTGCACAACCCATATTTATGGCATATCTACAGCATCTACCAATGTGAACTGCACCTATCTCGAGAATAGGACCATGCCACACTCCGCTGTCAGTGGAGATTCATGGGCACCTTTATAAGTGCTGTGAAAATTGCTGAGGAAGCGCACTCTAAAATTCTCAGAACTCCCATAGAGATGAATAGAGAAAAACACAAATATGTAACTGTGCATGTGACAAGGGCCTGTTCTTGAGGTTCTTTTCCTCTGTACTTGGAGCCTGGTTTATTAGGACTGGCATTTTGTATGGCAGTCTTAATGATGGGCATGGTAAAGTAAGAATCGCATCATAAAGTTCATCAAGAGGTGTGATTCATCATGGGCGTGGTAAAGTTCATCAAGAGGTGCCCGACACTTGTCACATCTTACAACAGTACAACCCCTCCACCAGAAGTGCTACCACAGTCAGGGACTGAAGTAAGTTTCTGGCATAATTTACACCACCAAGGTGGCGTAAATTTTCATCAATTTTCCCCACGTCCGGTACATCCTCATTTCTGGCCGAATGAATTGGGCTCTTTGTGTCTACAGCAGTTTCTTCTCCAGTAATAAAAACTAATTGACGGTGGTTCCAACAACGAAATCTCCATCAGGGGGAAGGTGCATCACAAAAGAAGGTTCTCTTACCCCAAATTTTAAAAATTGTATTCTAAAAATTCTGTATTGATCAAAAGAATATTACAGATAGTCTCATAGTAATCCCCCCCATCCAGGAAGGCCAGTGTTACACTAAAATCACTCTGCAGGGTGAGAGCTTTCTAAATGCTGTCATACTTTATGTAATTCTTTTTCGAGTTAGGTTATGAGCCTCATTACCACACATATTAATAATTGATTATATATTGATTTTTTGAATATTCAGGCAAATATTCACTGTACAATTCTGAGGGATGAATGCAGATTCAGCATTCCTGCAAGGCTATAAGAGTCCCACCATATGTTTCTTTGAGAATTGGTTTGCTGGGTGGGAACATTTGTCTAATTTATAAGTGCTCTACGTTCTGCCCATGTATATTAGCAACCACATACAAAGCCACTCTGTCAGGGGCATTAAAGTGAATGTGTGATCAGAAAACAACATACCATAATTATATGTATAATATATATATATATATATATATATATATATATATATATATACTGTATATATTAGAAAAGTCACAACAAGCTGACAATTTTTTTTTCTGTGGCTTTGCTAAATAGGCTGGGACAAAATGATCAGATCTATCTCATAGGGAAAGGGGAAGGTAAAGAGGATGGACTATAAACAACATATTCACCTATCCAATGGATCTAATCTGTTCCTTGGTACCACTGTTAAAGAAGATCTTTCAACAAATATTTCATGTTGAGCTGAGCATACAATGTAATAGTGGCTGCAGAGCCAAAGAAAACGTTTTTGTTTGTTTGCAATTTTGCCTCTCCATTGCAGAGATATTAGCAATCAAAGTATTTGGCACCAAATAAGTTAACTTTATGTCCAAGTGGGTGTTATCAGATAGTTTTAACTGGGGGCATGTACTTCTCCCTGTATGAGTTGCTATCACTGAGGGCATGTACTTCTTCTCCCTGTATGAGTTGCTATCACTGGGGGCGTGTACTTCTTCTCCCTGTATGAGTTGCTATCACTGGGGGCGTGTACTTCTTTTCCCTGTATGAGTTGCTATCACTGGGGGCGTGTACTTCTTCTCCCTGTATGAGTTGCTATCACTGGAGGAGTGTACTTCTTCTCCCTGTAGGAGTTGCTATCACTGTCGGCGTGTACTTCTTCTCCCTGTATGAGTTGCTATCACTGAGGGCATGTACTTCTCTCTGTATGAGTTGCTATCACTGGGGGCATATACTTCTTCTCCCTGTAGGAGTTGCTATCACTGGGAGCGTGTACTTCTTCTCCCTGTATGAGTTGCTATCACTGGGGGCGTGTACTTCTTTTCCCTGTATGAGTTGCTATCACTGGGGGCGTGAACTTCTTCTCCCTGTATGAGTTTCTATCACTGGGGGAGTGTACTTCTTCTCTCTGTATGAGTTGCTATCACTGGGGGCGTGTACTTCTTCTCCCTGTATGAGTTGCTATCACTGAGGGCATGTGCTTCTCTCTGTATGAGTTGCTATCACTGGGGGCGTGTACTTCTTCTCCCTGTAGGAGTTGCTATCACTGGGAGCGTGTACTTCTTCTCCCTGTATGAGTTGCTATCACTGGGGGCATGTACTTCTTTTCCCTGTATGAGTTGCTATCACTGGGGGCATGTACTTCTTCTCCCTGTATGAGTTTCTATCACTGGGGGAGTGTACTTCTTCTCTCTGTATGAGTTGCTATCACTGGGGGTGTGTACTTCTCCCTGTATGAGCTGCTATCACTGGGGGCATGTACTTCTTCTCCCTGTATGAGTTGCTATCACTGGAGGTGTGTACTTATTCTCTCTGTATGAGTTGCTATCACTGGGGGTGTGTACTTATTCTCCCTGTATGAGTTGCTATCACTGGGGGCATGTACTTCTTCTCCCTGTAGGAGTTGCTATCACTGGGGGCATGTACTTCTTCTCCCTGTATGAGTTGCTATCACTGGGGGCGTGTACTTCTCCTTGTATGAGTTGCTATCACTGGGGGCGTGTGCTTCTCTCTGTATGAGTTGCTATCACTGGGGGCGTGTACTTCTCCCTGTATGAGTTGCTATCACTGGGGGCGTGTACTTAAATAGAAAGTAGTCAGTAGACTTTTGCCCTTGAAATTATATCTGTAATAAATAGAAAAAACTGCCCAGCACATCCCAACTAGTGTGAATAGGTGCCAACTAAGAAAACAGTTTAAAAAATTTATAGAGCTACACTCTAGGTTGCTAGAATGGTACATTTAGACAATTGAAACTGCATTACTGCCATGTAAAATAGATAAGTGCTACATAATGTACATATGTAAGTTTTGGAAAAATGGAACAGCAAAAAATTTTGCTCTAGGAAAATTTACAGTAGAAGGAAGGTACTTAGCACATAAATTGGCCAATGCATATGAGTCCACAGCACTTGTTTCCAAAATGTATCAGGCTTGTTTAGATGTTCTTTTGAATACTTCTGAAGCTGAATTTTATGGTGAGGACGCAGGAGAGGTTTTCTTCTGATGACTCTTCCATTAAGGCCATATTTGTGCAGATGTTTCTGAACAGTAAAACAATGCACCACAACTCCACAGTCTGCTAAATCCTTCTGAAGGTCTATTGCAGTCAAGCAGGGGTTCTGATTTGCCTCTCTAGCAATCCTACGAGCAGCTCTCGCTTAAATTGTGCTTGGTCTTCCAGACCTTATTTTGACCTCCACTGTTCCTGTTAACTGGAATTTCTTAACTACTTTTTGAACTGAGGAAAGAGCAACTTAAAAAAGCTTTGCTATCTTCTTATAGCCTTCTCCTGCATTTTGGACCTCCACCATTTTCATTTTGATAGTGCTATTCAGGTGCTTAGAGGAAGCTATGGTTGCTGTGTTTTGGCACAAGGTTAGATGAGGCCGGATTTTATAAAGCTGGGAAATTTGTATCACCTGGCCTTTCCGAACAATGATAGTGAACAAACCAGAACCCTAACAGGCTAATTAAAGTCTGAAACCTTGGTCAAAGTTTTCTGAGCACAAATCTCCAAGGGTGCCCAAACTTTTGCATCAGCCCATTTTTCTTTTTGCAATTTTTAAATTGTAAAAAATGACAATATATTTTTTTTTTGCCTAAAATACAAAGGAAATGTGTCATCTTTAACTTTAAGCCTTTTACAGATCATTTCATCTTCAACTTGCTTAACTGTTCACAATAACAGTAATTTTGACCAGGGGTACTCAAACTTTTACATGCTACTGTATGTATGTGAAAAAAATATATAAATTATACATAGGATATAAAGCTGATAACTAAAAAGTAAAAAAAAAAAGTAAAACAAATATATGTATACAAAATTCATAAACACTTTAAACTTTGCAACAGTAAAAAATCTGAAAAAAATAAAAAGCAAGAAAGATAATATAAATCTTTTAGAAAAAAATATTGAATATAAAATGTAATATAAAAAGCAAGTCAAATAAAAATGTTGCATGAACTAGAAGGGATCTACCGCAGAATATATTATGTTACAATGTTTCGAAAAAGGCAACATGATATGAATATGATACAACTGTAACATAAAATAGATCGATATGTATCATACCTTGGACTAAGCCATAACAGGCAGACAAGTAATAATGTGTGAATATATTAATTAACCTACAGCAGACTGATAAACAGAAGCAGGTTGTTACATGGATAACTTCATCATTGATCTGTGCATTTAACGTATGGAGAACGATAGCTTATCAATTATTAATCAATACATAATCACTATTTCCAGTGGTCGAGGAAGGCTTTTAATGGAATGACATTTGCAATATGTATTCACTCTGGATCTATAATTTTGCACTAATACAGCCTTTAAAAAACACCAAACAGTATTGGAGGCTAATTAATGATTTACAGCGCAGAGGTCCATCTCTTACCCCAGACTTTTATTACTTAGTCAGAGCATTATTCATACCGTTATGCTGGTACAATAAATATAGAGGAAGCAGCGGAAGTTAGGATTAGAGCAACAGACATGTTCTAGAGGATGTGGTACTTGGCGAGTGTAATGTCCAGAGAACATATCAGAGTCTGTGGTCTCTTTATTAAGGGTTAAAAGAATGTTTATGCAGTATTTAAACCATTAAAGAGGATGTTCTGTTAAATGTTAAAATCCTACTATCAACCAAGACCATAAGGGACAGTATTATAGCAGTTATATTATTATACATACTGTAGGTGGCAGTATTATAGTAATTATATTTTTGTACATAGGAGCAGTATTCTAGTAGTTATATTCTTGTACATAGGGGGCAGTATTATAGTAGTTATATTCTTATACATACGGGGCAGTATTATAGTAGTTATATTCTTGTACATAGGAGCAGTATTATATTAGTTATATTCTTCTACATAGGGGGCAGTATTATAGTAGTTATATTCTTGTACATAGGAGCAGTATTATATTAGTTATATTCTTCTACATAGGGAGCAGTATTATAGTAGTTATATTCTTCTACATAGGGGGCAGTATTATATTAGTTATATTCTTGTACAGCACTGACCAAAAGTTTGGACACACCTTCTCATTTAAAGATTTTTCTGTATTTTCATGACTATGAAAATTGTACATTCACACTGAAGCCATCAAAACTATGAATTAACACATGTGGAATTATATACTTAACAAAAAAGTGTGAAACAACTGAAAATATGTCTCATATTCTAGGTTCTTCAAAGTAGCCACCTTTTGCTTTGATGACTGCTTTGCACACTCTTGGCATTCTCTTGATGAGCTTCAAGAGGTAGTCACCGGAAATGATCTTCCAACAATCTTGAAGGAGTTCCCAGAGATGCTTAGCACTTGTTGGCCCTTTTGCCTTCACTCTGCGGTCCAGCTCACCCCAAACCATCTCGATTGGGTTCAGGTCTGGTGACTGTGGAGGCCAGGTCATCTGACGTAGCACCCCATCACTCTCCTTCTTGGTCAAATAGCCCTTACACAGCCTGGAGGTGTGTTTGGGGTCATTGTCCTGTTGAAAAATAAATGATGGTCCAACTAAACGCAAACCGGATGGAATAGCATGCCGCTGCAAGATGCTGTGGGAGCCATGCTGGTTCAGTATGCCTTCAATTTTGAATAAATCCCCAACAGTGTCACCAGCAAAGTACCCCCACACCAACACACCTCCTCCTCCATCCTTCACGGAGGGAACCAGGCATGTAGAGTCCATCCGTTCACCTTTTCTTCATCGCACAAAGACACGGTGGTTGGAACCAAAGATCTCAAATTTGGACTCATCAGACCAAAGCACAGATTTCCACTGGTCTAATGTCCATTCCTTGTGTTCTTTAGCTCAAACAAGTCTCTTCTGTTTGTTGCCTGTCCTTAGCAGTGGTTTCCTAGCAGCTATTTTACCATGAAGGCCTGCTGCACAAAGTCTCCTCTTAACAGTTGTTGAAGAGATGTGTCTGCTGCTAGAACTCTGTGTGGCATTGACCTGGTCTCTAATCTGAGCTGCTGTTAACCTGCGATTTCTGAGGCTGGTGACTCGGATAAACTTATCCTCAGAAGCGGAGGTGACTCTTGGTCTTCCTTTCCTGGTGCGGTCCTCATGTGAGCCAGTTTCTTTGTAGCGCTTGATGGTTTTTGCAACTACACTTGGGGACACTTTCAAAGTTTTCCCAATTTTTCGCACTGACTGACCTTCATTTCTTAAAGTAATGATGGCCACTCGTTTTTCTTTACTTAGCTGCTTTTTTCTTGCCATAAAACAAATTCTAACAGTCTATTCAGTAGGACTATCAGCTGTGTATCCACCAGACTTCTGCACAACACAACTGATGGTCCCAACCCCATTTATAAGGCAAGAAATCCCGCTTATTAAACCTGACATGCCAAGTGTGTGCAAAGCAGTCATCAAAGCAAAAGGTGGCTACTGTGAAGAACCTAGAATATAAGACATATTTTCAGTTGTTTTACACTTTTTTGTTAAGTATATAATTCCACATGTGTTAATTCATAGTTTTGATGCCTTCAGTGTGAATGTACAATTTTCATAGTCATAAAAATACAGAAAAATCTTTAAATGAGAAGGTGTGTCCAAACTTTTGGTCTGTACTGTGTATAGCGGCAGTATAATAGTAGTTATATTCTTGTATATAGCAGCAGTATTATAGTAGTTATATTCTTGTACATAGGAGCAATATTATAGTAGTTATATTATTGTACATAGGAGCAGTATTATAGTAGTTATATTATTGCACATAGCAGCAGTATTACAGTAGTTATATTCTTGTACATAGGAGGCAGTATTATAGTAGTTATATTCTTGTACATAGAGGCAGTATTATAGTAGTTATATTCTTGTACATAGAAGCAACATTATAGTAGTTATATTCTTGCACATAAGGGCAATATTATAGTAGTTATATTCTTGTGCATAGGAGCAGTATACTAGTAGTTATATTCTTGTACATAGGGGGCAGTATTATAGTAGTTATATTTTTATACATAGGGGCAGTATTATAGTAGTTATTTTTTTGTACGTAAGGCAGTATTATAGTAGCTATATTCTTGCACATAGAAGCAGTATTACAGTAGTTATATTCTTGTACATAGAGGGCAGTATCATTAAAGTAGTTATATTATTATACATAGGAAGCAGTATTATAGTAGTTATGTTCTTGTACATAGGGGTCAGTATTATAGCATTTATATTCTTGTACATAGGGGCAGTATTATAATAGTTATATTCTTGTACATGGAAGCCATTGTGATAGTAGTTATATTCTTGCACATAGGGGCAGTATTATAGTAATTATGTTCTTGTACATAGTGGGCAATATTATAGTAGTTATATTCTTGTGCATAGGAGAAGAATTACAGTAGTTATATTCTTGTACATGGGAGCCAGTGTTATAGTAGTAATATTCTTGTACATAGGGGCAGTATTATAGTAGTTATATTCTTTTATGCAGGGATAAGTATTATAGTAGTTATATTCTTGTACATAGGGAGCAGTATTATAGTAGTTGTATTCTTATACATAGTGGCAGTATTATAGTAGATATATTCTTATACATAGGGAGCAGTATTATAGTATAATATATTCTTGTACATAGGGGGGCAGTATTTTAGTAGTTATATTCCTGTATATATGAGCAGTATTATAGTAGTAATATTCGTGTACGTAGGGGTCAGTATTATAGTAGTTATATTCTTGTACATAGGGGGCAGTATTATAATAGTTATATTCTTGTACATGGGAGCCATTGTTATAGTAGTTATATTCTTGTACATAGGGGGCAGTATTATAGTAGTTATGTTCTTGTGCATAGTGTGCAGTATTATAGTTCTTATATTCTTGTGTATAGGGGCAGTATTATAGTAGTTATATTCTTGTACCTAGGGGCAGTATTATAGTAGTTATATTCTTGTACATAGGGGCAGTATTATAGTGGTTATATTCTTGTGTACAGGGATAAGTATTATAGTAGTTATATTTTTGTACATAGGGGAAGTATTATAGTAGTTATTTTCTTGCACATCGTGGCAGTATTATAGTAGTTTTATTCTTGTACATACGAGCTTTATTATAGTAGTTATATTCTTGTACATAGGAGCAGTATTATAGTAGTTATATTCTTGTACATAGGAGCAGTATTATAGTAGTTATAGTCTTGTACATAGGGGCATTATTATAGTAGTTATATTCTTGTGCATAGGAGCAGTATTATAGTATAGGGTGGGCCATTTATATGTATACACCTAAATTAAATGGGAATGGTTGGTGATATCAACTTCCTGTTTGTGGCACATTAGTATATGGGAAGGGGGGAAACTTTTCCAGATGGGTGGTGACCATGGCGGCCATTTTGAAGTCGTCCTTTTTGGATCCAACTTTGTTTCTTTCAATGGGAAGAAGGTCATGTGACACATTAAACTTATTGAGAATTCATAAGAAAAACAATGGTGTGTTTGGTTTTAACGTAACTATTCTTTCATGAGTTCTTTACAAGTTTATGACCACTTAAAAATTGTGTTCAAAGTGCTGCCCATTGTTTTGGATTGTCAATGCAACCCTCTTCTCCCACTCTTCACACTGATAGCAACACCGCAGAAGAAGTGCTAGCACAGGTTTCCAGTATCCGTTGTTTCAGATGCTGCACATCTTGTATCTTCACAGCATAGACAATTGCCTTCAGATGACCCAAAAGATAAAAGTCTAAGGGTGTCAGATCGGGAGACCTTGGTGGCCATTCAACTGGCCCATGATGACCAATCCACTTTCCAGAAACCTGTTCATGTAGGAATGCTCGGACTTGACACACATAATGTGGTGGTGCACCATCTTGTTGGAAAAACTCAGGAAACATGCTGTAGTTTCGGCGTCTCTGACCCCTGATTGGCAGAGACGCGTCCCTCTTACCACCACGCTCCCCGCCCGGCGTTCCCCGGCGCTCCTGCTGCTGCTGCCTCCCTCTTAAAGGGGCAGTGCGCGCCGTCCTTAGGAGTCCCCGGCCGATGGCTGGAGGACCTCTCATATAAAAGGCACCTCCTCCAAAATGGAGGTGCCCGTGCAAGGTTGTAGCTTTGTGTGTTTAACTCTGCTCCAGCCCTCAGGTCTCGCTGCTAGCCTGACTACCAGTCCAGTCCGCCAGCCTGACTACCAGTCCAGTCCGCCAGCCTGATTACCAGTCCAGTCCGCCAGCCTGACTACCAGTCCAGTTCGCCAGCCTGACTACCTGTTCTGTTTGCCAGCCTGACTACCAGTCCTGTCCGCCAGCTTGTCTATTCTCCATCCCGACAGTCTGTCTACAGTCCAGTCCACCAGTCTGTCTATGGGCCCTGCCCGCCTGCTTACCTGGAAGCACCTGCCTGTTACCTGCCATGCCTACCAGCCAGCCTACCTGGAGGCTCCTGCTTGTTACCTGCCATGTCTACCAGCCAGCCTACCTGGAGGCTCCTGCTTGTTACCTGCCGTATCTGCCAGTCCGTCTACCCGGATCACCCGTCAGCTGTTTCTACTGTGGTAGTAAGGAGCATCTGATCCGTTCCTGTCCGGTGAAGCCGGGAAACTCCAGTGTCTAGGACCGCTCGAGAGGTCGTCCTAGGCAAGAGTAAATCCTCTCTGTTCTTGACTTTGTCGGTCTCTATCTCCTGTGGAGAGAACCGCTTCTTTGAAACCGCACATCTGGATTCCGGAGCCGCTAGGAATCTCATTTCCCAGTCCCTTGTAGAGAAGTATCAGATTCCTACCAAACCCCTGGCTGAACCATTGGCAGTCGCTTCCATGGATGGAAGACTCCTTCCGGTGACCATCTTGCTCGTCACAGAGCCCGTAACCCTGCAGGTGGGAATGCTGCACTCAGAGAGGATCTCCTTCCATGTGCTTCCCGGACTCTCTCACCCCCTTTTGCTAGGTCTACCCTGGCTACAGAGACATGAACCCGTTCTGAATTGGTAATCCGGTGAGGTGTTCTTTTGGGGGCAGGATTGTCATGAGACCTGCCTGGTTCCGGTTCGCCCGGCTCGACCTCCATCTAGTCCGGTTAATATACCTGGTCTACCGGCACCTTACTGGTCCTATGCTGATGTCTTCAACAAGAAGGAGGCAGAGACACTGCCACCTCATAGGCCATATGATTGCCCTATCGACCTGGTACCTGGTGCCACTCCACCCCGTGGGCGTATTTACCCGTTGTCATTGGCCGAAACCCTGGCCATGTCGGAGTACATAGAAGAAAATCTGGCTAGGGGATTCATCCGGAAATCTTCCTCCCCGACTGGAGCCGAATTCTTCTTCGTAAAAAAGAAAGACGGTTCACTACGCCCCTGTATCGATTATAGAGGACTCAACCAAATTACTATCAAAAACAAATACCCCCTGCCGCTCATCTCTGAGCTGTTTGACCGCCTTAAAGGCGTGAAGATCTTCACCAAGCTCAATCTTCGTGGGGCGTATAACTTGGTCTGGATCCGCCAAGGAGACGAGTGGAAGACGGCATTCAATACCCGGGACGGTCACTATGAATACCGTGTGATGCCCTTCGGTCTCTGTAATGCTCCAGCCGTCTTCCAAGAATTAGTTAACGACATCTTCCGTGACCTCTTATATTCTTGTGTGGTGGTGTACCTGGACGACATCTTGGTCTTCTCTCCAGATCTTCCCACACACCGGAGGGATGTTCGTCAGGTCCTGCTTAGGCTCAGGCAGAATCACCTATATGCAAAATTTGAGAAATGCCTCTTCAAGCAGGAGACCTCTCTTCCGTTCCTGGGCTATATTATCTCTAAGACTGGCCTGCGGATGGATCCTGAGAAGGTCTCTGCCATCTTAAAGTGGCCCAGTCTCCGGAGGGGTTGAAGGCGATTCAGCGATTCCTGGGCTTCGCCATCTATTATCGTCTCTTCATCCCACATTTCTCTTCCCGGACTGCTCCCATCTCTGCGCTCACCCGCAAGGGAGCAAATCCTAAGGAACGGCTGTTCGAAGTGGAAGAGGCCTTCCTCTCCTTAAAACAAGCCTTCTCTTCTGACCCAGTGCTGCACCGTCCAGATAGCAACAAACAGTTCTTTCTGGAGGTTGATGCTTCCTCTTCCGGAGCCGGAGCGGTGTTCACCCAGAAATCTCCGTCCGGGAGAATGGTAACCTGCGGCTTCTTCTCCAAGCTCTTCTCCTTGTCTGAGGGCAACTACTCCATAGGAGACCGAGAATTGCTAGCCATCAAATTGGCGCTGGAGGAGTGGCATTACCTGCTTGAGGGGGGCTCTGCACCCGGTGGTTATCTATACTGACCACAAAAATCTGGCATATCTACAGAATGCCCAAAGACTCAATCTGCGTCAGGCCCGGTGGTCTTTGTTCTTCGCCTGCTTCAACTTCAACCTACATTACCGCCCGGCGGACAAGAACGTTAAAGCCGACGCCTTGTCCCAATCCTTCCTGTCTTCCGATCAAGAGGAGGAGCCTATGCATATCATCGATCCCTCCAAAGTGATGAATGTGGCCCCCTTGGACCTGTCTCTAATCTCCCACCCGGTAAGACGTTTGTAGCGGTTCCAGATCGTAAGAAGGTTCTTCACTGGGGTCATTCATCTAAACTAGCCGGCCATGCTGGCCAGAAGTAAACCTTCCTGCTCATTACTCGGCATTACTGGTGGCTTACCCTGCACAAGGATGTGGTAGACTTCGTCACGGCCTGTTCGTCCTGTGCCCGCAACAAGGTTCCCTGACATCTTCCAGCTGGCCATCTCCTGCTTCTTCCCGTACCTGCTGCCCCGTGGCAACACATTGCTATGGACTTTATTACTGATCTCCCTGTTTCTGCCGGTTGTACGGTCATTTGGGAGGTCGCTACCCACTTCATCCCTCTGCCTGGTCTCCCGTCTGCGTCTGTGCTGGCTAAGGACTTCATCATCACATCTTTCGTCTCCACGGCCTACCCCTCCACATTGTGTCTGATCGAGGGGTCCAGTTCACTTCGCGCTTCTGGAGAGCTACGTGTAAGCTGCTGGATGTCACCCCGGATTTCTCCTCTGCTTACCACCCGCAGTCCAATGGCCAAGTGGAACGTATAAACCAGGTCCTTACCAGCTTCCTCCGGCACTTCGTCAGCGCTCACCATACCGATTGGGTGGAGCTCCTACCATGGGCCGAGTTCTCCTATAGCAACCATGAGAGCGAATCTTCTCCCAAGTCCCCGTTCTTTGTGGTCTACGGTCCACATCCCCGGATTCCGTTTCCCGTCTCCGCTTCTGTGGACAACCCTGCCGCGGAGTCTCTGGTCAGCGAATTTTCCCCCATTTGAGAAGACACTAGGTCCGCACTTCTTCAATCCTCCGAGCGGATGAAGAAACATGCTGATAAGAGACGTCTGGATCTGCCTCAACTCCGTCCGGGAGACAAGCTTTGGCTCTCCTCCAAACATGTTCGTCTCAAAATACCCTCCTATAAGTTGGGTTCACGGTTCATCGGTCCGTTTGAAGTTCTCAAGCAAATCAACCCAGTAGCCTACAAGTTAAAACTCCCGGGCACCTTATGGATTCCCAACTCCTTCCACGTATCTCTCCTCAAACCAGTTGTGCTTAATTCTTTTTCCGACAATCCAGGTACCTCCCCAGCTCCGGTCTCCGCTTAGGATGTCTATGAGTTAGAGAACATTTTGGCCACCAAGAGGGTAAGAGGAAAAACCTTTTTTCTGGTGGATTGGAAGGGGTTTGCCCCAGAGGAGAGAACTTGGGAACCCAGGGAGAACAGCCCTCAGGTCCCACTGCTAGCCTGACTACCAGTCCAGTCCGCCAGCCTGACTACCAGTCCAGTCCGCAAGCCTGACTACCAGTCCGGTCCGCTAGTCTGACTACCAGTCCAGTCCACCAGCCTGACTACCTGTTCTGTCAGCCAGCCTGACTACCAGTCCTGTCCGCCAGCTTGTCTACTCTTCTGCCCGACAGTCTGTCTACAGTCCAGTCTTGCCCGCCTGCTTACCTGGAAGCACCTGCCTGTTACCTGCCGTGCCTACCAGCAAGCCTGCCTGGAGGCTCCTGCTTGTTACCTGCCGTGCCTACCAGCCAGCCTACCTGGAGGCTCCTGCTTGTTACCTGCCGTGTCTGCCAGTCCGTCTACCCGGATCACCCGTCAGCCTGCCTGCCGTGCTCATCTGCTGTACCGGTCAGTCCCTGCATTCTGACCCGTGGGAGTCACCTGCTGTCATACAAGGTCTGGCCCAGAGTAGCACCTGGTCCCTCAGCTCGGTCCATCCCTGGTCACGGAGTCGATTGAGCCGCCGTACGACCTTGGTCAGTCCGAGTTGATACCTAGTTACGCCCCTCTTGTCCCTCCTTGCACCGCAGCACAAAGGTTCCACCACTCAGATCCGTAACACATGCCATCTTCAGTGCATAAAGAGGGCAACACATCATCATGTAGCAATTTCAGATATCCAATGGCATTGAGGTTTCCATTGATGAATAATGACCCCACTATCTTTGAACCCCATATACCACACCATACCATCAAGATACGAGATGTGCAGCATCTGAAACAACGGATACTGGAAGCCTGTGCTAGCATTTCTTCTGCGGTGTTGCTATCAGTGTGTCCAGAGTGGGAGAAGAGAGTTGCATTGACAATCCAAAACAATGGGCAGCAGTTTGAACACATTTTATAAGTGGTCATAAACTTGTAAAAAACTCATGAAAGAATAAAGTTATGTTAAAACCAAGCACACCATTGTTTTTCTTATGAAATTCTTAATAAGTTTGATGTGTCACATGACCCTCTTCCCTTTGAAAAAAATAAAGTTGGATCCAAAATGGCCGACTTAAAAATGGCCGCCATGGTCACCACCCATCTGGAAAAGTTTCCCCCCTTCCCATATACTAATGTGCCACAAACAGGAAGTTATTATCACCAACCATTCCCATTTAATTTAGGTGCATCCATATAAATGGCCGACCCTGTAGTTATATTCTTGTTCATGGGGGCAATATTATAGTAGTTATATTCTTGTACATAGGAGCAGTATTATAGTAGTGTTATATTATTGTACATAGGGGGCAGTATTATAGTAGCTATTTTCTTGTATATAGGGGGCAGTATTATAGTAGTTACATTCTTGTACATAAAGGGAAGTAGTATAATAGTTATATTCTTGGACATAGGGGCAGTATTATAGTAGTTATATTCTTGTACATAGGGGCAGTATTATAGTAGTTATATTCTTGTACATAGAGGGCAGTATTATAGTAGTTATATTCTTGTACATAGGGGGCAGTATTATAGTAGTTATATTCTTGTACATAAGGGCAGTATTATAGTAGTTATAATATTGTACATAGTGGCCAGCATTATAGTAGTTATATTCTTACTAGTGTTGAGCGAACATGCTCGACATTGCTCGGTACTCGCCCAAGCATCACGCTACTCGGGATGTTCGGCGAGCACCGAGCATTTCCAGGTTACTCGGGCGGGAGCTCGGGTCTCCGCCCTGCATGTTTGGCGCTCTTTACAGAGCCAATGAACATGCAGGGATTGCCAGCCAGTCACTGTAATGCTGCAGCCATGTTGGTTGTGGGCATTACAGTGATTGGCTGGCCGCACAGCGTCACCTCGAGTATTTAAAACGGGGCGCCACCATCTTGGACACAGTCGCTCCGGATTAGACAGTGTAGGGACAGCGCTGCTGATTTAGGGAGAGATATAAACTGCGAAATAGTTAGTGTAGGGTCTGTAAAGGCTGCCAGATCAAACAAACAGTCCTTTTCAGGACTAATATCCATCCCAGATACCAGGCAGGCAGGCTGTATAGGAGACACAGTGGTTATACCAGCAAACGCTGCATTACAGTCCTGTGTGCTCCTGTTGCTGAAATTGCTGGACTTAGCACCAGGTGTCGGGGGCCAGGAAAAATCCTTTTTTTTCATCTAAATCCTCCTTTTTTTTTCCTCCTTCACACTGTACAAATACCCGTCTTATTAACCTTTTGGTGTGTCCCCCCCCCCCCAAAAAAAAGCGTGTTTCTGATTTTTCAGACACAAATATAACTGTTGAAAATAGTCTGGTGTAGGCTAGAGAAACAGAAGTGTTGTTTTGCACTTCCACGGTTCAAACCTCTGTATTATCCATTTTGGGCCATTTGTATCTAAAAAAAAAACAGTTTCAGTGTGTCGCTCACTGATCAGCCGCAAATATCTCTATTTAAAAAAGTGTGGTATACCCCAGTAACCAGTAAACAATAACTGTGGTTTTGCCATCCCACGGTAAAAAATCTCTATTATTCAGGATTTGGTAGTTTTTTCCGTAAAGAAAAACAGTATTGTCTCCTGACTGTTGCGACACAAAAATATATCTGTTGAAAATAGTCTTGTGTAGGCCCGACATCCCAGTGTGGTTTCGCAGTTCCACGGGTCAAATCGCTGTACTATCCAGTTTTGGGCCTTTGGTATCTAAAAAAAAAGCAGTTTGAGTGTGTCGCTCACTGTTCAGTCGCAAATATCTCTATTTAAAAAAGTGTGGTATACCCCAGTAAACAATAACTGTGGCTTTGCCATCCCACGGTAAAAAATCTCTATTATTCAGGTTTTGGTAGTTTTTTCCATAAAGAAAAACAGTAGTGTCTCCTGACTGTTGTGACACAAAAATATATCTGTTGAAAATAGTCTTGTGTAGGCCCGACATCCCAGTGTGGTTTCGCAGTTCCACGGGTCAAATCGCTGTACTATCCAGTTTTGGGCCTTTGGTATCTAAAAAAAAAAGCAGTTTGAGTGTGTCGCTCACTGTTCAGCCGCAAATATCTCTATTTATAAAAGTGTGGTATACCCCAGTAAACAATAACTGTGGTTTTGCCATCCCACGGTAAAAAATCTCTATTATTCAGCTTTTGGTAGTTTTTTCCGTAAAGAAAAACATTAGTTTCTCCTGACTGTTGTGACACAAAAATATATATGTTGAAAATAGTCTTGTGTAGGCCCGACATCCCAGTGTGGTTTCGCAGTTCCACGGGTCAAATCGCTGTACTATCCAGTTTTGGGCCTTTGGTATCTAAAAAAAAAGCAGTTTGAGTGTGTCGCTCACTGTTCAGCCGCAAATATCTCTATTTAAAAAAGTGTGGTATACCCCAGTAAACAATAACTGTGGTTTTGCCATCCCACGGTAAAAAATCTCTATTATTCAGGTTTTGGTAGTTTTTTCCGTAAAGAAAAACAGTAGTGCCTCATGACTGTTGTGACACAAAAATATATCTGTCGAAAATACTCTTGTGTAGGCCCGACATCCCAGTGTGGTTTCGCAGTTCCACGGGTCAAATCGCTGTACTATCCAGTTTTGGGCCTTTGGTATCTAAAAAAAAAAGCAGTTTGAGTGTGTCGCTCACTGTTCAGCCGCAAATATCTCTATTTATAAAAGTGTGGTATACCCCAGTAAACAATAACTGTGGTTTTGCCATCCCACGGTAAAAAATCTCTATTATTCAGGTTTTGGTAGTTTTTTCCGTAAAGAAAAACAGTAGTGTCTCCTGACTGTTGTGACACAAAAATATATCTGTTGAAAATAGTCTTGTGTAGGCCCGACATCCCAGTGTGGTTTCGCAGTTCCACGGGTGAAATCGCTGTACTATCCAGTTTTGGGCCTTTGGTATTTAAAAAAAAAGCAGTTTGAGTGTGTCGCTCACTGTTCAGCCACAAATATCTCTATTTAAAAAAATGTGGTATACCCCAGTAAACAATAACTGTGGTTTTGCCATCCCACGGTAAAAAATCTCTATTATTCAGCTTTTGGTAGTTTTTTTCGTAAAGAAAAACAGTAGTGTCTCCTGACTGTTGTGACACAAAAATATATCTGTTGAAAATAGTCTTGTGTAGGCCCGACATCCCAGTGTGGTTTCGCAGTTCCATGGGTCAAATCGCTGTACTATCCAGTTTTGGGCCTTTGGTATCTAAAAAAAAAGCAGTTTGAGTGTGTCGCTCACTGTTCAGCCGCAAATATCTCTATTTATAAAAGTGTGGTATACCCCAGTAAACAATAACTGTGGTTTTGCAATCCCACAGTAAAAAATCTCTATTATTCAGCTTTTGGTAGTTTTTTCCGTAAAGAAAAACAGTAGTGTCTCCTGACTGTTGTGACACAAAAATATATATGTTGAAAATAGTCTTGTGTAGGCCCAACATCCCAGTGTCGTTTCGCAGTTCCACGGGTCAAATCGCTGTACTATCCAGTTTTGGGCCTTTGGTATCTAAAAAAAAAAGCAGTTTGAGTGTGTCGCTCACTGTTCATCCGCAAATATCTCTATTTATAAAAGTGTGGTATACCCCAGTAAACAATAACTGTGGTTTTGCCATCCCATGGTAAAAAATCTCTATTATTCAGCTTTTGGTAGTTTTTTCCGTAAAGAAAAACAGTAGTGTCTCCTGACTGTTGTGACACAAAAATATATCTGTTGAAAATAGTCTTGTGTAGGCCCGACATCCCAGTGTGGTTTCGCAGTTCCACGGGTCAAATCGCTGTACTATCCAGTTTTGGGCCTTTGGTATCTAAAAAAAAAAGCAGTTTGAGTGTGTCGCTCACTGTTCAGCCGCAAATATCTCTATTTATAAAAGTGTGGTATACCCCAGTAAACAATAACTGTGGTTTTGCCATCCCACGGTAAAAAATCTCTATTATTCAGCTTTTGGTAGTTTTTTCCGTAAAGAAAAACAGTAGTTTCTCCTGACTGTTGTGACACAAAAATATATATGTTGAAAATAGTCTTGTGTAGGCCCGACATCCCAGTGTGGTTTCGCAGTTCCACGGGTCAAATCGCTGTACTATCCAGTTTTGGGCCTTTGGTATCTAAAAAAAAAGCAGTTTGAGTGTGTCGCTCACTGTTCAGCCGCAAATATCTCTATTTAAAAAAGTGTGGTATACCCCAGTAAACAATAACTGTGGTTTTGCCATCCCACGGTAAAAAATCTCTATTATTCAGGTTTTGGTAGTTTTTTCCGTAAAGAAAAACAGTAGTGCCTCATGACTGTTGTGACACAAAAATATATCTGTTGAAAATAGTCTTGTGTAGGCCCGACATCCCAGTGTGGTTTCGCAGTTCCACGGGTCAAATCGCTGTACTATCCAGTTTTGGGCCTTTGGTATCTAAAAAAAAAAGCAGTTTGAGTGTGTTGCTCACTGTTCAGCCGCAAATATCTCTATTTATAAAAGTGTGGTATACCCCAGTAAACAATAACTGTGGTTTTGCCATCCCACGGTAAAAAATCTCTATTATTCAGGTTTTGGTAGTTTTTTCCGTAAAGAAAAACAGTAGTGTCTCCTGACTGTTGTGACACAAAAATATATCTGTTGAAAATAGTCTTGTGTAGGCCCGACATCCCAGTGTGGTTTCGCAGTTCCACGGGTGAAATCGCTGTACTATCCAGTTTTGGGCCTTTGGTATTTAAATAAAAAGCAGTTTGAGTGTGTCGCTCACTGTTCAGCCACAAATATCTCTATTTAAAAAAATGTGGTATACCCCAGTAAACAATAACTGTGGTTTTGCCATCCCACGGTAAAAAATCTCTATTATTCAGCTTTTGGTAGTTTTTTCCGTAAAGAAAAACAGTAGTGTCTCCTGACTGTTGTGACACAAAAATATATATGTTGAAAATAGTCTTGTGTAGGCCCAACATCCCAGTGTCGTTTCGCAGTTCCACGGGTCAAATCGCTGTACTATCCAGTTTTGGGCCTTTCGTATTTAAAAAAAAAGCAGTTTGAGTGTGTCGCTCACTGTTCAGCTGCAAATATCTCTATTTAAAAAAGTGTGGTATACCCCAGTAAACAATAACTGTGGTTTTGCCATCCCACGGTAAAAAATCTCTATTATTCAGCTTTTGGTAGTTTTTTCCGTAAAGAAAAACAATAGTGTCTCCTGACTATTGTGACACAAAAATATATCTGTTGAAAATAGTCTTGTGTAGGCCCGACATCCCAGTGTGGTTTCGCAGTTCCACGGGTCAAATCGCTGTACTATCCAGTTTTGGGCCTTTGGTATCTAAAAAAAAAGCAGTTTGAGTGTGTCGCTCACTGTTCAGCCGCAAATATCTCTATTTAAAAAAGTGTGGTATACCCCAGTAAACAATAACTGTGGTTTTGCCATCCCACGGTAAAAAATCTCTATTATTCAGCTTTTCGGAGTTTTTTCCGTAAAGAAAAACAGTAGTGTCTCCTGACTATTGTGACACAAAAATATATCTGTTGAAAATAGTCTTGTGTAGGCCCGACATCCCAGTGTGGTTTCGCAGTTCCACGGGTCAAATCGCTGTACTATCCAGTTTTGGGCCTTTGGTATCTAAAAAAAAAGCAGTTTGAGTGTGTCTCTCACTGTTCAGCCGCAAATATCTCTATTTAAAAAAGTGTGGTATACCCCAGTAAACAATAACTGTGGTTTTGCCATCCCACGGTAAAAAATCTCTATTATTCAGCTTTTGGTAGTTTTTTCCGTAAAGATAAACAGTAGTGTCTCCTGACTGTTGTGACACAAAAATACATCTGTTGAAAATAGTCTTGTGTAGGCCCGACATCCCAGTGTGGTTTCGCAGTTCCACGGGTCAAATCGCTGTACTATCCAGTTTTGGGCCTTTGGTATTTAAAAAAAAAGCAGTTTGAGTGTGTCGCTCACTGTTCAGCCGCAAATATCTCTATTAAAAAAAATGTGGTATACCCCAGTAAACAATAACTGTGGTTTTGCCATCCCACGGTAAAAAATCTCTATTATTCAACTTTTGGTAGTTTATTCCGTAAAGAAAAACAGTAGTGTCTCCTGACTGTTGTGACACAAAAATATATCTGTTGAAAATAGTCTTGTGTAGGCCCGACATCCCAGTGTGGTTTCGCAGTTGCACGAGTCAAATCGCTGTACTATCCAGTCTTGGGCCTTTGGTATCTAAAAAAAAAGCAGTTTGAGTGTGTAGCTCACTGTTCAGCCGCAAATATCTCTATTTATAAAAGTGTGGTATACCCCAGTAAACAATAACTGTGGTTTTGCCATCCCACGGTAAAAAATCTCTATTATTCAGCTTTTGGTAGTTTTTTTCCGTAAAGAAAAACTGTAGTGTCTCCTGACTGTTGTGACACAAAAATATATCTGTTGAAAATAGTCTTGTGTAGGCCCGACATCCCAGTGTGGTTTCACAGTTCCACGGGTCAAATCGCTGTACTATCCAGTTTTGGGCCTTTGGTATCTAAAAAAAAAGCAGTTTGAGTGTGTCGCTCACTGTTCTGATGCAAATATCTCTATTTAACAAAGTGTGGTATACCCCAGTAAACAATAACTGTGGTTTTGCCATCCCACGGTAAAAAATCTCTATTATTCAGCTTTTCGGAGTTTTTTCCGTAAAGAAAAACAGTAGTGTCTCCTGACTATTGTGACACAAAAATATATCTGTTGAAAATAGTCTTGTGTAGGCCCGACATCCCAGTGTGGTTTCGCAGTTCCACGGGTCAAATCGCTGTACTATCCAGTTTTGGGCCTTTGGTATCTTAAAAAAAAGCAGTTTGAGTGTGTCTCTCACTGTTCAGCCGCAAATATCTCTATTTAAAAATTTGTGGTATACCCCAGTAAACAATAACTGTGGTTTTGCCATCCCACGGTAAAAAATCTCTATTATTCAGCTTTTGGTAGTTTTTTCCGTAAAGAAAAACAGTAGTGTCTCCTGACTGTTGTGACACAAAAATACATCTGTTGAAAATAGTCTTGTGTAGGCCCGACATCCCAGTGTGGTTTCGCAGTTCCACGGGTCAAATCGCTGTACTATCCAGTTTTGGGCCTTTGGTATTTAAAAAAAAGCAGTTTGAGTGTGTCGCTCAATGTTCAGCCGCAAATATCTCTATTTAAAAAAGTGTGGTATACCCCAGTAAACAATAACTTTGGTTTTGCCATCCCACGGTAAAAAATCTCTATTATTCAGCTTTTGGTAGTTTTTTCCGTAAAGAAAAACAGTAGTGTCTCCTGACTGTTGTGACACAAAAATATATCTGTTGAAAATAGTCTTGTGTAGGCCCGACATCCCAGTGTGGTTTCGCAGTTCCACGGGTCAAATCGCTGTACTATCCAGTTTTGGGCCTTTGGTATTTAAAAAAAAAGCAGTTTGAGTGTGTCGCTCACTGTTCAGCTGCAAATATCTCTATTTAAAAAAGTGTGGTATACCCCAGTAAACAATAACTGTGGTTTTGCCATCCCACGGTAAAAAATCTCTATTATTCAGCTTTTGGTAGTTTTTTCCTTAAAGAAAAACAATAGTGTCTCCTGACTATTGTGACACAAAAATATATCTGTTGAAAATAGTCTTGTGTAGGCCCGACATCCCAGTGTGGTTTCGCAGTTCCACGGGTCAAATCGCTGTACTATCCAGTTTTGGGCCTTTGGTATCTAAAAAAAAAGCAGTTTGAGTGTGTCGCTCACTGTTCAGCCGCAAATATCTCTATTTAAAAAAGTGTGGTATACCCCAGTAAACAATAACTGTGGTTTTGCCATCCCACGGTAAAAAATCTCTATTATTCAGCTTTTCGGAGTTTTTTCCGTAAAGAAAAACAGTAGTGTCTCCTGACTATTGTGACACAAAAATATATCTGTTGAAAATAGTCTTGTGTAGGCCCGACATCCCAGTGTGGTTTCGCAGTTCCACGGGTCAAATCGCTGTACTATCCAGTCTTGGGCCTTTGGTATCTAAAAAAAAAGCAGTTTGAGTGTGTCGCTCACTGTTCAGCCGCAAATATCTCTATTTATAAAAGTGTGGTATACCCCAGTAAACAATAACTGTGGTTTTGCCATCCCACGGTAAAAAATCTCTATTATTCAGCTTTTGGTCGTTTTTTCCGTAAAGAAAAACAGTAGTGTCTCCTGACTGTTGTGACACAAAAATATATATGTTGAAAATAGTCTTGTGTAGGCCCGACATCCCAGTGTCGTTTCGCAGTTCCACGGGTCAAATCGCTGTACTATCCAGTTTTGGGCCTTTGGTATCTAAAAAAAAAGCAGTTTGAGTGTGTCGCTCACTGTTCAGCCGCAAATATCTCTATTTATAAAAGTGTGGTATACCCCAGTAAACAATAACTGTGGTTTTGCCATCCCACGGTAAAAAATCTCTATTATTCAGCTTTTGGTAGTTTTTTCCATAAAGAAAAACAGTAGTGTCTCCTGACTGTTGTGACACAAAAATATATCTGTTGAAAATAGTCTTGTGTAGGCCCGACATCCCAGTGTGGTTTCGCAGTTCCACGGGTCAAATCGCTGTACTATCCAGTTTTGGGCCTTTGGTATCTAAAAAAAAAGCAGTTTGAGTGTGTAGCTCACTGTTCAGCCGCAAATATCTCTATTTATAAAAGTGTGGTATACCCCAGTAAACAATAACTGTGGTTTTGCCATCCCACGGTAAAAAATCTCTATTATTCAGCTTTTGGTAGTTTTTTTCCGTAAAGAAAAACTGTAGTGTCTCCTGACTGTTGTGACACAAAAATATATCTGTTGAAAATAGTCTTGTGTAGGCCCGACATCCCAGTGTGGTTTCACAGTTCCACGGGTCAAATCGCTGTACTATCCAGTTTTGGGCCTTTGGTATCTAAAAAAAAAGCAGTTTGAGTGTGTCGCTCACTGTTCTGATGCAAATATCTCTATTTAAAAAAGTGTGGTATACCCCAGTAAACAATAACTGTGGTTTTGCCATCCCACGGTAAAAAATCTCTATTATTCAGCTTTTCGGAGTTTTTTCCGTAAAGAAAAACAGTAGTGTCTCCTGACTATTGTGACACAAAAATATATCTGTTGAAAATAGTCTTGTGTAGGCCCGACATCCCAGTGTGGTTTCGCAGTTCCACGGGTCAAATCGCTGTGCTATCCAGTTTAGGGCCTTTGGTATCTAAAAAAAAAGCAGTTTGAGTGTGTCGCTCACTGTTCAGCCGCAAATATCTCTATTTAAAAAAGTGTGGTATAGCCCAGTAAACAATAACTGTGGTTTTGCCATCCCACGGTAAAAAATCTCTGTTATTCAGCTTTTGGTAGTTTTTTCCGTAAAGAAAAACAGTAGTGTCTCCTGACTGTTGTGACACAAAAATATATCTATTGAAAATAGTCTTGTGTAGGCCCGACATCCCAGTGTGGTTTCGCAGTTCCACGGGTCAAATCGCTGTACTATCCAGTTTTGGGCCTTTGGTATCTTAAAAAAAATCAGTTTGAGTGTGTCTCTCACTGTTCAGCCGCAAATATCTCTATTTAAAAAAGTGTGGTATACCCCAGTAAACAATAACTGTGGTTTTGCCATCCCACGGTAAAAAATCTCTATTATTCAGCTTTTGGTAGTTTTTTCCGTAAAGAAAAACAGTAGTGTCTCCTGACTGTTGTGACACAAAAATACATCTGTTGAAAATAGTCTTGTGTAGGCCCGACATCCCAGTGTGGTTTCGCAGTTCCACGGGTCAAATCGCTGTACTATCCAGTTTTGGGCCTTTGGTATCTTAAAAAAAAGCAGTTTGAGTGTGTCTCTCACTGTTCAGCCGCAAATATCTCTATTTAAAAAAGTGTGGTATACCCCAGTAAACAATAACTGTGGTTTTGCCATCCCACGGTAAAAAATCTCTATTATTCAGCTTTTGGTAGTTTTTTCCGTAAAGAAAAACAGTAGTGTCTCCTGACTGTTGTGACACAAAAATACATCTGTTGAAAATAGTCTTGTGTAGGCCCGACATCCCAGTGTGGTTTCGCAGTTCCACGGGTCAAATCGCTGTACTATCCAGTTTTGGGCCTTTGGTATTAAAAAAAAGCAGTTTGAGTGTGTCGCTCACTGTTCAGCCGCAAATATCTCTATTGAAAAAAATGTGGTATACCCCAGTAAACAATAACTGTGGTTTTGCCATCCCACGGTAAAAAATCTCTATTATTCAGCTTTTGGTAGTTTTTTCCGTAAAGAAAAACAGTAGTGTCTCCTGACTGTTGTGACACAAAAATATATCTGTTGAAAATAGTCTTGTGTAGGCCCGACATCCCAGTGTGGTTTCGCAGTTCCACGAGTCAAATCGCTGTACTATCCAGTTTTGGGCCTTTGGTATCTAAAAAAAAAGCTGTTTGAGTGTGTCGCTCACTGTTCAGCCGCAAATATCTCTATTTATAAAAGTGTGGTATACCCCAGTAAACAATAACTGTGGTTTTGCCATCCCACGGTAAAAAATCTCTATTATTCAGCTTTTGGTAGTTTTTTCCGTAAAGAAAAACAGTAGTGTCTCCTGACTGTTGTGACACAAAAATATATATGTTGAAAATAGTCTTGTGTAGGCCCGACATCCCAGTGTCGTTTCGCAGTTCCACGGGTCAAATCGCTGTACTATCCAGTTTTGGGCCTTTGGTATCTAAAAAAAAAGCAGTTTGAGTGTGTCGCTCACTGTTCAGCCGCAAATATCTCTATTTATAAAAGTGTGGTATACCCCAGTAAACAATAACTGTGGTTTTGCCATCCCACGGTAAAAAATCTCTATTATTCAGCTTTCGGAGTTTTTTCGGTAAAGAAAAACAGTAGTGTCTCCTGACTGTTGTGACACAAAAATATATCTGTTGAAAATAGTCTTGTGTAGGCCCGACATCCCAGTGTGGTTTCGCAGTTCCACGGGTCAAATCGCTGTACTATCCAGTTTTGGGCCTTTGGTATCTAAAAAAAAAGCAGTTTGAGTGTGTCGCTCACTGTTCAGCCGCAAATATCTCTATTTAAAAAAGTGTGGTATACCCCAGTAAACAATAACTGTGGTTTTGCCATCCCACGGTAAAAAATCTCTATTATTCAGCTTTTGGTAGTTGTTTCCGTAAAGAAAAACAATAGTGTCTCCTGACTGTTGTGACACAAAAATATATCTGTTGAAAATAGTCTTGTGTAGGCCCGACATCCCAGTGTGGTTTCGCAGTTCCACGGGTCAAATCGCTGTACTATCCAGTTTTGGGCCTTTGGTATTTAAAAAAAATGCAGTTTGAGTGTGTCGCTCACTGTTCAGCCGCAAATATCTCTATTTAAAAAAGTGTGGTATACCCCAGTAAACTCTAACTGTGGTTTTGCCATACCATGGTAAAAAATCTCTATTATTCAGCTTTTGGTAGTTTTTTCTGTAAAGAAAAACAGTAGTGTCTCCTGACTGTTGTGACACAAAAATATATCTGTTGAAAATAGTCTTGTGTAGGCCCGAAATCCCAGTGTGGTTTCGCAGTTCCACGGGTCAAATCGCTGTACTATCCAGTTTTGGGCATCTGGTATCTAAAAAAAATGCAGTTTGAGTGTGTCGCTCACTGTTCAGCCGCAAATATCTCTATTTAAAAAAGTGTGGTATACCCCAGCAAACAATAACTGTGGTTTTGCCATCCCACGGTAAAAAATCTCTATTATTCAGCTTTTGGTAGTTTTTTCCGTAAAGAAAAACAGTAGTGTCTCCTGACTGTTGTGACACAAAAATATATCTGTTGAAAATAGTCTTGTGTAGGCCCGACATCCCAGTGTGGTTTCGCAGTTCCACGGGTGAAATCGCTGTACTATCCAGTTTTGGGCATTTGGTATCTAAAAAAAAGCAGTTTGAGTGTGTCGCTCACTGTTCAGCCGCAAATATCTCTATTTAAAATGTGTGGTATACCCCAGTAAGCAATAACTGTGGTTTTGCCATCCCACGGTAAAAAATCTCTATTATTCAGCTTTTGGTAGTTTTTTCCGTAAAGAAAAACAGTAGCGTCTCCTGACTGTTGTGACACAAAAATATATCTGTTGAAAATAGTCTTGTGTAGGCCCGACATCCCAGTGTGGTTTCGCAGTTCCACGGGTGAAATCGCTGTACTATCCAGTTTTGGGCCTTTGGTATCTAAAAAAAAAAGCAGTTTGAGTGTGTCGCTCACTGTTCAGCCGCAAATATCTCTATTTAAAAAAGTGTGGTATACCCCAGTAAGCAATAACTGTGGTTTTGCCATCCCACGGTAAAAAATCTCTATTATTCAGCTTTTGGTAGTTTTTTCCGTAAAGAAAAACAGTAGTGTCTCCTGACTGTTGTGACACAAAAATATATCTGTTGAAAATAGTCTTGTGTATTCCCGACATCCCAGTGTGGTTTCGCAGTTCCACGGGTGAAATCGCTGTACTATCCAGTTTTGGGCATTTGGTATCTAAAAAAAAGCAGTTTGAGTGTGTCGCTCACTGTTCAGCCGCAAATATCTCTATTTAAAAAAGTGTGGTATACCCCAGTAAGCAATAACTGTGGTTTTGCCATCCCACGGTAAAAAATCTCTATTATTCAGCTTTTGGTTGTTTTTTCCGTAAAGAAAAACAGTAGTGTCTCCTGACTGTTGTGACACAAAAATATATCTGTTGAAAATAGTCTTGTGTATTCCCGACATCCCAGTGTGGTTTCGCAGTTCCACGGGTGAAATCGCTGTACTATCCAGTTTTGGGCATTTGGTATCTAAAAAAAAGCAGTTTGAGTGTGTCGCTCACTGTTCAGCCGCAAATATCTCTATTTAAAAAAGTGTGGTATACCCCAGTAAGCAATAACTGTGGTTTTGCCATCCCACGGTAAAAAATCTCTATTATTCAGCTTTTAATAGTTTTTTCCGTTAAGAAAAACAGTAGTGTCTCCTGACTGTTGTGACACAAAAATATATCTGTTGAAAATAGTCTTGTGTAGGCCCGACATCCCAGTGTGGTTTCGCAGTTACACGGGTCAAATCGCTGTACTATCCAGTTTTGGGCTTTTGGTATCTAAAAAAAAAGCAGTTTGAGTGTGTCGCTCACTGTTCAGCCGCAAATATCTCTATTTAAAAAAGTGTGGTATACCCCAGTAAACAATAACTGTGGTTTTGCCATCCCATGGTAAAAAATCTCTATTATTCAGCTTTTGGTAGTTTTTTCCGTAAAGAAAAACAATAGTGTCTCCTGACTGTTGTGACACAAAAATATATCTGTTGAAAATAGTCTTGTGTAGGCCCGACATTCCAGTGTGGTTTCGCAGTTCCACGGGTCAAATCGCTGTACTATCCAGTTTTGGGCCTTTGGTATTTAAAAAAAATGCAGTTTGAGTGTGTCGCTCACTGTTCAGCCGCAAATATCTCTATTTAAAAAAGTGTGGTATACCCCAGTAAACTCTAACTGTGGTTTTGCCATACCATGGTAAAAAATCTCTATTATTCAGCTTTTGGTAGTTTTTTCTGTAAAGAAAAACAGTAGTGTCTCCTGACTGTTGTGACACAAAAATATATCTGTTGAAAATAGTCTTGTGTAGGCCCGAAATCCCAGTGTGGTTTCGCAGTTCCACGGGTCAAATCGCTGTACTATCCAGTTTTGGGCATCTGGTATCTAAAAAAAATGCAGTTTGAGTGTGTCGCTCACTGTTGAGCCGCAAATATCTCTATTTAAAAAAGTGTGGTATACCCCAGTAAACAATAACTGTGGTTTTGCCATCCCACGGTAAAAAATCTCTATTATTCAGCTTTTATTAGTTTTTTCCGTAAAGAAAAACAGTAGTGTCTCCTGACTGTTGTGACACAAAAATATATCTGTTGAAAATAGTCTTGTGTAGGCCCGACATCCCAGTGTGGTTTCGCAGTTCCACGGGTGAAATCGCTGTACTATCCAGTTTTGGGCATTTGGTATCTAAAAAAAAGCAGTTTGAGTGTGTCGCTCACTGTTCAGCCGCAAATATCTCTATTTAAAAAAGTGTGGTATACCCCAGTAAGCAATAACTGTGGTTTTGCCATCCCACGGTAAAAAATCTCTATTATTCAGCTTTTGGTAGTTTTTTCCGTAAAGAAAAACAGTAGCGTCTCCTGACTGTTGTGACACAAAAATATATGTGTTGAAAATAGTCTTGTGTAGGCCCGACATCCCAGTGTGGTTTCGCAGTTCCACGGGTGAAATCGCTGTACTATCCAGTTTTTGGCATTTGGTATCTAAAAAAAAGCAGTTTGAGTGTGTCGCTCACTGTTCAGCCGCAAATATCTCTATTTAAAAAAGTGTGGTATACCCCAGTAAGCAATAACTGTGGTTTTGCCATCCCACGGTAAAAAATCTCTATTATTCAGCTTTTGGTTGTTTTTTCCGTAAAGAAAAACAGTAGTGTCTCCTGACTGTTGTGACACAAAAATATATCTGTTGAAAATAGTCTTGTGTATTCCCGACATCCCAGTGTGGTTTCGCAGTTCCACGGGTGAAATCGCTGTACTATCCAGTTTTGGGCATTTGGTATCTAAAAAAAAGCAGTTTGAGTGTGTCGCTCACTGTTCAGCCGCAAATATCTCTATTTAAAAAAGTGTGGTATACCCCAGTAAGCAATAACTGGTGTTTTGCCATCCCACGGTAAAAAATCTCTATTATTCAGCTTTTGGTAGTTTTTTCCGTAAAGAAAAACAGTAGTGTCTCCTGACTGTTGTGACACAAAAATATATCTGTTGAAAATAGTCTTGTGTAGGCCCGACATCCCAGTGTGGTTTCGCAGTTCCACGGGTCAAATCGCTGTACTATCCAGTTTTGGGCCTTTGGTATCTAAAAAAAAAGCAGTTTGAGTATGTCGCTCACTGTTCAGCCGCAAATATCTCTATTTAAAAAAGTGTGGTATACCCCAGTAAACAATAACTGTGGTTTTGCCATCCCACGGTAAAAAATCTCCATTATTCAGCTTTTGGTAGTTTTTTCCGTAAAAAAAAACAGTAGTGTCTCCTGACTGTTGTGACACAAAAATATATCTGTTGAAAATAGTCTTGTGTAGGCCCGACATCCCAGTGTGGTTTCGCAGTTCCACGGGTCAAATCGCTGTACTATCCAGTTTTGGGCCTTTGGTATTTAAAAAAAATGCAATTTGAGTGTGTCGCTCACTGTTCAGCCGCAAATATCTCTATTTAAAAAAGTGTGGTATACCCCAGTAAACAATAACTGTGGTTTTGCCATCCCACGGTAAAAAATCTCTATTATTCAGCTTTTGGTAGTTTTTTTCCGTAAAGAAAAACAGTAGTGTCTCCTGACTGTTGTGACACAAAAATATATCTGTTGAAAATAGTCTTGTGTAGGTCCGACATCCCAGTGTGGTTTCGCAGTTCCACGGGTGAAATCGCTGTACTATCCAGTTTTGGGCATTTGGTATCTAAAAAAAAGCAGTTTGAGTGTGTCGCTCACTGTTCAGCCGCAAATATCTCTATTTAAAAATGTGTGGTATACCCCAGTAAAAAATAACTGTGGTTTTGCCATCCCACGGTAAAAAATCTCTATTATTCAGCTTTTGGTAGTTTTTTCCGTAAAGAAAAACAGTAGTGTCTCCTGAGTGTTGTGACACAAAAATATATCTGTTGAAAATAGTCTTGTGTAGGCCCGACATCCCAGTGTGGTTTCGCAGTTCCACGGGTCAAATCGCTGTACTATCCAGTTTTGGGCCTTTGGTATCTAAAAAAAAAGCAGTTTGAGTGTGTCGCTCACTGTTCAGCCGCAAATATCTCTATTTAAAAAAGTGTGGTATACCCCAGTAAACAATAACTGTGGTTTTGCCATCCCACGGTAAAAAATATCTATTATTCAGCTTTTGGCAGTTTTTTCCGTAAAGAAAAACAGTAGTGTCTCCTGACTGTTGTGACACAAAAATATATCTGTTGAAAATAGTCTTGTGTAGGCCCGACATCCCAGTGTGGTTTCGCAGTTCCACGGGTCAAATCGCTGTACTATCCAGTTTTGGGCCTTTGGTATCTAAAAAAAAAGCAGTTTGAGTGTGTCGCTCACTGTTCAGCCGTAAATATCTCTATTTAAAAAAGTGTGGTATACCCCAGTAAACAATAACTGTGGTTTTGCCATCCCATGGTAAAAAATCTCTATTATTCCGCTTTTGGTAGTTTTTTCCGTAAAGAAAAACAGTAGTGTCTCCTGACTGTTTTGACACAAAAATATATCTGTTGAAAATAGTCTTGTGTAGGCCCAACATCCCAATGTGGTTTCGCAGTTCCACGGGTCAAATCGCTGTACTATCCAGTTTTGGGCCTTTGGTATCTAAAAAAAAAGCAGTTTGAGTGTGTCGCTCACTGTTCAGCCGCAAATATCTTTATTTAAAAAAGTGTGGTATACCCCAGTAAACAATAACTGTGGTTTTGCCATCCCACAGTAAAAAATCTCTATTATTCAGCTTTTGGTAGTTTTTTCCGTAAAGAAAAACAGTAGTGTCTCCTGACTCTTGTGACACAAAAATATATCTGTTGAAAATAGTCTCGTGTCAGCCCGACATCCCAGTGTGGTTTCGCAGTTCCACGGGTAATATCTGTTATGATCTGCTACAGGGACTAAGGAAAGACAGGAGATCTGTCCCTACAATAGAACTAAACTAGATCCCTACGATGTAACGGGGAACCTGATCCTGCGATCAGACCCGCTAAAGTCCTCGGCTAGTCTGTACGACGACCTATAGATGTGAGGGAGGGATCCCTACAAGAACTAGGGACTGGGATAAGTTTGGACACCTCCTAGCAGAAATAGTAGCAAAAAGACAAACACACAACAAAAAGCATAGAGGTCAGAAGACCTAGCAAAACTAACAGAGAACGGCAACAGAGCACCAAGATAGCTCAAGAGTAGCAAATACAATGAAGTCCAGCAAGGCCAGGAGGGCGGAGCCGGATTAAATAGGCAAAAATGGTCATGTGACCAGCAAACTAAAAAAAAACTAACAGGAGAGTTCTAACAGTACCCCCTCTTCTAAGAGGATCCTCCGGATCCCCTAGGCCCAGGCTTACCAGGAAACCTCCTGTGAAAAGCTCTGACAAGTCTGGAAGCAGAAACATCATCCGCCCTCACCCATGAGTTATCCTCAGGTCCGAAACCCTTCCAAGCGACGAGATACTGCAAACTCCCTCTATACCGTCTAGAATTTAGGATGCGGGAAATTTCATATTCCCCGTCCTCCACCACCGGAGGAACAGTGGCAGAGGCGTCACCATCCGACACATCAGCTTTTTTCAACAGAGAAACATGAAACACCGGGTTAATCTTCCAAGACGTAGGAACCTCCAACCTAACAGCAGATTGGTTAACTATCTGAAGCACCTTAAAGGGCCCTACGAACTTGGGACCCAATTTTTTAGAAGGAATCCTCAATCGCAGATTCTTAGACGACAACCAAACCATGTCACCGACAGCAAACAAAACCTCTTGCCGTTTCCTATCAAAGTACCTCTTAGATTTTTTGTTAGCCTCCTGACGATTACCACGCACATCCGTCCAAACTCTCTCCAAATCACCGGAAAAACTCTCCTCCTCAGGTACAGCCGAAACCAATTTGGAGAATGACCCAAAAGATGGATGTCTCCCAGAACAACAAAAAAAAAAGGCGAACACCCAGCAGAAGAGGATGTATGGTTGTTAAGAGTAAATTCAGCAAGTGGCAGAAACTCAGACCACCCCTCTTGATTGTCTGCCACAAAACAACGCAAGAACTGCTCAACATCCTGGTTCTTCCTTTCTGTCTGGCCATTAGACTCAGGATGATATCCGGATGAAAACGACAAATGAACTCCCAACCTGTCACAAAAGGCATGCCAAAAACGAGCCACGAACTGAGGTCCCCTATCAGAAACAATGTCAGTAGGAACACCATGTAGTCTGACAATTTCCTTGACAAAGGCCTTAGCGAGTGTTTTAGCGCAAGGCAGTTTGATGAAGGGAACCAAGTGACACATCTTGCTAAAATGGTCCACGACCACCCAGATGACCGTGAAACCTTCAGAGGGGGGAAGGTCAGTAATAAAGTCCATAGCCAGATGTGTCCAAGGTGCACTAGGAACCTCCAGAGGGCAAAGCAACCCCGCAGCAGGAGCATGCGAAGACTTGGATCTAGCACACACAGTACATTGGCGCACCCACTTAATGACTTCCTTCTGCCATCCAGGCCACCAAAAACTGCGACCCACAAGTCTCTTGGTCTCAGAAATTCCTGGATGACCTGCCAACCGAGACTCATGACACTCAACAAACAAATTTCTCCTAAAGGTCCTAGGCACAAACAACCTCCCATGGGGAGTGTTAGATGGGGCATTCTCCTGAGCTTTAAGAATCTCATCCTCCAAAATGGAGTCCAAAGCAGCAATCACAACACCTTCTTGTAAAATGCTCTACTGTTCCTCCTCAACACCGACCATGGGAGAAAAGCTGCGAGACAAAGCATCCGCTTTAACATTCTTGGTACCCGGGATGTAAGTAACGGAAAAATTAAACCGCGAGAAAAAAAGTGCCCACCTAGCCTGACGGGCATTCAAGCGCTTGGCAGCATCAAGATAGATCAGATTTTTATGATCAGTGAAAACCTGAATGGGAAATTCAGCACCTTCCAAGAGGTGACGCCAGTGTTCAAATGCGAGTTTAATCGCCAGCAATTCCCGATTACCAATATCGTAATTAAGTTCAGTCTCAGAAATTTTTTTTGAAAAAAAGGCACAGGGATGTACTCCATCCTTGTTTTCCTGAGACAACACCGCACCGACCCCCACCGAAGAAGCATCAACCTCAACCAAAAACGGCTTAGTCACATCAGGCTGCATAAGGATGGGAGCAGAGGTGAACCTCTCCTTTAGAAACACAAAAGCTTCAATGGCCTCAGAAGTCCACTGAACCGCATTAGCACCTTTCCTGGTGAGATCGGTTAGCGGTTTGACAATAATAGAAAAATTTTTTATGAATTTTCTGTAATAATTGGCGAAACCCAAAAACCTCTGTATCGATTTCAAACCAATAGGCCTAGGCCATTCCTGCACAGCTTGAACTTTAACCGGGTCCATCTCAAAACCTTCACTGGAGATAATGTAGCCCAAAAAACTAATTCTCTGTACAGCGAACTCACATTTCTCCAGCTTAGCAAAAAGCGAATTGTCCATTAATAACTGTAATACCTCACGTACGCTCCGCCAATGAGACTCCAGATCAGGCGAATAAATCAGAATGTCATCCAAATACACAACCACATTTTTGCCGATTAAAGGTCTAAGGATGTCATTAATAAGATTCTGAAAAAATGCTGGAGCATTGGTAAGACCAAAAGGCATCACCAGATTCTCAAAATGACCCACAGGAGTGTTAAAAGCAGTCTTCCATTCATCACCCTCCTTCATGCGCAACAAATTGTATGCCCCCCGGAGATCAATTTTAGAGAACCACTTGGCCCCCACTAACTGGTTAAATAAATCAGGAATCAATGGCAGTGGGTAAGGATTGCGTACAGTAATTTTATTAATCTCACGAAAGTCCAGACAAGGACGTAAACCGCCATCTTTTTTTTTTCACAAAAAAAAATCCAACAGCCACAGGAGACTTGGAAGGCCTAATGTGACCCGTGGCCAAGCTTGTCTGTATGTATTCCTCCAAAGCCTTTCTCTCAGGAATAGTAAGATTAAATAAACGACTTTTAGGAAGAGTCGCTCCAGGGACAAATTCAATGGTACAATCATAGTCTCTATGGGGAGGCAAAATTTGTGACTCCTCCTCAGAAAATACTCTCCAAAAATCCTGAATAGGTACAGGTAATTCCCCTTTATCCACAGCAGCAATGCGCCCGTTACAACACTTGTCATAACACTTAGGGCTCCAGGACTTAATTTCATTGGTAGACCAATCCAGTACAGGATTGTGCAATTTTAACCAGGGTAACCCCAATATTACTGGAGAAGGCAAATTATCCAATACCACCAAATCCAAATTCTCTTGATGAATACCATTAATAGTGAGGGGAAATTCACAGACCTTATGAGTAGAGATGAGCGTTGTTCTACTCGAACTGTTCGCCAATCTCAAATTCGAGCTGTTTTGGGCGGTGTTCGAGCCGGTCGGCGAACACGAACAATTTGAGAAAAATTCGGCTGTTCGAGGTTATGTTCGATAACTGTTCGTGCACCAAAATCATAACTGGATTTTTTCTCAGTAATGATGAAAATTAATGTTAATACGCAGTTTGAGTGTACAGCGGGGCGGGGGGAGGGGCAGGGGATGGATCTCTGCAGGAACAATGAAGATCTCCATTTTTTTTTCTCTTTCCCGCATTTGCAGTGGGGAGGTGCAATCTGTCAGCCTATCAGCAGCGCACACACGGAGCGAAGTGCTTTTTTTCACACAAGCAAGGGCATGTGTGATTGGCAGTGTATGTCACATGTCCTTGCCCTATAAGACCAAGCCATTTTCCCCGTCGCCACCATTTTCTCACTGCTGCAGCTGCGTGTTAGACGGCACCGCTGTTGCTGTGTGCGCTATACCTTGTTAATTTCAAGCCAATTTTCGCACAAATATACAGATAGCTTGGGAGTAGGGAATAGTTGTGATTGCAGTCCTTTTAAGGACTAGGTTACAGCATTTCCTACGACTTTTATCAAGCAGGTCTGTGCTCTTAAATAGATAGATTGTGGGAGTAAAGACTAATTGTAATTGGAGTCCTTTTCAGGACTAGGTTACATCAGTTCCTATCAGTTTTTGCCAGGCAGGTCTGTGCCAGTGCTGTGCAAGTTTTTTTCACAGAATTTGGCTGAATCTAGCAAAGCTAATCCTTTTTGGCCTATTGCAGAGTGTGTTAGTCAGTGGAGTAGCCTATCTGTGTTGCAAGATATACCACCTGTGTATAGAATACCAATTTTTTTACTGCACCTAGTGAAGTAAAATCTTTTGGGCATAGCATCATTCTATTAGTCCATCTATACTGACCTCCATCAGGTTGCAAATTAAAAATAATTTTTTTCTGCATCTAGCTCTGAAAAAATATTTGGGCTTCTAGCAGTGTGTGGGACTTGGTCTATTAGTCCATCTATACTGACCTCCATCAGGTTGCAAATTAAAAATAATTTTTTTCTTCATTTATCTCTGAAAAAATATTTGGGCTTCTAGCAGCGTGTGGGACTTGTTCTATTAGTCCATCTATACTGACCTCCATCAGGTTGCAAATTAAAAATAATTTTTTTCTGCATCTAGCTCTGAAAAAATATTTGGGCTTCTAGCAGTGTGTGGGACTTGGTCTATTAGTCCATCTATACTGACCTCCATCAGGTTGCAAATTAAAAATAATTTTTTTCTTCATTTAGCTCTGAAAAAATATTTGGGCTTCTAGCAGTGTGTGGGAATTGTTCTATTAGTCCTTCTATACTGACCTCCATCAGGTTGCAAATTGAATATAATTTTTTTCTGCATCTAGCTCTGAAAAAATATTTGGGCTTCTAGCGGTGTGTGGGACTTGGTCTATTAGTCCATCTATACTGACCTCCATCAGGTTGCAAATTAAAAATAATTTTTTTCTGCATCTAGCTCTGAAAAAATATTTGGGCTTCTAGCAGTGTGTGGGACTTGGTCTATTAGTCCATCTATACTGACCTCCATCAGGTTGCAAATTGAATAAAAAAATTTTCTGCATCTAGCTCTGAAAAAATATTTGGGCTTCTAGCGGTGTGTGGGACTTGGTCTATTAGTCCATCTATACTGACCTCCATCAGGTTGCAAATTAAAAATAATTTTTTTCTGCATCTAACCCAGCCAATAGTTTTGGCCTAATACCACAGTTTGGCCACTCAGCTCTGCTCGGTTACCATCCATTGTTTTTTTGTGCAAACAACTCCAGAGTTGTGAATTAGTTAACCACCAAAATGAGTGGAAAAAGGCCTGCTGCTGGTTGAAAGGGGAATAGGCGTGTTGGGAACGGGAAAAAAGGTTGTGTCCGTGGGGTAGGTGCAGAAGAAAGACCATCTTCCAGCCAAACTAAAATGTCTACTTCTTTTAGCGGACAATGTGATAAGATCCCTTTCTTACGGCCACGCCAATCGCTACAAATTCCAGATGAGGCACAAAAACAGCAGGTGCTTCAACGGATATCAAGTGCTCCTTTAAGTGGGCTCTCCTCCACATCAACTTCAACATCACAAATACTCCAGTCCTCAAAGGTGTCACCCAAATCGCACTTGCTTCCTCACAGCTCCCAAATCTCCAGCTGCCCGTCTGAGTATGAGGTAGAACAGATGGTTGAGTCTGCAGAGCTGTTTACTCATACTATAGCCTGGGAATCAGAGGTCGACTCCAGCGCTTCTGTGAATCCAGACGAGGAAATGATCTGCACTGATGCCCAGAATCTTTATGAGTCGGATCCAGGACCAGACGCAGAAGGTTCTGACCATAATGTAGACCCTCATTCCCAAACTGTAACTCCTGTTGGTGGAGACAATGAGGAAGACGATGATAAGACTCAAATACCTGATTGGAGCGACAACTTTAGTTTTTTGTCAGGGCAGGAACAGGTTGGCTCTGAGGACGACGGGTGTGATAACGCACAGGGTGATGATGATGAGGTCGGAGATCCCACTTACTGTCAACCCACAGTCAGCCAAGAGATGAGGTCAGCAGAGGAGGTGGAGGAAGATGCTAGTGACGACGAGATCAGGTTGCGCCTTCCTGGACAGAGACGTAGTACTGGAAGCACGTCAACAACTGCATCCTCAAACACAACTCTGCCTCTCACCACAAGTCGTGGTGGCTCTTCAGGTCGCATGGGTGCTAAGCCTTGCATAGCCTGGGCATTTTTTCAGATCGATAAAGATGACCCAACTCGTGTTATCTGTAACATTTGTCAGCAAAAGCTAAGTAGAGGCCAAAAAATACATAGTTTGAGTACTTCATGCATGAACCGGCACATGGACATGAAGCATAAGTTGCAGTGGGAAGCTCAGTGTGCTACAATGCGGCCTAGCCGGCCGGGCCAACCACCGTCTGCCATATCTTGTGCATCCGCGGCCTCTTCATCCTCTGTGACTGGGGGGACAGCAGTCACACCTGTTTTGGGGCGCAGACCTGCCACCTCTTTACCCGCAACAGCCAGCGTGATTGGCAGGTCATCATTTTCTTTGGAGGTGGTAACACCAGCTGGTCTTGAGCGCTGTCCGACATCGATAGCACCACCTTTGGATCAAGGCAACCTAACATGTCCGCCTGCATCTTCCTCACAGACCGGCAGTTTGCCGGGGACACCCTTATCAACCCCGTCTAAGCACAATAGCCAGCCCTCGGTCCCTCAGATGTGGACAAGTAAAAGACCATTTCCTCCTAGCCATGAGAAAGCTAAGAGGTTGAATTTCACCATCTGCAAGCTCTTGGCTACAGAAATGCTGCCTTTCCGCCTGGTGGACACAGAGGATTTTCGAGACCTTATGTCCGTCGCAGTGCCCCAGTACCAGATGCCCAGTCGGCACTACTTCTCAAAGAAAGGTGTGCCTGCGCTCCACCAGCATGTCGCACACAACATCACCGCTTCTTTGAGAAACTCTGTGTGTGACAGGGTGCATTTCACCACAGACACTTGGACGAGTAGGCATGGACAGGGGCGTTACATGTCGCTGACTGGGCACTGGGTAACTATGGTGACAGCAGGACAAGGGGCTGCTGTCCAAGTCTTGCCATCCCCACGAGTTGTGCGTCAATCCTCTTTATGTCAAAGTTCCTCCACTGCTTCTGCCTCCTCAACCTCCTCTCGGTCTTCCACCTGCACCCAAAGCCTGTCTGGTCATGCCACAAGCTTTCTAACTGCGCAGAAGGGATCCTGCACACCTCCTTACTATGCTGGCAGTAGGGCTCAACGTCATCAGGCGGTTTTTACATTGAAATGTCTGGGAAATGTGAGTCACACAGCTGAGGAGTTGTGGTCAGCTCTGGAGAACCAATTTCATGAATGGTTGTCTCCACTGGACCTGAAACCAGGGAAGGCCGTGTGCGACAATGCTGCAAACCTGGGTGCGGCCCTTCGCCGGGGCAATGTCACACACGTGCCTTGTATGGCTCACGTGTTGAACCTGGTTGTCCAGCAATTTTTAGCCCACTATCCCAGACTAGATGGCCTTCTGCAGAGGGCACGGTCGCTGTGTGCTCACTTCCGCCGTTCGCATCCCGCAGCTCAGCGACTTACATCTCTACAGAAGTCGTTGGGCCTGCCACTTCACCGGCTAAAATGCGATGTGCCTACCCGGTGGAATTCAACTCTGCACATGTTGCAGCGACTGTGGCAGCACCGACAAGCCCTGGTGCAATACGTTCTGACGTATAGCCTGGGCCAACGAGATTCAGAGGTGGGGCAAATCACGCTGGAGGAGTGGTCTCAGATCAGGGACCTATGCACCCTTCTGCACAGTTTTGAAATGGCGACGAAGATGTTTAGTGCTGACGATGCCATTATCAGCATGACTATTCCGGTGATTTACATGCTGGAGCACATGTTAAACAGAATTCGGAGTCAGGTGGTGGCACAAGAGGAGGTGGAGGAAGTAGAGGAGGAGGAGTTGTATGCGGAAGGGCTAACATCTGCAAGGTCCAGACGGTCGGCAGCACCAAGGCGGCAGGCATGTGAGGGTGGGGGAGATGATTTTACCAGGGCGCATGGTAGCAGCCAAACTAGTGAGGAAGGTGCAGGAGCCCAGGAAGAAGTGGAGGACGAACTGATGGAAGACTCATCAGATGAGGGAGACCTTGATCACATTTCTGTTGTGCGAGGTTGGGGGGAGAGGACAGAGGAAGGAAGCATGATTGTTACCTCGCCACCAACACAACAGGGACTTGGTGCTCCTGGATGCGCAACACACATGAGTGCCTTCTTGCTGCACTACCTGCAACATGACCCTCGAATTGTGAGAATTAGAAATAATCCTGACTACTGGGTTGCCACACTGTTAGATCCCCGGTACAAAAGTAAATTTGCAGAAATTATTCCTGCCATAGAAAGGGATGCACGCATGCAGGAGTATCAGCAGAGACTGTTGCAGAATCTTACATGTGCTTTTCCACAAAATACCAGTGGTGCACGTAGTGAATCTCACAGTTCCAACTTGCCAACCGTGGGACCGTCAAGTGTTCAGCACTCAAACCGTAACAGAACCACAGTATCTGCTGGTAACATCAATTTTGCGGAATCATTTCACCACTTTTTTAGCCCATCCTTTGCAAGGCCACAGGAGACAAGAAGTCTGACACATAGTCAACGCCTAGAGACGATGGTACAGGAGTATCTCCAAGTAAACATTGAAGCCACGACTGTGTCACTGGACCCTTGCTCTTTTTGGGCTTCCAATCTGGATAAATGGCCGGAGCTAGCCACTTACGCCTTGGAGATCTTGTCATGCCCCGCAGCCAGCGTTCTGTCTGAACGTGTGTTCAGCGCTGCTGGTGGTGTGCTGACAGATAAGCGCACGCGGCTCTCCACTGATAATGTAGACAGACTCACGTTCATAAAGATGAACAAATCATGGATCCGAAACGACTTTTCTACCCCTGTGTCATCCTGGGGAGAGTAAAAGCTTGATGATTGGTTAAAATCACCCTACCAACCGTTTTAAGCTTTCAAATTACTAATCATGTTTATCTGTATCTTGACTGGAAAATAATTTGGGCTTTGTAGCAGTGTGCAGCACTGATCCTATTAGGCCATCTATAATAAGCTTCACCAGATTTAAAATTAAAAATAATTTTTAGCTGCATCTAGCCCGGAAAATAATTTTGGGGCTCCGAGATGCGCAAGACACATAAGTGCCTTCTTGCTGCACTACCTGCAGCATGACCCTCATATTGTCAGAATTCGAAGTAATCATGACTACTGGGTTGCCACACTCTTAGATCCCCCAAACTTTTCGATCAACCTTTTCATTTTAATAAAGACCAAAAAAATGGTCATTTTTGAAATTATAAGCATTAGCAGGTTGTTAGAAACTGAAATCAAACAGTTTTCAACTCAAAACTTTATTCTAGGTGATGTTACATTTTCACATAGGACCCCTTGTTCGAAAGGAGCTTCTGAACTCTCTCGTCCATTGAATTTGTCAGGTTTTGGATGGTTTCTGCTTCAATTGTTTTGCATGAGGACAGAATACCCTCCCAGAGCTGTTGCTTAGATGTGAACTGCCTCCCGCCATCATAGACACTCCTTTTAATGATGCTCCAAAGGTTCTGAATGGGGTAGAGGTCAGGGGAGCATGGGGTTCACTCCATAAGTTTGTCCCCTTTTATGCCCATATCAGCCAGAGATGCAGATGTTTTATGTGCAGCATGAGATGGTGCATTATCATGCAGAAAAATGATCTTGCTGTGAAATACACGGTTCTTCTTCTTGAACCATGGCAGGAAGTGCTGTTTGAGAAAATCCACATACATTATGGAGTTCATCTTTAGCGCCTTCAGGGATCCTAAAGGGGCCGACAATCTCTCTCCCCATGATTCCAGCCCAAAACATTACTCCACCTCCTCCTTGTTGGCGCTGTAGCCGTGTTTGCGTGGGGTGTCCATCAACCAGCCATCCTCCACTCCATTCATCTGGACCATCGAGCGCTGCACGGCACTCATCCGTGAACAAAACAGTTTTGAAATCAGTCTTCATGTAATGTTTGGCCCACTGGAGCCGTTTCTGCTTGTGTGAAGTGGATAGAGGAGGTCGACAGGATGGCGTATGCACAGCTGCAAACCTCTGAAGGACCCTGCATCTTGTTGTTCGGGGGACGTTGGAGGCACAAGCAGCTTCAAAAACTTGTCTGCTGCTATGACAAGGCTTTTTTGCCGCTGCTCTTTCAACCTGACGTAATTGCCTGTAGGAAAGAGTCCTCAATTTGCCCTTATCAGCACGCACACGTGTGTACTGTGAATCAGCTACATACTTCTTGATTGCCAAGACACTTCATCCTGATCATCGCACAATGTTGATTGTAGTCATGCCTTGACCTAAACACTCCACAATTTGTTGCTTCTCAGCAGCCGACACATCCTTTTTCTTTCCCATTTTGGCAGAAAATGTAGGCTGCTTAATAATGTGAGAGAGCCTTCTTAAGTAGTCTTGCCTTTCATTGGACACACCTGCCAAACTAATTAGCACAGGTGTCTGCAATTGCTTACAGTGATATAAAGAGCCCTGACACACATCACCATCAATGAGTTTAACTGACAAACAAACAAATTCTTCCCTTATCACTCCTAAACACTTTTTGCATAATAATTTGGAACGCGGTGTACATGTGCTTTTCCACAAAACACCAGTGGTTCACGTAGTGAATCTTACAGTTCTAACTTGCCAACCGTGGTCTGTATGGAATTGTTCAATAAAGGGCCCAAAATTAAGATAACATAGATGGGAGAGGTCTCTATGAATAGGAATTCCTAAGTATTTGATACCCTGTGAGGGCCAGGCAAAGGGAAAGTTGGACTGGATGGAATCCTATATGGATTTAGGGAGGGAGACATCGAGGGCCTCAGACTTCGCTGCATTGATTTTAAAATTTTACCATGTAACAAAGTGATCTATTTCAGCCATAACAGCAGGGATGGATATATGTGATTGAGTGATATATACTAGGACATCATCAGCAAATAGAGAGCACTTGTACTCGGTGCCTCCCACCTCAATCCACCTAATATTGGGGTTATGGCGAATTGATGAGAGCAGGTGCTCCGTCACTAGGATGTATAAGAGAGGGGACAGAGGACATCCCTGCCTTGTCCCATTGGTGATTGTGAAAGGTGATGAAAATGTTCTGACGCACCCCCTGGGCCTTGGGACACCCGGAGCCGGACCCTTTTTGGTGGATGCTGGTGGTTGTAGTCTTCGTGGCGGCGATCCGGTTCCGTGGCTCAGGGCGGTCAAACCAGTGGCGGAACTATTTATGTGGTTTTGATGTTTAAATGTCCGACTACGCCACCCGTGGATTGCGGTCAGAGTGAACCGCCGCTACAGGGCAGACCGCTAAGGCTGGTGTTGTGGGTGCAGCAGAGCGTAGCATAACTCCCCACGGGAGGATTATAGCCTCAGGGCAGTGTATGCGGAGGATGGGGGTGATGGTGCAGGGCAGCAGCAGTAACGACACGGAGTCAGTGATGCAGTTCAGGGCCTTTACTCACAGTTCGTATTATCCAGACCACGTCTGCAGGTAACGGCTGCCCACGTCGTACTGTGCTCACCAGGTGAGGGGCTCAGACAACTCCCAGATAACTTTGGAGCGCTTCACAGGACCCCCTTTGTGTGTCCTTTGTCTGGCCTTTCTTACCAACACTTCTGTCCGGCTGCCTCGGGCCTCCTCTTGGTAAACTTGGTGCCAGTTTCCCTGACCCTATGTGGTGCCTTCCTAGCGGGTGGAGCAAGGGGCTGCGCCACATAAAATGTCAGAGCCTCCGGTTTCTAGCTGAGGGTCGTTTCCTGCCTCCACTAGTTCGGGGACCGGTCTCCCCCTTTGGCCTGACCCCTCCACGCAGGTGGATTCGGGCGTGCGGTGGCGACTCGCCCGTCCGCACCCCTGGGATCCCTTCATTCCTCGTTCCTGGAGCCTTCTCCGCTCCTCTTCCTTCCTTCTCCCTCTTGCAGGCCTGGGCCTCTGTTACTAGGCCCGCCTCCGGAGCAGAGCTCATGCAGAGCCCCTGCTCCCTGCCACTTCTGCTCAGACTTCTCTGCACTGAACTAAGATGGTGCCCACCTTTTATACTCCCTTCTCAATGCACCCAGGAACTGCTTCCTCCCTGCTCCTGCACTGCAGGGTTCCCCTTCCTCAGTGTTCCCTCCCCCCACTCCAGCCAGGGACAGGGACTGTCGTGCCCATCTCAGGGGCATATTGGTCGCCCTGCCCCACGGCAATGTGGTGTAATGCATGCAGGTGTCGGGTCCTGATCCACACTCCATCCTTATCTGAGAGTGAGATATCACACCTCTGGGTGAGGTGCAATACGTCTGTAGCAACCGAGCCCTCGGTGCTACAGTTCCATTTATCTTCAGCCTAGGTGACGTATTGTGATACAGGGCCGTGATTTTGGCTATAAAAGGGTCCCCTAGACCCCTACCCCAAGCTTTTTAAGAGAATCATATATGGCGTGCCAGGAGACTCTATGGAATGCTTTCTCAGCATCCAACGAGAGTATCTACTTACAAATTTTTAACTGCATCTAGCCCAGGAAATACTTTGTGCCTAGTAGCAGTGTCTGCTAGTCAGCGGATTATCCCGGCTGTTAAGCAAGCTACACCACCTGTAGTTTGGACACTTAATTTTTTCAAAGGAAATGCTTCGGGACCACGGGATACTCAGTGAAGAGCATCAGGAGGCACCCCAAGGCATAGGGGCTGGGACTGGCAGTAGGATGCCTTGCGGTGGACAGCCGAGCTCGATCCTTATAAAAGCTTTTTAACTGCAGCAGCTTTAGTGGACGCTACTGGAGCTGGAATTACGCGGCTGCTGGCATGAGACTTGCCCTCCAATAGATCCTTGTAAATGGATTTAAAGTGTATTCATTCAAATTAGAGGGACAATTTAAATTAAAAAGCTTAGAGCTGCCTCCACCACAGGGGGGCTCTCTCGACCCACCAGCGGACAGGCACCAGTATTGGGAGAGGGGGGCTGGCCGTCAGGGTTCACCGCGGCTCTGGCACAAACCCGGCGACACGGAGGTGGCACGGGCAGGAGCGGACTGGCCGTCTCGGCTTCTCACTTTTTGGATTTTAGAAGGGCATGACATGCCTATATCTGTGTCTCCCCCTCCTTTTACTCCTCCACCTCTTTTCTTTTCGCATGACTATATGTACTTGTCACTTTTCCATGTGTTAGTTGTGTCTTCTGAGCAGTTTGTCAGCTTTTGGACACCTTTGAAGGTGTTTTCTATGTGTTTCTATGTGTTTTTGTTTGCCTGCCATTGGTTTTAACGGTGTTCGAAGGTGTTCGACGAACAGTTCGACGAACAGTTCGGCGAACACACGGGTGTTCGACGAACCGAACCGAACTCGAACACTACGGGGGTGGCTCAACACTACTTATGAGTAACACTCTTCAAGGGAGAGCCATCAACAGAATCCACAGCAATAGGGGATGACAAAGTTTTAGGTTCTAATCTAAGTTTTTCCAAGAATCCCCCATCAATCACATTCAGAGTAGAACCACAATCCACAAATACCCGAAATTCAATTAATTCATCCTGAGCAGCGGTAGTAGCAGATAGGAATACTCCCTTAGAATTTAAACAGGCAATACGTGCATGACTGACCATTTTTTTTTCTTTCTTCATACGAAGCACACAGTTCTTAATAAAATGACCAGAATTTCCGCAATAGAAGCACAAGCCTTCAGAAAGCCTGCGGTCTTTTTCCTGAGAGCGGGGTGCCATCGCTCCAATCTCCATCGGCTCTCCATTGTCAGCACAGAACCTCTCAGGACTTGGAGCTGACATAGCAGAGGATTTGCTCTCATTAACCCTTTCACGCAGTCTCCTGTCCACCCGTATAGCTAATTGCATTGCCTCCTGCAAGTTTCCAGGTGTGGGATAAGCAATCAGTAAATCCTTAACCCTTTCACCTAGCCCTGCAAGAAACAAGCTTTTCAAAGCTGAATCGTTCCACCCCACCTGGGCAGACCACCGACGGAAGTGAGAACAATATTTTTCCACATTACCTGATCCCTGCCTCAAACGTCTCAATTCAATCTCAGCAGATGAGACACGATCAGGATCATCGTACAACAAACCCAAAGCAGAAAAAAAACTATCCACTGATCTAAAGCACGGATCACTAGGTTGGAGAGAGAAGGCCCATCCCTGAGGATCTTTGCGCAAAAGTGACATTATGAACCCTATGCGCTGTGATTCATCACCAGAGGATCCGGGTCTCAAACAAAAATACAATAAACAAGCATTTTTAAAAGAAAAAAAAATCTTGTTGTTCGCCAAAAAATAAATCAGGCAGACGTACCTTTGGTTCCACAAAATGTGCTCCAGAACAGCTACTCACGTGTTGTTGGAGCTTGGCCACCTCCAGAGAGAGTCCCTGCAAGCGTTGAGCCAAATCTTGAACCGAGACCATGATGGAAAACTGGAGGTCTTTGCCATGAGAAAATTTTTTTTTCTTTTTTTTTTCTTTTAGGGCTGGACTTACTGTTATGATCTGCTACAGGGACTAAGGAAAGACAGGAGATCTGTCCCTACAATAGAACTAAACTAGATCCCTACGATGTAACGGGGAACCTGATCCTGCGATCAGACCCGCTAAAGTCCTCGGCTAGTCTGTACGAAGACCTATAGATGTGAGGGAGGGATCCCTACAAGAACTAGGGACTGGGATAAGTTTGGACACCTCCTAGCAGAAATAGTAGCAGTCAAAGACAAACACACAACAAAAAGCATAGAGGTCAGAAGACCTAGCAAAACTAACAGAGAACGGCAACAGAGCACCAAGCTAGCTCAAGAGCAGTAAATACAATGAAGTCCAGCAAGGCCAGGAGGGCGGAGCCGGATTAAATAGGCAAAAATGGTCATGTGACCAGCAAACTAAAAAAAAACTAACAGGAGAGTTGTAACAATATCGCTGTACTATCCAGTTTTGGGCCTTTAGTATCTAAAAAAAAAGCAGTTTGAGTGTGTTGCTCACTGTTCAGCCGCAAATATCTCTATTTAAAAAAGTGTGGTGTACCCCAGTAAACAATAACTGTGGTTTTGCCATCCCACGGTAAAAAATCTCTATTATTCAGCTTTTGGTAGTTTTTTCCGTAAAGAAAACAGTAGTGTCTCCTGACTGTTGTGACACAAAAATATATCTGTTGAAAATAGTCTTGTGTAGGCCCGACATCCCAGTGTGGTTTCGCAGTTCCACGGGTCAAATTGCTGTACTATCCAGTTTTGGGCCTTTGGTATCTAAAAAAAAGCAGTTTGAGTGTGTCGCTCACTGTTCAGCCGCAAATATCTCTATTTAAAAAAGTGTGGTATACCCCAGTAAACAATAACTGTGGTTTTGCCATCCCTCGGTAAAAAATCTCTATTATTCAGCTTTTGGTAGTTTTTTCCGTAAAGAAAAACAGTAGTGTCTCCTGACTGTTGTGACACAAAATTATATGTGTTGAAAATAGTCTTTTGTAAGCCCGACATCCCAGTGTGGTTTCGCAGTTCCACGGGTCAAATCGCTGTACTATCCAGTTTTGGGCCTTTGGTATCTAAAAAAAAAGCAGTTTGAGTGTGTCGCTCACTGTTCAGCCGCAAATATCTCTATTTAAAAATGTGTGGTATACCCCAGTAAAAAATAACTGTGGTTTTGCCATCCCACGGTAAAAAATCTCTATTATTCAGCTTTTGGTAGTTTTTTCCGTAAAGAAAAACAGTAGTGTCTCCTGACTGTTGTGACACAAAAATATATCTGTTGAAAATAGTCTTGTGTATGCCCGACAACCCAGTGTGGTTTCGCAGTTCCATGGGTCAAATCGCTGTACTATCCAGTTTTGGGCCTTTGGTATCTAAAAAAAAAGCAGTTTGAGTGTTTCGCTCACTGTTCAGCCGCAAATATCTCTATTTAAAAAAGTGTGGTATACCCCAGTAAACAATAACTGTGGTTTTGCCATCCCACGGTAAAAAATCTCTATTATTCAGCTTTTCGTAGTTTTTTCCGTAAAGAAAAACAGTAGTGTCTCCTGACTGTTGTGACACAAAAATATATCTGTTGAAAATAGTCTTGTGTAGGCCCGACATCCCAGTGTGGTTTCGCAGTTTCACGGGTCAAATCGCTGTACTATCCAGTTTTGGGCCTTTGGTATCTAAAAAAAAGCAGTTTGAGTGTGTCGCTCACTGTTCAGCCGCAAATATCTCTATTTAAAAAAGTGTGGTATATCCCAGTAAACAATAAGTGTGGTTTTGCCATCCCACGGTAAAAAATCTCTATTATTCAGCTTTTGGTATTTTTTTCCGTAAAGAGAAACAGTAGTGTCTCCTGACTGTTGTGACACAAAAATATATCTGTTGAAAATAGTCTTGTATAGGCCCGACATCCCAGCGTGGTTTCACAGTTCCACGGGTCAAATCGCTGTACTATCCAGTTTTGGGCCTTTGGTATCTAAAAAAAAAGCAGTTTGAGTGTGTCGCTCACTGTTCAGCCGCAAATATCTCTATTTAAAAATGTGTGGTATACCCCAGTAAACAATAACTGTGGTTTTGCCATCCCACGGTAAAAAATCTCTATTATTCAGCTTTTGGTAGTTTTTTCCGTAAAGAAAAACAGTAGTGTCTCCTGACTATTGTGATACAAAAATATATCTGTTGAAAATAGTCTTGTGTATGCCCGACATCCCAGTGTGGTTTCGCAGTTCCATTGGTCAAATCGCTGTACTATCCAGTTTTTGGCCTTTGGTATCTAAAAAAAAAGCAGTTTGAGTGTGTCGCTCACTGTTCAGCCGCAAATATCTCTATTTAAAAAAGTGTGGTATACCCCAGTAAACAATAACTGTGGTTTTCCTCTTCCACGGTTCTAATCTACTCTTTATTACCCTTTTTCCATTGATAGTGCAAGTGTAAGCTATTTTTCTTCATTTGCAATGGGCAAGGTGTGTGGCAAGGCACGTGGAAGTGGACGTTCTGGTGATGGTTCGTGCAGAGGACGGGGCCGTGGCCATCGTGAAAATGTGCCACAACCAACAGCCACATCTTCTCGCTCCCACTTCTTGACCGAATTACTAGGGAAGCACAGAACAACACCAGTATTGGGAACTGATCAGTTTGAACAGGTTATTAATTGGATAGCAGATAATTCTTCCAGTTACCTGGGCACCACCACCTCCGGTCTGTCTTCCACACGGTCAACTCTTAGTAGCCGTGAGTCTCGACCGCATACTCCTCCTCACCCTGATGCTCCTTCCTCCCACCATGCCGAGTGTCGTCAGATAGCAAGTGATCCCACACTTGGACACTCTGAAGAGCTGTTCACTGGTCCATTTCCATATTTGGGCCCCTCGCCTGATACGCTTGAAGTGGTGGAAGAGGAGATCCCATGTTGCAATGCCCAAATATTTGAACAGCCACGGCCACAGGAAGTCGACGTTGGCAATCTGTCACAAGAGGTGGACGATGACGAGACACAATTGCCAGGAAGTGAGGAGGAGGATCGTGGTGCGCAAGTGGAAGAGGAGGAGGTGTTGGATGATCTAGTAACTGACCCAACGTGGAAGGAGGACATGCAGAGTGAGGCCAGCAGCACACAGGGGGAGGGAGGCAGAGTACCGCAACAGGCAGAAAGAAGCAGTGTGGTGGCCGCAGACAGAAGGCAGGCAACCGTTCCCCGTAACACCAACACGAGGGACGTTGCCAGTACAAGCGGTAGGTTTTCCAGAGTCTGGAATTTTTTTAAAGACTCTGCTGATAACCCCAAAAAGGCCATATGTTCCACCTGCCATGCCAGCATCAGCAGGGGTGACAAAACTACCAGCCTGACCACCACCAGCATGATCAGGCACATGGCAGCAAAGCACCCGACTTTGTGGGGCGAAACCCAGGGTCCACGACCAGTGTCAGCGGGTGTCACCACTGCTTCTTCCTTTGTTGTGCGTGCAATAGAACCCCCTGTTGTGTGTACAAGGCAATCCCCTGTCCATACTGCATGTAAAGATGCCCCCTCCTCTCAGTCTTCACTTGTTATGGCAGTTTCTCAGGAAACAGCATCAACGTCCACGTCCACGTCCCACTGCAGCGTTCAATTGTCCATATCCCAGACCTTTGAACGAAAGCGGAAATTCGCAGCTAACGCCCCACAGGCCACAGTCCTAAATTCACACATTTCACGACTGCTTGCATTGGAAATGCTGCCTTTTAGGCTGGTGGAGACGGAATCCTTCCGCAATCTTATGGCGGTGGCCGTCCCTCGGTACTCGGTTCCCAGCCGACACTATTTTGCCCGGTGTGCCATCCCCGCACTACACAAGCACGTGTCCCAAAGCATCTGCCGTGCCCTCAACAACGCAGTTACTGGGAGAGTCCACCTGACAACGGACACGTGGACAAGTGCTTGTGGCCAGGGACGGTACATCTCTCTGACGGCACACTGGGTAAACATAGTAGAAGCCGGGACCCAGTCAGACCTTGGGACGGAACACATCCTCCCCACACCGAGGATTGCGGGCCCTATGTCAGTCAGAGTTGCCCCCACAGTGTACAGCTCCTGCGCATCCTTCTCCTCCTCCTCCTCCTCATGTTCAGCCTCCATCTCAGATATCACCACATCAGTTACAAGCTGGAAGCATTGCAGTACTGCCTCCGCCAAGCGGCAACAGGCTGTGCTGAAACTCATAAGCTTAGGTGATAAACCTCACACTGCTTGTGAGTTGTGGACAGCTGTGAAAGAGCAGGCAGATCTGTGGCTGAGACCGCTGAACCTACATCCCGGCATGGTCGTGTGTGACAATGGCCGTAACCTGGTGGCGGCTCTGAGGCGAGGTGAGATCACACACGTACCATGCCTGGCTCATGTGCTTAACCTCGTGGTTCAGCGGTTTCTTAAATCGTACCCCGAGTTGCCAGATCTGCTCGTGAAAGTTCGCCGCCTGTCAGCTCATTTTCGCAAGTCGGCTACAGCTTCTGCCGCCCTTGCTGTGTTGCAGCAGCGTTTGCAGCTTCCGGCACACCGACTGGTGTGTGATGTCCCCACATGTTGGAACTCTACCCTCCACATGTTGCAAAGGATTTGTGAGCAGAAAAAAGCAGTTGTGGAGTACCAGCTGCAACAAGGCCGTCGATATTCAGGTCAGACTCCACACATAAGACCTCAGGAGTGGACCTGGATGTCTGATATATGTACCATCCTGACAAACTTTGAGGAGGCCACCAAGATGGTGAGTGGCGATGATGCCATCATTAGTGTCAGCATCCCACTTGTCTGTCTTTTGCAATGCTCTCTGCAGAGAATTAAAGAGGAGGCATTGCAGCCAGAGTATGATGAGATGGATCAAGAAGCCGTAGCGGGCGATTACACACAGCCCAGCCTCATCTCATCCCAACGTGCATTGGGGAACAATGAGGGAGAGGAGGAGGAGGAGGAAGAACAGGAGCTGCTATCATGCGTTGTAGACGGTAGTACCTGTACAAGTGTCATACCGTCGGTTCAGCGTGGGTGGCCTGAGGACGGGGGGAGGAGGAAGAGGAGGAGGAGGAGAGCATGGTCAGTCGTCATCTTGGTGAGGACACGGAAATCTTGCCCGTTACCAGTCTGGCACGCATGGCTGACTTTATGTTACGCTGCCTTAACCGTGACACTCGCGTTGTCAAAATGTTGGGTGACAGTCATTACTGGTTGGTGACACTTGTAGACCCCCACTACAAGGAGAACTTTCACTCTCTTATTCCTGAGGTGGAGAGGTCTACAAAAATGGGACAATACCAGAAGGCCCTTGCTGCAGAACTCTTAAAAAAATTCCCATCTGAACACACTAGCGGCAGAGGTCACAGTTTTTTGCCCAACCAAGGCGTACAGGCGAGAGAGATGCAACTCCAATCCAGCAGAGGCAGGGGAACACTGTCAACGTTCTGGGACAGTTTTCTGACACCCGCCCAGCTTACAGGCCCTGAGGCGTGGGGTACTCTCACAAGGAGTGGAAAGTTTCAAAAGATGGTGAGGGAGTACCTTGCCGATCGTACCAGCGTCCTCCGTGATTCCTCTGTGCCTTTTAATTATTGGGTATCCAAGCTGGACACTTGGAATGAACTCGCTCTGTACGCCTAGGAGGTCCTGGCCTGTCCTGCCGCTAGCGTGTTATCGGAGCGTGTTTTTAGTGCCGCTGGGGGAATTATAACTGATAAGCGCACTCGCCTGTCAACTGACAATGCTGACAAGCTGACCCTTATCAAAATGAACAAGGGCTGGATTGGGCCAGACTTTTCATCACCACCAAATGACAGCAGAGTAACATAAAGTCAAATCCACTGTGTTATTTCGGGAGGTGTATTCACATGCACCGCTTCACACCCACACATGGGTATATGCTTCCTCATTTCGGCTGTTTAATCTTCTTCTCCTTATCCTCAGCCTCCACCACCACTATACCACCAGGGTGCCAGCATTGCAAGTTCCTCCGTCCTTATTTTTGGCAGCTTTTGCTTGCAAGGCATAAGCAAATACTATGGGACACCCACTCCCTAATAATGGGACTTATGTTTGTAATATGCTGCACTGCATGGCTCTTGTAAGGGGCATTGCAAGTTGCTCCGTCCTAATTTTTGGCAGCTTTTGCTTGGAAAGCATAAGCAAATACTATGGGACACCCACTCCCCAATAATGGGACTTATGTTTGTAATATGCTGTACTGCATGGCTCTTGTAAGGGGCATTGCAAGTTGCTCCGTCCTAATTTTTGGCAGCTTTTGCTGGGAAAGCATAAGCAAATACTATGGGACACCCACTCCCCAATAATGGGACTTATGTTTGTAATATGCTGTACTGCATGGCTCTTGTAAGGGGCATTGCAAGTTGCTCCGTCCTAATTTTTGGCAGCTTTTGCTGGGAAAGCATAAGCAAATACTATGGGACACCCACTCCCCAATAATGGGACTTATGTTTGTAATATGCTGTACTGCATGGCTCTTGTAAGGGGCATTGCAAGTTGCTCCGTCCTAATTTTTGGCAGCTTTTGCTGGGAAAGCATAAGCAAATACTATGGGACACCCACTCCCCAATAATGGGACTTATGTTTGTAATATGCTGTACTGCATGGCTCTTGTAAGGGGCATTGCAAGTTGCTCCGTCCTAATTTTTGGCAGCTTTTGCTGGGAAAGCATAAGCAAATACTATGGGACACCCACTCCCCAATAATGGGACTTATGTTTGTAATATACTGTACTGCATGGCTCTTGTAAGGGGCATTGCAAGTTGCTCCGTCCTAATTTTTGGCAGCTTTTGCTGGTAAAGCATAAGCAAATACTATGGGACACCCACTCCCCTATAATGGGACTTATGTTTGTAATATGCTGTAATGCATGGCTCTTGTAAGGGGCATTGCAAGTTGCTCTGTCCTAATTTTTGGCAGCTTTTGCTGGGAAAGCATAAGCAAATACTATGGGACACCCACTCCCCAATAATGGGACTTTTGTTTGTAATATGCTGTACTGCATGGCTCTTGTAAGGGGCATTGCAAGTTGCTCCGTCCTAATTTTTGGCAGCTTTTGCTGGGAAAGCATAAGCAAATACTATGGGAGACCCACTCCCCAATAATGGGACTTATGTTTGTAATATGCTGTACTGCATGGCTCTTGTAAGGGGCATTGCAAGTTGCTCCGTCCTAATTTTTGTCAGCTTTTGCTGGGAAAGCATAAGCAAATACTATGGGACACCCACTCCCCAATAATGGGACTTATGTTTGTAATATGCTGTACTGCATGGCTCTTGTAAGGGGCATTGCAAGTTGCTCCGTCCTAATTTTTGGCAGCTTTTGCTGGGAAAGCATAAGCAAATACTATGGGACACCCACTCCCCAATAATGGGACTTATGTTTGTAATATGCTGTACTGCATGGCTCTTGTAAGGGGCATTGCAAGTTGCTCCATCCTAATTTTTGGCAGCTTTTGCTGGGAAAGCATAAGCAAATACTATGGGACACCCACTCCCCAATAATGGGACTTATGTTTGTAATATGCTGTACTGCATGGCTCTTGTAAGGGGCATTGCAAGTTGCTCCGTCCTAATTTTTGGCAGCTTTTGCTGGGAAAGCATAAGCAAATACTATGGGACACCCACTCCCCAATAATGGGACTTATGTTTGTAATATGCAGTACTGCATGGCTCTTGTAAGGGGCATTGCAAGTTGCTCCGTCCTAATTTTTGTCAGCTTTTGCTGGGAAAGCATAAGCAAATACTATGGGACACCCACTCCCCAATAATGGGACTTATGATTGTAATATGCTGTACTGCATGGCTCTTGTAAGGGGCATTGCAAGTTGCTCCGTCCTATTTTTTGGCAGCTTTTGCTTGGAAAGCATAAGCAAATACTATGGGACACCCACTCCCCAATAATGGGACTTATGTTTGTAATATGCTGTACTGCATGGCTCTTGTAAGGGGCATTGCAAGTTGCTCCGTCCTAATTTTTGGCAGCTTTTGCTTGGAAAGCATAAGCAGATACTATGGGACACCCACTCCCCAATAATGGGACTTATGTTTGTAATATGCTGTACTTCATGGCTCTTGTAAAGGGCATTGCAAGTTGCTCCGTCCTAATTTTTGACAGCTTTTGATGGGAAAGCATAAGCAAATACTATGGGACACCCACTCCCCAATAATGGAACTTATGTTTGTAATATGCTGTACTGCATGGCTCTTGTAAGGGGCATTGCAAGTTGCTCCGTCCTAATTTTTGGCAGCTTTTGCTTGGAAAGCATAAGCAAATACTATGGGACACCCACTCCCCAATAATGGGACTTATGTTTGTAATATGCTGTACTGCATGGCTCTTGTAAGGGGCATTGCAAGTTGCTCCGTCCTAATTTTTGGCAGCTTTTGCTGGGAAAGCATAAGCAAATACTATGGGACACCCACTCCCCAATAATGGGACTTATGTTTGTAATATGCTGTACTGCATGGCTCTTGTAAGGGGCATTGCAAGTTGCTCCGTCCTAATTTTTGGCAGCTTTTGCTTGGAAAGCATAAGCAAATACTATGGGACACCCACTCCCCAATAATGGGACTTATGTTTGTAATATGCTGTACTGCATGGCTCTTGTAAGGGGCATTGCAAGTTGCTCCGTCCTAATTTTTGGCAGCTTTTGCTGGGAAAGCATAAGCAAATACTATGGGACACCCACTCCCCAATAATGGGACTTATGTTTGTAATATGCTGTACTGCATGGCTCTTGTAAGGGGCATTGCAAGTTGCTCCGTCCTAATTTTTGGCAGCTTTTGCTTGGAAAGCATAAGCAAATACTATGGGACACCCACTCCCCAATAATGGGACTTATGTTTGTAATATGCTGTACTGCATGGCTCTTGTAAGGGGCATTGCAAGTTGCTCCGTCCTAATTCTTGGCAGCTTTTGGGGGGAAGGCATAAGCAAATACTATGGGACACCCACTCCCCAATAATGGGACTTATGTTTGTAATATGCTGTACTGCATGGCTCTTGTAAGGGGCATTGCAAGTTGCTCCGTCCTAATTTTTGGCAGCTTTTGCTGGGAAAGCATAAGCAAATACTATGGGACACCCACTCCCCAATAATGGGACTTATGTTTGTAATATGCTGTACTGCATGGCTCTTGTAAGGGGCATTGCAAGTTGCTCCGTCCTAATTTTTGGCAGCTTTTGCTTGGAAAGCATAAGCAAATACCATGGGACACCCACTCCCCAATAATGGGACTTATGTTTGTAATATGCTGTACTGCATGTGACGCGCCCCCTGTGCCGTGTGTACACGTGTGTGGGATACCCGGTGCCGGGTCTCTGGGGTCAGGCTGGTCAAACCAGTGGCAGTCTTTCTTAGGTTTTGAGGTTAATTGTCCGACTGCGCCACCCGTGGATTGCGGTCAGGGAGTTCCACCGCTGCGAGGCAGACCGCTGAGGCTGGTGTTGTGTGCGCAGCATAGAATGGGATAACTCCCCTCGGGAGGAGTATAGCCTCAGGGCAGTGAGTGTGGATGATGGGGGTGATGGTGCACGAGCGCAGCAGGAATGACTCAGAGTCTTTGCAGTGCAGTTCAGGGTCTTTACTGATGATTATAAGGTAGACCCTCTCGGGAGTACTGGCTAGCATAAGAGGCCTGGTCAGTCTGTGAGCAAGCAGGAGTTCCCCTGGCCAGGTGGAGTTGTAGGCCTCCCTGTCTGTCTGCACTCTTCCTGGCTACCTTGCTGTAAGAGGGTAGAAGTAGCCCACGTCCCTGAGTGTACCGTGTAGTGCTCACCCGTATGGCTGGTGACTTGGGGCCTTCTGTTAGCCTCCGCTCCACGACGGCGGTGCTGGTCCCTTGCTTGTGACTGAGTCTCCGGGCTTCTATGGCCAGAGGACCTGAAATCCCCTGCCGGCTGGTTTCTGCTGCTGGATATATAAGTCCTCACAGCTTCGGACTCCTGTGTCCGGTTCCTATTGTCTTCTGCCAGGGCGAGCTCTGCTCAGCTTCCAGCCCCTGGTCTTTAGCTCCTAGCTCCTACAGAGCTCCTTGCTGTTACTTTCCCTTGCTCTCACTCTGACTCTGACTGTTCTCTGACTCACTCAACCCCGCCCCAGATCCAGTTTATAAGGGCAGAATTCTCCCCTCCCAGGATTGGGGCAGGAGGATGTTGCATGTTTAAGGGATCCTGACCAGGAAACCTCCCACTTGCTCTCCGATGTAATATCTCTATTACTGTGGTGACCAGACCCCTGGGGTGCCACATATGGCTCTTGTAAGGGGCATTGCAGTTCCTCATAATTTTTGGAAAGCCTTCCATTCACTGCTTAGGCCAACATTGCACGGGAGACCCAGTTGCTATAAATGGAAAAAAAGGTTTAGTTAACGCCCTCTGACCTCCATGTCATTTCCAAGGGGCATTGGAGTGGCTCGAAATTTTTGGTAGGCATTGCACTCACTGTATGCCCTATAACTATGTAGCCGAACCGCTCCTTTTGCTACAGAAACATATCCTACAAGACATATCTGGTTGACTGGCCTGATATTGATGTGAATGGTCCCTGTTCCTCCTGCTCTTTCTCCTTTGCCACTACCTCATCCATCATTTATCATCTGAAGCTTTGTTTTAACGGGAGTCATAGAACTTGGATAGTAGCAGGAAAACATCCAGCAATCCTCGGAGGAGGTAGGATATGCGCCAAAACGCTGACCACCTCAGGCCTAGCCGCTACTACATACATGCGCTTGCATTACAACAAAACAAAGCAGATGCTAACTTCTATCATCCTCATCATGCTCCTCACCTTGGCACTCTCAACTCCCCTGATGGAGAAGCCAGGGCCCACCGGAGGAGTCTGATAGTCCGGTGGGCTCGGCCAATGCTGCCCTAAAGCAGGCCAGGCTAAGAAAAGTGTGGGAAAGGTTACTGGGACAAATAGGGGTGGCTGGGGACCGAGTATGGACACCCGGCCACCCCCTGGAGGCTGGGGAGCAAGCGGGGACACCCGGCCACCAGGCGGCTGGGGACTGAGTATGGATACCAGGCCGCCGACACAGCCATGGCGTGGTGGCCAGATTCCGCCTCCACATGCCTAAAAGGCCCAATTTAAAGTGCAAGCAAGCAAGCAGTATGGTATTGCAGCCTGGGGGTGGGTGGGTGGCTGCATTGCGCTTGCATTGCAAGGAATGGGAGAGGTACAATTGAACACTGCCCTGGGACAAGGACTTGAATGGGGATAGTTGCAAGTCGGCAACGACAGGTGCAAGGTGGGAGGCATCTTCGCATGTACCATGAACAGGGGTTTGGCATGCACACACTACAGCGGAATAGGATCTCCTTCCCACTAAATGCACTGGGGAGGGCACAGGTAATGTTTTGGTATACGCGCTTAATCTTATGTATAAGGCACACCAGGACAAATATGGGCGGCTGGGGACTGAGTATGGGTACCTCGCTGCCGAAGCAGCCATGAGGTAGTGGCCAGCTTCGGCCTCCTCCAAACTAAAAGGCCCCATTTCAAGTGCAAGCTAGCAGTATGGAATTGCAGTCTGGGGGTGGGTGGGTGGCAGGCTGCACACTTACACTTGCATTAAAAGAAAATATAGCAGATGCTAACTTCTGTCATCATCATCATGCTCCTCACCTTGGCACTCTCAACTCCACCGATGGAGAAGTCAGGGCCCACCGGAGGAGTCTGGTTCTCTGGTGGGCTCGTCCAATGCTGCCTAAAGCAGGCCGGGCTAAGAAAAGTGTGTGGGGGGATGTTCCAAGGAGAAATAGGGGCGGCTGGGGACCGTGTGTGGACACCCGGCCGCGGGGCGGCTGGTGACCGAGTATGGACACCCGGCCGCCGGGCGGCTGGGGACTGAGTATGGATTCCAGGCCGCCAACACAGCCATGACGTGGTGGCCAGATTCCGCCTCCACATGCCTAAAAGGCCCAATTTCAAGTTCAAGCAAGCAAGCAGTATGGTATTGCAGCCTGATGGTGGGTGGGTGGCAGGCTGCATACTTGAGCTTGTATTGCAAGGAATGGGGGAGGTACAATTGAACACTGCCCTGGGACTAGAACTTGCATGGGGATAGTTGCAAGTCTGCATCTTCTGATGCGGTAAGGATCACTTATGATGGGCACACTTTTAGACAGTGACCTGGGAGTCAGAGATGCTTCCAGGGGTCTTCCCCATGCTGTTCCCTTGTCTTATCAGCACTTTATGCATGTGTCACACAGCACATGGCCAGATAAGGTTGTAAAATGTTAAAATGACATTTCACGGTGAATGCATTTGTCATAGTTGAAAGCAATACAAAAGTGCAAAAACGCATAAAAAATGCTACTTGTGAACATAGCCGAAGGTGTGGAGGAGTATTTTTGTCTTTGGTCATTTATTTTAACTTATACACAAGTCTTTACCCTGGAAAGGATGTTCCTTAACATATTTCACTGGAAAAAATTTCACTTTCGTTTTTGAACGTTTTATTGTGAGCCTGTAAAAGTGGCTTAATACCTCTGACCACGTTGTTGACAGCAGTGACCTGGGGGTCAGAAATGCTTCCTGGGGCGATCCCCATGCTGTCCCCATGTCATTTGAGCACTGTCACTATCGTTTTGGGCACTTGTTAGGCTTTTAAAAGACTGCCGGGGGTGCCACCGCAAAAATGCTCGAGTCTCCCATAGACTAACATTGGGCTCGTTGCTCGGGTCGAGCACCCGAGTATCACGGCGAGCTCGGCCCGAGTTTCGAGCACCCGAGCATTTTAGTGCTCGCTCAACACTAATTCTTACACATAACTTTCCTCTTTGTCCCCAGGCAGCACACATGGGATCTGTAGCTACAAAAATAAGGGTGGGAAATTACTCAAGTACAGCAATTAGTGCCCCTGTGCGGATAACTCAACCCTTGGAAACTTCAATGTTAAAGGAGTATTCTTGAGTTGTCTCTTGAGCAGCTCAGAGCTCTGCAGTCTCCTTAGTCTCCTTACTTCATGGTTTCTAGCAGGGTGGGGTCTCCTGTTTGGCTGACAGTTCTGATGAGTAGCTGAGCTGTAGACCTAAAAAGCTCAGCACAAGTTCTATTATAACACATTCAGCCATCAGTGGTCTGTTCTGGCGTTATCACTGTCTTTACACTGAGATAACAGGGCATTTCAACAAGCTTCTTCTTACTAAAGATACTAGAAATTAAAGACTGCATGTTCAACAGCCTTCACTTCTCTGAAATTAATGAATATTTTCTATCTTAGAAAACACCAGTGACCTCTCACCAACCGGTCAATGAATCGGCTTCCCAACTTTGAACTGAAGCATCATTAATTGTAATAATTTGCTCTATCAGTTGAAAATATTACCTTCTGGAAGGATTGCTATTTTAAATCCACCTCAATAAGTCTTGCAAGTAAGAGGACCAATTTTATATTTAGGCTGCGTGCACACGATGCGTTTTTCATGCTTTTCCGTGCTTTTCCGCTGAAGAATTTCATTAATTTTGCGGAAGCGCCATTGACTTGCATTGAGAAGCATAGAATCCGTGTCTGTACATTTGTACAAGCGGATAATATGCGTTTCAATGTGCGGATGGTACCCAGTTCTGGAGGAGAGAAGACTCTCATCCAGACCTGGGTACCATTGTACATGTAAAAAAAATAATAAAATAATAAATAAAGTTTATATTCACCTGTCCGGCAGCCCCTGCAGCGCTTCTCCTTCCAGGACCTGAGATGACGTCGCGGTCATGTGACCGCAGGCTGCCTCGCGAGATGCCGGCAAGCCAGGAAGGAACCAGGAAGGATCGCGACAGCACACGCGGCGGGGGATCGGAGGTAAGTATAGCTTTATTTTTTTATTTTTACAGTCACACTGTATAAATAAATGCCGTTTGCATGGATTTATACAGTGTGAGCTAGTTTTCAAGCACTTTCCAAGTGATGCTATCGCCTGGAAAGCGCTTGTCAACCCGCATGCGGAAACACATGCCAGGGAGATGCAGAAATGCTGCAGAAATTTTCTGCTTCATTTCTGCATCGTGGGCACATAGCCTTATTGTAAAAACCTGAAAGATCCCATTCTCAGACAGAGAAAATTTCCTGCTGCAGATCCTGAAAATGAGTCTTCACCTGAAGAATTGCACCGATGAAAGCGATTAAATGTCCCAGAACTCTGATGTCTGAGCGTACTGACACAAAGGTAGAATAAATAAGATGACAGACATCTTTCTTGCAGTTAGAAATCTTTTCCTCAGGAAGGAACCCAGTTTGGAATACACAGTTCATCGAAACACCAAGGAACAACTTCTTGGTAATTAGAGATCAAAGAGGTTGGGAAGAAACCAGAGTTTCTGGAGAAGATGGAAGATCATTGATGGGGGAGACTGAAGGCTTCTTGGAGAAAGATGCTGTAATCAACCAATCATCTAGATATTGAATAAAACATATTCCATGAAAACTTAAAACTGTTTTGGCATGAATGGCAACTTTTCTGAACACCCTTGAAGCTAATGACAATTTGTATAGAAAACCTCTGATTAGAAATGGAAACTTGTTCTAGAATCATAGAAGTCCTGAAAATTTTACTCTAGTCCTCTTACATAGGAGTAAGCAAATAGTCAGCAAAAAGGTATAGACTGAGCACAAAGTCCTACACTGCAAGATAGTGGTAGCAGAGTTTACTGTATCCATTCTGAAAATCTCTTTCTACCCGGGAACTCCTGGTTTTAGCCCCGGAAAAAAAAACAATTTTCCATGTTGATGATAATCTGTTTGGTCAGGAATTCAATCAGGAGATAAATGGCTTAATTTGGCTCATCAAGTCATCAGAATAATCTGTCTGGGGAAACTCAAAGAAATGTAGAAAAAAAACTTCATTGTATCATCTTCAACATCCATTTATCTGTAGTAATCGATGACCAGACATGAACCAAGTTTAATAATCGTTCCCCTACTGGAGTTATACTTAGGTAGGGCTTCCTTCACTCTTTATTTTGGATATATCCCTAAACCTTGAACTATCTTTAGCCAGATTTATTTAGATCAAAGCATCTGTAATTTCCTTTTCCAGTATGAAAGGACCTAAATCTTCTCTTTGTGAAGACTTAAAGTTGTCCACTACTAGGACAACTCCTTCTCATACACACACTTGGCCCTGATAAAATAAAAAAGCTTATACTCACCTGCCGTGCTGGCCCCACGGTGGGGGTCCTGGTGCTCCCGTGCTGTTGTTGTGCTACGTGACCCCTGTGCCCAATCAGCCCTGGTGTCACTGTCTCCATCTCCTGTCAAATTGAACATTAAGAGGAAGTCCGCGGGAATGGCGCCAGCATGGAAGCTAAGTATAAGTTTTTTTATTTTATCGGGGCTAAACATGCAGATCAAGAAGGGGTTGTCCTAGTAGTGGACAACCCCTTTAAGGGAACATAAGACCTTAGTCTTTCTTACTGGCCTGTAAGATTTTAAATGATCCTTCTATGTTGGCCAAGTATAAGTGACGTGCCCAGGGGATGGGGACGACTCGGCGCCCGGGCCTTGTTGTTGCCTGATCTTGGGGGATGTCACGGTGGTCGGCTCCCGGGCCTGTACCCTGGGGTCACTCTTAAAAGAAAGGGGGAAGTGTTATATGGGATAGGGGAATGTTCGTGACGCCACCTGTGGTGTCTGGTGAGGATCACCAGCGCTGCGACAGTCCTCTGAGGCCAGTGTTCAGGCAGCTTAGTTGGTGCGGCTCCCCACAGGTGGAGCGGGGCCTCAGGGCAGTGTAGAGAGAGTGTAGAATAGAGCGTTGGCAGGTGCAGGGCCGAGGAGGAAAGAACAGACAGAGGCAGTAGTTGAAGTCATCCAAGTCTTTACTCACTTTGGTGTGTAGTAAGCTCAAAGCTTCTCTCTGCTGTCACACGACGAGCTGCGACCGCCAGGGTGGGGTTCAGTACACTCCAGATAGTTCAGGAGCACTTGTCAGGACCCCCCGCTCTAGTGTGTTCCTCTCTTGTTCAACTTCTCCCACCTTGATTCCCCCACTGAGTCCCGTACGGGTACTGCGATGTCCTTTGTGGGTAACGTGCAGTTCCCGGACCGACTGGGTGCCCTTTTTGGTGACTTGTGGTGAGAACGTGGCATAAGGCCGGGTCCCCCTCGATAAACTCAGATTATGGCATACAGGTGGCGACTCCGCTCCATCCGTATCCCCTTGGGATCCACATAAGCCTCCGGACTTTTCCGACAGAGACGTGAAGTGCAAAGTCAGATAATCAGGGACCGGTACCCCCTCTTGCGTCAAGGTCTCTCTGGCTGAGCCAGAATAAGGTATGCAGGTGGCGACTCCGCTCAGTCCGCACCCCCTGAGATCCTTTCGCCTCTGCTCCCCTCCTGGGCCTTCTTGCTTGGACCCTGACCGGGGACAGAGCCAGTTATAACTCTGCCCCAACCACCCGTCTCGAGGCCTGAGACCGGGGACCGTGGACCCTCAGCCAGCTGCAGCCTTGTGCTGACTTTCCGTCCCAAAGACCCACGACCAAAGACCTTGTTATAAAGATGGCCTCCAGTTAAATAGAATTCTAGTAAAGTGCTTAGGTAATTGCTTCCTCCACCCTCACTCACTACGTGGTTCCCCCTAACTTTGGTTCCCCCCCACTCCTCCATTCTGGCCCGGGGCAGCACTATGGTGCTTTTTAGGCTCCCTTCAGAACTGGAGTGGTGTAGTGTTGAGTGTGTGGTTGGGGTCCTGTGAAGTACTCCATCCTTACCTGGGAGAGGAGATACCACACCTCGTTCTGAGGTGCAGTACCCCTGTGGCGACTGAACCCTCAGGGGCGCCACATAAGTACGTAGATCAGACTTTCATGTAAATGAACATATGGTCTGTGGACAGCTTCTGATTGGTTAAGCTGATGTAGAATCTCTTAAACATAGAATATGCCTTTCTATCCATATGATCGAGCAGCAGGATTTGTCTTATGGGAGATGAGTTTGTATTCAGTTTATAATCTAGATCTCACACCATCACATAATTACACAGTGAATGTCCAGGGCACACACATGCCTTTTTCTTAAGGAATTAGAGCAAGCAGTAACAATATTGAAAGATCTGTTTTTCATTGTCTTCATTTTATTAGTATTGTTGTTATTATTTATTTAATGAATAATTGTGTTCTGACACTGGAACTTCGGATTCCTAAGAGTCATAATCGGAGGAACGGGTCTCAGTCGAATAATTAGGATACTTGCTGGCTTTACATGTAGAGGGCATCATCTCAGTATTTAATCAGACAGAAAAAAACTTACTGGTTTCCTGTTTTGTCTGAAGCCGAGGCAAAGGTGAAAACAGGACATAATCACAAGGAGAACCTTTAAACATATAATGCATAATCTACAATGTGATCTGCAAATTTCCATATTATTTTCAATAAGAAAAGTAGCTTTCAAGTGTGAAACACACAACACACAAGTATCTGCCGAGCTGCAGGATAGTAAGGAAGAAACTGCTTCAGGTGATGCAGACTGAACTTCAGGATAATAAGTAGTGTTGAGCGAGCACTAAAATGCTCGGGTGCTCGAAGCTTGGGCCGAGCTCGCCGTGATACTCGGGTGCTCGACCCGAGCAACGAGCCCAATGTTAGTCTATGGGAGACCAGAGCATTTTTGCGGCGGCACCCCCAGTAGTCTGTAGAAAGCCTAAAAAGTGCCCAAAACAATAGTGACAGTGCTCAAATGACATGGGGACAGCATGGGGATCGCCCCAGGAAGCATTTCTGACCCCCAGGTCACTGCTGTCAACAACGTGGTCAGAGGTATTGAGTAGAGATGAGCGTTGTTCTACTCAAACTGTTCGCCAATCTCAAATTCGAGCTGTTTTGGGCGGTGTTCGAGCCGTTCGGCGAACACGAAAGATTTGAGAAAAATTCAGCTGTTCGAGGTTATGTTCGATAACTGTTCGTGCACCAAAATCATAACTGAATTTTTTCTCAGTAATGATGAAAATTAATGTTAATACGCAGTTTGAGTGTACAGCGGGGTGGGGGGAGGGGCAGGGGATGGATCTCTGCAGGAATAATGAAGATCTCCATTTTTTTTTCTCTTTCCCGCATTTGCAGTGGGGAGGTGCAGTCTGTCAGCCTATCAGCAGTGCACACACGGAGCGAAGTGCTGTTTTTCACACAAGCAAGGGCATGTGTCATTGGCAGTGTATGTCACATGTCCTTGCCCTATAAGACCAAGCCATTTTCCCCGTCGCCACCATTTTCTCACTGCTGCAGCTGCGTGTTAGACGGCACCGCTGTTGCTGTGTGCGCTATACCTTGTTAATTTCAAGCCAATTTTCGCACAAATCTACAGATAGCTTGGGAGTAGGGAATAGTTGTGATTGCAGTCCTTTTAAGGACTAGGTTACAGCATTTCCTACGACTTTTATCAGGCAGGTCTGTGCTCTTAAATAGATAGATTGTGGGAGTAAAGACTAATTGTAATTGCAGTCCTTTTCAGGACTAGGTTACATCAGTTCCTATCAGTTTTTGCCAGGCAGGTCTGTGCCAGTGCTGTGCAAGTTTTTTTCACAGCATTTGGCTGAATCTAGCAAAGCTAATCCTTTTTGGCCTATTGCAGAGTGTGTTAGTCAGTGGAGTAGCCTATCTGTGTTGCAAGATATACCACCTGTGTATAGAATACCAATTTTTTTACTGCACCTAGTGAAGTAAAATCTTTTGGGCATAGCATCATTCTATTAGTCCATCTATACTGACCTCCATCAGGTTGCAAATTGAATATAATTTTTTTCTGCATCTAGCTCTGAAAAAATATTTGGGCTTCTAGCAGTGTGTGTGACTTGTTCTATTAGTCCATCTATACTGACCTCCATCAGGTTGCAAACTGAATATAATTTTTTTCTGCATCTAGCTCTGAAAAAATATTTGGCCTTCTAGCAATGTGTGGGACTTTCTCTATTAGTCCATCTATACTGACCTCCATCAGGTTGCAAATTAAAAATAATTTTTATCTGCATCTAGCTCTGAAAAAATATTTGGCCTTCTAGCAGTGTGTGGGACTTTCTCTATTAGTCCATCTATACTGACCTCCATCAGGTTGCAAATTGAAAATAATTTTTATCTGCATCTACCTCTGAAAAAATATTTGGGCTTCTAGCTGTGTGTGGGACTTGTTCTATTAGTCCATCTATACTGACCTCCATCAGGTTGCAAACTGAATATAATTTTTTTCTGCATCTAGCTCTGAAAAAATATTTGGCCTTCTAGTAGTGTGTGGGACTTTCTCTATTAGTCCATCTATACTGACCTCCATCAGGTTGCAAATTAAAAATAATTTTTATCTGCATCTAGCTCTGAAAAAATATTTGGCCTTCTAGCAGTGTGTGGGACTTTCTCTATTAGTCCATCTATACTGACCTCCATCAGGTTGCAAATTAAAAATAATTTTTATCTGCATCTACCTCTGAAAAAATATTTGGCCTTCTAGCAGTGTGTGGGACTTTCTCTATTAGTCCATCTATACTGACCTCCATCAGGTTGCAAACTGAATATTTTTTTTTTCTGCATCTACCTCTGAAAAAATATTTGGGCTTCTAGCTGTGTGTGGGACTTGTTCTATTAGTCCATCTATACTGACCTCCATCAGGTTGCAAATCGAATATAATTTTTTTCTGCATCTAACCCAGCCAATAGTTTTGGCCTAATACCACAGCTTGGCCACTCAGCTCTGCTCGGTTCCCATCCATTGTTTTTTTGTGCAAACAACTCCAGAGTTGTGAATTAGTTAACCACCAAAATGAGTGGAAAAAGGCCTGCTGCTGGTGGAAAGGGGAATAGGCGTGTTGGGAAGGGGAAAAAAGGTTGTGTCCGTGAGGTAGGTGTTAAAGCAACAGTAACATCTGCAGAAGAAAGACCATCTTCCAGCCAAACTAAAATGTCTACTTCTTTTAGCGGACAATGTGATAAGATCCCTTTCTTACGGCCACGCCAATCGCTACAAATTCCAGATGAGGCACAAAAACAGCAGGTGCTTCAACGGATATCAAGTGCTCCTTTAAGTGGGCTCTCCTCCACATCAACTTCAACATCACAAATACTCCAGTCCTCAAAGGTGTCACCCCAATCGCACTTGCTTCCTCACAGCTCCCAAATCTCCAGCTGCCCGTCTGAGTATGAGGTAGAACAGATGGTTGAGTCTGCAGAGCTGTTTACTCATACTATAGCCTGGGAATCAGAGGTCGACTCCAGCGCTTCTGTGAATCCAGACGAGGAAATGATCTGCACTGATGCCCAGAATATTTATGAGTCGGATCCAGGACCAGACGCAGAAGGTTCTGACCATAATGTAGACCCTCATTCCCAAACTGTAACTCCTGTTGGTGGAGACAATGAGGAAGACGATGATGAGACTCAAATACCTGATTGGAGCGACAACTTTAGTTTTTTGTCAGGGCAGGAACAGGTTGGCTCTGAGGACGACGGGTGTGATAATGCACAGGGTGATGATGATGAGGTTGAAGATCCCACTTACTGTCAACCCACAGTCAGCCAAGAGATGAGGTCAGCAGAGGAGGTGGAGGAAGATGCTAGTGACGACGAGGTCAGGTTGCGCCTTCCTGGACAGAGACGTAGTACTGGAAGCACGTCAACAACTGCATCCTCAAACACAACTCTGCCTCTCACCACAAGTCGTGGTGGCTCTTCAGGTCGCATGGGTGCTAAGCCTTGCATAGCCTGGGCATTTTTTAAGATCGATAAAGATGACCCAACTCGTGTTATCTGTAACATTTGTCAGCAAAAGCTAAGTAGAGGCCAAAAAATACATAGTTTGAGTACTTCATGCATGAACCGGCACATGGACATGAAGCATAAGTTGCAGTGGGAAGCTCAGTGTGCTACAATGCGGCCTAGCCGGCCGGGCCAACCACCGTCTGCCATATCTTGTGCATCCGCGGCCTCTTCATCCTCTGTGACTGGGGGGACAGCAGTCACACCTGTTTTGGGGCGCAGACCTGCCACCTCTTTACCCGCAACAGCCAGCGTGATTGGCAGGTCATCATTTTCTTTGGAGGTGGTAACACCAGCTGGTGTTGAGCGCTGTCCGACATCGATAGCACCACCTTTGGATCAAGGCAACCTAACATGTCCGCCTGCATCTTCCTCACAGACCGGCAGTTTGCCGGGGACACCCTTATCAACCCCGTCTAAGCACAATAGCCAGCCCTCGGTCCCTCAGATGTGGACAAGTAAAAGACCATTTCCTCCTAGCCATGAGAAAGCTAAGAGGTTGAATTTCACCATCTGCAAGCTCTTGGCTACAGAAATGCTGCCTTTCCGCCTGGTGGACACAGAGGATTTTCGAGACCTTATGTCCGTCGCAGTGCCCCAGTACCAGATGCCCAGTCGGCACTACTTCTCAAAGAAAGGTGTGCCTGCGCTCCACCAGCATGTCGCACACAACATCACCGCTTCTTTGAGAAACTCTGTGTGTGACAGGGTGCATTTCACCACAGACACTTGGACGAGTAGGCATGGACAGGGGCGTTACATGTCGCTGACTGGGCACTGGGTAATTATGGTGACAGCAGGACAAGGGGCTGCTGTCCAAGTCTTGCCGTCCCCACGAGTTGTGCGTCAATCCTCTTTATGTCAAAGTTCCTCCACTGCTTCTGCCTCCTCAACCTCCTCTCGGTCTTCCACCTGCACCCAAAGCCTGTCTGGTCATGCCACAAGCTTTCTAACTGCGCAGAAGGGATCCTGCACACCTCCTTACTATGCTGGCAGTAGGGCTCAACGTCATCAGGCGGTTTTTACTTTGAAATGTCTGGGAAATGTGAGTCACACAGCTGAGGAGTTGTGGTCAGCTCTGGAGAACCAATTTCATGAATGGTTGTCTCCACTGGACCTGAAACCAGGGAAGGCCGTGTGCGACAATGCTGCAAACCTGGGTGCGGCCCTTCGCCGGGGCAATGTCACACACGTGCCTTGTATGGCTCACGTGTTGAACCTGGTTGTCCAGCAATTTTTAGCCCACTATCCCAGACTAGATGGCCTTCTGCAGAGGGCACGGTCGCTGTGTGCTCACTTCCGCCGTTCGCATCCCGCAGCTCAGCGACTTACATCTCTACAGAAGTCGTTGGGCCTGCCACTTCACCGGCTAAAATGCGATGTGCCTACCCGGTGGAATTCAACTCTGCACATGTTGCAGCGACTGTGGCAGCACCGACAAGCCCTGGTGCAATACGTTCTGACGTATAGCCTGGGCCAACGAGATCCAGAGGTGGGACAAATCACGCTGGAGGAGTGGTCTCAGATCAGGGACCTATGCACCCTTCTGCACAGTTTTGAAATGGCGACGAAGATGTTTAGTGCTGACGATGCCATTATCAGCATGACTATTCCGGTGATTTACATGCTGGAGCACATGTTAAACAGAATTCGGAGTCAGGTGGTGGCACAAGAGGAGGTGGAGGAAGTAGAGGAGGAGGAGTTGTATGCGGAAGGGCTAACATCTGCAAGGTCCAGACGGTCGGCAGCACCAAGGCGGCAGGCATGTGAGGGTGGGGGAGATGGTTTTACCAGGGCGCATGGTAGCAGCCAAACTAGTGAGGAAGGTGCAGGAGCCCAGGAAGAAGTGGAGGACGAACTGATGGAAGACTCATCAGATGAGGGAGACCTTGATCACATTTCTGTTGTGCGAGGTTGGGGGGAGAGGACAGAGGAAGGAAGCATGATTGTTAGCTCGCCACCAACACAACAGGGACTTGGTGCTCCTGGATGCGCAACACACATGAGTGCCTTCTTGCTGCACTACCTGCAACATGACCCTCGAATTGTGAGAATTAGAAATAATCCTGACTACTGGGTTGCCACACTGTTAGATCCCCGGTACAAAAGTAAATTTGCCGAAATTATTCCTGCCATAGAAAGGGATGCATGCATGCAGGAGTATCAGCAGAGACTGTTGCAGAATCTTACATGTGCTTTTCCACAAAACACCAGTGGTGCACGTAGTGAATCTCACAGTTCCAACTTGCCAACCGTGGGACCATCAAGTGTTCAGCACTCAAACCGTAACAGAACCACAGTATCTGCTGGTAACATCAATTTTGCGGAATCATTTCACCACTTTTTTAGCCCATCCTTTGCAAGGCCACAGGAGACAAGAAGTCTGACACATAGTCAACGCCTAGAGACGATGGTACAGGAGTATCTCCAAGTAAACATTGAAGCCATGACTGTGTCACTGGACCCTTGCTCTTTTTGGGCTTCCAATCTGGATAAATGGCCGGAGCTAGCCACTTACGCCTTGGAGATCTTGTCATGCCCCGCAGCCAGCGTTCTGTCTGAACGTGTGTTCAGCGCTGCTGGTGGTGTGCTGACAGATAAGCGCACGCGGCTCTCCACTGATAATGTAGACAGACTCACGTTCATAAAGATGAACAAATCATGGATCCGAAACGACTTTTCTACCCCTGTGTCATCCTGGGGAGAGTAAAAGCTTGATGATTGGTTAAAATCACCCTACCAACCGTTTTAAACTTTCAAATTACTAATCATGTTTATCTGTATCTTGGCTGGAAAATAATTTGGGCTTTGTAGCAGTGTGCAGCACTGATTCTATTAGGCCATCTATAATAAGCTCCACCAGATTTAAAATTACTAATCATGTTTATCTGTATCTTGGCTGGAAAATAATTTGGGCTTTGTAGCAGTGTGCAGCACTGATCCTATTAGGCCATCTATACTAAGCTCCACCAGATTTAAAATTAATAATAATTTTTAGCTGCATCTAGCCCGGAAAATAATTTTGGGGCTCCGAGATGCGCAAGACACATAAGTGCCTTCTTGCTGCACTACCTGCAGCATGCCCGTCATATTGTCAGAATTCGAAGTAATCATGACTACTGGGTTGCCACACTCTTAGATCCCCCAAACTTTTCGATCAACCTTTTCATTTTAATAAAGACCAAAAAAATGGTCATTTTTGAAATTATAAGCATTAGCAGGTTATTAGAAACTGAAATCAAACAGTTTTCAACTCAAAACTTTATTCTAGGTGATGTTACATTTTCACATAGGACCCCTTGTTCGAAAGGAGCTTCTGAACTCTCTCGTCCATTGAATTTGTCAGGTTTTGGATGGTTTCTGCTTCAATTGTTTTGCATGAGGACAGAATACCCTCCCAGAGGTGTTGCTTAGATGTGAACTGCCTCCCGCCATCATAGACACTCCTTTTGATGATGCTCCAGAGGTTCTGAATGGGGTAGAGGTCAGGGGAGCATGGGGGTCACACCATAAGTTTGTCCCCTTTTATGCCCATATCAGCCAGAGATGCAGATGTTTTATGTGCAGCATGAGATGGTGCATTATCATGCAAAAAAATGATCTTGCTGTGAAATACACGGTTCTTCTTCTTGAACCATGGCAGGAAGTGCTGTTTGAGAAAATCCACATACATTATGGAGTTCATCTTTAGCGCCTTCAGGGATCCTAAAGGGTCTTCCTTAGTGTTCGCCTATGCATTGAAAAGCAAAAGCTGACTAAAATTAGGAGGAAATGCAATGCACGTTGGAAGAGTTGTGGAGGTTAGAGTTAATTAAAAACAACATTTCAATGCCCCTTGGAAGAGCTGTGGAGTTCAGAGTGGTTTAACAAGACAGTTTTAATGCCCCTTGGAGGAGTGGTGGAGGTCGCAGTGGAATAAAAAGACAATATCAATGCCCCGTGGAAGAGACGTGCAGGTCACAGTAGCTTAACAAGACGGTTTTAATGCCCCTTGGAAGAGTGGTGGAGGTCGCAGTAGCTTAACAAGACGGTTTTAATGCCCCTTGGAAGAGTGGTGGAGGTCGCAGTGGAATATAAAGACAATATCAATGCCCCTTGGAAGAGTGGTAGAAGTCGCAGTAGCTTAACAAGACGGTTTTAATGCCCCTTGGAAGAGTGGTGGAGGTCGCAGTTGCTTAACAAGACGGTTTTAATGTCCCTTGGAAGAGTGGTGGAGGTCGCAGTAGCTTAACAAGACGGTTTTAATGTCCCTTGGAAGAGTGGTGGAGGTCGCAGTAGCTTAACAAGACGGTTTTAATGCCCCTTGGAAGAGTGGTGATAAGGTTCAATCGCTCCGTGTGCATGATTTGCAACTGTTTGACAGCTTTATTACATGTGAGGAATGTGTAGGAAATAGACATTCCTCACATGTAATTTAGCTGTCAAACAGTTGCAAATCATGCACACGGGAGCGATTTAACTTTATCACCGAGCAGCTATAAATACTCGGAGCTCGGCCCGAGCATACTCGGCGAAAAGGTTAATAGAACATACTCGCTCAACACTATCCATTATCTTTAAGAGACTGAAAACTGTCTTTGAAAACTGCTCTCCGATCTCCGGATGAGGTTCTACCAGTGTACCCAGAAACCTGAGGACAGTATCCGGGACTATGACTGGCGCTTACAGGAAGCCCTGCGGGCCCTGAAACAGGTTAGTCCAGCCGGCATACAAGATGAGAATAAAATGCTGACAGAACAATTCATCTGGGGGTTGAGGTCCCAGGAGGAGAGCAGAACCGTTCGGTGGTGGGCCTTAGATCATCCAAATGCCACCTTTGACACCCTTAAGGACATGGTTGTTAAGGGCCTTCAGTCCCTGGAAACATCATGGACTGCTATCCAGCGTTACCAGGGTGGGGCACCCCAGTGCCCGCAGCACCCACTGCTCCTTCATTAACGGCTGAAACAAAGCTGAAAACAGTGCCCCCTAGCGAGCTGGACAGCCTGCGCTATGAAGTACGTCAGCTAAGTAAAACCCTGGCCACTGTCCTGAGCACCCTGCAGTTACAGACGGAGCCCGAGCCGGAAGGAAGGATCCTACTCGCCGACAGTCCTGAGGATGTCCCCTGGATGAGGAGAAGGAGGACAACGCCACCCCGTAGGAGGACAACGCCACCCCGTGGGAGGACCAACGACCAACGTCGCCCTCCAGGAGATTTCATCTGCTACCATTGTCACAAGGCAGGCCACATCGCGTGGAACTGTCCTTTAAACGGGCAAACCCTGGGGCCAAGGGCCACCACCCAGGAGTAGCTCAATCAGGCCCATCAACCTGGTACGACTGGTTCGTAGGAGGAAGGCCTTTCCTGTCCATCGTGCTGGACGGCATAGTAACACCTGCGTTACTGGACACCAGCTCACAGGTAATCATCATACCTGATGTCCTCTACAAAAGGTACTGGTCCATAGATGAACGCCACCCGCCAGCCCCGAACCTCTCTGTGTATGCCTCTAACGGCCTTCCTCTTAACCTAGTAGGGGTTAAGGACGTGACAGTGAAGGTGGGGAGAGTGGAACTAAAGGACCAAGGACTAATTGTTATAGAATCTAACCGTGGTGATACCAATCCGTATATGATACTTGGTACAAATATTGTTGGTAACTGTTTGGGAGAAGTGTTGTTTTTACTCCAACAGATTGCTGACACTGCCAAACAAGGGCAGAGGAAGGTGCTCCAGAGAGAGATTCAAGCCCTCCTGTACCAGCAACGGGTAAAGCTAACAGGTGGTGAGATTGGTAATGTACAGGTGACAGACCCAATACCCATTGTGATTCCCCCGATCAGTGAGATGCTGATTTGGTGTAGGGCAGCAATAGGTCTCAAGGGACAAAACTACCAGGCGGTAGTGGAGCCCATTAGTTCAGAGCACAGACCTACACTCTTAACTGCTAGAGGGGTAGTTGATGTACGCAATGGGAGGGTACCCATACGTCTCCTAAATTGTGGGGAGGAGGAAGTTAAATTGCCAAGATACGCCACTGTTGCCAGATTGTATACTGTGGATAATGATGCCATACACACAGTGGAATCCTTGACCCCACCAGATACAGTGGAGGACAATGACTCCGAAGCTCAGCTGGAAGATTGGTGTCAACAGCTCCATGTTGGAACTGACGCCACTCCTGTCCATCAAAAACACGGTGTCTACAGAGTGGTTCAGGAATATGAACAAGTGTTTGGTAAACACCCACTTGATTTTGGAAGGGTTAAAGGGGTACAACATCACATACCCACCGGTAACCATCCACCCATTAAAGTGCGTTACAGACCCGTACCACCAGCACATTACCAAAAAGCCAAGGAAATGTTGCATGACATGAAAAAGGCAGGGGTAATAAGGGATAGCTGTAGCCCCTGGGCAGCTCCCCTGGTCCTGGTCAGGAAAAAGGACGGTAGCATAAGGATGTGTGTAGATTAATCGAATAACACATAAAGATGCATACCCTTTGACCTGTATAGAGGAATCCCTGGCTGCACTAAAATCTGCCAATTACTTCTCTACATTGGATCTCACTAGCAGGTACTGGCAAGTCTCTGTTGCTGAGGAAGACCGAGAGAAGACAGCCTTCACCACCCCGATGGGACTATGCGAGTTCAACAGTATGCCGTTTGGGCTCTGCAACGCATCCGGAACATTCCAGAGGCTGATGGAGTGTTGCTTGGGACACCGGAACTTTGAGACAGTGCTGCTGTACCTGGATGACGTTATCGTGTACTCTAGGACGTATGGCGACCATCTGAAGCACCGGGCGGAGGTATTTGAAGCATTGTCCCAGTATGGGATGAAACTAAAACCTTCTAAATGCCACTTGCTCAAGCAGAAGGTTCAGTACCTGGGACACGTAGTCAGGTAGTCAGCTCAGAGGGAGTAGCAACAGACCCGGAGAAGGTCACTGCCATCCAGAAGTGGCCTGAACCGAGAAGCATCAAAGAGGTATGGCAATTCCTGGGACTGGTCGGGTACTACAGGAGGTTCATAAAGGGCTATACCAAAAAGGTAGCACCTCTACAAGACCTACTGGTAGGACAGTCCAAAAGAGGAAAGAGTCGCCCATTCCAGTGGGACAAAGAGCAGACTGAGTCCTTTGCATCAATGAAGGAAGTCCTAACTGGTGAAGAAATCCTGGCTTACCCTGACTACAGCCAGCCTTTTCCGCTGTACACCGATGCCAGCAATGAGGGACTGGGAGCTGTGTTGTTCCGGAAGCAAAATGGCAGAGAAAAGGTAATTGCGTATGCCAGTAAGAAGCTTCGCCCTACTGAGAGGAACCCGGAGAATTACAGTTCCTTCAAGCTGGAGTTCCTGGCCTTGGTCTGGACTATCACTGAAAGGTTCAAACATTACCTAGCCTCAACGAAATTCACAGCCTTTACTGACAATAATCCCTTGACACACCTGGAGACAGCCAGGTTGGGAGCCATGGAACAGCGTTTGGTGGCCAGACTGTCGAATTATCAGTTCACCATCAAGTATCGGGCAGGTCACAAGAACACCAATGCCGATGCCCTGTCAAGGATGCCCCATCAGTCAGACACCGAGGACGTTGGAAAAGAGAAGGCTTAGGGGAGACCTCATAAACATGTATAAATACATCAGGGGGCAGTACAGAGATCTCTCCCATGACCTGTTTATACCAAGGATGGTGACAAAGACGAGGGGGCACACTATGCGTCTGGAGGAAAGGAGGTTCCTGCACCAGCATAGAAGGGGATTCTTTACGGTCAGAGCCGTGAGACTCTGGAACTCTCTGGGAGAGGAAGTGGTGATGTCCAACTCACTTAATGAGTTCAAGAGAGGCCTGGACGCCTTTCTTGAGAACAATAAAATTACATCTTATGCTTAGTTAATTAATCCAGGGATTTAATCTGACTGCCAGATTGGTGTCGGGAAGTGAATTTTTCCTCAATGATGTAAATTGGCCTATACCGCATATTTTTTTTCTGCCTTCCCCTGGATCAACGCTGCGGAATAGCTGCAGTGCACAAGAAATAGGCTGAACTGGATGGACGCTTGTCTTTTTTCGGCCTTATAAACTATGTAAACTATGTAAGTGGATGATTTAGAGTAAGTTGAATTACCTGCTTTCCACCGAAGCAGAGTGGTCCACGAGCAACACGCCACCAGAAGACGTCATGGAAGGATGCTGAACCCTCTACCTCATCACAGCTGGAAGGAGACCCAGGACAGTGACCCGGTTGTTAGCCACATCAAAAGACTGATAACCCAAGAAGGTTCTCACCTGGAGAAGGATGCTCCCCTACAAGCTAAACACCTGTGGAATGAGAGAAGCCGGCTGTTCATCTACAGACAGAAGCTGTGCAGAAGGTATGTCAACCCCAAGACTCATGAAATGGTGTGGCTCTGCTCTGCTTTCTCACCGCACCGGCAGTTCCTCTCTGCTCTGCCTTGTCCACTGCTCCTGCGGTTCTGCTCTGCTCTGCCTTGTCCTCCGCTCCGGCGGTTTCGCTTTACTCTGCTTGTCTACCGCATCCGCGGCTCTGTTCCTGTCTCACAGTCCAACCAGCTAGTACCTCCCTGTCTGCTCCCCAGCCGTGCTTGCCAGTATCTCCCTGTCTGCACTCCAGCCGTGCTTGCCATTACCCACCTGTCTGCATACCAGCCGTGCTTTCCAGTGCCCACCTGTCTGCATACCAGCCGTGCTTGCCAGTGCCCACCTGTCTGCATACCAGCCGTGCTTGCCAGTACCCACCTGTCTGTATGCCAGTCTAACCTGCCTGTTCCTGCATTCCCCGGTGGGGGCCAACAGCTGTGACCGGGGTCTGACCTGGAGTAGCACCTGGTCCCTCTGCTCGGTTCCTCCTTGGTTCACGGAGTCGACTGAGCCGCCGTGCGACCTTGGTCGGATCGGGTTGATACTTAGTTACGCCCCTCCAGGCACTCCTTGGTTCATGGTACAGTGGGATCACTAATCACGCTCACACCAGTCAGTCCGGGCGCTAGTGTAGAAGTTTGCTCAGGCCATGGTTCCCGTTGAGCCCCACGGCCTTTCGCTCTCAGAGACATTTTGAATCCTTCTCTGGCGAATACGTGCACCAAGAATTTTTTTTTTTCTCAAGCTATGGCCCAGGCGATTTACGCACCAGCCCAAATGGATTTATCAGCACTCGTTCCAGCGGATCCACCACGGTACTATGGGGATCCAAAACGAAGCCGTGCATTTGTGGAGCAATGCATGCTGCATTTCAAGCTCTATGCTCACTATTTTCCTACCGATCGGGTTAAAGAGGCATTTATGACGTCCTACCTAGCGGGTGACGCCTTGAAATGGATCACCCCCCTATGGGAAGCATGGGATCCTATCGTCTTTGACCTGCAGGCCTTCCTGGTGGCCTTTCTAATGGTCTTCGATGACCCTAATCCTGAAGCCTCTGCTAAAGCTTCCCTTCCCAATATCCCGGAGCAGCCCCGATGGGTAATGTGTGTAGGTAGCCTACCAGTCCTCCAGCCCGAAGAGACTGCTGCCCACCCAGAATCCACACAGGATGACTATGCTCCACAGAATACTTCTCTTCCCAACTTCAAGAGGCAGTCCAGACGTGCAAGACGTAGATGTAAACCGTCACGCCAGGTTCTGTCCTCCCAAAGACCTCCTGTTCCCCTGCCTGTAGAGGCAGCTTTCCGCACAGAATCCATGAAGGATGACTATGTTCGTCAGGCAAAGCAGAAGCCAGAACTCAGTCACAAAATCGGATTGCGGTCCCGCTGCGGTGGTTTAGGACCGCCTGACGGTCTTTGTAAAGCGAATGTTGGAGAATCCCAAGATATTAGGCCTATAGGAGAGGCTGCCCTTGGCGCTAGTGTTTCCTCTCCACAGATGACCATGACTGTCTCCGTGGCAAGTGAAGGCCTCGGATTAACCGGAAGTTTCGGGCTTAAAGTATTGAAGAGTCGGTGTCTGATTCCCGTCCGACAAATCCAGAAGCCGGCTTGGGCATTGTCAGCAGAAGAACGAGCCCTACTCCGAAACAATCAAAATATGTCTGTACAAATTAAGCTCCAGATTGGAGCATTACACATGAAGAAGTTCACATTCCAGGTGCTGACTGGCTTACCAACAGGTTGTCCAGAGCCGAGAGATCTAGTGCCCACTCAGGTCTGGAGATCCTGCATGGTGTATCCTGGGGGACTGCTAAGGTACAAGGGGTGTCCAGTCCCCATATCTTCAGGACAGTCAGCCGTTTCTTCTTCTTCTTCACCAGATCTGCCAGTCGCTGCCTCGCTGTGCGCTGAAGTCTCCGAAGGAAGAGAAGCGGAGGCGATGTCCCCACACAGTCTCGACGATTGTACCAATGATCTGGCTTCAGGTACCGTCCCGTCTTACAGACATGTCATCTCTGAAACCAGATTGAAGATGGTCCCAAAGCAAGGACCCTCCATCTCTAATAAATCTGGTCTTACATCCATCAAGGCGGTGGTTACCCCCGAGTCTCTGCACCCCTCCAACCAGGCAGAGGACCTCCAGTTGTCTCCTGAATCCTCCGGGGTGCTACCTGATAACAAATGGAGAGAGACTTTCCTACACCCTGTACCTGGTACTTCACCCACTTCATCCAGTAAGCTTGCAAAGTGTACTTCGAAGCAGTGATTACCCCCGAGTCTCTGCACCCCTCCAACCAGGCGGAGGACCTCCAGTTGTCTCCTGAATTCCCCGGGGTTCTATCTGTTAAACGGAGAGAGACTTTCTTACACCCGGTACCTGGTACACCACCCACTTCGTCCAGTAAGCTTGGCAAAGTGAACTTCGAAGCAGTGATTACCCTCGAGTCTCTGCACCCCTCCAACCAGGCGGAGGACCTCCAGTTGTCTCCTGAATTTCCCGGGGTGCTACCTGATAAACGGAGAGTGACTTTCCTACACCCGGTACCTGGTACGCTGCCCACTTCATCCAGTAAGCTTGACAAAGTGTACGTCAAGGCGGTGGTTACCCCCGAGTCTCTGCACCCCTCCAACCAGGTGGAGGACCTCCAGTTGTCTCCTGAATTTCCCGGGGTGCTACCTGATAAACAGAGAGAGACTTTCCTACACCCAGTACCTGGTACGCCACCCACTTAATCCAGTAAGCTTGGCAAAGTGTACGTCAAGGCGGTGGTTACCCCCGAGTCTCTGCACGTCTACAACCAGGCGGAGGACCTCCAGTTGTCTCCTGAATCCACCAGGGTGCTACCTGATAACAAATGGAGAGAGACTTTCCTTTGTGCTGTTCCTGGTACTTCACCCACTTCATCTGTTGCTGAGGATGGCTTGATAGGAGGAAGCATCTTAGTCACCAAGATGATGAGACCAGTTTCGTTTCCTCTAATGAACAGAAGAGGTAATCCTCTTGAAGAGAAGGATTGGCCTCCAAATTCTCTGCAGAAGACTCTTGCGGGCTTGAAGAAGAGGGGGCGTAAAGGGGGGGTACTGTAACATCCATGACGGAGTGCTTGAATAGTGCACCACCTCCCACTATGTAAGAACGCAATCTTACCTGTCAGTCCAGCCAGCAAACCTTCCTCCAGTTCATGCTGTGTGCATGTCTCTTGTCTGATTGCTTAGGGCGGCGGACCAGTTACTTCCTGATTCTTATAGCTGCTGTGGGAGCAATCCTAATGCGTCCCCAGCCTCTTGCTGTGAGTCACTGGATATTTAAACCCCCTCCACCCAGAAGGAGGTGTCTGAGCAACACCTTCACTCAGTTTGTCTTTGCAACTGAATTGCCAGGTCCTGTCCTGTATCTTGTCTGTTTCTGCCACCCTGGGGGCTGTATACCCAGGCCTGTTATCTCTGACTTCTAGTCTGTTTCTGCCACTCTGGGGGCTGCATAACCAGGCCTGTTATCTCTGACTTCTAGTCTGTTTCTGCCAATCTGGGGGCTGTATACCCAGGCTCGTTCTTGTATCTCGTTGCAGTAGCAGTTCCTGTCTGAACTGTATACTAGCCTGTTACCTGTTTGTCTCTATATCCGTACCTTCCCTTTTCCTGCAGTATCTGAACCTGCACCTAACTCCTACTCATTGTCTCTGTACTTCTGTTTGTGAGTTTTGTGTCCACTCGCTACTTCATAGTAAATACTTTGTGTGTATCAGGTTCTGCTTGTCCCTTTCCCCTTCCTCCGTATCTGCCTCCTGTGTTCTGGCCATCTTCCTGCGTTTTCCAGTCTGTTCCATGTGATCAGAGCCCTGTCCTCTCTTCCTGTGCTTTCAGCCCTGTTCTGCTCTGCCTTGTCCACCGCACCTGCGGTTTCGCTCCGCTCTGCTTGCTCACCGCGTCAGCAGTTTCCCTCTGCTCTGTCTTGCCCACCACTCCGGCGGTTCCTCTCTGCTCTGCTTGTCCACCGCACCTGCGGTTTCGCTCCACTCTGCTTGCTCACCGCGTCAGTTGTTTCCCTCTGCTCTGTCTTGCTCACCGCACTAGCGGTTCCTCTCGGCTCTGCCTTGTTCACTGCTCCGGCGGTTTCGCTCTGCTCTCCCTTGTCCACCACTCATGCGGTTTCGCTCTGCTCTGCTTGCTCACCGCACCAGCGGTTCCTCTCTGCTCTGCCTTGTCCACCGCTCCGGTGGTTCTGCTCTGCTCTGCCTTGTCCTCCGCTCCGGCAGTTTCGCTTTACTCTGCTTGTCTACCGCATCCGCGGCTCTGTTCCTGTCTCCCAGTCTGTACTGGACCCTATCCAGCATGCGCTCCAACCTGCTAGTGCCTCCCTGTCTGCTCCCCAGCTGTGCTTGCCAGTATCTCCCTGTGTGCACTCCAGCCGTGCTTGCCATTACCCACCTGTCTGCATACCAGCATTGCTTGCCAGTGCCCACCTGTCTGCATACCAGCCTTGCTTGCCAGTGCCCACCTGTCTGCATACCAGCCGTGCTTGACAGTACCCACCTGTCTGCATACCAGCCATGCCTGCCAATACCCACCTGTCTGTATGCCAGTCTAACCTGTCTGTTCCTGAACTCCCCGGTGTGGGCCAACAGCTGTGACCGTGGTCTGACCTGGAGTAGCACCTGGTCCCTCTGCTCGGTTCCTCCTTGGTTCACCTGGTCGGATCGGGTTGATACTTAGTTACGCCCCTCCAAGCACTCCTCGGTTCATGGTACAGTGGGATCACTAATCACGCTCACGCCAGTCAGTCCAGGCACGAGCGTAACAAAGGCCCTGCCTTTGAAGCCAAGCTGTTTAAAGAATTCTGTCATCTGTATGGGTGCAAGAAGATCCGGACTACGCCGTATCACCCTCAGACCAATGGTTTGTGTGAGAAAATGAACAACATCGTCATAGACCTGCTGAAAACCTTACCCTTGGAAGAGAGGAGCCAGTGGCCAGACAAACTAGCTGACCTGTTAGATCTGCACAATCACATACATGTGAGTTCTACTAATTGTACCCCAGCGTACCTCATGAGAGCAAGACCCGGAAAGTTGCCCATGGACCTGGAACTCAGAGTGGTAGAACCTGCAGCAGATATGTCCACTGAAGACTGGGATACAAATCGGCAAGAGCAGTACAGGAGAGTACAGGCCTGTGTCGAAGACAGTCTAAACAGAGTAAGGGAAATACAAGAAGAACAGTACAATAAACATACACCAGCAGAACCCTTGGCACCTGGAGAGATAGTGCTAAAGCGGAAAAGAAGAGGTCACAAGCTCGATGACCAGTGGGAAAGAGAGCCCTACACTGTGCTAAACTCCAGATTTGACAACAGTAAAACCTGCCTGATCAGTAAAGATGGAGGTAAAACGACTGCAACAGTCTCAAGAGACCATTTGAAAGTGTGCCCAGGTCTACTGAAGACAATGGAGGAAGAAGTACCTCCTATAGCACCGGAAGAAACCAAGGAAGAAGTGCTTCACACAGTTCTAGGAGATTTCCCTGCGGACTGGCCTCAACTTGATGGAGCAGTTATTATACCCGTAATACACTTCTATCAGCCACAAGAAGAACCTGTGAGCGCTCTGGAAGAACCTGCTCAGGAACAGGAAGAGTCCCCAGTCAGAGGAGGATCACCCGTTGAAGCAGAGCCTGCAGGCCCAGTGGACAGGGCACTTGCCAGTCCCATAGAGAGATTAAGGCAGTTTTATAATCTACCAGCACGTACACCTGCAAGATTAACAGAAAGTGCATGCACAGACACTAGTGACACCCCAGTGCTACGCTTTCTTCGGTGAAATGGACACAGGGTTACGGGACTTACTGTAACTTAATTATTGTTATTATTATTATAATTGTTATTGTTGTTACCTGTTTTGAAAAAAAAAATGCTTCAGTCCAGGAGTACTGAATTGTACTAGGGGGGAATGTGGCACCCTGCTGTTCACAGGTACCACAGGACCCAAAAGGGTGCATGGATGGACTTCTCCACAAGAGGCCCTCATTACAAACAAACCCCTCCACCCTTGCACCTCATACCACCAGAGGGAGCCCATTAGGGATATATATATGGAGGGTGGAGCCAGGCAGTGCAGTCAGACTGAGTGAGAGAGTCAGAGAGTTTTAGAGTGTGCTGCCACTGAGAGCAGTGAAGACGCAGCACATCTGCTGCTGTGTATTGAGGGCCCTGAGTGTGGCCAAAGGAAAAGAGGAGAGGAGAGGAGAGAGGAGTTGAGGGGGCAGAGGAGCATCATAGGCTCACCCCCGAGTATACAAACCGGACACCGGGTCCGCGCCTACAGGGTCCCTTTATACCCAGTAGGGATCACCGGCAATACAGGAGGACTACAAATCCCTGGCCGACCTGAAGCTAAACCCATTACAGGACCAGGAACCATGAAGGCCCCGGCGCCCAGGGATAGTGGTTGCCAGTGGAAGGTCCTACTACCAAGCGACATGTGAAGAGAGCAACACGACACAGAAGCTCGGCCCAGTTGCAGGCTGGCCAGGAGCTTAGAGAGAGAGACACGGACCAGGAGTCCTTATACCCGCTCACTGGGGAGAAGTCCTGAAGTGCACCCTTCCTACCGAGTACCCTGGACTGTACCTGACATCCGCACCAGTAAAGGTATTGAAGCGAAACCCATGTCTCTGTCAGTTACTCCTGCTGCACCATCCCGACTGCACTACAAGCCCCAGCATCACCACCCACCGTCAAACTGTACACTGCCCTGAGGCCCGCTCTACCTGTGGGGAGCTGTTCCATCCTAGCTGCCTATCAACTGCCTCAGAGGTCTGCAGCAGCGCTGGTACAAATTACCAGAAACCACAGGTGGCGTCACAATCAAACTACAAATCCCATATAAATTATCCCCTTTTTGTTGACCGCCCTGGGCCACGGACCGGGCCAGCCACTGTGACATATTCCCCCCCAGCATCCATAGGCCCGGACACCGAGTACCCCACTGCCCTGGGGGCACCTTACTGTTATTTGGTGGTGATAAGAAGTCTGGCCCAATCCAGCCCTTGTTCATTCTGATAATGGTCAGCTTGTCAGCATTGTCAGTTGACAGGCGAGTGCGCTTATCAGTTATAATTCCCCCAGCGGCACTAAAAACACGCTCCGATAACACGCTAGCGGCAGGGCAGGCCAGGACCTCCAAGGCGTACAGAGTGAGTTCATTCCAAGTGTCCAGCTTGGATACCCAATAATTAAAAGGCACAGAGGAATCACGGAGGACGATGGTACTGTCGGCAAGGTACTCCCTCACCATCTTTTGAAAGTTTCCACTCCTTGTGAGAGTACCCCGCGCCTCAGGGCCTGTAAGCTGGGCGGGTCTCAGAAAACTGTCCCAGAACGTTGACATTGTTCCCCTGCCTCTGCTGGATTGGAGTTGCGTCTCTCTCGCCTGTACGCCTTGGATGGGCAATGAACTGTGACCTCTGCCGCTAGAGTGTTCAGATGGGAATTTTTTTTAACAGTTCTGCAGCAATGGCCTTCTGGTACTGCCCCATTTTTGTAGACCTCTCCACCTCAGGAATAAGAGAGTGAAAGTTCTCCTTGTAGCAGGGGTCTAAAAGTGTCACCAACCAGTAATGACTGTCACCCAACATTTTGACAACGAGAGGGTCACGGTTAAGGCAGCGTAATATAAAGTCAGTCATGCGTGCCAGACTGGTAAAGGGCAAGATTTCCGTGTCCTCACCAAGATGACGACTGACCATGTTCTCCTCCTCCTCCTCCTCCTCCTCCCCCCTGTCCTCAGGCCACACACGCTGAACTGACGGTATGACAGTTGTACAGGTACTACCGTCTACAGCGCATGATACCAGCTCCTGTTCTTCCTCATCCTCCTCTCCCTCATTGTCCCCCAATACAAGATGGGATGAGATGAGGCTGGGCTGTGTGTAATCGCCCGTTACGGCTTCTTGATCCATCTCATCATACTCTGACTGCAATGCCTCCTCTTTAATTCTCTGCAGAGAGCATTGCAAAAGACAGACAAGTGGGATGCTGACGCTAATGATGGTGTCATCGCCACTCACCATCTTGGTGGACTCCTCAAAGTTTGTCAGGATGGTACATATGTCAGACATCCAGGTCCACTCCTGAGGTCTTATGTGTGGAGTCTGACCTGAATATCGACGGCCTTGTTGCAGCTGGTACTCCACAACTGCTCTCTGCTGCTCACAAAGCCTTTGCAACATGTGGAGGGTAGAGTTCCAACGTGTGGGGACATCACAGACCAGTTGGTGTGCCAGAAGCTGCAAACGCTGCTGCAACACAGCAAGGGCAGCGGAAGCTGTAGCCGACTTGCGAAAATGAGGTGACAGGCGGCGTACTTTGATGAGCAGATCTGGAAACTCGGGGTACGATTTAAGAAACCGCTGAACCACGAGGTTAAGCACATGAGCCAGGCATGGTACGTTTGTGATCTCGCCTCGCCTCAGAGCCGCCACCAGGTTACGGCCATTGTCACACACGACCATGCCTGGATGTAGGTTCAGCGGTCTCAGTCACATATCTGCCTGCTTCTTCACAGCTGTCCACAACTCACAAGCAGTGAGAGGTTTATCACCTAAGTTTATGAGTTTCAGCACAGCCTGTTGCCGCTTGGCTGAGGCAGTACTGCAGTGCTTCCAGCTTGTAACTGATGTGGTGATATCTGAGATGGAGGCTGAATATGAGGAGGAGGATGATGCGCAGGAGCTGTATACTGTGGGGGCAACTCTGACTGACATAGGGCCCGCAATCCTCGGTGTGGGGAGGATGTGTTCCGTCTCAAGGTCCGACTGGGTCCCGGCTTCCACGATGTTTACCCAGTGTGCCATCAAGGAGGAGATGTACCGTCCCTGGCTACAAGCACTTGTCCACGTGTCCGTTGTCAGGTGGACTCTCCCAATAACTGCGTTGTTGAGGGCACGGCAGATGTTTTGGGACACGTACTGTTAAGGGGAAGGTTGCAAACAACTTTATTAAATAATGGAAAGCAACCGAACCCGGGGTCCGCGATGCAGCCTGGTGGACTGCGGCCGAACACCTTCCGGGTGAGAAGGTAAAACAACCAACTTAAATAACAATCCCCTCTGTGTTACTACACACCGGAACGGGAATAGGGATTTGCACTATCTCCGTTAACTGCACGAGAGATGTGCGATAAATAATGTATCTGTAGTCCTGTTACAGCACAGGGACTGCACAGCTGGCGCTAGGATGCGTGTGTGACTCACGCCGGCAAATACGTGCTCCCAGCCGGCGTGCTACCGGACTAAGGAGTATCTCTCCACGTGGCTTACAGGTGGTACCGGGAATAGGGTGTCTGCAGACTGTTCGGGGTGTAAGGCGACCCCTTTGTTGGAGCCAGACTGTCAGATGAAGCTACCTGCCTATTTCATCTATGCCTGCCTATTTCCACTAAAACTGCCTGCCAGAAACTAAAGCACACGTGGAGCCCAAGAGACCAAGCGTCCACACAACACCATCACAGCTCAATGATCAGAGCGCGCCGCCATGTTTGTGGGCGGGCTTTTTAAAGATTAAGCCCTGCCCACAGTCGCACCATTGGTGACGTCACCAGGTCACCGAATCAGCTGACTCCCAAACCACCAATCACGGTCCGCCATGTCACGGGCATGCTCAGTACAGAGAATCCTGGACTTAGGCTTTAGCAGCCCTGTCTCCCTCCGTAACCTATCCTTCATGTTGCTAGGAACAAAGAGCCAAGAGAGAACCTGTACATCTCGTGCACCAGCTAGGCGTTGGGACTGATGATGATGCTGAGCAGAATCAGCCCCAGCTGGACTGGAATGGAAGACCACAGATTCCACTGATGGCTCTGAACCCATTTCAAATCCAGCAAGCACCTGACACCTAACATCATCCCCCTCCACTTGACACTCCTTTTCCTCAACGGGCAGGGGAGCATGAATATGGTCCACCGGTTCCCAGGGATGAGCCTCAGATCCATGGCCCCTCCAGTGTACTGGGTAACCTTTTTTTCCACAAACCTTCTTAGACCCCATAATAGCCTGCACCTCGAGTTTATCACCCCTGGTGTCTGTAGCAGGTTGGGGTTCAGCGAGTTTTGTCAGGCGAATGGGTTTAAGGAGCGACACATGAAAAGTGTGGTGACTCCTCAGGTGTCGTGGTAACTGTAACCGGTTCATTACAGGGTTTACTTGGGTCAAAATTTTGAAAGGACCAATAAAGCGGGGGGCAAACTTAGCAGATTCCCCGCGTACTTTAGTATTGTGACCCGTGAGCCACACTCTGTCGCCCGGATAGATTACGGGAGCAGGACGACGAAGAGTGTCAGCCGACTCTCTCATTCGATTCTTGGAGGCCAATATAGCATCCTGAGTATGGTCCCAAACCTCCCAGTGACCCAGAATCAAAATCTCTGACCCCAGGTTCCATAGAGGGAACTGGCATAGGAATCGGAACGCGTGGATGTTGGCCATTATTCAGAAGAAGCAGAGTCAGATCTTTGGAGTCCGCCACGGATAACGGGTGGAGAAGACCAGCTAGACTTTGACGGGATGATTTACCGCTCTCACAGGAGACACACGCAAGAACATATTCCTTAACGTCCTGGCACCACCGGGGCCACCAATAGGACCGCTGAAGGAACTTTGTGGTACGTTTGACCCCAAAATGAGCTCCGATCTTAGGGGCATGTGCTCAGGAGAGCACCTCATTTTGTAGATTAGGGGGAACGAACGTCCTCCCCGAGGGGACCTGGTTTAAGGACACTGGAGCCACCCTCAGCATACCTCCTGAAGGAACGGTGAGCCTGGGCTGGTCATCGTCCTCAGCCGTATCCATGGACCAGGACACAAGGTATACCCGAGGGTTCTTTTTGATATAATCTGACAAGACCTGGGTCTCGGGGACAGACAGAGGATCTGTGCCGGGGGCCACATTGGTAGCAGGCTCAGAAACTACCCTCCGGGTAACTGTAACCATACACTGAGACACACAATTCTCACTCCAGGAAGAAATTCTCCCCGTATTCCAGTCAATGTGTGGGGTGTGACAACGTAACCAGGGAAGACCCAATAGCACCTCATCTAATCCACCGGGAATAGGTGTTAGGACTGATGATGATGCTGAGAAGCATCAGCCCTGGCTGGACCAGAATGGGAGACCACAGAATCCACTGATGGTTCTGAACCCATTTCAAATCCAGCACACGCCCAATGCCTAACACGTGCTTGTGTAGTGCGGGGATGGCACACCAGGCAAAATAGTGTCAGCTGGGGACCGAGTACCGAGGGACAGTCACCACCATAAGGTTGCAGAAGGATTCCGTCTCCACCAGCCTAAAAGGCAGCATTTCCAACACAAGCAGTCATGAAATGTGCAAATTCAGGACTGTGGGGTGTTGGCTGCAAATTTGCACTTTCATTCAAAGCTCTGGGATATGGACAATTGAATGCTGCGCAGTGGGGTGTGGACATTGATGCTATTTCTTGAGAAGCTGCCATAACAAGTGAAGACTGAGAGAGTAGGGGGCATCTTTGCATGCAGTATGGACAGGGGATTGCCTTGCACACACAACAGGGGGTTCTATTGCACGCACAACAACGGAAGAAGCAGTGGTGACACTAGTCGTAGACCCTGTGATTTGCCCCACAAAGTCTGGTGCTTTGCTGCCATGTGCCTGGTCAGGCTGGTAGTTTTGTCACCCCTGCTGATGCTGGCATGGCAGGTGGTACAAATGGCCTTTTTGGGGTTATCAGCAGAGTCTTTAAAAAAATTCCAGACTCTGGAAGACCTACCGGTTGTACTAGCAACGTCCCTCGTGTTGGTGTTACGGGGAACTGTTACCCGCATTCTGTGTGCGGCCACCACACTGCTTCTTCCTGCCTGTTGGGGTACTCTGCCTCCCTCCCCTTGTGTGCTGCTGGCCTCGCTCTGCATGTCCTCCTGCCACGTTGGGTCAGTTACTAGATCATCCACCACCTCCTCCTCTTCCACTTGCGCACCATGATCCTCCTCCTCACTTCGTGGCAATTGTGTCTCGTCATCGTCCACCTCTTGTGACAAATTGCCAGCGTCGACTTCCTGTGGCCGTGGCTGTTCAAATATTTGGGCATCGCTACATGGGAGCTCCTCTTCCACCACTTCAAGCTGAGCAGGCGAGGGGCACAAATATGGAAATGGACCAGTGAACAGCTCTTCAGAGTGTCCAAGTGTGGGATCAGTTGCTGTCTGACGACACTCGGCATGGTGGGAGGAAAGAGCATCAGGGTGAGGAGGAGTATGCGGTCGAGACTCACGGCTACTAAAACTTGACCGTGTGGAAGACAGACCGGAGGTGGTGGTGCCCAGGTAACTGGAAGTATTATCTGCTATCCAATTAATAACCTGTTCACACTGATCAGTTCGCAATACTGGTGTTGAAGTGTGCTTCCCTAGTAATTTGGTCAAAAAGTGGGAGCGAGAAGATGTGGCTGTTGGTTGTGGCACATTTTCACGTTGGCCACGGCCCCGTCCTCTACACGCACCATCACCAGAACATCCAGTTCCACGTCCCTTGCCACGCGCATTGTCCATTGTAAATTAAGTGAAATTGCTTACACTCGCACTATCAATGGAAAAAGGGTAATAAAAAGGAGATTAGAACCGTGGAAGAGGAAAACCATAGTTCTATTTCTCTGGCCTGCACCAGAATCTTTTAAGCAGATATATTTGTGTCTGAACAGTCAGGGAGACACTACTACTGTTTTTTTTTTACGGAAAAAAAGGCGAAAAGCTGGATAATACAGAGATTTGAACCGTGGAACTGCAAAACCAAACTTCCAGTTATCTGACCTACACCAGAATATTTTAAACAGATATATTTGTGTCTGAACACTCAGGGAGACACTATTACTGTTTTTTTTATGTAAAAAAGGCCAAAAGCTGGATAATACAGAGATTTGAACCGTGGAACTGCAAAACCAAACTTCTAGTTATCTGGCTTACACCAGAATATTTCAAACAGATATATTTGTGTCTGAACAGTCAGGGAGACACTATTACTGTTTTTTTTATGTAAAAAAGGCCAAAAGGTGGATAATACAGAGATTTGAACCGTGGAACTGCAAAACCAAACTTCTAGTTATCTGGCCTACGCCAGAATATTTTAAACAGATATATTTGTGTCTGAACACTCAGGGAGACACTTACTGTTTTTTTATGTAAAAATGGACAAAAGCTGGATAATATAGAGAATTGAACCGTGGAACTGCAAAACCAAACTTATTGTTATCTGACCTACACCAGAATATTTTAAACATATATATTTGTGTCTGAACACTCAGGGAGACACTATTACTGTTTTTTTTTACAGAAGAAAGGCCAAAAGCTGGATAATACAGAGATCTGAACCGTGGAACTGCAAAACCAAACATCTAATTATCTGGCCTACACCAGAATATTTTAAACAAACATATTTGTGTCTGAACAGTCAGGGAGACACTATTACTGTTTTTTTTTTACAGAAGAAAGGCCAAAAGCTGGATAATACAGAGATCTGAACCGTGGAACTGCAAAACCAAACTTCTAATTATCTGGCCTACACCAGAATATTTTAAACATTTATATTTGTGTCTGAACAGTCACGGAGACACTATTACAGTTTTTTTTTATGTAAAAAAGGCCAAATGCTGGATAATACAGAGATTTGAACCATCTAACTGCAAAACCAAACTTCTAGTTATCTGGCCTACACCAGAATATTTTAAACAGATATATTTGTGTCTGAACAGTCAGGGAGACACTATTACTGTTTTTTTATGTAAAAAAGGCCAAAAGCTGGATAATACAGAGATTTGAACCGTGGAACTGCAAAACCAAACTTCTAGTTATCTGGCCTACACCAGAATATTTTAAACAGATATATTTGTGTCTTAACAGTCAGGGAGACACTATTACTGTTTTTTATGTAAAAATGGCCAAAAGCTGGATAATACAGAGATTTGAACCATGGAACTGCAAAACCAAACTTCTAGTTATCTGGCCTACACCAGAATATTTTAAACAGATATATTTGTGTCTGAACACTCAGCGAGACACTATTACTGTTTTTTTTTACAGAAGAAAGGCCAAAAGCTGGATAATACAGAGATTTGAACCGTGGAACTGCAAAACCAAACTTCTAGTTATATGGCTTACACCAGAATATTTTAAACAGATATATTTGTGTCTGAACACTCAGGGAGACACTATTACTGTTTTTTTTATGTAAAAAAGGCCAAAAGCTGGATAATACAGAGATTTGAACCGTGGAACTGCAAAACCAAACTTCTAGTTATCTGGCTTACACCAGAATATTTCAAACAGATATATTTGTGTCTGAACAGTCAGGGAGACACTATTACTGTTTTCTTTATGTAAAAAAGGCCAAAAGGTGGATAATACAGAGATTTGAACCGTGGAACTGCAAAACCAAACTTCTAGTTATCTGGCCTACACCAGAATATTTTAAACAGACATATTTGTGTCTGAACACTCAGGGAGACACTTACTGTTTTTTTATGTAAAAATGGACAAAAGCTGGATAATATAGAGAATTGAACCGTGGAACTGCAAAACCAAACTTATTGTTATCTGGCCTACACCAGAATATTTTAAACATATATATTTGTGTCTGAACACTCAGGGAGACACTATTACTGTTTTTTTTTACAGAAGAAAGGCCAAAAGCTGGATAATACAGAGATCTGAACCGTGGAACTGCAAAACCAAACATCTAATTATCTGGCCTACACCAGAATATTTTAAACAAACATATTTGTGTCTGAACAGTCAGGGAGACACTATTACTGTTTTTTTTTTACAGAAGAAAGGCCAAAAGCTGGATAATACAGAGATCTGAACCGTGGAACTGCAAAACCAAACTTCTAATTATCTGGCCTACACCAGAATATTTTAAACATTTATATTTGTGTCTGAACAGTCACGGAGACACTATTACAGTTTTTTTTTATGTAAAAAAGGCCAAATGCTGGATAATACAGAGATTTGAACCATCTAACTGCAAAACCAAACTTCTAGTTATCTGGCCTACACCAGAATATTTTAAACAGATATATTTGTGTCTGAACAGTCAGGGAGACACTATTACTGTTTTTTTATGTAAAAAAGGCCAAAAGCTGGATAATACAGAGATTTGAACCGTGGAACTGCAAAACCAAACTTCTAGTTATCTGGCCTACACCAGAATATTTTAAACAGATATATTTGTGTCTTAACAGTCAGGGAGACACTATTACTGTTTTTTATGTAAAAATGGCCAAAAGCTGGATAATACAGAGATTTGAACCATGGAACTGCAAAACCAAACTTCTAGTTATCTGGCCTACACCAGAATATTTTAAACAGATATATTTGTGTCTGAACACTCAGCGAGACACTATTACTGTTTTTTTTTACAGAAGAAAGGCCAAAAGCTGGATAATACAGAGATTTGAACCGTGGAACTGCAAAACCAAACTTCTAGTTATATGGCTTACACCAGAATATTTTAAACAGATATATTTGTGTCTGAACACTCAGGGAGACACTATTACTGTTTTTTTTAAGTAAAATAGGCCAAAAGCTGGATAATACAGAGATTTGTACCGTGGAACTGCAAAACCAAACTTCTAGTTATCTGGCCTACACCAGAATATTTTAAACAGATATATTTGTGTCTTAACAGTTAGGGAAATACTATTACTGTTTTTTATGTAAAAAAAAACAAAAGCTGGATAATACAGAGATTTGAACCGTGGAACCGCAAAACCAAACTTCTAGTTATCTGGCCTACACCAGAATATTTTAAACAGATATATTTGTGTCTTAACAGTCAGGGAGACACTATTACTGTTTTTTATGTAAAAATGGCCAAAAGCTGGATAATACAGAGATTTGAACCGTGGAACTGCAAAACCAAACTTCTAGTTATCTGGCCTACACCAGAATATTTTAAACAGATATATTTGTGTCTGAACACTCAGCGAGACACTATTACTGTTTTTTTTTACAGAAGAAAGGCCAAAAGCTGGATAATACAGAGATTTGAACCGTGGAACTGCAAAACCAAACTTCTAGTTATATGGCTTACACCAGAATATTTTAAACAGATATATTTGTGTCTGAACACTCAGGGAGACACTATTACTGTTTTTTTTAAGTAAAATAGGCCAAAAGCTGGATAATACAGAGATTTGTACCGTGGAACTGCAAAACCAAACTTCTAGTTATCTGGCCTACACCAGAATATTTTAAACAGATATATTTGTGTCTTAACAGTTAGGGAAATACTATTACTGTTTTTTATGTAAAAAAACCCAAAAGCTGGATAATACAGAGATTTGAACCGTGGAACTGCAAAACCAAACTTCTAGTTATCTGGCCTACACCAGAATATTTTAAACAGATATATTTGTGTCTGAACGCTCAGGGAGACACTATTACTGTTTTTTTTATGTAAAAATGGACAAAAGCTGGATAATATAGAAATTTGAACCGTGAAACTCCAAAACCAAACTTCTTGTTATCTGGCCTACACCAGAATATTTTAAACAGATATATTTGTGTCTGAACAGTCAGGGAGACACTATTACTGTTTTTTTACAGAAGAAAGGCCAAAAGCTGGATAATACAGAGATTTGAACCGTGGAACTGCAAAACCAAACTTCTGGTTATAAGGCCTACACCAGAATATTTTAAACAGATATATTTGTGTCTTAACAGTTAGTTAAACACTATTACTGTTTTTTATGTAAAAAAGGCCAAAAGCTGGATAATACAGAGATTTGAACCGTGGAACTGCAAAACCAAACTTCTAGTTATCTGGCCTACACCAGAATATTTTAAACAGATATATTTGTGTCTGAACACTCAGGGAGACACTATTACTGTTTTTTTTATGCAAAAATGGACAAAAGCTGGATAATATAGAGATTTGAACCGTGGAACTGCAAAACCAAATTTCTAGTTATCTAGCCTACACCAGAATATTTTAAACAGATATATTTGTGTCTGAACAGTCAGGCAGACACTATTACTGTTTTTTTTTACAGAAGAAAGGCCAAAAGCTGGATAATACAGAGATCTGAACAGTGGAGCTGCAAAACCAAACTTCTAGTTATCTGGCCTACACCAGAATATTTTAAACAGATATATTTGTGTCTGAACAGTCAGGGAGACACCATTACTGTTTTTTTTTACGGAAAAGGGGCCAAAAGATGGATAATACAGAGATTTGAACCGTGGAACTGCAAAACCAAACTTTTAGTTATCTGGCCTACACCAGAATATTTTAAACAGATATATTTGTGTCTGAACAGTCAGGGAGACACTATTACTGTTTTTTTTACAGAAAAAAGGGCAAAAGCTGGATAATGCAGAGATTTGAACCGTGGAACTGCAAAACCAAACTTCTAGTTTTCTGGCCTACACCAGAATATTTTAAACAGATATATTTGTGTCTTAACAGTCAGGGAGACACTATTACTGTTTTTTATGTAAAAATGGCCAAAAGCTGGATAATACAGAGATTTGAACCATGGAACTGCAAAACCAAACTTCTAGTTATCTGGCCTACACCAGAATATTTTAAACAGATATATTTGTGTCTGAACACTCAGCGAGACACTATTACTGTTTTTTTTTACAGAGGAAAGGCCAAAAGCTGGATAATACAGAGATTTGAACCGTGGAACTGCAAAACCAAACTTCTAGTTATATGGCTTACACCAGAATATTTTAAACAGATATATTTGTGTCTGAACACTCAGGGAGACACTATTACTGTTTTTTTTAAGTAAAATAGGCCAAAAGCTGGATAATACAGAGATTTGTACCGTGGAACTGCAAAACCAAACTTCTAGTTATCTGGCCTACACCAGAATATTTTAAACAGATATATTTGTGTCTTAACAGTTAGGGAAATACTATTACTGTTTTTTATGTAAAAAAAAACAAAAGCTGGATAATACAGAGATTTGAACCGTGGAACCGCAAAACCAAACTTCTAGTTATCTGGCCTACACCAGAATATTTTAAACAGATATATTTGTGTCTTAACAGTCAGGGAGACACTATTACTGTTTTTTATGTAAAAATGGCCAAAAGCTGGATAATACAGAGATTTGAACCGTGGAACTGCAAAACCAAACTTCTAGTTATCTGGCCTACACCAGAATATTTTAAACAGATATATTTGTGTCTGAACACTCAGCGAGACACTATTACTGTTTTTTTTTACAGAAGAAAGGCCAAAAGCTGGATAATACAGAGATTTGAACCGTGGAACTGCAAAACCAAACTTCTAGTTATATGGCTTACACCAGAATATTTTAAACAGATATATTTGTGTCTGAACACTCAGGGAGACACTATTACTGTTTTTTTTAAGTAAAATAGGCCAAAAGCTGGATAATACAGAGATTTGTACCGTGGAACTGCAAAACCAAACTTCTAGTTATCTGGCCTACACCAGAATATTTTAAACAGATATATTTGTGTCTTAACAGTTAGGGAAATACTATTACTGTTTTTTATGTAAAAAAACCCAAAAGCTGGATAATACAGAGATTTGAACCGTGGAACTGCAAAACCAAACTTCTAGTTATCTGGCCTACACCAGAATATTTTAAACAGATATATTTGTGTCTGAACGCTCAGGGAGACACTATTACTGTTTTTTTTATGTAAAAATGGACAAAAGCTGGATAATATAGAAATTTGAACCGTGAAACTCCAAAACCAAACTTCTTGTTATCTGGCCTACACCAGAATATTTTAAACAGATATATTTGTGTCTGAACAGTCAGGGAGACACTATTACTGTTTTTTTTCAGAAGAAAGGCCAAAAGCTGGATAATACAGAGATTTGAACCGTGGAACTGCAAAACCAAACTTCTGGTTATAAGGCCTACACCAGAATATTTTAAACAGATATATTTGTGTCTTAACAGTTAGTTAAACACTATTACTGTTTTTTATGTAAAAAAGGCCAAAAGCTGGATAATACAGAGATTTGAACCGTGGAACTGCAAAACCAAACTTCTAGTTATCTGGCCTACACCAGAATATTTTAAACAGATATATTTGTGTCTGAACACTCAGGGAGACACTATTACTGTTTTTTTTATGCAAAAATGGACAAAAGCTGGATAATATAGAGATTTGAACCGTGGAACTGCAAAACCAAATTTCGAGTTATCTAGCCTACACCAGAATATTTTAAACAGATATATTTGTGTCTGAACAGTCAGGGAGACACTATTACTGTTTTTTTTTACAGAAGAAAGGCCAAAAGCTGGATAATACAGAGATCTGAACCGTGGAGCTGCAAAACCAAACTTCTAGTTATCTGGCCTACACCAGAATATTTTAAACAGATATATTTGTGTCTGAACAGTCAGGGAGACACCATTACTGTTTTTTTTTACGGAAAAGGGGCCAAAAGATGGATAATACAGAGATTTGAACCGTGGAACTGCAAAACCAAACTTTTAGTTATCTGGCCTACACCAGAATATTTTAAACAGATATATTTGTGTCTGAACAGTCAGGGAGACACTATTACTGTTTTTTTTACAGAAAAAAGGGCAAAAGCTGGATAATGCAGAGATTTGAACCGTGGAACTGCAAAACCAAACTTCTAGTTTTCTGGCCTACACCAGAATATTTTAAACAGATATATTTGTGTCTGAACAGTCAGGGAGACACTATTACTGTTTTTTTTACAGAAGAAAGGCCAAAAGCTGGATAATACAGAGATCTCAACCGTGGAACTGCAAAACCAAACTTCTAATTATCTGGCCTACACCAGAATATTTTAAACATATATATTTGTGTCTGAACACTCAGGGAGACACTATTACTGTTTTTTTTATGGAAAAAAGGCCAAAAGCTGGATAATACAGAGATTTGAACCGTGGAACTGCAAAACCAAACTTCTAGTTATGTGGCCTACACCAGAATATTTTCAACAGATATATTTGTGTCTGAACAGTCAGGGAGACACTATTACTGTTTTTTTTTTATGTAAAATAGGACAAAAGCTGGATAATACAGAGATTTGAACCGTGGAACTGCAAAACCAAAGTTCTAGTTATCTGGCCTACACCAGAATATTTTAAACATATATATTTGTGTCTTAACAGTCAGGGAGACACTATTACTGTTTTTTATGTAACAAAGGCCAAAAGCTGGATAATACAAAGATTTGAACCATGGAGCTGCAAAACAAAACTTCTAGTTATCTGGCCTACACCAGAATATTTTGAACAGATATATTTGTGTCTGAACAGTCAGGGAGACACTATTACTGTTTTTCTTTACAAAAGAAAGGCCAAAAGCTGGATAATACAGAGATCTGAACCGTGGAACTGCAAAACCAAACTTCTAATTATCTGGCCTACACCAGAATATTTTAAACATATATATTTGTGTGTGAACACTCAGGGAGACACTATTACTGTTTTTTTATGGAAAAAAGGCCAAAAGCTGGATAATACAGAGATTTGAACCGTGGAACTGCAAAACCAAACTTCTAGTTATCTGGCCTACACCAAAATATTTTAAACAGATATATTTGTGTCTGAACACTCAGGGAGACACTATTACTGTTTTTTTTTATGGAAAAAAGGCAAAAAGCTGGATAATACAGAGATTTGAACCGTGGAACTGCAAAACCAAACTTCAAGTTATCTGGCCTACACCAGAATATTTTAAACAGATATATTTGTGTCTGAACACTCAGGGAGACACTATTACTGTTTTTTTATGTAAAATAGGCCAAAAGCTGGATAATACAGAGTTTTGAACCGTGGAACTGCAAAACCAAACCTCTAGTTATCTGGCCTACACCAGAATATTTTAAACAGATATATTTGTGTCTTAACAGTCAGGGATACACTATTACTGTTTTTTATGTAAAAAAGGCCAAAAGCTGGATAATACAGAGATTTGAACCGAGGAACTGCAAAACAAAACTTCTAGTTATGTGGCCTACACCAGAATATTTTAAACAGATATATTTGTGTCTGAACAGTCAGGGAGACACTATTACTGTTTTTTTATGTAAAATAGGCCAAAAGCTGGATAATACAGAGATTTGAACTGTGGAACCGCAAAACCAAACTTCTAGTTATCTGGCCTACACCAGAAAATTTTAAACAGATATATTTGTGTCTGAACAGTCAGGGAGACACCATTACTGGGTTTTTTTACGGAAAAAGGGCCAAAAGATGGATAATACAGAGATTTGAACCGTGGAACTGCAAAACCAAACTTTTAGTTATCTGGCCTACACCAGAATATTTTAAACAGATATATTTGTGTCTGAACAGTCAGGGAGACACTATTACTGTTTTTTTTACAGAAAAAAGGGCAAAAGCTGGATAATGCAGAGATTTGAACCGTGGAACTGCAAAACCAAACTTCTAGTTTTCTGGCCTACACCAGAATATTTTAAACAGATATATTTGTGTCTGAACAGTCAGGGAAACACTATTACTGTTTTTTTTTTATGGAAAAAAGGCCAAAAGCTGGATAATACAGAGATTTGAACCGTGGAACTGCAAAACCAAACTTCCAGTTATCTGGCCTACACCAGAATATTTTAAACAGATATTTTTGTCTGAACACTCAAGGAGACACTATTACTGTTTTTTTTACGCAAAAATGGACAAAAGCTGGATAATATACAGATTTGAACCGTGGAACTGCAAAACCAAACTTCTAGTTATCTGGCCTACACCAGAATATTTTAAACAGATATATTTGTGTCTGAACAGTCAGGGAGACACTATTACTGTTTTTTTTTACAGAAGAAACGCCAAAAGCTGGATAATACAGAGATCTGAACCGTGGAACTGTAAAACCAAACTTCTAATTATCTGGCCTACACCAGAATATTTTAAACATATATATTTGTGTCTGAACACTCAGGGAGACACTATTACTGTTTTTTATGGAAAAAAGGCCAAAAGCTGGATAATACAGAGATTTGAACCGTGGAACAGCACAACCAAACTTCTAGTTATCTGGCCTACACCAAAATATTTTAAACAGATATATTTGTGTCTGAACAGTCAGGGAGACACTATTACTGTTTTTTATGTAACAAAGGCCAAAAGCTGGATAATACAAAGATTTGAACCGTGGAGCTGCAAAACAAAACTTCTAGTTATCTGGCCTACACCAGAATATTTTAAACAGGTATATTTGTGTCTGAACAGTCAGGGAGACATTATTACTGTTTTTTTATGTAAAAAAGGCCAAAAGCTGGATAATACAGAGATTTGAACCGTGGAACTGCTATACCAAACCTCTAGTTATCTGGCCTACACCAAAATATTTTAAACAGATATATTTATGTCTGAACAGTCAGGGAGACACTATTACTGTTTTTTTTCATGGAAAAAAGGCCAAAAGCTGGATAATACAGAGATTTGAACCGTGGAACTGCAAAAACAAACTTTTAGTTATCTGGCCTACACCAGAATATTTTAAACAGATATATCTGTGTCTGAACAGTCAGGGAGACACTATTACTGTTTTTTTACGGAAAAAAGGCCAAAAGCTGGATAATACAGAGATTTGAACCGTGGAACTGCAAAACCAATCTTTTAGTTATCTGGCCTACACCAGAATATTTTAAACAGATATATTTGTGTCTTAACAGTGAGGGATATACTATTACTGTTTTTTATGTAAAAAAGGCCAAAAGCTGGATAATACAGAGATTTGAACCGAGGAACTGCAAAACAAAACTTCTAGTTATCTGGCCTACACCAGAATATTTTAAACAGATATATTTGTGTCTGAACAGTCAGGGAGACACTATTACGGTTTTTTTACGGAAAAAAGGCCAAAAGCTGGATAATACAGAGATTTGAACCGTGGAACTGCAAAACCAATCTTTTAGTTATCTGGCCTACACCAGAATATTTTAAACAGATATATTTGTGTCTTAACAGTCAGGGATACACTATTACTGTTTTTTATGTAAAAAAGGCCAAAAGCTGGATAATACAGAGATTTGAACTGAGGAACTGCAAAACAAAACTTCTAGTAATCTGGCCTACACCAGAATATTTTAAACAGATATATTTGTGTCTGAACAGTCAGGGAGACACTATTACTGTTTTTTTATGGAAAATAGGCCAAAAGCTGGATAATACAGAGATTTGAACCGTGGAACCGAAAAACCAAACTTCTAGTTATCTGGCCTACACCAGAAAATTTTAAACAGATATATTTGTGTCTGAACAGTCAGGGGGACACCATTACTGGGTGTTTTTACGGAAAAAGGGCCAAAAGATGGATAATACAGAGATTTGAACCGTGGAACTGCAAAACCAAACTTTTAGTTATCTGGCCTACACCAGAATATTTTAAACAGATATATTTGTGTCTGAACAGTCAGGGAGACACTATTACTGTTTTTTTTACAGAAAAAAGGGCAAAAGCTGGATAATGCAGAGATTTGAACCATGGAACTGCAAAACCAAACTTCTAGTTTTCTGGCCTACACCAGAATATTTTAAACAGATATATTTGTGTCTGAACAGTCAGGGAAACACTATTACTGTTTTTGTTTTACGGAAAAAAGGCCAAAAGCTGGATAATACAGAGATTTGAACCGTGGAACTGCAAAACCAAACTTCCAGTTATCTGGCCTACACCAGAATATTTTAAACAGATATTTTTGTCTGAACACTCAAGGAGACACTATTACTGTTTTTTTTATGCAAAAATGGACAAAAGCTGGATAATATACAGATTTGAACCGTGGAACTGCAAAATCAAACTTCTAGTTATCTGGCCTACACCATAATATTTTAAACAGATATATTTGTGTCTGAACAGTCAGGGAGACACTATTACTGTTTTTTTTTACAGAAGAAAGGCCAAAAGCTGGATAATACAGAGATCTGAACCGTGGAACTGTAAAACCAAACTTCTAATTATCTGGCCTACACCAGAATATTTTAAACATATATATTTGTGTCTGAACACTCAGGGAGACACTATTACTGTTTTTTATGGAAAAAAGGCCAAAAGCTGGATAATACAGAGATTTGAACCGTGGAACTGCACAACCAAACTTCTAGTTATCTGGCCTACACCAAAATATTTTAAACAGATATATTTGTGTCTGAACAGTCAGGGAGACACTATTACTGTTTTTTATGTAACAAAGGCCAAAAGCTGGATAATACAAAGATTTGAACCGTGGAGCTGCACAACAAAACTTCTAGTTATCTGGCCTACACCATAATATTTTAAACAGATATATTTGTGTCTGAACAGTCAGGGAGACACTATTACTGTTTTTTTTTACAGAGGAAAGGCCAAAAGCTGGATAATACAGAGATCTGAACCGTGGAACTGTAAAACCAAACTTCTAATTATCTGGCCTACACCAGAATATTTTAAACATATATATTTGTGTCTGAACACTCAGGGAGACACTATTACTGTTTTTTATGGAAAAAAGGCCAAAAGCTGGATAATACAGAGATTTGAACCGTGGAACTGCACAACCAAACTTCTAGTTATCTGGCCTACACCAAAATATTTTAAACAGATATATTTGTGTGTGAACAGTCAGGGAGACACTATTACTGTTTTTTATGTAACAAAGGCCAAAAGCTGGATAATACAAAGATTTGAACCGTGGAGCTGCAAAACAAAACTTCTAGTTATGTGGCCTACACCAGAATATTTTAAACAGATATATTTGTGTCTGAACAGTCAGGGAGACACTATTACTGTTTTTTTATGTAAAATAGGCCAAAAGCTGGATAATACAGAGATTTGAACTGTGGAACCGCAAAACCAAACTTCTAGTTATCTGGCCTACACCAGAAAATTTTAAACAGATATATTTGTGTCTGAACAGTCAGGGAGACACCATTACTGGGTTTTTTTACGGAAAAAGGGCCAAAAGATGGATAATACAGAGATTTGAACCGTGGAACTGCAAAACCAAACTTTTAGTTATCTGGCCTACACCAGAATATTTTAAACAGATATATTTGTGTCTGAACAGTCAGGGAGACACTATTACTGTTTTTTTTACAGAAAAAAGGGCAAAAGCTGGATAATGCAGAGATTTGAACCGTGGAACTGCAAAACCAAACTTCTAGTTTTCTGGCCTACACCAGAATATTTTAAACAGATATATTTGTGTCTGAACAGTCAGGGAAACACTATTACTGTTTTTTTTTTATGGAAAAAAGGCCAAAAGCTGGATAATACAGAGATTTGAACCGTGGAACTGCAAAACCAAACTTCCAGTTATCTGGCCTACACCAGAATATTTTAAACAGATATTTTTGTCTGAACACTCAAGGAGACACTATTACTGTTTTTTTTACGCAAAAATGGACAAAAGCTGGATAATATACAGATTTGAACCGTGGAACTGCAAAACCAAACTTCTAGTTATCTGGCCTACACCAGAATATTTTAAACAGATATATTTGTGTCTGAACAGTCAGGGAGACACTATTACTGTTTTTTTTTACAGAAGAAACGCCAAAAGCTGGATAATACAGAGATCTGAACCGTGGAACTGTAAAACCAAACTTCTAATTATCTGGCCTACACCAGAATATTTTAAACATATATATTTGTGTCTGAACACTCAGGGAGACACTATTACTGTTTTTTATGGAAAAAAGGCCAAAAGCTGGATAATACAGAGATTTGAACCGTGGAACAGCACAACCAAACTTCTAGTTATCTGGCCTACACCAAAATATTTTAAACAGATATATTTGTGTCTGAACAGTCAGGGAGACACTATTACTGTTTTTTATGTAACAAAGGCCAAAAGCTGGATAATACAAAGATTTGAACCGTGGAGCTGCAAAACAAAACTTCTAGTTATCTGGCCTACACCAGAATATTTTAAACAGGTATATTTGTGTCTGAACAGTCAGGGAGACATTATTACTGTTTTTTTATGTAAAAAAGGCCAAAAGCTGGATAATACAGAGATTTGAACCGTGGAACTGCTATACCAAACCTCTAGTTATCTGGCCTACACCAAAATATTTTAAACAGATATATTTATGTCTGAACAGTCAGGGAGACACTATTACTGTTTTTTTTCATGGAAAAAAGGCCAAAAGCTGGATAATACAGAGATTTGAACCGTGGAACTGCAAAAACAAACTTTTAGTTATCTGGCCTACACCAGAATATTTTAAACAGATATATCTGTGTCTGAACAGTCAGGGAGACACTATTACTGTTTTTTTACGGAAAAAAGGCCAAAAGCTGGATAATACAGAGATTTGAACCGTGGAACTGCAAAACCAATCTTTTAGTTATCTGGCCTACACCAGAATATTTTAAACAGATATATTTGTGTCTTAACAGTGAGGGATATACTATTACTGTTTTTTATGTAAAAAAGGCCAAAAGCTGGATAATACAGAGATTTGAACCGAGGAACTGCAAAACAAAACTTCTAGTTATCTGGCCTACACCAGAATATTTTAAACAGATATATTTGTGTCTGAACAGTCAGGGAGACACTATTACGGTTTTTTTACGGAAAAAAGGCCAAAAGCTGGATAATACAGAGATTTGAACCGTGGAACTGCAAAACCAATCTTTTAGTTATCTGGCCTACACCAGAATATTTTAAACAGATATATTTGTGTCTTAACAGTCAGGGATACACTATTACTGTTTTTTATGTAAAAAAGGCCAAAAGCTGGATAATACAGAGATTTGAACTGAGGAACTGCAAAACAAAACTTCTAGTAATCTGGCCTACACCAGAATATTTTAAACAGATATATTTGTGTCTGAACAGTCAGGGAGACACTATTACTGTTTTTTTATGGAAAATAGGCCAAAAGCTGGATAATACAGAGATTTGAACCGTGGAACCGAAAAACCAAACTTCTAGTTATCTGGCCTACACCAGAAAATTTTAAACAGATATATTTGTGTCTGAACAGTCAGGGGGACACCATTACTGGGTGTTTTTACGGAAAAAGGGCCAAAAGATGGATAATACAGAGATTTGAACCGTGGAACTGCAAAACCAAACTTTTAGTTATCTGGCCTACACCAGAATATTTTAAACAGATATATTTGTGTCTGAACAGTCAGGGAGACACTATTACTGTTTTTTTTACAGAAAAAAGGGCAAAAGCTGGATAATGCAGAGATTTGAACCATGGAACTGCAAAACCAAACTTCTAGTTTTCTGGCCTACACCAGAATATTTTAAACAGATATATTTGTGTCTGAACAGTCAGGGAAACACTATTACTGTTTTTGTTTTACGGAAAAAAGGCCAAAAGCTGGATAATACAGAGATTTGAACCGTGGAACTGCAAAACCAAACTTCCAGTTATCTGGCCTACACCAGAATATTTTAAACAGATATTTTTGTCTGAACACTCAAGGAGACACTATTACTGTTTTTTTTATGCAAAAATGGACAAAAGCTGGATAATATACAGATTTGAACCGTGGAACTGCAAAATCAAACTTCTAGTTATCTGGCCTACACCATAATATTTTAAACAGATATATTTGTGTCTGAACAGTCAGGGAGACACTATTACTGTTTTTTTTTACAGAAGAAAGGCCAAAAGCTGGATAATACAGAGATCTGAACCGTGGAACTGTAAAACCAAACTTCTAATTATCTGGCCTACACCAGAATATTTTAAACATATATATTTGTGTCTGAACACTCAGGGAGACACTATTACTGTTTTTTATGGAAAAAAGGCCAAAAGCTGGATAATACAGAGATTTGAACCGTGGAACTGCACAACCAAACTTCTAGTTATCTGGCCTACACCAAAATATTTTAAACAGATATATTTGTGTCTGAACAGTCAGGGAGACACTATTACTGTTTTTTATGTAACAAAGGCCAAAAGCTGGATAATACAAAGATTTGAACCGTGGAGCTGCACAACAAAACTTCTAGTTATCTGGCCTACACCATAATATTTTAAACAGATATATTTGTGTCTGAACAGTCAGGGAGACACTATTACTGTTTTTTTTTACAGAGGAAAGGCCAAAAGCTGGATAATACAGAGATCTGAACCGTGGAACTGTAAAACCAAACTTCTAATTATCTGGCCTACACCAGAATATTTTAAACATATATATTTGTGTCTGAACACTCAGGGAGACACTATTACTGTTTTTTATGGAAAAAAGGCCAAAAGCTGGATAATACAGAGATTTGAACCGTGGAACTGCACAACCAAACTTCTAGTTATCTGGCCTACACCAAAATATTTTAAACAGATATATTTGTGTGTGAACAGTCAGGGAGACACTATTACTGTTTTTTATGTAACAAAGGCCAAAAGCTGGATAATACAAAGATTTGAACCGTGGAGCTGCAAAACAAAACTTCTAGTTATCTGGCCTACACCAGAATATTTTAAACAGATATATTTGTGTCTGAACAGTCAGGGAGACATTATTACTGTTTTTTTATGTAAAAAAGGCCAAAAGCTGGATAATACAGACATTTGAACCGTGGAACTGCAATACCAAACCTCTAGTTATCTGGCCTACACCAAAATATTTTAAACAGATATATTTATGTCTGAACAGTCAGGGAGACACTATTACTGTTTTTTTTCATGGAAAAAAGGCCAAAAGCTGGATAATACAGAGATTTGAACCGTGGAACTGCAAAAACAAACTTTTAGTTATCTGGCCTACACCAGAATATTTTAAACAGATATATCTGTGTCTGAACAGTCAGGGAGACACTATTACTGTTTTTTTACGGAAAAAAGGCCAAAAGCTGGATAATACAGAGATTTGAACCGTGGAACTGCAAAACCAATCTTTTAGTTATCTGGCCTACACCAGAATATTTTAAACAGATATATTTGTGTCTTAACAGTCAGGGATACACTATTACTGTTTTTTATGTAAAAAAGGCCAAAAGCTGGATAATACAGAGATTTGAACGGAGGAACTGCAAAACAAAACTTCTAGTTATCTGGCCTACACCAGAATATTTTAAACAGATATATTTGTGTCTGAACAGTCAGGGAGACAATATTACTGTTTTTTTACGGAAAAAAGGCCAAAAGCTGGATAATACAGAGATTTGAACCGTGGAACCGCAAAACCAATCTTTTAGTTATCTGGCCTACACCAGAATATTTTAAACAGATATATTTGTGTCTTAACAGTCAGGGATACACTATTACTGTTTTTTATGTAAAAAAGGCCAAAAGCTGGATAATACAGAGATTTGAACCGAGGAACTGCAAAACAAAACTTCTAGTTATCTGGCCTACACCAGAATATTTTAAACAGATATATTTGTGTCTGAACAGTCAGGGAGACACTATTACTGTTTTTTTATGTAAAATAGGCCAAAAGCTGGATAATACAGAGATTTGAACCATGGAACCGAAAAACCAAACTTCTAGTTATCTGGCCTACACCAGAAAATTTTAAACAGATATATTTGTGTCTGAACAGTCAGGGAGACACCATTACTGGGTGTTTTTAGGGAAAAAGGGCCAAAAGATGGATAATACAGAGATTTGAACCGTGGAACTGCAAAACCAAACTTTTAGTTATCTGGCCTACACCAGAATATTTTAAACAGATATATTTGTGTCTGAACAGTCAGGGAGACACTATTACTGTTTTTTTTACAGAAAAAAGGGCAAAAGCTGGATAATGCAGAGATTTGAACCATGGAACTGCAAAAGCAAACTTCTAGTTTTCTGGCCTACACCAGAATATTTTAAACAGATATATTTGTGTCTGAACAGTCAGGGAAACACTATTACTGTTTTTTTTTTACGGAAAAAAGGCCAAAAGCTGGATAATACAGAGATTTGAACCGTGGAACTGCAAAACCAAACTTCCAGTTATCTGGCCTACACCAGAATATTTTAAACAGATATTTTTGTCTGAACACTCAAGGAGACACTATTACTGTTTTTTTTATGCAAAAATGGACAAAAGCTGGATAATATACAGATTTGAACCGTGGAACTGCAAAATCAAACTTCTAGTTATCTGGCCTACACCATAATATTTTAAACAGATATATTTGTGTCTGAACAGTCAGGGAGACACTATTACTGTTTTTTTTTTACAGAAGAAAGGCCAAAAGCTGGATAATACAGAGATTTGAACCGTGGAACTGCACAACCAAACTTCTAGTTATCTGGCCTACACCAGAATATTTTAAACAGATATATTTGTGTCTGAACAGTCAGGGAGACATTATTACTGTTTTGTTATGTAAAAAAGGCCAAAAGCTGGATAATACAGAGATTTGAACCGTGGAACTGCAATACCAAACCTCTAGTTATCTGGCCTACACCAAAATATTTTAAACAGATATATTTATGTCTGAACAGTCAGGGAGACACTATTACTGTTTTTTTTCATGGAAAAAAGGCCAAAAGCTGGATAATACAGAGATTTGAACCGTGGAACTGCAAAAACAAACTTCTAGATATCTGGCCTACACCAGAATATTTTAAACAGATATATTTGTGTATGAACAGTCAGGGAGACACTATTACTGTTTTTTTTACAGAAGAAAGGAAAAAAGCTGGATAATACAGAGATCTGAACCGTGGAACTGCGAAACCAAACTTCTAATTATCTGGCCTACACCAGAATATTTTAAACATATATATTTGTGTCTGAACACTCAGGGAGACACTATTACTGTTTTTTTATGGGAAAAAGGCCAAAAGCTGGATAATACAGAGATTTGAACCGTGGAACTGCAAAACCAAACTTCTAGTTATATGGCCTACACCAGAATATTTTAAACAGATATATTTGTGTCTAAACACTCAGGGAGACACTATTACTGTTTTTTTTTATGTAAAATAGGCCAAAAGCTGGATAATACAGAGATTTGAACCGTGGAACTGCAAAAACAAACTTCTAGTTATCTGGCCTACACCAGAATATTTTAGACAGATATATTTGTGTCTTAACAGTTAGTTAAACACTATTACTGTTTTTTATGTAAAAAAGGCCAAAAGCTGGATAATACAGAGATTTGAACCGTGGAACTGCAAAACCAAACTTCTAGTTATCTGGCCTACACCAGAATATTTTAAACAGATATATTTGTGTCTGAACACTCAGGGTGACACTATTACTGTTTTTTTTATGCAAAAATGGACAAAAGCTGGATAATATAGAGATTTGAACCGTGGAACTGCAAAACCAAATTTCTAGTTATCTAGCCTACACCAGAATATTTTAAACAGATATATTTGTGTCTGAACAGTCAGGGAGACACTATTACTGTTTTTTTTTACAGAAGAAAGGCCAAAAGCTGGATAATACAGAGATCTGAACCGTGGAACTGCAAAACCAAACTTCTAGTTATCTGGCCTACACCAGAATATTTTAAACAGATATATTTGTGTCTGAACAGTCAGGGAGACACCATTACAGGTTTTTTTTACGGAAAAAGGGCCAAAAGATGGATAATACAGAGATTTGAACCGTGGAACTGCAAAACCAAACTTTTAGTTATCTGGCCTACACCAGAATATTTTAAACAGATATATTTGTGTCTGAACAGTCAGGGAGACACTATTACTGTTTTTTTTACAGAAAAAAGGGCAAAAGCTGGATAATGCAGAGATTTGAACCGTGGAACTGCAAAACCAAACTTCTAGTTTTCTGGCCTACACCAGAATATTTTAAACAGATATATTTGTGTCTGAACAGTCAGGGAGACACTATTACTGTTTTTTTTACAGAAGAAAGGCCAAAAGCTGGATAATACAGAGATCTGAACCGTGGAACTGCAAAACCAAACTTCTAATTATCTGGCCTACACCAGAATATTTTAAACATATATATTTGTGTCTGAACACTCAGGGAGACACTATTACTGTTTTTTTATGGAAAAAAGGCCAAAAGCTGGATAATACAGAGATTTGAACCATGGTGCTGCACAACCAAACTTCTAGCTATCTGGCCTACACTAAAATATTTTAAACAGATATATTTGTGTCTGAACAGTCAGGGAGACACTATTACTGTTTTTTTTTATGGAAAAAAGGCCAAAAGCTGGATAATACAGAGATTTGAACCGTGGAACTGCAAATCCAAACTTCTAGTTATGTGGCCTACACCAGAATATTTTCAACAGATATATTTGTGTCTGAACAGTCAGGGAGACACTATTACTGTTTTTTTTTATGTAAAATAGGCCAAAAGCTGGATAATACAGAGATTTGAACCGTGGAACTGCAAAACCAAACTTCTAGTTATCTGGCCTACACCAGAATATTTTAAACATATATATTTGTGTCTTAACAGTCAGGGAGACACTATTACTGTTTTTTATGTAACAAAGGCCAAAAGCTGGAAAATACAAAGATTTGAACAGTGGAGCTGCAAAACAAAACTTCTAGTTATCTGGCCTACACCAGAATATTTTAAACAGATATATTTGTGTCTGAACAGTCAGGGAGACACTATTACTGTTTTTTTTTACAAAAGAAAGGCCAAAAGCTGGATAATACAGAGATCTGAACCGTGGAACTGCAAAACCAAACTTCTAATTATCTGGCCTACACCAGAATATTTTAAACATATATATTTGTGTGTGAACACTCAGGGAGACACTATTACTGTTTTTTTATGGAAAAAAGGCCAAAAGCTGGATAATACAGAGATTTGAACCGTGGAACTGCAAAACCAAACTTCTAGTTATCTGGCCTACACCAAAATATTTTAAACAGATATATTTGTGTCTGAACACTCAGGGAGACACTATTACTGTTTTTTTTATGGAAAAAAAGGAAAAAGCTGGATAATACAGAGATTTGAACCGTGGAACTGCAAAACCAAACCTCTAGTTATCTGGCCTACACCAGAATATTTTAAACAGATATATTTGTGTCTTAACAGTCAGGGATACACTATTACTGTTTTTTATGTAAAAAAGGCCAAAAGCTGGATAATACAGAGATTTGAACCGTGGAACCGCAACACCAAACTTCTAGTTATCTGGCCTACACCAGAAAATTTTAAACAGATATATTTGTGTCTGAACAGTCAGGGAGACACCATTAATGGGTTTTTTTACGGAAAAAGGGCCAAAAGATGGATAATACAGAGATTTGAACCGTGGAACTGCAAAACCAAACTTCTAGTTATGTGGCCTACACCAGAATATTTTCAACAGATATATTTGTGTCTGAACAGTCAGGGAAACACTATTACTGTTTTTTTTTTTACGGAAAAAAGGCCAAAAGCTGGATAATACAGAGATTTGAACCGTGGAACTGCAAAACCAAACTTCCAGTTATCTGGCCTACACCAGAATATTTTAAACAGATATATTTGTGTATGAACAGTCAGGGAGACACTATTACTGTTTTTTTTACAGAAGAAAGGCCAAAAGCTGGATAATACAGAGATCTGAACCGTGGAACTGCGAAACCAAACTTCTAATTATCTGGCCTACACCAGAATATTTTAAACAGATATATTTGTGTCTGAACACTCAGGGAGACACTATTACTGTTTTTTTTATGTAAAATAGGCCAAAAGCTGGATAATACAGAGATTTGAACCGTGGAGCTGCACAACCAAACTTCTAGTTATCTGGCCTACACCAGAATATTTCAAACAGATATATTTGTGTCTTAACAGTCAGGGATACACTATTACTGTTTTTTATGTAAAAAAGGCCAAAAGCTGGATAATACAGAGATTTGAACCGAGGAACTGCAAAACAAAACTTCTAGTTATGTGGCCTACACCAGAATATTTTAAACAGATATATTTGTGTCTGAACAGTCAGGGAGACACTATTACTGTTTTTTTATGGAAAATAGGCCAAAAGCTGGATAATACAGAGATTTAAACCCTGGAACCGCAAAACCAAACTTGTAGTTATCTGGCCTACATCAGAAAATTTTAAACAGATATATTTGTGTCTGAACAGTCAGGGAGACACCATTACTGGGTTTTTTTACGGAAAAAGGGCCAAAAGATGGATAATACAGAGATTTGAACCGTGGAACTGCAAAACCAAACTTTTAGTTATCTGGCCTACACCAGAATATTTTACACAGATATATTTGTGTCTGAACAGTCAGGGAGACACTATTACTGTTTTTTTTACAGAAAAAAGGGCAAAAGCTGGATAATGCAGAGATTTGAACCGTGGAACTGCAAAACCAAACTTCTAGTTTTCTGGCCTACACCAGAATATTTTAAACAGATATATTTGTGTTTGAACAGTCAGGGAAACACTATTACTGTTTTTTTTTTACGGAAAAAAGGCTAAAAGCTGGATAATACAGAGATTTGAACCGTGGAACTGCAAAACCAAACTTCCAGTTATCTGGCCTACACCAGAATATTTTAAACAGATATTTTTGTCTGAACACTCAAGGAGACACTATTACTGTTTTTTTTATGCAAAAATGGACAAAAGCTGGATAATATACAGATTTGAACCGTGGAACTGCAAAATCAAACTTCTAGTTATCTGGCCTACACCATAATATTTTAAACAGATATATTTGTGTCTGAACAGTCAGGGAGACACTATTACTGTTTTTTTTTACAGAAGAAAGGCCAAAAGCTGGATAATACAGAGATCTGAACCGTGGAACTGTAAAACCAAACTTCTAATTATCTGGCCTACACCAGAATATCTTAAACATATATATTTGTGTCTGAACACTCAGGGAGACAATATTACTGTTTTTTATGGAAAAAAGGCCAAAAGCTGGATAATACAGAGATTTGAACCGTGGAACTGCACAAGCAAACTTCTAGTTATCTGGCCTACACCAAAATATTTTAAACAGATATATTTGTGTCTGAATAGTCAGGGAGACACTATTACTGTTTTTTATGTAACAAAGGCCAAAAGCTGGATAATACAAAGATTTGAACCGTGGAGCTGCAAAACAAAACTTCTAGTTATCTGGCCTACACCAGAATATTTTAAACAGATATATTTGTGTCTGAACAGTCAGGGAGACATGATTACTGTTTTTTTATGTAAAAAAGGCCAAAAGCTGGATAATACAGAGATTTGAACCGTGGAACTGCAATACCAAACCTCTAGTTACCTGGCCTACACCAAAATATTTTAAACAGATATATTTATGTCTGTACAGTCAGGGAGACACTATTACTGTTTTTTTTCATGGAAAAAAGGCCAAAAGCTGGATAATACAGAGATTTGAACCGTGGAACTGCAAAAACAAACTTTTAGTTATCTGGCCTACACCAGAATATTTTAAACAGATATATCTGTGTCTGAACAGTCAGGGAGACACTATGACTGTTTTTTTACGGAAAAAAGGCCAAAAGCTGGATAATACAGAGATTTGAACCGGGGAACTGCAAAACCAATCTTTTAGTTATCTGGCCTACACCAGAATATTTTAAACAGATATATTTGTGTCTTAACAGTCAGGGATACACTATTACTGTTTTTTATGTAAAAAAGGCCAAAAGCTGGATAATACAGAGATTTGAACCGAGGAACTGCAAAACAAAACTTCTAGTTATCTGGCCTACACCAGAATATTTTAAACAGATATATTTGTGTCTGAACAGTCAGGGAGACACTATTACTGTTTTTTTATGTAAAATAGGCCAAAAGCTGGATAATACAGGGATTTGAACCGTGGAACCGCAAAACCAAACTTCTAGCTATCTGGCCTACACCAGAAAATTTTAAACAGATATATTTGTGTCTGAACAGTCAGGGAGACACCATTACTGGGTTTTTTTACGGAAAAAGGTCCAAAAGATGGATAATACAGAGATTTGAACCGTGGAACTGCAAAACCAAACTTTTAGTAATCTGGCCTACACCAGAATATTTTAAACAGATATATTTGTGTCTGAACAGTCAGGAAGACACTATTACTGTTTTTTTTACAGAAAAAAGGGCAAAAGCTGGATAATGCAGAGATTTGAACCGTGGAACTGCAAAACCAAACTTCTAGATTTCTGGCCTACACCAGAATATTTTAAACAGATATATTTGTGTCTGAACAGTCAGGGAAACACTATTACTGTTTTTTTTTTACGGAAAAAAGGCCAAAAGCTGGATAATACAGAGATTTGAACCGTGGAACTGCAAAACCAAACTTCCAGTTATCTGGCCTACACCAGAATATTTTAAACAGATATTTTTGTCTGAACACTCAAGGAGACACTATTACTGTTTTTTTTATGCAAAAATGGACAAAAGCTGGATAATATACAGATTTGAACCGTGGAACTGCAACATCAAACTTCTAGTTATCTGGCCTACACCATAATATTTTAAACAGATATATTTGTGTCTGAACAGTCAGGGAGACACTATTACTGTTTTTTTTTACAGAAGAAAGGCCAAAATCTGGATAATACAGAGATCTGAACCGTGGAACTGTAAAACCAAACTTCTAATTATCTGGCCTACACCAGAATATTTTAAACATATATATTTGTGTCTGAACACTCAGGGAGACACTATTACTGTTTTTTATGGAAAAAATGCCAAAAGCTGGATAATACAGAGATTTGAACCGTGGAACTGCACAACCAAACTTCTAGTTATCTGGCCTACACCAAAATATTTCAAACAGATATATTTGTGTCTGAACAGTCAGGGAGACACTATTACTGTTTTTTATGTAACAAAGGCCAAAAGCTGGATAATACAAAGATTTGAACCGTGGAGCTGCAAAACAAAACTTCTAGTTATCTGGCCTACACCAGAATATTTTAAACAGATATATTTGTGTCTGAACAGTCAGGGAGACATTATTACTGTTTTTTTATGTAAAAAAGGCCAAAAGCTGGATAATACAGAGATTTGAACCGTGGAACTGCAATACCAAACCTCTAGTTATCTGGCCTACACCAAAATATTTTAAACAGATATATTTATGTCTGAACAGTCAGGGAGACACTATTACTGTTTTTTTTCATGGAAAAAAGGCCAAAAGCTGGATAATACAGAGATTTCAACCGTGGAACTGCAAAAACAAACTTCTAGATATCTGGCCTACACCAGAATATTTTAAACAGATATATTTGTGTATGAACAGTCAGGGAGACACTATTACTGTTTTTTTTACAGAAGAAAGGAAAAAAGCTGGATAATACAGAGATTTGAACCGTGGAACTGCGAAACCAAACTTCTAATTATCTGGCCTACACCAGAATATTTTAAACATATATATTTGTGTCTGAACACTCAGGGAGACACTATTACTGTTTTTTTCTGGAAAAAAGGCCAAAACCTGGATAATACAGAGATTTGAACCGTGGTACTGCAAAACCAAACTTCTAGTTATCTGGCCTACACCAGAATATTTTAAACAGATATATTTGTGTCTGAACACTCAGAGAGACACTATTACTGTTTTTTTATGTAAAATAGGCCAAAAGCTGGATAATACAGAGATTTGAACCGTGGAACTGCAAAACCAAACCTCTAGTTATCTGGCCTACACCAGAATATTTTAAACAGATATATTTGTGTCTTAACAGTTAGGGATACACTATTACTGTTTTTTATGTAAAAAAGGCCAAAAGCTGGATAATACAGAGATTTGAACCGTGGAACTGCAAAACCAAACTTCTAGTTATCTGGCCTACACCAGAATATTTTAAACAGATATATTTGTGTCTTAACAGTCAGGGATACACTATTACTGTTTTTTATGTAAAAAAGGCCAAAAGCTGGATAATACAGAGATTTGAACCGAGGAACTGCAAAACAAAACTTCTAGTTATCTGGCCTACACCAGAATATTTTAAACAGATATATTTGTGTCTGAACAGTCAGGGAGACACTATTACTGTTTTTTTATGTAAAATAGGCCAAAAGCTGGATAATACAGAGATTTGAACCGTGGAACCGCAAAACCAAACTTCTAGTTATCTGGCCTACAACAGAAAATTATAAACAGATATATTTGTGTCTGAACAGTCAGGGAGACACCATTACTGTTTTTTTTTACGGAAAAAGGGCCAAAAGATGGATAATACAGAGATTTGAACCGTGGAACTGCAAAACCAAACTTTTAGTTATCTGGCCTACACCAGAATAATTTAAACAGATATATTTGTGTCTGAACAGTCAGGGAGACACTATTACTGTTTTTTTTACAGAAAAAAGGGCAAAAGCTGGATAGAGCAGAGATTTGAACCGTGGAACTGCAAAACCAAACTTCTAGTTTTCTGGCCTACACCAGAATATTTTAAACAGATATATTTGTGTCTGAACAGTCAGGGAAACACTGTTACTGTTTTTTTTTTACGGAAAAAAGGCCAAAAGCTGGATAATACAGAGATTTGAACCGTGGAACTGCAAAACCAAACTTCCAGTTATCTGGCCTACACCAGAATATTTTAAACAGATATTTTTGTCTGAACACTCAAGGAGACACTATTACTGTTTTTTTTATGCAAAAATGGACAAAAGCTGGATAATATACAGATTTGAACCGTGGAACTGCAACATCAAACTTCTAGTTATCTGGCCTACACCACAATATTTTAAACAGATATATTTGTGTCTGAACAGTCAGGGAGACACTATTACTGTTTTTTTTTACAGAAGAAAGGCCAAAATCTGGATAATACAGAGATCTGAACCGTGGAACTGTAAAACCAAACTTCTAATTATCTGGCCTACACCAGAATATTTTAAACATATATATTTGTGTCTGAACACTCAGGGAGACACTATTACTGTTTTTTATGGAAAAAATGCCAAAAGCTGGATAATACAGAGATTTGAACCGTGGAACTGCACAACCAAACTTCTAGTTATCTGGCCTACACCAAAATATTTCAAACAGATATATTTGTGTCTGAACAGTCAGGGAGACACTATTACTGTTTTTTATGTAACAAAGGCCAAAAGCTGGATAATACAAAGATTTGAACCGTGGAGCTGCAAAACAAAACTTCTAGTTATCTGGCCTACACCAGAATATTTTAAACAGATATATTTGTGTCTGAACAGTCAGGGAGACATTATTACTGTTTTTTTATGTAAAAAAGGCCAAAAGCTGGATAATACAGAGATTTGAACCGTGGAACTGCAATACCAAACCTCTAGTTATCTGGCCTACACCAAAATATTTTAAACAGATATATTTATGTCTGAACAGTCAGGGAGACACTATTACTGTTTTTTTTCATGGAAAAAAGGCCAAAAGCTGGATAATACAGAGATTTCAACCGTGGAACTGCAAAAACAAACTTCTAGATATCTGGCCTACACCAGAATATTTTAAACAGATATATTTGTGTATGAACAGTCAGGGAGACACTATTACTGTTTTTTTTTACAGAAGAAAGGAAAAAAGCTGGATAATACAGAGATTTGAACCGTGGAACTGCGAAACCAAACTTCTAATTATCTGGCCTACACCAGAATATTTTAAACATATATATTTGTGTCTGAACACTCAGGGAGACACTATTACTGTTTTTTTCTGGAAAAAAGGCCAAAACCTGGATAATACAGAGATTTGAACCGTGGTACTGCAAAACCAAACTTCTAGTTATCTGGCCTACACCAGAATATTTTAAACAGATATATTTGTGTCTGAACACTCAGAGAGACACTATTACTGTTTTTTTATGTAAAATAGGCCAAAAGCTGGATAATACAGAGATTTGAACCGTGGAACTGCAAAACCAAACCTCTAGTTATCTGGCCTACACCAGAATATTTTAAACAGATATATTTGTGTCTTAACAGTTAGGGATACACTATTACTGTTTTTTATGTAAAAAAGGCCAAAAGCTGGATAATACAGAGATTTGAACCGAGGAACTGCAAAACCAAACTTCTAGTTATCTGGCCTACACCAGAATATTTTAAACAGATATATTTGTGTCTTAACAGTCAGGGATACACTATTACTGTTTTTTATGTAAAAAAGGCCAAAAGCTGGATAATACAGAGATTTGAACCGAGGAACTGCAAAACAAAACTTCTAGTTATCTGGCCTACACCAGAATATTTTAAACAGATATATTTGTGTCTGAACAGTCAGGGAGACACTATTACTGTTTTTTTATGTAAAATAGGCCAAAAGCTGGATAATACAGAGATTTGAACCGTGGAACCGCAAAACCAAACTTCTAGTTATCTGGCCTACAACAGAAAATTATAAACAGATATATTTGTGTCTGAACAGTCAGGGAGACACCATTACTGTTTTTTTTTACGGAAAAAGGGCCAAAAGATGGATAATACAGAGATTTGAACCGTGGAACTGCAAAACCAAACTTTTAGTTATCTGGCCTACACCAGAATAATTTAAACAGATATATTTGTGTCTGAACAGTCAGGGAGACACTATTACTGTTTTTTTTACAGAAAAAAGGGCAAAAGCTGGATAATGCAGAGATTTGAACCGTGGAACTGCAAAACCAAACTTCTAGTTTTCTGGCCTACACCAGAATATTTTAAACAGATATATTTGTGTCTGAACAGTCAGGGAAACACTGTTACTGTTTTTTTTTTACGGAAAAAAGGCCAAAAGCTGGATAATACAGAGATTTGAACCGTGGAACTGCAAAACCAAACTTCCAGTTATCTGGCCTACACCAGAATATTTTAAACAGATATTTTTGTCTGAACACTCAAGGAGACACTATTACTGTTTTTTTTATGCAAAAATGGACAAAAGCTGGATAATATACAGATTTGAACCGTGGAACTGCAACATCAAACTTCTAGTTATCTGGCCTACACCACAATATTTTAAACAGATATATTTGTGTCTGAACAGTCAGGGAGACACTATTACTGTTTTTTTTTACAGAAGAAAGGCCAAAATCTGGATAATACAGAGATCTGAACCGTGGAACTGTAAAACCAAACTTCTAATTATCTGGCCTACACCAGAATATTTTAAACATATATATTTGTGTCTGAACACTCAGGGAGACACTATTACTGTTTTTTATGGAAAAAAGGCCAAAAGCTGGATAATACAGAGATTTGAACCGTGGAACTGCACAACCAAACTTCTAGTTATCTGGCCTACACCAAAATATTTCAAACAGATATATTTGTGTCTGAACAGTCAGGGAGACACTATTACTGTTTTTTATGTAACAAAGGCCAAAAGCTGGATAATACAAAGATTTGAACCGTGGAACTGCACAACCAAACTTCTAGTTATCTGGCCTACACCAAAATATTTCAAACAGATATATTTGTGTCTGAACAGTCAGGGAGACACTATTACTGTTTTTTTTTATGGAAAAAAGGGCAAAAGCTGGATAATACAGAGATTTGAACCGTGGAGCTGAAAAATAAAACTTCTAATTATCTGACCTACACCAGAATATTTTAAACAGATATATTTGTGTCTGAACAGTCAGGGAGACACTATTACTGTTTTTTTTTATATAAAATAGGCCAAAAGCTGGATAATACAGAGATTTGAACCGTGGAACTGCAAAACCAAACTTCTAGTTATCTGGCCTACTCCAGAATATTTTAAACAGATATATTTGTGTCTTAACAGTCAGGGAAACACTATTACTGTTTTTTATGTAAAAAAGGCCAAAAACTGGATAATACAAAGATTTGAACCGTGGAACTGCAAAACAAAACTTCTAGTTATCTGGCCTACACCAGAATATTTTAAACAGATATATTTGTGTCTGAACAGTCAGGGAGACACTATTACTGTTTTTTTACGGAAAAAAGGCCAAAAGCTGGATAATACAGAGATTTCAACCGTGGAACTGCAAAACCAACCTTCTAGTTATCTGGCCTACACCAGGATATATTAAACAGATATATTTGTGTCTAAACAGTCAGGGAGATATTATTACTGCTTTCTTTTATGTAAAAAAGGCCAAAAGCTGAATAATACAGAGATTTGAAACGTGGAACTGCAAAACCAAACTTCTAGTTATCTGGCCTACACCAGAATACTTTAAACAGATATATTTGTGTCTGAACACTCAGGGAGACACTATTACTGTTTTTTTTAATGTAAAAAAGGCCAATATCTGCATAATACAGAGATTTGAACCGTGGAACCGCAAAACCAAACTTCTAGTTATCTGGCCTACACCAGAATATTTTAAACAGATATATTTGTGTCTGAACAGTCAGGGAGACACTGATACTGTTTTCTTTACGGAAAAAAAGGCCAAAAGCTGGATAATACAGAGATTTGAACCGTGGAACTGCAATACCAAACCTCTAGTTATCTGGCCTACACCAAAATATTTTAAACAGATATATTTATGTCTGAACAGTCAGGGAGACACTATTACTGGGTTTTTTTTCACGGAAAAAAGGCCAAAAGCTGGATAATACAGAGACTTGAACCGTGGAACTGCAAAACCAAACTTCTAGATATCTGGCCTACACCAGAATATTTTAAACATATATATTTATGTCTGAACAGTCAGGGAGACACTATTACTGTTTTTTTTACGGAAAAAAGGCCAAAAGCTGGATAATACAGCGATTTGTACCATGGAACTGCGAAACCAAACTTCTAGTTATCTGGCCTACACCAGAATATTTTAAACAGATATATTTGTGTCTGAACAGTCAGGTAGACACTATTCCTGTTCTTTTTTTATGTAAAAAAGGCCAAAAGCTGGATAATACAGAGATTTGAACCATGGAATTGCAAAACCAAACTTCCAGTTATCTGGCCTACACCAGAATATTTTAAACAGATATATTTGTGTCTGAACAGTCAGGGAGACACTATTACTGTTTTTTTATGTAAAAAAGGCCAATAGCTAGATAATACATAGATTTGAACCGTGGAACTGCAAAACCAAACTTCTAGTTATCTGGCCTACACCAGAATATTTTAAACAGATATATTTGTGTCTGAACATTCAGGGAGACACTATTTCTGTTTTTTTTTATGTAAAAAAGGCCAAAAGCTGGATAATACAGAGATTTGAACAGTGGAACTGCAATACCAAACTTCTAGTCATATGGCCTACACCAGAATATTTTAAACAGATATATTTGTGTCTGAACAGTCAGGGAGACACTGATACTGTTTTCTTTACGGAAAAAAAGGCCAAAAGCTGGATAATACAGAGATTTGAACCGTGGAACTGCAATACCAAACCTCTCGTTATCTGGCCTACACCAAAATATTTTAAACAGATATATTTATGTCTGAACAGTCAGGGAGACACTATTACTGGGTTTTTTTTCACGGAAAAAAGGCCAAAAGCTGGATAATACAGAGATTTGAACCGTGGAACTGCAAAAACAAACTTCTAGTTATCTGGCCTACACCAGAATATTTTAAACAGATATATTTATGTCTGAACAGTCAGGGAGACACTTTTACTGTTTTTTTTCACTGAAAAAAGGCCAAAAGCTGGATAATACAGAGACTTGAACCGTGGAACTGCAAAACCAAACTTCTAGATATCTGGCCTACACCAGAATATTTTAAACATATATATTTATGTCTGAACAGTCAGGGAGACACTATTACTGTTTTTTTTACGGAAAAAAGGCCAAAAGCTGGATAATACAGCGATTTGTACCATGGAACTGCGAAACCAAACTTCTAGTTATCTGGCCTACACCAGAATATTTTAAACAGATATATTTGTGTCTGAACAGTCAGGTAGACACTATTCCTGTTCTTTTTTTATGTAAAAAAGGCCAAAAGCTGGATAATACAGAGATTTGAACCATGGAACTGCAAAACCAAACTTCTAGTTATCTGGCCTACACCAGAATATTTTAAACAGATATATTTGTGTCTGAACACTCAGTGAGAAACTATTACTGTTTTTTTATGTAAAAAACACCAAAAGCTGGATAATACAGAGATTTGAACCGTGGAACTGCAAAACCAAACTTCTAGTTATCTTGCCTACACCAGAATATTTTAAACAGATATATTTGTGTCTGAACAGTCAGGGAGACACTATTACTGTTTTTTTTTACGGAAAAAAGGCCAAAATCTGGATAATACAGAGATTTGTACCATGGAACTGCGAAACCAAACTTCTAGTTATCTGGCCTACACCAGAATATTTTAAACAGATATATTTGTGTTTGAACAGTCAGGGAGACACTGATACTGTTTTCTTTACGGAAAAAAAGGCCAAAAGCTGGATAATACAGAGATTTGAACCATGGAACTGCAAAACCAAACTTCTAGTTATCTGGCCTACACCAGAATATTTTAAACAGATATATTTGTGTCTTAACAGTCAGGGATACACTATTACTGTTTTTTTTATGTAAAAAAGGCCAAAAGCTGGATAATACAGAGATTTGAACCGTGGAACTGCAAAACCAAACTTCTAGTTATCTGGCCTACACCAGAATATTTTAAACCGATATATTTGTGTCTGAACAGTCAGGGAGACACTATTACTGTTTTTTTATGTAAAAAAGGCCAAAAGCTGGATAATACAGAGATTTGAACCGTGCAACTGCAAAACCAAACTTCTAGTTATCTGGCCTACACCAGAATATTTTAAACAGATATATTGGTGTCTGAACAGTCACAGACACACTCATTTTTTTTGGGTGGGGGGGAAATACCAAAAGGTTAATAAGACGCGTATTTGTACAATCTGACTGAGGGGAAAAAAAATACAGGATTTAGATGAAAAAAAAAGGATTTTTCCTGGCCCCTGAGGCCCGGGGATAAGTCTAGCAATTTGACCAGCAGGAGCACACAGGACTGTAATGCAGTGTTTGTTGGTATAACCACTGCGTCTCCTATACAGCCTGCCTGCCTGATATCTGGGATGGATATTAGTCCTGAGAAGGACTGTTTGTTTGTTTGTTTGATTTGGCAGGCTTTAGAGACCCTACACTAACTATTTTGCAGTAGAAATCTCTCCCTAGCTCTGCAGCACTGACCCTACACTGTCTGATCCGGAGGGACTGTGTCCAAGATGGCGGCGCCCGGTTTTAAATACTCGAGGTGACGCTGTGCGGCCAGCCAATCACTGTAATGCCCACAAACAACATGGCTGCGGCATTACAGTGACTGGCTGGCAATCCCTGCATGTTCATTGGCTCTGTAAAGAGCGCCAATCGTGCAGGGCGGAGACCCGAGCTCCCGCCGGAGTAACCCGGAAATGCTCGGTGCTCGCCGAACATCCCGAGTAGCGAGATACTCGGGCGAGTACCGAGCAGTTTCGAGCATGCTCGCTCAACACTAATAATAAGGAATAAACTGCTACAGGTGATGCAGACAACTTCGGGATTGTTAGGAAGAAACTGCTACAGGTGATGCAGACTGAACTTCGGGATTGTTAGGAAGAAACTGCTACAGATAATGCAGACTGAACTTCAGGATAATAAGAAATAAACTGCTACAGGTGATACAGACAAAACTTCAGGATAATAAGGGAGAAACTGCTATAGGTGATATAGACTGAACTTCAGGATAATAAGGAATAAACTGCTACAGGTGATACAGACAAAACTTCAGGATAATAAGGAAGAAACTGCTACAGGTGATACAGACTGAACTTCTGGATAATAAGGAAGAAACTGCTACAGGTGATACAGACTGAACTTCAGGATTAATAGGAAGAAACTGCTGCAGATGATATAGACTGAACTTCAAGATAAAAAGGAAGAAACTGCTACAGGTGATACAGACAGAGTTTCAGGATAAGTAAGAAACTGCTACAGGTGATAGGGTCAAGCTTGTTACATGATAACTACAAAGTGAACACAGTCTGTGTTAGGTCTCTGCCTCTTTTTCAGAAATCTCCTATTATAGCAGCTTGACATCTGAAACACAAAAGAAAGCATTAGGAATAGGTTGAGCAGATATTAAACAACAGCAGTTCAGATTACTAATAGGTCCTTTATGCAATAATGTACCCTAGAGAGCATGGTTCTTGCTACCAGGCATTTAATCAGCTCAGAAAGCCTGCTATTATGGCAAGTACTTCTTCCAGTTAGCAATACACAGACACTGGAAGGTAAAAAAAAATATTACTGGATTTATGGAGGAAAAACTTCTGAAAGTGTCACCAACTAGGATACAGCAACGAAACACATTGATAAACTATGGGCCTGAAAGTGACATCAAGATGGAGCCAAGGACCCGGCAGTCCCAAAGCATCTGAAAAAGACACGTTAATTAGTAATGGGAACTTCAGCAGCTATTTTTGGTGGGCTGGATCATTTGGCTCCGCTCATCAAAAAGAGCTAGCTGTTTTAGATCCCAAATGGATCCCTATTAAGCATTTGCTCACCCACAGGTGAATGCATATTAGATCACGTTCAGTATTTGGTCAGTATTTTACATCAGTATTTGTAAGCCAAAACCAGGAGTGGGTGATAAATACCGAAGTGGTGACGTGTTTCTATTATATTTTTTCTCTGATTCTTCCACTCCTGGTTTTGCCTTACAAATACTGATGTAAAATACTGACCAAATACTGAACGTGTGAAAGTGGCCTTAAGCCCCCGTCTCACATAGCGAGATCGCTAGCGAGATCGCTAGCGAGATCGCGGCTGAGTCACGGTTTTAGTGACGCAACAGCGACCTCACCAGCGATGTCGCTATGTGTGACACTTTGCAGCGATCAGGCCCCTGCTGTGAGGTCGCTGATCGCTGCAAAATGTCCTGGACCATTTTTTGGTCTTTGCCCTCCCGCTGGTCAGCACACATCGCTGTGTGTGACCAGCGGGACCAGCGATCAGGCTGGTAACCATGATAAACAGCGGGTTACTAGGGGCACACACGCACCTAGGAACCCGCTGTTTATCATGGTTACGAGCCTGCTACGGTGAGCGGGAGGTTACCGCTCACCGTAGCAGAGTGGTAACCATGATAAACAACGGGTTACTAAGTGCGCGTGTGCCCCTAGTAACCCGCTGTTTATCATGGTTATGAGCCTGCTACGGTGAGCGGGAGGTTACCGCTCACCGTAGCAGGCTCGTAACCATGATAAACAGCGGGTTACTAGGTGCGCGTGTGCCCCTAGTAACCCGCTGTTTATCATGGTTACCAGCCTGCTCCTACATCAGCAGGCTGGTAACCAGGAGCAGGACATCGTGGAAAGATTCTTTCCACGATGTCGCTGCTCCCCTGATCGCTGGTGAGCCTGCCTGTTTGACAGCTCACCAGCGATGACATAGCGACGCAGCAATGATCCCTGACAGGTCGTATCGTTGTCGGGATCGCTGTAGCGTCGATAAGTGTGACGGGGCCTTTAAAGTTAAAATCACCATAGTCAAAAAAAACTCCACCCTCCCACAGTCTACACTCCATCCACTTACAGCAAGCCAAGGACAGAGCAATGTTCAGGCTCACTGAGCGAGCTATCAGCCGCCACGGCTTCCAAGCACTATCATATTAATGCCAGCACAAGCAAAAGCCATTCAGAAACTGCAGGCAGCTCTATTTTGTGAACCTCCCATCGTTCACAGAAGAGAGACAGCTTTTTTACCAGATTAGTAACGGACAACCCATCACTAGTGTTTATGAGACCTCACTGCAGATATCTGGGAAAAAGGATGAATCAATTAATATGCAGCAGCACAATTTCTGTAATGACTTTCATATGCCCGTGTTTTTCACGGATACAGCATGTATCCATTATAGGAGCAGTATTATAGTAGTTATATTCTTGTACATGGGAGGAGTATTATAGTAGTTATATTCTTGTACATAGGGGGCAGTATTATAGCATATTCTTGTACATAGGGGGCAGTATTATAGTAGTTATATTCTTGTACATAGGGGCAGTATTATAGCAGTTATATTCTTGTACATAGGGGGCAGTATTATAGTATATTCTTGTACATAGGGGGCAGTATTACAGTAGTTATATTCTTGCATATAGGAGCAGTATTATAGTAGTTATATTCTTGTACATAGGGGCAGTATTATAGTAGTTATATTCTTGTATATAGGAGCAGTATTATAGTAGTTATATTCTTGTATATAGGAGCAGTATTATAGTAGTTATATTCTTGTATATAGGAGCAGTATTATAGTGGTTATATTCTTGCACATAGGAGCAGTATTATAGTAGTTATATTCTTGTATATAGGAGCAGTATTATAGTAGTTATATTCTTGTATATAGAGGCAGTATTATAGTAGTTATATTCATGTACATAGGAGCAGTATTATAGTAGTTATATTCTTGTATATAGGAGCAGTATTATAGTAGTTATATTCTTGTATATAGGAGCAGTATTATAGTAGTTATATTCTTGTATATAGGATATACAGTAACTTTGATATACAGTAAGGTTTTTAATATAGGCAGTATAGGTACCGTCCCAATTTAGGGTCACCTTGCCGCTGGTGGGACGGCTTGTATACTTTTTTTGATCAAAAATAGTTCACTAAGTACCCTATATTTATTATGCAACTTTGCTTTACATTTATATATAATGATGGTAGGGTATGAGATATATTTTTGTCTTTTGTCTTTTGCAGGTTTTGCTTCTTTTTGCTAGTGTGAACATGCTCCTAATTCTTGCATGTCTACCATCTTAGACCTCAGTTCACATTGCTTGGTTTTTTATCTTGTTTGCATTCTGTGCAATTTAAGGGTGTGGCATTCCCTTTTGTTGAGCTGACTGGTATATATGTAGCTTACCACGGGCCTGGGTGGTCTGGAGTTGGGACCCGGTCCTATTTGTCTACCCTTTTATATGCATTGCTTCAACTTTGATATACAGTAAGGTTTTTAATATAGGCAGTATAGGTACCGTCCCAATTTAGGGTCACCTTGCCGCTGGTGGGACGGCTTGCATACTTTTTTTGATCAAAAATAGTTCACTAAGTACCCTATATTTATTATGCAACTTTGCTTTACATTTATATATAATGATGGTAGGGTATGAGATATATTTTTGTCTTTTGTCTTTTGCAGGTTTTGCTTCTTTTTGCTAGTGTGAACATGCTCCTAATTCTTGCATGTCTACCATCTTAGACCTCAGTTCACATTGCTTGGTTTTTTATCTTGTTTGCATTCTGTGCAATTTAAGGGTGTGGCATTCCCTTTTGTTGAGCTGACTGGTATATATGTAGCTTACCACGGGCCTGGGTGGTCTGGAGTTGGGACCCGGTCCTATTTGTCTACCCTTTTATATGCATTGCTTCAACTTTGATATACAGTAAGGTTTTTAATATAGGCAGTATAGGTACCGTCCCAATTTAGGGTCACCTTGCCGCTGGTGGGACGGCTTGTATACTTTTTTTGATCAAAAATAGTTCACTAAGTACCCTATATTTATTATGCAACTTTGCTTTACATTTATATATAATGATGGTAGGGTATGAGATATATTTTTGTCTTTTGTCTTTTGCAGGTTTTGCTTCTTTTTGCTAGTGTGAACATGCTCCTAATTCTTGCATGTCTACCATCTTAGACCTCAGTTCACATTGCTTGGTTTTGTATATAGGAGCAGTATTATACTTGTTATATTCTTGTACATAGGGGCAGTATTATAGTAGTTATATTCTTGTATATAGGGGCAGTATTATAGTAGTTATATTCTTGCACATAGGAGCAGTATTATAGTAGTTATATTCTTGTACATAGGGGCAGTATTATAGTAGTTATATTCTTGTATATAGGGGCAGTATTATAGTAGTTATATTCTTGCACATAGGAGCAGTATTATAGAAGTTATATTCTTGTATATAGGGAGCAGTATTATAGTGGTTATATTCTTGTACATAGGGACAGTATTATAGTAGTTATATTCTTGTACATAGGAGCAGTATTATAGTAGTTATATTCTTGTACATAAGGGCAGTATTATAGTAGTTATATTCTTGTACATAGGGTGGCAGTATTATAGTAGTTATATTCTTGTACATAGTGGCAGTATTATAGTAGTTATATTCTTGTACATAGGGGCAGTATTATAGTAGTTATATTCTTGTACATAGGAGCAGTATTATAGTAGTTATATTCTTGTACATAAGGGCAGTATTATAGTAGTTATATTCTTGTACATAGGAGCAGTATTATAGTTGTTATATTCATGTACATAGGAACAGTATTATAGTAGTTATATTCTTGTACATAGGGGACAGTAGTATGCTAGTTATATTCTTGTACATAGGGGGCAGTATTATAGTAGATATATTCTTGTAAAAGAAGCAGTTACAGTTGTTTTAGTTTTGTACATAGGGGCAGTATTATAGTAATTATATTCTTGTACATAGGAGCAGTATTATAGTAATCATATTCTTATACATAGGGGCAGTATTATAGTAGTAATATTCTTGTACATAGGAGCAGTATTATAGTAATTATATTCTTGTATATAGGAGCAGTATTATAGTAGTTACTGTATATTCTTGTACATAGGGGGAGGTATTATAGTAGATTTATTCCTGTATTTATGGGGTATTATTATAATAGTTATATTCTTCTACATTAATCGGGACATTATCTTTAAGCTAGCTTTTATCACTTAACATAGATAGATGTACATTAGTGATGGACGAGCACTAAAATGCTCGGGTGCTCCATGCTCGGGTCGAGCAAATTGGAATGCTCGGGTGCTCAACCCGAGCAATAAGCCCAATGTAAGTCTATGGGAAACTCGAGCATTTTTCAGGCGGCTCCCACCGGTGGTTTACAGAGGGCCTAAAAATTTCCCAAATCGATGGGAACAGTGCTCAAATGACATGGGAACAGCATGGGGAAGACCCCTGGAAACATTTCTGACTCCCAGGTCACTGCTGTCAACAACGTTGTCAGAGTATTATGCCACTTTTACAGACTCACAATAAAACAATAAAAAACAAAAACAAAATGGATTTTCCTGGGAAATATGTTAAGGAACATCCTTTCCAGGGTAATGACTTGTATATAAGGCAAAATAAATGTACAAAAACAAAAATGCTCCTCCACACTTTGGGCTATGTTCACACGTAGCGTTTTTGATGCGTTTTTGCACTTTTGTATTGCTTTCAACAAAGACAAATGCATTCACTGGGAAATGTAATTTTAACATTTTACTACCTTATCTGGCAATGTGGTGTGAGACACATCATCCAACACATCCTGTTTCATTTATGATAGAGGGACTCTGAAAGTCACAAAGCCTATTTTTATAGGGCCATCAGGCGGCCCTTACTATTCTTAAAAGGCCAGCAGTCAGCCCCCGTTACTGTTAGAGAGCCATCAGCTGGCTATGCTTTGTTGTTCCCATTATTAACGAGTGGGTCTCCTATACTGTTATTGCGTATGCAGTGACTGCAAGGGCTGCCAAAAATTTGGAGGCACCCCAATACCCCTTGCAAGAGACGTAGATGTCGGAGAGCCTCTTAATAACAATGTTCCCATTATTAGGAAGTGGGTCTCCCATAGTGTTTGCCTATGCAGTGAATGCAAAAGCTGCCAAAAATTTGGAGGCACTCCAATGCCCCTTGGAAGAGACGTGGAGGTCGAAGAGCCTCTTAATAACAATGTTCCCATTATTAGAAAATGGGTCTCCCATAGTGTTTGCCTATGCAGTGAATGCAAAAGCTGCCAAAAATTTGGAGGAACTCCAATGCTCCTTTCAAGACACGTAGAGGAGGTGATATGGTAGATATGGTGGTGAATGATATGGTGATGGAGGATGAGGAGAAGGAGGAGGACAATAGCAAATAGACAAAATCAGGAAGCATATACCCATGTCTGGGTGTGAAGACAGAGATGCATGGGAATAGAATTAGACTTCCCAAAAAAGACTGTTTTGAGTTTAGGTTACGCCTCCCTCCCCCTGTGTGCTGGAGTCCTCGCTCTCCATGTCCTCCTGCCAGTTTGGGTCAGTTACTATATCATCCACCACCTCGTCTTCCACTTGCGCACCCTGGTCCTCCTCCTGACTTTCTGGTAATTGTGTCTCATCATCGTCCACCTCTTGTGACAGTTTCCCACCGTTGCCTTCGTGTGACCATGGCTGCTCAAATATTTGGGCATCGTTACATGCGATCTCCTCTTGCCCCACTTCACGTGGACCGGGCGAGAGGCCCGAATCTATAAATGGAAAAGTGAACAGCTCTTTGGAGTGTCCAAGTATGGGATCAGTTGTCTCCGGGCACTCGGCATGGTGGGAGGAAGGAGGATCAGTGTGAAGAATATGCGGTTCAGACTCACGGCTACTGAGACTTGACCGTGTGGAAGACACGGTGGTGGTGGCTAAGTGACTGGAAACATTATCTGCTATCCAACCAATAACCTTTTCACACTGCTCTGTGTTCAATAGCGGTGTTCTGCGGTCCCCTATTAATTGGGACAGGAAGGTCGAGCGAGAAGATGTAGGTATTTTTGTTGCACAATTTCAGCTAGCCCACGGCCTCGGCCTCATCCTCTGCATGCACCATCATCACCATCACGTCCACTTCCCTGTCCCTTGCCATGCGCCTTGCCCATTTTAAATGGAGAACAATATTTTCCACGTTCAGTACAAATAGCTGGATTTGAACCGCACCTATATGTGATCCGTGTGACGGACAAACCACAGTTGTAAATAGCTGGCCTGTAGATAACTATTTTTAACAGCAACCTCGTGTCAATAACTTCACTGACACACTGCAACAAAATTTAAATGGTGGCCTGAAATGCCTGAATTTGGAGCACACTTATATGTGATACGTGTGAGGAAAAAACACAGTTGTAAATAGCTGGCCTGTAGATAACTATTTTTAACAGCGACCTTGTGTCAATAACTTCACTGACACACTGCAGCAAAATTTAAATGGTGGCCTGAAATGCCTGAATTTGGAGCACACTTATATGTGATACGTGTGATGGAAAACCACAGTTTTAAATTGCTGGCCTGTAGGTAACTATTTTTAACAGCGACCTCATGTCAATAACTTTGCTGACACACTGCAACAAAATTTCAATGGAGGCCAGAAATGGCAGAATTTTCAGCGCACTTACATGTGATCTGGGTGACGGACAAACCACAGTTTTAAATAGCTAGCCTGTAGGCAACTATTTTTAACAGTGGAGCAGAAAAACTGTGTTTTCTGGATTGCTTTTTAAGCAAATAATGAGGATTAAGATCAAAAAAAAATTATTCCTGGCCCCTGATACCTGGGGCTATTTCTACAAATATCTGTAAAAGCACCAGCAGACAGAACTGGAATGGAGCCTCTTGCTATATGCACTGCAGTCTGCCACATACACTGCCTGCCTGCCTAGCACTGATATCTATACAGCTGGATTAGTCCTCAGAAGGACTGTTAGTTGAGATGGATATGTGTAGAATATGTTGTGGTATACCTTACACTAACTAAGAAACAAGCAAATCTCTCTGCAGCTCAGCAGCACCTCTCCCTACACTGCCTGATTCCGGAGTAGACTGTGACCAACATGACTACGGCATCACATTGAGTGGCAGACAATCCCTGCATGTTCATTGGCGCTCTAAAGAGCACCAAACATGCAGGGAGGGGACCAGAGCTCCCGCCGAGCAACCCCGGAAATATTCAGCGAGCGCTGAGCATCTCAAACAGTGAAATGCTAGGGCGAGCACTGAGCAGTAGCGAGCATGCTCGCTCATCACTAATGTAGATATAGATATTAAGTTTGGGGTCCCATGAAAAAAGGTACGCCTTGTCATGGCTAGTGTGTTTTCATGAATGGGTCAATTTATGTGCTAAGTACCTTCATTTGATAAATATATTCTATATAGTAATACAGTACAACTTTTATATATTTAATGTTTGCCTGTATCTTAGCGTTTTTGCTTTCTTTTGTTTGTATATTATGGCATCATAGCAGCTTGCATCTGCTCACACTTGCTTTATTCTGTTGGTAGGTACTGGTTAGTTTTTGTTTTTTGAAGTATACTGTTGGAGGTGCCTCCATATTTGACTGAGCTGCTCTCATCAGCCTAAGGCTTTTTTTGATTAGTGCCAGATCCTTCCTGCCCTTTATATTTGCAGCTTTTAGCCTGGGAGAGGTATGTTTGGTAAATGGTTTAGGGTCCCATCAAAGAAAGGTACTCCTTGTCATGGCTGGTGGGCTGTCATAAATTTTCCAATTTATGCACTAAATGCCTTCATTTCATAAGTATATTCCATACAGTAGTAACGAAGTCCAAATTTTATATATTCAATGTAGCATACATTTTAGTGCTTACAGAGGCTGCTGTATTCTTCTTTTTTTGTAGATGGATGGATAGATAGATAGATAGATAGATAGATAGATAGATAGATAGATATGGGATAGATTACAATACATTCAGAACACATGTATGTTATTTCTCGCAGTACAGCATAAAAGTACAAAAGTGAAGAAATCAGGGAGGGTCCTTTAATATTTTTTAAGTATATTCAATAAAAGATATTTATGGAACAAGGCCACATCCAGTATGAGCACAGCTTGAAGAACGGACACCTTCCCTCAAGTAAGATAGATTTAGGTTGGGTAACCATGTTTCACCGGGGAAGTCATTCGGAAAAGAATGATAGAGAGCCTTTACTGAGGTTTATCAAAGTCATTTCTCTGCTGGAGGACCATTTTTCAGAGGACAAAGGGCTGTTTACCTGCAGTCCACCTGTAAGGTACAAGTCCTGCCACTGAACGCTACATTGCAATATCATATTTCACAGATGGTTGAACCCAGAGCTAAAGGAAATGACAGATAAATAATTTTTAGCCTTCGCAAAATATTTTGTACAAAACTCAACTTTGCTAACTACAAGGAAATTGAGCAATATCATTTTTACCCTTCAAGCCAATCACTTCTATTTAAGTGTAGATGTAGCGCTAGCGGCCATATTGTAACAGATGACAGTATGGTCATTGTACAGTTTTTTCCATCATGCTTCTGAAGAAATAAAAATATTCCAATATTCCTGGACACGACTGACGGCAGCCTAGAAACTACAGGGGAACAAAACATAATCCCGTTATACCAAATGAGCTGAAAAAAATGATGGAAGATCATATCTGGCCTTAGATCACCCAAGTGAGGACTATTGAAGTCAAGCTATCGGGATCAGACTACACAGGGCCTGTTTGTTGTCTGTTGCCATGGAAATGCATAAATCTGCATAGAAAAAATTAACACCAGAGAGACCTTGCTTCTCCCCACCATATCTCATTGTGACTGACAGCATGGCAGCTGCCTTTTGTAAGTACCCAGTTCACAAATGGCCATTTACTTCATTAGACTCCATGCAAGTTTAAGTCAATCACCCGGCCAGCTCTTGTTTCCACTCATCCACAGGTGCCACATGAGTTACACCAGGCATATACATTGTGTGTCAATAATTTTAGTGTGTGTTTTTGTATTTTTATTGGTGGGAAGGTGAAACCCTTAATAGATTCCTAATACACAAAAGACATTATAGACATTACTATATGGGGGGCCACAAATTACTTGCTTCAACTCACCTGGTGAGGTGGATTCTCCAAGCCCCTTGTCTGGGTGGGCACATAGGCCATGGACGTTGGTGCAGAAGGTAAGGCACACAGGATACAAGCACTGGAAGCACTGGGGACTGCAGGCAGACCAGACATCGGAAAGCAGGTATGGGTATGGAGCAGGTACTGGACGCACTGGAGGCCACAAGCAAACAGGACACCAGAAAGCACGTATAGATATAGCACAGGTAGTGGAAGCACTGGAGGCCACAGGCAGACCTTACATCCGAAAGCAGGTATGGGTATGGAGCAGCTACTGGATGAACTGGAGGCCACAGGCAGACCAGACATCGGAAAGCAGGTATGATATAGAGCTGGTACTGGATGCACTGGAGGCCACAGACAGACCGGACATCGGAAAGCAGGTATGGGTATGGAGCAGGGACTGGACGCACTAGAGGCCACAGGCAGACCAGACATCGGAAAGCAGGTATGGATATAGAGATGGTACTGGACGCACTGGAGGCCATAGGCAGACCGGACATCGGAAAGCAGGTATGGGTAAGGAGCAGGGACTGGACGCACTGGAGACCACAGGCAGACCGGACATCGGAAAGCAGGTATGGATATAGAGCTGGTACTGGAAGCATTGGAGGCCACAGGCAGACAGAACAAAGATGAATTCAAGAGTTTTAATATCAAGACACAGTTGTGTGTGTTGGTGGGCCTTATATAGGCCTAGGCATGTAGTTCACTAGTGTAGCCAGACACACAGGATTTAGTAACAGTAATGTTCTAGAACGGAATATGCAGTAGAGAAGTGGGTAGTTCAGGATGGAAATTCAAAGAACGATGGTTAAGTAAGAGTAATTGTCACATCTGTGTTTCAACCCTCTCCTACGACCTCTGCCCTGTCACTAGCTGGCACCGCGCTTGCACTGGAAATCGCATTAAGAGACACAGGCAACATTAGTGTGGCTAGGACTTGTGGTGCTGCCCAGCTATGGCATCCTTGTATTTTTGCGGAGTGCTGATAATCAGTTGTAAACCCTGCTGTGGACTTTGGGCAGTGTCATTCCCCATTTAAACCACAGTAGCTTCCTACAAGCTGCCAGTTATAGGTTGCTACCATCCCGGGTTTGCTGATTTAAGTCCTGCTTCCTGTTTCTCGACCTTGACCTTGGCTCGTATCTATGATGATCCGACTGTCTCACGATTCTTTCTCAGACCTTGACCTCATGATTTTGACCTGGCATCACAACTATTCTCTGCGAGCCCGCTTTACCGGCCCACAGCCACTCCGTGTACATAATCCAAGGACCCTGCATCAATCTAGATCTCTGTATATGAGTTAAGGGGTGAAGGCCGGGGTTCCACTGAGACCTTCTAAATGGAGTGGCTTGTGAAAAGCCTGTTCGTGGTTTTGACCTGGCATCATGACTATTCTCTGTAAGCTCACTCCACCAGCCAGCAGCCACTGTGTTTATATAATCCAAGGACCCTGCATGAGTCCAAATATTTGTATAATGGGTAAAGGGTGAAGGCTGGAGTTCCCCTAATACCTGCTAAACAGAGTAGTTTGTGCAAAGCCTGTCCATGGAAGCCCTGTAAAGAGCTGCCCACCTTCTACCCACGGTGTACCAAAACAGTAATTGTACGAATATGCATTAGAGAATTTTTTATATCAAGGTAGGAGTCAAACTACAAGCAGAAAATAGCAGGAAACATAATCATAGGTCAAATAGACAAGGAATGTTCCGCTTTAAATATGCGTATGCTTGCGTCTGATTATTTTTGTCCCATTGACATTCTGTGACTATCTAAGGACACATTTTGACGTGAATCATAAGTAGGTTACAGTCATAATGATTATGTAAAGAAATAGTCATCTAGCCTGCATCAATATGGCCGCCGTTTATGGGATTCCGATAAGATTATGTCTTAATTATAACGCCAAGTGTTTCATAAAACAATAAAAATCGGTGAATAACCCAATGTAAGTAGACTGACAAATGAGGCAATCTGAGAGCCTAAATGTCACAACACAATCCGCTGCTCGTTAGCATGTAAACCTTTCTAACATAATGTACAATTGATTGTGCATTAATTGATCAATAAGCTGCCACTTGGCAGACTTGTACCCAGATGTATCTCCTAAATGGTATTTCCATACATGCGTATAATGAGACACACAGGGGGAATCGCGTGTCAGTCTTTCCCCTGTTAGCACTGTCAAAATGATTAAAAATGAGGCAGACACTACTTTTTACCTTTGTTTTGTAGAAATCTTTATGAAACAGTGTCCGCTATTTTATGCAGTATATTATCAGCAAGTGTAATGTCCTTTTATATCAATATTCCAGCTAAAGGTAGCTGCAGACCCATATTTTTGCATCTTCTTGCATATGATCACCTGAATATTTGGCCATTTTCCTTTATTCTTTCTAGGAATGACATATTCTGCTGCAGTGAGCAGAAAGTGCATTTACTCAGAACAGGGTATCAACAGCAAAAACAGCAAATGGATTCAGGGTGTAGATATTGGAGATGAAGAGGTATGAGTCAAACCCAATGTACAGGGAGAATATTTACTCAGGGGTGGATATTAACAGAAGAGGGCTCCATATACAAAAAAATATATAATGACTCAAGGGCAGTAGTCCAAACCTGGTCATGGAGCTGAGGAGTTTGAAGTTATTCCTGATTTGATCTGCCTTTTATCTGTCACGGGATACTGCGACAGAGAGGGGCCATAAGACCGTGGTGTCTGGTTTCACGAAACTCCTGCACTGGTTAGAAGTACTTAAACAGTGTATTTTTTTTCTTTGCTAGCAGTGCAAGGGTTAATCTGTTCAGTTGAAGCTCCTGGAGCTTTCCTACCTGAATTGTCTCAGCTGTTCAGTGTTGGCCACTGCCTTCTGTAATATATGCTCGCCTCTGGATATTAGGGATTGCCAGTGTTAGTTCTTACTGCCTGGTTCTGAAGTTAGAGGTGTAGTTCGTGGTTGGAGTTGAAATTTTGGACATTTGTTCAGGAGATTGTTGTTTGGTCGTTTTGTCTGTGTGCACATCCCCCATCCTCTCCTATTTGGTTTCTCCTTCCTTTCACTCCATGTCCCACTCTGTTGTTTGGAGTATGTATTTTGTACGATTGGTATTGTGGCGCCCTGCTGCGCATTGGTGCCACAGAACCCAGAAGGGTGCATGGATGGACTTCTCCACAAGAGGCCCTCACACATTCACACACCTCCACCCTACCACCTCAGACCAGCAGAGGGAGCCCTGATAGGGATATATAAAGGGAGGGTGGAGCCAGGCAGCTCAGTTTCAGTGAGAGTTCAGTCAGTGTTCAGAGACAGAGAGGAACACAGCTCAGAGTTGAGCAGAGAGCGTGCTGACTCTCGGAGAGCAGTGAAGAGGCAGCGAGCTGGCTGCTGTGCTTAGGCGAGCCAAGGCCTACAGCACGAGTGAAGGCCTAGTGAGGGCCTTGAGTAGGCCGAAGGCGAGAGGAGAAGGAAGAAGTAGCAAGGGGGCAGAGGAGCATACCAGGCTCACCCCGATAAATAAACCGGACACCGGGTCCACGCCTACAGGGACATTTATACTCAGTAGGAACCACCGGAACCCCTGGAGGACTACAGGTCCCATGTTCACCAAACACTGGCTACAGTACCAGGGCTAGGAGTCACGGAGGTCCCAGCGTCCAGGGAGAGTGATCTCCAAAGAGAAGGTCCTACCACCAGGTCAGCAGGTGCTAAGAGAGACAGTAACCAAGCTAGGGCTAGCTCCAGGCAGGTCAGAAGCTTAGAGAAGAAAGCAACGGATCAGGAGGCCCTATACCCGCTCACTGGGGAGAGTCCAAAAGTGCGCCCTTCACCTGGAGTACCCTGGACCGTGCCTGCAGCATCACCAGTAAAGGTATTGAAGCTTACCCCCGTGTGAGTGTCCGTCTTTCCTCCGGGACCGTCCTGCCGTCTCTCCCCTGCACCACCATCCATTACACCCCACGCTGCCCTGGAGCTAGCTCTACCTGTGGAGAGCCACACCATCACTGCTGCCGTAACACCAGCTCCAGAGGACTGCTCCGCAGCGGGGGCACCCCTTAGCCGCATTCCACAGGTGGCGTCACAAACAGTCCAAATCCCCCATATCTATCCCCTCTTTTACTGACCGCCCTGGGTCACGGACCGGGCCAGCTACCGTGATATCCCCCGGCAACCAGAGGCCTGGCTGCCGAGTACACCACGGCCCACGGCGTCGCCACCTTCAGGAGTAATCCGGGGGACAGGGATAGACTAGGGCACCCCTAGTTCTATGGACCTGGTTAGCACCCATAGTCCCAACACCATTGTGACATTATGCTTTAAATTTTCCAAAAAGAACTTCAAGTTTGCCAAGGAGATTCTTGTTGCCAGCTCGCAGTGCAAGTTTACACAAATTCTTGGGCCAGTCGCATCCAAGGATTGTGGACCTGACTGCATCCATGTGCTACATGCACACCTAGGAATCATAGAGGAGTAAAATGACAATAAATTTAGCACAGTCCCATCTGCAAATTGAACAGGCGAAGTGGTCAGTGTGAAAAATTTCCCTACACCTTGGCCAATGTAATTTCCACATGCAGTCCATTAACTGAAATACATTAATCTACAGTGGTGTGAAAAAGTGTTTGCCCCCTTTCTGATTTCTTATTATTTTGCATGTTCGTTAAACTTAAGTGTTTCAGATCAGAAAACATATTTATATATAAGACTAACAAAACACTGGCTGAATTACAACAATTTTGCAAAGATGAGTGGCCAAAATTCCTCCAGAGTGTTATAAAAGGCTCATTGCCAATTATCACAAACACTTGATTACAGTTCTTGCTACTAAGGGCAGCCCAACCAGTTATTAGGTTTAGGGGGCAATTACTTTTTCACACAGGGCCCTGTAGGTTTGGATTTCTTTTTCCCTTAATAATAAAGACCATCATTTAAAAACTGCATTTTGTGTTTCATTGTGTTATCTTTGTCTAATATTTAAATTGTTTTTGGATCTGAAACATTTAAGTGTGACAAACATGCAAAAGAATAAGAAATCAGGAAGGGGGTAAACACTTTTTCATACCACTGTAAATATACCCTAATCCGAAAGAATTCATAATATAACCCATGATTCACCTAAAGATGTAGGGGGGGATAAGTTTAGACTAATGTGGTCACCTTTTTTAGACAGCCCAAAGAGACTCAAGCCAAATTTCAATAAAGTATTCAGCAGTATTGCCCAATCCTTGAGCCAATGGTGTCAGTGCCCCATCTCACAATAGTAGATTTTTTAGGTCTGCTCTCCAGTTCTTCCTATTATACCTCTACAGGGAACCTGAAGACTTGTGAAAATGGAGGCACTAGGTAAAAATGTCTTGAATCACCTTGTAGTGGTGTACAAGTCATGTTGCCATACTTCTGCTGCCACTGGTTCCCCGCTAATTGGAGGTCTCTTAACTGCAGTCTTCCTGCTCTCCTGCTGCATTACATGGCTGGCAATATCCTCATTGGGCTAGAATCTCCAGTGCTCTGTCTGTATTCCTGTCTTTCTTCTCCAACCAATGCCATGCAGAACGATTGGTTACTTAAGGGACCTTCCGAATCCTTACCTGATCTACAAGATTCTTTAGTCTCTGTCCATACTGAGGCGGTTTTCAGTATAGTCTTTTTTCCAACCTAGCTCACACCCTGACATTGATACCTGTCTGCGGCCTGCCCTGACCTTCTACATGACAGCTCTGTTGATAAGATTTTGCCTGCCCTGACCTCAGTTTGTCTGACCATGCTTCTATAATCTTGCGTTGGCTTCACATCTTAAGTCTTAGATTTCACTGCCTGTCAATTGTTGTTGCAACTACTGTGTTATGAGACCACCAAATTAGCTATAATAGCAAATAAGTGACAATTGTGTGTCTCTCAAATATAAGAACCTAAAAACGGACACAATAACTATAGTATATTAAAATATAATTTTATTGAATCATAGAAATTGAAAATAGTAATGGAGCAATTAAGGGGACGGGGAGTCCAAAGAAAAAGGGGGAGGGGCGCACAATGGGGGTCCATAAATAGAATCAGTACAAATGATAAATATGAACAGCTCAGTATCACAACATGGTACATGCAGTTATAGAAAGAGGTACCAATGATAGCTTATCATAGTAATATTAAGAGGAACATGTAAAGTGCATAATGCTGTAACATCCTCTATGTAGATGATCACATAGATATCAATAAATATCAAGATATACCCCTATATAATACAAAACATAAGTATGCATAAAGGCAAGATAGCAGTGAACTGAACAAAGATAGACGTGAAATATGATACTGACCCCCTGGGCACCACACCTCTCATCCAACGCGCGTTTCGCCGATGCTTTGACGAGGATATAGGTAAGTGTGATAGTCATTGTATATATAGGGCTCGTAATGATTCAGAAAGTGTGCACAGGTGATCCCGGGGCAGGAACATGGCTATTCCGGCGTCACATCCTGCGAGGCAGACGCATCTCCATGGAGCGCGGCCGCCCAGGAGGAAGTGACGTCAGCGTGCATGTCAGCGTGGAATGCACTGAGAAAAAGACCAGAAATGACATAGTATTTGAAGCCCAGAAGGAGGCTTGATAGTATATGTGAAAAATGCCATGCGTTCCACATAGTGCGCATCAGCAGACAGTCCTCACAGGTCACCCACGGACCACAAAGAATGACAAAAGTGATAAAGTGGCATGTGCATGCAATAAATAATATAAAGTCATTAAAATATTTGTATACAATTCATTAATAGTATAAATAAACAAGTGCATAAAAATGTGTCTAAGGGTGAATATAAACAATAAATAACATGTGCATAAACAAAGTGCCACGTGCATCCATAATATTCTATCTCTGGACAAAAAAGAGTCCATAGTAGAATAGTGGCGTTCCATACATAGAGATAAAATTCACTGAAAAGGGCAGCCAGCCCAGCGTAGATCAGGATCAAATAGGCGAAAGAACTAGGGGAAATAAAAAAGCAAATTAAAAACAAATATACAGATACGATAAAAACAGATTAAAAACAGAAGTGAAGACCAAGAATGAAGCGCAATGGGACCAAGAAGTACTCAGAGAAAAGGTACAAAACTATTCGATTCATTTAAACCAAAAGGGGATACGGTGTTTAAGATAGTTATCACCGGACCTCCTTTTGTGTCAATAGTTCTTCCAGTTACCCCCCCCCCCGGATCCCAGGATACACCCTGTCGATGCCACTTACCTTAAGTGCTGAGGTGTTACAATTGTGGATTTTTTTGAAATGACGAGGAATGGTCTTCAGTTCTTTGTACGTGTCACTCTCTCTGGCTGCCTTTATATCTAAGACATGTTCCTGAGCTCTTCTGCGGAGTTCCCTCGTTGTCATCCCTATATCAATTTTATTACCAGGGCACCTCGCACTATATATGACGCCTACTGTGTCACATGACATGGTAAGGGGGATCTTAAAACTCCTCAAGTTATCCGCATTATTGAATGTCTTTGTTGACTCGATATTTGGGCATGCTACACAACCGCCACATGGGCGGCAACCCCATGGTGGGCCTTTTGATCCAAATAGCAGATTCCTCTTTGGGCTGGCTAGATGACTACTCACCAGTAAATCTCGCAGATTTTGTGAGCGTCGGTAAGTGATTGCTGGATTTTGTTGGTGCCAAGGCAATGATTGGTTCAATTGCAGAATTTGCCAATGTTTTTTGAGAGCCACCCATATGTCCCCATTCCTGGCATTGAAGGTGGAGATAAATCTTACTATATCAGATGTTTCCAGTTTCTGTGTCCCATATAGTAAATTGTTCCTTTTGAAGAACTTAGCCCTCCGATAGCTCTGTTGAATAACTTTATCGCTGTAGCCCCTATCACAGAACCTTTCTTTCAATAAGTTAGCCTGAATTTCGAATTTTTCATCACTGGAGCATATACGGCGTATCCTCAAAAATTGTCCAGTTGGAATACTATCAATAAGTTTTCTAGGATGCGAGGATTGTGCGTACAGAAGAGAATTTACCGCGGTTGTTTTAGGGTAGACATCTGTTTGAATAAATCCTTCTTGATCGGTATCCAACAGGACATCCAGGAAGTCAATTTGATGTCATCCGTACTTATAGGTCAGTTTAATATTGAGGTTGTTTTTTTACACAAGGTCTTCCTCAGAACCATGCCATAAAAAGAAAACGTTGTCAATAAAGCGACCCCAGTAAAGAACTTTGTTGATCTGGGGAACTGGTTTCGTCATCAAGATCTCCCTCTCTCCCACAGCGCCAGGAACAGTTTGGCATATGAGGGGGCGCAAGCTGCCCCCATAGCTGTGCCCTAGAGCTGCACAAAGGAGTCTCTGAAACTAAATAAATTACAGTGCAGACCAAAAGTTTGGACACACCTTCTCATTTAAAGATTTTTCTGTATTTTCATGACTATGAAAATGGTACATTCACACTGAAGGCATCAAAACTATGAATTAACACATGTGGAATTATATACTTAACAAAAAAGTGTGAAACAACTGAAAATATGTCTTATTTTCTAGGTTCTTCAAAGTAGCCACCTTTTGCTTTGATGACTGCTTTGCAAACTCTTGGCATTCTCTTGATGAGCTTCAAGAGGTAGTCACCGGAAATTGTCTTCCAACAATCTTGAAGGAGTTCCCAGAGATGCCTAGCACTTGTTGGCCCTTTTGCCTTCACTCTGCGGTCCAGCTCACCCCAAACCATCTCGATTGGATTCAAGTCTGGTGACTGTGGAGGCCAGGTAATCTGGCGTAGCACCCCATCACTCTCCTTCTTGGTCAAATAGCCCTTACACAGCCTGGAGGTGTGTTTGGGGTCATTGTCCTGTTGAAAAATAAATGATGGTCCAACTAAACGCAAACCGGATGGAATAGCATGCCACTGCAAGATGCTGTGGTAGCCATGCTGGTTCAGTATGCCTTCAATTTTGCATAAATCCCCAACAGTGTCACCAGCAAAGCACCCCCACACCATCACACCTCCTCCTCCATGCTTCACGGTGGGAACCAGGCATGTAGAGTCCATCTGTTGACTTTTTCTGCGTCGCACAAAGACACGGTGGTTGGAACCAAAGATCTCAAATTTGGACTCATCAGACCAAAGCACAGATTTTCCACTGGTCTAATGTCCATTCCCTGTGTTCTTTAGCCCAAACAAGTCTCTTCTGCTTGTTGCCTGTCCTTAGCAGTGGTTTCCTAGCAGCTATTTTACCATGAAGGCCAGCTGCACAAAGTCTCCTCTTAACAGTTGTTGTAGAGATGTGTCTGCTGCTAGAACTCTGTGTGGCATTGACCTGGTCTCTAATCTGAGCTGCTGTTAACCTGCGATTTCTGAGGCTGGTGACTCGGATAAACTTATCCTCAGAAGCAGAGGTGACTCTTGGTCTTCCTTTCCTGGGGCGATACTCATGTGAGCCAGTTTCTTTGTAGCGCTTGATGGTTTTTGTAACTGCACTTGGGGACACTTTCAAAGTTTTCCCAATTTTTCGCACTGACTGACCTTCATTTCTTAAAGTACTGATGGTCACTCATTTTTATTTACTTAGCTGCTTTTTTCTTGCTATAATACAAATTCTAACAGTCTATTCAGTAGGATTATCAGCTGTGTATGCACCAGACTTCTGCACAACACAACTGATGGTCCCAACCCCATTTATAAGGCAAGAAATCCCAATTATTAAACCTGACAGGGCACACCTGTGAAGTGAAAACCATTTCCGGTGACTACCTCTTGAAGCTCATCAAGAGAATGCCAAGAGTGTGCAAAGCAGTCATCAAAGCAAAAGGTGGCTACTTTGAAGAACCTAGAATATAAGACATATTTTCAGTTGTTTCACACTTTTTTGTTAACTATATAATTCCACATGTGTTAATTCATAGTTTTGATGCCTTCAGTGTGAATGTACAATTTTCATAGTCATGAAAATACAGAAAAATCTTTAAATGAGATGGTGTGTCCAAACTTTTGGTCTGTACTGTATGTTTCAAGACGAAGTCCAATAATGACCAAGTCGCCAAACTCACCACTGATGTTTGACATCTCCAGAAAGGACGTCACTGCCCTAATCCCATCCTGCCTTGCAGGATGTGACACCGGAATACCCATGCATGGCGTTCCTGCCCCGGGATCACCTGTTCACACTTTCTGAATCAGTTACGAGCCCTATATATACAATGACTATCACACTTACCTATATCCTTGTCAAAGCATCAGCGAGACGCGCGTCGGATGAGAGGTGTGGTGCCCAGGGTGTCAGTATCATATTTCACTTACTTCTATCTTTGTTCAGTTCACTGCTGTCTTGCCTTTATGCATACTTATGTATTGTATTATATAGGGGTATATCTTGATGTTTATTGATATCTATGTGATCATCTACTTAGGGGATGTTACAGCATTATGCACTTTACATGTTCCTCTTAATATTACTATGATAAGCTATCATTGGTACCCCTTTCTATGACTGCATGTACTCTGTGGTGATACTGAGCCGTTCATATTTATCATTGTTACTGATTCTATTTATGTACCCCCATTGTGCGTCCCCCCCCCTTTTTCTTTGGACTCCCCCTCCCCTTAATTGCTCCATTACTATTTTAAAATTCTATGAATCAATAAAATGATATTTTAATATACTATAGTTGATGTGTCCGTTTTAAGGTTCTGACTACTGTGCTATGAGGTTGTATAATGGGAAATCATGCAGCAAATGAAAACCTGGAGTCCCCACTCCTTGGTTTAGCTTAAGCAAAGTTCTTTGCAACTCAGAGATGTTCACTATATCTAGGCAGGTCTTGTGTCACTATAGAGGAAAATTTTTGAAAATTATGTCACTTTCCAAATATTTCTGGATTTGACTGTATATACCCTCTAAGAGCACTAATTTTTATAGTTAAACGGGAACTGTACTTCAACCATTCACACAAATCAGTAGTGCAGGTGAATATAAGAAACTTTCCAAACTTTGTAATATATGTGAGGAATCTGCTTTTTTCTCCATGTATGAGCCACTTCTTCCTCTTTCCCATGCCTCCATTCACTTCCCCTAAAAAGCTCAACTCCATCTTGCTCAAGACAAGACAGACTGCCATCAAAGTTAGGTGTCAGGTTACACCTTTGATTTTACTCTATGGAGACAACAGGAGTGAGCAGAAGAGGGAGAAAACAGGGAGAGGGAAACACAGAAAAAAATATGCTGAGCTTTCTACAAGTCTTTTACCTCACCCAGAGCTGGATTCACATGTGCCCTGTTCAGCATTGCTTCATACTCTCATCCATGCTGCTGCTGCTTCTCTCTGGGAGCTAGCTAAGAAATTAAGAGCTGAAATACTTCTCTGACTGCTCTGCTGTGTATGGGAGAAATCATAGCAGGTAATCTCTTCCAAACAAGTTTAAATTCATTGCAAATTAAGAGATAGAGGCTGTGGGGGAAAACTGGTAAAAATACAGTATACAAGGTGTTTAATGGCCGGACATAGTGTTTTTCCTTGTAACGCTAATTGTCTGCACCACATTGTCTGCACCACATTGTCTCCGATTCACCCCTGTCTGTGGCTCTGTGTCAGTAACCATTCTACCTGTGGATCCTGAACCTATTAGTCGGAACAGAGCCTGATTCTGTGTCAGTAACCATTCTACAGATGATCCAGAACTTAGTTTTCTGAACCGAGCCCTAGTCCTATCCCCTGGGATCAGCAGCTGCAGTAGCGGGATCTGCCTAGGAGATATACCTGGCAGCTACCCGCAGCCAAGCCTGACTCCACCATCAGGAGCTCCAGTGAACACCTGGTAGCCTTTTATCTACGTACCTCTTAGGTAAGCCTGACCCCATGGCACAGTGGGTCCACAAACCACGTGCACCACCTGCATACGTAACATTCCTCCTACCCATACATGACAACTTATTTTAAAAAGTTACTTGAAAATACAGTTACCCTTTAAGAATATACTTTCAGCTCAACTAAACCTTTGGTAAAATGTTACGGCATTTGCATTAACTATTCAATGTTTCTACATTAGATACAAGCTGATCTAAGAGGTTAAATGGTCGATATTGGCGTTATCTCTGATCCCAGCTATTGCAGTAGGGGCATATTAGTCTATTATGCACTTTAGTGTGAATGTACATTGACGCGCCCCCTGGGCCGCGTGGGGAACCCGGAACCGGGCCCTTTTTGTGGACGCTGGGGGTTGTAGTCACCGCGGAGGTGACCCGGTCCCGTGGCTCAGGGTGGTCAAACCAGTGGCAGTCTATTTATGGGGTTTTTGTGGTTTAATGTCCGACTACGCCACCCGTGGATTGCGGTCAGTGCGAACCGCCGCTGCAAGGCAGACCGCTGGGGCTGATGGTGTATGCAGTTGAGGTCGTGTAACTCCCCACGGGAGGAGTGCAGCCCCAGGGCAGTGTAGTAGATAGTGGGGGTGATGATGCGGGCGTCCCAGCACTAGTAGTGCTGTATGCGGTGAGAAAGCACAGAGACAAGGTATTGCAGTTCAAGTTCTTTACTCACAGTTCTCATCCAGGTCACTTATGCGCAGGTAGGACCGCCCGAGCCGTGCTGCATCCACCAGGCAGGGGGCTCGGTCAACCCCCAGGTAATTCCGGAGTGTGGCACAGGACTCCCTTCTATCCTTTCGTCAGCCGTGCCCCACCAGTGACACTACTTCTGTTCAGCTGCCTCGGGTCTTCTCCTGGGAGGCTGGGTGTCCACTTCCCTGACCCTATGTGGTGTGCCTTTCTAGTAGGTGTAGTGAGGGGTCGCACCAGTAAATGGTCACGACCGCCGTTCCTTGGCTGAGGATTAGTCGCCTCCACCAACTTGGGATCCGGTTCCCTGTTCTGCCAACCCGTCACCCGCAATCTCCTGGGTCCTTAGGGTTCCTTCTGCTTCCGTGTCTCTGGGCCTGTCTTGGTGTTCTGTTCCTTCTTACTTTCCTTTCTGTTCCTTTCTGTTTCCGCTCCTCTCCTCTGGCTCTGACCTCCCTCCTAGGCCTGCCTCGTGGAGCTGGGCCCAGACTGAGCCACAGCTCCCTGTCAGCCCTCTCTGGCTGAACTCCTTCTCTCACTGAACTGAACCCAGAACTAAGATGGTGCCCACCTTATATACCCTCCCCTAGTGTATGAGCCCAGGTGACTTGCAACCAATGGGCTCCTACCTATGCCCAGAAACCGTCCCCTCCTGCTCCTACATCACTGGGTTTCCCCCCCCCCTCCCCACTCCCGCCTGGGACATGTTCTGACGTGCCTGCATTACTGTACTAATGGGAGCACCGTTGAGCTGTCCCCCGGAAATGGGGTGTGTGTGATGCATGCAGCTAACTGAGTCCTGGTCCACACACCATCCTTACCCGGGAGTGGGATATCACCTCTGGTTGAGGTGCAATACCTCTGTAGCGACCGAACCCTCGGGGTGCTACATTCCCCCCCGGTAAACCACAGCACGTCCTCGGGCTGGAAAAGAGCAAAGACAAATCAAAAGCATACAAAATTTTAGAATGCATTCGCATATAAGACAATAACCATTTAACCCCTCCCTTTATGTGAGGCACTTTTCTCCTTCAACGTTACCTGTACACTTTCCTCTTTTAACAAGTATTACACATATAAAATACCATAAAACTCTTTTAGCAGCATATAAAACTTTTCAGTACAAAACATTCTTAAGTAAAACACATTCTTGGGTACTGGCCGCCGTGCAAGTTGCGACCAGGTGTCCTTTCTTCTTAAAGGTGCAACAGTCCAGTAAACTTGTCTTGAGGTAGACGTTGCAGTCTTTTTATAAAACCAGTAGGGGGCGCTTTAGGAAGCGCAACTATTTACAGGATGGCCGCTCTCAGTCCTCGGCCAGGTAGGGAAAGGGATGGCTGTTCTCAGTCCCCAGCCAGATTAGGGAAATAGGGGCAGGTAACTTCCAAACATCAGTTCTTATACCCTGACGGGTAACTATATACATTTGTGCGCTGCCACTTTTCAGTAGCGGTGTCCTCCTTGCGCACCTTCTTCCGGGTAGTCTTCAGGCCCGTCCTGGCCCTCTTGGTACTCGGGGTCCGAGTGGTACTGCTCCTCCTCTCCTACCACTCTATGGACGTGGAGGGCATACAGTCCTTTTGCACCCTTGTGCCGGGTGTAGGTGACCACGTCGCCAGGGTATAAATCTCGTCCGCGATGTCCCTCTGGCAGGTGGCTCTTGACGTCCCTGCGGGTCACAAAGACGTCGTCAGTGGTTTCAGGGTCCTTGATGAAGCCCCAGCCGCGATCCATCTGAAACTTCACCACGGTCCTGGTGACTCTGGGACCGCTGGCAGCTCGGGGTTTCTGTCGGGCTCTTCTCTTCTGCTCCGCACTCCGTATTTGGAGCCGCTCCTCCCTGACACGTCGCTCCCACCGCTCCCTCTCAAATGTCGTCAGCTGTTGGCGGCAGGACTCCAGTCAACGGGCTGCGTCCGCCCGGGTTTCCTGGGTGAACCCCATCAGGTTTTCTCCAGTGGGGTCCCACTCGAACTGGGCGTCCTCCAGTGAGGGATGGCTTATCTCTCTGGGCTCCGGAGCTGGTATCAGGGGTTCGCGCGGGGGCTGGTCTCTCCATTTGCGGCTGCTGATCAGGTCGGCCGGCCATACCAGGGGCAGTCCATCCGGGCCGGTGTGCTGGGCGAATAGATCCGCACCCAGGGGCAGTATGGCAGGGGGCCCCGGTTGGGGAGCAGCGCCCGGGGGCACTCGGCCTCGCGACCAGGCCGGTTGTCGCCTGCTGGTCGTGCCCGGGATTGGCACCGTCAAGGAAGGGGGCGCTCGTGAGGCAGTGACGCCCGGGTGCACTAGACCTTGCGACCCGGCCTGTGACGTCTCTCTCTTTATTGCGCCCGGAGTTAAAGGGCACAGCTCGGGGCGGGGCGCGACAGCAGTGCTTGCAGCCTGATGCCTAGCTGGTAGCGGCGGAGCCGTGGCATCAGGTACGGTTCCCGGGGCTTCGGGCCTTGCAACGGGAGGCTGAGATATGCTTGCGGTTTCAGGGCTGGGGGTGGTGACGTCCCCGTTACCTGCCTCGATTGTTGCAGTTTCCTCCGTGGCGTTGTCCTCAGCCACCGGTCCACCTTCACCGCCCTCGGAGGCAGGCGTGCGGCTGGGCGGTGGTAGCGCCTCCTGCGGTCGGGTCACGGCTTGCCGGGCCAACTCCTCCTTCCACCCGGCGATCACGTCCTGCTGCGCCCGGACCATCCTCCAGTCCAGGTCTTCTAGCGCGGCTTGCGCACGCTCCGGGTCTCTGGGGAGCTGTGCCAGCAACTCTGTTAGGCTGCATGGTGGCTCAGCCTGCAGCAGGCTACGGGCCAGGGTGTTGGTGGGGTGCGGTGCTCCTTCCATTCCCGGGTGCGGCCTGTCCAGACTGATCCAGACCGCACCCTGCCCCACAGTTTTCTTTCCTGTCTGCCCCCATTGGGGGTGGTCCTGGGGCCATCTGCTGACAATCACCTTCAGGGGCAGCCCCCCCACGTTGATGGACATCTCTACAGCCGCACTCATGGCTGTTGGGGGCGGGCTCCTTCTTTGGCGCCATTCTGGGACCTGGCCCACGATGGGAGGTGGCTTCCTGCTGTCTTTTGGCGCGCACATTATGGCGCTCGTTCTTCTGGGGCGGGCGCCATCTTTAATACAATAAAACAGTCTCTTTCTCTTCAGGCGCGCAATACCCGTTTATGGCGGGTTGGTAACGATCCTGCCGACTACGCCAAAAGTTGACGCGCCCCCTGGGCCGCGTGGGGAACCGGGCCCTTTTTGTGGACGCTGGGGGTTGTAGTCACTGTGGCGGTGACCCGGTCCCGTGGCTCACGGTGGTCAAACCAGTGGCAGTCTATTTATGGGGTTTTTGTGGTTTAATGTCCGACTACGCCACCCGTGGATTGTGGTCAGTGCGAACCGCCGCTGCAAGGCAGACCGCTGGGGCTGATGGTGTATGCAGCTGAGGTCGTGTAACTCCCCACGGGAGGAGTGCAGCCCCAGGGCAGTGTAGTAGATGGTGGGAGTGATGATGCGGGCGTCCCAGCATTAGTAGTGCTGTATGCGGTGAGAAAGCACAGAGACAAGGTATTGCAGTTCAAGTTCTTTACTCACAGTTCTCATCCAGGTCATTTATGCGCAGGTAGGACCGCCCGAGTCGTGCTGCATCCACCAGGCAGGGGGCTCGGTCAACCCCCAGGTAATTCCGGAGTGTGGCACAGGACTCCCTTCTATCCTTTCGTCAGCCGTGCCCCACCAGTGACACTACTTCTGTCCAGCTGCCTCGGGTCTTCTCCTGGGAGGCTGGGTGTCCACTTCCCTGACCCTATGTGGTATGCCTTTCTAGTAGGTGTAGTGAGGGGTCGCACCAGTAAATGGTCATGACCGCCGTTCCTTGGCTGAGGATTAGTCGCCTCCACCAACTTGGGATCCGGTACCCTGTTCTGCCAACCCGTCACCCGCAATCTCCTGGGTCCTTAGGGTTCCTTCTGCCTTCGTGTCTCTGGGCCTGTCTTGGTGTTCTGTTCCTTCTTACTTTCCTTTCTGTTCCTTTCTGTTTCCGTTCCTCTCCTCTGGCTCTGGCCTCCCTCCTAGGCCTGCCTCGTGGAGCTGGGCCCAGACTGAGCCACAGCTCCCTGTCAGCCCTCTCTGGCTGAACTCCTTCTCTCACTGAACTGAACCCAGAACTAAGATGGTGCCCACCTTATATACCCTTCCCTAGTGTATGAGCCCAGGTGACTTGCAACCAATGGGCTCCTACCTATGCCCAGAAACCGTCCCCTCCTGCTCCTACATCACTGGGTCCCCCCCTCCCCTTTCCCCCTCCAGCCAGGGACAGATTCTGTCGTGCCTGCATTACTGTACTAATGGGAGCACCTTTGAGCTGTCCCCCGGAAATGGGGTGTGTGTGATGCATGCAGCTAACTGAGTCCCGGTCCACACACCATCCTTACCCGGGAGTGGAATATCACACCTCTGGTTTAGGTGCAATACCTCTGTAGCGACCGAACCCTCGGGGCGCTACATACATCACTGCTGACAATCGTCCAATAAAGGCACATGTATGGATCCTGTGCCTAAAAGCGGTGTTAGCTGTAAAATATGCAGTCCCTGGAATTGCAATACCGCTCACACCCATGAACAAAAGGTGGCGCTGTTCCTGAAAATAAAAACAAACAATTTTCTCTAATCCTTGAAGACTCTTTTTAAATATGTTACTGTTCTTATTTGTAGAAAAAAAAACCTCGGGGTAAAAAAAAAAAAAACATTAAGAAGAATACTAACACAAGAAAAATTATTTTTATGACCACTCGAAGGGTTTAATTACAGGAGCGGCTATGATTTTAATGTGTCTCACCCAGGATGGGCGTCCGGCTCTCGCTATTTAAATATATTCAATCATAAATGTTTATTTTAAACATAAAAAGCAATTCAACCTCACAAATTGTCCCGTAAGCTAATGAATGAGATTGACCTCAAGACAATTCCCTTAATAAGTGCGTTCATTAATTACACTGGTCATTAAGTGATAATAGACTGTCAAGCTGGGTAAGAAAAAGTGACTGCTCTTGGTTAATGTTTCCACCATATAATTACAGGGGAAATAGAAGCCGAAAGGCAGATATCAACATATTTCACTCGTTACATTAGGCACAATATCACTAAAATACAATCAAGATTGCTGCCGGGGCTTTAGATATCATTGAACTGAACTGACGTGGCCACGACAAGCTTGTAATCTAATTGTCTCATCTCATTTACCTACAGCAGAGATATAAGGATGAAGCCTTCGCCACTCGTATGTACAGATCAAAGTGCCAAAAAATAAGTAGATTCTCTAAAGTAATTTATGAGTTTTCATAAACGTAAAGTGTAGACACTAAATAAGCAGATCATACAAATTTTAGTTCTGAGCCCTGCAGAGTTATAAACGCAGCTCCGAAGTACAAATTTATATAGATTAATTCTTCATAAGGCATATTAGATAAATATATATATAGATACACATATACAGCTTCTGTACTCATCCACAAATAAATATTTGCATGTTCGTGAAGCAGGACCTCTCCTTCTCTTCCTTGGACTTTCTGCGTCTTAGGCATAGACGCCACCATTGCTCCAAACTGTTTAAGATCATATGCGGGTGAGCTGATCATTTTCTCTTTCAAACATATACTGTACAGTGCTCAGCATAAGTTAGGCATGGGCAGACCGGTAGACGTTCGGGTTCTAGTACCTGACCCGAACTTTTGAGAAAGTTTGATTCGAGTACCAGAACAATATCCGAACTCCATTGAAAACAATGGAGAGCCGTACTTGTAATCTATCTCTATCTCTCTCATTTCTGATCGAGTTTGCCCATCTCTATAAATAAGTACACCCACTTTTGAAAAGTAAAATCACCATCTCACTGAATACAAGAACGATTTTCGAAATTTTTTTAGCCCATAACATGAAAGTAAGGTTAATAATATAACTTCCATTACAAAATCTTAAATTTTAATCAAATTAGTTGATGCAAAAATGAGTACACCCCACATCAAAAAATGCTATATATAGTATTTTGTATGACCTCCACGATTTTTAAGGACAGCACCTTCTAAGCATCGGAAGATCAAGTTGGCGATGGTCACCCTCATATCGAGCATGGCTTCACTGCGAATTGTAAATCAGGGCCATGGGGAGAAGAGCAGAGAATCTCTTCCTCCCATTTGCTCCCCACTGGGCAGAGGTCTGTGGTGCAGCTGACTCGACCCCTGGGCCGTGGGGTACTCGGAACCGGGCCTTCTAGTGTACGGTGCTGATGGGGGTAGTAGTGGCAACCCGATCCCGTGGCTCAGGGTGGTCAGACCAGTGGCAATCTTTTATATGTTCTAGGTTAATGTCCGACTACGCCACCCGTGGATTGCGGTCAGAGTGAACCGCCGCTGCAGGGCAGACCGCTGAGGCTGGTGTTGTGGGTGCAGCAGGGAATAGTATAACTCCCCACAGGAGGAGTGTAGCCTCAGGGCAGTGAGCGTAGATGGTGGGGGTTGTGGTGCAGGGCGTCCCAGTACCGTTAGTGCTGGCGCGGTAAGGAACACAAAGACAACGTGTTGCAGTCCAGGGTCTTTTGCTCACAGTTCGTATACTCCAAGCCACTTCTGTACAGGTAGTGACTGCGTCCACCAGGTGAGGGGCTCGGTCAACCCTCAGGCAATTCAGGAGTATGGCACAGGACTCTCTTCTATCCTTTCTCTGGCTTATGCCCCACCAGTGACCAAACTTCTGTCCAGCTGCCGCGGATCTATGCGGGCAAAAGTGGGCCCCGTTTCCCGCTATCCTATATGGTGCCTTCCTAGCAGGTTTGGCGGGGGGTCGCACCAATAAATGATCACGACCTCCGGTCTTTGGCTGAGGGATAATTTACCTCCACCAACTTGGGAATCCGGTACCCTTATTCTGCCTGACCCTTCACCCGTTATCTCGTGGGTTCTTAGGGTCCCTTCTGCCTTCTTGTTTCTGAGCTTTCTACTTCTCTGTCTCTTCTCCTTCTTTCCTGTTCCTTCTTCTCCCCCTTCACTCGGCCTCTTCTCCAGGCCTACTTCTCCTTCCTTCCTCCTCTCTGGCCCCAGCCTTTTCTCTAGGCCTGCCTCTGAGCAGAGCTCCTACAGAGCGTCTGCTCCCTATCACCTCTCCTCTGAACTTCTCTTTCTGCACCCAGAACTAACATGGTGCCCACCTTTTATACCTCCTCTTCTGTGTGTGAGCTCAGGTGACCAGCACCCAATGAGCTCCTACCTATGCTCAGAACCCAACCCCTATCTGCTCCTACACCACTGGGTTTTCCTCCCCCCTCCCCACTCCAGCCAGGGACATAGTCAGATGTGCCTGCATATATATATAAATGGGAGCACCGTAGAGCTGTCCCCCGGAAATGGGGTGTGTGTGGTGTATGCAGCTAACTGAGCCCTGGTCCATACTCCATACTTACCCGGGAGTGGAATACCACACCTCTGGTTGAGGTGCAATACCCCTGTAGCGGCCGAACCCTCGGGGCACTACACAGCCACCATCTTTGAAGTGGTCAGTACAAATATGAAACAACAGGTTTGTGCAACACTTTTCTGTCCCTATGTAATTAGACTCTTCCCGACCTCAAAGTAACATAGAGCAATGCCCCAGACTTTGCAGGGCCATTTACCAAATATGAACATTGGGTTTTTAGTGACAGGTGAAGGTTCTATAGATATGGGAGCCATATTTCTGGCATCATAGCGCAGTTCCGAACACAACTCATTTACATGCATTGTTGTGCGGCCTGCCCATCAGGCCTGAAATAATATCGGCCAGGTGGATAAAGTTGTATATGCCATGTCTCATATGTATAGAAAGCTAAAATTATGATAAGAAACATGGCTTTAATATCTTCCGCCTGGGACCTCCAGGGGGGTAGATACCCTTAACATAGAGTATCTCATGATTTTTGGTACCTGAGCCCACATCTTATTTAACAGCCCCCATCTGAGGTCTCCAGAAGACCAGAGGAGGTAGGTGGGAGTAGCTGGTACCTGATAAAAACAGGTTCTGACCTAGAACACATGTTAAGTGCTGGAAGATACAGCGTGCTGTAAGGTCTATGCCATTTTCTAAATGGAGTAAATTTTAATTTTTATTAATTTGTTGGTATTTTGTACATCCACCTTTGCCTTTCAACACTGCCTGAATCCTTCCGGGCATGCCCTGGATCAGATTCAAACATGTCTCGACCGACATCTGATCCCAGGTCTCTTCTACATGTTCCCAAAGTTGGTGCATACTGGTCACTTACTTGGGTATGTATACAGCTTTTTCTTCAACTCAACCTACAAGTGTTCAATTGGGTTGAGGTCTGGGGACTGTGGGGGCCAATCCAGCACCTCTGCTGCATTGTTATTGAACCACTTCTTTGCCAATCTTGACGTATGCTTGGGTTGCTGTCCTGCTGGAGCACTATGTCGTCCTTTTCATACCCATAGTACTCAATTTGTCTTGTAGGATACTCACATATAGCTCAGCATTGAGACCACCATCAATCCTGGTCAAGAATCCAATGCCTTTGGCTGGGAAACAACCCCATATCATCAGGCTTCCTTCACCGAACTTGACAGTTCTTTCAATTTCTCCATCCGTTAGCCCCTTTATCCCTTGTTTCTTCCAGACTCATTTGCACCCATCAGAGCCTAGTCTATTGAGTTTCGTCTCATCGCTCAAAATCACCCGTTTCCTATCTTCTACTGTCCACTTTTCGTACTTTTTTGCAAACTCGAGCCAACGCTTCTTATGACGATATAGAAGTCTATGCTTCTTCACCGTTTTTTGAGCCATCATTCAAAACTTGTGTTAAATGCATTGTACGGTGCTTGCATAGATGTCTGTGATCTCACAATTACGAAGCATATAAGCCATCTCCACTGCCGTGTTTGTCGCACCAGAACTAATAGACCTTGTGATGAGCCAACTTGTTGACTCCAATATTTTGCCTGGATGTCCACCTCTTGGCTTTGGAAAGAATGGATAGACTTCATTTCATATTCTTCCTACTGTCATGACACTCACATGATGCAGTTTGGCAATTTTCTTGACCGAGAGACCTCTATCGATGAGCTGGATGATGCTGTTTCTCTTTTCTTGGTAAATCTTCTTCATGGCTGCTTCAGGCACGGAGTGATGGGAGCATCTTCTATTTCAATATAGAACAGTACATCTGTGAATTTATGATACCATAAATGAAATGTTACTCCCCAACAACAGCAGCGCTCATGTGCCCCACATATGGGCACTGCCACCACCATGTCTCACTGTAGGCACCATGCATTTTTCTAAATTCATTTTTCTAAATGCATGGTGCCTACAATAAAATATGGTGAAAAATGGAAGAATTGCGACCAGAATGCCATACATTCCACCAGGAAACATGGCATTCTTGCTTTGCAGCTTAATTTTTCATATCTGCCTAAAACTTTTGCACAGTAGTAATTTAATAGATACATAAAATTACTTTATTATAAAACCTCAATGATGCGAGGAAAATCAGGAAATTTTTGCTTTAAAATATATTATACCACAAAAATTCTGCTCATTATTTCACCTGCATAGTACTAATGTGTCTCTATGACAGCTGGATATTTTTGCATGTCTACAGATCATTATTCCAGTTCATAATAGATTTGCGATGTGAGAATCAATCTTGAGTGAGCGGCGAGGCCTCTAGTTTTAAAATAATAGTCTGTATTTTTTTTTCCCCAGCAAACCTTGTTAACCAAGAGCCAAATTCCTAATCACCTGAATTTGCATAGCAGCCTCCTGTGCAAACCTAAGCGTGCACCAACATCAATAAAGACTCTGTTTCGGGCCAAATTCATCACTAAAGATTGAAAATGCATCGCACGGCCCAGTAAAATTACCTTCACTTTTCATCTTCAGAGAGAATGCATAATTGTGTACACCCCCCCCCCCCTTCCTATTAACACCTACAGTCCTGAAAAAAAATCTATATGGCCACAGAGGGGTATACCTCAGTGGGCATGTGTCTTAACCCCAATGACCAAAATGTTTTGATCCTAAATAACTAGTGAGTGTTGACCTTAACTTTTTTTTTATCTTCTTCACTACTAGAAGAATCTTTTTTTTTGTGACACATAAGGCTTGTTTTTTTTTTTTCTGCATTTATATTATTTATTTTTGTGTATTTGAATTTCACAAATTTACAATAAAGCAATTTTAGAATGGGTTCATCATTTTTTTGGTCATTAATGTATATTCTGGGGCGATTTGGATGGGCATGTAGGACAGGATTTTTTGTTTGATAAGGCTCATTCAGACAATTTTTTTTGCATCCATATTATTCACTGACAGCACTCGTACCTATAATAGTAAATGGGGTCATTCACAGGTCCACAATTTTTTTTTCACAGGTCCATGTTTAGTTTTGATCTGAGTGTCAGATCAAAGTCAACAGTGCAAAACTATGGGTCTGTGAAAAAAAATAATTGGACAGCACTCTGATGACATCCGAGTACGATCCGATATTCACGGACTGTCACATAGAAGGAGGTAGAGAAACTTTTTTTTTTACATGCGAGAAAAACAGATGACACTAGGACCAAACTCTGAAGAAACTCACTGCTGAAATGTGCTCTGTTTTTCTCAAATGAGTTTTTTCCCTATAACATGGATCCATTGGAATTACTGCTATAAGGGAAAGCGGATCTCGTTTTTTGGGTTACTAGAGCATGATCACACATCAAATTGTGCATTTATTTGTACAGATTTGCAGCTGCCAGTAGGGGAAAAACAACACTTTACTCTTCTCTCTTCATATGCAATGCCATGGTCACATGTGAGATGTCATCACAGGAGGCTGGGTTATACAAACAAAGGCAGAGGAAGAATCGAGGGAGCTCTCGCATCAGATGTGATTCGCTAGTGTGACTCCGGCCAAAGTCTCTTTGTATTTCTAACCTTATTGGGTAAATCCACAACCAATCCATAACCTAAATTGACAAATAGCCTTTATACAGTTTGCACTGAAGGTCAGTTTCTGTGAGGATTTTTTTCACTTTTTGGTAAAATATCAGTTTTTAGTTATGTGCTGAATCCTGAGATGCGACCGAAACTATCAGAAATGTAAATGGTTCAGATGAGAATTCCTCTTTCAGTATGCTCCTATTGGCGGACTCTAAGAGTGGTGGACTGTACTATTGTGTTCCTACCGCTGAAGACACCAATCGCCGTGTAGTGTGTATTACAATGTGAATAGTGTCATGCGGTTTTACATATACTGTGCTGCTCACCATTATTTCCACCCCTTCATTTTTTTCATAGACTGTGCAATATCTTCAGAAATAAATGGGAATGTACCAAAGTTATATCCTCAGGATTTTTTAATTATTGGTCCAAAGTAATACAACAATAAAACATTGTTTTTCAACTTCCGTGTTGCAATTTCAAAGAAGAAACAGAATAAACAGCACGTGCAGCAATAAAGGCACCCCTAATTAATACTTGGTTGCACACCCTTTGGCGTTGCTGACAGCCTCCAAACATTTCTTGTAGCCATCTATAAGCTTCTTGCACTTCTCAGCTGGAATTTTCTCCCACTCTTCCTTTGCAGTTTGTTCAGGCTCTTGAATGTTTTCAGGGTTCTTTTTCCCAATGGGAGATTTCAGCTCATCCCCAAAAGATTTTCAATGTAATTGAGGTCAGGACTCATTGCTGGCCATTTTAAAACAGTCCATTTTTTCTTTTTCAACCATTCTTGTGCAATTTTGGATGTGCGCTTTGGGTCATTGTCTTGCTGGAGGACCAATGATCTTCGACTTAAACCAAGTTTTCTTATACTGGGTAGGATATTTCACTCGAAAATTCTCTGATTTCATGATTCCTGTGATACATTCAAGGCCTCCAGTACCAGAGACAGCAAAGTAACCCCACAGCATTATGGATCTTCCACCATGTTTAACTGTTGGTAAGGTGTTCTTTTCTGTATAAGCTTGATTGTGCATCTGTAAACAAACTGTTGCTTTGCATTGCCAAAAAGCTCTAATTTTGTTTCCTCTGTCCACAGAACATTTTCCCAGAAGAATTGTGGTTTAGGTACTCTTTGACAAACATCAGTCTTTCCTTTTTACGTCTTCCTTGTCCTTCGTCCATAAAGTTATGCTTGTTTTAGTGTGCAATGTATGATATTTGTTGAAACCATGACCCCAGACTGTTCCAGGTTGGCCTTCAGGTCTTAGGATGTTTGACATGGTGTTTTTTCCACCATTCACACCAACCTTCGAAGACATCTCTTGTCAATTTTCCTCTTTCCGCCATGTCCAGGGAGGTTCTTGATGGTTCCATGCTTAGCAAACTTCTTAACAACATTGCGCACTTTTGAAACTGGGATACCAAGGTCTTTGGAGTTGTCCTTATACCCTTTGGAAGTTTTGTGTTTGCTAATAACAGCAGTTCTGATGTCCTCAGACAGTTCCTTTGTTTTCACCATTGTGACAAAAGACCAGGGCCTACCATGTGGCTTTTTTAAATACTGAAGTCATCATTCATTGGCTAATTTATGTCACATGGGCACCGACAATTAATCACAGGAGAATCTCTTTTGTGATTTACCAAAGGCAAATCAAAATGTGTTTCCATACTAAATTAATGTAAAGGTGCCAATACCAGTGACACAGCAAGCTTTAGGTTTTTCTATTTTTCCCTCTCATTGTTTTTTGCTTTAAATTATTGTTTATCATTTGCTCTTTTGTATTTAACACAAGTGCTCTATACAAAAAACTGTTTCACTTGATTAATTTTTTTCAGGTGATATTTAACATTATGTACTTAAATTTCATGGGTGCCAATAATGGTCATGTATAATGTATAGAGTGTGATAAGCATTGTTAGATTAATAGGCAGAGTGTGTATCACAGCTATGGGGAATGTAAAGTTTAAGATAAGTGATATAATACATAGGTTAAATATTAGGACATAAGTGTTTGTGATGAGGCCTGCCCAGCTACTTACTGTAGCGTCAGACATAGTTAAAGTTTAGGACTAGCCCATAGTGGCAGGGGGTAGCCCTAATAAAAGAGGACTTCTTCCTGATTGTTGTTCAGATAAGGAAGTACAGTAACCAAGGTCAAGTTCAAATGCAGTGGGCTACTAGTGGGAAGCCTTACTAGAATCCCTTGCGGACAAAGGTAAAGGATTCTAGGTGGACTACGGGACTGGACGAGTAATCCCAGGGGCTGAGGGAGCCAGTGAATGTGTGATAGTCTAGGAGGAATGCATAGTGATGCTGAGGGCATGCTGTACTAGGGAAACTAGGAACAAAAAGTGTTTTGCCCGATACTGCATGTTACAATCTGATGTACTTGAACTGTCCAGTAAACTTTTGCTTGTTGAAATGAACTGTGTGTCCCCTAAGTTATGTGCAGAGTCTCCGGGAAAAGGAGGCCTGGAAAAAGTGGAGGTCTGCTGGCTACAAGTGAGTGTGATCCACCCCACACATGATAGAACATTGGAACTGGGACACCATTTTCCTGTAAAGTGCTAGGGTGATTGGGAGCAGCTGCTCAGCCATGGCTACCGCCTATGGTGAATTTACAGGACCATGGTCAGTCTTAGTACATGGTCCGCCTATCAGACCCTACACTTGGCATGGCAAAGTGTATCAGTTTTTGCATGAATGGAGTGTTCCTTTAAGAACTGAAGATATTAGATTTAGGCCGGGGTCACACGAACGTATGTTCTCTCGTGCAAAAGAATCGGGCCGATTATGCACATCCGAGTGCAGTCCGATATTTCACACGGACCCATAGACTTCGGTGGGTGAGTGCGATCTGATTCTTGGACGCACTCACAGCAAGCTGCGATTGTTTTCTCATGCTAAATGGGCATGAGAAAATAATCGCAGATCTGCACTGCCCTATAGTATAACATTGGGCCGAGTGCTATCCAATAAAACAGCACATAGCACTCGGCATTGTTATACGCTCGTGTGAGCCAACCCTTATCAAGAGAATCTTCTCAGGACTTGCAGACATGAGGGGAGTTGCCTCAAGGTACTTTTCCCCGCAAAAACTACAGCAAATAATACTATTTTTATTAACGTGTTTGTGACATGACGATACTTAATTTTTGAACTTTTGTTTTTTCCTCCACCTCTTCCCAGAGGCACAATTTTTTATTTTCTATCCACATGTGGCTTTTTGTAGTTTTGAATAACACCATCCCTTTTACCATAAAATACACTGGAAAACAAGAAAAAAAAAATTGATGTGATATTGTGGAAAAAAAGTTAATCTGCCATTAATTGTTGAGTTTGTTTTTACAATGTTTATTGTGCAGTAACAGTGACCTGGCAGCATGATTCCCCCAAATCAGTATGATTATGGCGATACCAACCTTGTAAAGTTTTTTTAGTTAAGTGGTAAAAAAAAAATTCTGAAAATTATAAAGGAAAAAAAAGGGTTTGTGTCGCCATTTTCTGACAACCGTGATCTTCCCGTTTTTTTGATGGTGGAGCTGTGGGATGGCTTATTTTCTGCAAAGTGCATTCACACTTTTATTGGTACCATTTTCGGATACATAAGATGTTCTAATCACTTTTTATTGCATTTTTGGGGGGAGGTGCAAGAACTAAAAAATGGCAATCCTGACATTTCATTTTTTTTTTTTTTTTTTTTTTGCTTTACAGCATTTAACTTCTGGGTTTGATAATTTTATATTTTAATAGACCGGATTTTATAGACGCAGCAATATCAATTATTTTTCCAAATTCAATGTTTTTTAACATATTTAATTTTAAACTGGGAAAAGGGGGGTGGTAAAAAATGTTTTATTTCTTTCATATGTAAAAAAAAAAATGACCTTATCTTTTAGTCTTATAAGGGCACTTGAACCTGAAATCTTTTGATTGCGTTTCTATATACTACAATACTTTAGTATTGCAGTCTATAGGAAAAATAATGGGTGTATCAGCAGTACCAAGATAATAACCATGTGGCCACTGCTTCCATGGCACACCCATCACAGGGTCAAAATGCCACGCCACCTGGCTCACTCACCTTTAGGCTATGTGCCCACGTAGCGCTCTTGCAGCATTTTTACGGCCGCAAAAACGCTTGTAAAACCGTCTGCCATGCAAAGAAATGTGAATTCGGATGTGCTGTGCACATAATGCACTGATTAGCCCGCCGAATTCGCATTGCGTTGCAAAACGCAGCATGACCATTTCTACCGCGATTACGCCGCAAATTCGCGGCCATTGAGGAACATTGCAGCAAACCCGCAGGAATATGTGGATTTGCTGCGTTTCAATTAAATTCAATGGCCGTGAATTTGCGGCGTAATCGCGGTGCATGTGGTACCCAGGATGAGGAGCAGACTACAACTCCTCTTCATCTCGACTACCACGCAGTGAAAAAAAGAAATGAAAAAGTTAAAAATAAAAAAAACCTGTATACTCACCTCTCCGGTGGCGATCCTCTCTCCTCGGCGTCTCGCGATGTACTGGCAGGACCTGCGGTGACATCATTTAAACAGCTGATGGTCCCGCGACCGCTGACGTCAGCGGTCAGGTGATGGTCGCGTGACCATCAGCTGACTAAATGACGTCACCGCTGGTCCTGCCAGGACACCGCAGGACGCCAAGGAGAGAGGATCGCCACCGGAGAGGTGAGTATACAGGGTTTTTTTTTTTTTTACTTTTTAATTATTTTTTTTCTATAGATGCAGCATTTAAAGCATCTAAGTTGGTCACACGATATAAATCCATGCCGGTTGCATGGATTTATATTGTGTGACCAACTTGTCAATCACTTTTCCAAGTGATGCTCAAAATCGCTTGGAAAAGCGCTTGAAAAAACGCATGCGAAAACGCTGAAAAAACGCTTCTCTCTGGCAGAAAAAACGCATGTAAATCTGCATGTAAATCTGCATGCGTTTTTTCTGCCAGAGAGAGGCAAAAACGCTCTGCATCAAATCAGCTACATGGGCATTTAGCCTTAATGCTACTGTCAGAAACTTTTAAAGAGGACCTGTCACCAAGACAAAAGTGTCCACTTTTTGCTCTTATTTTATTCCCACTCCTCCTCTGATTTTTCGAGTTTTTTTTTTTACACCGTCATACGGTTCCGGAGATATGGGCCTTTTTTTAGTGCTAATTTTAATAATCTTTCCGTGGGGGTGGGACTTACAGGATTCTCGGGGGCGTGTCTTTTATTGCCCTGTGAGCCTCACCCACTTGGTAAAGACCATAAAAATTAGAACAAAATTATAAGGCCCATATCTTTGGAACCGTATGGAGGATTTAAAAAAAACAAAAACCGGCATACTCAGAGGCGGCAGTGGGAATAAAATAGGAGCAAAAAGTGGACACTTTTGACTTGGTGACAGGCCCTCTTTAACAGCAGCAGATATGAGATAGATAGATGGATGGAAGGATGGATGGATAGATACAGTTATATGAAAAAGTTTGGGCACCCCTATTAATCTTAAGCTTAATGTTTTATAAAAATTGGTGTTTTTGCAACAGCTATTTCAGTTTGATATATGTAATAACTGTTGGACACAATAATGTTTCTGCCTTGAAATGAGGTTTATTGTACTAACACAAAATGTGCAATCTGCATTCAAACAAAATTTGACAGGTGCATAAGTATGGGCACCCTTATCATTTTCTTGTTTTAAATACTCCTACCTGCTTTTTACTGACGTACTAAAGCACTTTTTTGGGTTTTGTAACCTCATTGAGCTTTGAACTTCATAGCCAGGTGTATGCAATGATGAGAAAAGCTACTTAAAGTGGCCACTTGCAAGTTGTTCTCCTGTTTGAATCTCCTCTGAAGAGTGGCATCATGGGCTCCTCAAAACAATTGTCAAATGATCTGAAAACAAAGATTATTCAACATAGTTGTTCAGGGGAAGGATACAAAAAGCTGTCTCAGAGATTTAACCTGTCAGTTTCCACTGTGAGGAACATAGTAAGGAAATGGAAGAACACAGGGACAGTTCTTGTTAAGGCCAGAAGTGGCAGGCAAAGAAAAACATCAGAAAGGCAGAAAAGAAGAATGGTGAGATCAGTCAAGGACAATCCTCAGACCACCTCCAGAGAGCTGCAGCATCAACTTGCTGCAGATGGTGTCACTGTGCATCGGTCAACTATACAACGCACTTTGCACAAGGAGAAGCTGTATGGGAGAGTGATGCGAAAGAAGCCGTTTCTGCAAGCACGCCACAAACTGAGTCGGCTGAGGTATGCAAAAGCACATTTGAGAAGCCAATTTCTTTTTGGAAGAAGGTCCTGTGGACTGATGAAACCAAGATTGAGTTGTTTGGTCATACAAAAAGGCGTTATGCATGGCGGCAAAAAAACACAGCATTCCAAGAAAAACACTTGCTACCCACAGTAAAATTTGGTGGAGGTTTCATCATGCTTTGGGGCTGTGTGGTCAATGCCGGCACTGGGAATCTTGTTAAAGTTGAGGGACGCATGGATTCCACTCAGTATCAGCAGATTCTTGACAATAATGTTCAAGAATCAGTGATAAAGTTGAAGTTACGCAGGGGATGGATCTTTCAGCAAGACAATGATCCAAAACACCGCTCCAAATCTACTCAGGCATTCATGCAGAGGAACAATTACAATGTTCTGGAATGGCCATCCCAGTCCCCAGACCTGAATATCATTGAACATCTGTGGGATCATTTGAAGAGGGCTGTCCATGCTCGGCGACCATCAAACTTAACTGAACTGGAATTGTTTTGTAAAGAGGAATGGTCAAAAATACCTTCATCCAGGATCCAGGAACTAATTAAAAGCTACAAGAAGCGACTAGAGCCTGTTATTTTTGCAAAAGGAGGATTTACTAAATATTAATGTCACTTTTCTGGTGAGGTGCCCATACTTATGCACCTGTCAAATTTTGTTTGAATGCAGATTGCACATTTTCTGTTAGTACAATAAACCTAATTTCAAGGCAGAAACATTACTGTGTCCAACAGTTATTACATATATCAAACTGAAATAGCTGTTGCAAAAACACCAATTTTTATAAAACATTAAGCTTAAGATTAATAGGGGTGCCCAAACTTTTTCATATAACTGTAGATAGATAGATAGATAGATAGATAGATAATAGATGATAGATAATAGATAGATAGATAGATAGATAATAGATAGATAGATAATAGATAGATAATAGTTAGATAGATAGATAGATAGATAGATAGATAGATAGATAGATAGATAATAGATGATAGATCGGAGCATTGCTTGTTATAGCATATTCTGCCATGTTAGCTGCAGCCGGGGCTGTCACAGTGCGGCGAGGAGCCGCTGCACACATGACATGTACAAACTGTTGCCTTTAGGATGCTTGTCTGATTTTCTACAGAGCGAAGGTTGAGTTGAGTCATTTTGCACCCAATTACTTTGCAGTAAATTTGTCGGATGATTCCTGTCGCGCAGTATTGATCCGACATGTCACCTTGAACTTCTTTATTGACACATCAAAGGCAGCGCTGCACAATTTACCACTTCCCAATTATGGCATTTATATGATGTCACAGGCCCGGCTGTCATGTTTAGATGAGAGCTATTTTCCCCCTCTCACCAATCACTTAAGGAGCATTTGCCATTATTCTCTGACCTTTTCTCAGTCAGATGGGGGTTCATAAAATACATTATTAGCAAACGTGTCAGTTTTCATTCTGTCTTATTGTTTCTTTTTCTAATGTGAAATACTATGTTTGCAATACAATCCAATCTTCCAACATCCGGGGTGTATAGTTAAAGGGTGTGCATACTTTTGCAAACAAAATAAAATTACTTTTGCTTCGATAGAATTTTGAATAAAAAAGTAACTTTGTGATAAAATATCCGTTACCATTTTGTGTATACAGCTCCTGTGCTGATCTATGATTACAGACAACAAGCAAACCCTTTGTCTAGTGAGATCTTGCGGTCATGTGTCACTGCCTCCACTTATGTCTGTAATTTAGCCGGACAAGTGAAGAGTAACATTGTCACATAGGTTAGCATAAGAGCTGAATACACAAACGGGTAGGAGATTTTTGATTGAGGCTATTTGCAAAGGAGCAAATTCTGGCAAATTTAGGCATGTCTCAAGCTTGCATAAATACCACCGAAAACTGTGCATTCCCACGCAGTTTTGAGTTTTCCAGGCTTGGCACTGGGAACACAGTGATGTTGGCATAATTATAAGTGGTGCAGAGGATGCAGTTGCACCTGGGCCCCAAAAATGTCCTGTGTACCTAAAGGGAAACCGGTACTGTAAATGATTCCCAGACCACAGGGGCCTTGTTAAAGGTGTTTTTTGGGCTGAAAAGAGAAGTCTTCAGTCACCCTGTGTGAATGCAACCATGCAATTGAATCATGATAGTTTGCAATGAGCGCACTGTCACTATACCTCTGTATTCTCAGTGAATGAGCGATCGCGTGACCACATGTACATGTTTTGCCTCTGGGTAGGAGGAAGATGGAAGCAGCACTGTACAACCTGGTTGGAAAAGTTGGGCACCACCAAAATCTTGCAAAAGAAAAGGCTCCTGTTGGCAGCAGTTTTTGCTGAATTGTTGGAGTAGAAACTCTCCAAAATCATCCTGAAAAACTCAACACTTCTCAAAAATTTGGTTTCTGCTCAGTTTTAGCTCCAAAAACTCAGCAAAAAGACCCAGTGTGTAAATAACCTTAGGGTAAGTGCCCATAATGTCTTTTTTAGGCAGATACATCTGATTCGCCCCCTGGGCCTGTGCTGGGGAACCCGAAACCGGGCCTGTTGTAGGATGCTGGGGGTTGTAGTCTCCGTGTGGCGGTGACCCGGTCCTTGCCCAGGGTGGTCAAACCAGTGGCAGTCTATTGGTATTGTAATTGTCCGACTACGCCACCCGTGGATTGCGGTCAGTGGGGACCGCCGCTGCGCTGCAGACCGCTGAGGCTGATGTTATATGCGCAGCCAAGAATGGGATGACTCCCCACGGGAGAAGTATTGCCTCAGGGCAGCTAATGTGAGAGATGATGGGAGTGATGGTGTGAGCGTCCCAGTACTGATGGTGCTGGTGCGGCGATGAAACACAGAGACGTGGGGCTGCAGTTTCCAATGCTTTACTCACAGTTGTTATTCGTGTCAATCCTGCAGACGATGACCGCCCAAGCCGTGCTGCGTCCACCAGGCAGGGGACTCAACCAACTCCCAGGCAATTCCAGAGCGTGGCACAGGGCTCCCTTCTCTTCCCTTCTCTGGCCGTCCCCACCAGTGACCCACCTTTGTCCAGCTTCCTCGGGCCTTCTGTGGCGAAACCTCTCTCCGGTTTCCCTGACCCTATGTGGTATGCTTTCCTGGTGGATGTAGTGAGGGGTCGCACCAAGATGTGGTCACAACCTCCGGTTTTGGCTGAGGATTAGTCGCCTCCACCAATTTGGGTTCCGGTACCCTGCTCTGCCAACCCTTCACCCTGTATCTCCTGGGCATATGGGGTTCCTTCTGTCCTCGTGTCTCTGGGCCTTTCTCTGTGTTCCTTGCTTCCTTTCTCCTCTGTTCCAGTTCCTTTCTTACTTTCCTTTCCGTTCCTTCTCCTCTCTCTTTCTGCTGTTTCTGGCCTCACTCCAGGCCTGCCTCTGGAGCTGGGCCCAGACTGAGCCACAGCTCCCTGTCAGCCCTCTCTGGCTGAGCTCCTCTCCTCCTCCTGACTGAACTGAACTGAACTCTGTCCTAAGATGGTGCCCGCCTTATATATCTCCTTCTAACACCCGAGCCCAGGTGACTTGCAACCAATGGGCTCCTACCTATGCCCAGAGACCCACCCTTCTCTGCTCCTACACCACTGGGTATTCCACCCCCCGCCCCACTCCAGCCAGGGACAGATGCTGTCGTGCCTGCACTTCTGTCTAGTGGGAGCACCGTTGACCTGTCCCTCGGAAATGGGGTGTGTGTGGTGCATGCAGCTAAACGAGTCCTGGTCCACACTCCATCCTTACCCGGGAGTGGAATATCACACCTCTGGTTTTAGGTGCAATACCCCTGTAGCAGCCGAGCCCTCGGGGTGCTACACATCCTGCATTTATCCTGAAAAGGAGGAGCAAAAACTAACATAGTGCACAGCAATCAATGTGACATTGCTGTGCACATATTCAGTCTTATGTCACTTCTTTTATCCGCTTCAGGTTTTGGAAACATTGCAGCGGTTAAAAAAAGTGACATGTTCATTCTTTGGGCAGATATTTTCTTTGTTCCGTTCCATTAGTCTCTGTTATTTCTCACCCACGGAGTTGGATCCTCAAAGCCTTTGATCCAGAGGAGCAGTTGTAAAGCAGCACAGACAAATAGAGATGGTACAGCAGGGAGTTCCATATGGAACAAGGAAAGCTGTGGGGGCAGAGCAGCTACAGAAGGAGCAAACGGGAAACAAGGAATCTGATGAAACAGACTTGAGGAAATGGCAACAGTCATGACAGGGTTTAAGTTTACAAAGAAACAGGAGACTTAGTAATAAAGAACCGGTGTAACTGAGCTGATTTACATAGGAGGCTTTATGGCAGGATTGGATCAACAAGCTAGCAGAGCTGTTAGTGACGTAGTAGAGCTGAGTTTATGTCAGAGTTTAATGCAGAACAGACAGTTGTCTACGTTTACTCAGCGATATAGCAGAGCTGAGTTTGTCACAGAGTCCAATATAGCAGAGAAAGTGAGTAATATACTAGAGCTGGATTTGTCACAGAGTTCACAATAGAATAGCTGATCTCTGATATAGCAGAGTACCAAGCAGTATAGCACAAAGGAGGAGGTAGTGGTCCTGCTGCTGGGTTGTTGCCCTCCTACGGCCCCCTCCACGTCTCCTGGTGTACTGGCCTGTCTCCTGGTATCTGCTCCATGCTCTAGACACTGTGCTGACAGACACAGCTACCTTTCTTGCCACAGCTCATATTGATGTGCCATCCTGGATGAGCTGCACTACCTGAGCAACTTCTGTGGGTTGTAGACACCGCCTCACGCTACTGTACCTCTAGGGGTGAGAGCAAAGACAAAAGTGACCAAAACAACAGGCAAAAAGGATGAGAACAGAAAAATGGTCTGTGGTCACCACCTGCAGAACCGCTCCTTTATACAGGTTGTCTTAATAATTGCCAATCATTTCTACCATTTGTTCCATTTGCACAACAGCAGGTAAAATTGATTAACAATCAGTGTTGCTTCATAACTGGACAGGTTGATTTCACAGAAGTGTGATTGACTTGGAATTACATTGTGTTGTTTAAGTGTTCCCTTTATTTTTTTTGAGCAGTGTATATATATATATATATATATATATATATATATATATATATTGTGGTAGGACGACTCGCTCGACCGCTTCTTGAAGTAGACTCAGGAACCGGGTTTTCTCTGCAGGCTTTAATATATGGCATAAAGCCCTGCAACTCCAGCAAAAATAAACACTGCCTTACTGGCAAAATAAAAGATAAACTGTAGCCCAGTCCATATATGTGTGTGCGGTTCACCCACACAGGTTATGTCCAGCCTTCAGCTCTGCCTTGAGCTATGGCTGTCCAGTGTGGATACCTTGCCTCTCCAAACACAACACAGAGAAAAAAAAACAGGACCGAGCATTTAAAGTTTGCTCAGCCACACCTTGAGGGGGAGGTATCGAGAATAACGTCCCTCCCATCTCTAAGTCATTCCCATAAAACCACGCCCTTTAAAAGAGCAAACTCCCAGCACATAACATGCTGGCAGAAATTCAGTAGGTCTTAATTCACACAGGAGAGCACACATACCTCCCGTCGCATATAATACCAGTGACTCTGTCACTATATAGTGTTTAGTATACAATTCCACATGTGTTAATTCATATATATATACAGTTAGGTCCATATATATTTGGACAGAGACAACATTTTTCTACTTTTGGTTCTAGACATTACCACAATGAATTTTAAATAAAACAATTCAGATGCAGTTGAAGTTAAGACTTTCAGCTTTAATTTGAGGGTCTCCACATTAAAATTGGATGAAGGGTTTAGGAGTTTCAGCTCCTTAACATGTGCCACCCTGTTTTTAAAGGGACCAAAAGTAATTGGACAATAGACTCCAAGGCTATTTCATGGACAGGTGTGGGCAATCCCTTCATTATGTCATTCTCAATTAGGCAGATAAAAGGCCTGGAGTTGATTTGAGGTGTGGTGCTTGCATTTGGAAGGTTTTGCTGTGAAGTAAACATGTGGTCAAAGGAGCTCTCCATGCAGGTGAAACAAGCCCTCCTTAAGCTGCTAAAACAGAAAAAACCCATCCGAGAAATTGCTACAATATTAGGAGTGGCAAAATCTACAGTTTGGTACATCCTGAGAAAGAAAGAAAGCACTGGTGAACTCATCAATGCAAAAAGACCTGGGCGCCCACGGAAGACAACAGTGGTGGATGATCGCAGAATAATCTCCATGGTGAAGAGAAACCCCTTCACATCAGCCAACCAAGTGAACAACACTCTCCAGGAGGTAGGCGTATCAATATCCAAATCTACCATAAAGAGAAGACTGCATGAAAGTAAATACAGAGGGTTCACTGCACGGTGCAAGCCACTCATAAGCATCAAAAAGAAAAAGGCTAGACTGGACTTTGCTAAAAACATCCAAAAAAGCCAGCACACTTCTGGAAGAACATTCTTTGGACAGATGAAACCAAGATCAACCTCTACCAGAATGATGGAAAGAGAAAAGTATGGCAAAGGCGTGGTACAGCTCATGATCCAAAGCATACCACATCATCTGTAAAACACGGCGGAGGCAGTGTGATGGCTTGGGCATGCATGGCTGCCAGTGGCACTGGGTCACTAGTGTTTATTGATGATGTGACACAGGACAGAAGCAGCCGAATGAATTCTGATGTCTTCAGAGCAATACTGTGTGCTCAGATCCAGCCAAATGCAGCCAAACTGATCGGTTGTCGTTTCATACTACAGATGGACAATGACCCAAAACATAAAGCCAAATCAACCCAGGAGTTTATTAAAGCAAAGAAGTGGAATATTCTTGAATGGCCAAGTCAGTCACCTAATCTCAACCCAATTGAGCATGCATTTCACTTGTTAAAGACTAAACTTCAGACAGAAAGGCCCACAAACAAACAGCAACTGAAAACCACCGCAGTGAAGGCCTGGCAGAGCATCAAAAAGGAGGAAACACAGCGTCTGGTGATGTCCATGAGTTTAAGACTTCAGGCAGCCATTGCCAACAAAGGGTTTTCAACCAAGTACTAGAAATGAACATTTTATTTACAATTATTTAATCTGTCCAATTACTTTTGGTCCCTTTAAAAACAGGGTGTCACATGTTAAGGAGCTGAAACTCCTAAACCCTTCATCCAATTTTAATGTGGATACCCTCAAATGAAAGCTGAAAGTCTTAACTTCAACTGCATCTGAATTGTTTTGTTTAAAATTCATTGTGGTAATGTCTAGAACCAAAATTAGAAAAATGTTGTCTCTGTCCAAATATATATGGACCTAACTGTATATATATATATATATATGACGCGCCCCTGGGCCTGTGTCGCGCTGCGTTGCGCACGCGGGAGCTTACCCGGAGCCGGATCTGTTGAGGGTTGTAGTCTCGTGGCGGTGACCCGGTCCGTGCCCAGGGTGTCAAACTAAGTGGCAGTCTATGGCAGTAGATGTTAACTTGGATGTCGACTACGCCACCCGTTGAGTGCGGCTTTGCAGCCGCCGCTGCAGAACAGTCCGCTGAGGCCGGTGGTATGGGTGCAGCGATGATGTTATAACCCCCAGCGGGAGGGGTATGGCCTCAGGGCAGCAGGTGAAGATGATGGGGGTTGTGACGGTGCAGTAAGAAGAGTCAGAGTCAGGAGATGCAGTTTCAGGGTTTTTACTCACGGGTGTTCTCTCAGTCACTCTGGCCTTGAGTGACCACCCGAGCCGTGCTGCGTCCACCAGGTCCTGGACTCGGCTAACCCCCAGGCAGTTCCGGAGCGTGGTCCTGAGCTCCCTTCTCTCTCTCTGTCTCTGGCCGTTCCCACCAGGGATCCACCTTTGGCCGGCTCCCTCGGGTCTCTTGGTGGTCAAACCTCCTCTGGGTTCCCTGACCCTATACTTGGTGTGCCTTTCTGGTGGATTTGGTGAGGGTCGTGGCAAATCTTGACCACGACCTCCGGTTCCTGGCTGAGGATAAGTGGCCTCCACCAGTTCGGGTTCCGGTACCCGTGTCCGCCAACCCTTCACCCCTTTTTGGTCTGATTCTGGGTTCTTAGGGTTCCCTCTGGTCTTCCACTCTGGGCCTTTCTTTCTCCTCTCTCCTCCGCAGGCTTGGCTCTGGAGCTGGGCCCAGCCGGAGCCACAGCTACCTGTCAGCCCTCCTGGTTGAACTCTTCCTAAAGACTCCCTCAGCTCTCCCTGTCCTAAGATGGTGCCCACCATATATACTCCCTCTATGTGTGAGCCCAGGTGACCAGCACCCAATGAGCTCCTAGCTTAACCCAGAGTACTCCCCCTATCTGCCCCTACACTACTGGGATGTTCCACCCCCCTCCCACTCCAGCCAGGGACAGACACTGTCGTACCTGCACATTTACTTGGTGGGAGTACCGTAGTTCTGTCCCCCGGAAATGGGATGTATGTAGTGCATGCAGCCTACTGAGCTCAGTCCCACACTCCATCCTTACCCGGGAGTGGAATACCACACCTCTGGGTCGAGGTGCAATACCCCTGTAGCAGCCGAGTCCTCAGGGTGCCACATTCCCCCCTGGTAAATCACAGCACGTCCTCGGGCTGTAAAAGAATAAAATATCCAAAAACATACAATTTTTTTTCAAAACATACAAGAACATATCAAACATTAAACATTATCAGATTTAAACAAGATAAACTTTTTCTTTCATATAAAACTCTTTCATAATAATGTTCTTTGAGTTACTGGCCACTGTGCGCTTGTGACCAGGTAGAAGTGCAACAGTCAGTTCAAGAACAACAGTTTCCTATAAAACCAGTAGGGGGCGCCTTAGAAAGCGCAACTATATACAAGGGAAGGTGGCCGCTCTCAGTCCTCGGCCAGTGGGGAAAAGGAATGGCTGTTCACAGTCCTCAGCCTGTTAAGGGATAGGGGACACACGGGTTTAAGTTCACACTTGTCCCAACGGGGAACATATTTAAATTAGCAGCAGTTCTTATACCCTTACGGGTAACTATGTACAGTTCTTTTTTACCGTACTCTAATAACGGCGTCCTCCTGATGCTTCCTCCCTGTATTCTTCAGACCCGTCCGGGTCCTCTTGCTCCTCCTGACACCTCAGCTCTTCCTCCGTCAACCGGTGTACATGAAGGGCATAGGGTCCTTTGGCACATTGGTGCCGGGTAAAGGTGACCTCATCACCCAGGTATAGGTCACGACCTCTGTGTCCCTCCGGCAGGTGGGACTCGACATCCCTGCGGGTCACGAAGACGTCGCCAGGGGTGCGGTGATCCCGGATGAAGCCCCAACCGTGCTGCAGTTGGAATTTAATTACAGTCCCGGTGGCACGGGGACCGTGGGCTGCACGGGGGTTCCGTCGGGTCCGGCTCTTCTGTTCTGCACTCCTCACTTGCAGCCGCTCCTCGCGGACCCGCCTCTCTCGTCGTTCCCGGTCGAAAACCTCTAATTGCTGCCGGCAGCACTCTGCTCGCTGGGCTGCGGCCGCCCGGGTCTCTTGAGTGAACCCGATGAGGTCTCCTCCAGTGGGGTCCCACGCAAACTGCGCTTCCTCCAGCGAGAGTGGGGTGATCTTGGCGGGCGCCGGAGCCGGGATCAGGGGCTCATCCAGGGGTCTTTCTTTCCGGAGTCGGGGATGGTAGTACTCCGGTGACCACTCAAAGGGCTGCCCATCCGGGCAAATATGCTGGGTTAACAAGTCTTCACCCAGGTGCGGCACTGTGGAGGTTGAGGGCGCGGTGGTGGTAGCGGCGCCCGGGTTCACCAGGCCTTGCGACCAGGCCTGGGGCACCCTGAAGGTGAAGGGCACCGTGAAGACGGCGGCGCCCGGGTGTACTTGACTTTGCGACCAGGCCGGTGGCTCGGTAGAGGGCGCTGTTGGTACTGCGGCGCCCGGGGGTACTCGGCCCTGCGACCAGGCCGGTGGCGTCTCCTGCTTGGCCGCGCTCAGGGTTGAGGCGCGTGACGTCACAAGAGGCGTGGCCGCGGCTCCTGCTTGAGGCCTAGTCTGGAGCGGTAGCGGTGCGGCAACGGGCACGATCGGTGGGATTTCGGGCTCTGCGACGGGGAGCGGGACTAGGCTTACGGTGGCTGGGCTTGGGGTAGTGACGTCCCCTTTACTTGCCTCCGTCTCTTCAGCTCCCTCTGCGGCGTCGTCTCCGGCCTCCGTCCCTTCTGCATCCTCTTCAGGGGCAGGCGTGCTCCTCGTTGCGGGTGGTGTGCTTCGCTGGCGGGTTCCAGCCTGCTGGGCCATCTCCCTGCTCCACTCCGTCAGCGTTTCTCGCTGCACCTGGGCCATCCTCCGTGCGAGGCCCTCCAGCGCGGTCTGTGCACGCTCCCGGTCTCGGGGGAGCTGTGCCAGGATCTCCACCAGGTCTAGTGGGGTGGTAGCTTGCAACAGGCTCCTGACCACAGGGTCGGTGCTGCCTGACTCTCCCTCCATCTCCGGGTACGGCTTCTCCAGACTCCTCCAGGCTGCACCCATCTTCTCTGTTTTGTTCTGTATCCGCCCCCATTGAGGGCGGTCCTGGGACAACTTGGTGATTGTCAGTTCCAGGGGCAGACCCCCCACGCTGATGGACATCTCAATCATTGCAGTCTCTGCTGGTGGGGGCGGTCTTCGTTTTTGGCGCCATTCTTGGTCCTGGCCCACGATGGGAGGTGGCCTCTTGCCACCCTCTGGCACGCCCATAATGGCGTCCGCTCTGCCAGGGCGGGAAATCTTCCCAAATGGCGGGAAACTCTGTGGATGGTGGAAAAAGACTGCAGATGGCGGGCAACCGGCGGGAAACGACTCCGAACGACGTCCGATGGCGGGGACCCTCCGGAATTGGCGGGAGACTTCTTTTTACGGTAAATATGAACTTTTTCTTCAGGCACGCAGTACCCGGTGGTTGCGGGCACGTTATCCTGCCGACTACGCCAAAGTTGACGCGCCCCTGGGCCTGTGTCGCGCTGCGTTGCGCACGCGGGAGCTTACCCGGAGCCGGATCTGTTGAGGGTTGTAGTCTCGTGGCGGTGACCCGGTCCGTGCCCAGGGTGTCAAACTAAGTGGCAGTCTATGGCAGTAGATGTTAACTTGGATGTCGACTACGCCACCCGTTGAGTGCGGCTTTGCAGCCGCTGCTGCAGAACAGTCCGCTGAGGCCGGTGGTATGGGTGCAGCGATGATGTTATAACCCCCAACGGGAGGGGTATGGCCTCAGGGCAGCAGGTGAAGATGATGGGGGTTGTGACGGTGCAGTAAGAAGAGTCAGAGTCAGGAGATGCAGTTTCAGGGTTTTTACTCACGGGTGTTCTCTCAGTCACTCTGGCCTTGAGTGACCACCCGAGCCGTGCTGCGTCCACCAGGTCCTGGACTCGGCTAACCCCCAGGCAGTTCCGGAGCGTGGTCCTGAGCTCCCTTCTCTCTCTCTGTCTCTGGCCGTTCCCACCAGGGATCCACCTTTGGCCGGCTCCCTCGGGTCTCTTGGTGGTCAAACCTCCTCTGGGTTCCCTGACCCTATACTTGGTGTGCCTTTCTGGTGGATTTGGTGAGGGTCGTGGCAAATCTTGACCACGACCTCCGGTTCCTGGCTGAGGATAAGTGGCCTCCACCAGTTCGGGTTCCGGTACCCGTGTCCGCCAACCCTTCACCCCTTTTTGGTCTGATTCTGGGTTCTTAGGGTTCCCTCTGGTCTTCCACTCTGGGCCTTTCTTTCTCCTCTCTCCTCCACAGGCTTGGCTCTGGAGCTGGGCCCAGCCGGAGCCACAGCTCCCTGTCAGCCCTCCTGGCTGAACTCTTCCTAAAGACTCCCTCAGCTCTCCCTGTCCTAAGATGGTGCCCACCATATATACTCCCTTTATGTGTGAGCCCAGGTGACCAGCACCCAGTGAGCTCCTAGCTTAACCCAGAGTACTCCCCCTATCTGCCCCTACACTACTGGGATGTTCCACCCCCCTCCCACTCCAGCCAGGGACAGACGCTGTCGTACCTGCACATTTACTTGGTGGGAGTACCGTAGTTCTGTCCCCCGGAAATGGGATGTATGTAGTGCATGCAGCCTACTGAGCTCAGTCCCACACTCCATCCTTACCCGGGAGTGGAATACCACACCCCTGGGTCGAGGTGCAATACCCCTGTAGCAGCCGAGTCCTCAGGGTGCCACATATATATATATATATATATATATACTTATATATATATATATATATATATATATATATATATATACTGTCTAGATCTTTGGATATTAAAATAAAAATAAATATTAAAAATAAATTAAAAATAAATATCTTTGGAAATTAAAATAAAAACTTCCGAGTTTTAGAGTAAACTTTGTTTTAGAGTAAAACCAACATAAAAAAAATAATCAAGGATCAATCTATGTTTCATCATGAATACTGGACAAAAATCTCAAAGTTTTACAGACTGCTGTGAATTTAATGTTGTCCACCCTGGTTAGAGCATGTCTATAGGCACCAGTCTCTTTCCATACAGTGAGGGCACTCTAGTGTGCGTTGCTCCATTTTATTATACTGGTGATTGAAATGTATTGTGTACATGTATATATGTCAGATATAGTCTAGCTGCAATTCAATATGTTTTTTTTCCTGCAAGCCCCATCTGTGTGACCCAGCCAAGATCAACTAAGAGGTCTACAGAAAACAATGGTGTCAACAGCACATACAATTATACAAGCATGTTCTTCAGGCACTGACTTGTGAAATTATTTCATGAAGACGCCCATCAGTCAAATATTCCTATCCCCGATATGCAAAGACACAACATGCGCAAGGTTAAATCTTTGTCTAGTTAAACACGGCATAGTGAAAGGGAGGAATTCCTGCCACTACCCGGTCTTGCAAAGGTGAAATGGAGACGTGTTTGACCTCAGAGCTTCGACTGCAATGTATAAGTTAAATTAGTCTGAAGTTGTCTTGTGTCTTCAGCGTGAAGGTGCGCGCGGCAAGTGCTTGTCTTAAATCTGTCACTCCAAGGTCAATGGTAAGTATTCACAAAGTCAAGAACAATCCACGTTTTGTACAATAGCAGTTTACTTCACTTCTACCTGTAAATATATCTTTCCCTCTTTCACTTGGTGACAGGGCTTGTCTCTCAGAAGAAAACAAACAGCGGCTCTGACCTGTGTGATAAATTACACTCTTCTGTGGAGAGAACATTTTGGGCGCAAAGAGGTAAAATACAATGTAATAAACTTAAAGAAGTATTCCCATAATCAGAAGGCCACATTAATGGGAGTTCTCATAGGTTTTTCATTGTTTAAGCAGAAAGATGACCTGACCATGACTAGAGAACCACACTTTTAAGATATTAGCACGTTCCCACCAATGGACTATAGAGTTATTTATTTATTGTACTATGGAAAAGATGTTATGCATTTGTCATGGCTCCAATACCTATTTTGACATATTCGTCTCTGCAGTATCCTGTCTCCACACTTGGATCTGCTGTTCTAAGGTGCTTTTTTACACACTCGGCCCAGCTGTAAAGGTACCTGTTTGCTTACCCAGCTCTGTTGTCCCAAGGTGCTGTCCACACATTCAGCTATCAAGGTACCTGATTAGACATTCAGCTCCTCTGTTCCATGTGTCCAGCATATCCAGCTCCATTTTTCCACACCGCTCCAGGTGCTGACTTACCAATCTAGCCCTGCTGTTCCACGTGCCCTCCGGTGTATCCAGCTCCACTGTATATCACTGCATCAACGTCTCTGGTCTGAGTTGTTCATCAAGACCTTCGGCTTAGCAAATGCAGCTCACCAAATTAGCCCTAACAGAAGACTGACCTTTTAAGCCTGGCTTACAAAGGTTGTCCGGTCCAAATCGATAAGACTGCAGTCACTCTGTGTGACTGCAGACTTAAGAATCCTCCCAGGGCACGCACTGTGTGCTGCGAGAATTCATCAGTTTCTGAGCGTTATGCATACTCCTGGCAAGTCTAGTGGGCGTGGGCTCGCTCTGTAAGTCATGTACCAGGGGGTGTGCTTCAGGATACGGCGGAGTTACGGATGAAGAAAACCGACTCTTACACAGTTCATTCTCAAGAACAACTATTTTAACCAGACAATAGAAAACATTCAGAACATTCCGCATACATTTGCCAAACGACTGAAACCTCTGTGCTATACAGCGTGGCACTTCAGAGATGTGTATTTACTCTTTTCTCTACAAATTTGCCTATTAGTGTGCCTGTCTAAACCGACCCGCTATTACCGACTTACACCCTGGGAATTGGGTTAAAGGGAATCTGTCACCACTTTGGAGTTATCAGACCTCTACTATGGCCAAACAGGGTATAGAAAAGTAAATCTATACATACCTGTATGGCCCATAGTGGAGGTTTGATTGCAGAGAAAAGCACTTTATTCAATTCTATTTTGTACAGGCTTGGCGCCCGGGGAATGCCAAGCAATCCCCACCTATGTGCTTATTATTCCTCCAAATCCCCGCCTATATGCTTAATTATGATATTCCCCCCTCCCCTGCACGTCAGCCTGTACAAAATAGAATTGATTAAAGCATTTTTCTCTGCAATCAGACCTTTACTATTGGCCATACAGGTATGTATATGTATAATTTTCTATAACCTGTATGCCCATAGTAGAGATCTGATGACTCCAAAGTGGTGACAGGTTCCCTTTAATTGTATGAGTGCAACGTAGAGAGTAGCCTGATGTACAGCAGCGGAATTTACAAACTTAACCACGTTTTCCTGTATTTTCCCAACCAAATCTCCCTTGCCCTTCCCGTAATGTCTTCAGTGAACTCAGAGGAATAGTCCGTCCTTAACCACATAGAAAATACCACAAAAATTACTGTGGCGGCCGTGAGTGAAGTCGATTGCAGTTAAATAACTGTCAAATCATATAATGCTCTGCAGATACTGTCTCCTGTAACAGAATGAAGTTCAAGTTTTGGTCCGGAGTCCGTTTTGTGCCGCTTCGGCACCTGATAGTGGATTTGGATTTTCAGTTATTAAACAGAAAACGTGGCAGCTGATCCATAAGTCCTGGATGCTGAAGATACCAATAAACGTATTTTACATTAGTCAATTTGCCTAACTAACTAACTACAGGCTATATCTCAGCCTCAGATATTTTTGCCCCAAAATGTTATGTGATGCATGCAGTTACTCACTGCAGGGCCCCTCCAACTGGTGAGCAGTGGCTTGAGTCCTCAGCGGCGTCCTTCACCTCTCACTGTGGGTCTTGGCCTTTATCATCTTTTAACACTGTTCCTGACAGAAATCTCCTCAAATCTGGACAGGTTCTGTTCACGAACAAGTTCAGCTCCAATATGCCTCTTCTCTGCTGTCTGTGGGATGCTCCCAGACGCAGATGATGCTGGACCCTTTCCCAGCAGGTCCTTTCACTGTTTAGGACATCAGACTGCACACAAGATGTCCACACTTTCTCTTTGTGTCTCTCATGAGTCAGACTGTAACCCCTCCTTTGACACTTCTATATGCCTTACACAGTCTTTCAACAATACTTAGGCAACAACGACATCTTGTGGCCGGATAATAACATCATTGTAAAGAAGCAAAATCTATTTACAACAAGTACAGTGTTACACTGTTATCAATACAGGTATACACAACTATATCACCCGGATGGATTGACACACACATCTCACAGCTCCATACACTGGAATTGACTGAGGCCGTGCCCCGTCTAGTGACGGGGCCGTCCAGTGGGCATGGTCAACTAGATGGGGCGGCCTTGCTACATACAAGTGTATCAAGCGAGTCTGCGCCCACTGGCTGGGAGTATATACAACTCATACATTCCCTCCGTTCCCAGCTCAGAAATAATTTATACATACCCTCTGGTCCCGGGTCTCATACCGGCGAATCCCAACAGTGCACAGTGTCTGTGCTAGGGGGATTCATTAGTCTGCAGTCACACAAAGTGACTGCAGACTTAACGATTTGGACCGGACAACCCCTTTAAGCCAGGCTTAAAAGGTCAGTCTTCTGTTAGGGCTAATTTGGTGAGCTGCATTTGACGCGCCCCCTGGGCCATGTTGGGCAGCGTTGCGCATGCGGGGAATACCCGGAGCCGGATCTGATAGGGGTAGTAGTCCTCGTGGCGGTGACCCGGTCCGTGCCCAGGGTGTCAAACCAAGTGGCAGAACTAGAATAAGATGTTATAGAGTTCGACTACGCCACCCGTTGAATGCGGTTATGAAACCGCCGCTGCAGGGCAGACCGCTGAGGCCGGTGGTACGGTTGTGCAGCGTGGATAGTATAACCCCCAACGGGAGGGGTATGGCCTCAGGGCAGCGGACGTGGATGATGGGGATAGCAGAATTGCACGCGGGCACCAGGAACCACTCAGAGACGGTGCGGTGTAGTTCAGGGTCTTTACTGGTGGCAAAGGTAGACCCTCCCGGGAGTACTGGCTAGCGATCGGGGCCTGGTCAGTCTGTGAGCAGATAGGATCTCCCCTGGCCAGGCGGAGTTGTAGGCCTCCCCAACTATTGTACTCTTCCTGGCTACCTTGGTAGAAGCGGGTAGAAGTAGCCCACGTCCCTGAGTGTACCGTGTGGTGCTCACCCGTATGGCCGGTGACTCGGGGCCTTCTGGTAGCCTCCGCTCCACGCCGGCGGTGCTGGTCCCTTGCGTGTGACCGTGCCTTCGGGTTTCTTGGCCAGAGGACCTGAAATCCCCTGCCGGTCGGTTTCTGCTGCTGGGTATGGATCAGTCCCCACAGCCTCGGACTCCGTGTCCGGTGAGATCTCTTCAGTCAGGATGAGCTCAACAGCTTCCAATCTCTGACCCCTTTTATCACTGCTCCCACAGAGCTCCTGATCTTGCTTTCCCTGTATCTGCTCCACTCCAGACCAGACTGTGTCTCTGTCTGGGACTCCTCTTCTTCCCCTTAACCCTGCCTCAGCCCCCAGTTTTTATAGGGGAAGTTCTTCCCCTCCCAGGACTGGGCAGGAGGTGTGGCATGCTTAGGGCACCTGACCAGGAGACCTCCCACCTGCTCTCAGACGTAATATTGCTATTACTGTGGTAACCAGACCCCTGGGGTTCCACACATTTGCTAAGCCGAAGGTCTTGATGAACAGCTCAGACCAGAGAAGTTGATGCAATGAAATACAGCAGAGCTGGATACACCAGAGGGTAAGTGGAACAGAAGTACTAGATTGGTAAGTCAGCACCTGGAGCAGTATGGAAAAGTGGCTCTGGATATGTTGGACACATGGAACAGGATGGAACAGAGGAGCTAAATATGTAAACAGGTACCTTGATACCGATGAGCTGAATGTGCAGACAGCACCTTGGGAGTCGGGACAACAGAGCTGGGTATGCAAACAGGTAGCTTGATGCAGATGGGCCGAGTGTGCAAAAAGCACCTTAGAACAGAAGAGCCAAGAGTGGAGACAGGATACTGCAGAGACGAATATGTCAAGATACAGTTAGGTCCATATATATTTGGACAGAGACAACATTTTTCTAATTTTGGCTCTAGACATTACCACAATGAATTTTAAACAAAACAGTTCAGATGCAGTTGAAGTTCAGACTTTCAGCTTTCTTTTGAGGGTATCCACATTAAAATTAGATGAAGGGTTTAGGAGTTTCAGCTCCTTAACATGTGCCACCCTGTTTTTAAAGGGACTAAAAGTAATTGGATAGATTAATTAATTGTAAATAAAATGTTCATTTCTAGTACTTGGTTGAAAACCCTTTGTTGGCAATGACTGCCTGAAGACTTGAACTCATGGACATCACCAGACGCTGTGTTTCCTCCTTTTTGATGCTCTGCCAGGCCTTCACTGCGGTGGTTCTCAGTTGCTGTTTGTTTGTGGGCCTTCCTGTCTGAAGTTTAGTCTTTAACAAGTGAAATGCATGCTCAATTGGGTTGAGATCAGGTGACTGACTTGGCCATTCAAGAATATTCCACTTCTTTGCTTGTCCATCTGTAGTATGAAACGACGACCAATCAGTTTGGCTGCATTTGGCTGGATCTGAGCACACAGTATGGCTCTGAATACATCAGAATTCATTCGGCTGCTTCTGTCCTGTGTCACATCATCAATAAACACTAGTGACCCAGTGCCACTGGCAGTCATGCATGCCCAAGCCATCACACTGCCTTTGCCGTGTTTTACAGATGATGTGGTATGCTTTGGATCATGAGTAGAGATGAGCGTTGTTCTACTCGAACTGTTTGCCAATCTCAAATTCGAGCTGTTTTGGGCGGTGTTCGAGCCGGTCGGCGAACACGAACAATTTGAGAAAAATTCGGCTGTTCGAGGTTATGTTCGATAACTGTTCGTGCACCAAAATCATAACTGGATTTTTTCTCAGTAATGATGAAAATTAATGTTAATACGCAGTTTGAGTGTACAGCGGGGCGGGGGGAGGGGCAGGGGATGGATCTCTGCAGGAACAATGAAGATCTCCATTTTTTTTTCTCTTTCCCGCATTTGCAGTGGGGAGGTGCAATTTGTCAGCCTATCAGCAGCGCACACACGGAGCGAAGTGCTTTTTTTCACACAAGCAAGGGCATGTGTGATTGGCAGTGTATGTCACATGTCCTTGCCCTATAAGACCAAGCCATTTTCCCCGTCGCCACCATTTTCTCACTGCTGCAGCTGCGTGTTAGACGGCACCGCTGTTGCTGTGTGTGCTATACCTTGTTAATTTCAAGCCAATTTTCGCACAAATATACAGATAGCTTGGGAGTAGGGAATAGTTGTGATTGCAGTCCTTTTAAGGACTAGGTTACAGCATTTCCTACGACTTTTATCAGGGAGGTCTGTGCTCTTAAATAGATAGGTTGTGGGAGTAAAGACTAATTGTAATTGGAGTCCTTTTCAGGACTAGGTTACATGAGTTCCTATCAGTTTTTGCCAGGCAGGTCTGTGCCAGTGATGTGCAAGTTTTTTTCACAGCATTTGGCTGAATCTAGCAAAGCTAATCCTTTTTGGCCTATTGCAGAGTGTGTTAGTCAGTGGAGTAGCCTATCTGTGTTGCAAGATATAACACCTGTGTATAGAATACCAATTTTTTTACTGCACCTAGTGAAGTAAAATCTTTTGGGCATAGCATCATTCTATTAGTCCATCTATACTGACCTCCATCAGGTTGCAAACTGAATATAATTTTTTTTTGCATCTAGCTCTGAAAAAATATTTGGGCTTCTAGCGGTGTGTGGGACTTGGTCTATTAGTCCATCTATACTAACCTCCATCAGGTTGCAAATTAAAAATATTTTTTTTCTGCATCTACCTCTGAAAAAATATTTGGGCTTCTAGCAGTGTGTGGGACTTGGTCTATTAGTCCATCTATACTGACCTCCATCAGGTTGCAAATTAAAAATAATTTTTTTCTGCATCTAGCTCTGAAAAAATATTTGGGCTTCTAGCGGTGTGTGGGACTTGGTCTATTAGTCCATCTATACTGACCTCCATCAGGTTGCAAATTAAAAATAATTTTTTTCTGCATCTAGCTCTGAAAAAATATTTGGGCTTCTAGCAGTGTGTGGGACTTGGTCTATTAGTCCATCTATACTGACCTCCATCAGGTTGCAAATTAAAAATAATTTTTTTCTTCATTTATCTCTGAAAAAATATTTGGGCTTCTAGCAGCGTGTGGGACTTGTTCTATTAGTCCATCTATACTGACCTCCATCAGGTTGCAAATTAAAAATAATTTTTTTCTGCATCTAGCTCTGAAAAAATATTTGGGCTTCTAGCAGTGTGTGGGACTTGGTCTATTAGTCCATCTATACTGACCTCCATCAGGTTGCAAATTAAAAATAATTTTTTTCTGCATCTAGCTCTGAAAAAATATTTGGGCTTCTAGCAGTGTGTGGGACTTGGTCTATTAGTCCATCTATACTGACCTCCATCAGGTTGCAAATTGAATAAAAAAATTTTCTGCATCTAGCTCTGAAAAAATATTTGGGCTTCTAGCGGTGTGTGGGACTTGGTCTATTAGTCCATCTATACTGACCTCCATCAGGTTGCAAATTAAAAATATTTTTTTTCTGCATCTAACCCAGCCAATAGTTTTGGCCTAATACCACAGTTTGGCCACTCAGCTCTGCTCGGTTACCATCCATTGTTTTTTTGTGCAAACAACTCCAGAGTTGTGAATTAGTTAACCACCAAAATGAGTGGAAAAAGACCTGCTGCTGGTGGAAAGGGGAATAGGCGTGTTGGGAAGGGGAAAAAAGGTTGTGTCCGTGGGGTAGGTGCAGAAGAAAGACCATCTTCCAGCCAAACTAAAATGTCTACTTCTTTTAGCGGACAATGTGATAAGATCCCTTTCTTACGGCCACGCCAATCGCTACAAATTCCAGATGAGGCACAAAAACAGCAGGTGCTTCAACGGATATCAAGTGCTCCTTTAAGTGGGCTCTCCTCCACATCAACTTCAACATCACAAATACTCCAGTCCTCAAAGGTGTCACCCAAATCGCACTTGCTTCCTCACAGCTCCCAAATCTCCAGCTGCCCGTCTGAGTGTGAGGTAGAACAGATGGTTGAGTCTGCAGAGCTGTTTACTCATACTATAGCCTGGGAATCAGAGGTCGACTCCAGCGCTTCTGTGAATCCAGACGAGGAAATGATCTGCACTGATGCCCAGAATCTTTATGAGTCGGATCCAGGACCAGACGCAGAAGGTTCTGACCATAATGTAGACCCTCATTCCCAAACTGTAACTCCTGTTGGTGGAGACAATGAGGAAGACGATGATAAGACTCAAATACCTGATTGGAGCGACAACTTTAGTTTTTTGTCAGGGCAGGAACAGGTTGGCTCTGAGGACGACGGGTGTGATAACGCACAGGGTGATGATGATGTCGGAGATCCCACTTACTGTCAACCCACAGTCAGCCAAGAGATGAGGTCAGCAGAGGAGGTGGAGGAAGATGCTAGTGACGACGAGGTCAGGTTGCGCCTTCCTGGACAGAGACGTAGTACTGGAAGCACGTCAACAACTGCATCCTCAAACACAACTCTGCCTCTCACCACAAGTCGTGGTGGCTCTTCAGGTCGCATGGGTGCTAAGCCTTGCATAGCCTGGGCATTTTTTCAGATCGATAAAGATGACCCAACTCGTGTTATCTGTAACATTTGTCAGCAAAAGCTAAGTAGAGGCCAAAAAATACATAGTTTGAGTACTTCATGCATGAACCGGCACATGGACATGAAGCATAAGTTGCAGTGGGAAGCTCAGTGTGCTACAATGCGGCCTAGCCGGCCGGGCCAATCACCGTCTGCCATATCTTGTGCATCCGCGGCCTCTTCATCCTCTGTGACTGGGGGGACAGCAGTCACACCTGTTTTGGGGCGCAGACCTGCCACCTCTTTACCCGCAACAGCCAGCGTGATTGGCAGGTCATCATTTTCTTTGGAGGTGGTAACACCAGCTGGTGTTGAGCGCTGTCCGACATCGATAGCACCACCTTTGGATCAAGGCAACCTAACATGTCCGCCTGCATCTTCCTCACAGACCGGCAGTTTGCCGGGGACACCCTTATCAACCCCGTCTAAGCACAATAGCCAGCCCTCGGTCCCTCAGATGTGGACAAGTAAAAGACCATTTCCTCCTAGCCATGAGAAAGCTAAGAGGTTGAATTTCACCATCTGCAAGCTCTTGGCTACAGAAATGCTGCCTTTCCGCCTGGTGGACACAGAGGATTTTCGAGACCTTATGTCCGTCGCAGTGCCCCAGTACCAGATGCCCAGTCGGCACTACTTCTCAAAGAAAGGTGTGCCTGCGCTCCACCAGCATGTCGCACACAACATCACCGCTTCTTTGAGAAACTCTGTGTGTGACAGGGTGCATTTCACCACAGACACTTGGACGAGTAGGCATGGACAAGGGCGTTACATGTCGCTGACTGGGCACTGGGTAACTATGGTGACAGCAGGACAAGGGGCTGCTGTCCAAGTCTTGCCGTCCCCACGAGTTGTGCGTCAATCCTCTTTATGTCAAAGTTCCTCCACTGCTTCTGCCTCCTCAACCTCCTCTCGGTCTTCCACCTGCACCCAAAGCCTGTCTGGTCATGCCACAAGCTTTCTAACTGCGCAGAAGGGATCCTGCACACCTCCTTACTATGCTGGCAGTAGGGCTCAACGTCATCAGGCGGTTTTTACATTGAAATGTCTGGGAAATGTGAGTCACACAGCTGAGGAGTTGTGGTCAGCTCTGGAGAACCAATTTCATGAATGGTTGTCTCCACTGGACCTGAAACCAGGGAAGGCCGTGTGCGACAATGCTGCAAACCTGGGTGCGGCCCTTCGCCGGGGCAATGTCACACACGTGCCTTGTATGGCTCACGTGTTGAACCTGGTTGTCCAGCAATTTTTAGCCCACTATCCCAGACTAGATGGCCTTCTGCAGAGGGCACGGTCGCTGTGTGCTCACTTCCGCCGTTCGCATCCCGCAGCTCAGCGACTTACATCTCTACAGAAGTCGTTGGGCCTGCCACTTCACCGGCTAAAATGCGATGTGCCTACCCGGTGGAATTCAACTCTGCACATGTTGCAGCGACTGTGGCAGCACCGACAAGCCCTGGTGCAATACGTTCTGACGTATAGCCTGGGCCAACGAGATTCAGAGGTGGGGCAAATCACGCTGGAGGAGTGGTCTCAGATCAGGGACCTATGCACCCTTCTGCACAGTTTTGAAATGGCGACGAAGATGTTTAGTGCTGACGATGCCATTATCAGCATGACTATTCCGGTGATTTACATGCTGGAGCACACGTTAAACAGAATTCGGAGTCAGGTGGTGGCACAAGAGGAGGTGGAGGAAGTAGAGGAGGAGGAGTTGTATGCGGAAGGGCTAACATCTGCAAGGTCCAGACGGTCGGCAGCACCAAGGCGGCAGGCGTGTGAGGGTGGGGGAGATGGTTTTACCAGGGCGCATGGTAGCAGCCAAACTAGTGAGGAAGGTGCAGGAGCCCAGGAAGAAGTGGAGGACGAACTGATGGAAGACTCATCAGATGAGAGAGACCTTGATCACATTTCTGTTGTGCGAGGTTGGGGGGAGAGGACAGAGGAAGGAAGCATGATTGTTACCTCGCCACCAACACAACAGGGACTTGGTGCTCCTGGATGCGCAACACACATGAGTGCCTTCTTGCTGCACTACCTGCAACATGACCCTCGAATTGTGAGAATTAGAAATAATCCTGACTACTGGGTTGCCACACTGTTAGATCCCCGGTACAAAAGTAAATTTGCAGAAATTATTCCTGCCATAGAAAGGGATGCATGCATGCAGGAGTATCAGCAGAGACTGTTGCAGAATCTTACATGTGCTTTTCCACAAAATACCAGTGGTGCACGTAGTGAATCTCACAGTTCCAACTTGCCAACCGTGGGACCGTCAAGTGTTCAGCACTCAAACCGTAACAGAACCACAGTATCTGCTGGTAACATCAATTTTGCGGAATCATTTCACCACTTTTTTAGCCCATCCTTTGCAAGGCCACAGGAGACAAGAAGTCTGACACATAGTCAACGCCTAGAGACGATGGTACAGGAGTATCTCCAAGTAAACATTGAAGCCACGACTGTGTCACTGGACCCTTGCTCTTTTTGGGCTTCCAATCTGGATAAATGGCCGGAGCTAGCCACTTACGCCTTGGAGATCTTGTCATGCCCCGCAGCCAGCGTTCTGTCTGAACGTGTGTTCAGCGCTGCTGGTGGTGTGCTGACAGATAAGCGCACGCGGCTCTCCACTGATAATGTAGACAGACTCACGTTCATAAAGATGAACAAATCATGGATCCGAAACGACTTTTCTACCCCTGTGTCATCCTGGGGAGAGTAAAAGCTTGATGATTGGTTAAAATCACCCTACCAACCGTTTTAAGCTTTCAAATTACTAATCATGTTTATCTGTATCTTGACTGGAAAATAATTTGGGCTTTGTAGCAGTGTGCAGCACTGATCCTATTAGGCCATCTATGCTAAAGCTTCACCAGATTTAAAATTAAAAATAATTTTTAGCTGCATCTAGCCCGGAAAATAATTTTGGGGCTCCGAGATGCGCAAGGCACATAAGTGCCTTCTTGCTGCACTACCTGCAGCATGACCCTCATATTGTCAGAATTCGAAGTAATCATGACTACTGGGTTGCCACACTCTTAGATCCCCCAAACTTTTCGATCAACCTTTTCATTTTAATAAAGACCAAAAAAATGGTCATTTTTGAAATTATAAGCATTAGCAGGTTGTTAGAAACTGAAATCAAACAGTTTTCAACTCAAAACTTTATTCTAGGTGATGTTACATTTTCACATAGGACCCCTTGTTCGAAAGGAGCTTCTGAACTCTCTCGTCCATTGAATTTGTCAGGTTTTGGATGGTTTCTGCTTCAATTGTTTTGCATGAGGACAGAATACCCTCCCAGAGCTGTTGCTTAGATGTGAACTGCCTCCCGCCATCATAGACACTCCTTTTAATGATGCTCCAAAGGTTCTGAATGGGGTAGAGGTCAGGGGAGCATGGGGGTCACACCATAAGTTTGTCCCCTTTTATGCCCATATCAGCCAGAGATGCAGATGTTTTATGTGCAGCATGAGATGGTGCATTATCATGCAGAAAAATGATCTTGCTGTGAAATACACGGTTCTTCTTCTTGAACCATGGCAGGAAGTGCTGTTTGAGAAAATCCACATACATTATGGAGTTCATCTTTAGCGCCTTCAGGGATCCTAAAGGGGCCGACAATCTCTCTCCCCATGATTCCAGCCCAAAACATTACTCCACCTCCTCCTTGTTGGCGCTGTAGCCGTGTTTGCGTGGGGTGTCCATCAACCAGCCATCCTCCACTCCATCCATCTGGACCATCGAGCGCTGCACGGCACTCATCCGTGAACAAAACAGTTTTGAAATCAGTCTTCATGTAATGTTTGGCCCACTGGAGCCGTTTCTGCTTGTGTGAAGTGGATAGAGGAGGTCGACAGGATGGCGCATGCACAGCTGCAAACCTCTGAAGGACCCTGCATCTTGTTGTTCGGGGGACGTTGGAGGCACAAGCAGCTTCAGAAACTTGTCTGCTGCTATGACAAGGCTTTTTTGCCGCTGCTCTTTCAACCTGGCGTAATTGCCTGTAGGAAAGAGTCCTCAATTTGCCCTTATCAGCACGCACACGTGTGTACTGTGAATCAGCTACATACTTCTTGATTGCCAGGACACTTCATCCTGATCATCGCACAATGTTGATTGTAGTCATGCCTTGACCTAAACACTCCACAATTTGTTGCTTCTCAGCAGCCGACACATCCTTTTTCTTTCCCATTTTGGCAGAAAATGTAGGCTGCTTAATAATGTGAGAGAGCCTTCTTAAGTAGTCTTGCCTTTCATTGGACACACCTGCCAAACTAATTAGCACAGGTGTCTGCAATTGCTTACAGTGATATAAAGAGCCCTGACACACATCACCATCAATGAGTTTAACTGACAAACAAACAAATTCTTCCCTTATCACTCCTAAACACTTTTTGTATAATAATTTGGAACGCAGTGTACATGTGCTTTTCCACAAAACACCAGTGGTTCACGTAGTGAATCTTACAGTTCTAACTTGCCAACCGTGGTCTGTATGGAGTTGTTCAATAAAGGGCCCAAAATTAAGATAACATAGATGGGAGAGGTCTCTATGAATAGGAATTCCTAAGTATTTGATACCCTGTGAGGGCCAGGCAAAGGGAAAGTTGGACTGGATGGAATCCTATATGGATTTGGGGAGGGAGACATCGAGGGCCTCAGACTTCGCTGCATTGATTTTAAAATTTTACCATGTAACAAAGTGATCTATTTCAGCCATAACAGCATGGATGGATATATGTGATTGAGTGATATATACTAGGACATCATCAGCAAATAGAGAGCACTTGTACTCGGTGCCTCCCACCTCAATCCACCTAATATTGGGGTTATGGCGAATTGATGAGAGCAGGTGCTCCGTCACTAGGATGTATAAGAGAGGGGACAGAGGACATCACTGCCTTGTCCCATTGGTGATTGTGAAAGGTGATGAAAATGTTCTGACGCACCCCCTGGGCCTTGGGACACCCGGAGCCGGACCCTTTTTGGTGGATGCTGGTGGTTGTAGTCTTCGTGGCGGCGACCCAGTTCCGTGGCTCAGGGCGGTCAAACCAGTGGCGGAACTATTTATGTGGTTTTCATGTTTAAATGTCCGACTACGCCACCCGTGGATTGCGGTCAGAGTGAACCGCCGCTACAGGGCAGACCACTGAGGCTGGTGTTGTGGGTGCAGCAGAGCGTAGCACAACTCCCCACGGGAGGAGTATAGCCTCAGGGCAGTGTATGCGGAGGATGGGGTTGATGGTGCAGGGCAGCAGCAGTAACGACACGGAGTCAGTGATGCAGTTCAGGGCCTTTACTCACAGTTCTTATTATCCAGACCACGTCTGCAGGTAACGGCTGCCCACGTCGTACTGTGCTCACCAGGTGAGGGGCTCAGACAACTCCCAGATAACTTTGGAGCACTTCACAGGACCCCCTTTGTGTGTCCTTTGTCTGGCCTTTCTTACCAACACTTCTGTCCGGCTGCCTCGGGCCTCCTCTTGGTAAACTTGGCGCCAGTTTCCCTGACCCTATGTGGTGCCTTCCTAGCGGGTGTAGCGAGGGGCTGCGCCACATAAAATGTCAGAGCCTCCGGTTTCTAGCTGAGGGTCGTTTCCTGCCTCCACTAGTTCGGGGACCGGTCTCCCCCTTTGGCCTGACCCCTCCACGCAGGTGGATTCGGGCGTGCGGTGGCGACTCGCCCGTCCGCACCCCTGGGATCCCTTCATTCCTCGTTCCTGGAGCCTTCTCCGCTCCTCTTCCATCCTTCTCCCTCTTCCAGGCCTGGGCCTCTGTTACTAGGCCCGCCTCCGGAGCAGAGCTCATGCAGAGCCCCTGCTCCCTGCCACTTCTGCTCAGACTTCTCTGCACTGAACTAAGATGGTGCCCACCTTTTATACTCCCTTCTCAATGCACCCAGGAACTGCTTCCTCCCTGCTCCTGCACTACAGGGTTCCCCTTCCTCAGTGTTCCCTCCCCCCACTCCAGCCAGGGACAGGGACTGTCGTGCCCATCTCAGGGGCATATTGGTCGCCCTGCCCCACGGAAATGTGGTGTAATGCATGCAGGTGTCGGGTCCTGATCCACACTCCATCCTTACCTGAGAGTGAGATATCACACCTCTGGGTGAGGTGCAATACGTCTGTAGCAACCGAGCCCTCAGGGTGCTACAGTTCCATTTATCTTCAGCCTAGGTGACGTATTGTGATACAGGGCCGTGATTTTGGCTATAAAAGGGTCCCCTAGACCCCTACCCCAAGCTTTTTAAGAGAATCATATATGGCGTGCCAGGAGACTCTATGGAATGCTTTCTCAGCATCCAACGAGAGTATCTAATTACAAATTTTTAACTGCATCTAGCCCAGGAAATACTTTGTGCCTAGTAGCAGTGTCTGCTAGTAAGCGGATTATCCCGGCTGTTAAGCAAGCTGCACCACCTGTAGTTTAGACACTTAATTTTTTCAAAGGAAATGCTTCGGGACCATGGGATACTTAGTGAAGAGCATCAGGAGGCACCCCAAGGCATAGGGGCTGGGACTGGCAGTAGGATGCCTTGCGGTGGACAGCCGAGCTCGATCCTTATAAAAGCTTTTTAACTGCAGCAGCTTTAGTGGACGCTACTGGAGCTGGAATTACCGCGGCTGCTGGCATGAGACTTGCCCTCCAATAGATCCTTGTAAATGGATTTAAAGTGTATTCATTCAAATTAGAGAGACAATTTAAATTAAAAAGCTTAGAGCTGCCTCCACCACAGGGGGGCTCGCTCGACCCACCAGCGGACAGGCACCAGTATTGGGAGAGGGGGGCTGGCCGTCAGGGTTCACCGCGGCTCTGGCACAAACCCGGCGACACGGAGGTGGCACGGGCAGGAGCGGACTGGCCGTGTCGGCTTCTCACTTTTTGGATTTTAGAAGGGCATGACATGCCTATATCTGTGTCTCCCCCTCCTTTTACTCCTCCACCTCTTTTATTTTCGCATGACTATATGTACTTGTCACTTTTCCATGTGTTAGTTGTGTCTTCTGAGCAGTTTGTCAGCTTTTGGACACCTTTGAAGGTGTTTTCTATGTGTTTCTATGTGTTTTTGTTTGCCTGCCATTGGTTTTAACGGTGTTCGAAGGTGTTCGACGAACAGTTCGACGAACAGTTCGGCGAACACACGGGTGTTCGACGAACCGAACCGAACTCGAACACTACGGGGGTGGCTCAACACTAATCATGAGCTGTACCACGCCTTCGCCATACTTTTCTCTTTCCATCATTCTGGTAGAGGTTGATCTTGATTTCATCGGTCCAAAGAATGTTCTTCCAGAACTGTGCTGGCTTTTTTAGATGTTTTTTAGCAAAGTCCAGTCTAGCCTTTTTCTTCTTGATGCTTATGAGTGGCTTGCACCGTGCAGTGAACCCTCTGTATTTACTTTCATGCAGTCTTGTCTTTATGGTAGATTTGGATATTGATACGTCTACCTCCTGGAGAGTGTTGTTCACTTGGTTGGCTGTTGTGAAGGGGTTTCTCTTCACCATGGAGATTATTCTGCGATCATCCACCACTGTTGTCTTCCGTGGGTGCCCAGGTCTTTTTGCATTGATGAGTTCACCAGTGCTTTCTTTCTTTCTCAGGATGTACCAAACTGTAGATTTTGCCACTCCTAATATTGTAGCAATTTTTCGGATGGGTTTTTTCTGTTTTTTCAGCTTAAGGATGACTTGTTTTACCTGCATGGAGAGCTCCTTTGACCACATGTCTACTTCACAGCAAAACCTTCCAAATGCAAGCACCACACCTCAAATCAACTCCAGGCCTTTTATCTGCTTAATTGAGAATGACATAACGAAGGGATTGCCCACACCTGTCCATGAAATAGCCTTGGAGTCAATTGTCCAATTATTTTTGGTCCCTTTAAAAACAGGGTGGCACATGTTAAGGAGCTGAAACTCCTAAACCCTTCATCCAATTTTAATGTGGATACCTTCAGATGAAAGCTGAAAGCCTGAACTTCAACTGCATCTGAATTGTTTTGTTTAAAATTCATTGTGGTAATGTCTAGAACCAAAATTAGAAAAATGTTGTCTCTGTCCAAATATATATGGACCTAACTGTAGGTATTGGAGCCATGACAAATGCATAACATCTTTCCCATAGTACAATAAATGATGCATTATAGTTATGAGGTGCTGTTTGCTTTGGGACTCTTAAGCTTCAACTTACATTTCTAGTCTTCACTTCAAGGTCCCCTTTCTAAGGTCCCTATTTCTAAGATCTCCTTTCTCCTTTCAGCATCGAGATCTTATTGTAAGTGCTGATCTGGGACCCCTCTGCAGCCTCGACCAAGTATATATTTGGCTCCATAGCTAGAAACCTACACAAAAAGGACAACTCAACTGGCTCTTTATTACAGACTTCCATTGTGGAGGCACTTGTACTTAGAACATTTCACAATAGTATTGTACAATGTATGATCTCTCAGATTTTCAGGCACACCTGAGCTGGTGTCACCAATCTGCAGTCTAACACTTGCTCTGTCCTGCATATGTTGGACTCACAATAGCTCTCACTAACAGTCCTACGCTTCAGGTCCCTTGTTCCATTGCAGGAAACCACCTCTGTTTCTCTCTTTGAGGCTCACTCTCTCACCAGTCATCACTACGACCCACCATACCATTTTCCCTGCACTACAGGCTCTCGTCATCACAGTACCCACTCGCAGCACCGGATGGATTCTCCATGGTCACTAGCACTGTACTCCAGGCCCTCATCCTCACAATATCCAATTAGACAATGGTCACTTTGATGCTCCCACTTGACTTTGGCCTCCTGGCTACATCAGGTGCAGATCCTCGTTTATCTCTTTCTAATTACCAGCTGCGCTCATCTGGCTTTGACTATGGAAGCTACTTCAGGAAGCGCAAACAGATACACCCATATCCATACTGGCACAGTTTTGGATCTAGCCTTATGGATAATCCAATTCTATGCCAGGAACATCTTGAACAGGTGGCTTCAGCAGTTCTGCTCTCCCATCATACGGGTGGATATACAGCAACATAGCACCGCTCCGCAAACTGAGCCCCAACTGTCGGAAAGACTAAATACCATTATCGGTCTCACGTGCAGATCAAGCACAACAACACACCTTTGGGCCACTTATAGTTCATCACTGAAGCCCAAATAGCATTTGATTAACCCCACACCTGCCGCACTCTCAGTGAAGATCAGGCACTGGCGACATTAAAAGACTTATCGTATTCCTAAAAATAAAACTGAGCATAGAAAATGCAGTGTAAGGCATAAATGACAGTGAGAATATCTTCAAGCAGGCAACGTGCCCAAATACCTATTGTGCCGACATGGCAGTGAATCAAAGCATGTATAAAATTGCTTTGAAGGGAGGAATACATTTGATAAGAGGTTTTCAAGAGTCTCCCACCCTCTAACACTATGATATGGTTGATTGACCTGTCAGTAGGTCCTAATGCAGGAATATCCCAATGGTCCATGGACTTAACCTATAGAAAGGATAAATTCTCCAAGAAGAGAAAAAGTCTGAGTTGAATGCGGATATTAAACAAAAAGTCCAATGTCGGACAAGCTGGAGACAGGGACTCTCTGGGACACTTATGTATTTGACTTTGACTGGCTCACATAGGAGAATCTTCACCTTTAATCCCCACAAGAGGACGTGGCCTTTCCAACAGGGAGTCCCCATGTTAATCTGCTGTAATAGATGAACAAGCAGAGCCAGCTCAGAAAAGGCAGCCGGAATAATGGATGAGGTCAGGAACACAACCCAGGCCATAACCTTATGGAACAGGAGCAAACACATTGTAGCAGTCTCAGAAAACATGGACCTTCTTGCTCAGGCCCATACGGATGTGGAAATGACCTGTATAAAACCTGAGACATATGGGCATCATCTGGTGGTCAGGTGCACTGACATTATTGGAAACCAGAAGCTGGCACATGTGCAGAACATATGAGCAGGGTAACATGAAGCAAAAAGAAGCGGTGGTCAGGTGGAGAACATCGGGCAATAAGAGAAGTGAGGCAGAGAATAGTGTAGCGTGGCACAGGGCAATAGCCATGTTGCACCCTGACACGTTACCACCATTTGAAAATGAACTTTTTACTGAACAGGAACTTGGTAAGGAATATATACAAGAGATGGCAGGTACAAAAACTTATGAATGTTTCATTTACAACTCAAAGCATTTTCCACAGTTTCCTTCCTCTTTACCCTCTTGTCCTCTATTTTCACCTTTTCTCGTTACTCCCTTTGTTCGTCCTCGGTATTTACTGTTTCTCACTGCTTCACCACAACTCAGCTTAGTATTACAGTCCTGTTCAGCAAGAGTCCTTTACTCGACCCGCGTTTCCGCATCTTTTTTCCCCGCAGGGTGCAAGTATGGCCGGTCCTTATCTTCTTTAGTGCTAATGCTTTGGATCTCCCACCTGGATCAATCTATTCATATCATGTACTCAGTCCTGCCTAGGCCCATTACCTTGCGAGTTGTAAACTCTAGGCCTTACTGCGAGGCATCCTCTCCCAGAACCAACCATCTCCGAATGATCACTTTATCTTTTAGTCACTTCTGCTCTGGATCTCACTATCCCTTCCTTTCGGTCTCCTCTCACTTACGGACACCCCAGAAAGTGTCAGTGCTCACTTTGGACCTCAGGTCCTTTCACTATGCACTCCAGAACCTATCTAACTTACTACCAGGAAATCCCTTCAACTGAGCACTTCTCACTCTGGGCTAGTCCCAAATATTAACTCACTGTCCCTGTGAACTACCTGTTGCTAGGCAGACCACAGTTTCCTGACAGTACAGTGCAAAACTTTACAAGTCAAACATTATCTCTATCTTGCCCTACTGTCTGGCACAACGCAGTCTATCACTAACAGCACATATTACAATTCACATTGCACATCATTAACACTTATGACATTATACACAACATATTTCACATTACACCAGATAACAATAAATTTGTTTCTTCAAGAGGGAAACGTGGGCAGTATGTACATCTCCTTCTAATAGTTCTAGGAGCTCATACTTGCAATTTTTGAGTTTTTTTCTTAGTTTGACATATCATAAAAAAATTTTGGGGAGATGGCAACAAAATTAAATACAGTAACTTTTCAGCAAATTTCACTCCCAAAGTGACATAAAATGTAAAGGTTTAACTAGGGATCGGCAGATAACCTTTTAAAAGAAGGCACTATTTAAAACAAAGAGGAAGTGAGTTTTGTTTGTGACTGCCATTATTCCCACCAAATTTATCACATTTTTGCACATTTTAATAAATTTGTCACATTTGTAAATATATCACTTCTATAGATATCTGTTTTTTCCACTTTTTGCTTCACCTCGTCTCTTTCTGGAGTGAGTTTGTCACTTTTTAACTTTTTGTGCTACTTTTTAAAAATTCATTAATCGGACTTAGCGACAAATCTTTGCTCAAAAATGGTGAGCGTTAAAATTGGAGACTTTTTTTTACAACAAAACCTTTACTAAATTCTGCCCTTAGTGCCTTTTGCCCATTTATTTTTTGGAATTCCTTATCTTATACTTTAAGTATGACAATGAAAAAAAAAAAAAATTTCTGAAATGAGGATTTTCCAAAATTTGGACTGTAAAATTTTTCATACTGACAAGGAAAGGGTAAAACGCAAAGACAACATCTCCCGGCTTTCATGACTGAAGACAGACCTTAGATATCAATTAACCTTTGTTGCCGGTGTTAGTCTGGGTTGTGTAGTTTCTGTCATTATTACGCCCCATGAATAATTGATCATTTAAACGAAACAAACGATTGTCACGCGGCCCTAACCTTCATCTCCAGTTGGTTTATGTTTTGCCGTCTCCGTTTTGTCATTGATTGATCCCACATTTAAATAGGTGGCTTTCTTTATCTCGATGCCATGATTTGGCCCGTGCCAGGCACATTAATTTGGTGAGTGGCCGACAGCTTTTTTGTATTAGACGGAATAAAATAAAAAAAATTACAAATCTTGTATAATTGATACATGATAAAAGGTACATTTCTACATTTGTCGATTTATAGACTACTTACTAGCGGTGCATTCGAAAAAACATACAAAAAAAATCCCCCAAGGGAATGCGCTGGTAGCAAATAATATTATTTAGACTTTTTCTGCCTTGTTGATCGTGCTGTCACTTGAGACATTCGGTTCATTTGTTATGAACAGAAGCTGAAAATGACCCGGAAGGGAGGAGAAGAAAGAGAAAACTAACATGTAGAGAAGTGTTCCTGAGCTCAGGGCAACGTAGGGAAGTCAGAGGTGGGCTCAAGGGGAAAGCAAAAGAATATGGGTCATAGCTAGTATTGTAAGAACACCAGCAAATTCACACTGACCACGCAAAGTAGTGGCTTGAGATAAAGGATCTGTCATGGCATGTTCAGAGCAAGAACTATGCCATGGCAGAGGGGCACATCTGGAGCCCGCCAGAGAAAATTATTCTTTTATTCAATGAAGAGCTGATTTCAATGCGTCCTGTCTACTATATTATGTCCATAGCTGCCCTACTCACTCTTGCAAACAGATTATTTTGGAAAAAAGAAAAGATTGGCCATGTTGTATTTCAATATGCCCAATTCTTTTCTTCTTAGGGGAGATATCCGATGTGTCTGGCAGTGGCTTAGTCTCTTCTCACTGAAAACACATGCATGCCCTGACAACTTGCGCATGTATAGGGAAAGTCATTAAATGGGGTGTTTCAGAAGTGCATTGCGCCACTGCCTCCTGGCTTACTACTTGCCGGGGTTGGTACGTTTCCAGTGATTAACTGTTCAGACTAGCGGCATCATAGAGCAGCTGGTCCAAACTGTTCACTCTGTGCATTTTTGGAGGAGTTCTTTCAAGTGCTGCGCTCTTTCCTAGCAGACCAACCACCTTTGATAGAATTAAGAGGTGGATGCAAAACTTGGCAACGTGCAGTATAGAACAGGAATCAAAATCCCTCAGTTATTGAGGATGGAGAGGATTTTTAATAAGAGATAAATTAAAGCTGCTTGTTTTTACAAGTACTTTGCAATTTTAGATATTACATTCAGAAAACCCCATTGAGAATAGCTGTTATTAGTGATTTCTATATACAGGTGCTTCTCACAAAATTAGCATATCTTCAAAAAATTAATTTATTTCAGTTCTTCAATACAAAAAGTTTCACTTTTTTTATTGAAGAACTGAAATAAATTAAATTGTTGATGATATTCTAATTTTGTGAGAAGCACTTGTATCACATTGCATATTATTATCATCATCACATATTATTTCTCAATATAATTGCATGTGATATCTATAAAGGGCAGCCACATCTAGCGTGTGTACGTAAATATGTGTGTACATGTATATGTGTGTATATGTATATATGTACATAAAGTACAGACCAAAATTTTGGACACACCTTCTCATTTAAAGATTTTTCTGTATTTTCATGACTTTGAAAATTGTACATTCACACTGAAGGCATCAAAACTATGAATTAACACATGTGGAATTATATACTTAGCAAAAAAGTGTGAAACAACTGAAAATATGTCTTATATTCTAGGGTCTTCAAAGTAGCCACCTTTTGCTTTGATGACTGCTTTGCACACTCTTGGCATTCTCTTGATGAGCTTCAAGAGGTAGTCACCGGAAATGGTCTTCTAACAATCTTGAAGGAGTTCCCAGAGATGCTTAGCACTTGTTGGCCCTTTTGCCTTCACTCTGCGGTCCAGCTCACCCCAAACCATCTCGATTGGGTTCAGATCTGGTGACTGTGGAGGCCAGGTCATCTGGCGTAGCACCCCATCACTCTCCTTCTTGGTCAAATAGCCCTTACACAGCCTGGAGGTGTGTTTGGGGTCATTGTCCTGTTGAAAAATAAATGATGGTCCAACTAAACGCAAACCAGATGGAATAGCATGCCGCTGCAAGATGCTGTGGTAGCCATGCTGGTTCAGTATGCCTTCAATTTTGAATAAATCCCCAACAGTGTCACCAGCAAAGCACCCCCACACCATCACACCTCCTCCTCCATGCTTCACGGTGGGAACCAGGCATGTAGAGTCCATCCGTTCACCTTTTCTGCGTCGCACAAAAACACGGTGGTTGGAACCAGAGATCTCAAATTTGGACTCATCAGACCAAAGCACAGATTTCCACTGGTCTAATATCCATTAATTGTGTTCTTTAGCCCAAACTTTTCTCTTCTGCTTGTTGCCAGTCCTTAGCAGTGGTTTCCTAGCAGCTATTTTACCATGAAGGCCTGCTGCACAAAGTCTCCTCTTAACAGTTGTTGTAGAGATGTGTCTGCTGCTAGAACTCTGTGTGGCATTGACCTGGTCTCTAATCTGAGCTCCTGTTAACCTGCGATTTCTGAGGCTGGTGACTCGGATAAACTTATCCTCAGAAGCAGAGGTGACTCTTGGTCTTCATTTCCTGGGGTGGTCTTCATGTGAGCCAGTTTCTTTGTAGCGCTTGATGGTTTTTGCAACTGCACTTGGGGACACTTTCAAAGTTTTCCCAACTTTTCGCACTGACTGACCTTCATTTCTTAAAGTAATGATGGCCACTCGTTTTTCTTTACTTAGCTGCTTTTTTCTTGCCATAATACTAATTCTAACAGTCTATTCAGTAGGACTATCAGCTGTGTATCCACCTGACTTCTGCACAACACAACTGATGGTCCCAACCCCATTTATAAGGCAAGAAATCCCACTTATTAAGCCTGACAGGGCACACCTGTGAAGTGAAAACCATTTCCGGTGACTACCTCTTGAAGCTCATCAAGAGAATGCCAAGAGTGTGCAAAGCAGTCATCAAAGCAAAAGGTGGCTACTTTGAAGAACCTAGAATATAAGACATATTTTCAGTTGTTTCACACTTTTTTGTTAAGTATATAATTCCACATGTGTTAATTCATAGTTTTGATGCCTTCAGTGTGAATGTACAATTTTCAAAGTCATGAAAATACAGAAAAATCTTTAAATGAGAAGGTGTGTCCAAACTTTTGGTCTGTACTGTATATACAGTGGTGTGAAAAAGTGGTTGCCCACTTCCTGATTTGTTATTCTTTTGCATCTTTGCCACACTTAAATGTTTCAGATCACAAAACAAATTTAAATATTAGACAAAGATAACACAAGTAATCACAAAATGCAGTTTTTAAATGAAGGTCTTTATTATTAAGAGAAAAAGAAATCCAAACCTACAGGGCCCTGTGGGAAAAAGTGATTGTCCCTAAACCTAATAACTGGTTGGGCCACCCTTAACAGCAACAACTGCAATCAAGCATTTGTGATCACTGGCAATGAGTATTTTATGACGCTCTGGAGGAATTTTGGGCATTCATATTTGCAAAATTGTTGTAATTCTGCCACATTGGAGGGTTTCCAAGCATGAACCGTCTTTTTAAGGTCACGCCACAGCATCTCAATCGGATTAAGGTCAGGACTTTGACTAGGCCACTCCAGAGTCTTAATTTTGTTTTTCCTATGCCATTCAGAGATGGACTTGCTGTGTTTGTGTGTGTACGTATGTGTATGTATCGTATGTACAGTTGAAACCATACACTATATAAAAAGACATATATGCATGTTTTCCTCAATATGTGACTTGAAATCAGAATAAACCTTTTAGGTCAATTAGGATTACCATCATTTTTAATATTTGCCAAATGCCAGAATATTGAGAGAGAGAGAGAGAGAGAATGTTTTAAGGCATTTTTATTACTTACTGCAAAGTCAAAAGTTTACATACATTTCATTAGTATTTGGTACTAGTGATGAGCCAGCATGCTCGCTACTGCTCGGAGCTCGCCGAGTATTTCTGGGGTTGCTCGGCGGGAACTCGGGTCCCCTCCCTGCATGTTTGGCGCTCTTTAGAGTGTCAATCAAGATGCAGGGATTGTCTGCCACACACTGTAATGTCATGTTGGTTGTGGCATTACAGTCATTGGCTGGCCGCACAGCGTCATCAGGTCTAGATCAGACCTGGCGCCGATGTGCTCGTCACAGTCTACTCCGCAATCAGGCAGTGTAGGGAGAGGTGATGCTGAGCTAGGGAGAGATTTGGTTGTTTATAAGTGTAGGTATTCTACAAGATTCTCTACATATCCATCTCAACTAACAGTCCTTCTGAGGACTAATCCAGCTGCAGAGATATCAGTGCTAGGCAGGCAGTGTATGTGGCAGACTGCAGTACATATAGCAAAAGGGTCCATTCCAGTTCTGTCTGCTGTTGTTGCTTTTACAGATATTTGTAGAAATAGCCCCAGGTATCAGGAGCCAGGAATATTTTTTTTTCCTTAATCCTGATTATTTGCTTAAAAAGCAATCCAAATAACACAGTTTTTCTGGGCCTTTTGCTTGTTGGCACTGCAGAATACAGCCAGGTCCTTTCCATATTACAGCGCTAAAAATCCAGCTATTTAAAACTGTGGTTTGTCCGTCACACAGATCACATATAATTGCGCTGAAAATATTGCCATTTCTGGCCTCTATTGAAATTTTGTTGGAGTGTGTCAGTGAAGTTATTGACACCAGTTTGCTGTTAAAAAAAGTTACCTACAGGCCAGCTATTTAAAACGGTGGTTTGTCCGTCACACGGATCACATATAATTGCGCTGAAAATATTGCCATTTCTAGCCTCCATTGAAATTTTGCTGCAGTGTGTCAGCCAACTTATTGACACGAGGTCGGGGCTGTTAAAAATAGTTACCTACAGGCCAGCTATTTAAAACTGTGGTTTGTCCGTCACACGGATCACATATAATTGCACTGAAAATATTGCCATTTCTGGCCTCCATTGAAATTTTGTTGCAGTGTGTCAGCAAACTTATTGACACGAGGTCGGTGCTGTTAAAAATAGTTACCTACAGGCCGAGTATTTAAAACTGTGTTTTCTCCGTCACATGGATCACATATACGTTTTAAGAAAATACTGCCATTTCTGACCTCCATTAAAAATTTGTTTCAGTATGTCAGTGAAGCTACTGACACCAGTTTGCTGTTCAAAATAGTTACCTACAGGCTAGCTATTTAAAACTGTGGTTTGTCCGTCACACGGATCACATATAAGTTCGCTCCAAATTCAGCCATTTGTAGTGAGCGTGGAAAATATTGTCCTCCATTTAAAATGGGCAAGGCACATGACAAGGGACGGGGAACTGGATGTGATGGTGATTGTGATGGTGCATGCAGAGGCCGAGGCCGTGGGCAGCTGAAATTTTGCCACAACAAACACCCACATCATCTCGCACGATCTTCCTGTCCCAATTAATAGGGGACAGCAGAACACCACTATTGAACACAGAGCATTGTGAAAAGGTTATTGGTTGGATAGCAGATAATGCTTCCAGTCACTTAGCCATCACCACCACCCTGTCTTCCACACGGTCAAGTCTCAGTAGCCGTGAGTCTGGACCGCATATTCCTCACCCTGATCCTCCTTCCTCCCACCATGCCGAGTTCCCAGAGACAACTGATCCCACACTTGAACACTCCGAAGAGTTGTTCACTTTTCCATTTATAGATTCGGGCCTCTCACCTGGTCCACTTGAAGCGGGGCAAGAGGAGATCGCATGTAGCGATGCCCAAATATTTGAGCAGCCACAGTCATACGAAGGCGACTGTGGGAAAGTGTCACAAGAGGTGGACGATGATGAGACACAATTGCCAGAAAGTCAGGAGGAGGATCAGTGTGCGGAAGTAGAAGGCGAGGTGGTGGATGATATAGTAACTGACCCAACCTGGCAGGAGGACATGCAGAGCAATGGCAGCAGCACACAGGGGGAGTGAGGCAGAGCACCACAACAGGCAGGAAGAAGCAGTGTGGTGGCTGCAGACAGAAGGCGGGCAATCGTTCCCCGTAACACCAACACGAGGGAAGTTGCCAGTACAATTGTTAGGTCTTCCCAAGTCTGGTTGTTTTTTAAAGACTCTGCCGATAACCCCAAAAAGGCCATTTGCACCACCTGCCAGGCCAGCATCAGCAGGGGTAGCAAAACTACCAGCCTGACCACCACCAGCATGATCAGGCACATGGCAGCAAAGCACAGGACTTTGTGGGCCGAACCCCAGGGTCCAGGAACAGTGTCTGCGGGTGACACCACTGCTTCTTCCGCTGTTGTGCATGCAAGCCAAGTCCATGCGAAGATGACTCCTGCTCTGCACCTGTCATTGCACACTCTCAACTAGCACCATCAGCAATCATGTCCTTGTCCCAGCTCAGCCTTCAGTTGTCCATATCCCAGTCCTTGGAAAGCAAAAGCAAATACGCAGCCAAAGCCCCACAGGCCACATTACTAAATTCCCACATTTTGCGACTGCTTGCGCTCGAAATGTTGCTTTTTAAACTCATGGAGATGGAAGCTTTCCGCAACCTGATGGTGGCAGCCGTCTCTCGGTACTCGGTCCCCAGTCACCACTATTTCTCCCGGTGTGCCGTCCCCGTATAACACAAGCACGTGTCCCACAACATTAGCCATGCCCTCAACTATACAGTTACAGGGAAAGTCCACCTAACCACGGACACATGGACAAGTGCTTGTGGGCAGGGATGGTACATCTCGCTGACGGCACACTGGGTTAACATAGTGGAAGCCGGGACCCAGACAGACCTTGGGACAGAACACATCCTCCCAATGCTGAGGATTGTGGGCCCTAGGTCAATCAGGGTTGCCCCCACAGTCTACAGCTTCTGCACCTTATCCTCCTCAGCCTCCACCTCCTCTTCAGCCTCCATCTCCGAAATGACCACATCAGTCACAAGCTGGAAGCACTGCAGCACTGCCTCAGTCAAGAGGCAACAGGCTGTGCTGAAACTAATATGTCTAGGTGACAAACCGCACAATGCTGAAGAGTTGTGGACAGCTCTGAAAGAGCAGGCAGATCTGTGGCTGACACCACTGAACCTACAGGCAGGCATGGTCGTGTGTGACAATGGCCGGAACCTGGTGGCAGCTCTGAGGCGAGGCGAGCTCACACATGTACCATGCCTGGCCCATGTGCTTAACCTCGTGGTTCAGTGGTTTCTCAAAACCTACCCGGAGCTGCCGGATCTGCTTGTAAAAGTACGCCGCCTGTGTGCCCATGTTAGAAAGTCAGCTACAGCTTCCGCCGCCCTTGCAGTGCTTCAGCAGCGTTTGCAGCCATCGGCTCACCGACTGCCGTGTGATGTCCCCACTCATTGGAACTCTACACTGCAGATGTTGGGAAGGTTTTGTGAGCAGAAGAGGGCAGTTGTTGACTACCAGCATCAACAAGGCCATCGGTATTCAGTTCAGACTATACACATAAGACCTCACGAGTGGACATGGACGTCAGACATCTGTACCATCCTCCAAAACTTTGAGGACTCCACCAAGATGGTGAGTGGCGATGATGCCATAATTAGAGTCACCATCCCGCTTCTCTGTCTTCTGAAACGCTCTTTGCTCACAATCAAAGAGGATGCATTGAAGGTGGAGCACGATGAGATGGAGCAAGGAACCATAAAGGGTGATTTCACACAGCCCAGCCTCATCTCATCCCAACAAGGATTGGGTGACAATTAGGAAGAGGAGGAGGAAGAAGAACAGGAGCTAGTTTCATGCGCTATAGATGGTACTACTGTACAACTGTTATACCGTCTGTTCAGCGTGGATGGCCTGAGGACAAGGAGGAGGAAAGCATGGTCAGTCGTCCTCTTGGTGAGGACACGGAAGTCTTGCCTATTTGCAGTCTGGCAAGCATGGCTGAGTTTATGTGACGCTGCCCTTCCTGTGACCCTCGCGTTCTCAAAATTTTGGGTGACAGTCATTACTGGTTGATGACACTTTTAGACCCACGCTACAAGGAGAACTTTATATCTCTTATTCCTGAAGCGGACAGGTCTACAAAAATGGGTCAGTACCAGAAGGCCCTTGTTGCGGAACTATTAAAAAGATTCCCATCTGAAAATGCTGGCGGTAGAGGTCACAGTTCGTTCGACTACCAAGGAGTACAGCCAAGAGAGACCCAACTCCAATCCAGCAGAGGCAGGGGAACACTGTCATAGTTCTGGGAGAGTTTTCTCAGCCCCTCCCATCGCACAGGCACTGATGCGCGGGGTACTCTCACAAGGAGTGCAAAGTTTGGGAAGATGCTGAGGGAGTACCTTGCCGACCGTACCAACGTCCTCCGTGATTCCTCTGTGCCTTATAATTATTGGGTATCCAAGCTGGACACGTGGAATGAACTGGCTCTCTCCGTCTTGGAGGTCCTGGCCTGCCCTGCCGTTAGTGTTTTATCAGAGCGGGTTTTTAGTGCCGCTAGAGGAATTATAACTGATAAGCGCATCCGCCTGTAAACTGAAAATGCTGACAGGTTGACTCTTATAAAAATGAACAAGGGCTGGATTGTGCCAGACTTCTCAACACCACCAAATGATAGCAGCGTAACATAAACTCAAATCCAGTGTCTTTTTTTGGGAGGTGTATTCCCATGCACCTTTTCATACCCACACATTGTTATACGTTTCCTGATTTTGGCTATTTGCTCTTGTCCTCCTCCTTCTCCTTATCCTCCACCACCATATCACCAGGGTGACCGTGGTCCGTGATGCAACACCCACATAATTTTTTTAAAGCGTGCTTATGATGTCCGTAAAAAAATAATTTTTATACAGTATGTTCATACATAGCCCCCAGGGGTAAATGTTTGTCAGTCGATACACTTAGTGCATGGGCATTAGAAGTATAGGAGACCCGCTCCTTTCTAATGGGAACATTTTTTTATGAGGCCTTCTACGTCTCTTCCAAGGGGCATTGCAGTGCCTCCCAATTTTTTTTTCAACCTTTGCATTTATTGCATAGGCCAACACCATGTGAGACCCACTTCCTAATAATGGTAACATTTTTTCTCGAGGCCCTCTACATCTCTTCCAAGGGGCATTGGAGTGCCTCCAAATTTTTGGCAACCCTTGCATTCACTGCATAGGCAAACAGTATGAGAGACCCAGTTCTTAATAATGGGAACATTGTTTTCAGGAGGTGCTCTGACCTACACATCTCTTCCAAGGGGCATTGGAGTGCCTCCAAATTTTTGCCAACCCTTGCATTCACTGTATAGGCAAACACAATGTGAGACCCACTTCCTAATAATGGGAACATTGTTTTCAGGAGGCCCTCTGACCTCCATGTCTCTTCCAAGGGGCATTGGAGTGCCTCCAAATTTTTGGCAACCCTTGTATTCACTGCATAGGCAAACACAATAGGAGACCCACTTCCTAATAATGGGAACATTTTTTTTCAGGAGGCCCTCCTCTACGTCTCTTCCAAGGGGCATTGGAGTAGGTCCAAATTTTTGGCGGCCATTGTATTCACTGCATAGGCAAACAGTATGGGAGACCCACTTCCTAATAATAGGTGCATTGTTTTCAGGAGGCCCTCCTGTAAGTCTCTTCAAAGGGGTATTGAGGTGCATCCAAATTTTTAAAGGGGTATTGGGGTGCGTCCAAATTTTGGGCAGACTTGCCACTCACTGCATACGCAACAACAGTATAGGAGACCCACTCTTTAGTAATGGGAACAACGAAGCATAGCCGGCTGATAGCCCTCTAAGAATAGTGAGGGCCGACTGATGGCCCTTTAAGAATAGTAAAGGCTGCCTTATGGCCCTATAAAAATAGGCTTTATGACTTTCAGAGTGCCTCCTTCATAAATGAAACAGCATTTGTCACGTTGAAAGCAATACAAAAGTGCAAAAACGCATCAAAAATGCTACGTGTGAACATAGACCAAGGTGTGGAGGAGTATTTTTGTTTTTGTTTATTTATTTTGCCTTATATACAAGTCATTATCCTGGAAAGGATGTTCCTTAACATATTTCCCAGGAAAATCCATTTTGGTTTCGTTTTTGTATGTTTTATTGTGAGTCCGTAAAAGTGGCGAAATACCTCTGACAACGTTGTTCACAGCAGTGACCTAGGAGTCAGAAATGCTTCCAGGGGTCTTCCCCATGCTGTTCCCATGTCATTTGAGCATGTCATGTCATTCCCATCGATTTGGGCAATTTTTAGGCCCTCTGCAAACCGCTAGGGCGAGCCGCTTGAAAAATGTTTGGGTTTCCCATAGACTTACATTGGGCTCGTTGCTCGGGTCGAGCACCGGAGCATTCCAATTTACTCGACCCGAGCATCGAGCACCTGAGCATTTTAGTGCTCGCCCATCACTATTTGGTACCATTGCCCATAAACTGAATGACTTGGGTCGAACGTTTGAGGATATCCTTCCACAAGCTTCTCACAATAGTTGGTCAGAATTTGGGTCCACTTCTCCTGACAAAACTGGTGTAACTGATCCAGGTTTGTAGGTCGCCTTGCTCGCTCCTGCCTTTTCAGCTTTGCCCATAAATTTTCAATAAGATTGAGATCAGGGCTTTGTGATGGCCACTCCAAATCATTGACTTTGTTATGCTTAAGCCACTTTGTTACCATTTTGGCAGTATGCTTCTGGTCATTGTCCATTTGGAAGACCCATTTCCGCCCAAGCTTTAACTTCCTGGCTGAAGTCTTGAGATGTTTTTTCAGTATTGCCACATAATCTTCTTTTCTCATGATGCCATTTATTTTGTGAAGTGCACCTGTCCCTCCTGCAGCAAAGCAACCCCACAGCATGATGCTGCCACCCCCGTGTTTCACAGTTGGGATGGTGTGCTTAGGCTTCTAAGCTTTCTCCCTTTTTCCTCCAAACGTAACGATGGCCATTATGCCCAAAAAGTTCAATTTCATCAGACCACAGGACATGTCTCCAAAAATTAAGGTCTTTGCTCCTGTGTTCATCTGCAAACATTAATCTGGCTTTTTTATGTTTCTTTTGGAGTAATGGCTTCTTCCTGGCAGAGTGGCCTTTCAGCCCATGTTAAACAGTACTTGTTTCACTCTGGATATTGACACAATCTTACCAGCTTCCGCCATCATCTTCACAAGGTCTTTTGCTTTTGTCCTTGGGTTGATATGCATATGTCGGACCAAATTATGTTCATCTCTGGGACACAGAACCCGTGTCCTTCCTGAATAATTGTTTGTACATCCTCCCAAGGATGAGCCAGACTTGTGCAAGTCCACAATTCTCTTCCTGATATCTTGGCTGATTTCTTTAGACTTTCCCATGATGCTACACAAAGAAATAGTGTGTTTCAGGTGTGCATTAAAATACATCCACAGGTGTGTCTCTAATTAACTCAGATGTTGCCAAAAAAACTATCAGAAGCTTCCAAACACATGACATCATCATATGGGCAGTCCAGAATTGTTTAAAGGCATAGTAATCTTAGTGTATGTAAACTTTTGACTTTGCAGCAAGTAAAAAAATGGCTTAAAACATTCTCTCTCTATCTTTTTATATAGCGTATGTAAACTTCTAGTTTCAATTGTGTATATATATATGTGTTTAATGTGTTAAAATTAGTAAGTGCAGGGTATCGTAGACAAATTTCTGCAGGTTTTAAATCTAGCTGGTAATATTTTGGCACTAAATACCCATATTATTTGGGCACGGTATGTGGCATTAGTTGGCTAGAATATTTATTTTTTATTTATTTATTATTTTTTGTACATATTATTTGAGCACTATTTGTGCATTGAATTTTGATGGTATTTTAACCGTGTATAGTAATTTTTTTCAGCATTATTTGAGCACTGAATATTGGACTGTTTCTGGTATTTTTAAGCTCTGTATATTGGTATTAGTTGAATGGATTTTTTTGTACATATTGGTATTTTTGGTATATTGGTATTTTTTGAGCACTGTAAACTGGTATTAATTGATGGGATTTTTTGGTACATATTGGTTTTTGGTACATTGGCACTGTATGTTGTTGGAAATTGTTTCACTGCATATTAGTATTTGTTTTTCATTATTTGAGCACTATATTTTGGCATTATTTGGGCACTGTATCTGTGCGTATCTGATCTCTGTACTGTGTATTTGTTGCATGTCTTGTGTCTTTGCTGTTTGCATTTGTTATGTGTATTTGATGTGTTATTGCGCATTTGATGTCTGTATTGTGTTTTTGTTGTCTGTATTGTGTATTTGATGTCTATAGTGTATATTTGATGTCTGTATTGTGTATTTGTCTGTATTATGTATTTGTATATTGTGTTTTTGATGTCTGTATTGTGTATTTGTTGCGTGTATTTGTGTGGATCAGTGATGTTGAAAGGCATGCAGTCAGCAATCTGTTTTGCCATCAGGGACACCCCAGGCAGACAGGTTTCGACTGAGGTACCAAACTAAGCATAGTGCCCAGTGACAGCGTCGGCAGCAGGACGTTGCGCAATGAGGCAGTTTGTATTGACAACATACACCACTGATTCAATGTGGCTCCTTTACAGAAAGGCCTGGCAACCTACTTCAGCATTATGCCAAGAAAACTTGATGGAGAGTACAACTAAAGGCATTCGATATACAGTAGTGCTGGAAGATGCATCCCTAGGTCTGAAGGCACTCAACAAGCTATTCGAGAAAAGCCGATGGTCGACTTGAGCATGACCACTGCCAAGGCCGGCTCCAGGTTTTTGTGGGCCCTGGGTGAAAAAGTATCAGTGGGCCACTTAAACACATACCACGATTCATGATGCACAGATACAGCAGAGAAATGTGTATATAGTACAAAGCCAAAGATTTCACTTCTTACATTACATGAGCAATATCTATTGTAAATTCCACAATAGCTCAGAAATCGGTGAATCGCTCCACACAGAATACTGGCCCCCATATAACGCTCCATACAGGATACTGGCCCCCATATAACACTCCGTACAGGATACTGGCCCGCTTATAATGCTCCATACAGGATACTGGCCCCCATATAACGCTCCATACAGAATACTGGCCCCCCATATAATGCAGGCTGTGCCCCCCACATAATGCCCCATGCAGCCTGTTCCCCCACATAATGCCCCATGCAGCCTGTTCCCCCCACATAATGCCCCATGCAGGCTGTTGCCCCCACATAATGCCCCATGCTGGCTATTCCCTCCACATAATGCCCCATGCAGGCCGTTCCCCCCCACATAATGCCCCATGCTGGCTGTTCCCTCCACATAATGCCCCATGCTGGCTGTTCCCACAAAATAATGCCCCATGCTGGCTGTTCCCTCCACATAATGCCCCATGCAGGCTGTTCCCCCCCACATAATGCCCCATGCTGGCTGTTCCCTCCACATAATGCCCCATGCTGGCTGTTCCCTCCACATAATGCCCCATGCTGGCTGTTCCCCCCACATAATGCCCCATGCTGGCTGTTCCCTCCACATAATGCCCCATGCTGGCTGTTCCCCCTACATAATGCCCCATGCAGGATATCATCCCCCTGAATGCCCCATGCAGGATGTCACCCCAACCCCCTTATAATACCCCATGCAGGATTTCACTCCCACCCATATTATTCCCCATGCAGGATGTCACTTCCCCCCCTTATAATGCCCCATGCAGGATGTCACTCCCCCCATATAATTACCCATTCAGGATGTCACTTCCCCCCTTATAATGCCCCATGCAAGATGTCACCACTCCTCCCATGTAATGCCCCATGCAGGATGTCAGCCCCCTATATAATGCCCCATGCAGGATGTCACCCTACCCCCTTATAATTCCCCATGTAGGATGTCACCACCCCTAATAATGCCCCATGCAGGATGTCACCCCGCCTTATAGTGCCCCATGCAGGATGTCACCCCCTCCCTTATAATGCCCCATGCAGGATGTCACTCCCCCTCATATAATTCCCCATGCAGGATGTCACTCCCCCCCTTATAATGCCCCATGCAGGATGTCACTTCCCCCCCATATAATGCCCCATGCAGGATGTCACTTCCCCCCATATAATGCCCCATGCAGGATGTCATTTCCCACCCCCCCTTAAAATGCCCCATGCAGGATGTCACTTCCCCCCTTATAATGTCCCATGCAGGATGTCACCCCCCATATAATGCCCCATGCAGGATGTCACCCCACCCCCATATAATTCCCCATGTAGGATGTCGCCCCCCTTATAATGCCCCATGCAGGATGTCACCCCGCCTTATAGTGACCCATGCAGGATGTCACCCCCTCCCTTATAATGCCCCATGCAGGATGTCACTCCCCCCATATAAATCCCCATGCAGGATGTCACTTCCCCTCCTTATAATGCCCCATGCAAGATGTCACCTCCCCTCCCATGTAATTCCCCATGCAGGATGTCAGCCCCCCATATAATGCCCCATGCAGGATGTCACGCCACCCCCTTATAATTCCCCATGTAGGATGTCACCACCCCTTATAATGCCCCATGCAGGATGTCACCCCGCCTTATAGTGCCCCATGCAGGATGTCACCCCCTCCCTTATAATGCCCCATGCAGGATGTCACTCCCCCCCCATATAATTCCCCATGCAGGATGTCACTTCCCCCCCTTATAATTCCCCATGCAGGATGTCACTTCTCCCCCATATAATGCCCCATGCAGGATGTCACTTCCCCCCCATATAATGCCCCATGCAGGATGCCATTTCCCACCCCCCGTTATAATGCCCCATGCAGGATGTCACCCCGCCTTATAGTGCCCCATGCAGGATGTCACCCCCTCCCTTATAACGCCCAATGCAGGATGTCACTCCCCCCCATATAATTCCTCATGCAGGATGTCACTACCCCCCATATAATGCCCCATGCAGGATGTCACTTCCCCCCATATAATGCCCCATGCAGGATGTCATTTCCCACCCCCCTTATAATGCCCCATGCAGGATGTCACCACCCCCTTTATAATGCCCCATGCAGGATGTCACCCCCTCCCTTATAATGCCCCATGCAGGATGTCACCCCACCTCCCTTATAATGCCCCATGCAGGATGTCACCCCGCCTTATAGTGCCCCATGCAGGATGTCAACCCCTCCCTTATAACGCCCCATGCAGGATGTCACTCCCCCCCATATAATTCTTCATGCAGGATGTCACTTCCCCCCATATAATGCCCCATGCAGTATGTCACTTCCCCCCATATAATGCCCCATGCAAGATGTCATTTCCCACCCCCCTTATAATGCCCCATGCAGGATTTCACCCTCTCCCTTATAATGCCCCATGCAGGATGTCTCCCCACCTCCCTTATAATGCCCCATGCAGGATGTCACCCCCTCCCTTATAATGCCCCATGCAGGATGTCACCCCACCTCCCTTATAATGCCCCATGCAGGATGTTGTGATGCTCGCAGCCCTGCCCTGGGAAGATGGGGGTACTTGGAGCAAGGTCAGGTGTTTGGTGGGTTGTAGCCGTGGCCTGGACCTGTCCCGTGCCCAGGGCCGTCACATTAAAAAGGATGTAAGGGCTATCAGGGTTGAGTGGTAATTCGACTACGCCACCTGTGGTGTCTGGTGATGGCCACCAGCGCTGCGGCAGTCCTCTGAGGCGGGATGTAGTGGCAGCTGTCGTTGATACTACTCCCCACAGGCGGAGCAGGGCCTCAGGGCAGAGACAAGGATGGCGGGAGTCGTAGTGTAGGATGTCTGGTGCTGCGTGGTGCGGTGCAGTGCAGAAATAAAGAGTCCGGAGGCCATGGGGGTAGAATTCCCGGGTTGTTTACTCATGGTGGAGACTGCAGCTGCAAGGCTTCTCCCTGCTCCTCACGGAGTTCTGCGGTCACCAGGGGCAGGGGTCCGACAACCTCCGAATAATTCCAGTGCTTAATCAGGACCCCCCCCCATACAATGCCCCATGCAGGATGTCACCCCACCCCCTTATAATTCCCCATGTAGGATGTCGCCCCCTTATAATGCCCCATGCAGGACGTCACCCCGCCTTATAGTGCCCCATGCAGGATGTCACCCCCTCCCTTATAAAGCCCCATGCAGGATGTCACTCCCCCCATATAATTCACCATGCAGGATGTTACTTCCCCCCATATAATGCCCCATGCAAGATGTCACCTCCCCTCCCATGTAATGCCCCATGCAGGATGTCAGCCCCCCATATAATGCCCCATGCAGGATGTCACCCCACCCCCTTATAATTCCCCATGTAGGATGTCACCTCCCCTTATAATGCCCCATGCAGGATGTTACCCCACCTTATAGTGCCCCATGCAGGATGTCACCCCATCCCTTATAATGCCCCATGCAGGATGTCACCCCACCTCCCTTATAATGCCCCATGCAGGATGTCACCCCCTCCCTTATAATGCCCCATGCAAGATGTCACCCCACCTCCCTTATAATGCCCCATGCAGGATGTTGTGACGCTCTCAGCCCTGCCCTGGGAAGATGGGGGTACTCGGAGCCAGGTCAGGTGTTTGGTGGGTTGTAGCCGTGGCCTGGACCTGTCCCGTGCCCAGGGCCGTCACATTAAAAAGGATGTAAGGGCTATCAGGGTTGAGTGGTAATTAGACTACGCCACCTGTGGTGTCTGGTGATGGCCACCAGCACTGCGGCAGTCATCTGAGGCGGGATGTAGTGGCAGCTGTCGTTAATACTACTCCCCACAGGCGGAGCAGGGCCTCAGGGCAGAGACGAGGATGGCGGGAGTCATAGTGTAGGATGTCTGGTGCTGTGTGGTGCGGTGCAGTGCAGAAATAAAGAGTCCGGAGGCCATAGGGGTAGACTTCCAGGGTTGTTTACTCACGGTGGAGAGTGCAACTGCAAGGCTTCTCCCTGCTCCTCACGGAGTTCTGTGGTCACCAGGGGCGGGGGTCCGACAACCTCCGAATAATTCCAGTGCTTAATCAGGACCCCCCCCCATACAATGCCCCATGCAGGATGTCACCCCGCCTTATAGTGCCCCATGCAGGATGTCACCCCCTCCCTTATAATGCCCCATGCAGGATGTCACTCCCCCCATATAATTCCCCATGCAGGATGTTACTTCCCCCCATATAATGCCCCATGCAAGATGTCACCTCCCCTCCCATGTAATGCCCCATGCAGGATGTCAGCCCCCCATATAATGCCCCATGCAGGATGTCACCCCACCCCCTTATAATTCCCCATGTAGGATGTCACCTCCCCTTATAATGCCCCATGCAGGATGTTACCCCGCCTTATAGTGCCCCATGCAGGATGTCACCCCCCCCTTATAATGCCCCATGCAGGATGTCACTCCCCCCCCATATAATTCCCCATGCAGGATGTCACTTCCCCCCCTTATAATGCCCCATGCAGGAGGTCACTTCCCCCCCATATAATGCCCCATGCAGGATGTCACTCCCCCCCCATATAATGCCCCATGCAGGATATCATTTCCCACCCCCCCTTATAATGCCCCATGTAGGATGTCACCCCACCTTATAGTGCCCCATGCAGGATGTCACCCCCTCCCTTATAACGCCCCATGCAGGATGTCACTCCCCCCCATATAATTCCTCATGCAGGATGTCACTACCCCCCATATAATGCCCCATGCAGGATGTCACTTCCCCCCATATAATGCCCCATGCAGGATGTCATTTCCCACCCCCTTATAATGCCCCATGCAGGATGTCACCACCCCCTTTATAATGCCCCATGCAGGATGTCACCCCCTCCCTTGTAATGCCCCATGCAGGATGTCACCCCACCTCCCTTATAATGCCCCATGCAGGATGTTACCCCGACTTATAGTGCCCCATGCAGAATGTCACCCCCTCCCTTATAACGCCCCATGCAGGATGTCACTCCCCCCCATATAATTCCTCATGCAGGATGTCACTTCCCCCCATATAATGCCCCATGCAGGATGTCACTTCCCCCCATATAATGCCCCATGCAGGATGTCATTTCCCACCCCCGTTTATAATGCCCCATGCAGGATGTCACCCCCTCCCTTATAATGCCCCATGCAGGATGTCACCCCACCTCCCTTATAATGCCCCATGCAGGATGTCACCCCCTCCCTTATAATGCCCCATGCAGGATGTCACCCCACCTCCCTTATAATGCCCCATGCAGGATGTCACTCCCCCCCCCATATAATTCCCCATGCAGGATGTCACTTCCCCCCCTTATAATGCCCCATGCAGGAGGTCACTTCTCCCCATATAATGCCCCATGCAGGATGTCATTTCCCACCCCCATTTATAATGCCCCATGCAGGATGTCACCCCCTCCCTTATAATGCCCCATGCAGGATGTCACCCCACCTCCCTTATAATGCCCCATGCAGGATGTCACCCCCTCCCTTATAATGCCCCATGCAGGATGTCACCCCACCTCCCTTATAATGCCCCATGCAGGATGTTGTGACGCTCTCAGCCCTGCCCTGGGAAGATGGGGGTACTAGGAGCCAGGTCAGGTGTTTGGTGGGTTGTAGCCGTGGCCTGGACCTGTCATTATCAAAACTGAAATTGACAGAACAGGACTCTACTTACTCAGAATTAGTGTACCAAGATGGTGTAAATGGGTCTACTATTCTGCCAACCATAATCAAAGAAGAAATAGTGTCACTTTTATTCTCAACCGAAGATTGGACGGCAGTGGCATGAAGTACAATGCCGTCAGTCATAGAGTCATTTCAATACGACTACAAAGAGCACCAATTCATATTACAGTTGCTCCAGCAACAGATGCAGAGGAGGAGGACATTGAACTATTCTACGATGAAGTTCAAGTAGAAATCAACAAGACGCCAAAACAAGACTTATCATGGGAGACTTGAATGTCAAAATGGTCCATGGCAATCATGGAATAATTGTTGGAAACTTTGGACTTGGTGAATGAAACGAGGCTGGAGGAGGATTCATTGACTTTTGTATGACAAATCAACTGTCCATCATGAACACCTTCTTCCAAAATCACAGAGACTCTACACATGGACACCATTGAATGGGGTTTATAAGAATCAGATTGACTACATATATGTTCGCCAAAGGGAGAGGTCGTTGATCATTACCGCAAAAACAAGACCAGGAGATGACTGTGGAACTGATCATGAAATTTTGACAGCAAAGATTAGAGTTAAACTGCGCAAACGGCCTAGACAACAGGTAGTTTCCAGTTTCGATTTGACCAACATACCTGAAGCTTTTTGGAATGGTCTGCACAACCAATTTACCTCACATGGATAAAAGAAAGCCTGAGGAATTATGAAAACTCATAAAGACTATTATTACGCAAGAAGCCAGAAAGACAATAAACAAGAGGCAGAAGAGACTGCCACAGCCATGGTTAACAGAAGAGTCTCTAAAGATCATCGAAGAAGACGAATGACAGGCCACAGTCAACATCAATAAAAGACTAAAGGGAGCCATTCGAGCAGACAAAGAACTTTATTACCAAAAGATATGTGCAGAGATACAAAGTGAACATCTGAAGGGCAAGACCAGAAAGGTATACCAAAAGATCAAAGAGATATGACGAAAGTTTCAACCAAGAGTGGAAATGTTGAAAGACGCCAAAGATACCAAACTAACTGAGCCAGAACAGATCAAGGAAAGATGGAAATAATACACGGAGAAACTCTACAAGAACGATTCAGTGATACGGGAAGAAACTGAGACTGGAAATGATAGCAAACCGAACAGCTTGAAAGACGAAGTCGTTGCTGCAATAAAGCTTCTGTCAAACAACAAAGTGCCTGAATGTGACAATATTCCAATAGCGCTAATAAAATCTTCTGAAGCAGCAGTTGATGTCATCACACACCTGTGTCAACAGATATGGACAACTGGTAAATGGCCCAAGGACTGGACAAGGTTGGTTCTTATTTCTTTTCCGAAGAATGGAGATGCTACCGACTGTGGAAAATATCGGTCTATTGCCCTTATACCTCATGCCAGCAAAATACTACTGAAGACCCTACAAAGACGCCTACAGACTTACTTTGGCAAATAGCTGCCAGAGGAACAATTATAATCAAAGAACCATGTTCGTCCTACACATATACATGGAGTTGCTGACACCACATAATCATGACTATCATATAATTTGGTCCAAATCCGATAAATACACCGAAGACCAAATTAATTCAGGAAGCACAAAATTTTATTAATGTTAAATATACATACACATGACAAATATTAAAAAGCACCTCCGCACTGTGAGGGACTATAAATTGCATGAGATTTAAAAATATTTATGTGCCTGCTTGGAGTGTGCTACTGTTTCAAAAGTATGCTATAATGCAGCCAGTGAACCGTATGTTAAACCGTAATAACATGCAATACAAATATAAATAATCAAGTAGTAAATAATGGTAACATACCGCAGAGTCACTACAGTGCAGGCACCACTGTGATGCAGAGTCCCTCGTCCCCTACGCATGTTTCATCAGTTGACTTCCTCCTGGTACATATGCCCCCCATCCTGATATACGTGGCCCCCATCTCCATCCTGGTATACATGGCACCTATCCCCACCCTGGTATACATGCCCCCATCTCCATTCTGGTATATATGGCCCTTCATCCTGTTATATATGCCCCCCCATCCTGGAATACATGTCCTCCATCCTGGTATATATGGCATCTTCCATCTCCACCCTGGTATATATGGCACGCCCCCATCCCCATCCTGGTATTCATGGCACTCCCATCCCCATCCTGGTATATATGGCACCCCACATCCCCATCCTGGTATATATATCACCTCCCCATCCCCATTCTGGTATTCATGGCACCCCCTTCCCCATCCTGGTATTAATGGCACCCCCATCTCCATTCTGGTATTCATGGCACCCCCTATCCCCATCCTGGTATTCATGGCACCTCCCCATCCTCATCCTGGTATTCATGGCACCTCCCCATCCTCATCCTGGTATTAATGGCACCCCTATCCCCATATTGGTATTCATAGCACCCCCATCACCATCCTGGTATTCATGGCACCCCTCATCACCATCCTGGTATTCATGGCACCCCCCATCACCATCCTGGTATTCATGGCACCCCCATTCTCCATCCTGGTATTCATGGCACCCCCCATCCCCATCCTGGTATTCATGGCACCGCCCATACTAATCCTGGTATTCATGGCACCCACCCACCCCCATCCTGGTATTCATGGCACCCCCATCACCATCCTGGTATTCATGGCATGCCCCATCACCATCCTGGTATTCATGGCATCCCCATCACCATCCTGGTATTCATGGCACCTCCATCACCATCCTGGTATTCATGGCACCCCCATTCTCCATCCTGGTATTCATGGCACCCCCCATCACCATCCTGGTATTCATGGCACCCACCCATCCCCATCCTGGTATTCTTGGCACCCCCCCATACTAATCCTGGTATTCATGGCACCCACCCACCCCCATCCTGGTATTCATGGCACCCTCCATCCCCATCCTGGTATTCATGGCACCCCCATCACTATCCTGGTATTCATGGCGCCTTCCCATCACATTCTAGTATTCATGGCCCCCTCATGCAGCACATATAAAAAAAATAAAGGATTTTACTCACCTTCCCTCTTTTCCAGCGCTGCGTCCTTCTCTGCTGCCAGCAGCTGACATCAGCATGTGAGCAGCGCATGACATCACAAACATGCGCCCTCACACGGTCAGGTCAGCTGCCAGAAGATTCACTCTTCCCCCTGCTCAGTACTATTGGAGTGGGATGGAGTGAATATTCATGCTCTTTAATAGCGGGCATACTGTTAGCTGCAGAGCTATAGAAGACGAAAATATGAAAATATTCTAAAAGTTCAAATCACCCCCATTTCTCCCATTAAGAAGTAAAAAATACAAATATTTGGCATCGCTGCATTCGCAAAAGTCCGTAATATCAAAATATAAAATAAATTAATCCGATTTAAAAACGGCAAATGGAGAAAAAAAGGCAAAATGGCAAAATTGTGTTTTTTCAGCTGCCACAACGACACTAAAACATCTAATATCAGGTGTTCAAAACATCTTATCTACCCCAAAATATCAATAAAAACATGGGGAGCAAAAAACAAGCCCTCACACAGGTCCATGTCTGAAAACGTTATGGTTCTTGAAAAATGGCGACACAAGCAAAAATTTTTTTTTACAAATTATTTAATTTTTTTTTCACCACATAAATAAAATAAAAATCATACATGTTTGGTGTCTGCGTAATCATACTGACCTAGAGAATCTTACTGTCACATAATTTTTACTGTAAAAGGAACGCTGTAAATAATAATAAAAAAAAACTATTGCGGAACTGCGCTTTTTTCACTACTTTGCCTCACTTGGAATTTTTTTCCCACTTTCCAGTGTATCGCATGATATAATGAATGGCATCATTCAAAAGAACAACTCGTCTCGCAAATAACAAGCCCTAACATGGCTATGTTGATAGAAAAATAAAAAAGTTATGGATCTTGGAATAAGGGTAGGAAAAAACAAAAGCACAAAAATGAAAAAAGAGGACTTTTCAATGCATTTTTCAAGTTGAGCTGGACACAGGATGTAATAGTGGCTGCAGAGTAGAATAAAGTGTTTTTGGTATTTTTTAATTTCACCTCTCTGTTGCAGAGATATTAGCAATCAAAAGGGCCTTTGTGTATTTCATAACAAACTAACTATATCTACTTCATATCTGTGTATCAATTACTATAAGGCCACATTCACACATTCAGTATTTGATCAGTATTTTACATCAGTATTTGTAAGCCAAAACCAGGAGTGAGTAACACATGCAAAAGTGGTGACGTGTTTCTATTATATATTTCCTCTGATTGTTTTACTCCTGATTTTGGCTTACAAATACTGATGTAAAATATTGACCAAATAGTGAACATATGAACGTGGCCTAATAGAGTACTTAAAGCTTTCCCAAATTATGATGTGGTCTGATATCTTCCGGCCGTGCAATGAGTAAAGACAGGTGGAGACGAGAAGTCAATGCAGTCTGCTATCTTCCAACAGGGCAGTGGTTAACAGTAGTGATTAGTGTTGAGCATTCCGATACTGAAATATCGGGTATCGGCCGATATTCGCGGTATCGGAATTCCGATACTTAATTCCGATACTTTTGCAATATCGTATACCGGAATCGGAAGTTCCCATAATGCAATGAGCCATTTTCATTTTATTCAGCCAATGAGGATCCTAAGAAGTGTGGGCACATCCTGTTAGGCATGTAGGCATCTTAACTAATGGCATGGCTGTAATTGGCTGCTGAAATGATGTCATGATGCACTATAAAAGCCGCCGCCGCTATTTTGAGCTCACTCTGCTGTGAATTCAGTTAGGGATAGGATGCTGTTGTTCTGAGGGACAGTTTTAGCTACCTATTTGCTCTATTCTGCTTTACCCAAGCTACTTTATAAATCGCTGTGCCTTGCAGCGCTAGTGCACAGTTCTCTGTGCTGTTCACCGCTTTCTGCAAGGTCTGTGTATGTGAGTGCAGCTCACCCTGTAGTGTGTGCTTCAGCCACGTCTGGTTGTAGTGCACTCAGTGTGTGTCACTGCCTCATACATTGTCCTTTTTTGCCAATTCATAATTTTTCCTGATATCTCCTATTAGTGTGGTGGTTCCATCCGTATTCTGCTAAATTGGTTCCAAACACACTTTATAGGAGTAGATAGAGAATTTTTTTCCGTCTTGCAGCACTAGTGCACAGTGCTCTGCATCTGTACTGTTCACCGCTGTCTGCAAGGTCTGGTGTGTGAGTGCAGCTCACCCTGTAGTGTGTGCTTCAGCCACGTCTGGTTGTAGTGCACTCAGTGTGTGTCACTGCCTCATACATTGTCCTTTTTTGCCAATTCATAATTTTTCCTGATTTCTCCTATTAGTGTGGTGGTTCCATCCGTATTCAGCTACATTGGTTCCAAACACACTATATAGGAGTAGTTAGAGGAGCCTTTCTGCAGCATTGTGCCCTGCAGCCCCAGCCAGATTAGTATTAGCCTATTTTTTGTAGCCTCATCTATTGCATTGTAGGTTACCTTCCTACATTGTAATAGCTACAAAAAGTTTGTGATACTATCGGTATTACATCTTTGGGCACATCCAGTGTCTTTTTGTGACAAAAAAAAACTAAATAAAGTTCACCAAACACTCCACTTTACAGTTGTGTAGGCCACATTAGCTCATATTAAAGTCTAGTCCACACTTTATAAAATTAGTGTTTCTTATACCTGTTAGCAGCTGTTCAGGAATAAGCACACTAAGCCCTTAGTACTTTTCTGCCTATCTTTATCAGTCTACCAAGATGAAGAAGGCAGGGAGTAAGGCATGTGGTCGTGGTTGTGGTCGTGGGCGTGGAGTTTCTGCAGGGAGAGGACGTGAGGATTCTGTGCCTGCAGGGAGAGGACGTGGGGATTCTGTGCCTGCTGCGGGCACCAGTGACTCAGCATCCCCCAGTTTTACCAGGGAACAGTCCTTTATGCGCAGCTTTGTTGGAGCTAGCCTTACCCCACTGCTGCGGGAGGACCAAATTGAAGCCGTTGTCGGATGGATGGCAGCTAACGCATCGACTTCAATTAGTTCCAGATCCTCTCAGGTCCTGAGCACTGAAGAGCACCCATCTGTCTCTTCACCACCTGCCAAATTGCCCAGGCAGTCAGAGAGCCCTGGAAAGGAGCCATCTCTACTTCTGTTCTCTGAATCTCTTGGCTTGGAAAGAGGGGGCCAGCCAAGCAGAATTCGAGAATTTAAAGAAGAGGTAGTATGCAGTGATGCGCAACCGTTTTGTCTCTCTGAATCTGAAGAGGCGGGTGGGCCAGTGCCTATGGTCAGCACACCTCAGTACGCATCTGATGATGAGACTCAGGTGCCACTTTCTGGTGCGTACTGTGCTGTCGAGACTACTCAGGAGAAGCAGTTGTTTGAAGAGGGTTGTGTAGATGATGAGGTCCTTGACCCATCATGGCGTGAGGGACAGGAAGGTGGTGGGAGCAGCTCTGAGGAAGAGATTCCCCGAACAGCCCAAAAAGGAGGGAGAGGGAGGGGGCAGATTTGGTTGCCTGTAGCCTCCACTTCGGCACCCATTACGAGCATGGCTCTTCCAAAATCCAAAGCGGGCGCTCCCAAGACTTGCAGTGCCTGGTCCTTTTTTGACACAGTTGCAGATGACATTTGCTTTGTCAAATGCAAGCTGTGTAATCAGAAGGTGAAAAGAGGGAAAAGTGTCAGCAACCTCAATACCACAAATATGTGGAAACATGTGCGGACCAAGCACGTGGTGGAATTACAAAAACACACTGAAGACCTAGGCCAACCTACAGCGCCACCTACCACCTCTTCAGCTCGTATTGTAGCCTCTTCCTCCAGCTCACACACAGCTGGTTCGGCTTCCTCACAGGATCGCCATGGAAGAATCTCTGGCACTGTTGTACAGAGACACAGTGTAATTCCACCCACAGCACCACTTTCCCAGTCATCCTCACACTCCCAGGCCAGTCTACAGCCATCGTTAGCACAGGCATGGGAGAAAAGGTGCCCATACTCAGCAAACCACCCCCGAGCACAGGCTCTGAATGCTGGCATTGCTAAACTACTGGCCCTTGAAATGCTATCATTCAGGCTGGTGGAGACTGACACCTTCCGTAACTTTATGGCATTGGCAGTCCCACAATACAACGTGCCCAGCCGCTTTTATTTCAGCAGGCAAGCCGTCCCTGCCCTGCAACATCATGTGGAGGGAAAAATTAAGCATGCGCTACAAAACGCCGTCAGAAACTAGGTCCACCTGACCACCAATGCATGGACCAGTAAGCATGGACAGGGACGATACCTTTCCCTCACTGCCCATTGGGTAAATGTTGTGGAGCCGGGTACAAATCTTGAGAGTGGCGCTGTACGTGTTCTGCCAACTCCAAGGATTGCAGAAATCCAGTCTGTACACATTGACTCCTCCTCATACTCCAGTTCCTCTGAATCAGCGCTGCAGGTGCCGTCACGGTCTACCTCCATATCGACCCGTGAACGGTTACCTGTTATGATGACCGATATGAGCACAGCCGTGGCCAAACGTCAACAGGCCGTATTAAAATTAATTTCTTTGGGGAATCAAAGCCACACAGCGCAGGAGCTCTGGAATGCCATCAAGCAGCAGAGCGACGTGTGGTTTGTGCCAGTGAATCTATAGCCAGGCATGGTAGTGTGTGACAATGGCCGAAATCTGGTGGCAGCTCTGGGCCTAGGCAACCTCACTCACATCCCATGTCTGGCACATGTGCTCAACTTGGTCATGCAGAGTTTTTTGAGGGACTATCCGGATCTTGATGCACTGCTTCACAAGGTCCGCATAGAGTGCGCTCACTTGCGGCGTTCCAGCAACGCAAGATCACGCATTGCAGCTCTGCAGCGCCGATTACGTCTTCCGGAACATCGCATCATATGTGACCTACCCACCAGGTGGAATTCAACGTTACATATGTTGGAGAGGTTGTGTGAGCAGCAGGAAGCAGTAATGGAGTTCCAGCTGCAGCAGGCGCAAACAAGTCGCAGTGCGCGCCGTTCACACTTCACCACCACTGAGTGGGCCTCTATGAAGGACATTTGCCACGTTTTGCGTGCCTTCGATTATTCCACGCGGATGGCGAGTGCAGATGATGCACTAGTCAGCATGACTATCCCCCTTATCTGCCTGCTTGTCAAAACACTGCAAGCACTAAGGGACGAGGTTTTGGAAGAGGTGGAGGATGAGGAGTCACAAATGCCATCTGCTTCTCTACAGTCTGCGCAACGTGGTTCCTCACAAAGGCCTAGGCAGGGGACACTTTGTGAGGAGGATGAGGAGGAGTCAATGGATGAGGAAGACATCTGTCCAGAGGAGGGAGGTACACAATGCTCTAGTAGTCAGTATCTAGAGCGAGGGTGGGGTGATGCAGAGCAGGCAGAGATCACGCCTCAAGCAGGGGACAGCGTTTCTTGGCCAGTTGGCAGTCTGCAGCACATGGTTGATTTCATGCTGCAGTGCCTGAGAAACGACCGCCGCATCGCCCACATTCTCAACACGGCTGATTATTGGGTGTCCACCCTCCTAGATCCTCGCTACCGGGACAACTTACAAAGCCTCATAACACCGTTGAACCGGGAGCGTAAAATGCGGGAGTACCAAGACGCACTGGTGCATTCCATCATGTTCTCCATTCCAACCGAGAGCAGTGATGCTAGTGCTTTACAAAGCAGCTCAGTGCGTCGAGGCAGTGGAGGAAGCTCTGCACAAAGAGGGAGCAGAAGCAGCGCCTCAGCACAAGGCAAGACCAGTATGGCCGAAATGTGGCAAAGTTTTGTGTCCCCGCTGCCACAAATGTCTACACCATCACAGATGGCTCCAGTCAGCAGGAGGCAACGTTTCCGTCAGATGGTGACAAACTACATGTCTTGCCCTCTTAGTCTACTCCCAGACGGCTCTTCTCCCTTCAAGTTTTGGGTCTGTAAGCTGGATACATGGCCAGAGCTTAGTCAGTATGCATTGGAGGTGCTAGCTTGCCCTGCTGCTAGTGTATTATCGGAACGCGTCTTTAGTGCCGCAGGTGGTGTACTAACAGACCGTCGCATGCGACTATCCTCCGATAACATTGACCGGCTTACTTTTCTCAAAATGAACAAGGCCTGGATCTCTCATGAATTTGCCAGTCCTCTTCCAGAATAAATAATTGGTTGGCAACAGTATCCAGGTCTCCTGTTGTATTCATGTTTCTACCACCTGAACTGTAATCCCTGAGCTCCAACACCGCCAGTTGGCGCTTGGAAGTTCCGTCTGCACAGTCAACACTTGCTGCCGTGTTATTGGGGTTCAGTAACGTCAGCTGTTCCCCTGCTGTGCGGACGGCAATTTCTCTTGCTCTGTCCACATTCTCACTACTACAGATTTTAAAGTTGCTCCAATTACACCTCTGGCTCCTCTGTTTTCAGTATTATCCTTGAGCTCCAACACCGCCAGTTGGCGCTCGGAAGTGCCGTCTGCACAGTCAACACTTGCTGCCGTGTTATTGGGGTTCTGTAACGTCAGCTGTTCCCCTGCTGTGTGTCCGGCAAATTCTCCTGCTTTGTCCACATCCACTGTACTACTGATTTAAAACTTGCTCCAATTACACCTCTGGCTCCTCTGTTTTTAGTATTTACCCTGGGCTCCAATACCGCTAGTTGCTGCTCGGAAGTGCCGTTTGCACAGTCAACACTTGCTGCCGTGTTATTGGGGTTCAGTAACATCAGCTGTTCCCCTGCTGTGCGGACGGCAATTTCTCCTGCTCTGTCCACATTCTCACTACTACAGATTTTAAAGTTGCTCCAATTACACCTCTGGCTCCTATGTTTTCAGTATTATCCCTGAGCTCCAACACTGCCAGTTGGCGCTCGGAAGTGCCGTCTACACAGTCAACACTTGCTGCCGTGTTATTGGGGTTCAGTAACGTCAGCTGTTCCCCTGCTGTGCGGACGTCAATTTCTCCTGCTCTGTCCACATTCTCACTACTACAGATTTTAAAGTTGCTCCAATTACACCTCTGGCTCCTCTGTTTTCAGTATTATCCCTGAGCTCCAACACCGCCAGTTGGCGCTCGGAAGTGCCGTCTGCACAGTCAACACTTGCTGCCGTGTTATTGGGGTTCAGTAACGTCAGCTGTTCCCCTGCTGTGTGTTCGGCAAATTCTCCTGCTTTGTCCACATCCACTGTACTACTGATTTAAAACTTGCTCCAATTACACCTCTGGCTCCTCTGTTTTTAGTATTTACCCTGGGCTCCAATACCGCTAGTTGCTGCTCGGAAGTGCCGTTTGCACAGTCAACACTTGTTGCCGTGTTATTGGGGTTCAGTAACGTCAGCTGTTCACCTGCTGTGCGGACGGCAATTTCTCCTGCTCTGTCCACATTCTCACTACTACAGATTTTAAAGTTGCTGCAATTACACCTCTGGCTCCTCTGTTTTGTTTTCAGTATTATCCCTGAGCTCCAACACCGCCAGTTGGCGCTCGGAAGTGCCGTCTGCACAGTCAACACTTGCTGCCGAGTTATTGGGGTTCAGTAACGTCAGCTGTTCCCCTGCTGTGCGGACGGCAAATTCTCCTGCTTTGTCCACATCCACTGTACTACTGATTTAAAACTTGCTCCAATTACACCTCTGGCTCCTCTGTTTTTAGTATTTACCCTGGGCTCCAATACCGCTAGTTGCTGCTCGGAAGTGTCGTTTGCACAGTCAACACTTGCTGCCGTGTTATTGGGGTTCAGTAACGTCAGCTGTTCCCCTGCTGTGCGGACGGCAATTTCTCCTGCTCTGTCCACATTCTCACTACTACAGATTTTAAAGTTGCTCCAATTACACCTCTGGCTCCTCTGTTTTCAGTATTATCCCTGAGCTCCAACACCGCCAGTTGGTGCTCGGAAGTGCCGTCTGCACAGTCAACACTTGCTGCCGTGTTATTGGGGTTCAGTAACGTCAGCTGTTCCCCTGCTGTGCGGACGGCAATTTCTCCTGCTCTGTCCACATTCTCACTACTACAGATTTTAAAGTTGCTCCAATTACACCTCTGGCTCCTCTGTTTTCAGTATTATCCCTGAGCTCCAACACCACCAGTTGGCGCTCGGAAGTGCCGTCTGCACAGTCAACACTTTCTGCCGTGTTATTGGGGTTCAGTAACGTCAGCTGTTCCCCTGCTGTGCGGACGGCAATTTCTCCTGCTCTGTCCACATTCTCACTACTACAGATTTTAAAGTTGCTCCAATTACACCTCTGGCTCCTCTGTTTTCAGTATTATCCCTGAGCTCCAACACCGCCAGTTGGCGCTTGGAAGTGCCGTCTGCACAGTCAACACTTGATGCCGTGTTATTGGGGTTCATAAACGTCAGCTGTTCCCCTGCTGTGTGTCCGGCAAATTCTCCTGCTTTGTCCACATCCACTGTACTACTGATTTAAAACTTGCTCCAATTACACCTCTGGCTCCTCTGTTTTTAGTTTTTACCCTGGGCTCCAATACCGCTAGTTGCTGCTCGGAAGTGACGTTTGCACAGTCAACACTTGCTGCCGTGTTATTGGGGTTCAGTAACGTCAGCTGTTCCCCTGCTGTGTGTCCGGCAAATTCTCCTGCTTTGTCCACATCCACTGTACTACTGATTTAAAACTTGCTCCAATTACACCTCTGGCTCCTCTGTTTTTAGTATTTACCCTGGGCTCCAATACCGCTAGTTGCTGCTCGGAAGTGCCGTCTGCACAGTCAACGCTTGCTCCAGTGTTATTGGGGTTCAGTAACGTCAGCTGATCCCCAGCTGTGTGTCCGGCAAATTCTACTGCTCTGTCCACATTCACACTACTACAGATTTTAAAGTTGCTCCAATTCCGCCTCAGGCTCCACTCTGTTTTTAGTATTTACCCTGGGTTCCAGCACCGCCAGCTGTTTCCCAGCAGTGTCTTTGGCACGGGTACTCCCTCCTGCCCAACCTGGTTCCAGCACGCCAGCTGTTTCCGGGTAGTGTCAATGTCACTTTGCCTCCAATGCGTTGTCCTGTCGTGTTGCGGTCGGGTTAGCCGACTCTATTGTGCCTGCAGTTTAGGTGACTCTTATGTGGGCTGCGGGATCTGGCAATGAAGGCTGGTTCCATAGTGCCAATAGAACAAGCACCCCCTGTAGGACTGTGGGTTTTGGTAACTGCGGCCGGCTCGCGGCCTTGAAGCTTTTTATTACATGGGTACCTTCTGCTATCCATCAGGGTTCCAGTACCGTCAGCTGGTTCTCGGCAGTGCATTTGGATTAGGTGCCTCATTCTCGGTATCCAAGTTCCACCAACGTCTGCTGGTCCTTGGTAGTGCTTTCTGGCACAGGTACCTCCTGCTTAGTAACCGAGTTCCTGTACCGTCAGCTGGTCTTCGGTAGTTCCATTGGCTCTTGTACCTTCTGCTACCCATCCGGGTTCCAGTACCGTCAGCTGGTCCTCGGTAGTTCCATTTGCTCTTGTACCTTCTACTACCCATCCGGGTTCCAGTACCGTCAGCTGGTTCTCGGCAGTGTCTTTGGCACGGATACTCCCTCCTGCCCAGCCTGGTTCCAGCACGCCAGCTGTTTCCGGGTAGTGTCAACGTCACTTTGCCTCCAATGCGTTGTCCTGTCGTGTTGCGGTCGGGTTAGCCGACTCTATGGTGCCTGCAGTTTAGGTGACTCCTATGTGGGCTGCGGGATCTGGCAATGAAGGCTGGTTCCATAGTGCCAATAGGACAAGCACCCCCTGTAGGACTGTGGGTTTTGGTAACTGCGGCTGGCTCGCGGCCTTGAAACTTTTTTTTACATGGGTACCTTCTGCTACCCATCTGGGTTCCAGTACCGTCAGCTGGTTCTCGGCAGTGCCTTTGGATTAGGTGCCTCCTTCTCGGTATCCAAGTTCCACCAACGTCTGCTGGTCCTTGCTAGTGCTTTCTGGCACAGATACCTCCTGCTTAGTAACCGAGTTCCAGTACCGTCAGCTGGTCCTCGGTAGTTCCATTGGCTCTTGTACCTTCTGCTACCCATCCGGGTTCCAGTACCGTCAGCTGGTTCTCGGCAGTGCCTTTGGATTAGGTGCCTCCTTCTCGGTATCCAAGTTCCACCAACGTCTGCTGGTCCTTGGTAGTGCTTTCTGGCACAGGTACCTCCTGCTTAGTAACCGAGTTCCAGTACCGTCAGCTGGTCCTCGGTAGTTCCATTGGCTCTTGTACCTTCTGCTACCCATCCGGGTTCCAGTACCGTCAGCTGGTCCTCGGTAGTTCCTCAGCCTTCTTGTACCTTCTGCTACATTTCCAAGTTCAAGCTTTTTGAAATGGTTCTTGGTAATCACTCTGGATCTCCCTGACGAGGACCCTGAAGACGTGGACCCTGAAGACCAACCCGAAGAAGACGAGGACCCCGAAGATGACGACCCTGAAGACGAGGACCCTGAAGACCACCCTGAAGAAGACGAGGACCCTGAAGACCACCCCGAAGAAGATGAGGACCCCAAAGACGAGGACCCTGAAGACGAGGACCCTGAAGACCAACCCGAAGAAGACGAGGACCCCGAAGACGAGGACCCCAAAGAAAACGACCCCAAAGAAGACGACGACCCTGAAGACGACGACCCTGAAGATCACCCCGAAGAAGACCAAGAAGATGACCTTGAAGAAGTTGACCAAGAGGACAAAAAAGAGAAGACAACCACCAAGATACAGAAGAACAAGAGACAGAAAACCAAGAAGCAGAAGTACAAGAAGCTGCAGAACAAAAAGCGGAAGAACATTAAGCATAAGACTAAAAATCAGAGCAAAAGATAATATCTAAATTATAAGCAGAAGATGACTAAGCAGTGTATGGGGGTGAGTCCGTTCCTCCTCGTGGTGCCCCTGGAAAAGAACTGCTGCTGTAGGCCAAACTGAACGCGGACAAATCCTGTTGTAAATCTGTTGTGACGGGCAGAACGAAAGGTGTACTGTTCAAACTTTTATAGATAACAACTACAGGAATGCCTGTCACAAATAAGAATATGATGAAGAAGAAGAATATGAAGAAGATGAAGAAGTACAATATGAAGAAGAATAATAGTTGAATAAGAAGAATATGAAGAATGTAAAAAAAAAGAATAATACGAAGAAGGTGAAGAAGAAGAAGATGAAGAAGGTGAAGAAGAAGTGGATGAAAAACATGCTGATGCTGAGGATGATGAAGGAGAAAGTGTGGGAGAAGTAAAAAAGAAGGTGAAGAGCATGGAAGTAGTGAAACATAAATATCTGACAAAATATAAAAATACTTAACATAGTCAATATTTCCGTAACTCAGAACGTCTTAAAAAAAATATTAATTCCTGCTATTCCATTTGATTGGGCTAAACCTCTATGCCTTTATTGACTCGCACACCTCTCCCAATACATTCTACATTATTCTTAGTTGTTTTCCTTCATGTAGAATTAACCTACAAGGAAAGAAAGGGTTTATTTTCATTCCGATATTTCTGTCCCATTGACTTGCATTGGTTTCTGGTATCGGAATCGGCGATATCCGATACTTTTGGGGTATCGGTCCGATCCAATCCGATCCGATATTTGCCGATATCGGAAGGTATCGCTCAACACTAGTAGTGATATAATATAGAAGTCAATGCAAACTGTGGACATGCTTGAAGAGATGTGTTACCTTGATTGCAGAGGTCAGGCGTGAACAGGTCTAAGAAGAGTTGTGAAGATTTGGTAACTTGCATGCTGAGTGATTGGTGTGGACAACACCGAGTAAGTTGGACTAACTTAAGTTGGACTAACAGGAATAACTGAGGAGTAGTGTTGAGCGATACCTTCCGATATCAGGAAATATCGGATCGGATTGGATCGGGCCGATACCCAAAAAGTATCGGATATCGCCGATTCCGATACCGGAAACCAATGCATGTCAATGGGACACAAATATCAGAATGAAAATAAACCCTTTCTTTCCTTGTAGGTTAATTCTACATGCAGGAAAACAACTAACAATAATGTAGAATGTATTGGGGGAGGTGGTTGCCCAAATCGATGGGAACAGTGCTCACAGTGAAACATGAAAAGGCGGCAATTCAGCAGTGGCATACACCGGTACCCAACAATTTATAACAGAAAGAATAGAGCATCACACATAGATTAGATAGATAGAAACATGTCAGTCACATATATATGAAGTACAGTGACAGTGTTGCTTACTGTACTTGTCATTTAGTGTAAAGGATTTATTTAAAAAAATATTAGTGTTTTCATGCACCATCTCTTTAAAAAAGCCGGCCGGCAAATCAGCATCTGTACCCGACAATTTACAACAGAAATAATAGAGCATTACACATAGATTAGATAGATAGAAACATGTCAGTCACATATATATGAAGTACAGTGACAGTGTTGCTTACTGTACTTGTCATTTAGTGTAAAGGATTTATTTAAAAAAATATTAGTGTTTTCATGCACCGTCCCTTTAAAAAAGCCGGCCGGCATTTCAGCATCTGTACCCAACAATTTAGAATAGAAAGAATAGAGAATCACACATAGATTAGATACATAGAAACATATCAGTCACATATATAATAAGTACAGTGACAGTGTTGCTTACTGTACTTGTCATTTAGTGTAAAGGATTTATTTTAAAAAATATTAGTGTTTTCATGCACCGTCTCTTTAAAAAAGCCGGCCGGCAATTCAGCATCTGTACCCGACAATTTACAACAGAAATAATAGAGCATCACACATAGATTAGATAGATAGAAACATGTCAGTCACATATATATGAAGTACAGTGACAGTGTTGATTACTGTACTTGTCATTTAGTGTTAAAATAAAGGATTTATTAAAAAAAAAAAGCGTGGGGTTCCCCGTAATTTTAGTCTCTAGCGGAGGTTAAGCAGACGGCTGGGGCAGATGTTTGAAGCCTGGGAAGGGGGTAATACCCACGGAGCTTCCCAGGCTACTAATATCAGCCCCCAGCTGAATACCTAGCCTTTACTAGCTATTAAAATGGGGGACCCCCCCAAAAAAATGACGTGGGGTCCCCCCTATTTTAATAGCTAGCAAAGGCTAGGCAGACAGCTGGGGGCTGATATTAATAGCCCAGGAAGGGTGCCATGAATATTGGCCCCCTGCCAGGCTAGAAACACCAGCCGTCAGCCGCCCCAGAAATGGCGCATCCATAGGATGTGCCAATTCTGGCACTTAGCCTCGCTCTTCCCACTGCCCTGTAGCGGTGGCAGTGGGGTAATAGGGCTGGGGTTGATGTCAGCTTATAATGCCAGCTGACATCAAGCCCAGGTTAGTAATGGAGAGGCGTCTATAAGACACCCCCATTACTAACCCCATAGTCAAAGTAAAAAAAAAACACAAACACCCAGAATAAAGTCCTTTAATTGAAATAAACACACAATTCTTTATTGTTCTAAATTAAACCATACTTACCATCACGCCCATTCCAGCTGAAGCCAACGATCTCCTGCAATAAAAGAAAAATAATAAAGCAACATCATCCTTACCTTCCCATGGTTCCCAGGACAGCTTCAGCTCTGCTACATCGAGATGACAGGCTGGACCGCAGCAGAACGCTGCCATCCAGCCTGTCATCCCGCGGACACTGAGAAGCGCAGGCATGCTTACGCTCCTCAGTGTCTGGCTGTGACGGCATCCAGATGAGCCGACAATGAACTCAGCTCACCTCATGCACTTCACTGACAGCGTGGGAGAATTCTCCTGTGCATGCGGTGAGCGTGAGAGACTCGGCTCATCTGGATGCCGTCACAGCCTGACATTGAGGAGCGCAAGCATGCCTGCGCTTCTCAGTGTCCGCGGGATGACAGGCTGGATGGCAGCGTTCTGCAGCGGTCCAGCCTGTCATCTCGATGTAGCAGAGCTGAAGCTGTCTTGGGAACCATGGAAAGGTAAGGATGATGTTGCTTTATTATTTTAATTTTATTGCAGGAGATCGTTGGCTTCAGCTGGAATGGGCGTGATGGTAAGTATGGTTTAATTTAGAACAATAAAGAATTGTGTCTTTATTTCAATTAAAGGACTTTATTCTGGGTGTTGTTTTTTTTTTTAAATACTTTACTAGAAATTCATGGCGGTCATGTCTAATATTGGCGTGACCCCATGAATTTCGGGCTTAGGGCCAGCTGATAATGCCAAGCTGGCCCTAACCCTTTTATTACCCAGTGAGCCACTGCACCAGGGCCCTGGATGAGTTGGGTACAGCGCCAGAAGATGGCGCTTCTATGAACACGCCATTTTCCGGGGTGGCTGCGGACTGCAATTTGCAGCGGGGGGGCCCCAGAAAGCTTGGGCCTCCCTGCGCTGCGGATTCCAGCACCCAGCTGCCTAGTTGTACCTGGCTGGACACAAAAATAGGGAGAAGCCCCACTTATTTTTTTTTTAATTATTTCATGAAATTCATGGAATAATTAAGAAAAAAAGGGCTTCCCTATATTGTTGTGTCCAACCAGGTACAAATAGGCAGCTGGTGGTTGGGGGCAGCCCGTTCCTGCCTGCTGTACCTGGCTGGACACAAATATAGTGCAAAGCCCCACGTCAATTTTTTTTTAATTATTTCATGAAATAATTAAAAAAAAAAAGGGCTTCCCTATATTGTTGTGTCCGGCCAGGTACAAATAGGCAGCTGGTGGTTGGGGGCAGCCCGTTCCTGCCTGCTGTACCTGGCTGGACACAAATATAGGGCGAAGCCCCACATCAATTTTTTTTTAATTATTTCATGAATTTCCTGAAATAATTAAAAAAAAATTGACGTGGGGCTTCGCCCTATATTTGTGTCCAGCCAGGTACAGCAGGCAGGAATGGGCTGCCCCCAACCACCAGCTGCCTATTTGTACCTGGCCGGACACAACAATATAGGGAAGCCCTTTTCTTAAAAAATTATTTGATGAAATAATTTAAAAAAAATTGACGTGGGGCTTCGCACTATATTTGTGTCCAGCCAGGTACAGCAGGCAGGAACGGGCTGCCCCCAACCACCAGCTGCCTATTTGTACCTGGTTGGACACAACAATATAGGGAAGCCCTTTTTTCTTTATTATTTCATGAATTTCATGAAATAATTAAAAAAATAAAAATACGTGGGGCTTCTCCCTATTTTTGTGTCCAGCCAAGTACAACTAGGCAGCTGGGGGATGGAATCTGCAGCGCAGGGAGGCCCAAGCTTTCTGGGCCCCCCCCCCCCGCTGCAAATTGCAGTCCGCAGCCACCCCGGAAAATGGCGGCGTTCATAGAAGCGCCATCTTCTGGCGCTGTACCCAACTCATCCAGGGCCCTGGTGCGGTGGCTCACTGGGTAATAAAGGGGTTAGGGCCAGCTTGGTATTATCGCTGGCCCTAAGCCTGAAATTCATGGGGTCCCGCCAATATTAGACATGACTGCCATGAATTTCTAGTAAAGTATTTAAAAAAAACACAACACCCAGAATAAAGTCCTTTAATTGAAATAAACACACAATTATTTATTGTTGTAAATTAAACCATACTTACCATCACGCCCATTCCAGCTGAAGCCAATGATCTCCTGCAATAAAAGAAAAATAATAAAAAACCAACATCATCCTTACCTTTCCATGGTTCTCAGGACAGCTCCAGCTCTGCTACATCGAGATGACAGGCTGGATCGCAGCAGAAAGCTGCCATCCAGCCTGTCATCCCGCGGACACTGAGAAGCGCAAGCATGCTTGCGCTCCTCAGTGTCAGGCTGTGACGGCATCCAGGTGAGCCGAGTCTCTCACGCTCACCGCATGCGCAGGAGAATTCTCCCACGCTGTCAGTGACGTGCATGAGGTGAGCTGAGTTCATTGTCGGCTCATCTGGATGCCGTCACAGCCAGACACTGAGGAGCGCAAGCATGCCTGCGCTTCTTAGTGTCTGCGGGATGACAGGCTGGATGGCAGCTTTCTGCTGCGATCCAGCCTGTCATCTCGATGTAGCAGAGCTGAAGCTGTCCTGGGAACCATGGGAAGGTAAGGATGATGTTGCTTTATTATTTTACTTTTATTGCAGGAGATCGTTGGCTTCAGCTGGAATGGGCCTGACGGTAAGTATGGTTTAATTTAGAACATTAAAGAATTGTGTGTTTATTTCAATTAAAGGACTTTATTCTGGGTGTTGTGTTTTTTTTAAATACTTTACTAGAAATTCATGGCGGTCATGTCTAATATTGGCATGACCCCATGAATTTCGGGCTTAGGGCCAGAGGATAATACAAAGCTGGCCCTAACCCCTTTATTACCCAGTGAGCCACCGCACCAGGGCCCTGGATGAGTTGGATACAGCGCCAGAAGATGGCGCTTCTATGAACGTGCCATTTTCTGGGGTGGCTACGGACTGCAGTTCGCAGCAGGGGGGGCCCACAAAGCTTGGGCCTCCCTGCGCTGTGGATTCCAGCCCCCAGCTGCTTAGTTGTACCTGGCTGGACACAAAAATAGGGCGAAGCCCCACGTATTTTTTTTTTTTTTTACTTATTTCATGAAATTCATGAAATAATAATAAAAAAAGGGCTTCCCTATTTTGTTGTGTCCGGCCAGGTACAATTAGGCAGCTGGGAGTTGGGGGCAGCCCGTTCCTGGATGCTGTACCTGGCTGGCATACAAAAATATGGCAAAGCCCACGTCAAAATTTTTGGGAAAAATTAATTAAAAAATAAATAATAATTTAGGGACTGCATCTTTATTAACTCCTCAAGTGTCATTTAGTGTTAAAATAAAGGATTTATTAAAAAAAAATTGGCGTGGGGTTCCCCGTAATTTTAGTCTCTAGTGGAGGTTAAGCAGACGGCTGGGGCAGATGTTTGAAGCCTGGGAAGGGGGTAATACCCACGGAGCTTCCCAGGCTACTAATATCAGCCCCCAGCTGAATACCTAGCCTTTACCAGCTATTAAAATGGGGGACCCCCCCAAAGAAATGACGTGGGGTTCCCCCTATTTTAATAGCTAGCAAAGGCTAGGCAGACAGCTGGGGGCTGATATTGATAGCCCAGGAAGGGTGCCATGAATATTGGCCCCCTCCCAGGCTAGAAACACCAGCCGTCAGCCGCCCCAGAAATGGCGCATCCATAGGATGCGCCAATTCTGGCGCTTAGCCTCACTCTTCCATGCTGCCCTGGTGCAGTGGCAGGGGGTAATAGGGTTGGGGTTCATGTCAGCGCCAGCTGCCATGAAGCCCAGGTTAGTAATGATGGGCGTCTATAAGACACCCCCATTACTAACCTACAAAGTGTTAAAAAGAAAAAACACACACTACACCCGGAAAAAAATAATTTATTTGAAATAAAACACACCATTTTATTTAATTCTTAGTTTACTAAAAAAAATAGTTACCTGTCCACGTTCCTGCGCTGATCTCTCATGCACAGCTGTCACATCTGGAGATGATGACAGCTGTGCATGGCTGCTGTAAGCTCACGCTGCCGGGAACACGTCCGCTCCCGGCAGCGTGAGCCCCTGACTGAGGTCACCGGAGTGCATTCAGTCAGCGCAGCTCCGGAGACCTCCTTTACGGCACTGCTGTACCGTGGGAATTTCTCACGGTACAGCAGGGCCGTAAAGGAGCTAACCGGAGCAGCGCTGACTGAACTCCAGCGAACCCGCTCATGCAATGACGGGGCTGCTTTACGGCCCCATCATTCTAGCGGCGGCAATGGTTCAGAGCGGTCACATTCTATGTGGCTGCTCTAAACTGGAGATCTTCGTGGGACACTCGTGGACTACCACGGAGGGGTAAGGATAAGGTTGTGGTTTATTATTTTATATTTTATTACAGGAGATCGATGGCTTCGGGGAATTAGGTGTCTAGGTGAGTATAGGTGTAGTTTTTTATTTTTTACTTTATTTTAGGTGGCGATCGGCGGGGACAGGTAATGTATAAACTAATTTCTTTTAGGTAACCACTGGCCACCAATGACATGTATTTAAAATTTATTGGGGACCAAAAACAAATATATATGGGGGCCTAAAAGAATAAAAGATGTATAGGGGCAAAAAAATAACATATGGGGCAGTTTAAATAGCAGGATCAGGCTGATGGGAACTACTGCTCCCATCGAGCTGATCCTGATGGCACTAGTGGATGGGGGACAGACATAGGCCGATGGGAGTAGTAGTGTCACATCGGCCTATGTCTGCCTGCACGCACACACCCGCAGACATCGCACAGACAATGCGCACCACCCGCAGACATCGCACAGACACCGCGCACACCCGCACACACCCGCAGACATCGCGCAGACATCGCACACACCTGCAGACATCACACAGACACCGCACACACTCGCAGACATTGCACAGACACCGCACACACCCTCAGACATCGCACAGACACCCCGCACACACTCGCAGACATCGCACAGACACCGCGCAAACACTAATCATGACGGGTCTGATGGTCTGGGAGGTGAGGCTGACCTGTGTGGCCGTGGGAAAGTTCATGTGAGTTCATACAGTCAAGCATGAACTCACATGAACCCTCTGAGGGCACCGCGGCTACTTCAAATGAACAGCTGATCAGCATCAGCGGATACCTCAGCTGTTCATTTGAAATAACCGGAGGGAAAGCCAGCACAGAACGGGAAAGCCGGCGGTGAAGTCTTTTCACTGCTGGCTTCCCCGCCCGGGTCCTTCGCTCCCCGCTCCTTGGTGCTGCGCTCCCCGCCCGGTCCTAACTTATGATCGGGGTGGGAGGCTGCGGGGAAGCAGTATGGGGCTGTGTGATTGTTTAAAAGCCGGCGGCTTTTTACCGCCCGCCAGCTTTTAAACAATCAGGAGAATTCTCTCACGCTGGGATGGCATTCTGATGACAGGCTGGATCGCAGCTGAGCGCTGCCATCCAGCTTGTCATCCTTCAGAGACACTGCAGAGCGCAGGTGACGCGCCCCTGGGCCTGTGTCGCGCTGCGTTGCGCACACGGGAGCTTACCCGGAGCCGGATCTGTTGAGGGTTGTAGTCTCGTGGCGGTGATCCGGTCCGTGCCCAGGGAGTCAGACTAAGTGGCGCTGTTTTAGCGGTAGATGTTGGACGACTACGCCACCCGTTGAGTGCAGCCAGGGAGCTGCTGCTGCAGGGCAGACCGCTAAGGCCGGTGGTAGGATTGTAGCAGGAACCACTCGGAGACGGTACTGTGTAGTTCAGGGTCTTTACTGGTGACAAAGATAGACCCTCCCAGAGTACTGGCTAGCGATTGGGGCCTGGTCAGTCCTTGAGCAGATGGGATCTCCCCTGGCCAGGCGGAGTTGTAGGCCTCCCAAACTAACGATACTCTTCTGGCTACCTTGCTAGAGGCGGGTATAAGTAGCCCACGTCCCTGAGTGTACCGTGTGGTGCTCACCCTTATGGCCGGTGACTCGGGGCCTTCGGGTTTCTGGGCCAGAGGACCTGCAATCCCCTGCCGGTCGGTTTCTGCTGCTGGATAGGAGTTAGTCCCCACAGCCTCGGACTCCGGGTCCGGTGATAACTTCTCAGTCAGGGCGAGCTCTGCAGCTGCCAGCCCCTGACTCCTTGTAACACTGCTCCCACAGAGCTCCTGTTGTTTCTTCCTATATTTGCTTCTTTTCTCTGCTTCTTCTCTACTCCTCACCCTGCCTCAGCCCTAGGTTTATATAGGGGAAGTTCTTCCCCTCCCAGGACTGGGCAGGAGGTGTGGCATGCATAGGATCCCTGACCAAGAGACCTCCCACCTGCTCTCAGACATAACATTGCTGTTACTGTGGAAAACCAGACCCCTGGGGTGCCACATTCCCCCCTAGTGAAATTTAGTACTCCGGGACTAAACATATTTTAGAAAAACATAACAAGGTATAAACAATAATAATACAATAAGAAAACACATAAAGATGGTTACGGCGTGTCCGCAACCGGGTGCAGTTTTGAAGAAAAGCAAGGTGTCCATTTCACCAAAACAGGGAGACGTAACCAGGTAGGGGTCTGTCCTACCCCGAGTCCTTAACAGTCTTTAGTCCGTCCTGGGTTACGCTCCAACTATGTACAAAGGATTCCCGGTAAATCCACCAAGGACTCCTAAAAATAACTAGAAACACATAATTATTTACAAGTAACAGACAGGTGACCACAAATAAAACAATTTAAACACTTCAAATCCTCCAACGTGCGGGTAACTGGCCTCTAGTGGCCCTAGTGGACCTACGGAGCTGACTGTCTAGCCCTGAACTACAGGGTGTAGGAGCTGTCAAGGGTAAACTGGGCAGCTGTCTACCGGCTCTTTGGCTCACTAGGGATATGGCAGGCTCACTGCAAGCAGAGGGTTGATCCTCCTGGTCTGCTGGTGTGGGGTCTTCTGCCTCCTGGACCGGCTGTTCTTCCAGCTCTACCTGTTGCTCCGTAGGTGCTTGGGATGCTGGTTGGAGGAAGGTGAGTACGGGTACCACAACTGCACCATTGACTTGAGTCCAAGACCGAGGGAAGTCTCCGAGCACAGTACTAACCATATCTTCCCTTTCCTCTACGGGTCGATGGTCTTCTTGTTCCTCTTCAGGGTTCCGTAGCTGTTCAGGACACTTCTTCAGGTGATCCCGGGATACAATGGCTGTGGTCTCCCCTCCGTCTTTACTGATGGTACAGACCTTCGGGTTGTCGTGGCTTGAGGGCAGTACGGTGTACGGGTCCTTCTCCCACTGGTCGTCCAACTTGTGGAGCCGTCTTTTTCTCTTCAAGACCTGCTCTCCGGGTACCAGGGGAACAGCGGGAGCATACTGGTTGTAAGTTTTCTCTTGTCTTTCCCTAGCCTGACAGAGACTTCGCTCCACGCTCTCCTGTACTCTCCGGTACTGCTGCTGCCTCTCTGTATCCCAGTCTGCTTCTGGTGAAGTGTCCTCGGGTGTCAGGACTCCCATTTCCAGGTCAACAGGTAGCTTACCAGGTCTCGCCCTCATTAGGTAAGCCGGGGTACAGTTGGTGGAACCTACCGGGATGTGGTTGTATAGGTCCACCAGATCGGGCAGCTTCTCAGGCCACAGACTGCGTTCTTCCAGGGGCAACGTTTTCAGAAGATCCATTACCACCTGGTTCATTTTCTCACAAAGTCCATTAGTTTGCGGATGATAGGGTGTCGTCCTTATCTTCCGGCAGCCATACAGAGTGCAGAATTCTTGGAAGACCTCCACTTCAAAGGCAGGTCCCTGGTCTGTCAACACTTGGTCCGGGTACCCGTGTGGACGGCAGAAATGCTGCTGGAAGGCTCTCGCTGCTGTTCGAGCTGTTAAGTCCTTGACGGGGACGACAACCAAGAACCGGGAGTAGTGATCCACGATGGTTAGTGCGTAGACGTAGCCACTTCTGCTTGGGGTCAGTTTTACATGATCCAAGGCTACCAGTTCCAACGGCTGCCGGGTGACGATGGACTGCAGGGGAATCTTCTGGCTGGCACGGTCCTTCCTTCTTAGGTTGCACGGGCCACAGTCTCTGCACCACCTCTCGATGGTTCCCCTCATGCCTACCCAGTGGAACCGCTCGCGCAGCAGGAACTCCAGCTTCTTCCATCCGAAGTGTCCAGCCCCGTCGTGGTATGCCTCCATCACCATGGCTGCGTCTCTTCGTGGCACCACTACTTGCCAGATTAGTTCATGCGTCCGGGAGTTAACCATTCTGCGGCACAACTTCCCCTTATAAAGGAACAGTCGACTCTTCTCAGCCCACAGTTGCTTGGCTTCCTCCGGAGCATCTGGGTCAAGGCGAGCCTCTGGCCGAGTCAGCATCTCCTTCACCAGTCGGACGGCAGGGTCACTGTCTTGCGTTTCCTCCCAGTTGTAGTGAGGCAAGGGGTTAAACGTAGCGGCTTGCTTACTCCTTACCCGGTGGGAATACTGGATAGTCCCATGCCGGTGGAACGCAGGGAGTTCGACTTCTTCCAGTCCCTCTGGATCTTCTCCTACGTCCGGTAGGTTTGGCATCCTGGACAGGGCGTCCGCGTTGGTATTGGAGCGTCCTGCCCGGTATTTGATTGTGAACTCGTAGTTGGACAGACGGGCCATCCATCTCTGCTCTAGGGCACCGAGTCTTGCTGTGTCCAGGTGTGTCAACGGGTTGTTATCCGTGTACACGACGAACCGGGAAGAAGCGAGGTAGTGCTTAAAGCGTTCGGTGACTGCCCACACCACTGCCAGGAACTCTAGCTTAAATGAGCTGTAATTCTCAGTGTTTCTCTCGGTGGGTCGCAGTTTTCGGCTGGCGTAAGCGATTACTCGTTCTTTCCCCTGCTGGATCTGGGACAGCACGGCTCCTAGCCCGATGTTACTTGCGTCGGTGTAGAGGATAAAGGGCTGGCTGTAATCCGGGTACGCCAGGATTTCATCCCCCGTGAGGGCCATCTTCAGCTGGCGGAAGGACTCCTCTTCCAACTTCTCCCATCTGAAGGGCGGCTTCTGGTTCTTGGCCTTCCGGGACTGGCCTATCAGGAGGTCCTGCATAGGAGCTGCCTTTTTGGTGAAACCGGGGATGAACCTGCGGTAGTAGCCTACCAACCCGAGGAACTGCCGCACTTCCTTTACACTGGAGGGACTTGGCCATTCCTTAATTGCGGTGATCTTATCAGGGTCGGGAGCCACTCCGTCAGCGCTCACCACGTGTCCCAGGTACTGCACCTTTGGTTTCAGGAGGTGACACTTGGAGGGTTTCACCTTTAGGCCGTAGCTTGCCAGAGCTTCGAACACTTCCGCCAGGTGTTTCAGGTGGTCCTCATAAGTCTTAGAATATACGATGACATCGTCCAGGTACAACAGGACCGTCTCGAAGTTTCTATGTCCCAGACAGCACTCCATTAATCGTTGGAAGGTTCCTGGTGCGTTGCAGAGTCCGAACGGCATGCAGGTAAACTCTCTAAGTCCCATCGGGGTGGTGAATGCGGTCTTCTCCCGGTCCGCCTCTGCTACAGGAACCTGCCAGTACCCACTAGTGAGATCCAAGGTAGAGAAGAAGTTAGCAGATCTTAAAGCAGCCAAAGACTCCTCTATCCTTGGTAAGGGGTACGCATCCTTGTGTGTGATACGGTTGATTTTCCGGTAATCTACACACATCCTCATGGTGTTGTCTTTCTTTTTGACTAAGACTAGTGGAGCTGCCCAGGGGCTACAGCTATCCCTGATCACCCCAGCCTCCTTCATGTCTCTAAGCATCCCCTTGGCGTGTTGGTAGTGTGCAGGGGGTACGGGTCGATACCTCTCTTTTATGGGAGGATGGTCTCCCGTGGGGATGTGGTGTTCTACCCCCTTGACTCGCCCGAAGTCTAACGGGTGTTTACTAAACACTCTCTCGTACTGTTGAACCACCCGATAGACTCCCTGTTTCTGATGTGAGGGAGTGGAGTCAGTACCCAAATGTAGTTGCTGACACCAGTCCTCCATTGTTTTCTTAGAGCCGTTACCTTCCTCCGGGTGAGATGGAGGCAAGGGTTCCACAGATTGTATAGCATTTTGGTTAATGGTATATAATTTGGCTAGCGTGGCATACCGGGGCAGGTACACTTCCCTCTTCCCGATATTGATTATGCGAACGGGCACCCTCCCATGGCGTACATTAACCACCCCCCGTGCTGTCAAGATGGTGGGCCTACTGTCTGAGTAAACTGGTTCTACCATTGCCTGGTAATCTCTACCTCTCAGACCAATAGCTGCCCGGCACCAAATCATCATTTCACTTTTTGGGGGCATGCCAATAGGGAAAGGGTCACACATTCTCACGCTACCAATCTCACCGCCGGAGAGTTCCACCTGTTGCCGTCGCATCAGTGCCCGGATCTCTTTTTGGAGCACTCGCTGCTCGCCGGAGCTGGCGTTCTTGGCAACCTGCTGTAAAAGGAAAATCACCTCTGCAAGACAATTTTCAATTACATTAGTTCCTAGAGTTATCTTTGGGTGACTCTCGTGTTTGTCAATGTCTACAATGATCAGTCCCTGTGCTGCCAGTTCAACTCTACCAATTTTAATGGTCACCTCTTTAAATCCGATCTGTGGCACGGGCTGACCATTGCTGGCGATGATACTCAAGTCGTCGTCAGGGTAGCGGGTAATATCCGAGTCATTCCAGTACTGCTTGAAGAGCACGTACGGGATGGTGGTGACCTGTGACCCGGTGTCCAGTAGGGCACTCATAGGAATGCCATCCAGTACCACAGGCAAGACTGGACGTCCTCCCACATATTTGTCGCGCCAGTTTGATGGGCCTGATGATCTTTTTCCTAGGGGTTGGCCCTCTACCCTAGGTTGTGCCAGTTTAAAGGACAGTACCTTGCCATATGTCCGGGTTGATTACAGCGGCGGCAGATGGGTCGTCCGTCCTCGTTGTATCGGTCGCTGGGTCTTCCTCTGGCCGGTGGGGTCCTCCTTTTTCGACGCCACGGGATGTCCTCCGGTCCGGATGCCAGCTGGATCTTCCCTTTGGGCTGCCACGGTTAATTGGGCCACCAGGATGCTTACTTTTTGCTCTTCTGTGAGGGGGTACACCTGGAAGAGGCTATCCAGTTTTTCTCTAAAGTCCTGCAGGGTATGTGACTCCCCTAAGTACTGGGGTAGCCAGGCTGCCCCCGGGATATAGGGCATGGTGAAAGGCATGACCGCAACAGCGGTGGAGCTGGCGGGGGTTGGAGCGGTGAAGCTCTCCTCCGTATCCGACATCCTTCTCCCCCCTAGTGGACCGTGGCCTACCTTGCGATGATCCTCTTCCGTAGGCCGCGGCTCCGCAGTGGATCTTCAGGGTTGAGGACCTTCCGTCGCGCTCCTGTGACGTCGGCGTCTGCTGGGCTCCTTCCAGGACCTGACGCAACGTCCGGACGTGAGGCGGGGCTTCAGTTCTCGCGGGCTTTTCGGAGTCCACGCCCCTCTTTTTCCCGCGCGGCGTCCTCAAGATGGCGTCCAACGGCGGGAAAACTCCACAGATGGCGGGAAGAAGGCTGAAAATGGCACCGGATGGCGGGAATCTTCACGGATGGCGGGAAGAAGGCTGAAAATGGCGCCGGATGGTGGGAATCTTCACCACAGGTGAGTTTGAAAGTCTCTTGTTCAGGCACGCAGTACCCGGTGGTTGCGGGCATGAAATCCTGCCGACTACGCCAAAAGTTGACGCGCCCCTGGGCCTGTGTCGCGCTGCGTTGCGCACGCGGGAGCTTACCCGGAGCCGGATCTGTTGAGGGTTGTAGTCTCGTGGCGGTGATCCGGTCCGTGCCCAGGGAGTCAGACTAAGTGGCGCTGTTTTAGCGGTAGATGTTGGACGACTACGCCACCCGTTGAGTGCAGCCAGGGAGCTGCTGCTGCAGGGCAGACCGCTGAGGCCGGTGGTAGGATTGTGCAGCGTGATAGTATAACCCCCAACGGGAGGGGTATGGCCTCAGGGCAGCCGACGTGGATGATGGGGGTAGCAGGAACTACTCGGAGACGGTACTGTGTAGTTCAGGGTCTTTACTGGTGACAAAGATAGACCCTCCCGGAGTACTGGCTAGCGATTGGGGCCTGGTCAGTCCTTGAGCAGATGGGATCTCCCCTGGCCAGGCGGAGTTGTAGGCCTCCCAAACTAACGATACTCTTCTGGCTACCTTGCTAGAGGCGGGTATAAGTAGCCCACGTCCCTGAGTGTACCGTGTGGTGCTCACCCTTATGGCCGGTGACTCGGGGCCTTCGGGTTTCTGGGCCAGAGGACCTGCAATCCCCTGCCGGTCGGTTTCTGCTGCTGGATAGGAGTTAGTCCCCACAGCCTCGGACTCCGGGTCCGGTGATAATGTAGCACCCTGAGGATTCGGCTGCTACAGGGGTATTACACCTCAAGCCAGAGGTGTGGTATTCCACTCCCGGGTAAGGATGGAGTGTGGAACTGAGCTCAGTAGGCTGCATACACTACATACATCCCATTTCCGGGGGACAGATCGACGGTACTCCCACCAGTTTATGTGTAGGTACGATAGTGTCTGTCCTGGCTGGAGTGGGAGGGGGGGTGGAACATCCCAGTAGTGTAGGGGCAGATAGGGGGAGCAGTCTGGGTAAAGCTAGGAGCTCATTGGGTGCTGGTCACCTGAGCTCACACATAGAGGGAGTATATAAGGTGGGAACCATCTTAGATCAGGGTCAGACAGGCAGACAGCTACTAGTCAGTCTGTTGTAGAGGGTCAAGCAGTCCTGAAAGAAGAGAGAGAGAGGAGTCAGAAGGACCCAGAGGGGAAGAAGAGGGAACCCCAAGAGCCCAAATGCAAGCAACAGGGTGAAGGGTTGGCACAAGGGTACCGGATCCCAAGCTGGTGGAGGGCACTAATCCTCAGCCAGAGACCGGAGGTTGTGGGCAGGATCTGCCACGACCCCCCACTAAATCCACCCGAAAGGCAGACCAAGCATAGGGTCAGGGAACCCAGAAGAGGTGTACCCACCAAGAGACCCGAGGGAGCCGGACATAGGTGGATCCCTGGTGGGGAAGGCCAGAGAAAAGGAATGTCAGAGAGGGAGCTCAGGATCACGCTCCAGAATTACCTGGGGGTTGGCCGAGTCCAGGACCTGGTGGACGCAGCACGGCTCGGGCGGTCACTCAAGGCCGGAGTGACCAGAACAACAGCAGTAAGTAAAAACCCTGAACTGCACAGCCCGACTCTGAGTCTTAATACCATCCTCACTGCACCACCACAACCACCACCCTCTACAACTGACCCCCTGAGGCTATACCCCTCCCGTTGGGGGTTATACTACCAGAAGCTGCACACACACCACCAGCCTCAGCGGACCCTGCTGCAGCGGCGGCCGTATTGACCGCAAATCAACGGGTGGCGTAGTCGACACTAAAGAACATCCAGCAATATCTGTAGGACTGCCACACACTGAGCTTGACACCCTGGGCACGGACCGGGTCACCGCCACTCGGAGACTACAACCCCCATCTGATCCGGCTCCGGGTATCCCCCAAACAACACTGGCCCAGGGGGCGCGTCAATAACTTCTCAGTCAGGGCGAGCTCTGCAGCTGCCAGCCCCTGACTCCTTGTAACACTGCTCCCACAGAGCTCCTGTTGTTTCTTCCTATATTTGCTTCTTTTCTCTGCTTCTTCTCTACTCCTCACCCTGCCTCAGCCCTAGGTTTATATAGGGGAAGTTCTTCCCCTCCCAGGACTGGGCAGGAGGTGTGGCATGCACAGGATCCCTGACCAAGAGACCTCCCACCTGCTCTCAGACATAACATTGCTGTTACTGTGGAAAACCAGACCCCTGGGGTGCCACACAGGCATTATGGGAACTTCCGATTCAGGTATTCGATATTGTAAAAGCATCGGAATTAAGTATCGGAATTCCGATACGGCGAATATCGGCCGATACCCGATATTTCAGTATCGGAATGCTCAACACTACTGAGGAGACAATAGGCATCTGCCTAGCTGGAGCTCAACTAAGTAGATGAAATCTGCTGACAAACTTGAAGCACCTGTGGACAATGTTACTTAATACCCAAGTACTTGACCTCTGCGCGAACTAGCTTTAAAAGGCCTAGAGTGAAAATGTCAGAGGAATTCACCAAGCCACCTGAGAAATTGGACATAGAATACTTTAAAAGAAAGCAGCCACAGGAGAAGGTAGCAAGGCCCAGCACTGGAGCCAGGACATGTAACAATTACAACCAGTTCAATTATGCAAGGGGTGCAAAGCCTTTCAATATTCCTCAGAGAACCTCTTCTTGTATACTTCTCCAATAAAAGGAAGCTCTCCAAATCCAGAAATCACGTGTAACAAATTTTTTTCAGCCCATGTGGAGAAATATCTATCTAGCTATCCCTCTCGTGCTGTCATGCATACATCCGCTCTCAGGCCTTAGACTATTATATCTATATAACTGAAAGTGACCGTAATAAAGCATCGTCATGGCTCGTCTTCTCTTTCATGACAAGTTGGAAATTAAATCCTCCTGGTTTAAGACTACACGTCTCCTAATTCCTGCAGATCTTTAAAGCATCTGTCCGCTTTCTCTCTCCTTTGTTCAGTAATCCTATCTATTATCCTTCTGGGATAATCAACCATGACTGTTGCTATTATTCAGTGCGTCCTCATGACCCAAGGAACCTTGCCACATCCCTCACTGTCACACAGTTCACTTCTACACTACAACCCGCTTCTTTGGCCACACTGGCTTGTAATGTGACATTTTTATTAAATACTTTGCTTATGACCCCCTCTGTGTACAGGTTACACATATTAAAAGGGATATATAAAACTTTTTTTCTTCCCTAAAGTAACAATCACAGTGCAGGTTTTGTTTTTTAAGTCCTTAAAGGTTCACTTTGCGCCTTTAGGATGAACCTTTTTTTTTTTTTTTTTCATTATCTCATTCCAGGAGGCATAATATTTTTATTTCTATGAGTTTATTTATGAGTTTTAATCATCAGTGGCACTATTTTATGGTACATATAACTTATTACATAACTTTTATTATCTCTATATGGAGAGAAACAGAGAAAAAAACAGCAATTCTAACAGTTTAAATGTTATGCTTCCGAAATAAAGTGCTAACTTTATTCTATGGGTGAGTATGATTATGCCGACACCAAGTGCATAGTTTTATTACTTTTGTATTTTGGAAAAAATATTCTGAAAGCCATATGTTTTACAATTTTCAATCAGTGGAGCTGTATGAAGGCTTATTTTTTGCATGAGAAGATATACCTTTCAGTGGTAACATTTCTTGGTACATACAACTGTTTAATCACTTTTTATTAACGTTTTTGGGGACATGAAATTAACAAAACAAACAGCAATTCTGATTTTTTTTTAATTGTTCACTAATCAATTTCATTGACATATTAACCCTATTCTGCAAGTCCGTACAATATTGGAAATGCCAAATGTATATATATTTTTTTTGTATTTAACTACTTTAATGAAAAAAAATAATAATTAAAAAAAATAATATTTTTTTTGCGGCAGTCATTATATTCTATAACCCATAATCTTTTTTTATTTTTCTATAGTGATACCCAATCTATATAGTTTTTTTTTTTCACTCTGCGGGAGTGCTGATGGGTAGCCAGAGAGAGCATTCTCCATCTGTCAAGCTTCTGGTGTGCTGCTGTCACTATTGCCGGCAGTTTTTAAAGTATTTTTTAACTCCGAAATTCTGCAGAGTTTCAGAGTCAGACGTACATGGCTGAGATCATACAACCAGTGGATTGAGCAGCATGTATCTGCTGTCAGGTTTACTTTAATGTATTTTTTAAACATATTTTGCAAAGTTTTTGTTTTTTTTCATATCACAATTTGTATTCAAAATAAAAATAATTAATCTTGTAATTTTCTCACCAACCCTATCATTTGAATTGTAGTATCCAATGAGCATGTGCAAAGGTTATTGTGTAGAGAAAGGGAGCAGGGTCAGCGGTGACCTTGCCTATTGTGATTGGTGGATTCTGTATTATCAGCAGTGTATAGAGGTGTTACTTATCATTGCAGTTATGCCTCTGATGATAAGGAGTCTGCTGAAAACTGTTCCTGAAAGGACAGTCATAAGAGTTTAAGAAAGCCCCAGTATCCAGTATGAAAACTGCAAGATTTCTGATTTGTTATTTAATGTAGATCATATAATGAAAAAAATATAACATTGCTAAAAATTTAAAAAAAAAACATATAGAACACAAAAACCTGATTTAACTGATTTAATTGATTCAATTAATTAATTTTCTAATGATATATTCCCTTTAAGGACCCAGCCAATTTTTATTTTTGCAATTTGTTTTTTTCCTCCCCTTTATCCAAAAATATTCCAAAGGAGGTGAAATGGTGAAAAAATTCCATTGTAGCTCTCTTGGGCTTTGCTTTAACTGTGTTCATTGTGTGGTAAAAATGATCGGGCAACATGTCAGTACAATGAGAGGTGAATATCAAATTTATAAAATCAATTCATTTCATTATTAATTATTAATTGCATTATTTTTTAGCAGTTAACCCCTTTATTCCTCAAGCCTGTTTGCACGTTGATGGCCAGGCCAAATTTTACAATTCTGACCAGTGTCACTTTGAGGTAATAACTCTGTAACGCTTCAACGGATCCCCCTGATTCTGAGATTATTTTTTCGTGACATATTGTACTTCATGATAGTGGTAAAATTTCTTCGATATCTCTTGCGTTTATTTGTGGAAAAAAACGGAAATTTGGAGAAAATTTTGAAAATTTTGCAATTTTCAAACTTACAATTTTTATGCCCTTAAACGGGTTTTCCCACGAGCGAAAGTTTATTTTAATCAATAGATCTTGGAATAATAATAATTTTCACAATTGGATGTGTTTAAATAAAATGTTCCTGTGCTGAGATAATCTTATAAATCGTCCCCTGTATATTGGCTACGTCTGACCTTGTATGAAACACTGTCTGATCATACCACAGCTCCTCTGCAGGGGAGGAAGCAAAAGAGTATACAGACATTACAGCAGGTGATCGCAGATGATTCATTTTGTTAGGTAAAACATTTCACTGCCTGTTTTTAAACAATGTTTCACTTCAAAGAAAGAATCAGCTGCAATCCCCTGCTGAAATGTCTGTATACTCTTTTGCTTCTTCCCCTGTCCAGGAGATGTGGTATGATCAGACCATGTTCCGTACATGGTCAGACACAGCCATGGATTAAAATTAACTTTCGTTTGTGGGAAAACCCCTTTAAATCAGAGAGATAAGTAACACAAAATAGTTAATGAATAACATTTCCCACATGTGTACTTTACATCATCACAATTTTTGAAACATAATTTTTTTTGTTCGGAAGTTATAAGGGTTAAAAGTTGGCCAGCGATTTCTCATTTTTCCAACAAAATTTACAAAACCATTTTTTTCAGGGATCACATTACATTTTAAGTGACTTTGAGGGGTTTATATGAAAAAAAATACCCAAAAGTGACACCATTCTAAAAACTGCACCCCTTAGGGTGCACAGAACCAAATTCAAAAAGTGTATTAACCGTTTAGGTGCTTCACAGGAATTTTTGGAATGTGGAAAAAAAAAATTAACATTTAACTTTTTTTCACAAAAAGTTTACTTTAGACCCGATTTTTTTTATTTTCGCAAGGGTAACAGGAAAAAATGAATCCTCAAATTGCATGGCAGGGCTCAGAAGGGAAGGAATGCCATTTGACTTTTTGAATGTAAAATTTGCTTGAATAATTAGAGGACGCCATGTCACGTTTGGGGAGCCCCTGATGTGCCTAAACAGTGGAAACCCCCCAAAAGTGACAACATTTTGGAAACTAGACCCCTCAGGGAACTTATCTAGATGTGTGGTGAGCACCTTTAACGCCAAGGTGCTTCAGAGAAGTTTATAACATTGAGACGTGAGAATAAACAAATCACATCTTTCCAACAAAAATGTTATTTTAGCCCCAATTTTTTTATTTTCACAAAGGTAACAAGAGAAATTGCACCATACAATTTGTTGTGCAATTTCTCCTGTGTACGCCAATATCCCATATGTGAGGAAAAACTAATGTTTGGGCGCACGGCAAAGCTCAGAATGGAAGGAGTGACATTTTGGAATGCAGACTTTGATGGAATGGTCTGCGGGGGTAATGTCGCATTTGGAGAGCCCTTGATGTGCGTAAACAGTGGAAACCACTGACAAGTGACCCCATTTTGTAAACTAGACCCCTTAAAGGAATTTATCTAGACATGTGGTGAGCATCTTGAACCCCCAGGTGCTTCACAGAATTTTACAACTTTGATCTGACAAAATGAAAAAATATATATTTTTCCCACACAAATTTTAGCCCCAAATTTTTTAATTTTCACAAGGATAGCAGGAGAAAATGGACCCCAAAATTTATTGTGCAATTTCTCCTGAGTACACCGATATACAGTACAGACCAAAAGTTTGGACACACCTTCTCATTTAAAGATTTTTCTGTATTTTCATGACTATGAAAACATTCACACTGAAGACATCAAAACTATGAATTAACACATGTGGAATTATATACTTAACAAAAAAGTGTGAAACAACTGAAAATATGTCTTATATTCTAAGTTCTTCAAAGTAGCCATCTTTTGCTTTGATGACTTCTTTGCACACTCTTGGCATTCTCTTGATGAGCTTCAAGTGGTAGTCACTGGAAATGGTCTTCCAACAATCTTGAAGGAGTTCCCAGAGATGCTTAGCACTTGTTGGCCGTTTTGCATTCACTCTGCAGTCCAGCTCACCCCAAACCATCTCGATTGGGTTCAGGTCTGGTGACTGTGGAGCCCAGGTCATCTGGCATAGCACCCCATCACTCTCCTTCTTGGTCAAATAGCCCTTACACAGCCTGGAGGTGTGTTTGGGGTCATTGTCCTGTTGAAAAATAAATGATGGTCCAACTAAATGCAAACCGGAAGGAATAGCATGCCGCTGCAAGATGCTGTGGTAGCCATGTAGGTTCAGTATGCCTTCAATTTTGAATAAATCCCCAACAGTGTCACCAGCAAAGCACCCCCACACCATCACACCTCCTCCTCCATGCTTCACGGTGGGAGCCAGGCATGTAGAGTCCATCCGTTCACCTTTTCTGCGTCGCACAAAGACACGGTGGTTGGAACCAAAGATCTCAAATTTGGACTCATCAGACCAAAGCACAGATTTCCACTGGTCTAATGTCCATTCCTTGTGTTCTTTAGCCCAAATAAGTCTCTTCTGCTTGTTGCCTGTCCTTAGCAGTGGTTTCCTAGCAGCTATTTTACCATGAAGGCCTGCTGCACAAAGTCTCCTCTTAACAGTTGTTGTAGAGATGTGTCTGCTGCTAGAACTCTGTGTGGCATTGACCTGGTCTCTAATCTGAGCTGCTGTTAACCTGCGATTTCTGAGGCTGGTGACTCGGATAAACTTATCCTCAAAAGCAGAGGTGACTCTTGGTCTTCCTTTCCTGGGGCGGTCCTCATGCGAGCCAGTTTCTTTGTAGCGCTTGATCATTTTTGCAACTGCACTTGGGGACACTTTCAAAGTTTTCCCAATTTTTCGGACTGACTGACCTTCATTTCTTAAAGTAAAGATGGCCACTCGTTTTTCTTTACTTAGCTGCTTTTTTCTTGCCATAATACAAATTCTAACAGTCTATTCAGGACTATCAGCTGTGTATCCACCAGACTCCTGCACAACACAGCTGATGGTCCCAACCCCATTTATAAGGCAAGAAATCCCACTTATTAAACCTGACAGGGCACACCTGTGAAGTGAAAACCATTTCCGGTGACTACCACTTGAAGCTCATCAAGAGAATGCCAAGAGTGTGCAAAGCAGTCATCAAAGCAAAAGGTGGCTACTTTGAAGAACCTAGAATATAAGACATATTTTCAGTTGTTCCGCACTTTTTTGTTAAGTATATAATTCCACATGTGTTAATTCATAGTTTTGATGCCTTCAGTGTGAATGTACAATTTTCATAGTCATGAAAATACAGAAAAATCTTTAAATGAGAAGGTGTGTCCAAACTTTTGGTCTGTACTGTACCATGTGTAGTCGTTAACTATTTTTGAGGCACAGTGCAAAGCTCCGAAGGAAAGAAGCGCTATATTAGAGTTCAGATTTTGCTGGAATGGTTTGAGGGGGTCATATCAGATTGGCAGAGCCCCTGAGGTGCCAGAACAACAGAAACCCCCATATGTGACCTCATTTTACAAACTATACCCCCCAATTAAATTATCTAGGGGTGCAGTGATCATATTGACACCACATTTACACCATTGGGTGATGAAGAAAAATAAATTACATTTTTACCACTAAAATGTTGTTTTAGTGACAAGTTTTTAATTTTCCTAAGGGCTAATAGAAGAAATTTTTACAACAAACTGAGGTCCATATTTTCCTGAGTACGCCAATACCCTACATGTAATTGGGAAATACTTTTCAGGCACAGTGCAAAGCTCAGAAGGGAAGGAGCACCATATTATAGTGCAGATTTTACTGTTATGGTTTGCAGGTGCCATAACCCACTGGGAGAGCCCCTGAGATGCCAGAACAGCAGAACCCCCCATAAGTGACTCAATTTTACAAACTAAGCCTCTCAATGAATTCAAATAAGGGGCAGTGATCATATTGACACCACAGGTGTGTCACAGAATTGTATCTACATATAGTAAAAGGAAAGCCAGCTCACCCAGTACTTATAATCCAGCTTGCACGGAACCAGGTGGATCCACACCAGAATATGCTCAAAAAAACTGCTATGCAGTGATAAAGAACGCAAGTGAGCGTTCGAAACGCGTCTTGCTCCCCTACCCTGTCTATGCAACCTTTGCAATTTTTGCAAGTTTTTAATGGACGAAAAATAAAGAAAGAATTATTTTACCAGATGCAGGAACAACTATCCCCTTTTTTTTTGCACAGAATTTTATACCATTGGGCGATGAAGAAAAAATAATTACATTTTTAGCACCAAAATTTTGTTTCAGCCTCAGATTTTACATTTTCACACAGGGAAGTGGGTAAAAATGGCACCAAAATTTGTACCACAATTTCTGTTGAACGTAGCAATACCCCATATGTGGCTGTACAGTACTGCTTAGCCATACGGCGAGACTTGGGAGGGACGGAGCGCTATTTGCCTCCTGGAGCGCATATTTTCCCAGAATAGTTTTCAGACTCCATATACAGAGCCCCTAAGTACTAGAAGATCAGAATCCCCCCTCAAGTGACCCCATTTTGGAAATTATAACCCTTTGGGAATTTATCTACAGTTGTAGTGACAATTTTGACTCCATGAGTGTTTTTCAGAAACAAGCAGTAATGGATGTTGCTGAGTGAAAATTGCAAACTGCCATTGTAGTGACCAGTATGTTGTAGTAACCAGTACATTGTAGTGACCACTACTTTGTAGTGACCAGTAAATTATGCCCAGCTCATGCTTCTGGAGACATGCACCCGTAAATTAGGTGGGCTCTCATCGCTATAGAAATACCAAACATGTGGACACTAAATGTGGTTAGGGCACACTGAGGCTCAGAAGGGAGAGGGAATTTGGATTTGGGAGCGCAGAATTTGATGGATTTCTTTTGTGGGGCGAGGTTCCATAGCGCTTTTCCAGAGCCTTTGTACTACCAATAACATGGAAACCCCCTATATTTCCATTAACAGATGACAGATCTGAGTGGAAGCTTTTTTTGTGGATTGAGTTGAAACTTTTGTTGGGAACATTTTACATAACATTTTGGATCACATTTATCCTGTGATCTACGATGAGCACTTACATCGAAGTTTCCATCTAAATCTCTGAATGACGTGATTCAGATGAAATCCCCGAGGGATCCATTCACTATAATGAGGCAGCAGAGTTACTCTGCATTCCGTCTGGCCTCTGTACAGCGGAGTTCTTTTCAGAAGTGCACAAAACTGTGGTCAACTACGCTTTTAATCATTAAACAACTGTGCATAGTCAAAAAACACGTAAACATAGGGGGTGAATCGCAAGCCAGCCTTTGGCAGCGAATTCCCCTCAATTGATTCCTTTGTTTATGTTTTAACCATTTAGCTGTCCAAAGAGCATGAAGATAAATCGGAGAAACAGACAAATAAACTGGTATAAATATACAAATTCATTTTATTATAGTATATTATAAAGAGTAATAAAAAGACAATAAGCAGGGTGGGTGCAATATCAATTCATAAAACAATGTGTACTATATGGGTTGATATGGGGGGAGAAGTATGATGGCCTATTAGCTCTAAGGAATGTCCATAGCCACTAATTATTGCAATTTGCCCTGTGGCCAGAAACACCTAACATATCCATAGATAATTCATGTAATCATCTTAATAACCAATTTATAAGAGCCCAGTGGCCCCACAGATTCTATGGCAATAGGGAAGGAGTAATGCAATAAAACAGTCCAAAGTTGGACAGGCAATCAACAGATAAGACGACTGAGCCAATTTATATAGGCATCAGAAAAACCCCCTTGATACCTGTGAACCCATTTAGCATATTGCTTACCAGGGATGGAGGGAGGATGGTAAGGGTAGAACAGCATCTGACGCGTGTTTCGCGGTGCAGCAAACCACTCTGTCAAGGGCGGTGAGTATGTGGTGGAGGAAGATATGACCCATCTTAAATATACGCAGCATGGATGTGCATGTGTGCCCGGGAGCACCGGAAGCGCGGCCACGGCAACCGGAAATGCATCACCGGTATCACATGATCGCAGGGATATGGTGTTTCCCGGCGCATGCGTGCCACCGCGATCCAACCCTCTGATGCACTCCACAGCCGTCAAGCCGCTCATGCGCAGAAGGTAGACAAGCGCAGGGCAACATAGAGATAGACGGGGGCGCGAGGGGGATGATCACTGCGGGATGCATGCGCACCACATATCCATTGGATGCACCACCAAAGGTAATGGTGCACTAAAAAAGGTGACAAAGCGCAAAAAATGAGAAGAACACATCCCACATAAATTACATATACATGTCAGTTAAGTTTGATAATCACAACATCATATTATTAAACTACACAATGTATCTGTGGTTAGTAGAGCTTCCGTTTGTCGTGTTATTAGTGGGCCAAAGATTTCAGAATCATACAGAAGGTTAGACTGTAGGGATAAAAGTGAAAAAAGAATAAATATAATCAGAAAAAAACACCACATAAGTAAAATATATTAAAAACAATTAAAATTAGGACCTGACCACCATTAAGTGGACAGGGATTTATACAAGGAATGCAATTCAAAATTTACAAAAATGGAGAAAAACTCAAGGACTTATTAAGACCAAAAGGCGTGACTGTGTTGAGTCGCACAATCCATTGGGCTTCCCGTTGTGCAAGGGCTTTCCTGATGTTGCCACCCCGGATCCCCAAATTCACCACATCAATCCCACGAACCGATAAGGAGCGGGGATTGTAGTTTTGTTTGTCATTAAAGTGGCATGGGATGGTCTTTAAAAGGGAGGGGTCAGATGTCGTCCTGGCTGCCCCAATGTCTCTTACGTGTTCGCGGATACGGACTCGAAGTTCCCTCGACGTCAGACCCACATAAATCAAGGAGCAACCACATGTGGCATAGTAAATTACGTTCGAGGTGCTACAGGAAATATGGTGTCTTATGTCGAAGGTCGTTCGGCCATCCGCTGAAGTAAATTAAGTACAACGAAGGACATTGGGGCAAGCCAGGCAATGTCCACATTTATAGCAGTCCAGTGTGGGTCCCCTTGAGCCAAAAGGATTGCGTTTTTCAGGGATGTAATGACTCCTCACCAGGAGGTCACCTAGGTTTTTGGATCTCCTTGGGGTCATTGAAGGATAATCACCTAGATGGGTTCTCAGGGAGAGCTGCGTCATCAATATGTCCCAATGCTTAGCCAGGATCTGACGCATGCTGGACCACTCATGGTTGTAAGCAGAAATAAATCTTATCTTATCCTTCTCAGCATCCCTCCTTTTGGGAGGGTGAAGTAGAGCATTGCGTGATGTTCTCCTGGCTCTCTCATAGCCATGTTTTATACATCTACGGCTATAGCCACACTGCTCGAACCTATGCCTCAGATCCTGGGCCTGACGTTCGAAGTCCAAGTCCGATGAGCAGATCCGCCTCATCCTTAGGAACTGTCCAACCGGGACGACCCTGATCGTGGCGGGACTGTGGGCAGACCCGGCGTGAAACAGAGAGTTCACCGCAGTGGACTTCCTATACACGTCTGTTTGCATGCGCCCAAAAGAGTCTACATGCAGTGAGATGTCTAGGAAGTCCACCATTTTGCTATCAAAGCTGTAAGTCAATTTGATATTATACTGATTCACGCCGAGCTCATCCATGAATGTCCAAAGCTGCTGGCTTGAGCCCTGCCACAAAAATAAAATATCATCTATGTAGCGTATCCAGCACAGCACACGGTGGGCAGCCGATGTGCCCCCATCACCAAAGATCTCCCTCTCCCACTGCCCAATGAAGAGGTTGGCGTAAGAGAGTGCACAGGCTGCTCCCATGGCCGTGCCCCGCTTCTGTAGAAAAAAATGGTCTTTGAAAACAAAAAAATTGTGGGTAAGGTAAAACTCCAACAGCTCCAGGACAAGTTCGCACAGAGGGCCGTCCAGGTTGAAGGCACCCAGGAAAAGGCGGGCTGTATTCACACCATCAGTATGGTCAATGCTGGTGTAAAGACTCTCCACGTCGGCCGTCACAAGCAGGGTACCTTCCTCCAGAAGAACGCCATCAACCCGTGTCAGGATGTCGGTTGTGTCCTTAACATAAGATGGTAATGTTTCAACTAGAGGTTTGAGGTAATGTTCAATGAATTTACAGATAGGCTCACAGAGGCCACCAATCCCTGACACAATCGTATGTCCCGGTGGGTTGACAGCGTCCTTGTGGATCTTGGGCAGCAGATAGAACGTGGGAGTCACAGGTATCAAGGGGGTTTTTCTGATGCCTATATAATTTGGCTCAGTCGTCTTAGCTGTTGATTGCCTGTCCAACTTTGGATTGTTTTATTGCATTACTCCTTCCCTATTGCCATAGAATCTGTGGGGCCACTGGGCTCTTATAAATTGGTTATTAAGATGATTACATGAATTATCTATGGATAGGTTAGGCGTTTCTGGCCACAGGGCAAATTGCAATAATTAGTGGCTATGAACATTACTTAGAGCTAATAGGCCATCATACTTCTCCTCTGATATCAACCCATATAGTAGGTGACACACATTGTTTTATGAATTGATATTGCACCAACCCTGCTTTTTGTCTTTTTATTACTCTTTATAATATACTATAATAAAATTAATTTGTATATTTATACCAGGTTATTTGTCTGTTTCGCCGATTTATCTTCACGCTTTCAATCATGCCTAAAAAGACGGACACCATGGGATCACAGGCCAGATGGCTTCCATAGTGTCTCCATCTGCCTCATTTTAGGGAATTTACACTTAAGTCTGAATCATGTATTTTGAGATTTACACGAAAAACGGAAACCCCGGTGTAAGCGCTCAGCGTAGAGTGCAGGATAAATGTGAGCCAAACCTTACTGCGATCTGTGGGAGGCAGAATGAACACATCAACAGCAGGTGAAGAATTGGTTTTATTTATTTTTTACGCCATTCCTCGTGCGGTATAAGTGATTAGATGACTTTATTCTTCGGATCGGTGCGATTACAGCGATACCAGATTTATATTGATAATTCATGTTTGGCTGCTGTCACAAAGTAAAAGACAGAGCGTTAACCAGCAAGTGTGAGGGTTTATAGAAATCACAGGAGTTTGCAAAGATAAATGCAGAGTAGTGATTAGTCTCTAAATGTCAGTTTATAGTGCTTAGAGCAAACAATGGGTTAATTGGCTGGTCTTGTGGAGCTGGTTGCAGAATCACAGAAATCCGAGGTAGCTGCTCTCACCTTTATCATGGGGGACTTGCTGCATCCTGTTGTGCATTTGTGTCTGGATATGGTATTGGTAAATGTGGCTGTTTTTTTTTCTGTGATTTTCTTTTTTTTAAATTTATTAATTTATTTATTTATTTCCTTTTTTTCAGTGAATTATTTTTTGAATTTAGTATAGGGATTCGCAAGGTAATGAGGACCCTTGACGTGGTTTGCAAGCTTTTGTATTTTGGCCAAAATATTGACCAATGCCTCATGCATTATATACATCTTTCTTGCATATTTTTTCTTTTTTTTTCCAAGATGCAGGTCAGGCCCTTCAGTGGTGGCTGGGCACTTTGGGTTGGCTGTTCTGTGGGGTGTACATATTATATTGGACAGCCCACCTGATCTAACAGTAAGGGCATTGGTAATCGGCTGCTATCTGGACAGTGGTACATCTCATGTAATGGTGTGAATGGCGCCCTATGCAGACCTGTGTGCATTTGGAATGCTAGCCAGCCGACCCATTGATGTTTGGTGGGTTAGTAAGTGGTTGTTTCATTAGTATTTTGCACCTGTTCTGCAATCGCCTTTATCATGGGGGACCTGCTACATCCTATTGTGCGTTTGCCTGGATATGGTATTGGTAAGTGGGGCTGTCTTTTTTTTTTCTGTTTTATAACTTTTTTTGAGGAGATAGTATCAACAGAAGAAGCTGGATATTGATAGTCCAAACACACGGCAGCTGAACACAGTACTTTCTTAAAGCGCACCTGTCAGCAGGATTGTGCTTAGCAAACCACATACACTGTCTGGTGGGTGACATTACACTGAGTAAAATGATACCTTTGTTGATGAAATCCGTGCTGTGGTACTTTTTTGATCTTTATTTTCATTTCTGACATTTGCCTGCAGCAATATGGCGCTGCCGGCCGCGCTTGCGCAGTAGCATCTCTCGGCAAAAAAGAGATGGTACTGTGCATGCACGGACGGCGTGGCCATTTTGTTTCATGTAAATTTCTAGATTTCTACCACAATTACACAGGCAGCATTTAAAATAGTAGGCAGGTGACTGAAGGCACAGTGACCTGTCAGTAGGCAGACATAGGAATACATAAGCAGAGCACCAGTTAAAGCCCCTCCCCAAAGGCCGCCCCGAAGCACGAGCATCTCATTATGTCAGGAATGAAAATAAAGATTATAAAAGAACCACGGGACAGATTTCATCAACAAAGGTATCATTTTAATCAGTGTAACGTGCCCACCTGACAGTGTATGTGGTGTACTAAGCACAATCCTGCTGACATTTGCACTTTAAGGCCACGGCCCCACTATCAGTATTTGGTCAGTATTCGGTCAGTATTTTTTATCTGGAGTTGAAGCCAAAACCAGGTGATGAACAATCAGAGAAAAGGTATAATAGAAACAAGTGCACCAATTCTTCATTTATCACCCACTCCTGGTCTTGGCTCCCACTCCTGAGAAAAAATACTGACCGAATACTGAACATGCGAACATGGCCTTATAGTGAGATAATATCACCGAACCGCATCAGGCAAGTTGTAAAATGTCATGGCGAGCACAGCAAAAGGAGGCAATCCTAAGGGAAAGGAATGGAGCCCGGTCCAGCCGAGACAGCTATGGAACATTTTTGCACACAGATATACAGTACATACTGTAAGATGGCCGCCAGACAGGTCCTTGAGGGGAGATATGTGTCACCGAGGTTGGTAGCTTCGGTGATGTAAACTCGGGAAGCATGCTCCACAACACATAGTGCTGAAATGGTTAATAGGGCATATCTGGGCCATTTTTTACGCGCAGTCATAAGAGATAGGAGGGATTGGCTGCTCGCATATCCCCACCTGAGGGCCTGTAAATAAAATGAAGACCAAGTGTTTCATTCAGTGTCTGTGGCTAGAGGTGTGGAGACCTCCATCCATCGTGTCTGTGCTAAAAGACACTGACTGTGAGCGGGCGAACCCGCAGTACTATATGGACTGTTTATTTTTCTGCTTTCTTACTTTGTGCAGACAAGGCTGTGTTTTGTTTGCTTTGAAAGTGCGGTTTATGAAGTCTGAATAAACCTGCCTTGGGCATTTTAAAGAGACAGTATCCTGTGTAAGTATAAAACCCTACTATATATATATATATATATATATATATATATATATATATATATATATATACAGTACAGACCAAAAGTTTGGACACACCTTCTCATTTAAAGATTTTTCTGTATTTTCATGACTATGAAAATTGTACATTCACACTGAAGGCATCAAAACTATGAATTAACACATGTGGAATTATATACTTAACAAAAAAGTGTGAAACAACTGAAAATATGTCTTATATTCTAGGTTCTTCAAAGTAGCCACCTTTTGCTTTGATGACTGCTTTGCACACTCTTGGCATTCTCTTGATGAGCTTCAAGAGGTAGTCACCGGAAATGGTTTTCACTTCACAGGTGTGCCCTGTCAGGTTTAATAAGTGGGATTTCTTGCCTTATAAATGGGGTTGGGACCATCAGTTGTGTTGTGCAGAAGTCAGGTGGATACACAGCTGATAGTCCTACTGAATAGACTGTTAGAATTTGTATTATGGCAAGAAAAAAGCAGCTAAGTAAAGAAAAACGAGTGGCCATCATTACTTTAACCCCTTAACCCCCGAGGGTGGTGTGCACGTTAATGACCAGGCTAATTTTTACAATTCTGACCACTGTCATTTTATGAGGTAATTACTCTGGAACGCTTCAACGAATCCCCCTGATTCTGAGATTGTTTTTTCGTGACATATTGTAATTCATGATTTTGGTAAAATTTCTTTGATATCACTTGCGTTTATTTGTGAAAAAAACGGAAATTTGGCGAAAATTTAGAAAATTTTGCAATTTTCAAAATTTGAATTTTTATGCCCTTAAATCAGAGAGATATGTCACAAAAAATACTTAATAAATAACATTTCTCACATGTCTACTTTACATTAGCACAATTTTGGAGCCAATTTTTTTTTTTGTTATGGAGCTATAAGGGTTAAAAGTTGACCAGAGATTTCTCATTTTTCCAACAAAATTTACAAAACCATTTTTTTAGGGACCACATCACATTTGAAGTCACTTTGAGAGGTCTTTATGACAGAAAATACCCAAAAGTGACACCATTCTAAAAACTGCACCCCTCAAGGAGCTTAAAACCACATTCAAGAACTTTATTAACCCTTCAGGTGCTTCACAGGAATTTTTGGAATGTGGAAGAAAAAAATGAACATTTACCTTTTTTCACAAAAATGTTACTTTAGACCCAATTTTTTTTATTTTCACAGGGGTAACAAGAAAAAATGGACCCCAAAATTTGTTGTGCAATTTCCCCTGGGCATGCAGATACCCCATATGTGGGGAAAAAACACTGTTTGGGCGCACGGCAGGGCTCGAAAGGGAAGGAGCGCCATTTGACTTTTTGATTGTAAAATTTGCTTGAATAATAAGCGGACGCCATGTTGCGTTTGGAGAGCCCCTGATGTGCCTAAACATTGAAGCTCCCCCACAAGTGACCCCATTTTGGAGACTAGACCCCCCAAGGCACCAATCTAGATGCATAGTGAGCACTTGGAACCCCCATGTGCTTCACAAATTGATTCGTAAAAATGAAAAAGTGAAAAAAAAACACTTTTTCATTTTTATGAATCAATTTGTGAAGCACCTGGGGGTTCCAAGTGCTCACTATGCATCTAGATAGGTGCCTTGGGGGGTCTAGTTTCCAAAATGGGGTCACTTGTGGGGGAGCTCCAATGTTTGGGCACACAGGGGCTCTCCAAACGCAACATGGTGTCCGCTAACAATTTGAGACGATTTTCCATTCAATTTGTTAGCGGACACCATGTTGCATTTGGAGAGTCCCTGTGTGCCCAAACATTGGAGCTCCCCCACAAGTGACCCCATTTTGGAAACTAGACCCCCCAAGGCACCTATCTAGATGCATAATGAGCACTTGGAACCCACAGGTGCTTCACAAATTGATTCGTAAAAATGAAAAAGTGTTTTTTTTCACTTTTTCATTTTTACGAATCAATTTGTGAAGCACCTGGGGGTTCCAAGTGCTCATTATGCATCTACATAGGTGCCTTGGGTGGTCTAGTTTCCAAAATGGGGTCACTTGTGGGGGAGCTCCAATGTTTAGTCACACAGGGCCTCTCCAAACGTGACATGGTTCCAATTTGGTTCCAATTTGTTAGCGGACACCATGTCGCGTTTGGAGAGCTCCTGTGTGCCTAAACATTGGAGCTCCCCCACAAGTGACCCCATTTTGGAAACTAGACCAGTCTCAGAAATCAAAGGTTAACAGCAGCTCAGATTAGAGACCAGGTCAATGCCACACACAGTTCTAGCAGCAGACACATCTCTACAACAACTGTTAAGAGGAGACTTTGTGCAGCAGGCCTTCATGGTAAAATAGCTGCTAGGAAACCACTGCTAAGGACAGGCAACAAGCAGAAGAGACTTGTTTGGGCTAAAGAACACAAGGAATGGACATTAGACCAGTGGAAATCTGTGCTTTGGTCTGATGAGTCCAAATTTGAGATCTTTGGTTCCAACCACCGTGTCTTTGTGCGACGCAGAAAAGGTGAACGGATGGACTCTACATGCCTGGTTCCCACTGTGAAGCATGGAGGAAGAGGTGTGATGGTGTGGGGGTGCTTTGCTGGTGACACTGTTGGGGATTTATTCAAAATTGAAGGCATACTGAACCAGCATGGCTACCACAGCATCTTGCAGCGGCATGCTATTCCATCCGGTTTGCGTTTAGTTGGGCCATCATTTATTTTGCAACAGGACAATGACCCCAAACACACCTCCAGGCTGTGTAAGGGCTATTTGACCAAGAAGGAGAGTGATGGGGTGCTACGCCAGATGACCTGGCCTCCACAGTCACCAGACCTGAACCCAATCAAGATGGTTTGGGGTGAGCTGGACCGCAGAGTGAAGGCAAAAGGGCCAACAAGTTCTAAGAATCTCTGGGAACTCCTTCAAGATTGTTGGAAGACCATTTCCGGTGACTACCTCTTGAAGCTCATCAAGAGAATGCCAAGAGTGTGCAAAGCAGTTGACTCGCCCCCTGGGCCGTGGGACACCGGAACCGGGCTTCTATGCGATGCTAGGGGTAGTAGTAGCATCCCGATCCCGTGGCTCAGGGTGGTCAGACCAAATTGTGGCAGTCTATTTATCAGTGTTTTAAATGTCTACACCACCCGTGGATTGCGGTCAGAGATAACCGCCGCTGCGAGGCAGACCACTGAGGCTGGTGTTGGTGTGCAGCACAGGGGTAGGACAACTCCCCACGGGAAGAGTGTAGCCTCAGGGCAGTGTAGGTGAATGCTGGGGGTGATAGTGCAGGCCGCAATAGTAAGAGTTCAGAGTCCGCTTCAAACAGTCCAGGGTCTTTATTGCAGATGTTATTACTGACCCAACAGGAATACCGGTTAGGAATGGGCCTGGGTATCTGAGGGCATTTGGGTGAGCCCCACTGGTCAGGGTGAGTGTGTAGGCCTACCGTTCTCTCTCTATGCTCTTGCTGACTATCCCCCTTTTCGTGGTGTAATAGCCCACGTCCCTGAGCTGGCCGTGTACTTTGCCTGTATGGCTTGCGACTCGGGCCTTGGGTACCTTTTGCTTTCTCCTGCTGTACTGGTCCCTCTGTGTGGCGGAGCCTCCAGGCTTCTTAGGCCAAGGGACCTGAAATCCCTCGCGGGTTGGTTCTCTGCTGCTGGGCTTGCAACCCTGACAGCCTCGGACACCAATGTCCGGTTGTGTACTTCTCTCAGCCAGGACCGGCTCTCGTCGCCTCTGTCCCTGGCTCGCAGTCTCTCCTCTACCTCATGGACTCCTCAGCTGCTGCTGACCTGTCCCTCTTCTCTGAGAACCCTTCTGGACACTTCAGAAGTGGGTTCTGGTCTCTCTAACCCTGCCCCAGTTCCAGCTTTTATAGGGGCAGCCTGCTCCCCCTACTGGCCTGGGACAGGAGGTGCTGCATGCTAATGGTCCCTGACCAGGGAACCTCCCTCCTGCTCTCAGACACAGCCTTTAATATTTGTGGCATCCAGGCCTGGGGCGACACACAGTCATCAAAGCAAAAGGTGGCTACTTTGAAGAACCTAGAATATAAGACATATTTTCAGTTGTTTCACACTTTTTTGTTAAGTATATAATTCCACATGTGTTAATTCATAGTTTTGATGCCTTCAGTGTGAATGTACAATTTTCATAGTCATGAAAATACAGAAAAAACTTTAAATGAGAAGGTGTGTCCAAACTTTTGGTCTGTACTGTATATATACACTGTGTTCCAAATTATTATGCAAATAATATTTTCTCAGATTTTCCCAAATTACCTATATGAATTGCAGTCATTGTAATTTTCCAGTCAAATAACTATTAGAGTACAATTGAAAGGTTTTTGTACAAACTGCCTATGATAACAGTATATTTTTAAAAAAATGAAAAACTCAAACTGCACTCAAAATGCATGTTCCAAATTATTATGCACAGCAGAGTTTTCAACCTTTTCATTTTAATAAAGAACAAAAAAATGGTCATTTTTTAAATTATAAGCATTAGCAGGTTATTACAAACTGAAATCAAACAGTTTTCAACTCAAAACTTTATTCTAGGTGATGTTACATTGGCATGACTGAAAAAGAACAGAAATGTAGAAATTTTAGCAAATTTATTAAAAAGCAAAAACTGAAATATCACATGGTCATACGTATTCAGACGCTTTGCTCAGACACTCATATTTAAATCACATGCTGTCCATTTCCTTGTGATCCTCCTTGAGATGGTTCTACTCCTCCATTGGAGTCCAGCTGTGTTTAATTAAACTGATAGGACTTGATTTGGAAAGGCACACACCTGTCTATATAAGACCTCACTACTCACAGAATTTCTGCATTACTCAAGGCTCCTAAGAGCACAGTGGCCTCCATAACCCTTAAATGGAAGAAGTTTGGGACCACCAGAAGTCTTCCTAGACCTGGCTGTCCAGCCAAACTGAGCAATCGTGGGAGACGAGCCTTGGTGACAGAGGTAAAGAAGAACCCCATTATCACTGTGGCTGAGCTCCAGAGATGCAGTAGGGAGATGGGAGAAAGTTCCACAAAGTCAACTATCACTGCAGCCCTCCACCAGTTGGGCCTTTATGGCAGAGTGGCCCAACGGAAGCCTCTCCTCAGTGTAAGACATATGAAAGCACGCATAGAGTTTGCTCAAAAACACATGAAGGACTCCCAGACTATGAGAAATAAGATTCTCTGGTCTGATGAGACGAAGATAGAACTTTTTGGTGATAATTCTAAGCGGTAAGTGTGGAGAAAACCAGGCACTGCTCATCACCTGCCCAATACAATCCCAACAGTGAAACATGGTGGTGGCAGCATCATGCTATGGGAGTGTTTTTCAGCTGCAGGGACAGGACGACTGGTTGCAATTGAAGGAAACATGAATGCGGCCAAGTACAGAGATATCCTGGATGAAAACCTCTTCCAGAGTGCTCTGGACCTCAGACTTGGCCGAAGGAGGATCTGCAAGGAAGAATGGCAGAGGATCCCCAAATCCAGGTGTGAAAAACTTGTTGCATCATTCCCAAGAAGACTCATGGCTGTACTAGCTCAAAAGGGTGCTTCTCAATACTGAGCAAAGGGTCTGAATACTTATGACCATGTGATGTTTCAGTTTTTCTTTCTTTAATAAATTTGCAAAACTTTCTACATTTCTGTTTTTTTCAGTCAAGATGGGGTGCAGAGTGTACTTTAATGAGAAAAAAAATGAACTTTTTAGAATTTACCAAATGACTGCAATGAAACAAAGAGTGAAACATTTAAAGGGGTCTGAATACCTTCCGTACCCACTGTACATGTGTCTCCCCCACACTGCACCCCTGAAAACAGATATGTACCAAACCATTAATATACTATTAGCCACTTAGTAATCAAAATATAAAGTGATAAGCAGCACTGTGCTACCCATTAACTATAATCTCCGCCACCCTGTAATATAAATTATTCAGTCTCTGTGACTCTCCCCAATTAACTGTAAGGCTATGTGCACACGGAAAATATACAATGCTTTACAGCACAAGCAATGTGAAACCCCCATCATTGCTCGGTCCCAGCACCCCCATCATTGCTCTGTCCCAACATCTCCATCATTGCTCTGTCCCAGCACCTCCATCATTGCTCTCTCCTAGCACCCCCATCATTGCTCTCTCCTAGCACCCCCATCATTGCTCTCTCCCAGCACCCCCATCATTGCTCTCTCCCAGCACCTCCATCATTGCTCTCTCCCATCACTCCCGTCATTGTTCTCTCCCAGCACCTCCATCATTGCTCTGTCCCAGCACCTCCATCATTGCTCTCTCCCAGCACCCCTATCATTACTCTCTCCCAGCACCCCCATCATTGCTCTCTCCCAGCACCCCCATCATTGCTGTCTCCCAGCACCCCCGTCATTGCTCTCTCCCAGCACCCCCATCATTGCTCTGTCTCAGCACCCCCATCATTGCTCTCTCCCAGCACCCCCGTCATTGCTCTCTCCCAGCACCCCGTCATTACTCTCTCACAGCAACCCCGTCATTGCTCTCTCCCAGCACCATCATTGCTCTCTCCCAGCACCCCCATCATTGCTCTCTCCCAACACCTCCATCATTGCTCTCTCCCAGCAACCCGTCATTGCTCTCCTCTTCCCCACCATCCCCATCATTGCTCTCCCCAGCCCCATCACTGCTCTCCCCATCGCCACCATCCTCATCATTGCTCTCCCCAGCCCCATCATTGCTCTCTCACAGCACCATCATTGCTCTCTCACAGCAACCCCTGTCATTGCTCCCTCCCAGCACCCCCTTCATTGCTCTCTCCCTGCACCCCATCATTGCTCTCTCCCAGCAGCCTGTCATTGCTCTCTCCTTCCCCGCCATCCCCATCATTGCTTTCTCCAGCACCAGCATCCCCATAATTGCTTTCTCCAGCCCCATCACTGCTCTCCCCAATGCCACCATCCCCACCATTGCTCTCCCCAGCCCCACATTCCCATCGTTGCTCTCCCCAACCCCACCATCCCCATCATTGCTCTCCCCAGCCCCATCATTTCTCTCCCCAGCCCCACCATCCCCATCATTGCTCTCCCCAGCCCCATCATTGCTTTCACCAACCCCATCATTGCTCTCTCCAGCCCCATTATTGCTCTCCCCAGCCCCATCATTGCTCTCCCCAGCCCCATCAGCCCCATCATTGCTCTCTCCAGCCCCATCAGCCCCATTATTGCTCTTTCCAGCCCCACCATCTCATCATTGCACTCCCCAGCCCAATCAGACTTATTATTGCTCTTCCCAGCCCCATCATTCCTCTCCCCAGCCCCATCAGCCCCATTATTGCTCACCCCAGCCCCATCAGCCTGATTATTGCTCTCCCCAGCCCCACCATTGTTCTTCCCAGCCCCATCATTCCTCTCCCCAGCCCCATTATTGCTCTCCCCAGCCCCACCATCCCATCATTCCTCTCCCCAGTCCCATCATTGCTCTCCTCAGCCCCCATTGCTCTACCCAGCCCCACCATCCCATCATTGCTCTCCCCAGCCCCACCATCCCCATCATTGCTCTCTCCAGCCCCATCATTGCTCTCCCCAACCCCATAATTGCTCTCCCCAGCCCCATTATTGCTCTCCCCAGCCCCATCAGCCCCATCATTGCTCTCCCCAGCCCCACCATCCCCATCATTGCTCTCTCCAGTCCCACCATCCCCATCATTGCTCTCTCCAGCAACCCGTCATTGCTCTCTCCCAGCACCTCCATCATTGCTCTCTCCCAGCACTCCCATCATTGCTGTGTCCCAGCACCCCCATCATTGCTCTGTCTCAGCACCCCCATCATTGCTCTCTCCCAGCACCCCCGTCATTACTCTCTCACAGCAACCCCGTCATTGCTCTCTCCCAGCACCATCATTGCTCTCTCCCAGCACCCCCATCATTGCTCTCTCCCAACACCCCCATCATTGCTCTCTCCCAGCAACCCGTCATTGCTCTCCTCTTCCCCACCATCCCCATCATTGCTCTCCCCAGTCCCACCATCCCCATCATTGCTCTCTCCAGCCCCATAATTGCTCTCCCCAGCCCCATCAGCCTCATTATTGCTCTCCCCAGCCCCATCAGCCCCATTATTGCTCTCCCCATCCCCATCATTCCTCTCCCCAGCCCCATTATTGCTCTTTCCAGCTCCATCATCCCATCATTGCTCTCCCTAGCCCCATGAGCCCCATTATTGCTCTTCACTGCACCATCATTCCTCTCCCCAGCCCCATCATTCCCATTATTGCTCTCCCCAGCCCCACCATCCCATCATTCGTCTCCACGGCCCCATTATTGCTCTCCCCCACCTCCCCTCCCCAGCATTTCAGTAAAAAAAAAAAACAACAACTTACCTCAGCTCGCTCCCCTGCAGCTTCCGCCTGGTTGCTGGCAGCTTTCTTCCTGACCCAGGCGCGGGCTGCTTGATGACGTCATCAAGCTGCGCGTGCCTCGGTCAGGGAGGAAGCAGAGGACGATCCCTCCTGCTCCGCTGCTATTCTTCTCCTGTCAGCAGCGGAGCTGCAGGGATCGCTCCCTGCCCGCCGCGTGCAGGGGGCAGCTGAACCGGCGGGCCCACGGTGTAGCTGCATCAGGGGCCCCGGTGGTATGTCCGTCCTAGGACTGCTATGGGGCTGCCGCCATTGGCGGTACGCCACTGTATATATATTGTATTTTTTTTTTCTTTTTAAAAATTACAAAAAGGAAAATGGGCCCCCTGCTACAATACAATTTAACACTAAATTGACATGAATGTAAATAAAATTGTCTGATCTTCATCCAGAAAAAAAATGGATGAAGTTTCACCTGCATTGTCCGTATGACGTTCGTTTTAATGTATCAGCAGATACTCTACAATTGACCTGTATGGAATCCATTTTTCTTGTGCGCCAATAGACTTGCATAGGCGAGTCTCATTGTAAATATGGAAAAGACTAATGCATAATATGATTTTTGTTTTTTTTTTGCATGTAGACATTTGTACTGTGCTTAAAAATAATAAAATAAAAGTCATGTGTACAGTACAATTGAATAACATTGCTGTCAGTTTTTTCATGGACAGCACTTGAAAATATAGTTGTGTGACCAAATCCTAATACTTTAGCATTATAGCGCATTGTTTCTCATAAACAACTAAAGACACCCGGCTGTCATGATACGAGCTCGTAGCTCAACAGCACCCCTGATCATGTCGGGTATGTGATGGAGGGAAAAAAGTGACTGACTGTCTCCTCCCACTAACTGCTTAGATGCCGAAATTGTTTATAATTGCCTTATCTAAGGGGTTACAGCTGACACCACAGTTTATAGATCTGATTTAGCTCCTGATTAATAATTAGATGATGGACCATGAATTGGAATAAGTTTTGCTTCATCTGTGCCACTGTAACGGGTATAGTGGTGGAACCACTATAACGTGGACCAAGTAGAGCCTGGAGGGGTGTGACCAAGCAGACACCTGACTCTTCGCTAGAGCACCTGATGGTGGGGTTAGACTTGGCTCCATATGGACGACAGGTGTACTCCAGGATAGACCACGGACACACAGCAGCTGACCCCCAAAGGGGCAAGTAGATGGAGCGGCCAGGAATGGGTGGACATTGATGAGTACAGGCAGGCACGGCAGGAATACTGGAAGACAAGGCAGGTATAGACAGGTATGGCTGGTATACAGATTGGCACAGCAGGTACGGCTAGTATACAAACAGGTACGACGTATACAGACTGGCACGGCAAGTGCAGGCAGGTGCAGCTGGTATACAGACTGACATGGCAGGTGCAGGCAGCTGCGGCTGGTATACAGACTGGCACGGCAGGTACAAGCAGGTGCAGCTGGTATACACAGACTGGCATGGCAGGTGCAGGCAGGAGCGGCAGGTATACAGACTGGCACGGTAGGTGCGGCTGGTATACAGACTGGCACGGCAGGTGCGGATGGTATACAGACTGGCAAGGCAGGTGCAGGTAGGTGCGGCTGGCATATAGACTGGCATGGCAGGGGCATCTCGTATAAAGACTGGCACGGCAGGTGCAGGCAGGCACAGGCAGGTGGATGCTGAAAGGCTCAAGCAGGAAAAGGCAGGAATGAGCAAGGAACAAGCGGTACTGGTAGGTATTAGTAGGAATTAGCAGGTACTAACAGACAGGGGACCTGAGAACGAGCAAGCGTGCAGACTAACTGACTTAAACCATTGCTAGGGCACCTCCCAACAGGTGAAGGTGCCTTAAATAATAAGTGTCTCCCAACCATTGGCTAGGGACACTTTAGGACAGCACACGCTGTCTCTTTAAGAGATCAGCAGCACGTGCGCACCCTAAGCACAGTGCTCATGGATCTGCACAGACTCCAGGCAGCAGGAGGAGGAAGTGCAGGACGGGGGCGGTGAGTGAGTCGGCGTCCCTGCCAGGGGAGAGAAGAATGGGAAGCATGCAGGGATGACGATGCCACAGCCTCTTGTTAGTCATGAATAAAAAATAAATAGACAGTCAAGTAACATTTTACCCTTGAGCAATCTACTGTAAGGTACTCAAGGACTGGAATTGGATGAATACATTGGATTTCCCAACTTGGCAAAATCTAGTGTACAGAATGCAACACGCAATTTAATAATAAGGATGCTTTCACATTGCGTTCTTCGCCATGTTCAGTGGTCTTGTCGGGGCATACTTCAGAACCCCACCACAAAACGGGTTTCGGACGAATGCACCAACGGGCCATTGACTATAATAGTGCTGAAGGAGTCACCGTGTGCATCATTTCCGACTTTTACACCTACTGGAGGTGGACACCTTGACCTACAGATGTAGAATGAAGTGTGTATGCACCCTAAGGTGTCTGCAACAATTTTGACCCACCAAAAATAATGCCCATTGTAGCGTTGGCGTCCCTGCAGTCTGCTAGGCAGGGACGCTGTTCCCCTCACCTCTCCGCTCCGGGTCCGGCGTCTTCCTCCCGCTCTGCTGGCAGCGCGCGCTCCTTCCCGGCCACGGTGCTTAGGGCACGCGCGCACTCCCTTCCTCTTAAAGGGGCCGCGCGCGCCGTCCTAAGGAGTCCCCGGCCAATGGCCGAAGGACTTCACCATATATAAGGTACCTCCTCCAAAATGGAGGTGCCCGAGCAATGTTGTTGCACTGTTCACTACTCTGCTTCAGCCCTCAGGTCCCGTTGCCAGTTACCTGCCAGTTACCTGCCAGAATCCTGCCAGTTTGCTGTCTGTTTCCTGCCTGACATTCCTCCTACCTGCTTGCTAGCCTGAGGTCCGATGGTCTGCCTCCCTACTCCTGTCAGTCTGTCTATGGACCAGCTTGCCCGCTCACCTGGGAGCGCACATCTGCTACCTGCCTGCTAGCCTACCTGGAGGCTCCGCCGTCACGTGCTGTGACCACCTGCCATTCCAGAGACTCCTGCCCGCTCACCTGGGAGCGCTCATCTGCTGCCTGTCTGTTAGCCTACCTGGAGGCTCCGCCGTCACATGCTGTGACCACCTGCTATCCAGAGACTCTCGCCTACTCACCTGGGAGCACTCATCTGCATCCGCCTGTTAGCCTACCTGGAGGCTCCGCCGTCACATGCTGTGACCACCTGCTTATCCAGAGACTCTCACCTGCGAGCACTCATCGTCATCCGCCTGCTAGCCTACCTGGAGGCTCAGCCGTCACAGGTCGTACCTACCTTATACCCAGAGACTGTCCCGGTCACTTGCTGTGACCTCCTGCCCGTTCACCCAGAGACTGCCCCGGTCACTTGCTGTGACCTCCTGCCCGTTTACCCAGAGACTGTCCCGGTCACTTGCCGTGACCTCCTGCCCGTTTACCCAGAGACTGTCCCGGTCACCTGCTGTGACTACCTGCCCGTCTTCCCTGGTCACCACACGCTTCCTTACAAGGACCGCCCCCTTGTATAGTAGCTCAGAGGTTCTGCCTCCCAGACCCGTTACAGTTTGCTCGGGCCATGGAACCCGGTGGTACCCAAGCTCCCTCGCTCTCGGACCTATGTCATGAACTGTCCCGTCAGAGGTCCCAACAGGAGTCCATCCTGGGTCACCTGCGGAATGTCAACTCACGCCTGGACACTCTGACTGCTCCACCAGCAACCACCGCTAGTGTCATGACTCGCAACCCGGCAGCACCGCTGCCCACCAATACCATGGTATCCTGCTCCGGACCCCGGCTTTCTGCACCTCCTCGCTTCGGAGGCGACTCCGCTCAGGCTTCGGGCTTCATAAACCAGTGCACCCTGCACTTTGAACTCCTGTCCCACCAGTTTAATTCCGACCGGGCCAAAGTAGCCTACATCATGTCCCATCTCACGGGGGAGGCACTGGCTTGGCTGAATCCTCTATGGGAGAGAGGAGACCCCCTGGTGTCCGACTTGCCTGCCTTTCTCACGGCTTTCCGGAAAGTCTTCGACTAACCCGGACGGAAGACCTCATCCGCATCGTCTCTGCTACGCCTCCGTCAGGGAAGTCTCACCGTGGGCCAATATGCCATACAGTTCCGTACCCTTGCCTCGGAGCTGGCCTGGGATAACGACGCTCTGGTATCTGTCTTCTGGGAGGGTCTGTCCGGCCGTATTAAAGATGAACTCGCCGGTCGGGACATTCCTACCACTCTCGATGATTTAATAACTCTTGCCACCCGGATTGACCTACGGTTCCAGGAGCGTGCCAAAGAGGTCACCCGTGAGAGGAGGTTTCCACGTCTAGCTCCTTCCTTCCAGAAACCCGTCACTCCCTCCGTTTCTCCCCAGGTACACCCTCCTGAGCCTATGCAGGTCGACCAGACCAAGATGGTCAAAACCCGTCAGGACTTACGCCGTGCCGAGGGGAGCTGCTTCTACTGTGGCAGTAAGGAGCACCGGATCCGTACCTGCCCGGAGAGGTCGGGAAACGCCTGTGTCTAGGTTCGCTCAGAGAGGTCGACCTAGACAAGAATAAATCCTCTCCATCTCTGCTGCTGTCAGTCTCAATCGTCTGCGGGGAGAACCGTTATTTCGAACTAGCCCAACTTGACTCTGGAGCAGCCGGGAATCTTATTTCACAGTCCCTGGTAGAGAAATACCGCATCCCCACCAAACCTCTGGCTGTACCCTTGTCTGTTGCTGCCGTGGATGGGGGCCTCTTACCACGTCCCATCCAACTCATCACCGAATCCATTACTCTGCAGGTGGGAATGCTGCATTCTGAGAGTATCTCCTTTCATGTTCTGCCTGGACTCTCTCACGCCCTCTTGCTAGGCCTACCTTGGCTCCAGAGACATGCACCCGTGCTTGACTGGCAGACCGGAGAAGTCCTTCGCTGGGGACAGGACTGTCATAAGACTTGTCTGGTTCCCGTCCATCCCGTCCGTCCTTCTCCTACCCCAGCTAATCTACCTGGACTTCCGATTCCTTATTGGTCATATGCTGATGTCTTTAATAAAAAGGAGGCAGAGACACTACCCCCTCATAGACCATACGACTGCCCCAATTTCCGCGCTCACCCGTAAGGGCACTAATCCCAGAGAATGGCCGCCCGAAGCAGAGGAGGCCTTTCTTTCCTTAAAACAGGCCTTCTCTTCCGCCCCGGTGCTGCATCGCCCTGATGGCAACAAGCAGTTCTTCCTGGAGGTTGACGCCTCCTCCTCTGGAGCCGGAGCGGTACTTACCCAAAAATCATCTTCCGGGAGAATGGTAACTTGTGGCTTCTTCTCCAAACTCTTCTCCTCTTCTGAGCGCAACTATTCCATAGGAGATCGAGAGTTATTGGCCATCAAGCTGGCATTGGAGGAGTGGCGTTACCTGCTCGAAGGGGCTCTTCACCCGGTAATAATTTACACTGACCACAAGAACTTGGCTTACCTCCAGCATGCCCAAAGACTTAACCCGCGCCAAGCCCGGTGGTCCTTGTTTTTTGCTCGCTTTGATTTTGTTCTTCATTTTCGCCCGGCTGACAAAAACATCAAGGCGGATGCCTTATCCCGATCCTTTCTGGTGTCTGATCTCGAGGAAGAACCGAAACACATCATCGATCCCGCCAGAGTAATGCAGGTGGCTCCCGTGAGTCTAAATCGTCTCCCTCCCGGTAAGACGTTCGTATCAGTACCTGATCGGGAGAAGATCCTACACTGGGGTCACTCGTCTAAACTAGCTGGCCACGCCGGTCAGAAAAAGACCCTCCAGCTTATTACCCGGCACTACTGGTGGCCTACCCTGCACAAGGACGTAATAGACTTTGTTTCTGCCTGTGTGTCCTGCGCCCGCAACAAGGTTCCGAGACATCTGCCAGCCGGTCGCCTCCTTCCGCTTCCAGTACCTGCTGCCCCCTGGCAGCATATAGCAATGGACTTTATAACTGATCTCCCCGTCTCTGCCGGTTGTACGGTCATTTGGGTGGTCGCTGACCGCTTTTCCAAGATGGCTCATTTCGTTCCCCTGCCAGGCCTCCCGTCTGCACCCGAGCTGGCTAAAGACTTTATCCGCCACATTTTCCGTCTTCATGGACTGCCCCACCACATCGTGTCGGATCGTGGGGTACAGTTCACCTCACGCTTCTGGAGAGCCACTTGTAAACTGCTAGACGTCACCCTGGACTTCTCCTCCGCTTACCACCCTCAGTCTAATGGTCAAGTGGAGCGGATCAATCAGAACCTGACCAGTTACCTCCGGCACTTCGTTAATGCCCACCATTCTGACTGGGTGGATCTCCTGCCATGGGCCGAGTTCTCTTACAATAACCACGAGAGCGAGTCTTCCTCCAAATCCCCATTTTTTGTAGTCTTCGGTCAGCATCCTCGGATCCCTTTTCCTGTCTCCACCTCTGTGGACAACCCGGCTGCGGAATCTCTCGTTAGCAAATTTTCCTCCATTTGGGAGAGTACCCGATCCGCACTCCTTCAGTCGTCCGAGCGGATGAAAAGACACGCTGACAAAAAACGTCTGGATCCTCCTCAATTCCGTCCAGGAGATAAAGTCTGGCTCTCATCTAAATATGTCCGGCTCAAGATTCCTTCTTACAAGTTAGGGCCTCGGTTCATCGGTCCACTGGAGGTTATCAAACAGATCAACCCGGTGGCCTATAAATTGAAACTCCCGGCCAACTTGCGGATCCCTAACTCCTTCCATGTATCTCTCCTCAAACCCGTGGTACTTAACTCTTTTTCCAAGTCTACAGGTACGCCTCCTGCTCCGGTTTCTGCTGAAGACGAGTTTGAGGTAGAGAACATTCTTGCCACCAAAAGGGTAAGAGGAAAGACCTTTTTTCTTGTAGATTGGAAGGGGTTTGGTCCTGAAGAGAGAACGTGGGAGCCCCGGGAGAACATCCATGCCCCTCTCATCCTTGCTAAATTTCTGTCTGGCCTAAAAAAGGGGGGGCCTAAAGGGGGGGGTACTGTAGCGTCGGCGTCCCTGCCCTCTGCTAGGCAGGGACGCTGTTCCCCTCACCTCTCCGCTCCGGGTCCGGCGTCTTCCTCCCGCTCTGCTGGCAGCGCGCGCTCCTTCCCGGCCACGGTGCTTAGGGCGCGCGCGCTCCCTTCCTCTTAAAGGGGCCGCGCGCGCCGTCCTAAGGAGTCCCCGGCCAATGGCTGGAGGACTTCACCATATATAAGGCACCTCCTCCAAAATGGAGGTGCCCGAGCAATGTTGTTGCACTGTTCACTACTCTGCTTCAGTCCTCAGGTCCCGTTGCCAGTTACCTGCCAGTTACCTGCCAGAATCCTGCCAGTTTGCTGTCTGTTTCCTGCCTGACATTCCTCCTACCTGCTTGCTAGCCTGAGGTCCGACGGTCTGCCTTCCTACTCCTGTCAGTCTGTCTATGGACCAGCTTGCCTGCTCACCTGGGAGCGCACATCTGCTACCTGCCTGCTAGCCTACCTGGAGGCTCCGCCATCACGTGCTGTGACCACCTGCCATTCCAGAGACTCCTGCCCGCTCACCTGGGAGCGCTCATCTGCTGCCTGTCTGTTAGCCTACCTGGAGGCTCCGCCATCACCTGCTGTGACCACCTGCTTATCCAGAGACTCTCGCCTGCTCACCTGGGAGCGCTCATCTGCTGCCTGTCTGTTAGCCTACCTGGAGGCTCCGCCGTCACATGCTGTGACCACCTGCTTATCCAGAGACTCTCGCCTGCTCACCTGGGAGCACTCATCTGCATCCACCTGTTAGCCTACCTGGAGGCTCCGCCGTCACATGCTGTGACCACCTGCTTATCCAGAGACTCTCGCCTGCTCACCTGGGAGCACTCATCGTCATCCGCCTGCTAGCCTACCTGGAGGCTCAGCCGTCACAGGTCATACCTACCTTATACCCAGAGACTGTCCCGGTCACTTGCTGTGACCTCCTGCCCGTTCACCCAGAGACTGCCCCGGTCACTTGCTGTGACCTCCTGCCCGTTCACCCAGAGACTGCCCCGGTCACTTGCTGTGACCTCCTGCCCGTTTACCCAGAGCCTGTCCCGGTCACTTGCCGTGACCTCCTGCCCGTTTACCCAGAGACTGTCCCGGTCACCTGCTGTGACTACCTGCCCGTCTTCCCTGATCACCACCTGCTTCCTTACAAGGACCGCCTCCTTGTATAGTAGCTCAGAGGTTCCGCCTCCCAGACCTGTTACAGTTTGCTCGGGCCATGGAACCCGGTGGTACCCAAGCTCCCTCGCTCTCGGACCTATGTCATGAACTGTCCCGTCAGAGGTCCCAACAGGAGTCCATCCTGGGTCACCTGCGGAATGTCAACTCACGCCTGGACACTCTGACTGCTCCACCAGCAACCACCGCTAGTGTCATGACTCGCAACCCGGCAGCACCGCTGCCCACCAATACCATGGTATCCTGCTCCGGACCCCGGCTTTCTGCACCTCCTCGCTTCGGAGGCGACTCCGCTCAGGCTTCGGGCTTCATAAACCAGTGCACCCTGCACTTTGAACTCCTGTCCCACCAGTTTAATTCCGACCGGGCCAAAGTAGCCTACATCATGTCCCATCTCACGGGGGAGGCACTGGCTTGGCTGAATCCTCTATGGGAGAGAGGAGACCCCCTGGTGTCCGACTTGCCTGCCTTTCTCACGGCTTTCCGGAAAGTCTTCGACTAACCCGGACGGAAGACCTCATCCGCATCGTCTCTGCTACGCCTCCGTCAGGGAAGTCTCACCGTGGGCCAATATGCCATACAGTTCCGTACCCTTGCCTCGGAGCTGGCCTCGGATAACGACGCTCTGGTATCTGTCTTCTGGGAAGGTCTGTCCGGCCGTATTAAAGATGAACTCGCCGGTCGGGACATTCCTACCACTCTCGATGATTTAATAACTCTTGCCACCCGGATTGACCTACGGTTCCAGGAGCGTGCCAAAGAGGTCACCCGTGAGAGGAGGTTTCCACGTCTAGCTCCTTCCTTCCAGAAACCCGTCACTCCCTCCGTTTCTCCCCAGGTACACCCTCCTGAGCCTATGCAGGTCGACCAGACCAAGATGGTCAAAACCCGTCAGGACTTACGCCGTGCCGAGGGGAGCTGCTTCTACTGTGGCAGTAAGGAGCACCGGATCCGTACCTGCCCGGAGAGGTCGGGAAACGCCTGTGTCTAGGTTCGCTCAGAGAGGTCGACCTAGACAAGAATAAATCCTCTCCATCTCTGCTGCTGTCAGTCTCAATCGTCTGCGGGGAGAACCGTTATTTCGAACTAGCCCAACTTGACTCTGGAGCAGCCGGGAATCTTATTTCACAGTCCCTGGTAGAGAAATACCGCATCCCCACCAAACCTCTGGCTGTACCTTTGTCTGTTGCTGCCGTGGATGGGGGCCTCTTACCACGTCCCATCCAACTCATCACCGAATCCATTACTCTGCAGGTGGGAATGCTGCATTCTGAGAGTATCTCCTTTCATGTTCTGCCTGGACTCTCTCACGCCCTCTTGCTAGGCCTACCTTGGCTCCAGTGACATGCACCCGTGCTTGACTGGCAGACCGGAGAAGTCCTTCGCTGGGGACAGGACTGTCATAAGACTTGTCTGGTTCCCGTCCATCCCGTCCGTCCTTCTCCTACCCCAGCTAATCTACCTGGACTTCCGATTCCTTATTGGTCATATGCTGATGTCTTTAATAAAAAGGAGGCAGAGACACTACCCCCTCATAGACCATACGACTGCCCCAATTTCCGCGCTCACCCGTAAGGGCACTAATCCCAGAGAATGGCCGCCCGAAGCAGAGGAGGCCTTTCTTTCCTTAAAACAGGCCTTCTCTTCCGCCCCGGTGCTGCATCGCCCTGATGGCAACAAGCAGTTCTTCCTGGAGGTTGACGCCTCCTCCTCTGGAGCCGGAGCGGTACTTACCCAAAAATCATCTTCCGGGAGAATGGTAACTTGTGGCTTCTTCTCCAAACTCTTCTCCTCTTCTGAGCGCAACTATTCCATAGGAGATCGAGAGTTATTGGCCATCAAGCTGGCATTGGAGGAGTGGCGTTACCTGCTCGAAGGGGCTCTTCACCCGGTAATAATTTACACTGACCACAAGAACTTGGCTTACCTCCAGCATGCCCAAAGACTTAACCCGCGCCAAGCCCGGTGGTCCTTGTTTTTTGCTCGCTTTGATTTTGTTCTTCATTTTCGCCCGACTGACAAAAACATCAAGGCGGATGCCTTATCCCGATCCTTTCTGGTGTCTGATCTCGAGGAAGAACCGAAACACATCATCGATCCCGCCAGAGTAATGCAGGTGGCTCCCGTGAGTCTAAATCGTCTCCCTCCCGGTAAGACGTTTGTATCAGTACCTGATCGGGAGAAGATCCTACACTGGGGTCACTCGTCTAAACTAGCTGGCCACGCCGGTCAGAAAAAGACGCTCCAGCTTATTACCCGGCACTACTGGTGGCCTACCCTGCACAAGGACGTAATAGACTTTGTTTCTGCCTGTGTGTCCTGCGCCCGCAACAAGGTTCCGAGACATCTGCCAGCCGGTCACCTCCTTCCGCTTCCAGTACCTGCTGCCCCCTGGCAGCATATAGCAATGGACTTTATAACTGATCTCCCCGTCTCTGCCGGTTGTACGGTCATTTGGGTGGTCGCTGACCGCTTTTCCAAGATGGCTCATTTCGTTCCCCTGCCAGGCCTCCCGTCTGCACCCGAGCTGGCTAAAGACTTTATCCGCCACATTTTCCGTCTTCATGGACTGCCCCTCCACATCGTGTCGGATCGTGGGGTACAGTTCACCTCAAGCTTCTGGAGAGCCACTTGTAAACTGCTAGACGTCACCCTGGACTTCTCCTCCGCTTACCACCCTCAGTCTAATGGTCAAGTGGAGCGGATCAATCAGAACCTGACCAGTTACCTCCGGCACTTCGTTAATGCCCACCATTCTGACTGGGTGGATCTCCTGCCATGGGCCGAGTTCTCTTACAATAACCACGAGAGCGAGTCTTCCTCCAAATCCCCATTTTTTGTAGTCTTCGGTCAGCATCCTCGGATCCCTTTTCCTGTCTCCACCTCTGTGGACAACCCGGCTGCGGAATCTCTCGTTAGCAAATTTTCCTCCATTTGGGAGAGTACCCGATCCGCACTCCTTCAGTCGTCCGAGCGGATGAAAAGACACGCTGACAAAAAACATCTGGATCCTCCTCAATTCCGTCCAGGAGATAAAGTCTGGCTCTCATCTAAATATGTCCGGCTCAAGATTCCTTCTTACAAGTTAGGGCCTCGGTTCATCGGTCCACTGGAGGTTATCAAACAGATCAACCCGGTGGCCTATAAATTGAAACTCCCGGCCAACTTGCGGATCCCTAACTCCTTCCATGTATCTCTCCTCAAACCCGTGGTACTTAACTCTTTTTCCAAGTCTACAGGTACGCCTCCTGCTCCGGTTTCTGCTGAAGACGAGTTTGAGGTAGAGAACATTCTTGCCACCAAAAGGGTAAGAGGAAAGACCTTTTTTCTTGTAGATTGGAAGGGGTTTGGTCCTGAAGAGAGAACGTGGGAGCCCCGGGAGAACATCCATGCCCCTCTCATCCTTGCTAAATTTCTGTCTGGCCTAAAAAAGGGGGGGCCTAAAGGGGGGGGTACTGTAGCGTCGGCGTCCCTGCCCTCTGCTAGGCAGGGATGCTGTTCCCCTCACCTCTCCGCTCCGGGTCCGGCGTCTTCCTCCCGCTCTGCAGGCAGCGCGCGCTCCTTCCCGGCCACGGTGCTTAGGGCGCGCGCTCTCCCTTCCTCTTAAAGGGGCCGCGCGCGCCGTCCTAAGGAGTCCCCGGCCAATGGCTGGAGGACTTCACCATATATAAGGCACCTCCTCCAAAATGGAGGTGCCCGAGCAATGTTGTTGCACTGTTCACTACTCTGCTTCAGTCCTCAGGTCCCGTTGCCAGTTACCTGCCAGTTACCTGCCAGAATCCTGCCAGTTTGCTGTCTGTTTCCTGCCTGACATTCCTCCTACCTGCTTGCTAGCCTGAGGTCCGACGGTCTGCCTTCCTACTCCTGTCAGTCTGTCTATGGACCAGCTTGCCCGCTCACCTGGGAGCGCACATCTGCTACCTGCCTGCTAGCCTACCTGGAGGCTCCGCCATCACGTGCTGTGACCACCTGCCATTCCAGAGACTCCTGCCCGCTCACCTGGGAGCGCTCATCTGCTGCCTGTCTGTTAGCCTACCTGGAGGCTCCGCCATCACATGCTGTGACCACCTGCTTATCCAGAGACTCTCGCCTGCTCACCTGGGAGCGCTCATCTGCTGCCTGTCTGTTAGCCTACCTGGAGGCTCCGCCGTCACATGCTGTGACCACCTGCTTATCCAGAGACTCTCGCCTGCTCACCTGGGAGCACTCATCTGCATCCGCCTGTTAGCCTACCTGGAGGCTCCGCCGTCACATGCTGTGACCACCTGCTTATCCAGAGACTCTCGCCTGCTCACCTGGGAGCACTCATCGTCATCCGCCTGCTAGCCTACCTGGAGGCTCAGCCGTCACAGGTCGTACCTACCTTATACCCAGAGACTGTCCCGGTCACTTGCTGTGACCTCCTGCCCGTTCACCCAGAGACTGCCCCGGTCACTTGCTGTCACCTCCTGCCCGTTTACCCAGAGACTGTCCCGGTCACTTGCCGTGACCTCCTGCCCGTTTACCCAGAGACTGTCCCGGTCACCTGCTGTGACTACCTGCCCGTCTTCCCTGGTCACCACCCGCTTCCTTACAAGGACCGCCCCCTTGTATAGTAGCTCAGAGGTTCCGCCTCCCAGACCCGTTACAGTTTGCTCGGGCCATGGAACCCGGTGGTACCCAAGCTCCCTCGCTCTCGGACCTATGTCATGAACTGTCCCGTCAGAGGTCCCAACAGGAGTCCATCCTGGGTCACCTGCGGAATGTCAACTCACGCCTGGACACTCTGACTGCTCCACCAGCAACCACCGCTAGTGTCATGACTCGCAACCCGGCAGCGCCGCTGCCCACCAATACCATGGTATCCTGCTCCGGACCCCGGCTTTCTGCACCTCCTCGCTTCGGAGGCGACTCCGCTCAGGCTCGGGGCTTCATAAACCAGTGCACCCTGCACTTTGAACTCCTGTCCCACCAGTTTAATTCCGACCGGGCCAAAGTAGCCTTCATCATGTCCCATCTCACGGGGGAGGCACTGGCTTGGCTGAATCCTCTATGGGAGAGAGGAGACCCCCTGGTGTCCGACTTGCCTGCCTTTCTCACGGCTTTCCGGAAAGTCTTCGACGAACCCGGACGGAAGACCTCATCCGCATCGTCTCTGCTACGCCTCCGTCAGGGAAGTCTCACCGTGGGCCAATATGCCATACGGTTCCGTACCCTTGCCTCGGAGCTGGCCTGGGATAATGACGCTCTGGTATCTGTCTTCTGGGAGGGTCTGTCCGGCCGTATTAAAGATGAACTCGCCGGTCGGGACATTCCTACCACTCTCGATGATTTAATAACTCTTGCCACCCGGATTGACCTACGGTTCCAGGAGCGTGCCAAAGAGGTCACCCGTGAGAGGAGGTTTCCACGTCTAGCTCCTTCCTTCCAGAAACCCGTCACTCCCTCCGTTTCTCCCCAGGTACACCCTCCTGAGCCTATGCAGGTCGACCAGACCAAGATGGTCAAAACCCGTCAGGACTTACGCCGTGCCGAGGGGAGCTGCTTCTACTGTGGCAGTAAGGAGCACCGGATCCGTACCTGCCCGGAGAGGTCGGGAAACGCCTGTGTCTAGGTTCGCTCAGAGAGGTCGACCTAGACAAGAATAAATCCTCTCCATCTCTGCTGCTGTCAGTCCCTGGTAGAGAAATACCGCATCCCCACCAAACCTCTGGCTGTACCCTTGTCTGTTGCTGCCGTGGATGGGGGCCTCTTACCACGTCCCATCCAACTCATCACCGAATCCATTACTCTGCAGGTGGGAATGCTGCATTCTGAGAGTATCTCCTTTCATGTTCTGCCTGGACTCTCTCACGCCCTCTTGCTAGGCCTACCTTGGCTCCAGTGACATGCACCCGTGCTTGACTGGCAGACCGGAGAAGTCCTTCGCTGGGGACAGGACTGTCATAAGACTTGTCTGGTTCCCGTCCATCCCGTCCGTCCTTCTCCTACCCCAGCTAATCTACCTGGACTTCCGATTCCTTATTGGTCATATGCTGATGTCTTTAATAAAAAGGAGGCAGAGACACTACCCCCTCATAGACCATACGACTGCCCCAATTTCCGCGCTCACCCGTAAGGGCACTAATCCCAGAGAATGGCCGCCCGAAGCAGAGGAGGCCTTTCTTTCCTTAAAACAGGCCTTCTCTTCCGCCCCGGTGCTGCATCACCCTGATGGCAACAAGCAGTTCTTCCTGGAGGTTGACGCCTCCTCCTCTGGAGCCGGAGCGGTACTTACCCAAAAATCATCTTCCGGGAGAATGGTAACTTGTGGCTTCTTCTCCAAACTCTTCTCCTCTTCTGAGCGCAACTATTCCATAGGAGATCGAGAGTTATTGGCCATCAAGCTGGCATTGGAGGAGTGGCGTTACCTGCTCGAAGGGGCTCTTCACCCGGTAATAATTTACACTGACCACAAGAACTTGGCTTACCTCCAGCATGCCCAAAGACTTAACCCGCGCCAAGCCCGGTGGTCCTTGTTTTTTGCTCGCTTTGATTTTGTTCTTCATTTTCGCCCGACTGACAAAAACATCAAGGCGGATGACTTATCCCGATCCTTTCTGGTGTCTGATCTCGAGGAAGAACCGAAACACATCATCGATCCCGCCAGAGTAATGCAGGTGGCTCCCGTGAGTCTAAATCGTCTCCCTCCCGGTAAGACGTTCGTATCAGTACCTGATCGGGAGAAGATCCTACACTGGGGTCACTCGTTTAAACTAGCTGGCCACGCCGGTCAGAAAAAGACCCTCCAGCTTATTACCCGGCACTACTGGTGGCCTACCCTGCACAAGGACGTAATAGACTTTGTTTCTGCCTGTGTGTCCTGCGCCCGCAACAAGGTTCCGAGACATCTGCCAGCCGGTCACCTCCTTCCGCTTCCAGTACCTGCTGCCCCCTGGCAGCATATAGCAATGGACTTTATAACTGATCTCCCCGTCTCTGCCGGTTGTACGGTCATTTGGGTGGTCGCTGACCGCTTTTCCAAGATGGCTCATTTCGTTCCCCTGCCAGGCCTCCCGTCTGCACCCGAGCTGGCTAAAGACTTTATCCGCCACATTTTCCGTCTTCATGGACTGCCCCTCCACATCGTGTCGGATCGTGGGGTACAGTTCACCTCACGCTTCTGGAGAGCCACTTGTAAACTGCTAGACGTCACCCTGGACTTCTCCTCCGCTTACCACCCTCAGTCTAATGGTCAAGTGGAGCGTATCAATCAGAACCTGACCAGTTACCTCCGGCACTTCGTTAATGCCCACCATTCTGACTGGGTGGATCTCCTGCCATGGGCCGAGTTCTCTTACAATAACCACGAGAGCGAGTCTTCCTCCAAATCCCCATTTTTTGTAGTCTTCGGTCAGCATCCTCGGATCCCTTTTCCTGTCTCCACCTCTGTGGACAACCCGGCTGCGGAATCTCTCGTTAGCAAATTTTCCTCCATTTGGGAGAGTACCCGATCCGCACTCCTTCAGTCGTCCAAGCGGATGAAAAGACACGCTGACAAAAAACGTCTGGATCCTCCTCAATTCCGTCCAGGAGATTAAGTCTGGCTCTCATCTAAATATGTCCGGCTCAAGATTCCTTCTTACAAGTTAGGGCCTCGGTTCATCGGTCCACTGGAGGTTATCAAACAGATCAACCCGGTGGCCTATAAATTGAAACTCCCGGCCAACTTGCGGATCCCTAACTCCTTCCATGTATCTCTCCTCAAACCCGTGGTACTTAACTCTTTTTCCAAGTCTACAGGTACGCCTCCTGCTCCGGTTTCTGCTGAAGACGAGTTTGAGGTAGAGAACATTCTTGCCACCAAAAGGGTAAGAGGAAAGACCTTTTTTCTTGTAGATTGGAAGGGGTTTGGTCCTGAAGAGAGAACGTGGGAGCCCCGGGAGAACATCCATGCCCCTCTCATCCTTGCTAAATTTCTGTCTGGCCTAAAAAAGGGGGGGCCTAAAGGGGGGGGTACTGTAGCGTCGGCGTCCCTGCCTCTGCTAGGCAGGGACGCTGTTTCCCTCACCTCTCCGCTCCGGGTCCGGCGTCTTCCTCCCGCTCTGCTGGCAGCGCGCGCTCCATCCTGGCCACGGTGCTTAGGGCGCGCGCGCGCGCGCTCCCTTCCTCTTAAAGGGGCCACGCGCGCCGTCCTAAGGAGTCCCCGGCCAATGGCCGGAGGACTTCACCATATATAAGGCACCGCCTCCAAAATGGAGGTGCCCGAGCAATGTTGTTGCACTGTTCACTACTCTGCTTCAGCCCTCAGGTCCCGTTGCCAGTTACCTGCCAGTTACCTGCCAGAATCCTGCCAGTTTGCTGTCTGTTTCCTGCCTGACATTCCTCCTACCTGCTTGCTAGCCTGAGGTCCGACGGTCTACCTTCCTACTCCTGTCAGTCTGTCTATGGACCAGCTTGCCCGCTCACCTGGGAGCGCACATCTGCTACCTGCCTGCTAGCCTACCTGGAGGCTCCGCCGTCACGTGCTGTGACCACCTGCCATTCCAGAGACTCCTGCCCGCTCACCTGGGAGCGCTCATCTGCTGCCTGTCTGTTAGCCTACCTGGAGGCTCCGCCGTCACATGCTGTGACCACCTGCTTATCCAGAGACTCTCGCCTGCTCACCTGGGAGCACTCATCTGCATCCGCCTGTTAGCCTACCTGGAGGCTCCGCCGTCACATGCTGTGACCACCTGCTTATCCAGAGACTCTCGCCTGCTCACCTGGGAGCACTCATCGTCATCCGCCTGCTAGCCTACCTGGAGGCTCAGCCGTCACAGGTCGTACCTACCTTATACCCAGAGACTGTCCCGGTCACTTGCTGTGACCTCCTGCCCGTTCACCCAGAGACTGCCCTGGTCACTTGCTGTGACCTCCTGCCCGTTCACCCAGAGACTGCCCCGGTCACTTGCTGTGACCTCCTGCCCGTTTACCCAGAGACTGTCCCGGTCACTTGCCGTGACCTCCTGCCCGTTTACCCAGAGACTGTCCCGGTCACCTGCTGTGACTACCTGCCCGTTTTCCCTGGTCACCACCCGCTTCTTTACAAGGACCGCCCCCTTGTATAGTAGCTCAGAGGTTCCGCCTCCCAGACCCGTTACACCCATGCACTCCATGGCAACATGGGACACACATGTCCACCAGTCTGTATTCTAAATCTGATTCACAATACTGCGTGTACCAAAATCTGTTAATATTTTGTTTTCTGAGATTGTCCTGTGTAGATAGGAATATTTTCCTTGTCAGGGATATAGTCTAATGTTTACCCATTAGACCATGAAGTGTAGTTATGTTGTCCATGTCCCCCGGGCTCCATAGTCCATAAATTTAAAGCCATTTGAAATGTTGAGGAAAGGGAATGAAAAATATCAGTCCAAAAATATTCTCGCCAGGGGGCCTAAAAACCCATTAGTGACATCTACCCAGCGCTCTAGTGCCCTGAACCAAAAATTACATTTATAATGTTTTATTTCAAGTGGAAACACCTTGATAACACTCTATCCATGGATACTTTACTAACAGTGCTTTGTACAACTCTTCCTGCAAAACACAAGATCTCAAGCTCTGGTCATACCAGCATCATGGTTTCCATTTATAATGTAAGGCATGGCGCTGTTACCGATCAGACGTCTGGTAAATTAAGGGTAACCATTAATAAATGATATTGCATACATGTGCTGGGGGGCCTGTGTGCAATATTTTTCTAAGTGCAATATTTTTGAAGTGCAATGCAGTTTAACATGGCATCTCTCTTCTCTTCACACAGGCATAAATACCTGTCAAGTGTAAAGAAAAACAGTTACACTTCTTTTTTTTTTTTTAAACCTTGGTTACCACAATATATTTAAGGTCAGCTCGTATTTCTATATTAGATTAAAAAAAATCTAAAATATAAGTATCAACTTATTTTTAACAGTTCTAAGTATTAATTTAAAGTTATCACATAAAGAGTTATAAAAAAGGATAAAAATGGCTGAACTGTTTTTTTAGTCACTTCAGCTCCCCCCCCCCAAAGAATGAATTAAAACAATCAGAAGGTAAGTACAAAAGGTATGTACTCCATAATGGTACTTAGGAAATCTATAACTCATCCCACAAAAAAGAAGCCCCATCAACCAAACAAATGAAAAAAAAAAAACGACTCTCAGAATATGGCAACACAAACTAATTTTTTACAATAGTAAAACATCAGTTTAAAAAAGAAACTATATAAAATTTGGTATCGTCATAAAATTAACATTATATATTTTTTTAACCACACTGTGAGCATCCTTAAAACAAAACAATTCAGCCAATGTTTTTTGGGTTTTGTGTTTTTTTTTAAATTCCAGAGTACAAAGAACTTTTTTTCTGCTTTCTAATACATTATACAGTAAGTTAAATGGTGGCATTAAAAACCACAACTTGTCCTGCAAACAACAAACCTGCATACGTTTGTCTCATTAAAAAAAAGTTTTGACTTTTAGAATGTGGGGATAAAAAAAAAACAAAATAATAAAAAAATAAAATTGGCTAGCTCCTCAGGGGGGTTAAAATACTGGCATCTTCTTATGTGGCAAATGGCCAATGGCCTAATTTTGACTGTTACATCTGCACATTGGTAGCTGCTATTTTGGAGCAAAAAAAATTCAAATTTCCTCTACACTAAATGGCATCACCAAGCAGATGTTCCTTAGTCCAGAGCCTCTGACCCAGCCAAATCAGTTCTCATACTTTGCACTGACGAGTGGTGATACCCCGAAACACCATGTCTGCAAATTGAGATTCTGATTTGGCTTTTATCCAAAGTCATATTGCAAGGCTCGTTAAAGGGTCGAAAGTGACTTGTAGGATTGCTGCTTCCAACAGGTGGCACTACAGTAAGGCTGAGTTCACACGATGCGTATTTAATGCGTTTCCGCGGCGTTTTTGCAGATGCATAAACGCCGCGGAAACGCATTAAAAATGCATGGTAGAAGGGCAGCAATGTTCCCCAATTGAAATCCGCATGTGCTGTGCCCATGATGCGGATTTTTCCGCAGCGTAAACGCTGCACTCAAAAATCCGCAGCATGTCAATTCATTTTGCGTAAACGCGGTGTTTTCGCCGCCATTGACTTGCATTAGATTGCGCCAATTCCGCAAGACTGCATTTGTACTTGCGTTATTGACGCGTTCTAATATGCGGATGGTACCCGGGTGTGGAGGAGAGGAGAGTCTCATCCACACCCAGGTACCATTAAAAAAGCTGTAAAACAAGAATAAAATAAAAAATATATATATACTTACCATCTGTCGGCCCGCGCAGCGCTCCTGCTTGGTTCCCGGCACTTTGCAGTGAGTTGTAGGACCTGCGCTGACGTCAGAGTCATGTGACGGGTCACGTGACGCTGACGTCGGCAGGTCTTTCAATTCAAAGTTGCCGGCAGCCGGGAGAACGGATAGAGCAGGACAGCGCGGGCCATCATAGGGTAAGTATATATGACGCGCCCCTGGGCCTGCTGTGTCGCGCAGCATCTCGCGCACGGGGGCTTACCCGGAACCGGATCAGATGAGGGTTGTAGTCTCCGAGTGGCGGGGACCCGGTCCGTGCCCAGGGAGTCAACTCAGTGTGTGGCAGTCTTGATAGATGTTATTTGAGTGTCGACTACGCCACCCGTTGATTTGCAGCTATGGAGCTGCCGCTGCAGGGCAGACCGCTGAGGCCGGTGTAGAATTGTGCAGCGTGATAGTATAACCCCCAACGGGAGGGGTATGGCCTCAGGGCAGCCGACGTGGAAGATGAGGGTAGCAGGAACCACTCAGAGACGGTGCGGTGTAATTCAGGGTCTTTACTGGTAACAACGATAGACCCTCCCGGAGTACTTGCTAGCGAACGGGGCCTGGTCAGTCCTTGAGCAGATGGGATCTCCCCTGGCCAGGCAGAGTTGTAGGCCTCCCAAACTGACTGTACTCTTCTGGCTACCTTGCTAGAAGCGGATATAAGTAGCCCACGTCCCTGAGTGTACCGTGTGGTGCTCACCCGTATGGCCGGTGACTCGGGGCCTTCTAATGGCTTCCGCTCCACGATGGCGGCGCTGGTCCCACGCATGTGACCTTGCCTTCGGGTTTCTGGGCCTGAGGACCTGAAATCCCCTGCCGGTCGGCTTCTGCTGCTGGGTAAGAGTTAGTCCCCACAGCCTCGGACGCCGGGTCCGGTAAGAAAGCTTCTCAGTCAGGGCGAGCTCTGCAGCTGCCAGCCCCTGACTTGTAGTAGTATTGCTCCCACTGAGCTTCTGCTGTTTCTTCCTGTGACTGTTTCTTGTCTCTACTCTCCTTGACTGACTAACCCTGCTTCAGCCCCGGGTTTATATAGGGGAAGGTCTTCCCCTCCCAAGACTGGGCAGGAGGTGTGGCATGCACAGGATCCCTGGCCAAGAGACCTCCCACCTGCTCTCAGACATAACATTGCTTGTTACTGTGGAAACCAGACCCCTGGGGTGCCACATTCCCCCCTAGTGAAATTTAGTACTCCGGGACTAAACATATTTTAGAAAAACATAACAAGATATAACAATAACAATACAATAAAGAAACACATGAAGGTGGTCACGGCATGTCCGTAACCGGGTGCAGTCTTTGAAGAAACAAAGGTGTCCATTTCACCAAAACAGGGAGATGTAACCAGGTAGGGGTCTGTCCTACCCCGAGTCCTTAACAGTCTCTAGTCCATCCTGGGTTACGCTCCAACTAATTGTACAAGGATTCCCGGTAGATCCACCAAGGATTCCTAAAAATAACTAGAAACACAAAATTATACACAAGCAACAATACACAGGTAAACATAAATAAAACAATTTATACACTTTAAATCCTCCAGCGTGCGGGTAACTGGCCTCTAGTGGCCCTAGTGGACCTACGGAGCTGACTGTCTAGCCCTGAACTACAGGGTGTAGGAGCTGTCAAGGGTAAACTGGGCAGCTGTCTACCGGCTCTTTGGCTCACTAGGGATATGGCAGGCTCACTGCAAGCAGAGGGTTGATCCTCCTGGTCTGCGGGTGTGGGGTCTTCTGCCTCCTGGACCGGCTGTTCTTCCAGCTCTACCTGTTGCTCCGTAGGTGCTTGGGATGCTGGTTGGAGGAAGGTGAGTACGGGTACCACAACTGCACCATTGACTTGAGTCCAAGACCGAGGGAAGTCCCCGAGCACAGTACTAACCATATCTTCCCTTTCCTCTACGGGTCGATGGTCTTCTTGTTCCTCTTCAGGGTTCCTCAGTTGTTCGGGACACTTCTTCAGGTGGTCCCTGGATACAATGGCTGTAGTTTCCCCTCCGTCTTTACTGATGGTACAAACCTTCGGGTTCTCGTGGCTTGAGGGCAGTACGGTGTACGGGTCCTTCTCCCACTGGTCGTCCAACTTGTGGAGCCGTCTCTTCCTCTTCAAGACCTGCTCTACGGGTACCAGGGGAACAGCGGGAGCATACTGGTTGTAAGTTTTCTCTTGTCTTTCCCTAGCCTGACAGAGACTTCGCTCCACGCTCTCCTGTACTCTCCGGTACTGCTGCTGCCTCTCTGTGTCCCAGTCTGCTTCTGGTGAAGTGTCCTCGGGTGTCAGGACTCCCATTTCCAGGTCAACAGGTGACTTACCAGGTCTTGCCCTCATTAGGTAAGCCGGGGTACAGTTGGTGGAACCTACCGGGATGTGGTTGTATAGGTCCACCAGATCGGGCAGCTTCTCAGGCCACAGACTGCGTTCTTCCAGGGGCAACGTTTTCAGAAGATCCATTACCAACTGGTTCATTTTCTCACAAAGTCCATTAGTTTGCGGATGATAGGGTGTCGTCCTTATCTTCCGGCAGCCATACAGAGTGCAGAATTCTTGGAAGACCTCCGCTTCAAAGGCAGGTCCCTGGTCTGTCAACACTTGGTCCGGGTACCCGTGTGGACGGCAGAAATGCTGCTGAAAGGCTCTCGCTGCTGTTCGAGCTGTTAAGTCCTTGACGGGGACGACAACCAAGAACCGGGAGTAGTGATCCACGATGGTTAGTGCGTAGACGTAGCCACTTCTGCTTGGGGTCAGTTTTACATGATCCAAGGCTACCAGTTCCAACGGCTGCCGGGTGACGATGGACTGCAGGGGAGTCTTCTGGCTGGCACGGTCCTTCCTTCTTAGGTTGCACGGGCCACAGTCTCTGCACCACTTCTCAATGGTTCCCCTCATGCCTACCCAGTGGAATCGCTCGCGCAGCAGGAACTCCAGCTTCTTCCACCCGAAGTGTCCAGCTCCGTCGTGGTATGCCTCCATCACCATGGCTGCGTCTCTTCGTGGCACCACTACTTGCCAGAGTAGTTCATGCGTCCGGGAGTTAACCATTCTGCGGCACAACTTCCCCTTGTAAAGGAACAGTCGACTCCTCTCTGCCCATAGTTGTTTGGCTTCCTCCGGAGCGTCTGGTTCAAGGCAAGCCTCCGGGCGAGTCAGCATCTCCTTCACCAGTCGGACGGCAGGGTCGCTGTCTTGCGTTTCCGCCCAGTTGTAGTGAGGTAAGGGGTTCAACTTAGCAGCCTGCTTACTCCTTACCCGGTGGGAGTACTGGATAGTCCCATCACGGTGGAACGCAGGGAGTTCAACTTCTTCCAGTCCCTCCGGATCTTCTCCTTCGTCCGGCAGGTTGGGCATCCTGGACAGGGCGTCCGCGTTGGTATTGGAGCGTCCGGCCCGGTATTTGATTGTGAACTCGTAGTTGGACAGACGGGCCATCCACCTCTGCTCCAGGGCACCGAGTCTTGCCGTGTCCAGGTGTGTCAACGGGTTGTTATCCGTGTACACGGTGAACCGGGAAGAAGCGAGGTAATGCTTAAAGCGCTCGGTGACTGCCCATACTACGGCCAGGAACTCTAGCTTAAATGAGCTGTAATTCTCGGGGTTCCTTTCGGTGGGTCGCAGCTTTCGGCTGGCGTAGGCGATTACTCGTTCCTTCCCCTGCTGGATCTGGGACAGTACGGCTCCTAGCCCGATGTTACTGGCGTCGGTGTAGAGGATAAAGGGCTGGCTATAATCCGGGTACGCCAGGATTTCGTCCCCCGTGAGGGCCATCTTCAGCTGGCGGAAGGACTCTTCTTCCAGCTCCTCCCATTTGAAGGGCGGCTTCTGGTTCTTGGCCTTCCGGGACTGGCCTATCAGGAGGTCCTGCATAGGTGCTGCCTTTTTGGTGAAACCGGGAATAAACCTTCGGTAGTAGCCTACCAACCCGAGGAACTGCCGCACTTCTTTTACGCTGGAGGGGCTTGGCCATTCCTTAATTGCGGTGATCTTATCAGGGTCGGGAGCCACTCCGTCAGCGCTCACCACGTGTCCCAGGTACTGCACCTTTGGTTTCAGGAGGTGACACTTGGAGGGTTTCACCTTTAGGCCGTAACTCGCCAGAGCTTCGAACACTTCCGCCAGGTGTTTCAGGTGGTCCTCATACGTCTTGGAATATACGATGACATCGTCCAGGTACAACAGGACCGTCTCGAAGTTTCTGTGGCCCAGACAACACTCCATTAGTCGTTGGAAGGTTCCTGGTGCGTTGCAGAGTCCGAACGGCATGCAGGTGAACTCGCTAAGTCCCATCGGGGTGGTGAATGCAGTCTTCTCCCGGTCCGCCTCTGCTACAGGAACCTGCCAGTACCCGCTAGTGAGATCCAAGGTAGAGAAGAAGTTAGCAGATCTTAAAGCAGCCAATGACTCCTCTATCCTTGGTAAGGGGTACGCATCCTTGTGTGTGATACGGTTGATTTTCCGGTAATCTACACACATCCTCATGGTGTTGTCTTTTTTTCTGACTAAGACTAGTGGAGCTGCCCAGGGGCTACAGCTATCCCTGATCACCCCAGCCTCCTTCATGTCTCTAAGCATCCCCTTGGCGTGTTGGTAGTGTGCAGGGGGTACGGGTCGATACCTCTCTTTTATGGGAGGATGGTCTCCCGTGGGGATGTGGTGTTCTACCCCCTTGACTCGCCCGAAGTCTAACGGGTGTTTACTAAACACTCTCTCGTAATCTTGAACCACTCGATAGACTCCCTGTTTCTGATGTGAGGGAGTGGAGTCAGTACCCAAATGTAGTTGCTGACACCAGTCCTCCATTGTTTTCTTAGAGCCGTTACCTTCCTCCGGGTGAGATGGAGGCAAGGGTTCCACAGATTGTATAGCATTTTGGTTAATGGTATATAATTTGGCTAGCGTGGCATACCGGGGCAGGTACACTTCCCTCTTCCCGATATTGATTATGCGAACGGGCACCCTCCCATGGCGTACATTAACCACCCCCCGTGCTGTCAAGATGGTGGGCCTACTGTCTGAGTAAACTGGTTCTACCATTGCCTGGTAATCTCTACCTCTCAGACCAATAGCTGCCCGGCACCAAATCATCATTTCACTTTTTGGGGGCATGGCAATAGGAAAAGGGTCACACATTCTTACGCTACCAATCTCACCGCCGGAGAGTTCCACCTGTTGCCGTCGCATCAGTGCCCGGATCTCTTTCTGGAGCACCCGCTGCTCGCCGGAGCTGGCGTTCTTGGCAACCTGCTGTAAAAGGAAAATCACCTCTGCAAGACAATTTTCAATTACATTAGTTCCTAGAGTTATTTTTGGGTGACTCTCATGTTTGTCAATATCTACAATGATCTGTCCCTGTGCTGCCAGTTCGACTCTACCGATTTTGATGGTCACCTCTTTAAATCCGATCTGTGGCACGGGCTGGCCATTGCTGGCGATGATACTCAAGTCGTCGTCAGGGTAGCGGGTAATATCCGAGTCATTCCAGTAGTGCTTAAAGAGCACGTACGGGATGGTGGTGACCTGTGACCCGGTGTCCAGTAGGGCACTCATGGGAATGCCATCCAGTACCACAGGCAAGACTGGACGTCCTCCCACATATCTGTCGCGCCAGTTCGATGGGCCTGGTGATCTTTTTCCTGGGGGTTGGCCCTCTACCCCAGGTTGTGCCCGTTTAAAGAACAGTACCTTGCCATATGTCCGGGTTGATTGCAGCGGCGGCAGATGGGTCGTCCGTCTTCGCTGTATCGGTCACTGGGTCTTCCTCTGGCCGGTGGGGTCCTCCTTGGTCGACGCCACGGGATGTCCTCCGGTCCGGATGCCAGCTGGATCTTCCCTGGGGTGGAAACCTGTAAAGACTGCATAGTTCTGGTTAGCGCAGCAACGCTCTTAGCTAGCTCTTGGACCTGATGGTGTAGGTCTGGAGCCGGGTCATTGTCCAAAGCCTGCGCATCAGCTCCCACAGGCCCTGCCGACAAGGGCGCCGCCTCCTGGTGGTAAGTGATAGCTGGGCGCCTGTGGGTCACAACGCCACCCGGTGCCGGTTCTCGGAGCACCCGGATGGCTCTGTCCTTGAACTGTGCAAAGCCCAGATGGGGATCCTGTAAGGCCATCGCCCGCAACTGGGTTCGGTGGGCATTACAATATAGTCCCTCTATAAATTGTTCGGTCAACAGCCTGTCCTCGTTTCCCACTCCATCAGGGTCGGTCTGCTTAATGGCCCTCAGGGCCTCTTGTAGGTTTAGTGCATAGTCCCTTATACTCTCATGCGCTCGCTGCTTGCACCCGTAGAATCTAAGCTTAATCTCGGCTGAGGTGCGGGTATCAAAGGTATCCTTCAGCCGGGTTAGTATCCCTGCGACAGTCTTCCTCCCAGGTGGCCAGGATTTTACTTCCCTTTTGGCTGCCCCGGTTAGTTGGGCCACCAGGATGCTCACTTTTTGCTCTTCTGTGAGGGGGTACACCTGGAAGAGGCTATCCAGCTTTTCTCTAAAGTCATGCAGGGTATGTGACTACCCTGAGTACTGGGGTAGCCAAGCTGCTCCCGGGATATAGGGCATGGTGAAGGGCATAACTGCAGCAGCGGTGGCGCTGGCGGGGGTTGAGGCAATGAAGCTCTCCTCCGCATCCGACATCTTCCTCCCCCCTAGTGGACCGTGGCCTACCTTGCGATGATCCTGTTCCGTAGGCCGCGGCTCCGCAGTAGATCGTCAGGGTTGAGGACCTTCCGTCGCGCTCCGGTGACGTCGGCGTCTGCTGGGCTCCTTCCAGGACCTTACGCAACGTCCGGACGTGAGGCGGGGCTTCAGTTCTCGCGCGCTTTCGGAGTCCACGCCCCTCTTCTTCCCGCGCGGCGTCCTCAAGATGGCGTCCAACGGCGGGAAAACTCCACGGATGGCGGGAAGAAGGCTGAAGATGGCGCCGGATGGCGGGAATCTTCACAGATGGCGGGAAGAAGGCTGAAAATGGCGCCGGATGGCGGGAATCTTCACCGATGGCGGGAAAACTTCACGGATGGTAAGTTTTAAAAGTCTCTTTTTCAGGCACGCAGTACCCGGTGGTTGCGGGCACGAAATCCTGCCGACTACGCCAAAGTTGACGCGCCCCTGGGCCTGCTGTGTCGCGCAGCGTCTCGCGCACGGGGGCTTACCCGGAACCGGATCAGATGAGGGTTGTAGTCTCCGAGTGGCGGGGACCCGGTCCGTGCCCAGGGAGTCAACTCAGTGTGTGGCAGTCTTGATAGATGTTATTTGAGTGTCGACTACGCCACCCGTTGATTTGCAGCTATGGAGCTGCCGCTGCAGGGCAGACCGCTGAGGCCGTTGTAGAATTGTGCAGCGTGATAGTATAACCCCCAACGGGAGGGGTATGGCCTCAGGGCAGCCGACGTGGAAGATGAGGGTAGCAGGAACCACTCAGAGACGGTGCGGTGTAATTCAGGGTCTTTACTGGTAACAACGATAGACCCTCCCGGAGTACTTGCTAGCGAACGGGGCCTGGTCAGTCCTTGAGCAGATGGGATCTCCCCTGGCCAGGCGGAGTTGTAGGCCTCCCAAACTGACTGTACTCTTCTGGCTACCTTGCTAGAAGCGGATATAAGTAGCCCACGTCCCTGAGTGTACCGTGTGGTGCTCACCCGTATGGCCGGTGACTCGGGGCCTTCTAATGGCTTCCGCTCCACGATGGCGGCGCTGGTCCCACGCGTGTGACCGTGCCTTCGGGTTTCTGGGCCTGAGGACCTGAAATCCCCTGCCGGTCGGCTTCTGCTGCTGGGTAAGAGTTAGTCCCCACAGCCTCGGACGCCGGGTCCGGTAAGAAAGCTTCTCAGTCAGGGCGAGCTCTGCAGCTGCCAGCCCCTGACTTGTAGTAGTATTGCTCCCACTGAGCTTCTGCTGTTTATTCCTGTGACTGTTTCTTGTCTCTACTCTCCTTGACTGACTAACCCTGCTTCAGCCCCGGGTTTATATAGGGGAAGGTCTTCCCCTCCCAAGACTGGGCAGGAGGTGTGGCATGCACAGGATCCCTGGCCAAGAGACTTCCCACCTGCTCTCAGACATAACATTGCTTGTTACTGTGGAAACCAGACCCCTGGGGTGCCACATATACACTCTCTCGGGTCACACTATATAAATCCATGCTGTTTGCATGGATTTATATAGTGTGACCTAGTTGTCAAGCACTTTCCAGGTGATGCTAAAATCGCCTGGAAAGCGCTTATCAATCTGCATGCGGAAACGCATGTGAATCCGCATGTGGATCCGCATGTATTCTGCAGGAAAAACGCATGCACAATCTGCATGCGTTTTTTCTGCCAGGGAGATGCAGAAATGATGCAGAAATTTTCTGCTTCATTTCTGCATCGTGTGCACATACCCTTAAAGTCCTCTTCCTCTCTGAAATTTGCATATTAAATTTCCCAGAGGAGCATTGCACAGCAAATAAGCCTCCTTACCTTGTTATGCTAGAGCTGATGTGTCACTCTTCACAAGGAGAAACTTTACCCTTAGCCCTCAGTCCAGAGCCTCTCACCCAGCCAAATCAGTTCTCATACTTTGCACTGATGAGGGCCAACAGTCCGAAACACTGTGTCAGCAAATTTAGATTCTGATTTGGCGTTTATCCTAAGTCATATTGCAAGACTCGATAAAGGGTTGAAAGTGACTTGTATGATTGCTGCTTACAACAGGTGGCGCTATAGAGTTCAATTCCTCTTCCTCTCTGAAGAGGCCATTTGCATATTAAATTTTGCAGTAATTTGACTTCAAAAACTACGTAATCTGTCCAAATTCTATATGGTTCAAGATTACAGACACTTAGCTCCTAATAATAGACCACCGTTTAAGTATGCTCAGCTTATTGCCATAAACTATACAAACAGCATGACTACTGCTACAATTCCTGGCAGTAATCACAACAAAATTTACTGGGAGTTAAAGTCAGATATTTTAAACACAATTTCTATCAAAATTACCAAATTATACAAAAAAAATTGTTTTATAAAGTTTAAATTATTGTAAGCGCTCTTTCTTTACCTTCTCCGTCTTGCCCAGATCGCTAAACCACCTTCTACCACTGACCAAGACATCTAGCTTCTTCAGACATCCTTGCCCTCAGTAGTAGAAAAAAATACCATCCTTCTGCTTCTTTCACAGGGCTAACTTACTACTTACAATATTGTGCCCTTTGTGTGCTTTTTGCTGACCCCAAGTATCTGGATACTGTTCCTGGTTTTCTGACCAATGAAATATATTAATTATTAAACTAAAGATTATTTAGTGCCATACTTGTAACGGCAAAATAGTAATGCTACTATAATGTACTTAAAAATAATAGTGCCACTTACGATACCATCAATATATTACTGTTACCTGAATACCCCCAAAATAATAGAGCAGCACCAGTACCCACAGCCCAAAATGTCCCTCACATTGGCTCATACTTTATAGCAATTTTTGGTGAGAACCGTCACAAAAGCGTGACTTGCTTATCTCATTCCTTTGCCAAATTTTTTTAAGTGAATAATGTGAAAAGCGTACATTTATGGAGCAAATATATGCATGCTCGTACTAAGGCTAAATTTGATTTTCTGCCTGTTTGAAAAGTCAAAATGCAGAAACATTTGCTTGGAATAATTTTAACCAAATTGTTAGTTTTTGCTTTTATTTTATTCCCGCTGCTCACCTGAGTATTCCATATTTAGTTGTTTTTTTAAAATCCACCATACTGTTCCAGAAATATGGGACTTTTTCCTTAGTGCCAATTAATATCGTTTTTACCTAGGGGGCGTAGCTCACAGGGGAATTATGCAGAGCAGTTAGAGATACGCCCCTGAAGAACCTTGTGAGCTACGCCCCCTTAGTAAAGACCATAAAAATTAGCACTAAACAGACCCATATCTCTGGAACCGAATGGTGGATTTTAAGAAAATAAAAAATTGAACACTCAGTGGAGGAATGGGAATAAAACGAGCAAACAATGGTCACTCTTGACCTAGGGAAAAGTCCACTTTAAGGGACGACTAGCAACTGGCCACAGCTCCTTGGACCCCATAAATGTGTAACAGGCCACATGGGCTAGCTATAATTTATAAAACTGGTGGATTATTATATGACAAAGAGGCTTCTGGGTTCTTGGGCACACAGCCATGCGACAAGGAAGCTCCATCCAGGTTTTTAAGATTGCATTAGGGAATGATGCATCATAGGAGCCAACTAAGATGCAAACTCAGCACATCTAGGCAATACTCCACCTCGAGTGTGGGCTCTGCTGGTAGAATACCACTGCCCTCAGTGTCCATCAGTTACTGAGAGAAATCCTTTAAATAACCCTGTGTTCTCCTTAAGTAACTATAATGTATGTTCTGTGAGCCGTCTGGTCTGCTGTAACACTGCTGCAAAACCAGAAAGCATTAATAATAAAATAACCAAGCGCATATATGTAATTATTAAAAAGCTGCATGCAATTAACCGGTCATTTTCCATACAGACTGCACTATAACTGCCAGTAAACCGCCATGCGGAGCCGCCCACCACTGTGTATTATTGATCATTCATCCCATTAATATATCAGCAGCACATAACCAGTTCATCTGTTTTCATAGAATAGAATACAGTAATAATTACAGGGGAGTCTCGCAGTCCAGAAGTTGTCCCCTTCCGAATCAATGTGCTTAGTAAACTCTCTAAATCATAGCATCCAAATCATGGAATGAATACCCATAGATGGTTCCCTATTGAATTTCCAAGAGATAAGAAAGTAAATGCTTATTGTAAATAAAATCAAAGCTAATCTAATTTTCACGATAGTTATTTTTTATTTATATCTTGCCATAAGGTCGGAAAACTGTCTCGCAGAAAAAAGGCAAAAAAAAAATACCCTCATGCAATTTTAATAATTTAAGTGGGATGTGATAGGCTTAACCCCTGAAAGAAGTTGCTTTATCTTCTTCAATAGGTAAAATTGCAAAGTGCTTGTAAAAACAAGCAACATTGCAATTTATTTCTTAATAAAAATCCTCTCCATTCTCAAGAATGGAGGAATTTTTAAATTTTATTGGTAATTTCTCATTGCCTAGGTTACTGGTCACCTCTGTATTCTACCAGTGGTGCACAGTATCAAAGGCAAGGAGGGCAGTGCTTGCAAGGTCTTTGCTGTAGAGCTTGCAAGCACTACTTTGGTTCCAGACAGTTCAGTGTCCCTGTGACCCTCCAATAATGCATCCGTTTGCAGCATAGGAGAGTGCATAATGCAGGGGTCAGCGGCTTAGCTGGTGGTCCAAATTATCAATCACCAGAAGCACATCACCCCCTGTCAAGCAGGAAGCCAGGAGGCTGATTAATTTTTTTCTGATTTATTTATTTTTAAATCACCATTGATTCCATGGTGCTGTCCATGAGAAGGGGTTACATACAAATAAAATGAACAATGATAGACTGGTATAGAAAGGAAAGGACCGTGCCCTTGTGAGTTTACAGTCTACAGGATAATGGGGAAGGAGATAGTAGGTTGGGGGGTTCGCAGCAGTTCCGGTAGTGAGGTGGCAGCGGGGTCATTGCAAACTGTAAGCTTTCTTGGAGAGATGGGTTTTCAAGTTCTGTCTGAATGTTTCAAATGTGGTAGATAATACCTGTGGTGGCACAGAATTCCAGAGGAATTTTTTTTTTTTTTTTTTTTGCGCATGTAAATATGAAGTATGGAAAATGAATAGCATTACTGCTGTAAATAAATGAGAAATCTTAGCGCATAAATTGGCCAATTCATGTGTACCTGACAGCCGCGGTAAGGCGTTTCTCGATGTCAGGACCTATAATGTGAATACCTCTCTAAGAGACCTCCGTCTGCTTATGTGTGGGAAAGACAGATCCTGATGCATTTAAAACCACCTGCGGCATGGGGGTGGGGGTGCAGTGCTCAGTCAACGCTAAATCTAGTAACAAAGAAAATGACGGCACTTCCACTACAAAAACTAGGTGTGAACAGGTGCTTACTAAGAGCAGCTACCTCCATATATAATGAACAAATAAAGTAGCACACTGTAACACTGAGTATATAGATATGAAATATGAAATATGAATAGCTTAACTGCTGTAGAAAATAGAAATAAATGAAAAAAAATTTTTGAATTTTTTTTTTTTTTTTTTTTTTTTTTTTGCGCATGTAAATATGAAGTATGGAAAATGAATAGCATTACTGCTGTAAATAAATGAGAAATCTTAGCGCATAAATTGGCCAATTCATGTGTACCTGACAGCCGCGGTAAGGCGTTTCTCGATGTCAGGACCTATAATGTGAATACCTCTCTAAGAGACCTCCGTCTGCTTATGTGTGGGAAAGACAGATCCTGATGCATTTAAAACCACCTGCGGCATGGGGGTGGTTTGAACTGGATACGTTGGAGAATTGGGACCCAATGAAGGGATTTGCAGAGGGGAGAAGCAGAGGAGTAGTGAGTAGAGAGGTGGAGTAATCGGGCAGCAGAGTTAAGTATGGCATAGAGAGTTGTTAGAGGGTAGGCCACATAGGAGGATATTGCAGGCATGAGATGATGAGGGCATGCACTAACATTTAGTAGATTCAGTGTTGAGGAAAGGAGGGATGATGAAAATACTTTTGAGTTGGAGGTGGCGAGAGCTTGGATGTGCGGCTTGAAGGACAGGGCAGAGTCAAATTTTCTCTGAGGCAGTGGACTTGAGTTACAGTGGAAAGTGTGATGTAATTTATTGTGAAAGATAGATCGGGTAGGGAACTTAGGTGAGATGGAGGAAAGATGATGAGTTCAGTTTTGTCAACATTTAGCTTGAGGAAGCGAGAGGAGAAGGAGGTTATGGCTGACACTCTGGGATTCTAGACAGAGAGAAGTGACATCTGGGCCAGAGAGGTAGATCTGAGTGTCATCAGCGTATAGGTTGTACTGGAAGCCAAGGGACTTTATGAGTTGTCCCAGGCCAAAGGTACAGCTTGAAAAGAGTAGGGGGTCCGAGGATAGAGCCTTAAGGAACATCGACAGAGCGGATGAAAAGGTAGTGTGGGAGTGGGAGATGCTAAATGTGCATTCGGAAAGGTATGAGGCTATCCAGGAGAGGGCAAGGTCTTTGATGCCAAGGGAAGAAAGGATTTGTAGTAGGAGTGCTCAACTGTGTGGAAGGCAGAGATAAGATCTAGAAGGAGGGGATTACAGAATTGTCTGTTGGCAGTAAGTAAATCGTTAGTAATTTTGGTCAGGGCAGTTTCAGTGGAGTGGTGGGGACAGAAGCTAGATTGTAGGTAGTCGAAGAGCGAGTTAGATGCTAGGTGGAAGGAAATTTCAGCAAGGACATGCGCTTTGAGTTTGGAGGCGAATGGCAAGCAGGGATATGGGTGATAGCTAGACATAGAGGTCAGGTCGAGGAATGGCTTCTTCATGATATAGTACGTGTGATCTTGCCATGTTTGCAAGCAGAAGGGAAGGTACCAGAAGTTAGCGAGAGGTTGAAGATATAGGTTAGGGCCGTAGTGGTGAGGTTAGCGAGGAGGTGGCATGGGATAGGTTCAAGTGCACAAGTGGTGAGGTGTGTTTTGGAGAGGAGATGAGTAAGCTCTCCATCAGTGATGGTGGGGAGGAATGTCATGGGGTAGGGACAGTGGTCTGCTATATATAGGGGTTGTGGTGGATAGGAAGTAAAGATTTGCCTTGTTTGGTTGATCTTATTTTTGAAATGTGCTGCAAAGGCTTCTGCAGAGTTGAAGGAGGTCAGAGGGGGCAGTGGTGTCCAGTGGAGGGAGCTAAAGGTGTTGAATAGCTGTTTGGGGTTGTGAGATAAAGAAGATACAAGGGTGGTGAAGTAGTCTTATTTAGCAGAGATGAGTGCCGACTTGAATGAGAAAGTTGATTATTGGAATGCGGTGCCTGCCTTTGAGTGAGATTTTTTCCCAGTGCTACTCAGCAACCCTGGCACTTGTAGAATCTTTTTGGTGAGGTTATCGTGCCAGGGTTATCTATTGATTCGTCACACTCTGCCATGCATGAGAGGAGCGACCGAGTCAATAACTGATGCGAGTGTGGCGTTGTAGAAAAGAGTGGCGCTGTCTGTTCCGTGGAATGAAAATATGGAGGATAGTGGTAGAATAGTTAGAGAGCATGTGGATGTCTAGGTGTCTGAAGTTTCGGCGGGGTTGCACTAGTTGCTGAACATGAGGAGCAAGTGAGGAGGACAAGGATGAGAAAGTGAGTAGGTGGTGGTCAGATAGGGAGAGAGGTGAGGTTAGATAGGGAGCAGAGGCGGGTGAAGATAAAATCTAATGTATGTCTGTCTGTATGGTTGTGGAGGACAACTGTGTAAGACCAAAGGATGAAGCAAGTGACAGGAGTTTGGAGGCTGCAGATTGGCAGGTGTCAGTGGGGATGTTGTAGTCACCCATGATGATGGTGGGAATGTCAGCAGAGAAGTGTAGAAGCCAGGGGGAGAAATGGTCAATAAAGGAGGTGGCTGGGCCCTGAGGCTTGGTATATAGCGGCCACTTGGAGGTTGGAGGGAAAGTAGAAACGGACAAAATGCACCTCAAAAGAAGGGTGGACGAGGGAGGGTTGAGTTGGGATTGGGTTGAAGATGCAGTTGTTAGAAAGGAAAAGACCCACTCCTCCACCATATCTATTGCCAGGGCGAGGAGTGTGGGTGAAGTGATGACCACCGTATCACAGCACAGTTGGTGATGCTATGTCTGAGTGTGACAGCAATGCTTCGGTGAGGTCCAAGAAGGATAGATTGTAAGAGGTAAAGAGGTCGTGGATGACGTGGAGCTTATTGCAGACGGAACGGGCATTCCAAAGCACTCCAGAGAAAGAATGGAGGTGGAGGTGAGGTCAAAGGAATGGGTTTTATGTTGCTAGGATTGTGGTTTTTTCTAGTAGGCCGTGAGTGGTAGGAGGGAGAAATAATGGGGGTAATCAGTTATGGAGGTCCAGGATTGGAAGATATATAGCTAGCACTGAGGAGAGGGAGAGGAGGTGGGAGAAGGAGAGTGGTCGGCTTGTTTTGTGCTTTAGTAGGAGGGATGTAAGGTTGAGGAGCAGGTCTGCAGATGAGGTCAGGAGGGGAGGTAAGACGTAAGGTGAGATAATTATTTGTTTCTAGAATGCTGGGGTTTTGGCATAGTGAAGGAGAGTAAGGATTAGTGGGGTAAAGACTGTAAAGGTGAGAGAGCAAGGTGAGAGAGTAAGTATGGGAAGATCAAGAGGTGAGCACAGTTAATAAACAGTTGTAGCTCTTACCTTCTGCTCACTTCTGAGACATTTCTGGTATATTTCTGATGTGCACTTAAAATAGGCACGCAAAGACCACAGTCAGCAAAGACCTAATGCTCTAAATTTATATACCTATAAATGCACATGAAGGCTACCAAATGAGAACAGAAGGGTGGAGCCATAGGGAGACAGATCAGACAATTAAAGGAATGGGATAAACTAAGAGACAGGAGATAATTAGAAAAGTTTGCTAGTTGCATAGTAGGGGATGGAAGTGTAGCACCCTGAGGATTCGGCTGCTACAGGGGTATTACACCTCAAGCCAGAGGTGTGATATTCCACTCCCGGGTAAGGATGGAGTGTGGAACTGAGCTAGTAGGCTGCATGCACTACATACATCCCATTTCCGGGGGACAGATCAACGGTACTCCCACCAGTTTATGTGCAGGTACGACAGCGTCTGTCCCTGGCTGGAGTGGGAGGGGGGTGGAACATCCCAGTAGTGTAGGGGCAGATAGGGGGAGTAGTCTGGGTAAAGATAGGAGCTCATTGGGTGCTGGTCACCTGAGCTCACACATAGAGGGAGTATATAAGGTGGGCACCATCTTAGAACAGGGTCAGTCAGTCAGTGAGTCTTTAGCCTGAGGAGCAGAGCAGAGGAGCTCAGCCAGGAGGGCTGACAGGGAGCTGTGGCTCCGGCTGGGCCCAGCTCCAGAACAGAGCCTGCTGAGAGAGAGAGAGAGGAGTGAGAAGGACCCAGAGAGGAAACAAGAAGGAACCCCAAGATAAGGACAGAAGGGTGAAGGGTTGGCGCACAAGGGTACCGGAACCCAAGCTGGCAGAGGCCAAAACGAACCTTAACCAGGAACCGGAGGTTGTGGGCAGGATCTGCCACGACCCTCACCAAATCCACTAGAAAGGCACACCGAGCATAGGGTCAGGGAGCCCAGAGGAGGCTTGACCACCAAGAGACCCGAGGGAGCCGGCCAAAAGTGGATCCCTGGTGGGAACGGCCAGAGGAAGGGAGAGTCAGAAAGGAGCTCAGGACCACGCTCCAGAATTGCCTGGGGGTTGGCCGAGTCCAGGACCTGGTGGACGCAGCACGGCTCGGGTGGTCACTCAAGGCCAGAGTGACCAAAAGAACACCAGTAAGTAAAAGCCCTGAACTGCATCTCCTGACTCTGAGTCTTCCCTTCTGCATCTTCACAACCCCCATCATCTACACCTTCTGCCCTGAGGCCATACCCCTCCCGTTGGGGGTTATACCATCACTGCTGCACATATACCACCGGCCTCAGTGGACTGCTCTGCAGCGGCGGCTTCAAAGCCGCACTCAACGGGTGGCGTAGTCGACAATCAAGTTAACATCTGTTGCCATAGACTGCCACTTAGTTTGACACCCTGGGCACGGACCGGGTCACCGCCACAAGGACTACTACCCCCATCGAGATCCGGCTCCGGGTATCCCCTACAGCACTGGCCCAGGGGGCGCGTCAGAAGCAGGAGATGTACCACACAGATAAACAAGTGTGAATTTGGATTAATAAATTGTGAGGAATATTCCATTTAGTAGAAAGCAGGAGACATACCTGTGAATGGGACAGATGGGTGGTCAGATCAAAGTTAGCAGTGACAATGAAGGATAGATACTATAGGGTTACATTTATGGTATATTTCTGATGTGTACTTAAAAAAAGAGCTTCATTTGTTTTTCAACTTTTAGCAGTTTATGGTAGACATTATGGTTTCTCTCTGCTGAGAACACATATCAGCTAAACCAAAAGTTATTCTCTATGTGTCATATTTATGTAGTGACTGGTCTCAGAAATATTATTTACCATGGGCAACATATGACTGGTACACACACTGCTCAAAAAAATAAAGGGAACACTTAAACAACAGAATATAACGCCAAGTAAATCAAACTTCTGTGAAATCAAACTGTCCACTTAGGAAGCAACACTGATTGACAATCAATTTCACATGCTGCTGTGCAAATGGAAAAGACAGTAGATGGAAATTATTGGCAATTATCAAGACACCCTCAATAAAGTAGTGGTTCTGCAGGTGGGGACCATAGACCACATCTCAGTACCAATGCTTTCTGGCTGATGTTTTGGTCACTTTTGAATGTTGGTTGTGCTTTCACACTCGTGGTAGCATGAGTCGGACTCTACAACCCACAGAAGTTGCTCAGGTAGTACAGCTCATCCAGGATGGCACATTAATGCGAGCTGTGGCAAGAAGGTTTGCTGTGTCTGTCAGCGTAGTGTCCAGAGGCTGGAGGCGCTACCAGGAGACAGGCCAGTACACCAGGAGACATGGTGGGGGCCATAGGAGGGCAACAACCCAGCAGCAGGACCGCTACCTCCGCCTTTGTGCAAGGAGGAACAGGAGGAGCACTGCCAGAGCCCTGCAAAATGACCTCCAGCGGGCCACAAATGTGCATGTGTCTGCACAAACGGTTAGAGACCGACTCCATGAGGGCCATATGAGGGCCCGACGTCCACAGATGGGGGTTGTGCTCACAGCCCAACACCGTGCAGGACGCTTGGCATCTACCACAGAACACCAGGATTGGCAAAGTCGACACTGGCGCCCTGTGCTCTTCACAGATGAAAACAGGTTCACACTGAGCACATGTGACAGACGTGACAGAGTCTGGAGACGCCGTGGAGAGCAATCTGCTGCCTGCAACATCCTTCAGCATGACCGGTTTGGCAGTGGGTCAGTAATGGTGTGGGGTGACATTTCTTTGGAGGGCCGCACAGCCCTCCATGTGCTCGCCAGAGGTAGCCTGACTGCCATTAGGTACCGAGATGAGATCCTCAGACCCCTTGTGAGACTCTATGCTGGTGCGGTTGGCCCTGGATTCCTCCTAATGCAGGACAATGCCAGACCTCATGTGGCTGGAGTGTGTCAGCAGTTCCTGCCAGATGAAGGCATTGAAGCTATGGACTGGCCCGCCCGTTCCCCAGACCTGAATCCGATTGAGCACATCTGGGACTTTGTGTCTCGTTCCATCCACCAACGTCACGTTGCACCACAGACTGTCCAGGAGTTGGCGGATGCTTTAGTCCAGGTCTGGGAGGAGATCCCACAGGAGACCATCCGCAACCTCATCAGGAGCATGGCCAGGCATTGTAGGGAGGTCATACAGGCACGTGGAGGCCACACACAATACTCAGCCTCATCAGGAGCATGCCCAGGCATTGTAAAGAGGTCATAGAGGCACGTGGAGGCCACACACAATACTGAGCCTCATTTTGACTTGTTTTAAGGACATTACATTAAAGTTGGATCAGCCTGTAGTGTGTTTTTCCACTTTAATTTTGGGGGTGACTCCAAATCCAGGCCTCCATTGGTTAATAAATGTGATTTCCATTGATGATTTTTGTGTGATTTTGTTGTCGGCACTTTCAACTTTGTACAGAACAAAGTATTCAATGAGAATACTTCATTCATTCAGATCTAGGAAGTTATACTTGAGTGTTCCCTTTATTTTTTTGAGCAGTGTATTACTCTAGGGGCCCATCCTACAGCTATCTGCAAATACCTGTGAGCCGTTATCCCTGTTTTAGTGCAACATTGACTGGAAAACACAGGCAACTCCTGCACATTTACAGTACGTCACTATTAGAGATGAGCGTTGTTCTACTCGAACTGTTCGCCAATCTCAAATTCGAGCTGTTTTGGGCGGTGTTCGAGCCGTTCGGCGAACACGAACAATTTGAGAAAAATTTGGCTGTTCGAGGTTATGTTCGATAACTGTTCGTGCACCAAAATCATAACTGGATTTTTTCTCAGTAATGATGAAAATTAATGTTAATACGCAGTTTGAGTGTACAGCGGGGTGGGGGGAGGGGCAGGGGATGGATCTCTGCAGGAATAATGAAGATCTCCATTTTTTTTTCTCTTTCCCGCATTTGCAGTGGGGAGGTGCAATCTGTCAGCCTATCAGCAGCGCACACACGGAGCGAAGTGCTTTTTTTCACACAAGCAAGGGCATGTGTCATTGGCAGTGTATGTCACATGTCCTTGCCCTATAAGACCAAGCCATTTTCCCCGTCGCCACCATTTTCTCACTGCTGCAGCTGCGTGTTAGACGGCACCGCTGTTGCTGTGTGCGCTATGCCTTGTTAATTTCAAGCCAATTTTCGCACAAATATACAGATAGCTTGGGAGTAGGGAATAGTTGTGATTGCAGTCCTTTTAAGGACTAGGTTACAGCATTTCCTACGACTTTTATCAGGCAGGTCTGTGTTCTTAAATAGATAGGTTGTGGGAGTAAAGACTAATTGTAATTGGAGTCCTTTTCAGGACTAGGTTACATCAGTTCCTATCAGTTTTTACCAGGCAGGTCTGTGCCAGTGCTGTGCAAGTTTTTTTCACAGCATTTGGCTGAATCTAGCAAAGCTAATCCTTTTTGGCCTATTGCAGAGTGTGTTAGTCAGTGGAGTAGCCTATCTGTGTTGCAAGATATACCACCTGTGTATAGAATACCAATTTTTTTACTGCACCTAGTGAAGTAAAATCTTTTGGGCATAGCATCATTCTATTAGTCCATCTATACTGACCTCCATCAGGTTGCAAACTGAATCTAATTTTTTTCTGCATCTAGCTCTGAAAAAATATTTGGCCTTCTAGCAGTGTGTCGGACTTTCTCTATTAGTCCATCTATACTGACCTCCATCAGGTTGCAAATTCAAAATAATTTTTATCTGCATCTACAGTACCTCTGAAAAAATATTTGGGCTTCTAGCTGTGTGTGGGACTTGTTGTATTAGTCCATCTATACTGACCTCCATCAGGTTGCAAACTGAATATATTTTTTTCTGCATCTACCTCTGAAAAAATATTGGGCTTCTAGCTGTGTGTGGGACTTGTTGTATTAGTCCATCTATACTGACCTCCATCAGGTTGCAAACTGAATATAATTTTTTCTGCATCTACCTCTGAAAAAATATTGGGCTTCTAGCTGTGTGTGGGACTTGTTGTATTAGTCCATCTATACTGACCTCCATCAGGTTGCAAACTGAATATAATTTTTTTCTGCATCTAGCTCTGAAAAAATATTTGGCCTTCTAGTAGTGTGTCGGACTTTCTCTATTAGTCCATCTATACTAACCTCCATCAGGTTGCAAATTAAAAATAATTTTTATCTGCATCTACAGTACCTCTGAAAAAATATTTGGCCTTCTAGCAGTGTGTCGGACTTTCTCTATTAGTCCATCTATACTGACCTCCATCAGGTTGCAAATTCAAAATAATTTTTATCTGCATCTACAGTACCTCTGAAAAAATATTTGGGCTTCTAGCTGTGTGTGGGACTTGTTGTATTAGTCCATCTATACTGACCTCCATCAGGTTGCAAACTGAATATATTTTTTTCTGCATCTACCTCTGAAAAAATATTGGGCTTCTAGCTGTGTGTGGGTCTTGTTCTATTAATCCATCTATACTGACCTCCATCAGGTTGCAAACTGAATATAATTTTTTTCTGCATCTAGCGCTGAAAAAATATTTGGCCTTCTAGTAGTGTGTCGGACTTTCTCTATTAGTCCATCTATACTGACCTCCATCAGGTTGCAAATTAAAAATAATTTTTATATGCATCTACAGTACCTCTGAAAAAATATTTGGGCTTCTAGCTGTGTGTGGGACTTGTTGTATTAGTCCATCTATACTGACCTCCATCAGGTTACAAACTGAATATATTTTTTTCTGCATCTACCTCTGAAAAAATATTGGGCTTCTAGCTGTGTGTGGGACTTGTTGTATTAGTCCATCTATACTGACCTCCATCAGGTTGCAAACTGAATATAATTTTTTTCTGCATCTACCTCTGAAAAAATATTTGGCCTTCTAGTAGTGTGTCGGACTTTCTCTATTAGTCCATCTATACTGACCTCCATCAGGTTGCAAATTAAAAATAATTTTTATCTGCATCTACAGTACCTCTGAAAAAATATTTGGCCTTCTAGCAGTGTGTCGGACTTTCGCTATTAGTCCATCTATACTGACCTCCATCAGGTTGCAAATTCAAAATAATTTTTATCTGCATCTACAGTACCTCTGAAAAAATATTGGGCTTCTAGCTGTGTGTGGGACTTGTTGTATTAGTCCATCTATACTGACCTCCATCAGGTTGCAAACTGAATATATTTTTTTCTGCATCTACCTCTGAAAAAATATTTGGCCTTCTAGCAGTGTGTCGGACTTTCTCTATTAGTCCATCTATACTGACCTCCATCAGGTTGCAAATTAAAAATAATTTTTATCTGCATCTACAGTACCTCTGAAAAAATATTTGGGCTTCTAGCTGTGTGTGGGACTTGTTGTATTAGTCCATCTATACTGACCTCCATCAGGTTGCAAACTGAATATATTTTTTTCTGCATCTACCTCTGAAAAAATATTGGGCTTCTAGCTGTGTGTGGGACTTGTTGTATTAGTCCATCTATACTGACCTCCATCAGGTTGCAAATTGAATATAATTTTTTTCTGCATCTAACCCAGCCAATAGTTTTGGCCTAATACCACAGTTTGGCCACTCAGCTCTGCTCGGTTACCATCCATTGTTTTTTTGTGCAAACAACTCCAGAGTTGTGAATTAGTTAACCACCAAAATGAGTGGAAAAAGGCCTGCTGCTGGTGGAAAGGGGAATAGGCGTGTTGGGAAGGGGAAAAAAGGTTGTGTCCGTGGGGTAGGTGTTAAAGCAACAGTAACATCTGCAGAAGAAAGACCATCTTCCAGCCAAACTAAAATGTCTACTTCTTTTAGCGGACAATGTGATAAGATCCCTTTCTTACGGCCACGCCAATCGCTACAAATTCCAGATGAGGCACAAAAACAGCAGGTGCTTCAACGGATATCAAGTGCTCCTTTAAGTGGGCTCTCCTCCACATCAACTTCAACATCACAAATACTCCAGTCCTCAAAGGTGTCACCCAAATCGCACTTGCTTCCTCACAGCTCCAAAATCTCCAGCTGCCCGTCTGAGTATGAGGTAGAACAGATGGTTGAGTCTGCAGAGCTGTTTACTCATACTATAGCCTGGGAATCAGAGGTCGACTCCAGCGCTTCTGTGAATCCAGACGAGGAAATGATCTGCACTGATGCCCAGAATCTTTATGAGTCGGATCCAGGACCAGACGCAGAAGGTTCTGACCATAATGTAGACCCTCATTCCCAAACTGTAACTCCTGTTGGTGGAGACAATGAGGAAGACGATGATAAGACTCAAATACCTGATTGGAGCGACAACTTTAGTTTTTTGCTAGGGCAGGAACAGGTTGGCTCTGAGGACGACGGGTGTGATAACACACAGGGTGATGATGATGAGGTTGGAGATCCCACTTACTGTCAACCCACAGTCAGCCAAGAGATGAGGTCAGCAGAGGAGGTGGAGGAAGATGCTAGTGACGACGAGGTCAGGTTGCGCCTTCCTGGACAGAGACGTAGTACTGGAAGCACGTCAACAACTGCATCCTCAAACACAACTCTGCCTCTCACCACAAGTCGTGGTGGCTCTTCAGGTCGCATGGGTGCTAAGCCTTGCATAGCCTGGGCATTTTTTCAGATCGATAAAGATGACCCAACTCGTGTTATCTGTAACATTTGTCAGCAAAAGCTAAGTAGAGGCCAAAAAATACATAGTTTGAGTACTTCATGCATGAACCGGCACATGGACATGAAGCATAAGTTGCAGTGGGAAGCTCAGTGTGCTACAATGAGGCCTAGCCGGCCGGGCCAACCGCCGTCTGCCATATCTTGTGCATCCGCGGCCTCTTCATCCTCTGTGACTGGGGGGACAGCAGTCACACCTGTTTTGGGGCGCAGACCTGCCACCTCTTTACCCGCAACAGCCAGCGTGATTGGCAGGTCATCATTTTCTTTGGAGGTGGTAACACCAGCTGGTGTTGAGCGCTGTCCGACATCGATAGCACCACCTTTGGATCAAGGCAACCTAACATGTCCGCCTGCATCTTCCTCACAGACCGGCAGTTTGCCGGGGACACCCATATCAACCCCGTCTAAGCACAATAGCCAGCCCTCGGTCCCTCAGATGTGGACAAGTAAAAGACCATTTCCTCCTAGCCATGAGAAAGCTAAGAGGTTGAATTTCACCATCTGCAAGCTCTTGGCTACAGAAATGCTGCCTTTCCGCCTGGTGGACACAGAGGATTTTCGAGACCTTATGTCCGTCGCAGTGCCCCAGTACCAGATGCCCAGTCGGCACTACTTCTCAAAGAAAGGTGTGCCTGCGCTCCACCAGCATGTCGCACACAACATCACCGCTTCTTTGAGAAACTCTGTGTGTGACAGGGTGCATTTCACCACAGACACTTGGACGAGTAGGCATGGACAGGGGCGTTACATGTCGCTGACTGGGCACTGGGTAACTATGGTGACAGCAGGACAAGGGGCTGCTGTCCAAGTCTTGCCGTCCCCATGAGTTGTGCGTCAATCCTCTTTATGTCAAAGTTCCTCCACTGCTTCTGCCTCCTCAACCTCCTCTCGGTCTTCCACCTGCACCCAAAGCCTGTCTGGTCATGCCACAAGCTTTCTAACTGCGCAGAAGGGATCCTGCACACCTCCTTACTATGCTGGCAGTAGGGCTCAACGTCATCAGGCGGTTTTTACTTTGAAATGTCTGGGAAATGTGAGTCACACAGCTGAGGAGTTGTGGTCAGCTCTGGAGAACCAATTTCATGAATGGTTGTCTCCACTGGACCTGAAACCAGGGAAGGCCGTGTGCGACAATGCTGCAAACCTGGGTGCGGCCCTTCGCCGGGGCAATGTCACACACGTGCCTTGTATGGCTCACGTGTTGAACCTGGTTGTCCAGCAATTTTTAGCCCACTATCCCAGACTAGATGGCCTTCTGCAGAGGGCACAGTCGCTGTGTGCTCACTTCCGCCGTTCGCATCCCGCAGCTCAGCGACTTACATCTCTACAGAAGTCGTTGGGCCTGCCACTTCACCGGCTAAAATGCGATGTGCCTACCCGGTGGAATTCAACTCTGCACATGTTGCAGCGACTGTGGCAGCACCGACAAGCCCTGGTGCAATACGTTCTGACGTATAGCCTGGGCCAACGAGATTCAGAGGTGGGGCAAATCACGCTGGAGGAGTGGTCTCAGATCAGGGACCTATGCACCCTTCTGCACAGTTTTGAAATGGCGACGAAGATGTTTAGTGCTGACGATGCCATTATCAGCATGACTATTCCGGTGATTTATATGCTGGAGCACATGTTAAACAGAATTCGGAGTCAGGTGGTGGCACAAGAGGAGGTGGAGGAAGTAGAGGAGGAGGAGTTGTATGCGGAAGGGCTAACATCTGCAAGGTCCAGACGGTCGGCAGCACCAAGGCGGCAGGCATGTGAGGGTGTGGGAGATGGTTTTACCAGGGCGCATGGTAGCAGTCAAACTAGTGAGGAAGGTGCAGGAGCCCAGGAAGAAGTGGAGGACGAACTGATGGAAGACTCATCAGATGAGGGAGACCTTGATCACATTTCTGTTGTGCGAGGTTGGGGGGAGAGGACAGAGGAAGGAAGCATGATTGTTACCTCGCCACCAACACAACAGGGACTTGGTGCTCCTGGATGCGCAACACACATGAGTGCCTTCTTGCTGCACTACCTGCAACATGACCCTCGAATTGTGAGAATTAGAAATAATCCTGACTACTGGGTTGCCGCACTGTTAGATCCCCGGTACAAAAGTAAATTTGCAGAAATTATTCCTGCCATAGAAAGGAATGCACGCATGCAGGAGTATCAGCAGAGACTGTTGCAGAATCTTACATGTGCTTTTCCACAAAATACCAGTGGTGCACGTAGTGAATCTCACAGTTCCAACTTGCCAACCGTGGGACCGTCAAGTGTTCAGCACTCAAACCGTAACAGAACCACAGTATCTGCTGGTAACATCAATTTTGCGGAATCATTTCACGACTTTTTTAGCCCATCCTTTGCAAGGCCACAGGAGACAAGAAGTCTGACACATAGTCAACGCCTAGAGACGATGGTACAGGAGTATCTCCAAGTAAACATTGAAGCCACGACTGTGTCACTGGACCCTTGCTCTTTTTGGGCTTCCAATCTGGATAAATGGCCGGAGCTAGCCACTTACGCCTTGGAGATCTTGTCATGCCCCGCAGCCAGCGTTCTGTCTGAACGTGTGTTCAGCGCTGCTGGTGGTGTGATGACAGATAAGCGCACGCGGCTCTCCACTGATAATGTAGACAGACTCACGTTCATAAAGATGAACAAATCATGGATCGAAAATGACTTTTCTACCCCTGTGTCATCCTGGGGAGAGTAAAAGCTTGATGATTGGTTAAAATCACCCTACCAACCGTTTTAAGCTTTCAAATTACTAATCATGTTTATCTGTATCTTGACTGGAAAATAATTTGGGCTTTGTAGCAGTGTGCAGCACTGATCCTATTAGGCCATCTATAATAAGCTCCACCAGATTTAAAATTAAAAATAATTTTTAGCTGCATCTAGCCCGGAAAATAATTTTGGGGCTCCGAGATGCGCAAGACACATAAGTGCCTTCTTGCTGCACTACCTGCAGCATGACCCTCATATTGTCAGAATTTGAAGTAATCATGACTACTGGGTTGCCACACTCTTAGATCCCCCAAACTTTTCGATCAACCTTTTCATTTTAATAAAGACCAAAAAAATGGTCATTTTTGAAATTATAAGCATTAGCAGGTTGTTAGAAACTGAAATCAAACAGTTTTCAACTCAAAACTTTATTCTAGGTGATGTTACATTTTCACATAGGACCCCTTGTTCGAAAGGAGCTTCTGAACTCTCTCGTCCATTGAATTTGTCAGGTTTTGGATGGTTTCTGCTTCAATTGTTTTGCATGAGGACAGAATACCCTCCCAGAGCTGTTGCTTAGATGTGAACTGCCTCCCGCCATCATAGACACTCCTTTTAATGATGCTCCAAAGGTTCTGAATGGGGTAGAGGTCAGGGGAGCATGGGGGTCACACCATAAGTTTGTCCCCTTTTATGCCCATATCAGCCAGAGATGCAGATGTTTTATGTGCAGCATGAGATGGTGCATTATCATGCAGAAAAATGATCTTGCTGTGAAATACACGGTTCTTCTTCTTGAACCATGGCAGGAAGTGCTGTTTGAGAAAATCCACATACATTATGGAGTTCATCTTTAGCGCCTTCAGGGATCCTAAAGGGGCCGACAATCTCTCTCCCCATGATTCCAGCCCAAAACATTACTCCACCTCCTCCTTGTTGGCGCTGTAGCCGTGTTTGCGTGGGGTGTCCATCAACCAGCCATCCTCCACTCCATCCATCTGGACCATCGAGCGCTGCACGGCACTCATCCGTGAACAAAACAGTTTTGAAATCAGTCTTCATGTAATGTTTGGCCCACTGGAGCCGTTTCTGCTTGTGTGAAGTGGATAGAGGAGGTCGACAGGATGGCGTATGCACAGCTGCAAACCTCTGAAGGACCCTGCATCTTGTTGTTCGGGGGACGTTGGAGGCACCAGCAGCTTCAAAAACTTGTCTGCTGCTATGACAAGGCTTTCTTGCCGCTGCTCTTTTAACCTGACGTAATTGCCTGTAGGAAAGAGTCCTCAATTTGCCCTTATCAGCACGCACACGTGTGTACAGTGAATCAGCTACATACTTCTTGATTGCCAAGACACTTCATCCTGATCATCGCACAATGTTGATTGTAGTCATGCCTTGACCTAAACACTCCACAATTTGTTGCTTCTCAGCAGCCGACACATCCTTTTTCTTTCCCATTTTGGCAGAAAATGTAGGCTGCTTAATAATGTGAGAGAGCCTTCTTAAGTAGTCTTGCCTTTCATTGGACACACCTGCCAAACTAATTAGCACAGGTGTCTGCAATTGCTTACAGTGATATAAAGAGCCCTGACACACATCACCATCAATGAGTTTAACTGACAAACAAACAAATTCTTCCCTTATCACTCCTAAACACTTTTTGCATAATAATTTGGAACGCAGTGTACATGTGCTTTTCCACAAAACACCAGTGGTTCACGTAGTGAATCTTACAGTTCTAACTTGCCAACCGTGGTCTGTATGGAATTGTTCAATAAAGGGCCCAAAATTAAGATAACATAGATGGGAGAGGTCTCTATGAATAGGAATTCCTAAGTATTTGATACCCTGTGAGGGCCAGGCAAAGGGAAAGTTGGACTGGATGGAATCCTATATGGATTTGGGGAGGGAGACATCGAGGGCCTCAGACTTCGCTGCATTGATTTTAAAATTTTACCATGTAACAAAGTGATCTATTTCAGCCATAACAGCAGGGATGGATATATGTGATTGAGTGATATATACTAGGACATCATCAGCAAATAGAGAGCACTTGTATTCGGTGCCTCCCACCTCAATCCACCTAATATTGGGGTTATGGCGAATTGATGAGAGCAGGTGCTCCGTCACTAGGATGTATAAGAGAGGGGACAGAGGACATCCCTGCCTTGTCCCATTGGTGATTGTGAAAGGTGATGAAAATGTTCTGACGCACCCCCTGGGCCTTGGGACACCCGGAGCCGGACCCTTTTTGGTGGATGCTGGTGGTTGTAGTCTTCGTGGCGGCGACCCGGTTCCGTGGCTCAGGGCGGTCAAACCAGTGGCGGAACTATTTATGTGGTTTTGATGTTTAAATGTCCGACTACGCCACCCGTGGATTGCGGTCAGAGTGAACCGCCGCTACAGGGCAGACCGCTGAGGCTGGTGTTGTGGGTGCAGCAGAGCGTAGCATAACTCCCCACGGGAGGAGTATAGCCTCAGGGCAGTGTATGCGGAGGATGGGGGTGATGGTGCAGGGCAGCAGCAGTAACGACACGGAGTCAGTGATGCAGTCCAGGGCCTTTACTCACAGTTCTTATTATCCAGACCACGTCTGCAGGTAACGGCTGTCCACGTCGTACTGTGCTCACCAGGTGAGGGGCTCAGACAACTCCCAGATAACTTTGGAGCACTTCACAGGACCCCCTTTGTGTGTCCTTTGTCTGGCCTGTCTTACCAACACTTCTGTCCGGCTGCCTCGGGCCTCCTCTTGGTAAACTTGGCGCCAGTTTCCCTGACCCTATGTGGTGCCTTCCTAGCGGGTGTAGCGAGGGGCTGCGCCACATAAAATGTCAGAGCCTCCGGTTTCTAGCTGAGGGTCGTTTCCTGCCTCCACTAGTTCGGGGACCGGTCTCCCCCTTTGGCCTAACCCCTCCACGCAGGTGGATTCGGGCGTGCGGTGGCGACTCGCCCGTCCGCACCCCTGGGATCCCTTCATTCCTTGTTCCTGGAGCCTTCTCCGCTCCTCTTCCTTCCTTCTCCCTCTTCCAGGCCTGGGCCTCTGTTACTAGGCCCGCCTCCGGAGCAGAGCTCATGCAGAGCCCCTGCTCCCTGCCACTTCTGCTCAGACTTCTCTGCACTGAACTAAGATGGTGCCCACCTTTTATACTCCCTTCTCAATGCACCCAGGAACTGCTTCCTCCCTGCTCCTGCACTACAGGGTTCCCCTTCCTCAGTGTTCCCTCCCCCCACTCCAGCCAGGGACAGGGACTGTCGTGCCCATCTCAGGGGCATATTGGTCGCCCTGCCCCACGGCAATGTGGTGTAATGCATGCAGGTGTCGGGTCCTGATCCACACTCCATCCTTACCTGAGAGTGAGATATCACACCTCTGGGTGAGGTGCAATACGTCTGTAGCAACCGAGCCCTCAGGGTGCTACAGTTCCATTTATCTTCAGCCTAGGTGACGTATTGCGATACAGGGCCGTGATTTTGGCTATAAAAGGGTCCCCTAGACCCCTACCCCAAGCTTTTTAAGAGAATCATATATGGCGTGCCAGGATACTCTATGGAATGCTTTCTCAGCATCCAACGAGAGTATCTAATTACAAATTTTTAACTGCATCTAGCCCAGGAAATACTTTGTGCCTAGTAGCAGTGTCTGCTAGTCAGCGGATTATCCCGGCTGTTAAGCAAGCTACACCACCTGTAGTTTAGACACTTAATTTTTTCAAAAGAAATGCTTCGGGACCATGGGATACTTAGTGAAGAGCATCAGGAGGCACCCCAAGGCATAGGGGCTGGGACTGGCAGTAGGATGCCTTGTGGTGGACAGCCGAGCTCGATCCTTATAAAAGCTTTTTAACTGCAGCAGCTTTAGTGGACGCTACTGGAGCTGGAATTACGCGGCTGCTGGCATGAGACTTGCCCTCCAATAGATGCTTGTAAATGGATTTAAAGTGTATTCATTCAAATTAGAGAGACAATTTAAATTAAAAAGCTTAGAGCTGCCTCCACCACAGGGGGGCTCGCTCGACCCACCAGCGGACAGGCACCAGTATTGGGAGAGGGGGGCTGGCCGTCAGGGTTCACCGCGGCTCTGGCACAAACCCGGCGACACGGAGGTGGCACGGGCAGGAGCGGACTGGCCGTGTCGGCTTCTCACTTTTTGGATTTTAGAAGGGCATGACATGCCTATATCTGTGTCTCCCCCTCCTTTTACTCCTCCACCTCTTTTATTTTCGCATGACTATATGTACTTGTCACTTTTCCATGTGTTAGTTATGTCTTCTGAGCAGTTTGTCAGCTTTTGGACACCTTTGAAGGTGTTTTCTATGTGTTTCTATGTGTTTTTGTTTGCCTGCCATTGGTTTTAACGGTGTTCGAAGGTGTTCGACGAACAGTTCGACGAACAGTTCGGCGAACACACGGGTGTTCGACGAACCGAACCGAACTCGAACACTACGGGGGTGGCTCAACACTAGTCACTATAACTGGGATGTACAATTACGGTAGTTTGCATTAAAGAGTTTTTGATGAAAACAAGTTATCACCGATCCATGGGCTCCACAGGTTAGGTAGGTGATAACATGTTGATCGGTGGAATCCGACCATTGGAAACCGCATCGATCAGAAGAATGTGGAACTTTTATGCCTAACAAGGCATTTTTATCCCCATTGTAAAATGGAGTGGCAGGTCAGATGACTGACCGCAGCTCCATTCATTCTCTTTTGGGGCTTCCAGAAAAAGCCAAGTGCAGCCCCTTAGGGAATAAATGGATCAGTAGTCGAGTCGTATATGCCGCTCCATATTAATGGGGATAAAAGTTGAACATTCTGCTTAACGGTGCGAGTCCCAGCAGTTGGACCCCCACCAATCAATAACTTATCACTTATCCCTAGGCTTCGTTCAGTCATTCAGTATTTGGTCAGTATTTTATATCGGTATTTGTAAGACAAAACCAGGAGAGTAACAATCAGGGGAAAAGTATTATAGAAACACGTCACCACTTCTGTATTAATCACCCTCTCCTGGTTTTGGCTTACAAATACTGATGTAAAATACTGACCAAATACTGAACGTGTGAAGGTGGCCTTAGGATAGGTGATTATTACTTGTTTTCACCAGAGAACCTCTGTAAGTACATATTTGCTACTGTGTAATAGTCACTGGACAGGGAGGAGTTAAACGCAGAAGTATTTAATCTTTATTGGAAATAAAGAATCTTCCCCTTATTGATATCAGAGAGAACAAGTGACTTCCATACACAATACAATCCAAGACCAATAATACCACATACTAGGGAGAAATACCGCCACACCATGACCAGACAACATATTACCACCACATAGTGTATGAATAATACCACATACAAGGGAGAAATACCGCCACACCATGACCAGACAACATATTACCACCACATAGTGTATGAATAATACCACATACAAGGGAGAAATACCGCCACACCATGACCAGACAACATATTACCACCACATAGTGTATGAATAATACCACATACAAGGGAGAAATACCGCCACACCATGACCAGACAACATATTACCACCACATAGTGTATGAATAATACCACATACAAGGGAGAAATACCGCCACACCATGACCAGACAACATATTACCACAACATAAGGTATGAATAATACCACATACAAGGGAGAGATGTCACCACACCATGGCCAGAATGCATATTACGTCCAAATAGTAAACAAATAATATAGTTGTCAGGTCCCTGAACCTAATTATGAACCTGTTCCTGAACCTATTCTGTTAGAACCTGAACCTGTTGCTGAACCCATCTAGTCTGAACACAAACCTCTTTCTGTTATCTGTGTTACCTGGACCTGAAACTGCTCTGGCAGTACCTGAGCCTGAAGCTTCTCTGTCGGTACCTGTACCTGAAGCCATTCTGATGGTACCTGAGCCTGAAACAGCTTCAGCAGTACCTGAACCAGTACCAGTGCCCGTCCAGTCAAGTGTTCCAGGATCCGCCCTGTCTGAACCTGTACCAATGTCCATCCTGCCAAGTGTTCCACTGTCTGAACATGCATCTATATACAGTCCTGCTTTGGACTCAGAGTCCATGTCTATGATCCCGACCCCTGTTGTCAGATGCCGCAGTACCTGTTACTGCCCTTGGGGTTGTACATGGTGGCCACCTGCAGCCTAACTCCACCATCAGGAGCTCTAGCAAAAACCAGGTGGCCGCTTAGCCATGCCCCCCAAGGGTAAGTCCAGACCGTGGCGCAGTGGGTCCACTATGCACATGATTGACAGTTTGTGCAGGCCATGTGTGGCGCCCCTGAGGGTTCAGTCGCCACAGGGGTACTGCACCTCAGACCGAGGTGTGGTATCTCCTCTCCGAGGTAAGGATGGAGCACCTCTCAGGACTCAGCCATCCATTCAACACTACACCACTCCTGTCCTGACAGGGACTTTAAGGCACCATAGTGCTGCCCCAGCCGGGATAGAGGAGATATGGGGGGAACCAAAAGAAAGGGGGAACCATGTAGTGGGTGAGGGTGGAGGACGCACCTTTAGGTTACACTTACTAATTCATATTTAACTAATGGCCATCTTAGGTTCAAGGTTTTTTGATTGTGGTCTTCATCGCTGAATGTGGCTTTCTGTTAAAGATACACGGTCCTCGTGCTCTGGCCTTGAGGCGAGGAGCGGGCTAGAGTTAACCGCTGTCTCTACCCGGTCAAGGTCCCTACCTAAGAAGGCCTGGAGGGGAGCGGAGGAGTAAAGCTCCACAGGCAAAAGGATCCCAGGGCATGTGGACGGAGCGGCGTACGCCACCTGCTACCCTCATTCAGGCCAAGTCAGAGGGACTCCTACTGCAAGAGGGGACCGGTCCCCGATATCTGGCTTTGCTACTTCATGTCCCAGTCAGAAAAGCCCGGAGGCTTAGAGGATCCCACCGGGTAACGGACAGAGCGGAGTCGCCACCCGTACCCTTGTTCTGTGTATAGCCAGAGGGAGACCCAGCTTTGTAAACACGCACCACATACGGACAGGAGAAGACCTAGTGGGAAATTCTAGGAACGCTCTGGTGCGGGGGTCCTGATTGATGCACCCGAAGTACCCGGAGTGTGCTGAACCCCCTTCCTGGTGGCTGCAGCATGCCGTGAGGAGCAAGGAGAAGCCTTGCAGCTGACACCTAACAACGTGAGTAAAGTTTAGAAGACTGCATCCATTGCCTCCGGTTCCTTATTTCAGCGCGGCACCACACCTCACCACACCACCCACTACTACTCCCCTGATCCCTCTTCTCTGCCCTGAGGACCTGCTCCGCCTGTGGGGAGTAGCACCATCTTCCGCTGCCACGACATCCCGCCTCAAAGGACTGCCGCAGCGCTGGTGGAGGATCACCAGAAAACCACAGGTGGCGTAGTCATTACATCCACTCGATTACCACCGTCCCTCCTGGCCCTTATTTTTACTGTGACGACCCTGGGCACGGGCCGGGCCTAGGCCACGACTGCATCCACTCTACACAGGAGGTCCGGTTCCGAGTAACCCCATCTCTCAGGGTAGGGCTAGCGAGCGGGAGCGAGGCGTCACACATGGACCCATACCTCGGAGTTGTACCAAGAGAAGATCCATCAGCGAGATCAGCAGGAAAAAATTATTCTATCTGCGGACAGTGAATACCCGTTTGTATGCCCTGATGACAGCTGCTTAATCCACTCAAGCCCAAGTTGCAGCAACTGCAGCTATAACTACTAAGCCTGCAACTCATGTTCCTGGAGCTAATCTTCATTTGTCTGCGCCGCCACGTTACGATGGGAATCCTAAGCAGTGCTGTGGGTTCCTAAACCAGTGCACGTTGTGGTACGAAATGTTGGCCCATCAGTTTCCCTCGGATTGGGCTAAAGTGGGATTCCTGATGTCTCACCTAGGAGGAGAGGCCCTAGCGTGATTCAACCCCTTGTGGGAGAGAGTGGACCCTGTGAGCTGGGTCATGTATCTTCTGCTACATCTTTCCTTCTCCGACTGCATCAGGGAGGTCTGTCTGTAAGCCAGTATGCAGTCCGATTCCTGTATTCCGAACTTGGTTGGAACGCCGAAGCATTGGTAGTTGCCTTCTGGGAGGGTTTGTCTGCAAGGACTAAGGACGAATTGGCTGGTCGAGACTTCCCTGCTAATCTAGACAACCTGATTTCCCTTGCGATCTGGATTGACTTCAGTTTCTAGGAACAGACCAGAGAGGTGACGTGTCAGTGGAAACCATCGCGTCTAACTCCGTTCTTCCAAAGACAGCTCATTCTCCAACCATCTGAGACAGCCATCTTCTCTGAATCCATGCAGGTCGATCATGTTAGGCTGGCTGAGCAGAAGCCAGAACACCGTCGTGACAAGGGATTGTGCTACTGCTGCGATAGCACGGAACATCAGATCCGTTCCTGTCCTGAGAAGACGGAGAAACTGCAAAGCCTAGGGTATGTAAATGAAGCTACCCTGGGCTATAGTAATTCCTCCCCACTAGTGATGAGCGAGTATGTTCTGTTAACCCTTTCGGCGAGCATGCTCGGGTGCTCGCCGAGTATCTTCAGCGTGCTCGGGTGTTATGTTTGAGTCACTTCGTGTGCATGATTTGCAACTGTTTGACAGCTTTAATACATGTGAGGAATGCCTAAAAAACAGTCGCAAATCATGCACACAGGGTGACTCAAACATAACACCTGAGCACGCTGAAGATACTCAGAAAACACCTGAGCATGCTCATAAATCTTGAGTAACAAGCATGCCCGCTCATCACTGCTGCCCACCATTGACTCTGAATATATCTTTATCATGTGGAGATGCCTGATTCATTGAGATGGCTTATCTCGATTCCAGTTCGGCAGGAAATTTCTTGCAGCAAGCCGTGGTGAATCGGTATCCAATTCCTGTTCTACGCCTCCAGATTACTTTGATGGTCAAGGGAAAAGCCCTATCCGAAGTCATTCAAGTTGCTACTGAGCAAGTAAAACTATGGAGAGAAATGCTGCATACAGAGAAGATCACCTTCTATGTGTTGTCTGATCTGTTGCATCCACTTCTCCTGGCATTCTGTGGTTGCAAACTCATGCAAAGTTCTGGACTGGAGATCCAGTGAGGTGCTGTGTTGGGGAAAGTCGTGTTATGAGAGGTACCTGGTTTCTTTACATCCAGTTGGCCGCAAGTGATGTCATCTTCTCTGCCAGGTCTGCTATCCACTGACTGGTCACGAGCTGACATCTTTGAAAGGAAAGAAGCGTTGCCTCCACACAGACTGGACGATTCTTCCATAGACCTGCTCCTGGGACCCTCACAGCCTCAAAAACATATCTTTGTTGATACAGGTGTGAAGATGGACCCACCCCGGTGTGAAGATGGACCCTCAATTCTCAAATGGCTGGCTGTCAAGAACATCAAGGAGGATGCGCTTTCCTGGTCTTTCATTCCCATCGACCAAAATGACGAACCCCAACTTGCCTTCAATTCTTCCAAGGTGGCGGGTTTTGACAGGCAGGGAAAGATTTTTCTATTCAAGTATCTTGTTACAATACCTGCTTCGGTCTGTTTTGAGGATGTCTTGGTGGTGAGAAGCATCCTGGTCATGAAGGTAAGAGATAAAACCTTTCTTCTAGTGGACTGGAGAGAATGTGGCCTTGAAAAGAAATCGGGGTCCATTGGCCTGCTCCCGGGATCCTCACCCCATAAATGGGGTATTATCCCGGACACTAAATTGAAGATGGACCCGGAGAAGGTATCTTCAATTCTTTTCATTAAACAGGTTCTCTCTTCTGCTCCTGTGCTCCAGAGGCCCGACAGTAAAACGTTTTTCTAGTGGTCTGGAGACTCTTGAAGAGAGATCACGGGGATCCAAGGAGAATATCTGTGCCCCACTTCTTCTGCAGAGATTTCTTGCAGGCTTGAGGAAGAGGGGACATAAGGGGGAGTACTGTAATGACAATGTCAGCATCCCTGCATGTTCCTTCTCCCTCCTCCTGGCAGGGACGCCGACATACTGATCGCCACAGCCACTGAGCGGCGTCTCCCTGTTCTGCTGCGACGTCCTGCTCCTGGGCCAGTGCACGGTGCGCAGGTCTCCCGGCGGCGCACTTAATGTGCGTGTGCCAGCTCCCTGCTTCTTAAAGTGGTAGCGCACACACTCTGAATCTGCCCCCTGCCAATAGCTGGGAGGCATTTAATACTTAAGGCATCCAGCCTGTTGGAGGCACCTGTACAATACCCTCTTTAGTGTCAGTTTGAGTTTGTCCCTGCTAGTTAGTTTTCAGGTCCCTGAACCTATTCCTGAACTTGTTCCTGAACCTATTCTATTAGAACCTGAATCAGTTGCTGAACCCACCTAGACTGAACCTGAACCTATTCCTGTACCTATCCTGTTAGAACCTAAACCTGTTGCTGGACCCGCCTAGTCTGAACCCAAACTTGTTGCTGTTGTCCGTGTTACCTGTACCTTAAGTGTCTCCAGTGGTACCTGAGCCTGAAACCGCTCCGGTGGTACCTGAACCAGTAACAGTGCTCATCCTGTCAAGTGTTCCAGGATCCGCACTGTCTGAATCTGCACCACTGTCCATCCTGCCAAGTGTTACAGGATCCACACTGTGTGAACCTACATCTATACCAAGTCCTGCCTTGGACTCAGAGTCTATGTCTGTGATTCTGACCCTTGGGTTCAGTTGCCGCAGTACTGGGGACTGCCCTTGGAATGGTACCTGGAGGCCACCTGCAGCTCAAGCCTAACTCCACCATCAAGGACTCTAGCAACATCCAGGTGGCTGCTTAACCACGCCACTCCAAGGGTAAGCCCAGACCGTGGCGCAGTGAGTCCACGATGCACGTACGTGACATAATACTGTGACTTACCAGTGACATCTCTTGTTGTAGTTACTCATCTTCATTTCTATTCTTCATCTAGAGCAGACCACTATTAAGTCTTCCAGCCAGTACTCGTCTCTGCACAAAATAACTCACAGTCATCTATAGGTGACCACTACCAGAGCACATTCCCCGCTTTTTCCCCAAATTCTATACTACGTTAGTTGCAGAAAAAAAGTGACATAGTGTCGCCCTGCACAGTAACAGGACCTCCCTTTTGTTCCCCCAATGGAAGACAGTATTCTCAAAAGTAAATTCTATAACAGCAGTAATGATGTTCCCTGATTGGCCCCTACAGTAATTATGTCCCCCATATGCCACCATAAACCAATAATATATGTTCCTCATTCTGGCCCCCATATAGTAATTATGTCACCCATCCTGGCACCCCTTTATTTAATAATTTCCCCATCCTGGACCCCTTTATTTAATAATGTCCCTATACTGGCTCTCTTTATTTAATAATGTTTAACATCCTGGGTCCCTATTTCCTCTCTCCTGGGCCCCTATGTTCCTCCATCACAGGCCCTTACGTTCCTATATACTGGACCCGTATGTTTCCCCATCCTGTGCCCCTATGTCACCTGTCCTAAGCCCCTATGTCCCCCCCATCCTGGGCCCCTATGCTGCCCCATCCTGAGCACCTATATACACTACCCTGCCCATTCACAGAGGTGGAAAAAAAAAGATTCTTCTCACCTGCGCTCCTCCGGAGTCCTCTTGTAGATTCACATGCGAAGCGGTCGTTAAAAAGGTCGCCAACCCATCAGAGGCTGCGCACTGATATCAGTGCACAGCACATAGCAGTGACATTGAAAGGCCACCGGTTACTGATGGGCCCCCTCTATATCCAGCATGAATGCCCACCAAGGATCCAGGTCCCATCAGAGGATAGTCCAACGCTGCCTATATGTACATCAAAATCCGTGTCCCTGACTTTGATGCGGGCTCGCATGCTGAGCCCGCATCTTTCTCTTCACATGATGGGTGATTCAATCAGTCATCATTTGCCTTTAACAGTGGCTGTTAACCTGTTAAATGCTGTTGGCAGTGTCTGACAGCGGCATTTAACATGCAGCGGCAGGAACGGCCCGTCTTTCCACCTACCTATCGTTGCACCCATGACGTGATCGTGGGGCATCAATGGGTTGTCATGACAACCGGGGGTCTGCTGAAGACCCCCGTGCCTGTCATTACGATCCTCCTGTGAAAGCCAGCATTCATAGGCTAGTGTTCAAAGAAGATTGTGATGCATTGCTGTGTATAGCACAAGCGATCAGATGGCCGCAGCTTCATGTCCCCTAAGGGGACTAACAAATACAGTAAAAATAAAACAATAGCAAAAATAAAAAATGCACATATTTGGTATCGCTGCTTTCCGAAATGTCCTATCTATCAAAATATAAAATAAATTAATCCGATCGGTAAACAGTGTAACAAAATAAAAAATTAAAACAGAATTAAATATTTTTGGCAGCAATAAAATGCAATGAGAGGCGATCAAAACATTGTGTCTACCCCGAAATGGTATCAGTAAGAATGTCAGCTCAGGGAGCAGAAAATAAGCCCTCACACAGCCTCATATCTCACAAAATGAAAATGTTACGGGGCTTGGAAAATGACGACAAAAGCAAAAGATTTTTGATGAATTGTGCATTCTTAGTTTTGGTACATCTGTTTAAGGACATCGTATTATGCTCTTTCGGTATATGGTGTCACAGTCTCTAAAACTCTCTCCCTTCCATCATATCGTCTATTAAATATTAATTGCATGTCTCTTCTTTAAGTCTCTTTGCTTCCCCTGGACCGTGTCCTCAGTATCACATTACTGCTCGCCCTTCCAAGGCCGGCTCCTTTGTATAATCATAGAAGAATGAGTAAGTCCATAATGGAAGAGAGCCTAATACCAAAAACAAAGAGAAGCTTAAAGGAATCTTGGACAATCATGCCTTATCCACAAAATATGTCATAAATGTCTAACAAATTAGATGGAGAATGGGTCTCTTGTACCGCCTGGACCAGAAAGGTGGCCAAATGTATAGCTTTGTCTAATTACTTCTTTGGAAACTCTGAAAATTGGCAATTGCGATGTAGTGTGAGTTGTCTGTGACTGGTGTGAAAATTGTAATATTATCAACAGAATTATGTTTGATTTGGGGAAGAAATAAAGATAACGTTCCTATGTTCATCTAATTGCAAAATCATAAGCATTAATATAGAGTAGATTCCCCCATGATATCGTAGAAGCCTTGATCCGACTGGGAAGACTTTCCTATAGATTAGCCCTCATGGTTGCCATATCTATTCTCCTTAATGGCCCCATACAAAAACAGTTGCCCCATTGTTGGCTTCCCAGATCATTCACAGTTAACTTGAGGTCTACCTTGTCCTCCTCTGTGGGCTTCACTTTGGTTTTATGCCTTCCATATTATCAGTGTCCCATTGAGCATGCCGATTTCCCAAGTTACAATGTGACACCAAAAGGGAATCATAAGTTTTCAGCTGAAGAGGTCTATGATCCATAAGAGTTCTATGGTCCACAAAAGAGCCCCTAGAGAAAGCTAAATCTAACATTCATTGGCCAAATGCCCTTTCACCATGGACAATGTGAACTTGGTCCTGTTCTCTATACTTGCTCTTATTAGCAACCAGTGAAGAAGAAACTGACCCCAGGGTCATGGTGGACAAGTACCAGGATCTTCTGTCTAGAGATGCAATTTTTCGCTATAGAGTCATCTCTCGATTGTTGAGTTGTCTGCCACCACATCATCACCATAGATGATAAAGCCATTTGTAAAATGCCCCTTACAACCATGTGTTTACGTGCCTGTTCTATTCTTCTTGTGTTTGATCTTTTTCCATCTACACTTTGAAGAGTAATCATAAAAATAGAATAAGCTTAGCAACTTAGATTCTGTTATTTTACAGACGTTGGAAGCTCCAAAAGTCCCGGCACATTATTACCAAGTATATGACCGCTGCTTAATGCACTTTAATATGTTACTTTCAGATGTAACAAACATTATTTTGCATTTGTCTACACGATTCTCGTCATTTCATTACCGGCACACAGAAATACATCAGCTTTCATGCAACATTAGGCCAGTGTGCCGGGTGCTACATTTCTGAATGTTGATGGTTTAGTTAATTATATCCATTTAACCCCAATGACTTTGATAATAGAGTTTTACATTAACAGAAAGCCATCTGATTCCAACATGCAACATAACACGTGAAGACAGCAATGTCAATTTCACGACAATTTTTTTTCTATCTTTTTATCTTTAATGTACAACCTTCTAGCCAAAAGAGGCATATTCATAGGTAAAGGTTAGCAGTACAGGCAGGAAATGCAAACTAGAAACCTTGATATTCTATAAAAGATCCTGCAAGGTGGCAATGTTGGCATTGACATCATAGCCAAATATTGGAGGATTCATAATAGATCCTCATCATGATGGATCCCATTGAAATAGCTCATTAGACTTCACTGGTCCAATTTCATGAAGTTTACCACATCGTGACCCAACCTTACTTTGATGTGCAGAGAACCTACAGGAAGTTTTTACTATTTCAGAAGCAAGATCACATAAGATATCTGTCCTTTGGGGAAAAAAACACCAGTGCATATTATAAAATAAAAATAAATATATTGAAGTACCCTTTGACAGCATTCAGTCTTTATGGGTCGGAGTCTATCAGCATGGAATATCTAGAAGTGGCAATTTTTGTCTACTCTTCCTTGCAGTAGCTCCAAATTTGTAAGATTGTAGGACATCTCCTATGTTCAGTGCCCTCTTCAGGTCACCACAGATTTTCCATTGGATTCAGTTCTAGGCTCTGGCTGGGCCATTCCAAAATGTTGACCTTCTGGCAAAGTCATTCTAATGTTTCTTTGGAGGTCACTTAGGGTTGTTGTCATGTTGACGAATTTTTCTTCATCTTCCACATTTTAGCAGAGGCCTGAAGGTTTTGTTACAAAATTGACTGATATTTGGAACTGTTCATTACTCCATCCACTTTGACTAAGGCCCCTGTTCCAGCTACCAAAAAAACAGCCCCAAAGCACAATGCTGCCTCCACCATGCTTCTATGTGAGTATGGTGTTCTTTTGGTGATGTACTGTATAGTGTTGGTTTTGCGCCAAACATACGTTACAAAAATAACTATAAAATTTAATAGTTCTGTTTCTTTTGTCCTGTAATCGTTCCTTCCCCCAAAGCCATACGCTACCAGTACGCAGGCGTCCGGCCAGGCCTGTATTATATTTCAAACTCGGCCGGTGGGGGCAGCGAATAATAATAATTGGGCTATCATGAAGCTGGCAGTAACAGTATAGGGCGTAAACACATATTCCATGCTTTGGAATCCGGAGGTGTGACGCCATATGCTTTCTGCTTGCTTGCCGATAGCTCCGTAGTGAGTAGTCTGGTTCATGTGCTCGCGAATCTCTGACGAAATCCTGACTGAGTGACGGCAACGGTCAGATATTATGTGATCTCCCCGGTGTCAGCCCTGTGGAATCCTGACACACCCTATCCCACTAGCAGGACATATGAAGAATATGGGAGATTGTTGTCACATCCAGTACACACAACCAGTACTTGCAACAAGTTCTTCCATCTCCTTTAATATTGCTGTAGGTCTCTTGGCAACCTCCCGGACCAATTTTTTTCTTGTCTTTTCATCAATTTTTTGAGAGAAGCCCAGTTCTATGGAGTGTCACTGTTGTGCCAAGTCTAAGCCACTTCTTGATGACGTCTTCACAGTGTCCATGGTATATCTAATGCCTTGGAAAATGTTTTGTACCCTTCTCCTGAATGAAAACTTTCAGCAATGAGATCCCTTTGCTGTGTTGTAAGCTGTTTAAGGACTATGGCCTTACTGTGAAATGCAACTAAGAAAATGTCAGAAAATACTCTTAGAACATTTAAACCTGTCAACAGTTTTTTAGTGTGTGAACAAATGCTACCACCTTTCTGAGCGCCTGTACTGCATTACACAAAATGTGTCCATCATCCCCTAACTCCCCCAGTATAACACCAAAAATACCTTTTTATTTTCAATGCACTGTATGTAAATGCTTTTGGTCCGGTCTGATGAGCATCATTTCCTCAGCGTCTGTGTCACCTCCTTGCCCCCAAAAGCCGTCCTCCGGCTTTAATTGATGTGGATGACGCATCTAGCATCATCCACATAGCTGAAAGAGAGCTCGCACCTCTGCATTAGCATCGTCAGCTCACGCAGGTGCACTTTGCTCTGCCTTACTGTAGCCAGAGCACAAAACATAACTGCGCATGCGCCCAGAAAACGTCATTCTGGCTCCTTTTTGCCAGACCCTATTCACCAGAATGACGTTTCCTGGGCGCATGCGCAATTATGTTTTGTGCTTTGCCCGCACTAAGGCAGAGCAAAGTGTGTCTGCGTGAGCTGATGATGCTAATGCTCAGGTACGAGGTCTCTTTCAGCTATGTGGATGACGCTGGATGGGTCATCCACATTAATCAAAGCCGGAGGATGGCTTTTGGGGGCAAGAAGGCAACACAGACGCAGAGGAAGTGACGCCCATCGGACCGGACCAAAAGTATTTACATACAGCACAGGGGTAAATAACCTTTTGATTATTTATTCTATTTATTGCAATAACACAGTATTGCAGTATATAATGAAAAACTTGATCTTTTAAGGACCATAGGCTGAGCTTCACAAGAGTACCAAGTGACGGGGATCTTCAGCAGGGCCCCTTTTTACGACAGTAATCCCTCGGCACCTCATGATCACATTGCAGGGGGGCAGATGAGGCAGATACACACAAGCACAGGCACGTTTCATCGAATGCAGCTGTCAAAGACTGGCAGCAGCGTCTAAGTGATTGACAACTGCAGCCGGTACCAGGCTGCAACTGTTAGAGACAGATGTCGGCTATACAAAAAAAGGCAGTATCTGCCACATCTGGAGGGAAATCAGCTCCTGAGCCCAGTCCACACATGTGGACCCCTTCCCAGGACATTAATTCACATCCTAATGCGGGAAATGGTAAATCTTAGCAATTACAGCAGGGAGGGTGGGAAGGGTGGTTCCATGTCAGATCCGAGGAGAGAGAGGGGAAAAGCATCCAAGGTTACAGGGAGGGTAGAGAAAACAGGCTGAAGCTAGGGACAAAAGCACCCAAAAATAAATTAAGATTTGCTGATACACAAGAGCTAGTGAAGGCAGCAAGATCCTGGGATCACATACCTCACATCCGACATGTATTACTGGGAGGGCACAGATCTCATAAAGACATACTTTCATCAAACTACTAACTCATTGAAAACACTTTTACAATATATAACTGGTGTTGGCTTCCTACTTTACATATTGTGTAAACTGTCATAAAAAAATAAACTTTACTCCCAAACTGTACTCTGTCAGGAGAAAAAAATATTGAAATCTTGCCGTTTTCACTTTGACCTTTGAGTTGTAAAATTGACTAATACTTCCAGTTTTGCAGAGATCTCCTAATAAGAACAGATTAAAAATAAATAACACGTTCTTGATACATATCTTTAATTATTTAACTAAAATACAAGATATTTCCCCCAAAGGTTAATTTTGCTTTAATAATTACATTAATCCATTTACAAAGCCCAGTGCTCTGTTTACTAACGGTAATTGAATTTTGTCACAAATTAACACTTTTCATTATAGACACAAATTAGGTTTTTTTTTCCTACCTCTACAAGTCACTGACTGAATGGCCCCCCCGCTGCAGCGTTTCTTCAGTACAAAAATCTGTACGGCCTACTTAAAGGGGTTTTCCCACGAACAAAAGTTAATTTTAATCAATAGACCTTGGAATAATAATAAGTTTCACAATTGGATGTGTTTAAATAAAATGTTCCTGTGGCGCCCCTGCGGGTCCAGTTGCCACTGAGGTACTGCATCTCAGCCAGAGGTGTGTTACCCCACTCTCAGGTAAGGAGGGAGCACTACCCGGGACCCAACCACTCACATCCAACACTACACCACTTCATAAGGGAAGGTCCAGATAGCTCCTAAGGGAAAGCACAGGCCTGGTCCCTGTCAGGAGGGTGGAACTAAGTAAAGGAGGTGGGTGGAGGAAGTAGTTTAGGGGAGCACTGAAGGAAGAGTATAAAAGGAAGGGTAAAAACATCTAGAAGAGTCGATTCCTTCTTCCAGTCCTTGGAGCAGAAGGTCAGTTCAGTCTGGTCCTAGGAGGGAGAGAGGAAGGGAGGACTGTGGAGGAGTACTGCCCAGTAAAAGGGGCCCAGGAGGAGAGTGAGGAGAGAACACCGGAGCAGTGAGAGGGGCTCCAGAGATAGAAGGGATCCTAGAGGCACGGCGAGTGCGGGATGCCACCCGTGCGCCTGAGTTCACGCTGATCATGGAGGGATCAAAGCCGCAGTAAGGGACCGGCCCCAGACTAGTGGAGTACTTTAAGGCTCAGCTAGCAAACCGGAGGTTGCGGTATCTTCATGTGCCGTAGCCCAAAACCCACACATAATCGCTGAAAAGGAGGCCATATAGGACCAAGGGGACAGACCAGACATTGCCCGACAAGGCCCGTGGCCACTGGCTCGGGACACTGTGTGTGAGGTGCAGGGCAGGAGGGAGAGAGCCAGCGCAGAGAGATGACCTGGAGAGGTACATAGAAAGGTGTCCCACTCAAGTGCTTCTAAGATACCTGAGAGTTGGCTGGATCACTTCCCCCGAGGACACAGGACGACGTTGGCGGTTATAATCTGGCCATTGTAACCTGGAGCATCTTGATAACTGTGAGTAAATACTTGAAGACTGCACCACGTTGTGTCCTTGACTTAAGCCCCCGTCTCACATAGCGAGATTGCTAGCGAGATCGCGGCTGAGTCACGGTTTTGGTGATGCAACAGCGACCTCACCAGCGATGTCGTTATGAGTGACACTTTGCAGCGATCAGGCCCCTGCTGTGAGGTCGCTGATTGCTGCAGAATGTCCTGGACCATTTTTTGGTCGTTGCCCTCCCGCTGGTCAGCACACATCGCTGTGTGTGACCAGCGGGAGCAGTGATCAGGCTGGTAACCATGATAAACATCGGGTTACTAGGGGCACACGCGCTCCTAGTAACCCGCTGTTTATCATGGTTACGAGCCTGCTAAAGTGAGCGGTAATCTCCCGCTCACCGTAGCAGAGTGGTAACCATGATAAACAACGGGTTACTAGGTGCGCGTGTGCCTCTAGTAACCCGATGTTCACCATGGTTACTAGCCTGCTCCTGCTTCAGCAGGCCTGTTTGACAGCTCACCAGCGACCACATTGCGACGCAGCAACGATCCCTGACAGGTCGTATCGTTGTCGGGATCGTTGCAGCGTCGCTAAGTGTGACGGGGCCTTTACTTGCTGCGCCACCTGCCTTGCACAACACCAACAACATCTACCTCATCAATCACTATAAACTGCCCTGAGGCCTAGCTCTGCCCGTGGAGAGCTGCACCATCTTTGCTGCGTCACCATCAGCCCCAGTGGATCTGAATAGCAGCGGTGGCCACATATAGCCACATACCACGGGTGGCGGCACAAACTTTATTCCCCAAATTGACTTTCCCTTTTCTTTATTTGACAGCCCTGGGCCACGGACTGGGTCGCTGCCACCGTGACTACCCCAGAAAGGACCGGCCCGGCTACCGAGTACCCCACGGCCCCAGGGGGTGCGTCAACTTTGGCGTCACGAACAGGATGTACTGACCCATTAACCGGGTCCCGTGTGCCACAAAGATTGTGTACAACTGTATAAACCGCAGCCATTACTGTAGCATATGTGGAGTTACTAATATGTCTGGTGTCCCGTCGTGGGCGGAGCCTCGGAAACAGTGCCAAATAGGCCCCTCCCACTTGCATAGACTGTACCAGAGTTGTCTGTCACTCAGACTGAAAGGTGCCAGCTTTCCCCTTTGCATCAGACTGAGGGGGGAGATTGTCGCCTCCCCCTGCAGAGGGCTGTGTGATCCCATCCATCCAGCTGCTGCAGCAATGTGCTGTGTGATTCCATCCATCCAGCTGCTGCAGCTCTGTGAATACAACACAAGTGTGAGAAGCTGTGCAGCAACAGTGCGGCTGTACAGTGACCAGCAGAGCAGTCACGGTGACCAGCTGTGCATGGAGCGAAGACATAAGCATCCAGAGCGGTGAGTCCTACCCCGGCACAGGTGAATTAGGGGGGAGAAAGATGCCCAACTTAGGCAAAGCTCCCACAGTGGGTGCTGCCACAGCCCCCATAATGCCACTGTCTATGCCATACATCCCAGGAGCGGCCTGGTTACCACAATACTCAGGGGAGTCGCATACTCCTAGTGATACCGCACCTACTAAACACCCAGCAATATTACCACCAGGAGGCAGTGTCTTTGCCCCAGGAACCTGTTAAGGCTGATGCCTTGACACTGAGTAATGAACCCTCTGCAGACTTACACCTACAGGTACAAGAACAAACCCGAAGTGTGGCTGCGTTGGCAAAAACAGTGCAGTCTCTGCAAGTGTCTTCCCCTACAGAGAAGATCCAGCTGGCCACCCGCACTCCGGAAGGGGCAATAAGAATTTGAACTGCGGGATCGCAAAGGAAGGAAAATGTGAATAGTTACCCAGTTGGGTGTTTATATAGAAAGTTATAAACAAAGGACGCTGTGGTTGTGTTGGAATAATACATATTAATCTGTATGTGTATTGCAACAACTACTGTGCTGTTTCATATGTTGTGCATATTATGAGGTTGTTAACAAAGTTGTGTTTTAAAAAAAAAAAAACTCACACAGACAGGATGCCCCCTCCTTCTCTTCCTGTATTGTTGTTATATGTTTTGTTTCTCCTCATGCTGCAGTAACACCAGACTCCATGCTGTGCCTATACTGGATATGAATAAACCTACATTCTGTGTTCTAAACTCTGGATGTCACGCGGATTAATCCTCTGCTAACAGGTTATGGGCCCAGATGTACCAGATGTACCAGAGTCCCCAGAGTCACAGATCCCCAGAACACAGAGGAAAGAAAAGAAAGAAAGACAGCAAACTGAGAAGAAGCAAAGATGGCCACCAGCAGCAGCTCCATGAAATTTACAGTGCCAAGTCTCACTAACCAGAATTATCAATCCTGGAAATTCAAAGTGAAAATGCTGCTGATAAGAGAAGGTACGTGGAAATACACACAGGAGTTTAAACCTGACCCAGTGCCACAGGAATGGACCGAGATGGATCAGAAAGCAGAAAGTACCATATCACTCAGTATAGATGATGACCAGATTGTGCATGTGTGTAAATGTAATACTGCAAAGGAAATGTGGGAGCAGTTGCAAAAGGTACATGAGAGGATAAATTTAAGCAATAAGCTCTATCTCATGAGAAAGCTGTACCAGTCTAAGCTACAGAAAGGTCAGGATATGCAGGATTACATAAGTGTTCTGGAAGTTGCAGAACGCCTGAGAGGAATTGGGGAAGATCTAAAGGACTTTCATGTGGCCGCATTACTGCTTAGTGGCCTTCCAGAGAGCTATGATACGCTTGTAACCGCACTAGATGCGCGTCCAGATGATGAGCTTACACTGGAGTATGTCAGGGGGAAGCTCATAGATGAATATAAGCGAAAGGCAGAAGGTATAAACAGTAGGATATGCAACACAGAATCTGCTTTACAGACACAAAACCTAACTGATAACAGGAAGCACATAAAAGAAACACGTGAATGTTTTGTTTGCAAGAAATCAGGACATTTGAAAGCTGACTGCAGAGTCTGGAAAGCTAGAATGAATCAGCTGAAAAAGCAAAGCAGTCATCAAAGGGTTAAAAGTGCTGTATCTGGAGAAAATGATTCTGTGAATACTGAAACTGCATTTACTGTCAGTGCAAATACATCAAAGCATGCATGGTGTATAGACTCTGGAGCAACTAGTCACATGACTAATAACAGAGACTTCTTTTCTAAGCTTGACCAAAGTAAATCAGAGAAAGTGATTATGGCTAATGGTCAGTACATGACTTCAGAAGGCATAGGAGATGGTTATATTGATTGTCAAATCTCACCAAAACACAGCAGGAAGATCCCAGTAAAGGATGTGCTGTATGTGCCTAGTCTTGAAAGTAATCTACTATCTATGAAGAAACTCACAAAACAAGGAAATGAAGTTACATTTAAGCATGATAACTGCATCATCTCAAAGGAAGGTCACACACTAGCAGAGGGAAACATCACAGATGAACTTTATCAGCTGAAATGCAAAGAGTGTGTGTATACAGCGCAACAAGAAGAGCATAAAAACTGTATACATGTGTGGCATAGGCGTCTGGCACACAGAGACCCAGAAGCAATAAGAAAGTTAGTCCAAAAGCAACTAGCTGAGGATATTACAATTGATCTATGTAACCAGACAATGAAGTGTACTAGCTGCATCAAAGGGAAAATGTCTATGAAAGCTTTTCCTAAGAGAATTAGTACAACAACAGCACAGCCACTAGATTTAATACACACAGATGTCTGTGGTCCAATGAGCACTCTGACTCCAGGGAAGAAGAGATATTTTCTCACATTTATTGATGATCATTCAAGATATACAGTTGTCCACCTGCTTCACAGCAAGAAGGAAGTTCCAGAGAAACTTGAAATATACCTAGCTGAAGTATATAATAAATTTGGAAGAATGCCAAAGATTCTACGTGCAGATAATGGGACTGAATATACAAGTAATGAGACACAGAGCATTTTAAAGAAAAATGGAATCCTATTTCAGACCACTGTACCGTACAACCCAGAGCAAAATGGTGTCGCGGAAAGAAGGAACCGAACACTATGTGAAAGTGGAAGAAGCATATTATTTGATGCAAATCTGCCCACAGCATATTGGGGTGAAGCAATCATGACAGCTTGCTATCTTCAGAACAGACTACCAGGTAAAGCTACAGAGAAAACTCCATTTGAGCAATGGAATAGCAGAAAGCCAAAACTACATCACATAAGAATATTCGGAAGTAAAGCATTTGTACATGTTCCCAAAGAAAAGCGAACTAAGTGAGAAGCTCACGCTAAGGAAGGTATCTTGGTAGGCTACAGCGAAACTCAGAAAGGTTATAGGATTCTACACCCAGAAACAAACAAGATCACAATAAGTAGAGATGTAGTGATTGATGAGAACTTTGTATCACCCAAGTTTTGTGACATCACGCCAGTAGTCCAGCTGAAGTCACAATTACAAGACAGCAACAAGGAGGATGTAGAGGTCTGGCTGGATTCTTCAACTAATGAAGGAGCAACAGAAAAATCAGGTGAATCTGAAATCAGGAGATCGTCAAGATCAAACAAAGGTATACCAGCTAAACGTCTATCCTACATTGTCAAGACACTACCTGAATCAGAGCCGCAGTCATGGGATGAAATGCAAGCACTACCTGTCCATGAAAGAACAAAGTGGATCGATGCTGCTAATGAGGAAATCAAATCGCTTCATCAACTCCAAACTTGGAAACTCACCAAGCTACCACAGGGCAAAAAGGCAATCAAGTGCAAGTGGGTCTTCAAAACCAAATATGACTCTGAAGGTAAAGTCCACAGATTCAAAGCAAGGTTGGTCGCAAAAGGATATTCTCAAAAGTATGGCGAAGATTACGATGCTACATTTGCTCCAGTCGCTAAACAGACCATGTTCAGAGCTTTGTTAGCTGTAGCTGCTGTACAAAAGATGTATGTCAGACATTTGGATATAAAAACTGCCTTTCTAAATGGTGACATTGAGGAGGACTTATACATGACTCAACCTGAAGGTTATGTAAAAAGAGGTGAAGAGAATCTTGTTTGCAAACTACAAAAATCTCTCTATGGTCTTAAGCAATCAGCAAGAGCATGGAACACCAAGATGAATAAAGTCTTGTTGGAAGAAGGATTTAAAAGAGGTCAAGCCGATCCGTGCTTATACACAAAATATACAGATGGAAAGTGGATGTATATTCTCTTATATGTGGACGACGTGATTGTTGTTCATCAAGACGACGCAGAAATTGGAAAAATGACTGAAATTCTGAATCAGCACTTTGAAACAAAAGACCTTGGAAGTGTGACATATTATCTAGGAATCCAGAGAGAGGAAGATGGAAGTTTTCTTCTAAACCAAAGTGCAAAAATTAATTTGATTCTGAATCAGTTTAAAATGTCAGAGGCCAAAGGTATATCAACCCCAATGGAACCATCCTACCTGAAGCTGGAAGAAGATGACCTGTTGCCTAACAATGAGAAATATCGTCAGGCAGTGGGGGCACTTCTATACATATCAACTATGACTCGACCGGATATCACAACAACAGTTGGAATCCTTTGCAGATATGTGGAAAAACCGCGCCAAAGAGACTGGAATGCTGTTAAGAGACTTCTCCGATATTTGAAAGAAACGCAAGATGTAAATTTAAACCTATCTGCAGCAGGAGATCTAGAACTTACCGGCTATGTAGATGCGGATTGGGCTGGTGATTCGCGTGATCGTAAATCCACAAGTGGATACTTGTTTAAAGTTGGAGAAAGTTCAATCTCCTGGTCTAGTAGGAAACTAGTGTCTGTTGCCTTGTCATCTACAGAAGCGGAGTATGTGTCCGCAGCCTATGCAAGCCAGGAGGTTGTTTGGCTAAGACAATTGATGGATAATCTTGGCAAACCGACAACTCAGCCGACGGTAATTTATGAGGACAACCAAGGATGCATTAAACTTGCATGCAGTGAAAAGATCAGTGCTAGAACCAAGCACATTGACGTCCGACATCATCATCTACATGATTTGGTAGATCGTGGCATAATTCAGTTTGTCTATTGTGAAACTGATAAGATGGTAGCTGATATTATGACAAAGCCATTGCCACGAGCTAGGTTCCAAGAATTGAGAACCACAATGGGACTAAGAGGATAAGTAGTTGTTGAGTGGGGGTGTTGGAATAATACATATTAATCTGTATGTGTATTGCAACAACTACTGTGCTGTTTCATATGTTGTGCATATTATGAGGTTGTTAACAAAGTTGTGTTTTAAAAAAAAAAAAACTCACACAGACAGGATGCCCCCTCCTTCTCTTCCTGTATTGTTGTTATATGTTTTGTTTCTCCTCATGCTGCAGTAACACCAGACTCCATGCTGTGCCTATGCTGGATATGAATAAACCTACATTCTGTGTTCTAAACTCTGGATGTCACGCGGATTAATCCTCTGCTAACAGGTTGTGGACGTTGAACAGCCTGTACTTTTATTGTATAAAGTTAGCACTTCTTAAGGTGCTTCTTGTTGGTTTTACAGACCACTGAACAAAAACCCGTTTGGCTTGGCCGAAGACCTGGTCCAACGAGTGGATCAGCTATGCCCTGCAGCCACGCCCAGGGCCAATATTGGGGTTTTTAGAACGGGTCCCTCATGTTACACAGTGAGATGGACACCCTGATAAGGTTCTCACTACAGCCTACTGAACTTGCTTGAAAAAGTGATAACATGTTTTATATTTGAAAGAATGTTATTTAAAGTGATTTTATATTGTTTGCCAGTAGTTAAATGTAATGTTTAAGAAAAAGTGCCTCCCATAAAGGGAAGAAAAGTTATTTATTTACTGTTTTACCTGTAAAAGCATTTAAAATTTTGCATGTCTTAAATTCTTGCTTTACTCTGTTCCAGCCCGCAGACGTGCTGTGTTTAACGGGGGGGGGGGGGGGGAATGTGGCGCCTCTGCGGGTCCAGTTGCCACAGAGGTACTGCATCTCAGCCTGAGGTGTGATACCCCACTCTCAGGTACCCCACGGCCCCAGGGGGCGCGTCATTCCTGTGCTCAGATAATCTTATAAATGTGCCCCTGATGTGTACTGTGTAATGGCTGTGTCTGACCGTACAGGAACATGGTCTGATCATACCACATCTCCTGGGCAGGGGAGGAAGCAAAAGAATATACAGACATTACAGCAGGAGATCACAGCTGATTCTTTCTTTGAAGTAAAACATTGTTTAAAAACAGGCAGGGAAATGTTATCCTGTGCTGTAATGTCTGTATATTCTTTTGCTTCTTCCCCTGCCCAGGAGATGTGGTATGATCAGACCATGTTCCGCACATGGTTACACACAGCCAATACACAGGGACACATTTATAAGATTATCTCAGCACAGGAACATTTTATTCAAACACATCCAATTGTGGAACTTATTATTATTTCAAGATCTATTGATTAAAATCAACTTTTGTTCGTGGGAAAACCCCTTTAAAGTGTAATTATACCACCTATGACCATGCTGTTCTACAGGACAAGACTATGGGTATTACTGCACTGTGTATTCTGTATATTGTGGATTACTGTACACAAGAGAAAAAGTAACTGATACTAGAAGTGAGCAAATCATTGGAAATTCGAATTTTACAAGTAGAGATGATAGCAGTGTGTCATCCACAGATTCCTCCATAGCAGTGTGTCATCCACAGATTCCTCCATAGCAGTGTGTCATCCATAGATTCTTCCATAGCAGTGTGTCATCCACAGATTCCTCCATAGCAGTGTGTCATCCATAGATTCTTCCATAGCAGTGTGTCATCCACAGATTCCTCCATAGCAGTCTGTCATCCACAGATTCCCCCATAGCAGTGTGTCATCCACAGATTCCCCCATAGCAGTGTGTTATCCACAGATTCCTCCATAGCAGTGTGTCATCCATAGATTCCTCCATAGCAGTGTGTCATCCACAGATTCCCCCATAGCAGTGTGTCATCCACAGATTCCCCCATAGCAGTGTGTTATCCACAGATTCCTCCATAGCAGTGTGTCATCCACAGATTCCCGCATAGCAGTGTGTCATCCACAGATTCCTCCATAGCAGTGTGTCATCCACAGATTCCTCCATAGCAGTGTGTCATCCACAGATTCCCCCATAGCAGTGTGTCATCCACAGATTCCTCCATAGCAGTGTGTCATCCACACATTCCTCCATAGCAGTGTGTCATCCACAGATTCCTCCATAGCAGTGTGTCATCCACAGATTCCTCCATAGCAGTGTCTCATCCACAGATTCCTCCATAGCAGTGAGTCATCCACAGATTCCTCCATAGCAGTGTGTCACCCACAGATTCCTCCATAGCAGTGTGTCATCCACAGATTCCTCCATAGCAGTGTGTCATCCACAGATTCCTCCATAGCAGTGTGTCATCCACAGATTCCCCCATAGCAGTGTGTCATCCACAGATTCCTCCATAGCAGTGTGTCATCCACAGATTCCTCCATAGCAGTGTGTCATCCACAGATTCCCCCTTAGCAGTGTGTCATCCACAGATTCCTCCATAGCAGTGTGTCATCCACAGATTCCTCCATAGCAGTGTGTCATCCACAGATTCCTCCATAGCAGTGTCTCATCCACAGATTTCTCCATAGCAGTGTGTCATCCACAGATTCCTCCATAACAGTGTGTCATCCACAGATTCCTCCATAGCAGTGTGTCATCCACAGATTCCTCCATAGCAGTGTGTCATCCACAGATTCCTACATAACAGTGTGTCATCCACAGATTCCTCCATAGCAGTGTGTCATCCACACATTCCTCCATAGCAGTGTCTCATCCACAGATTCCTCCATAGCAGTGTGTCATCCACAGATTCCTCCATAGCAGTGTCTCATCCACAGATTCCTCCATAGCAGTGTGTCATCCACAGATTCCACCATAGCAGTGTGTCATCCACAGATTCCACCATAGCAGTGTGTCATCCACAGATTCCTCCATGGCAGTGTGTCATCCACAGATTCCTCCATAGCAGTGTGTCAGCCACAGATTCCTCCATAGCAGTGTGTCATCCACAGATTCCTCCATAGCAGTGTGTCATCCACAGATTCCCCCATAGCAGTATGTCAGCCACAGATTCCTCCATAGCAGTGTGTCATCCACAGATTCCTCCATAGCAGTGTGTCATCCACAGATTCCTCCATAGCAGTGTATCATCCACAGATTCCCCCATAGCAGTGTGTCATCCACAGATTCCTCCATAGCAGTGTCTCATCCACAGATTCCTCCATAGCAGTGTCTCATCCACAGATTCCTCCATAGCAGTGTGTCATCCACAGATTCCTCCATAGCAGTGTGTCATCCACAGATTCCTCCATAGCAGTGTGTCATCCACAGATTCCCCCATAGCAGTGTGTAATCCACAGATTCCTCCATAGCAGTGTGTCAGCCACAGATTCCCCCATAGCAGTGTCTCATCCACAGATTCCTCCATAGCAGTGTGTCATCCACACATTCCTCCATAGCAGTGTGTCACCCACATATTCCTCCATAGCAGTGTGTCATCCACAGATTCCTCCATAGCAGTGTGTCATCCACAGATTCCTCCATAGCAGTGTGTCATCCACAGATTCCTCCATAGCAGTGTGTCATCCACAGATTCTTCCATAGCTGTGTCTCATCCACACATTCCTCCATAGCAGTGTGTCATCCACAGATTCCTCCATAGCAGTGTCTCATCCACAGATTCCTCCATAGCAGTGTGTCATAAACAGATTCCTCCATAGCAGTGTGTCATCTACAGATTCCTCCATAGCAGTGTGTCATCCACAGATTCCTCCATAGCAGTGTGTCATCCACAGATTCCCCCATAGCAGTGTGTCATCCACAGATTCCTCCATAGCAGTGTGTCACCCACAGATTCCTCCATAGCTGTGTCTCATCCACAGATTCCTCCATAGCAGTGTGTCATCCACAGATTCCTCCATAGCAGTGTGTCATCCACAGATTCCTCCATAGCAGTGTGTCATCCACAGATTCCTCCATAGCAGTGTGTCATCCACAGATTCCCCCATAGCAGTGTGTCATCCACAGATTCCTCCATAGCAGTGTGTCATCCACAGATTCCTTCATAGCAGTGTGTCACCCACAGATTCCTCCATAGCAGTGTGTCATCCACAGATTCCTCCATAGCAGTGTGTCATCCACAGATTCCTCCATAGCAGTGTGTCATCCACAGATTCCTCCATAGCAGTGTGTCATCCACAGATTCCTCCAGAGCTGTGTCTCATCCACAGATTCCTCCATAGCAGTGTGTCATCCACAGATTCCTCCATAGCAGTGTGTCATCCACAGATTCCTCCATAGCAGTGTGTCATCCACAGATTCCTCCATAGCAGTGTGTCATCCACAGATTCCTCCATAGCAGTGTGTCATCCACAGATTCCCCCATAGCAGTGTGTCATCCACAGATTCCTCCATAGCAGTGTGTCATCCACAGATTCCTCCATAGCAGTGTGTCATCCACAGATTCCTCCATAGCAGTGTGTCATCCACAGATTCCTCCATAGCAGTGTGTCATCCACAGATTACCCCATAGCAGTGTGTCATCCACAGATTCCTCCTTAGCAGTGTATCATCCACAGATTCCTCCATAGCAGTGTGTCATCCACAGATTCCTCCATAGCTGTGTCTCATCCACAGATTCCTCCATAGCAGTGTGTCATCCACAGATTCCTCCATAGCTGTGTCTCATCCACAGATTCCTCCATAGCAGTGTGTCATCCACAGATTCCTCCACAGCAGTGTGTCATCCACACATTCCTCCATAGCAGTGTGTCACCCACATATTCCTCCATAGCAGTGTGTCATCCACAGATTCCTCCATAGCAGTGTGTCATCCACAGATTCCTCCATAGCAGTGTGTCATCCACAGATTCCTCCATAGCTGTGTCTCATCCACAGATTCCTCCATAGCAGTGTGTCATCCACAGATTCCTCCATAGCAGTGTGTCATCCACACATTCCTCCATAGCAGTGTGTCACCCACATATTCCTCCATAGCAGTGTGTCATCCACAGATTCCTCCATAGCAGTGTGTCATCCACAGATTCCTCCATAGCAGTGTGTCATCTACAGATTCCTCCATAGCAGTGTGTCATCCACAGATTCCTCCATAGCAGTGTGTCATCCACAGATTCCCCCATAGCAGTGTGTCACCCACAGATTCCTCCATAGCAGTGTGTCACCCACAGATTCCTCCATAGCTGTGTCTCATCCACAGATTCCTCCATAGCAGTGTGTCATCCACAGATTCCTCCATAGCAGTGTGTCATCCACAGATTCCTCCATAGCAGTGTGTCATCCACAGATTCCTCCATAGCAGTGTGTCATCCACAGATTCCTCCATAGCTGTGTCTCATCCACAGATTCCTCCATAGCAGTGTGTCATCCACAGATTCCTCCATAGCAGTGTGTCATCCACAGATTCCTCCATAGCAGTGTGTCATCTACAGATTCCTCCATAGCAGTGTGTCATCCACAGATTCCTCCATAGCAGTGTGTCATCCACAGATTCCCCCATAGCAGTGTGTCATCCACAGATTCCTCCATAGCAGTGTGTCACCCACAGATTCCTCCATAGCTGTGTCTCATCCACAGATTCCTCCATAGCAGTGTGTCATCCACAGATTCCTCCATAGCAGTGTGTCATCCACAGATTCCTCCATAGCAGTGTGTCATCCACAGATTCCTCCATAGCAGTGTATCATCCACAGATTCCCCCATAGCAGTGTGTCATCCACAGATTTCTCCATAGCAGTGTGTCATCCACAGATTCCTCCATAGCAGTGTGTCACCCACAGATTCCTCCATAGCAGTGTGTCATCCACAGATTCCTCCATAGCAGTGTGTCATCCACAGATTCCTCCATAGCAGTGTGTCATCCACAGATTCCTCCATAGCAGTGTGTCATCCACAGATTCCTCCAGAGCTGTGTCTCATCCACAGATTCCTCCATAGCAGTGTGTCATCCACAGATTCCTCCATAGCAGTGTGTCATCCACAGATTCCTCCATAGCAGTGTGTCATCCACAGATTCCTCCATAGCAGTGTGTCATCCACAGATTCCTCCATAGCAGTGTGTCATCCACAGATTCCCCCATAGCAGTGTGTCATCCACAGATTCCTCCATAGCAGTGTGTCATCCACAGATTCCTCCATAGCAGTGTGTCATCCACAGATTCCTCCATAGCAGTGTGTCATCCACAGATTCCTCCATAGCAGTGTGTCATCCACAGATTCCTCCATAGCAGTGTGTCATCCACAGATTCCTCCATAGCAGTGTGTCATCCACAGATTACCCCATAGCAGTGTGTCATCCACAGATTCCTCCATAGCAGTGTATCATCCACAGATTCCTCCATAGCAGTGTGTCATCCACAGATTCCTCCATAGCTGTGTCTCATCCACAGATTCCTCCATAGCAGTGTGTCATCCACAGATTCCTCCATAGCTGTGTTTCATCCACAGATTCCTCCATAGCAGTGTGTCATCCACAGATTCCTCCATAGCAGTGTGTCATCCACAGATTCCTCCATAGCAGTGTGTCATCCACAGATTACCCCATAGCAGTGTGTCATCCACAGATTCCTCCATAGCAGTGTATCATCCACAGATTCCTCCATAGCAGTGTGTCATCCACAGATTCCTCCATAGCTGTGTCTCATCCACAGATACCTCCATAGCAGTGTGTCATCCACAGATTCCTCCATAGCTGTGTTTCATCCACAGATTCCTCCATAGCAGTGTGTCATCCACAGATTCCTCCATAGCAGTGTGTCATCCACACATTCCTCCATAGCAGTGTGTCACCCACATATTCCTCCATAGCAGTGTGTCATCCACAGATTCCTCCATAGCAGTGTGTCATCCACAGATTCCTCCATAGCAGTGTGTCATCCACAGATTCCTCCATAGCAGTGTGTCATCCACAGATTCCTCCATAGCTGTGTCTCATCCACAGATTCCTCCATAGCAGTGTGTCATCCACAGATTCCTCCATAGCAGTGTGTCATCCACACATTCCTCCATAGCAGTGTGTCACCCACATATTCCTCCATAGCAGTGTGTCATCCACAGATTCCTCCATAGCAGTGTGTCATCCACAGATTCCTCCATAGCAGTGTGTCATCTACAGATTCCTCCATAGCAGTGTGTCATCCACAGATTCCTCCATAGCAGTGTGTCATCCACAGATTCCCCCATAGCAGTGTGTCACCCACAGATTCCTCCATAGCAGTGTGTCACCCACAGATTCCTCCATAGCTGTGTCTCATCCACAGATTCCTCCATAGCAGTGTGTCATCCACAGATTCCTCCATAGCAGTGTGTCATCCACAGATTCCTCCATAGCAGTGTGTCATCCACAGATTCCTCCATAGCAGTGTGTCATCCACAGATTCCTCCATAGCTGTGTCTCATCCACAGATTCCTCCATAGCAGTGTGTCATCCACAGATTCCTCCATAGCAGTGTGTCATCCACAGATTCCTCCATAGCAGTGTGTCATCTACAGATTCCTCCATAGCAGTGTGTCATCCACAGATTCCTCCATAGCAGTGTGTCATCCACAGATTCCCCCATAGCAGTGTGTCATCCACAGATTCCTCCATAGCAGTGTGTCACCCACAGATTCCTCCATAGCTGTGTCTCATCCACAGATTCCTCCATAGCAGTGTGTCATCCACAGATTCCTCCATAGCAGTGTGTCATCCACAGATTCCTCCATAGCAGTGTGTCATCCACAGATTCCTCCATAGCAGTGTATCATCCACAGATTCCCCCATAGCAGTGTGTCATCCACAGATTTCTCCATAGCAGTGTGTCATCCACAGATTCCTCCATAGCAGTGTGTCACCCACAGATTCCTCCATAGCAGTGTGTCATCCACAGATTCCTCCATAGCAGTGTGTCATCCACAGATTCCTCCATAGCAGTGTGTCATCCACAGATTCCTCCATAGCAGTGTGTCATCCACAGATTCCTCCAGAGCTGTGTCTCATCCACAGATTCCTCCATAGCAGTGTGTCATCCACAGATTCCTCCATAGCAGTGTGTCATCCACAGATTCCTCCATAGCAGTGTGTCATCCACAGATTCCTCCATAGCAGTGTGTCATCCACAGATTCCTCCATAGCAGTGTGTCATCCACAGATTCCCCCATAGCAGTGTGTCATCCACAGATTCCTCCATAGCAGTGTGTCATCCACAGATTCCTCCATAGCAGTGTGTCATCCACAGATTCCTCCATAGCAGTGTGTCATCCACAGATTCCTCCATAGCAGTGTGTCATCCACAGATTCCTCCATAGCAGTGTGTCATCCACAGATTCCTCCATAGCAGTGTGTCATCCACAGATTACCCCATAGCAGTGTGTCATCCACAGATTCCTCCATAGCAGTGTATCATCCACAGATTCCTCCATAGCAGTGTGTCATCCACAGATTCCTCCATAGCTGTGTCTCATCCACAGATTCCTCCATAGCAGTGTGTCATCCACAGATTCCTCCATAGCTGTGTTTCATCCACAGATTCCTCCATAGCAGTGTGTCATCCACAGATTCCTCCATAGCAGTGTGTCATCCACAGATTCCTCCATAGCAGTGTGTCATCCACAGATTACCCCATAGCAGTGTGTCATCCACAGATTCCTCCATAGCAGTGTATCATCCACAGATTCCTCCATAGCAGTGTGTCATCCACAGATTCCTCCATAGCTGTGTCTCATCCACAGATTCCTCCATAGCAGTGTGTCATCCACAGATTCCTCCATAGCTGTGTTTCATCCACAGATTCCTCCATAGCAGTGTGTCATCCACAGATTCCTCCATAGCAGTGTGTCATCCACACATTCCTCCATAGCAGTGTGTCACCCACATATTCCTCCATAGCAGTGTGTCATCCACAGATTCCTCCATAGCAGTGTGTCATCCACAGATTCCTCCATAGCAGTGTGTCATCCACAGATTCCTCCATAGCAGTGTGTCATCCACAGATTCCTCCATAGCTGTGTCTCATCCACAGATTCCTCCATAGCAGTGTGTCATCCACAGATTCCTCCATAGCAGTGCGTCATCCACACATTCCTCCATAGCAGTGTGTTACCCACATATTCCTCCATAGCAGTGTGTCATCCACAGATTCCTCCATAGCAGTGTGTCATCTACAGATTCCTCCATAGCAGTGTGTCATCCACAGATTCCTCCATAGCAGTGTATCATCCACAGATTCCCCCATAGCAGTGTGTCATCCACAGATTCCTCCATAGCAGTGTGTCACCCACAAATTCCTCCATAGCTGTGTCTCATCCACAGATTCCTCCATAGCAGTGTGTCATCCACAGATTCCTCCATAGCAGTGTATCATCCACAGATTCCTCCATAGCAGTGTGTCATCCACAGATTCCTCCATAGCAGTGTGTCATCCACAGATTCCCCCATCGCAGTGTGTCATCCACAGATTCCTCCATAGCAGTGTGTCATCCACAGATTCCTCCATAGCAGTGTGTCACCCACAGATTCCTCCATAGCAGTGTCATCCACAGATTCCTCCATAGCAGTGTGTCATCCACAGATTCCTCCATAGCAATCTGTCATCCACAGATTCCTCCATAGCTGTGTCTCATCCACAGATTCCTCCATAGCAGTGTGTCATCCACAGATTCCTCCATAGCAGTGTGTCATCCACAGATTCCTCCATAGCAGTGTGTCATCCACAGATTCCTCCATAGCAGTGTGTCATCCACAGATTCCCCCATAGCAGTGTGTCATCCACAGATTCCTCCATAGCAGTGTGTCATCCACAGATTCCCCCATAGCAGTGTGTCATCCACAGATTCCTCCATAGCAGTGTGTCATCCACAGATTCCTCCATAGCAGTGTGTCATCCACAGATTCCTCCATAGCAGTGTGTCATCCACAGATTCCCCCATAGCAGTGTGTCATCCACAGATTCCTCCATAGCATTGTATCATCCACAGATTCCCCCATAGCAGTGTGTCATCCACAGATTCCCCCATAGCAGTGTGTTATCCACAGATTCCTCCATAGCAGTGTGTCATCCACAGATTCCTCCATAGCTGTGTCTCATTCACAGATTCCTCCATAGCAGTGTGTCATCCACAGATTCCTCCATAGCTGTGTCACATCCACAGATTCCTCCATAGCAGTGTGTCATCCACAGATTCCTCCATAGCAGTGTGTCATACTCAGATCCCCCATAGCAGTGTCTCATCCACAGATTCCTCCATAGCAGTGTGTCATCCACAGATTCCTCCATAGCAGTGTGTCATCCACAGATTCCCCCATAGCATTGTGTCATCCACAGATTCCTCCATAACAGTGTGTCATCCACAGATTCCTCCATAGCAGTGTGTCATCCACAGATTCCCCCATAGCAGTGTGTCATCCACAGATTCCTCCATAGCAGTGTCTCATCCACAGATTCCTCCATAGCAGTTTCTCATCCACAGATTCCTCCATAGCAGTGTGTCATCCACAGATTCCTCCATAGCAGTGTGTCATCCACAGATTCCTTCATAGCAGTGTGTCATCCACATATTCCCCAATAGCAGTGTGTCATCCACAGATTCCTCCATAGCAGTGTGTCACCCACAGATTCCTCCATAGCAGTGTCTCATCCACAGATTCCTCCATAGCAGTGTGTCATCCACAGATTCCTCCATAGCAGTGTGTCATCCACAGATTCCTCCATAGCAGTGTCTCATCCACAGATTCCTCCATAGCAGTGTGTCATCCACAGATTCCTCCATAGCAGTGTGTCATCCACAGATTCCTCCATAGCAGTGTATTATCCACAGATTCCCCCATAGCAGTGTGTCATCCACAGATTCCCCCATAGCAGTGTGTTATCCACAGATTCCTCCATAGCAGTGTGTCATCCACAGATTCCTCCATAGCTGTGTCTCATTCACAGATTCCTCCATAGCAGTGTGTCATCCACAGATTCCTCCATAGCTGTGTCACATCCACAGATTCCTCCATAGCAGTGTGTCATCCACAGATTCCTCCATAGCAGTGTGTCATACTCAGATCCCCCATAGCAGTGTCTCATCCACAGATTCCTCCATAGCAGTGTGTCATCCACAGATTCCTCCATAGCAATGTGTCATCCACAGATTCCCCCATAGCAGTGTGTCATCCACAGATTCCTCCATAACAGTGTGTCATCCACAGATTCCTCCATAGCAGTGTGTCATCCACAGATTCCCCCATAGCAGTGTGTCATCCACAGATTCCTCCATAGCAGTGTCTCATCCACAGATTCCTCCATAGCAGTTTCTCATCCACAGATTCCTCCATAGCAGTGTGTCATCCACAGATTCCTCCATAGCAGTGTGTCATCCACAGATTCCTTCATAGCAGTGTGTCATCCACATATTCCCCCATAGCAGTGTGTCATCCACAGATTCCTCCATAGCAGTGTGTCACCCACAGATTCCTCCATAGCAGTGTCTCATCCACAGATTCCTCCATAGCAGTGTGTCATCCACAGATTCCTCCATAGCAGTGTGTCATCCACAGATTCCTCCATAGCAGTGTCTCATCCACAGATTCCTCCATAGCAGTGTGTCATCCACAGATTCCTCCATAGCAGTGTGTCATCCACAGATTCCTCCATAGCAGTGTATTATCCACAGATTCCTCCATAGCAGTGTGTCATCCACAGATTCCTCCATAGCAGTGTCTCATCCACAGATTCCTCCATAGCAGTGTGTCATCCACAGATTCCTCCATAGCAGTGTGTCATCCACAGATTCCTCCATAGCAGTGTCTCATCCACAGATTCCTCCATAGCAGTGTGTCATCCACAGATTCCTCCATAGCAGTGTGTCCTCCACAGATTCCTCCATAGCAGTGTGTCATCCACAGATTCCTCCATAGCAGTGTGTCATCCACAGATTCCTCCATAGCAGTGTGTCATCCACAGATTCCTCCATAGCAGTGTCTCATCCACAGATTCCTCCATAGCAGTGTGTCATTCACACATTCCTCCATAGCAGTATGTCATCCACAGATTCCCCCATAGCAGTGTGTCATCCACAGATTCCTCCATAGCAGTGTGTCATCCACAGATTCCTCCATAGCATTGTCTCATCCACAGATTCCTCCATAGCAGTGTGTCATCCACAGATTCCTCCATAGCAGTGTGTCATCCACAGATTCCTCCATAGCAGTGTGTCATCCACAGATTCCCCCATAGCAGTGTGTAATCCACAGATTCCTCCATAGCAGTGTGTCATCCACAGATTCCCCCATAGCAGTGTCTCATCCACAGATTCCTCCATAGCAGTGTGTCATACACACATTCCTCCATAGCAGTGTGTCACCCACATATTCCTCCATAGCAGTGTGTCATCCACAGATTCCTCCATAGCAGTGTGTCATCCACAGATTCCTCCATAGCAGTGTGTCATCTACAGATTCCTCCATAGCAGTGTGTCATCCACAGATTCCTCCATAGCTGTGTCTCATCCACAGATTCCTCCATAGCAGTGTGTCATCCACAGATTCCTCCATAGCAGTGTGTCATCCACAGATTCCTCCATAGCAGTGTGTCATCTACAGATTCCTCCATAGCAGTGTGTCATCCACAGATTCCTCCATAGCAGTGTGTCATCCACAGATTCCCCCATAGCAGTGTGTCATCCACAGATTCCTCCATAGCAGTGTGTCACCCACAGATTTCTCCATAGCTGTGTCTCATCCACAGATTCCTCCATAGCAGTGTGTCATCCACAGATTCCTCCATAGCAGTGTGTCATCCACAGATTCCTCCATAGCAGTGTGTCATCCACAGATTCCCCCATAGCAGTGTGTCATCCACAGATTCCTCCATAGCAGTGTGTCATCCACAGATTCCTCCATAGCAGTGTGTCACCCACAGATTCCTCCATAGCAGTGTGTCATCCACAGATTCCTCCATAGCAGTGTGTCATCCACAGATTCCTCCATAGCAGTGTGTCATCCACAGATTCCTCCTTAGCAGTGTGTCATCCACAGATTCCTCCAGAGCTGTGTCTCATCCACAGATTCCTCCATAGCAGTGTGTCATCCACAGATTCCTCCATAGCAGTGTGTCATCCACAGATTCCTCCATAGCAGTGTGTCATCCACAGATTCCTCCATAGCAGTGTGTCATCCACAGATTCCTCCATAGCAGTGTGTCATCCACAGATTCCCCCATAGCAGTGTGTCATCCACAGATTCCTCCATAGCAGTGTGCCATCCACAGATTCCTCCATAGCAGTGTATCATCCACAGATTCCTCCATAGCAGTGTGTCATCCACAGATTCCTCCATAGCTGTGTCTCATCCACAGATTCCTCCATAGCAGTGTGTCATCCACAGATTCCTCCATAGCTGTGTCTCATCCACAGATTCCTCCATAGCAGTGTGTCATCCACAGATTCCTCCATACCAGTGTGTCATCCACACATTCCTCCATAGCAGTGTGTCACCCACATATTCCTCCATAGCAGTGTGTCATCCACAGATTCCTCCATAGCAGTGTGTCATCCACAGATTCCTCCATAGCAGTGTGTCATCCACAGATTCCTCCATAGCAGTGTGTCATCCACAGATTCCTTCATAGCCGTGTCTCATCCACAGATTCCTCCATAGCAGTGTCTCATCCACAGATTCCTCCATAGCAGTGTGTCATCCACACATTCCTCCATAGCAGTGTGTCACCCACATATTCCTCCATAGCAGTGTGTCATCCACAGATTCCTCCATAGCAGTGTGTCATCCACAGATTCCTCCATAGCAGTGTGTCATCTACAGATTTCTCCATAGCAGTGTGTCATCCACAGATTCCTCCATAGCAGTGTGTCATCCACAGATTCCCCCATAGCAGTGTGTCATCCACAGATTCCTCCATAGCAGTGTGTCACCCACAGATTCCTCCATAGCTGTGTCTCATCCACAGATTCCTCCATAGCAGTGTGTCATCCACAGATTCCTCCATAGCAGTGTGTCATCCACAGACTCCTCCATAGCAGTGTGTCATCCACAGATTCCCCCATAGCAGTGTGTCATCCACAGATTCCTCCATAGCAGTGTGTCATCCACAGATTCCTCCATAGCAGTGTGTCACCCACAGATTCCTCCATAGCAGTGTGTCATCCACAGATTCCTCCATAGCAGTGTGTCATCCACAGATTCCTCCATAGCAATGTGTCATCCACAGATTCCTCCATAGCTGTGTCTCATCCACAGATTCCTCCATAGCAGTGTGTCATCCACAGATTCCTCCATAGCAGTGTGTCATCCACAGATTCCTCCATAGCAGTGTGTCATCCACAGATTCCTCCATAGCAGTTTGTCATCCACAGATTCCCCCATAGCAGTGTGTCATCTTCAGATTCCTCCATAGCAATGTGTCATCCACAGATTCCTCCATAGCTGTGTCTCATCCACAGATTCCTCCATAGCAATGTGTCATCCACAGATTCCTCCATAGCTGTGTCTCATCCACAGATTCCTCCATAGCAGTGTGTCATCCACAGATTCCTCCATAGCAGTGTGTCATCCAGAGATTCCTCCATAGCAGTGTGTCATCCACAGATTCCTCCATAGCAGTGTGTCATCCACAGATTCCTCCATAGCAGTGTGTCATCCACAGATTCCTCCATAGCAGTGTGTCATCCACAGATTCCCCCATAGCAGTGTGTCATCCACAGATTCCTCCATAGCAGTGTATCATCCACAGATTCCCCCATAGCAGTGTGTCATCCACAGATTCCCCCATAGCAGTGTGTTATCCACAGATTCCTCCATAGCAGTGTGTCATCCACAGATTCTTCCATAGCTGTGTCTCATCCACAGATTCCTCCATAGCAGTGTGTCATCCACAGATTCCTCCATAGCTGTGTCTCATCCACAGATTCCTCCATAGCAGTGTGTCATCCACAGATTCCTCCATAGCAGTGTGTCATACTCAGATCCCCCATAGCAGTGTCTCATCCACAGATTCCTCCATAGCAGTGTGTCATCCACAGATTCCTCCATAGCAGTGTGTCATCCACAGATTCCCCCATAGCAGTGTGTCATCCACAGATTCCTCCATAACAGTGTGTCATCCACAGATTCCTCCATAGCAGTGTGTCATCCACAGATTCCCCCATAGCAGTGTGTCATCCACAGATTCCTCCATAGCAGTGTCTCATCCACAGATTCCTCCATAGCAGTGTGTCATCCACAGATTCCTCCATAGCAGTGTGTCATCCACAGATTCCTCCATAGCAGTGTGTCATCCACATATTCCCCCATAGCAGTGTGTCATCCACAGATTCCTCCATAGCAGTGTGTCACCCACAGATTCCTCCATAGCAGTGTCTCATCCACAGATTCCTCCATAGCAGTGTGTCATCCACAGATTCCTCCATAGCAGTGTGTCATCCACAGATTCCTCCATAGCAGTGTCTCATCCACAGATTCCTCCATAGCAGTGTGTCATCCACAGATTCCTCCATAGCAGTGTGTCATCCACAGATTCCTCCATAGCAGTGTATTTTCCACAGATTCCTCCATAGCAGTGTGTCATCCACAGATTCCTGCATAGCAGTGTCTCATCCACAGATTCCTCCATAGCAGTGTGTCATCCACAGATTCCTCCATAGCAGTGTGTCATCCACAGATTCCTCCATAGCAGTGTCTCATCCACAGATTCCTCCATAGCAGTGTGTCATCCACAGATTCCCCCATAGCAGTGTGTCATCCACAGATTCCTCCATAACAGTGTGTCATCCACAGATTCCTCCATAGCAGTGTGTCATCCACAGATTCCCCCATAGCAGTGTGTCATCCACAGATTCCTCCATAGCAGTGTCTCATCCACAGATTCCTCCATAGCAGTGTCTCATCCACAGATTCCTCCATAGCAGTGTGTCATCCACAGATTCCTCCATAGCAGTGTGTCATCCACAGATTCCTCCATAGCAGTGTGTCATCCACATATTCCCCCATAGCAGTGTGTCATCCACAGATTCCTCCATAGCAGTGTGTCACCCACAGATTCCTCCATAGCAGTGTCTCATCCACAGATTCCTCCATAGCAGTGTGTCATCCACAGATTCCTCCATAGCAGTGTGTCATCCACAGATTCCTCCATAGCAGTGTCTCATCCACAGATTCCTCCATAGCAGTGTGTCATCCACAGATTCCTCCATAGCAGTGTGTCATCCACCGATTCCTCCATAGCAGTGTATTATCCACAGATTCCTCCATAGCAGTGTGTCATCCACAGATTCCTCCATAGCAGTGTCTCATCCACAGATTCCTCCATAGCAGTGTGTCATCCACAGATTCCTCCATAGCAGTGTGTCATCCACAGATTCCTCCATAGCAGTGTCTCATCCACAGATTCCTCCATAGCAGTGTCTCATCCACAGATTCCTCCATAGCAGTGTGTCATCCACAGATTCCTCCATAGCAGTGTGTCATCCACAGATTCCCCCATAGCAGTGTGTCATCCACAGATTCCTCCATAGCAGTGTGTCATCCACAGATTCCTCCATAGCAGTGTCTCATCCACAGATTCCTCAATAGCAGTGTGTCATCCACAGATTCCCCCATAGCAGTGTGTCATCCACAGATTCCTCCATAGCAGTGTGTCATCCACAGATTCCCCCATAGCAGTGTCTCATCCACAGATTCCTCCATAGCAGTGTGTCATCCACACATTCCTCCAAAGCAGTGTGTCACCCACAGATTCCTCCATAGCAGTGTGTCATCCACAGATTCCTCCATAGCAGTGTGTCACCCACAGATTCCTCCATAGCAGTGTCTCATCCACAGATTCCTCCATAGCAGTGTGTCATCCACAGATTCCTCCATAGCAGGGTGTCATCCACAGATTCCTCCATAGCAGTGTGTCATCCACAGATTCCTCCATAGCAGTGTGTCATCCACAGATTCCTCCATAGCAGTGTGTCACCCACAGATTCCTCCATAGCAGTGTCTCATCCACAGATTCCCCCATAGCAGTGTGTCATCCACAGATTCCTCCATAGCAGTGTGTCATCCACAGATTCCTCCATAGCAGTGTCTCATCCACAGATTCCTCCATAGCAGTGTGTCATCCACAGATTACTCCATAGCAGTGTGTCATCCACAGATTCCTCCATAGCAGTGTGTTATCCACAGATTCCTCCATAGCAGTGTGTCATCCACAGATTCCTCCATAGCAGTGTCTCATCCACAGATTCCTCCATAGCAGTGTGTCATCCACAGATTCCTCCATAGCAGTGTGTCATCCACAGATTCCTCCATAGCAGTGTCTCATCCACAGATTCCTCCATAGCAGTGTGTCATCCACAGATTCCTCCATAGCAGTGTGTCCTCCACAGATTAGTCCATAGCAGTGTGTCATCCACAGATTCCTCCATAGCAGTGTGTCATCCACAGATTCCTCCATAGCAGTGTCTCATCCACAGATTCCTCCATAGCAGTATGTCGTCCACAGATTCCTCCATAGCAGTGTGTCACCCACAGATTCCTCCATAGCAGTGTCTCATCCACAGATTCCTCCATAGCAGTGTGTCATCCACAGATTCCTCCATAGCAATGTGTCATCCACAGATTCCTCCATAGCAGTGTGTCACCCACAGATTCCTCCATAGCAGTGTGTCATCAACAGATTCCCCCATAGCAGTGTCATATCCACAGATACCTCCATAGCAGTGTGTCATCCACAGATTCCTCCATAGCAGTGTGTCACCCACAGATTCCTCCATAGCAGTGTCTCATCTACAGATTCCTCCATAGCAGTGTGTCATCCACAGATTCCTCCATAGCAGTGTGTCATACTCAGATCCCCCATAGCAGTGTCTCATCCAGAGATTCCCCCATAGCAGTGTGTCATCCACAGATTCCCCCATAGCAGTGTCTCATCCACAGATTCCACCATAGCAGTGTGTCATCCACAGATTCCTCCATAGCAGTGTGTCACCCACAGATTCCTCCATAGCAGTGTGTCATCCACAGATTCCCCCATAGCAGTGTCTCATCCACAGATTCCTCCATAGCAGTGTGTCATCCACAGATTCCTCCATAGCAGTGTGTCACCCACAGATTCCTCCATAGCAGTGTCTCATCTACAGATTCCTCCATAGCAGTGTGTCATCCACAGATTCCTCCATAGCAGTGTGTCATACTCAGATCCCCCATAGCAGTGTCTCATCCACAGATTCCTCCATAGCAGTGTGTCATCCACAGATTCCTCCATAGCAGTGTGTCATCCACAGATTCCTCCATAGCAGTGTCTCATCCACAGATTCCTCCATAGTAGTGTGTCATCCACAGATTCCTCCATAGCAGTGTGTCACCCACAGATTCCTCCATAGCAGGGTCTCATCCACAGATTCCTCCATAGCAGTGTGTCATCCACAGATTCCTCCATAGCAGTGTGTCATACTCAGATCCCCCATAGCAGTGTCTCATCCACAGATTCCTCCATAGCAGTGTGTCATCCACAGATTCCCCCATAGCAGTGTGTCAGCCACAGATTCCTCCATAGCAGTGTGTCTTCCACAGATTCTCTATAACAATGTCATCCACAGATTCCTCCATAGCAGTGTCTCATCCACAGATTCCCCCATGGCAGTGTCTCATCCACAGATTCCTCCATAGCAGTGTCTCATCCACAGATTCCCCCATAGCAGTGTCTCATCCACAGATTCCCCCATAGCAGTGTGTCATCCACAGATTCCTCCATAGCAGTGTGTCCTCCACAGATTAGTCCATAGCAGTGTGTCATCCACAGATTCCTCCATAGCAGTGTGTCATCCACAGATTCCTCCATAGCAGTGTCTCATCCACAGATTCCTCCATAGCAGTATGTCGTCCACAAATTCCTCCATAGCAGTGTGTCACCCACAGATTCCTCCATAGCAGTGTCTCATCCACAGATTCCTCCATAGCAGTGTGTCATCCACAGATTCCTCCATAGCAATGTGTCATCCACAGATTCCTCCATAGCAGTGTGTCACCCACAGATTCCTCCATAGCAGTGTGTCATCAACAGATTCCCCCATAGCAGTGTCATATCCACAGATTCCTCCATAGCAGTGTGTCATCCACAGATTCCTCCATAGCAGTGTGTCACCCACAGATTCCTCCATAGCAGTGTCTCATCTACAGATTCCTCCATAGCAGTGTGTCATCCACAGATTCCTCCATAGCAGTGTGTCATACTCAGATCCCCCATAGCAGTGTCTCATCCAGAGATTCCCCCATAGCAGTGTGTCATCCACAGATTCCCCCATAGCAGTGTCTCATCCACAGATTCCACCATAGCAGTGTGTCATCCACAGATTCCTCCATAGCAGTGTGTCACCCACAGATTCCTCCATAGCAGTGTGTCATCCACAGATTCCCCCATAGCAGTGTCTCATCCACAGATTCCTCCATAGCAGTGTGTCATCCACAGATTCCTCAATAGCAGTGTGTCACCCACAGATTCCTCCATAGCAGTGTCTCATCCACAGATTCCTCCATAGCAGTGTGTCATCCACAGATTCCTCCATAGCAGTGTGTCATACTCAGATCCCCCATAGCAGTGTCTCATCCACAGATTCCCCCATAGCAGTGTGTCATCCACAGATTCCTCCATAGCAGTGTGTCATCCACAGATTCCTCCATAGCAGTGTGTCATACTCAGATCCCCCATAGCAGTGTCTCATCCACAGATTCCCCCATACCAGTGTGTCATCCACAGATTCCTCCATAGCAGTGTGTCCTCCACAGATTCCTCCATAGCAGTGTGTCATCCACAGATTTCTCCATATCAGTGTGTCATCCACAGATTCCTCCATAGCAGTGTCTCATCCACAGATTCCTCCATAGTAGTGTGTCATCCACAGATTCCTCCATAGCAGTGTGTCACCCACAGATTCCTCCATAGCAGTGTCTCATCCACAGATTCCTCCATAGCAGTGTGTCATCCACAGATTCCTCCATAGCAGTGTGTCATACTCAGATCCCCCATAGCAGTGTCTCATCCACAGACTCCTCCATAGCAGTGTGTCATCCACAGATTCCCCCATAGCAGTGTGTCAGCCACAGATTCCTCCATAGCAGTGTGTCTTCCACAGATTCTCTATAACAATGTCATCCATAGATTCCTCCATAGCAGTGTGTCATCCACAGATTCCCCCATGGCAGTGTCTCATCCACAGATTCCTCCATAGCAGTGTCTCATCCACAGATTCCCCCATGGCAGTGTCTCATCCACAGATTCCTCCATAGCAGTGTCTCATCCACAGATTCCCCCATAGCAGTGTCTCATCCACAGATTCCCCCATAGCAGTGTGTCATCCACAGATTCCTCCATAGCAGTGTGTCATCCACAGATTCCTCCATAGCAGGGTGTCCTCCACAGATTCCTCCATAGCAGTGTCATGCACAGATTCCTCCATAGCAGTGTGTCATCCAGATTCCTCCATAGCAGTGTGTCCTCCACAGATTCCTCCATAGCAGTGTCTCATCCACAGATTCCCCCATAGCAGTGTGTCATCCACAGATTCCTCCATAGCAGTGTGTCATCCACAGATTCCTCCATAGCAGTGTGTCATCCACAGATTCCCCCATAGCAATGTGTCATCCACAGATTCCTCCATAGCAGTGTGTCATCCACAGATTCCCCTATAGCAGTGTCTCATCCACAGATTTCCCCATAGCAGTGTCTCATCCACAGATTCCTCCATAGCAGTGTGTCATCCACAGATTCCCCCATAGCTGTGTGTCATCCACAGATTCCCCCATAGCAGTGTGTCATCCACAGAGTCCTCCATAGCAGTGTCTCATCCACAGATTCCTCCATAGCAGTGTGTCATCCACAGAGTCCTCCATAGCAGTGTCTCATCCACAGATTCCTCCATAGCAGTGTGTCATCCACAGATTCCTCCATAGCAGTGTGTCATCCACAGATTCCTCCATAGCAGTGTGTCATCCACAGATTCCTCCATAGCAGTGTGTCATCCACAGATTCCCCCATAGCAGTGTGTCATCCACAGATTCCTCTATAACAGTGTGTCATCCACAGATTCCTCCATAGCAGTGTGTCTTCCACAGATTCCTCCATAGCAGTGTGTCATCCTCAGATTCCCCCATAGCAGTGTGTCATCCACAGATTCCTCCATAGCAGTGTCTCATCCACAGATTCCTCCATAGCAGTGTCTCATCCACAGATTCCTCCATAGCAGTGTGTCATCCACAGATTCCTCCATAGCAGTGTGTCATCCACAGATTCCTCCATAGCAGTGTGTCATCCACAGATTCTTCCATAGCAGTGTGTCATCCACAGATTCCCCCATAGCAGTGTGTCATCCACAGATTCCTCCATAGCAGTGTGTCATCCACGGATTCCCCCATAGCAGTGTCTCATCCACAGATTCCTCCATAGCAGTGTGTCATCCACACATTCCTCCATAGCAGTGTGTCACCCACAGATTCCTCCATAGCAGGGTCTCATCCACAGATTCCTCCATAGCAGTGTGTCATCCACAGATTCCTCCATAGCAGTGTGTCATCCACAGATTCCTCCATAGCAGTGTGTCATCCACAGATTCCTCCATAGCTGTGTCTCATCCACAGATTTCTCCATAGCAGTGTCTCATCCACAGATTCCTCCATAGCAGTGTGTCATCCACAGATTCCTCCATAGCAGTGTGTCATCCACAGATTCCTCCATAGCAGTGTGTCATCCACAGATTCCTCCATAGCTGTGTCTCATCCACAGATTCCTCCATAGCAGTGTGTCATCCACAGATTCCTCCATAGCAGTGTGTCATCCACAGATTCCTCCATAGCAGTGTGTCATCCACAGATTCCCCCATAGCAGTGTGTCATCCACAGATTCCTCCATAGCAGTGTGTCATCCACAGATTCCCCCATAGCAGTGTCTCATCCACAGATTCCTCCATAGCAGTGTGTCACCCACACATTCCTCCATAGCAGTGTGTCACCCACAGATTCCTCCATAGCAGTGTGTCATCCACAGATTCCTCCATAGCAGTGTGTCATCCACACATTCCTCCATAGCAGTGTGTCACCCACAGATTCCACCATAGCAGGGTGTCATCCACAGATTCCTCCATAGCAGTGTGTCATCCACAGATTCCTCCATAGCAGTGTGTCATCCACAGATTCCTCCATAGCAGTGTGTCATCCACAGATTCCTCCATAGCTGTGTCTCATCCACAGATTTCTCCATAGCAGTGTCTCATCCACAGATTCCTCCATAGCAGTGTGTCATCCACAGATTCCTCCATAGCAGTGTGTCATCCACAGATTCCTCCATAGCAGTGTGTCATCCACAGATTCCTCCATAGCTGTGTCTCATCCACAGATTCCTCCATAGCAGTGTGTCATCCACAGATTCCTCCATAGCAGTGTGTCATCCACAGATTCCTCCATAGCAGTGTGTCATCCACAGATTCCTCCATAGCTGTGTCTCATCCACAGATTCCTCCATAGCATTGTGTCATCCACAGATTCCTCCATGGCAGTGTGTCATCCACAGATTCCCCCATAGCAGTGTGTCATCCACAGATTCCTCCATAACAGTGTGTCATCCACAGATTCCTCCATAGCAGTGTGTCATCCACAGATTCCCCCATAGCAGTGTGTCATCCACAGATTCCTCCATAGCAGTGTCTCATCCACAGATTCCTCCATAGCAGTGTGTCATCCACAGATTCCTCCATAGCAGTGTGTCATCCACAGATTCCCCCATAGCAGTGTGTCATCCACAGATTCCTCCATAGCATTGTGTCATCCACAGATTCCTCCATAGCAGTGTCTCATTCACAGATTCCTCCATAGCAGTGTGTCATCCACAGATTCCTCCATAGCAGTGTCTCATCCACAGATTCCTCAATAGCAGTGTCTCATCCACAGATTCCTCCATAGCAGTGTGTCATCTACAGATTCCTCCATAGCAGTGTGTCATCCACAGATTCCCGCATAGCAGTGTGTCATCCACAGATTCCTCCATAGCAGTGTCTCATCCACAGATTCCTCCATAGCAGTGTGTCATCCACAGATTCCCCCATAGCAGTGTGTCATCCACAGATTCCTCCATAGCAGTGTGTCATCCACAGATTCCCCCATAGCAGTGTCTCATCCACAGATTCCTTCATAGCAGTGTGTCATCCACACATTCCTCCATAGCAGTGTGTCACCCACAGATTCCTCCATAGCAGTGTGTCATCCACAGATTCCTCCATAGCAGTGTGTCATCCACAGATTCCTCCATAGCAGTGTGTCATCCACAGATTCCTCCATAGCAGTGTCTCATCCACAGATTCCTCCATAGCAGTGTGTCACCCACAGATTCCTCCATAGCAGTGTCTCATCCACAGATTCCTCCATAGCAGTGTGTCATCCACAGATTCCTCCATAGCAATGTGTCATCCACAGATTCCTCCATAGCAGTGTGTCATCCACAGATTCCTCCATAGCAGTGTCTCATCCACAGATTCCTCCATAGTAGTGTGTCATCCACAGATTCCTCCATAGCAGTGTGTCACCCACAGATTCCTCCATAGCAGGGTCTCATCCACAGATTCCTCCATAGCAGTGTGTCATCCACAGATTCCTCCATAGCAGTGTGTCATACTCAGATCCCCCATAGCAGTGTCTCATCCACAGATTCCTCCATAGCAGTGTGTCATCCACAGATTCCCCCATAGCAGTGTGTCAGCCACAGATTCCTCCATAGCAGTGTGTCTTCCACAGATTCTCTATAACAATGTCATCCACAGATTCCTCCATAGCAGTGTCTCATCCACAGATTCCCCCATGGCAGTGTCTCATCCACAGATTCCTCCATAGCAGTGTCTCATCCACAGATTCCCCCATAGCAGTGTCTCATCCACAGATTCCCCCATAGCAGTGTGTCATCCACAGATTCCTCCATAGCAGTGTGTCCTCCACAGATTAGTCCATAGCAGTGTGTCATCCACAGATTCCTCCATAGCAGTGTGTCATCCACAGATTCCTCCATAGCAGTGTCTCATCCACAGATTCCTCCATAGCAGTATGTCGTCCACAGATTCCTCCATAGCAGTGTGTCACCCACAGATTCCTCCATAGCAGTGTCTCATCCACAGATTCCTCCATAGCAGTGTGTCATCCACAGATTCCTCCATAGCAATGTGTCATCCACAGATTCCTCCATAGCAGTGTGTCACCCACAGATTCCTCCATAGCAGTGTGTCATCAACAGATTCCCCCATAGCAGTGTCATATCCACAGATTCCTCCATAGCAGTGTGTCATCCACAGATTCCTCCATAGCAGTGTGTCACCCACAGATTCCTCCATAGCAGTGTCTCATCTACAGATTCCTCCATAGCAGTGTGTCATCCACAGATTCCTCCATAGCAGTGTGTCATACTCAGATCCCCCATAGCAGTGTCTCATCCAGAGATTCCCCCATAGCAGTGTGTCATCCACAGATTCCCCCATAGCAGTGTCTCATCCACAGATTCCACCATAGCAGTGTGTCATCCACAGATTCCTCCATAGCAGTGTGTCACCCACAGATTCCTCCATAGCAGTGTGTCATCCACAGATTCCCCCATAGCAGTGTCTCATCCACAGATTCCTCCATAGCAGTGTGTCATCCACAGATTCCTCAATAGCAGTGTGTCACCCACAGATTCCTCCATAGCAGTGTCTCATCCACAGATTCCTCCATAGCAGTGTGTCATCCACAGATTCCTCCATAGCAGTGTGTCATACTCAGATCCCCCATAGCAGTGTCTCATCCACAGATTCCCCCATAGCAGTGTGTCATCCACAGATTCCTCCATAGCAGTGTGTCATCCACAGATTCCTCCATAGCAGTGTGTCATTCTCAGATCCCCCATAGCAGTGTCTCATCCACAGATTCCCCCATACCAGTGTGTCATCCACAGATTCCTCCATAGCAGTGTGTCCTCCACAGATTCCTCCATAGCAGTGTGTCATCCACAGATTCCTCCATATCAGTGTGTCATCCACAGATTCCTCCATAGCAGTGTCTCATCCACAGATTCCTCCATAGTAGTGTGTCATCCACAGATTCCTCCATAGCAGTGTGTCACCCACAGATTCCTCCATAGCAGTGTCTCATCCACAGATTCCTCCATAGCAGTGTGTCATCCACAGATTCCTCCATAGCAGTGTGTCATACTCAGATCCCCCATAGCAGTGTCTCATCCACAGACTCCTCCATAGCAGTGTGTCATCCACAGATTCCCCCATAGCAGTGTGTCAGCCACAGATTCCTCCATAGCAGTGTGTCTTCCACAGATTCTCTATAACAATGTCATCCATAGATTCCTCCATAGCAGTGTCTCATCCACAGATTCCCCCATGGCAGTGTCTCATCCACAGATTCCTCCATAGCAGTGTCTCATCCACAGATTCCCCCATAGCAGTGTCTCATCCACAGATTCCCCCATAGCAGTGTGTCATCCACAGATTCCTCCATAGCAGTGTGTCATCCACAGATTCCTCCATAGCAGGGTGTCCTCCACAGATTCCTCCATAGCAGTGTCATGCACAGATTCCTCCATAGCAGTGTGTCATCCAGATTCCTCCATAGCAGTGTGTCCTCCACAGATTCCTCCATAGCAGTGTCTCATCCACAGATTCCCCCATAGCAGTGTGTCATCCACAGATTCCTCCATAGCAGTGTGTCATCCACAGATTCCTCCATAGCAGTGTGTCATCCACAGATTCCCCCATAGCAGTGTGTCATCCACAGATTCCTCCATAGCAGTGTGTCATCCACAGATTCCCCTATAGCAGTGTCTCATCCACAGATTCCCCCATAGCAGTGTCTCATCCACAGATTCCTCCATAGCAGTGTGTCATCCACAGATTCCCCCATAGCTGTGTGTCATCCACAGATTCCCCCATAGCAGTGTGTCATCCACAGAGTCCTCCATAGCAGTGTCTCATCCACAGATTCCTCCATAGCAGTGTGTCATCCACAGAGTCCTCCATAGCAGTGTCTCATCCACAGATTCCTCCATAGCAGTGTGTCATCCACAGATTCCTCCATAGCAGTGTGCCATCCACAGATTCCTCCATAGCAGTGTGTCATCCACAGATTCCTCCATAGCAGTGTGTCATCCACAGATTCCCCCATAGCAGTGTGTCATCCACAGATTCCTCTATAACAGTGTGTCATCCACAGATTCCTCCATAGCAGTGTGTCATCCACAGATTCCTCCATAGCAGTGTGTCATCCTCAGATTCCCCCATAGCAGTGTGTCATCCACAGATTCCTCCATAGCAGTGTCTCATCCACAGATTCCTCCATAGCAGTGTCTCATCCACAGATTCCTCCATAGCAGTGTGTCATCCACAGATTCCTCCATAGCAGTGTGTCATCCACAGATTCCTCCATAGCAGTGTGTCATCCACAGATTCTTCCATAGCAGTGTGTCATCCACAGATTCCCCCATAGCAGTGTGTCATCCACAGATTCCTCCATAGCAGTGTGTCATCCACGGATTCCCCCATAGCAGTGTCTCTTCCACAGATTCCTCCATAGCAGTGTGTCATCCACACATTCCTCCATAGCAGTGTGTCACCCACAGATTCCTCCATAGCAGGGTGTCATCCACAGATTCCTCCATAGCAGTGTGTCATCCACAGATTCCTCCATAGCAGTGTGTCATCCACAGATTCCTCCATAGCAGTGTGTCATCCACAGATTCCTCCATAGCTGTGTCTCATCCACAGATTTCTCCATAGCAGTGTCTCATCCACAGATTCCTCCATAGCAGTGTGTCATCCACAGATTCCTCCATAGCAGTGTGTCATCCACAGATTCCTCCATAGCAGTGTGTCATCCACAGATTCCTCCATAGCTGTGTCTCATCCACAGATTCCTCCATAGCAGTGTGTCATCCACAGATTCCTCCATAGCAGTGTGTCATCCACAGATTCCTCCATAGCAGTGTGTCATCCACAGATTCCTCCATAGCAGTGTGTCATCCACAGATTCCTCCATAGCAGTGTGTCATCCACAGATTCCCCCATAGCAGTGTGTCATCCACAGATTCCTCCATAGCAGTGTGTCATCCACAGATTCCCCCATAGCAGTGTCTCATCCACAGATTCCTCCATAGCAGTGTGTCACCCACACATTCCTCCATAGCAGTGTGTCACCCACAGATTCCTCCATAGCAGTGTGTCATCCACAGATTCCTCCATAGCAGTGTGTCATCCACACATTCCTCCATAGCAGTGTGTCACCCACAGATTCCACCATAGCAGGGTGTCATCCACAGATTCCTCCATAGCAGTGTGTCATCCACAGATTCCTCCATAGCAGTGTGTCATCCACAGATTCCTCCATAGCAGTGTGTCATCCACAGATTCCTCCATAGCTGTGTCTCATCCACAGATTTCTCCATAGCAGTGTCTCATCCACAGATTCCTCCATAGCAGTGTGTCATCCACAGATTCCTCCATAGCAGTGTGTCATCCACAGATTCCTCCATAGCAGTGTGTCATCCACAGATTCCTCCATAGCTGTGTCTCATCCACAGATTCCTCCATAGCAGTGTATCTTCCACAGATTCTCTATAACAATGTCAGCCACAGATTCCTCCATAGCAGTGTGTCATCCACAGATTCCCCTATAGCAGTGTCTCATCCACAGATTCCCCCATAGCAGTGTCTCATCCACAGATTCCTCCATAGCAGTGTGTCATCCACAGATTCCCCCATAGCTGTGTGTCATCCACAGATTCCCCCATAGCAGTGTGTCATCCACAGAGTCCTCCATAGCAGTGTCTCATCCACAGATTCCTCCATAGCAGTGTGTCATCCACAGAGTCCTCCATAGCAGTGTCTCATCCACAGATTCCTCCATAGCAGTGTGTCATCCACAGATTCCTCCATAGCAGTGTGCCATCCACAGATTCCTCCATAGCAGTGTGTCATCCACAGATTCCTCCATAGCAGTGTGTCATCCACAGATTCCCCCATAGCAGTGTGTCATCCACAGATTCCTCTATAACAGTGTGTCATCCACAGATTCCTCCATAGCAGTGTGTCATCCACAGATTCCTCCATAGCAGTGTGTCATCCTCAGATTCCCCCATAGCAGTGTGTCATCCACAGATTCCTCCATAGCAGTGTCTCATCCACAGATTCCTCCATAGCAGTGTCTCATCCACAGATTCCTCCATAGCAGTGTGTCATCCACAGATTCCTCCATAGCAGTGTGTCATCCACAGATTCCTCCATAGCAGTGTGTCATCCACAGATTCTTCCATAGCAGTGTGTCATCCACAGATTCCCCCATAGCAGTGTGTCATCCACAGATTCCTCCATAGCAGTGTGTCATCCACGGATTCCCCCATAGCAGTGTCTCTTCCACAGATTCCTCCATAGCAGTGTGTCATCCACACATTCCTCCATAGCAGTGTGTCACCCACAGATTCCTCCATAGCAGGGTGTCATCCACAGATTCCTCCATAGCAGTGTGTCATCCACAGATTCCTCCATAGCAGTGTGTCATCCACAGATTCCTCCATAGCAGTGTGTCATCCACAGATTCCTCCATAGCTGTGTCTCATCCACAGATTTCTCCATAGCAGTGTCTCATCCACAGATTCCTCCATAGCAGTGTGTCATCCACAGATTCCTCCATAGCAGTGTGTCATCCACAGATTCCTCCATAGCAGTGTGTCATCCACAGATTCCTCCATAGCTGTGTCTCATCCACAGATTCCTCCATAGCAGTGTGTCATCCACAGATTCCTCCATAGCAGTGTGTCATCCACAGATTCCTCCATAGCAGTGTGTCATCCACAGATTCCTCCATAGCAGTGTGTCATCCACAGATTCCTCCATAGCAGTGTGTCATCCACAGATTCCCCCATAGCAGTGTGTCATCCACAGATTCCTCCATAGCAGTGTGTCATCCACAGATTCCCCCATAGCAGTGTCTCATCCACAGATTCCTCCATAGCAGTGTGTCACCCACACATTCCTCCATAGCAGTGTGTCACCCACAGATTCCTCCATAGCAGTGTGTCATCCACAGATTCCTCCATAGCAGTGTGTCATCCACACATTCCTCCATAGCAGTGTGTCACCCACAGATTCCACCATAGCAGGGTGTCATCCACAGATTCCTCCATAGCAGTGTGTCATCCACAGATTCCTCCATAGCAGTGTGTCATCCACAGATTCCTCCATAGCAGTGTGTCATCCACAGATTCCTCCATAGCTGTGTCTCATCCACAGATTTCTCCATAGCAGTGTCTCATCCACAGATTCCTCCATAGCAGTGTGTCATCCACAGATTCCTCCATAGCAGTGTGTCATCCACAGATTCCTCCATAGCAGTGTGTCATCCACAGATTCCTCCATAGCTGTGTCTCATCCACAGATTCCTCCATAGCAGTGTATCTTCCACAGATTCTCTATAACAATGTCAGCCACAGATTCCTCCATAGCAGTGTCTCATCCACAGATTCACCCATGGCAGTGTCTCATCCACAGATTCCTCCATAGCAGTGTCTCATCCACAGATTCCCCCATAGCAGTGTCTCATCCACAGATTCCCCCATAGCAGTGTGTCATCCACAGATTCCTCCATAGCAGTGTGTCCTCCACAGATTAGTCCATAGCAGTGTGTCATCCACAGATTCCTCCATAGCAGTGTGTCATCCACAGATTCCTCCATAGCAGTGTCTCATCCACATTTTCCTCCATAGCAGTATGTCGTCCACAGATTCCTCCATAGCAGTGTGTCACCCACAGATTCCTCCATAGCAGTGTCTCATCCACAGATTCCTCCATAGCAGTGTGTCATCCACAGATTCCTCCACAGCAATGTGTCATCCACAGATTCCTCCATAGCAGTGTGTCACCCACAGATTCCTCCATAGCAGTGTGTCATCAACAGATTCCCCCATAGCAGTGTCATATCCACAGATTCCTCCATAGCAGTGTGTCATCCACAGATTCCTCCATAGCAGTGTGTCACCCACAGATTCCTCCATAGCAGTGTCTCATCTACAGATTCCTCCATAGCAGTGTGTCATCCACAGATTCCTCCATAGCAGTGTGTCATACTCAGATCCCCCATAGCAGTGTCTCATCCAGAGATTCCCCCATAGCAGTGTGTCATCCACAGATTCCCCCATAGCAGTGTCTCATCCACAGATTCCACCTTAGCAGTGTGTCATCCACACATTCCTCCATAGCAGTGTGTCACCCACAGATTCCTCCATAGCAGTGTGTCATCCACAGATTCCCCCATAGCAGTGTCTCATCCACAGATTCCTCCATAGCAGTGTGTCATCCACAGATTCCTCAATAGCAGTGTGTCACCCACAGATTCCTCCATAGCAGTGTCTCATCCACAGATTCCTCCATAGCAGTGTGTCATCCACAGATTCCTCCATAGCAGTGTGTCATACTCAGATCCCCCATAGCAGTGTCTCATCCACAGATTCCCCCATAGCAGTGTGTCATCCACAGATTCCTCCATAGCAGTGTGTCATCCACAGATTCCTCCATAGCAGTGTGTCATACTCAGATCCCCCATAGCAGTGTCTCATCCACAGATTCCCCCATACCAGTGTGTCATCCACAGATTCCTCCATAGCAGTGTGTCCTCCACAGATTCCTCCATAGCAGTGTGTCATCCACAGATTCCTCCATATCAGTGTGTCATCCACAGATTCCTCCATAGCAGTGTCTCATCCACAGATTCCTCCATAGTAGTGTGTCATCCACAGATTCCTCCATAGCAGTGTGTCACCCACAGATTCCTCCATAGCAGTGTCTCATCGACAGATTCCTCCATAGCAGTGTGTCATCCACAGATTCCTCCATAGCAGTGTGTCATACTCAGATCCCCCATAGCAGTGTCTCATCCACAGACTCCTCCATAGCAGTGTGTCATCCACAGATTCCCCCATAGCAGTGTGTCAGCCACAGATTCCTCCATAGCAGTGTGTCTTCCACAGATTCTCTATAACAATGTCATCCATAGATTCCTCCATAGCAGTGTCTCATCCACAGATTCCCACATGGCAGTGTCTCATCCACAGATTCCTCCATAGCAGTGTCTCATCCACAGATTCCCCCATAGCAGTGTCTCATCCACAGATTCCCCCATAGCAGTGTGTCATCCACAGATTCCTCCATAGCAGTGTGTCATCCACAGATTCCTCCATAGCAGTGTGTCCTCCACAGATTCCTCCATAGCAGTGTCATGCACAGATTCCTCCATAGCAGTGTGTCATCCAGATTCCTCCATAGCAGTGTGTCCTCCACAGATTCCTCCATAGCAGTGTCTCATCCACAGATTCCCCCATAGCAGTGTGTCATCCACAGATTCCTCCATAGCAGTGTGTCATCCACAGATTCCTCCATAGCAGTGTGTCATCCACAGATTCCCCCATAGCAGTGTGTCATCCACAGATTCCTCCATAGCAGTGTGTCATCCACAGATTCCCCTATAGCAGTGTCTCATCCACAGATTCCCCCATAGCAGTGTCTCATCCACAGATTCCTCCATAGCAGTGTGTCATCCACAGATTCCCCCATAGCTGTGTTTCATCCACAGATTCCCCCATAGCAGTGTGTCATCCACAGAGTCCTCCATAGCAGTGTCTCATCCACAGATTCCTCCATAGCAGTGTGTCATCCACAGACTCCTCCATAGCAGTGTCTCATCCACAGATTCCTCCATAGCAGTGTGTCATCCACAGATTCCTCCATAGCAGTGTGTCATCCACAGATTCCTCCATAGCAGTGTGTCATCCACAGATTCCTCCATAGCAGTGTGTCATCCACAGATTCCCCCATAGCAGTGTGTCATCCACAGATTCCTCTATAACAGTGTGTCATCCACAGATTCCTCCATAGCAGTGTGTCATCCACAGATTCCTCCATAACAGTGTGTCATCCTCAGATTCCCCCATAGCAGTGTGTCATCCACAGATTCCTCCATAGCAGTGTCTCATCCACAGATTCCTCCATAGCAGTGTCTCATCCACAGATTCCTCCATAGCAGTGTGTCATCCACAGATTCCTCCATAGCAGTGTGTCATCCACAGATTCCTCCATAGCAGTGTGTCATCCACAGATTCTTCCATAGCAGTGTGTCATCCACAGATTCCCCCATAGCAGTGTGTCATCCACAGATTCCTCCATAGCAGTGTGTCATCCACGGATTCCCCCATAGCAGTGTCTCATCCACAGATTCCTCCATAGCAGTGTGTCATCCACACATTCCTCCATAGCAGTGTGTCACCCACAGATTCCTCCATAGCAGGGTGTCATCCACAGATTCCTCCATAGCAGTGTGTCATCCACAGATTCCTCCATAGCAGTGTGTCATCCACAGATTCCTCCATAGCAGTGTGTCATCCACAGATTCCTCCATAGCTGTGTCTCATCCACAGATTTCTCCATAGCAGTGTCTCATCCACAGATTCCTCCATAGCAGTGTGTCATCCACAGATTCCTCCATAGCAGTGTGTCATCCACAGATTCCTCCATAGCAGTGTGTCATCCACAGATTCCTCCATAGCTGTGTCTCATCCACAGATTCCTCCATAGCAGTGTGTCATCCACAGATTCCTCCATAGCAGTGTGTCATCCACAGATTCCTCCATAGCAGTGTGTCATCCACAGATTCCTCCATAGCAGTGTGTCATCCACAGATTCCCCCATAGCAGTGTGTCATCCACAGATTCCTCCATAGCAGTGTGTCATCCACAGATTCCCCCATAGCAGTGTCTCATCCACAGATTCCTCCATAGCAGTGTGTCACCCACACATTCCTCCATAGCAGTGTGTCACCCACAGATTCCTCCATAGCAGTGTGTCATCCACAGATTCCTCCATAGCAGTGTGTCATCCACACATTCCTCCATAGCAGTGTGTCACCCACAGATTCCACCATAGCAGGGTGTCATCCACAGATTCCTCCATAGCAGTGTGTCATCCACAGATTCCTCCATAGCAGTGTGTCATCCACAGATTCCTCCATAGCAGTGTGTCATCCACAGATTCCTCCATAGCTGTGTCTCATCCACAGATTTCTCCATAGCAGTGTCTCATCCACAGATTCCTCCATAGCAGTGTGTCATCCACAGATTCCTCCATAGCAGTGTGTCATCCACAGATTCCTCCATAGCAGTGTGTCATCCACAGATTCCTCCATAGCTGTGTCTCATCCACAGATTCCTCCATAGCAGTGTGTCATCCACAGATTCCTCCATAGCAGTGTGTCATCCACAGATTCCTCCATAGCAGTGTGTCATCCACAGATTCCTCCATAGCAGTGTGTCATCCACAGATTCCTCCATAGCAGTGTGTCATCCACAGATTCCCCCATAGCAGTGTGTCATCCACAGATTCCTCCATAGCAGTGTGTCATCCACAGATTCCCCCATAGCAGTGTCTCATCCACAGATTCCTCCATAGCAGTGTGTCACCCACACATTCCTCCATAGCAGTGTGTCACCCACAGATTCCTCCATAGCAGTGTGTCATCCACAGATTCCTCCATAGCAGTGTGTCATCCACAGATTCCTCCATAGCAGTGTGTCATCCACAGATTCCTCCATAGCAGTGTGTCATCCACAGATTCCTCCATAGCTGTGTCTCATCCACAGATTCCTCCATAGCATTGTGTCATCCACAGATTCCTCCATGGCAGTGTGTCATCCACAGATTCCCCCATAGCAGTGTGTCATCCACAGATTCCTCCATAACAGTGTGTCATCCACAGATTCCTACATAGCAGTGTGTCATCCACAGATTCCCCCATAGCAGTGTGTCATCCACAGATTCCTCCATAGCAGTGTCTCATCCACAGATTCCTCCATAGCAGTGTGTCATCCACAGATTCCTCCATAGCAGTGTGTCATCCACAGATTCCCCCATAGCAGTGTGTCATCCACAGATTCCTCCATAGCAGTGTGTCATCCACAGATTCCTCCATAGCAGTGTCTCATCCACAGATTCCTCCATAGCAGTGTGTCACCCACAGATTCCTCCATAGCAGTGTGTCATCCACAGATTCCTCCATAGCAGTGTGTCATCCACAGATTCCTCCATAGCAGTGTGTCATCCACAGATTCCTCCATAGCAGTGTCTCATCCACAGATTCCTCCATAGCAGTGTGTCACCCACAGATTCCTCCATAGCAGTGTCTCATCCACAGATTCCTCCATAGCAGTGTGTCATCCACAGATTCCTCCATAGCAATGTGTCATCCACAGATTCCTCCATAGCAGTGTGTCATCCACAGATTCCTCCATAGCTGTGTCTCATCCACAGATTCCTCCATAGCAGTGTGTCATCCACAGATTCCTCCATAGCAGTGTGTCATCCACAGATTCCTCCATAGCAGTGTGTCATCCACAGATTCCTCCATAGCAGTGTGTCATCCACAGATTCCTCCATAGCAGTGTGTCATCCACAGATTCCCCCATAGCAGTGTGTCATCCACAGATTCCTCCATAGCAGTGTGTCATCCACAGATTCCCCCATAGCAGTGTCTCATCCACAGATTCCTCCATAGCAGTGTGTCACCCACACATTCCTCCATAGCAGTGTGTCACCCACAGATTCCTCCATAGCAGTGTGTCATCCACAGATTCCTCCATAGCAGTGTGTCATCCACAGATTCCTCCATAGCAGTGTGTCATCCACAGATTCCTCCATAGCAGTGTGTCATCCACAGATTCCTCCATAGCTGTGTCTCATCCACAGATTCCTCCATAGCATTGTGTCATCCACAGATTCCTCCATGGCAGTGTGTCATCCACAGATTCCCCCATAGCAGTGTGTCATCCACAGATTCCTCCATAACAGTGTGTCATCCACAGATTCCTCCATAGCAGTGTGTCATCCACAGATTCCCCCATAGCAGTGTGTCATCCACAGATTCCTCCATAGCAGTGTCTCATCCACAGATTCCTCCATAGCAGTGTGTCATCCACAGATTCCTCCATAGCAGTGTGTCATCCACAGATTCCCCCATAGCAGTGTGTCATCCACAGATTCCTCCATAGCAGTGTGTCATCCACAGATTCCTCCATAGCAGTGTGTCATCCACAGATTCCTTCATAGCAGTGTGTCATCCACAGATTCCTCCATAGCAGTGTCTCATCCACAGATTCCTCAATAGCAGTGTCTCATCCACAGATTCCTCCATAGCAGTGTGTCATCCACAGATTCCTCCATAGCAGTGTGTCATCCACAGATTCCCGCATAGCAGTGTGTCATCCACAGATTCCTCCATAGCAGTGTCTCATCCACAGATTCCTCCATAGCAGTGTGTCATCCACAGATTCCCCCATAGCAGTGTGTCATCCACAGATTCCTCCATAGCAGTGTGTCATCCACAGATTCCCCCATAGCAGTGTCTCATCCACAGATTCCTTCATAGCAGTGTGTCATCCACACATTCCTCCATAGCAGTGTGTCACCCACAGATTCCTCCATAGCAGTGTGTCATCCACAGATTCCTCCATAGCAGTGTGTCATCCACAGATTCCTCCATAGCAGTGTGTCATCCACAGATTCCTCCATAGCAGTGTCTCATCCACAGATTCCTCCATAGCAGTGTCACACACAGATTCCTCCATAGCAGTGTCTCATCCACAGATTCCTCCATAGCAGTGTGTCATCCACAGATTCCTCCATAGCAATGTGTCATCCACAGATTCCTCCATAGCAGTGTGTCACCCACAGATTCCTCCATAGCATTGTGTCATCCACAGATTCCCCCATAGCAGTGTGTCATCCACAGATTCCTCCATAGCAGTGTGTCATCCACAGATTCCTCCATAGCAGTGTGTCATCCACAGATTCCCCCATAGCAGTGTCTTATCCACAGATTCCTCCATAGCAGTGTGTCATCCACAGATTCCTCCATAACAGTGTGTCATCCACAGATTCCTCCATAGCAGTGTGTCATCCACACATTCCTCCATAGCAGTGTCTCATCCACAGATTCCTCCATAGCAGTGTGTCATCCACAGATTCCTCCATAGCAGTGTGTCATCCACAGATTCCTCCATAGCATTGTGTCATCCACAGATTCCACCATAGCAGTGTGTCATCCACAGATTCCACCATAGCAGTGTGTCATCCACAGATTCCTCCATGGCAGTGTGTCATCCACAGATTCCTCCATAGCAGTGTGTCATCCACAGATTCCTCCATAGCAGTGTGTCATCCACAGATTCCTCCATAGCAGTGTGTCATCCACAGATTCCCCCATAGCAGTGTGTCATCCACAGATTCCCCTATAACAGTGTGTCATCCACAGATTCCTCCATAGCAGTGTGTCATCCACAGATTCCTCCATAGCAGTGTGTCATCCACAGATTCCCCCATAGCAGTGTGTCATCCACAGATTCCTCCATAGCAGTGTCTCATCCACAGATTCCTCCATAGCAGTGTCTCATCCACAGATTCCTCCATAGCAGTGTGTCATCCACAGATTCCTCCATAGCAGTGTGTCATCCACAGATTCCTCCATAGCAGTGTGCCATCCACAGATTCCCCCATAGCAGTGTGTCATCCACAGATTCCTCCATAGCAGTGTGTCATCCACAGATTCCCCCATAGCAGTGTCTCATCCACAGATTCCCCCATAGCAGTGTCTCATCCACAGATTCCTCCATAGCAGTGTGTCATCCACACATTCCTCCATAGCAGTGTGTCACCCACAGATTCCTCCATAGCAGTGTGTCATCCACACATTCCTCCATAGCAGTGTGTCATCCACAGATTCCTCCATAACAGTGTGTCATCCACAGATTCTTCCATAGCAGTGTGTCATCCACAGATTCCTCCATAGCTGTGTCTCATCCACAGATTCCTCCATAGCAGTGTGTCATCCACAGATTCCTCCATAGCAGTGTGTCATCCACAGATTCCTCCATAGCAGTGTGTCATCCACAGATTCCTCCATAGCAGTGTTTCATTCACAGATTCCCCCATAGCAGTGTGTCATCCACAGATTCCTCCATAGCAGTGTGTCACCCACAGATTCCTCCATAGCTGTGTCTCATCCACAGATTCTTCCATAGCAGTGTGTCATCCACAGATTCCTCTATAGCAGTGTGTCATCCACAGATTCCTCCATAGCAGTGTGTCATCCACAGATTCCTCCATAGCAGTGTGTCATCCACAGATTCCCCCATAGCAGTGTGTCATCCACAGATTCCTCCATAGCAGTGTGTCATCCACAGATTCCTCCATAGCAGTGTGTCATCCAGAGATTCCCCCATAGCAGTGTGTCATCCACAGATTCCTCCATAGCAGTGTGTCACCCACAGATTCCTCCATAGCAGTGTGTCATCCACAGATTCCTCCATAGCAGTGTGTCATCCACAGATTCCCCCATAGCAGTGTCTCATCCACAGATTCCTCCATAGCAGTGTGTCATCCACACATTCCTCCATAACAGTGTGTCACCCACAGATTCCTCCATAGCAGTGTGTCATCCACAGATTCCTCCATAGCAGTGTGTCATCCACATATTCCTCCATAGCAGTGTGTCATCCACAGATTCCTCCATAGCTGTGTCTCATCCACAGATTCCTCCATAGCAGTGTGTCATCCACAGATTCCTCCATAGCAGTGTGTCATACTCAGATCCCCCATAGCAGTGTCTCCTCCACAGATTCCTCCATAGCAGTGTGTCATCCACAGATTCCTCCATAGCAGTGTGTCATCCACAGATTCCCCCATAGCAGTGTGTCATCCACAGATTCCTCCATAACAGTGTGTCATCCACAGATACCTCCATAGCAGTGTGTCATCCACATATTCCCCCATAGCAGTGTGTCATCCACAGATTCCTCCATAACAGTGTGTCATCCACAGATACCTCCATAGCAGTGTGTCATCCACATATTCCCCCATAGCAGTGTGTCATCCACAGATTCCTCCATAGCAGTGTGTCACCCAGAGATTCCTCCAAAGCAGTGTCTCATCCACAGATTCCTCCATAGCAGTGTGTCATCCACAGATTCCTCCATAGCAGTGTGTCATCCACAGATTCCTCTATAGCAGTGTCTCATCCACAGATTCCTCCATAGCAGTGTGTCATCCACAGATTCCTCCATAGCAGTGTGTCATCCACAGATTCCTCCATAGCAGTGTGTCATCCACAGTTTCCTCCATAGCAGTGTGTTATCCACAGATTCCTCCATAGCAGTGTGTCATCCACAGATTCCTCCATAGCAGTGTCTCATCCACAGATTCCTCCATAGCAGTGTGTCATCCACAGATTCCTCCATAGCAGTGTGTCATCCACAGATCCCTCCATAGCAGTGTCTCATCCACAGATTCCTCCATAGCAGTGTGTCATCCACAGATTCCTCCATAGCAGTGTGTCCTCCACAGATTCCTCCATAGCAGTGTGTCATCCACAGATTCCTCCATAGCAGTGTGTCATCCACAGATTCCTCCATAGCAGTGTGTCAGCCACAGATTCCTCCATAGCAGTGTGTCATCCACAGATTCCCCCATAGCAGTGTGTCATCCACAGATTCCTCCATAGCAGTGTGTCCTCCACAGATTCCTCCATAGCAGTGTGTCATCCACAGATTCCTCCATAGCAGTGTGTCATCCACAGATTCTTCCATATCAGTGTCTCATCCACAGATTCCTCCATAGCAGTGTGTCATCCACAGATTCCTCCATAGCAGTGTCTCATCCACAGATTCCTCCATAGCAGTGTCTCACCCACAGATTCCTCCATAGCAGTGTGTCATCCACAGATTCCTCCATAGCAGTGTGTCATCCACAGATTCCCCCATAGCAGTGTGTCATCCACAGATTCCTCCATAGCAGTGTGTCATCCACAGATTCCTCCATAGCAGTGTCTCATCCACAGATTCCTCCATAGCAGTGTGTCATCCACAGATTCCCCCATAGCAGTGTGTCATCCACAGATTCCTCCATAGCAGTGTGTCATCCACAGATTCCCCCATAGCAGTGTCTCATCCACAGATTCCTCCATAGCAGTGTGTCATCCACAGATTCCTCCATAGCAATGTGTCATCCACAGATTCCTACATAGCAATGTGTCATCCACAGATTCCTCCATAGCAGTGTGTCAGCCACAGATTCCTCCATAGCAGTGTGTCAGCCACAGATTCCCCCATAGCAGTGTCTCATCCACAGATTCCTCCATAGCAGTGTCTCATCCACAGATTCCTCCATAGCAGTGTGTCATCCACAGATTCCTCCATAGCAGTGTGTCATCCACAGATTCCTCCATAGCAGTGTGTCATCCACAGATTCCCCCATAGCAGTGTGTCATCCACAGATTCCTCCATAGCAGTGTGTTACCCACAGATTCCACCAAAGCAGTGTCTCATCCACAGATTCCTCCATAGCAGTGTGTCATCCACAGATTCCTCCATAGCAGTGTGTCATCCACAGATTCCTCCATAGCAGTGTCTCATCCACAGATTCCTCCATAGCAGTGTGTCATCCACAGATTCCTCCATAGCAGTGTGTCATCCACAGTTTCCTCCATAGCAGTGTGTTATCCACAGATTCCTCCATAGCAGTGTGTCATCCACAGATTCCTCCATAGCAGTGTCTCATCCACAGATTCCTCCATAGCAGTGTGTTATCCACAGATTCCTCCATAGCAGTGTGTCATCCACAAATCCCTCCATAGCAGTGTCTCATCCACAGATTCCTCCATAGCAGCGTGTCATCCACAGATTCCTCCATAGCAGTGTGTCCTCCGCAGATTCCTCCATAGCAGTGTGTCATCCACAGATTCCTCCATAGCAGTGTGTCATCCACAGATTCCTCCATAGCAGTGTGTCAGCCACAGATTCCTCCATAGCAGTGTGTCATCCACAGATTCCCCCATAGCATTGTGTCATCCACAGATTCCTCCATAGCAGTGTTTCCTCCACAGATTCCTCCATAGCAGTGTGTCATCCACAGATTCCTCCATAGCAGTGTGTCATCCACAGATTCCTCCATAGCAGTGTCTCATCCACAGATTCCTCCATAGCAGTGTGTCATCCACAGATTCCTCCATAGCAGTGTCTCATCCACAGATTCCTCCATAGCAGTGTCTCACCCACAGATTCCTCCATAGCAGTGTGTCATCCACAGATTCCTCCATAGCAGTGTGTCATCCACAGATTCCCCCATAGCAGTGTGTCATCCACATATTCCTCCATAGCAGTGTGTCATCCACAGATTCCTCCATAGCAGTGTCTCATCCACAGATTCCTCCATAGCAGTGTGTCATCCACAGATTCCCCCATAGCAGTGTGTCATCCACAGATTCCTCCATAGCAGTGTGTCATCCACAGATTCCCCCATAGCAGTGTCTCATCCAGAGATTCCTCCATAGCAGTGTGTCATCCACACATTCCTCCATAGCAGTGTGTCACCCACAGATTCCTCCATAGCAATGTGTCATCCACAGATTCCTCCATAGCAGTGTGTCACCCACAGATTCCTCCATAGCAGTTTCTCATCCACAGATTCCTCCATAGCAGTGTCTCATCCACAGATTCCTCCATAGCAGCGTGTCATCCACAGATTCCTCCATAGCAGTGTGTCCTCCACAGATTCCTCCATAGCAGTGTGTCATCCACAGATTCCTCCATAGCAGTGTGTCATCCACAGATTCCTCCATAGCAGTGTGTCAGCCACAGATTCCTCCATAGCAGTGTGTCATCCACAGATTCCCCCATAGCAGTGTGTCATCCACAGATTCCTCCATAGCAGTGTGTCCTCCACAGATTCCTCCATAGCAGTGTGTCATCCACAGATTCCTCCATAGCAGTGTGTCATCCACAGATTCCTCCATAGCAGTGTCTCATCCACAGATTCCTCCATAGCAGTGTGTCATCCACAGATTCCTCCATAGCAGTGTCTCATCCACAGATTCCTCCATAGCAGTGTCTCACCCACAGATTCCTCCATAGCAGTGTGTCATCCACAGATTCCTCCATAGCAGTGTGTAATCCACAGATTCCCCCATAGCAGTGTGTCATCCACAGATTCCTCCATAGCAGTGTGTCATCCACAGATTCCTCCATAGCAGTGTCTCATCCACAGATTCCTCCATAGCAGTGTGTCATCCACAGATTCCCCCATAGCAGTGTGTCATCCACAGATTCCTCCATAGCAGTGTGTCATCCACAGATTCCCCCATAGCAGTGTCTCATCCACAGATTCCTCCATAGCAGTGTGTCATCCACACATTCCTCCATAGCAGTGTGTCACCCACAGATTCCTCCATAGCAGTGTGTCATCCACAGATTCCTCCATAGCAGTGTGTCACCCACAGATTCCTCCATAGCAGTGTGTCATCCACAGATTCCTCCATAGCAGTGTGTCATCCACAGATTCCTCCATAGCAGTGTGTCATCCACAGATTCCTCCATAGCAGTGTCTCATCCACAGATTCCTCCATAGCAGTGTGTCATCCACAGATTCCTCCATAGCAGTGTGTCCTCCACAGATTCCTCCATAGCAGTGTGCCATCCACAGATTCCTCCATAGCAGTGTGTCATCCACAGATTCCCCCATAGCAGTGTGTCATCCACAGATTCCTCCATAGCAGTGTGTCATCCACAGATTCCCCCATAGCAGTGTCTCATCCACAGATTCCTCCATAGCAGTGTGTCATCCACACATTCCTCCATAGCAGTGTGTCACCCACAGATTCCTCCATAGCAGTGTGTCATCCACAGATTCCTCCATAGCAATGTGTCATCCACAGATTCCTCCATAGCAGTGTGTCACCCACAGATTCCTCCATAGCAGTGTCTCATCCACAGATTCCTCCATAGCAGTGTGTCATCCACAGATTCCTCCATAGCAGTGTGTCATCCACAGATTCCTCCATAGCAGTGTGTCATCCACAGATTCCTCCATAGCAGTGTGTCATCCACAGATTCCTCCATAGCAGTGTGTTATCCACAGTTTCCTCCATAGCAGTGTGTCATCCACAGATTCCTCCATAGCAGTGTCTCATCCACAGATTCCTCCATAGCAGTGTGTCATCCACAGATTCCTCCATAGCAGTGTGTCATCCACAGATTCCTCCATAGCAGTGTGTCATCCACAGATTCCTCCATAGCAGTGTCTCATCCACAGATTCCTCCATAGCAGTGTGTCATCCACAGATTCCTCCATAGCAGTGTGTCCTCCACAGATTCCTCCATAGCAGTGTGCCATCCACAGATTCCTCCATAGCAGTGTGTCATCCACAGATTCCTCCATAGCAGTGTGTCATCCACAGATTCCTCCATAGCAGTGTCTCATCCACAGATTCCTCCATAGCAGTGTCTCATCCACAGATTCCTCCATAGCAGTGTGTCATCCACAGATTCCTCCATAGCAGTGTGTCATCCACAGATTCCCCCATAGCAGTGTGTCATCCACAGATTCCCCCATAGCAGTGTGTCATCCACAGATTCCTCCATAGCAGTGTGTCATCCACAGATTCCTCCATAGCATTGTGTCATCCACAGATTCCTCCATAGCAGTGTCTCATCCACAGATTCCTCCATAGCAGTGTGTCATCCACAGATTCCCCCATAGCAGTGTGTCATCCACAGATTCCTCCATAGCAGTGTGTCATCCACAGATTCCCCCATAGCAGTGTCTCATCCACAGATTCCTCCATAGCAGTGTGTCATCCACACATTCCTCCATAGCAGTGTGTCACCCACAGATTCCTCCATAGCAGTGTGTCATCCACAGATTCCTCCATAGCAGTGTGTCATCCACAGATTCCTCCATAGCAGTGTGTCATCCACACATTCCTCCATAGCAGTGTCTCATCCACAGATTCCACCATAGCAGTGTGTCATCCACACATTCCTCCATAGCAGTGTGTCACCCACAGATTCCTCCATAGCAGTGTGTCATCCACAGATTCCTCCATAGCAGTGTGTCATCCACAGATTCCTCCATAGCAGTGTGTCATCCACAGATTCCTCCATAGCAGTGTGTCATCTGCAGATTCCTCCATAGCAGTGTGTCACCCACAGATTCCTCCATAGCAGTGTCTCATCCACAGATTCCTCCATAGCAGTGTGTCATCCACAGATTCCTCCATAGCAATGTGTCATCCACAGATTCCTCCATAGCAGTGTGTCTCCCACAGATTCCTCCATAGCAGTGTGTCATCAACAGATTCCCCCATATCAGTGTCTTATCCACAGATTCCTCCATAGCAGTGTGTCATCCACAGATTCCTCCATAGCAGTGTGTCACCCACAGATTCCTCCATAGCAGTGTCTCATCTACGGATTCCCCCATAGCAGTGTGTCATCCACAGATTCCCCCATAGCAGTGTGTCATCCACAGATTCCTCCATAGCAGTGTGTCATCCACAGATTCCCCCATAGCAGTGTCTCATCCACAGATTCCTCCATAGCAGTGTGTCATCCACACATTCCTCCATAGCAGTGTGTCACCCACAGATTCCTCCATAGCAGTGTGTCATCCACAGATTCCTCCATAGCAATGTGTCATCCACAGATTCCTCCATAGCAGTGTGTCACCCACAGATTCCTCCATAGCAGTGTCTCATCCACAGATTCCTCCATAGCAGTGTGTCATCCACAGATTCCTCCATAGCAGTGTGTCATCCACAGATTCCTCCATAGCAGTGTGTCATCCACAGATTCCTCCATAGCAGTGTGTCATCCACAGATTCCTCCATAGCAGTGTGTTATCCACAGTTTCCTCCATAGCAGTGTGTCATCCACAGATTCCTCCATAGCAGTGTCTCATCCACAGATTCCTCCATAGCAGTGTGTCATCCACAGATTCCTCCATAGCAGTGTGTCATCCACAGATTCCTCCATAGCAGTGTGTCATCCACAGATTCCTCCATAGCAGTGTCTCATCCACAGATTCCTCCATAGCAGTGTGTCATCCACAGATTCCTCCATAGCAGTGTGTCCTCCACAGATTCCTCCATAGCAGTGTGCCATCCACAGATTCCTCCATAGCAGTGTGTCATCCACAGATTCCTCCATAGCAGTGTGTCATCCACAGATTCCTCCATAGCAGTGTCTCATCCACAGATTCCTCCATAGCAGTGTCTCATCCACAGATTCCTCCATAGCAGTGTGTCATCCACAGATTCCTCCATAGCAGTGTGTCATCCACAGATTCCCCCATAGCAGTGTGTCATCCACAGATTCCCCCATAGCAGTGTGTCATCCACAGATTCCTCCATAGCAGTGTGTCATCCACAGATTCCTCCATAGCAGTGTGTCATCCACAGATTCCTCCATAGCAGTGTCTCATCCACAGATTCCTCCATAGCAGTGTGTCATCCACAGATTCCCCCATAGCAGTGTGTCATCCACAGATTCCTCCATAGCAGTGTGTCATCCACAGATTCCCCCATAGCAGTGTCTCATCCACAGATTCCTCCATAGCAGTGTGTCATCCACACATTCCTCCATAGCAGTGTGTCACCCACAGATTCCTCCATAGCAGTGTGTCATCCACAGATTCCTCCATAGCAGTGTGTCATCCACAGATTCCTCCATAGCAGTGTGTCATCCACACATTCCTCCATAGCAGTGTCTCATCCACAGATTCCACCATAGCAGTGTGTCATCCACACATTCCTCCATAGCAGTGTGTCACCCACAGATTCCTCCATAGCAGTGTGTCATCCACAGATTCCTCCATAGCAGTGTGTCATCCACAGATTCCTCCATAGCAGTGTGTCATCCACAGATTCCTCCATAGCAGTGTGTCATCTGCAGATTCCTCCATAGCAGTGTGTCACCCACAGATTCCTCCATAGCAGTGTCTCATCCACAGATTCCTCCATAGCAGTGTGTCATCCACAGATTCCTCCATAGCAATGTGTCATCCACAGATTCCTCCATAGCAGTGTGTCTCCCACAGATTCCTCCATAGCAGTGTGTCATCAACAGATTCCCCCATATCAGTGTCTTATCCACAGATTCCTCCATAGCAGTGTGTCATCCACAGATTCCTCCATAGCAGTGTGTCACCCACAGATTCCTCCATAGCAGTGTCTCATCTACGGATTCCTCCATAGCAGTGTGTCATCCACAGATTCCTCCATAGCAGTGTGTCATACTCAGATCCCCCATAGCAGTGTCTCATCCAGAGATTCCCCCATAGCAGTGTGTCATCCACAGATTCCCCCATAGCAGTGTCTCATCCACAGATTCCAACATAGCAGTGTGTCATCCACAGATTCCTCCATAGCAGTGTGTCACCCACAGATTCCTCCATAGCAGTGTGTCATCCACAGATTCCCTCATAGCAGTATCTCATCCACAGATTCCTCCATAGCACTGTGTCAACCACAGATTCCTCCATAGCAGTGTCTCATCTACAGATTCCTCCATAGCAGTGTGTCATCCACAGATTCCTCCATAGCAGTGTGTCATACTCAGATCCCCCATAGCAGTGTCTCATCCACAGATTCCCCCATAGCAGTGTGTCATCCACAGATTCCTCCATAGCAGTGTGTCATCCACAGATTCCTCCATAGCAGTGTGTCATCCACAGATTCCTCCATAGCAGTGTGTCCTCCACAGATTCCTCCATAGCAGTATGTCATCCACAGATTCCTCCATAGCAGTGTGTCATCCACAGATTCCTCCATAGCAGTGTCTCATCCACAGATTCCTCCATAGTAGTGTGTCATCCACAGATTCCTCCATAGCAGTGTGTCACCCACAGATTCCTCCATAGCAGTGTCTCATCCACAGATTCCTCCATAGCAGTGTGTCATCCACAGATTCCTCCATAGCAGTGTGTCATACTCAGATCCCCCATCGCAGTGTCTCATCCACAGATTCCTCCATAGCAGTGTGTCATCCACAGATTCCCCCATAGCAGTGTGTCAGCCACAGATTCCTCCATAGCAGTGTGTCTTCCACAGATTCTCTATAACAACCTCATCCACAGATTCCTCCATAGCAGTGTCTCATCCACAGATTCCCCCATGGCAGTGTCTCATCCACAGATTCCTCCATAGCAGTGTCTCATCCACAGATTCCCCCATAGCAGTGTCTCATCCACAGATTCCCCCATAGCAGTGTGTCATCCACAGATTCCTCCATAGCATTGTGTCATCCACAGATTCCTCCATAGCAGTGTGTCCTCCACAGATTCCTCCATAGCAGTGTGTCATCCACAGATTCCTCCATAGCAGTGTGTCCTCCACAGATTCCTCCATAGCAGTGTGTCCTCCACAGATTCCTCCATAGCAGTGTCTCATCCACAGATTCCCCCATAGCAGTGTGTCATCCACAGATTCCTCCATAGCAGTGTGTCATCCACAGATTCCTCCATAGCAGTGTGTCATCCACAGATTCCCCCATAGCAGTGTGTCATCCACAGATTCCTCCATAGCAGTGTGTCATCCACACATTCCCCCACAGCAGTGTCTCATCCACAGATTCCTCCATAGCAGTGTGTCATCCACAGAGTCCTCCATAGCAGTGTCTCATCCACAGATTCCCTCATAGCAGTATCTCATCCACAGATTCCTCCATAGCAGTGTGTCATCCACAGATTCCTCCATAGCAGTGTGTCATCCACAGATTCCTCCATAGCAGTGTGTCATCCACAGATTCCCCCATAGCTGTGTGTCATCCACAGATTCCCCCATAGCAGTGTGTCATCCACAGAGTCCTCCATAGCAGTGTCTCATCCACAGATTCCTCCATAGCAGTGTGTCATCCACAGAGTCCTCCATAGCAGTGTCTCATCCACAGATTCCTCCATAGCAGTGTGTCATCCACAGATTCCTCCATAGCAGTGTGTCATCCACAGATTCCTCCATAGCTGTGTCTCATCCACAGATTCCTCCATAGCAGTGTGTCATCCACAGATTCCTCCATAGCAGTGTGTCCTCCACAGATTCCTCCATAGCAGTGTGGCATCCACAGATTCCTCCATAGCAGTGTGTCATCCACAGATTCCCCCATAGCAGTGTGTCATCCACAGATTCCTCCATAGCAGTGTCTCATCCACAGATTCCTCCATAGCAGTGTGTCATCCACAGATTCCTCCATAGCAGTGTCTCATCCACAGATTCCTCCATAGCAGTGTCTCATCCACAGATTCCTCCATAGCAGTGTCTCATCCACAGATTACTCCATAGCAGTGTGTCATCCACAGATTCCTCCATAGCAGTGTCTCATCCACAGATTCCCTCATAGCAGTATCTCATCCACAGATTCCTCCATAGCAGTGTGTCATCCACACATTCCCCCATAGCAGTGTCTCATCCACAGATTCCTCCATAGCAGTGTGTCATCCACAGAGTCCTCCATAGCAGTGTCTCATCCACAGATTCCCTCATAGCAGTATCTCATCCACAGATTCCTCCATAGCAGTGTGTCATCCACAGATTCCTCCATAGCAGTGTGTCATCCACAGATTCCTCCATAGCAGTGTGTCATCCACAGATTCCCCCATAGCTGTGTGTCATCCACAGATTCCCCCATAGCAGTGTGTCATCCACAGAGTCCTCCATAGCAGTGTCTCATCCACAGATTCCTCCATAGCAGTGTGTCATCCACACAGTCCTCCATAGCAGTGTCTCATCCACAGATTCCTCCATAGCAGTGTGTCATCCACAGATTCCTCCATAGCAGTGTGTCATCCACAGATTCCTCCATAGCAGTGTGTCATCCACAGATTCCTCCATAGCAGTGTGTCATCCACAGATTCCTCCATAGCTGTGTCTCATCCACAGATTCCTCCATAGCAGTGTGTCATCCACAGATTCCTCCATAGCAGTGTGTCCTCCACAGATTCCTCCATAGCAGTGTGGCATCCACAGATTCCTCCATAGCAGTGTGTCATCCACAGATTCCCCCATAGCAGTGTGTCATCCACAGATTCCTCCATAGCAGTGTCTCATCCACAGATTCCTCCATAGCAGTGTGTCATCCACAGATTCCTCCATAGCAGTGTCTCATCCACAGATTCCTCCATAGCAGTGTCTCATCCACAGATTCCTCCATAGCAGTGTCTCATCCACAGATTACTCCATAGCAGTGTGTCATCCACAGATTCCCGCATAGCAGTGTGTCATCCACAGATTCCTCCATAGCAGTGTGTCACCCACAGATTCCTCCATAGCAGTGTGTCATCCACAGATTCCCTCATAGCAGGATCTCATCCACAGATTCCTCCATAGCAGTGTGTCATCCACAGATTCCTCCATAGCAGTGTGTCACCCACAGATTCCTCCATAGCAGTGTCTCATCTACAGATTCCTCCATAGCAGTGTGTCATCCACAGATTCCTCCATAGCAGTGTGTCATACTCAGATCCCCCATAGCAGTGTCTCATCCACAGATTCCCCCATAGCAGTGTGTCATCCACAGATTCCTCCATAGCAGTGTGTCATCCACAGATTCCTCCATAGCAGTGTGTCATCCACAGATTCCTCCATAGCAGTGTGTCCTCCACAGATTCCTCCATAGCAGTGTGTCATCCACAGATTCCTCCATAGCAGTGTGTCATCCACAGATTCCTCCATAGCAGTGTCTCATCCACAGATTCCTCCATAGTAGTGTGTCATCCACAGATTCCTCCATAGCAGTGTGTCACCCACAGATTCCTCCATAGCAGTGTCTCATCCACAGATTCCTCCATAGCAGTGTGTCATCCACAGATTCCTCCATAGCAGTGTGTCATACTCAGATCCCCCATAGCAGTGTCTCATCCACAGATTCCTCCATAGCAGTGTGTCATCCACAGATTCCCCCATAGCAGTGTGTCAGCCACAGATTCCTCCATAGCAGTGTGTCTTCCACAGATTCTCTATAACAACCTCATCCACAGATTCCTCCATAGCAGTGTCTCATCCACAGATTCCCCCATGGCAGTGTCTCATCCACAGATTCCTCCATAGCAGTGTCTCATCCACAGATTCCCCCATAGCAGTGTCTCATCCACAGATTCCCCCATAGCAGTGTGTCATCCACAGATTCCTCCATAGCAGTGTGTCATCCACAGATTCCTCCATAGCAGTGTGTCCTCCACAGATTCCTCCATAGCAGTGTGTCATCCACAGATTCCTCCATAGCAGTGTGTCATCCACAGATTCCTCCATAGCAGTGTGTCCTCCACAGATTCCTCCATAGCAGTGTCTCATCCACAGATTCCCCCATAGCAGTGTGTCATCCACAGATTCCTCCATAGCAGTGTGTCATCCACAGATTCCTCCATAGCAGTGTGTCATCCACAGATTCCCCCATAGCAGTGTGTCATCCACAGATACCTCCATAGCAGTGTGTCATCCACAGATTCCCCCATAGCAGTGTCTCATCCACAGATTCCCCCATAGCAGTGTCTCATCCACAGATTCCTCCATAGCAGTGTGTCATCCACAGATTCCCCCATAGCTGTGTGTCATCCACAGATTCCCCCATAGCAGTGTGTCATCCACAGAGTCCTCCATAGCAGTGTCTCATCCACAGATTCCTCCATAGCAGTGTGTCATCCACAGAGTCCTCCATAGCAGTGTCTCATCCACAGATTCCTCCATAGCAGTGTGTCATCCACAGATTCCTCCATAGCAGTGTGTCATCCACAGATTCCTCCATAGCAGTGTGTCATCCACAGATTCCTCCATAGCAGTGTGTCCTCCACAGATTCCTCCATAGCAGTGTGCCATCCACAGATTCCTCCATAGCAGTGTGTCATCCACAGATTCCTCCATAGCAGTGTGTCATCCACAGATTCCTCCATAGCAGTGTCTCATCCACAGATTCCTCCATAGCAGTGTCTCATCCACAGATTCCTCCATAGCAGTGTGTCATCCACAGATTCCTCCATAGCAGTGTGTCATCCACAGATTCCCCCATAGCAGTGTGTCATCCACAGATTCCCCCATAGCAGTGTGTCATCCACAGATTCCTCCATAGCAGTGTGTCATCCACAGATTCCTCCATAGCAGTGTGTCATCCACAGATTCCTCCATAGCAGTGTCTCATCCACAGATTCCTCCATAGCAGTGTGTCATCCACAGATTCCCCCATAGCAGTGTGTCATCCACAGATTCCCCCATAGCAGTGTGTCATCCACAGATTCCTCCATAGCAGTGTGTCATCCACAGATTCCTCCATAGCAGTGTGTCATCCACAGATTCCTCCATAGCAGTGTCTCATCCACAGATTCCTCCATAGCAGTGTGTCATCCACAGATTCCCCCATAGCAGTGTGTCATCCACAGATTCCTCCATAGCAGTGTGTCATCCACAGATTCCCCCATAGCAGTGTCTCATCCACAGATTCCTCCATAGCAGTGTGTCATCCACACATTCCTCCATAGCAGTGTGTCACCCACAGATTCCTCCATAGCAGTGTGTCATCCACAGATTCCTCCATAGCAGTGTGTCATCCACACATTCCTCCATAGCAGTGTCTCATCCACAGATTCCACCATAGCAGTGTGTCATCCATACATTCCTCCATAGCAGTGTGTCACCCACAGATTCCTCCATAGCAGTGTGTCATCCACAGATTCCTCCATAGCAGTGTGTCATCCACAGATTCCTCCATAGCAGTGTGTCATCCACAGATTCCTCCATAGCAGTGTGTCATCTGCAGATTCCTCCATAGCAGTGTGTCACCCACAGATTCCTCCATAGCAGTGTCTCATCCACAGATTCCTCCATAGCAGTGTGTCATCCACAGATTCCTCCATAGCAATGTGTCATCCACAGATTCCTCCATAGCAGTGTGTCTCCCACAGATTCCTCCATAGCAGTGTGTCATCAACAGATTCCCCCATATCAGTGTCTTATCCACAGATTCCTCCATAGCAGTGTGTCATCCACAGATTCCTCCATAGCAGTGTGTCACCCACAGATTCCTCCATAGCAGTGTCTCATCTACGGATTCCTCCATAGCAGTGTGTCATCCACAGATTCCTCCATAGCAGTGTGTCATACTCAGATCCCCCATAGCAGTGTCTCATCCAGAGATTCCCCCATAGCAGTGTGTCATCCACAGATTCCCCCATAGCAGTGTCTCATCCACAGATTCCAACATAGCAGTGTGTCATCCACAGATTCCTCCATAGCAGTGTGTCACCCACAGATTCCTCCATAGCAGTGTGTCATCCACAGATTCCCTCATAGCAGTATCTCATCCACAGATTCCTCCATAGCAGTGTGTCATCCACAGATTCCTCCACAGCAGTGTGTCACCCACAGATTCCTCCATAGCAGTGTCTCATCTACAGATTCCTCCATAGCAGTGTGTCATCCACAGATTCCTCTATAGCAGTGTGTCATACTCAGATCCCCCATAGCAGTGTCTCATCCACAGATTCCCCCATAGCAGTGTGTCATCCACAGATTCCTCCATAGCAGTGTGTCATCCACAGATTCCTCCATAGCAGTGTGTCATCCACAGATTCCTCCATAGCAGTGTGTCCTCCACAGATTCCTCCATAGCAGTATGTCATCCACAGATTCCTCCATAGCAGTGTGTCATCCACAGATTCCTCCATAGCAGTGTCTCATCCACAGATTCCTCCATAGTAGTGTGTCATCCACAGATTCCTCCATAGCAGTGTGTCACCCACAGATTCCTCCATAGCAGTGTCTCATCCACAGATTCCTCCATAGCAGTGTGTCATCCACAGATTCCTCCATAGCAGTGTGTCATACTCAGATCCCCCATCGCAGTGTCTCATCCACAGATTCCTCCATAGCAGTGTGTCATCCACAGATTCCCCCATAGCAGTGTGTCATCCACAGATTCCTCCATAGCAGTGTGTCTTCCACAGATTCTCTATAACAACCTCATCCACAGATTCCTCCATAGCAGTGTCTCATCCACAGATTCCCCCATGGCAGTGTCTCATCCACAGATTCCTCCATAGCAGTGTCTCATCCACAGATTCCCCCATAGCAGTGTCTCATCCACAGATTCCCCCATAGCAGTGTGTCATCCACAGATTCCTCCATAGCATTGTGTCATCCACAGATTCCTCCATAGCAGTGTGTCCTCCACAGATTCCTCCATAGCAGTGTGTCATCCACAGATTCCTCCATAGCAGTGTGTCCTCCACAGATTCCTCCATAGCAGTGTGTCCTCCACAGATTCCTCCATAGCAGTGTCTCATCCACAGATTCCCCCATAGCAGTGTGTCATCCACAGATTCCTCCATAGCAGTGTGTCATCCACAGATTCCTCCATAGCATTGTGTCATCCACAGATTCCCCCATAGCAGTGTGTCATCCACAGATTCCCCCATAGCAGTGTGTCATCCACAGAGTCCTCCATAGCAGTGTCTCATCCACAGATTCCTCCATAGCAGTGTGTCATCCACAGAGTCCTCCATAGCAGTGTCTCATCCACAGATTCCTCCATAGCAGTGTGTCATCCACAGATTCCTCCATAGCAGTGTGTCATCCACAGATTCCTCCATAGCAGTGTCTCATCCACAGATTCCTCCATAGCAGTGTGTCCTCCACAGATTCCTCCATAGCAGTGTGCCATCCACAGATTCCTCCATAGCAGTGTGTCATCCACAGATTCCTCCATAGCAGTGTGTCATCCACAGATTCCTCCATAGCAGTGTCTCATCCACAGATTCCTCCATAGCAGTGTCTCATCCACAGATTCCTCCATAGCAGTGTGTCATCCACAGATTCCTCCATAGCAGTGTGTCATCCACAGATTCCCCCATAGCAGTGTGTCATCCACAGATTCCCCCATAGCAGTGTGTCATCCACAGATTCCTCCATAGCAGTGTGTCATCCACAGATTCCTCCATAGCAGTGTGTCATCCACAGATTCCTCCATAGCAGTGTCTCATCCACAGATTCCTCCATAGCAGTGTGTCATCCACAGATTCCCCCATAGCAGTGTGTCATCCACAGATTCCTCCATAGCAGTGTGTCATCCACAGATTCCCCCATAGCAGTGTCTCATCCACAGATTCCTCCATAGCAGTGTGTCATCCACACATTCCTCCATAGCAGTGTGTCACCCACAGATTCCTCCATAGCAGTGTGTCATCCACAGATTCCTCCATAGCAGTGTGTCATCCACACATTCCTCCATAGCAGTGTCTCATCCACAGATTCCACCATAGCAGTGTGTCATCCACACATTCCTCCATAGCAGTGTGTCACCCACAGATTCCTCCATAGCAGTGTGTCATCCACAGATTCCTCCATAGCAGTGTGTCATCCACAGATTCCTCCATAGCAGTGTGTCATCCACAGATTCCTCCATAGCAGTGTGTCATCTGCAGATTCCTCCATAGCAGTGTGTCACCCACAGATTCCTCCATAGCAGTGTCTCATCCACAGATTCCTCCATAGCAGTGTGTCATCCACAGATTCCTCCATAGCAATGTGTCATCCACAGATTCCTCCATAGCAGTGTGTCTCCCACAGATTCCTCCATAGCAGTGTGTCATCAACAGATTCCCCCATATCAGTGTCTTATCCACAGATTCCTCCATAGCAGTGTGTCATCCACAGATTCCTCCATAGCAGTGTGTCACCCACAGATTCCTCCATAGCAGTGTCTCATCTACGGATTCCTCCATAGCAGTGTGTCATCCACAGATTCCTCCATAGCAGTGTGTCATACTCAGATCCCCCATAGCAGTGTCTCATCCAGAGATTCCCCCATAGCAGTGTGTCATCCACAGATTCCCCCATAGCAGTGTCTCATCCACAGATTCCAACATAGCAGTGTGTCATCCACAGATTCCTCCATAGCAGTGTGTCACCCACAGATTCCTCCATAGCAGTGTGTCATCCACAGATTCCCTCATAGCAGTATCTCATCCACAGATTCCTCCATAGCAGTGTGTCATCCACAGATTCCTCCACAGCAGTGTGTCACCCACAGATTCCTCCATAGCAGTGTCTCATCTACAGATTCCTCCATAGCAGTGTGTCATCCACAGATTCCTCCATAGCAGTGTGTCATACTCAGATCCCCCATAGCAGTGTCTCATCCACAGATTCCCCCATAGCAGTGTGTCATCCACAGATTCCTCCATAGCAGTGTGTCATCCACAGATTCCTCCATAGCAGTGTGTCCTCCACAGATTCCTCCATAGCAGTATGTCATCCACAGATTCCTCCATAGCAGTGTGTCATCCACAGATTCCTCCATAGCAGTGTCTCATCCACAGATTCCTCCATAGTAGTGTGTCATCCACAGATTCCTCCATAGCAGTGTGTCACCCACAGATTCCTCCATAGCAGTGTCTCATCCACAGATTCCTCCATAGCAGTGTGTCATCCACAGATTCCTCCATAGCAGTGTGTCATACTCAGATCCCCCATCGCAGTGTCTCATCCACAGATTCCTCCGTAGCAGTGTGTCATCCACAGATTCCCCCATAGCAGTGTGTCAGCCACAGATTCCTCCATAGCAGTGTGTCTTCCACAGATTCTCTATAACAACCTCATCCACAGATTCCTCCATAGCAGTGTCTCATCCACAGATTCCCCCATGGCAGTGTCTCATCCACAGATTCCTCCATAGCAGTGTCTCATCCACAGATTCCCCCATAGCAGTGTCTCATCCACAGATTCCCCCATAGCAGTGTGTCATCCACAGATTCCTCCATAGCATTGTGTCATCCACAGATTCCTCCATAGCAGTGTGTCCTCCACAGATTCCTCCATAGCAGTGTCTCATCCACAGATTCCTCCATAGCAGTGTGTCCTCCACAGATTCCTCCATAGCAGTGTGTCCTCCACAGATTCCTCCATAGCAGTGTCTCATCCACAGATTCCCCCATAGCAGTGTGTCATCCACAGATTCCTCCATAGCAGTGTGTCATCCACAGATTCCCCCATAGCAGTGTCTCATCCACAGATTCCTCCATAGCAGTGTGTCATCCACACATTCCTCCATAGCAGTGTGTCACCCACAGATTCCTCCATAGCAGTGTGTCATCCACAGATTCCTCCATAGCAGTGTGTCATCCACACATTCCTCCATAGCAGTGTCTCATCCACAGATTCCACCATAGCAGTGTGTCATCCACACATTCCTCCATAGCAGTGTGTCACCCACAGATTCCTCCATAGCAGTGTGTCATCCACAGATTCCTCCATAGCAGTGTGTCATCCACAGATTCCTCCATAGCAGTGTGTCATCCACAGATTCCTCCATAGCAGTGTGTCATCTGCAGATTCCTCCATAGCAGTGTGTCACCCACAGATTCCTCCATAGCAGTGTCTCATCCACAGATTCCTCCATAGCAGTGTGTCATCCACAGATTCCTCCATAGCAATGTGTCATCCACAGATTCCTCCATAGCAGTGTGTCTCCCACAGATTCCTCCATAGCAGTGTGTCATCAACAGATTCCCCCATATCAGTGTCTTATCCACAGATTCCTCCATAGCAGTGTGTCATCCACAGATTCTTCCATAGCAGTGTGTCACCCACAGATTCCTCCATAGCAGTGTCTCATCTACGGATTCCTCCATAGCAGTGTGTCATCCACAGATTCCTCCATAGCAGTGTGTCATACTCAGATCCCCCATAGCAGTGTCTCATCCAGAGATTCCCCCATAGCAGTGTGTCATCCACAGATTCCCCCATAGCAGTGTCTCATCCACAGATTCCAACATAGCAGTGTGTCATCCACAGATTCCTCCATAGCAGTGTGTCACCCACAGATTCCTCCATAGCAGTGTGTCATCCACAGATTCCCTCATAGCAGTATCTCATCCACAGATTCCTCCATAGCAGTGTGTCATCCACAGATTCCTCCACAGCAGTGTGTCACCCACAGATTCCTCCATAGCAGTGTCTCATCTACAGATTCCTCCATAGCAGTGTGTCATCCACAGATTCCTCCATAGCAGTGTGTCATACTCAGATCCCCCATAGCAGTGTCTCATCCACAGATTCCCCCATAGCAGTGTGTCATCCACAGATTCCTCCATAGCAGTGTGTCATCCACAGATTCCTCCATAGCAGTGTGTCATCCACAGATTCCTCCATAGCAGTGTGTCCTCCACAGATTCCTCCATAGCAGTATGTCATCCACAGATTCCTCCATAGCAGTGTGTCATCCACAGATTCCTCCATAGCAGTGTCTCATCCACAGATTCCTCCATAGTAGTGTGTCATCCACAGATTCCTCCATAGCAGTGTGTCACCCACAGATTCCTCCATAGCAGTGTCTCATCCACAGATTCCTCCATAGCAGTGTGTCATCCACAGATTCCTCCATAGCAGTGTGTCATACTCAGATCCCCCATCGCAGTGTCTCATCCACAGATTCCTCCATAGCAGTGTGTCATCCACAGATTCCCCCATAGCAGTGTGTCAGCCACAGATTCCTCCATAGCAGTGTGTCTTCCACAGATTCTCTATAACAACCTCATCCACAGATTCCTCCATAGCAGTGTCTCATCCACAGATTCCCCCATGGCAGTGTCTCATCCACAGATTCCTCCATAGCAGTGTCTCATCCACAGATTCCCCCATAGCAGTGTCTCATCCACAGATTCCCCCATAGCAGTGTGTCATCCACAGATTCCTCCATAGCATTGTGTCATCCACAGATTCCTCCATAGCAGTGTGTCCTCCACAGATTCCTCCATAGCAGTGTGTCATCCACAGATTCCTCCATAGCAGTGTGTCCTCCACAGATTCCTCCATAGCAGTGTGTCCTCCACAGATTCCTCCATAGCAGTGTCTCATCCACAGATTCCCCCATAGCAGTGTGTCATCCACAGATTCCTCCATAGCAGTGTGTCATCCACAGATTCCTCCATAGCAGTGTGTCATCCACAGATTCCCCCATAGCAGTGTGTCATCCACAGATTCCTCCATAGCAGTGTGTCATCCACACATTCCCCCATAGCAGTGTCTCATCCACAGATTCCCCCATAGCAGTGTCTCATCCACAGATTCCTCCATAGCAGTGTGTCATCCACAGATTCCCCCATAGCTGTGTGTCATCCACAGATTCCCCCATAGCAGTGTGTCATCCACAGAGTCCTCCATAGCAGTGTCTCATCCACAGATTCCTCCATAGCAGTGTGTCATCCACAGAGTCCTCCATAGCAGTGTCTCATCCACAGATTCCTCCATAGCAGTGTGTCATCCACAGATTCCTCCATAGCAGTGTGTCATCCACAGATTCCTCCATAGCAGTGTGTCATCCACAGATTCCTCCATAGCAGTGTGTCATCCACAGATTCCCCCATAGCAGTGTGTCATCCACAGATTCCTCTATAGCAGTGTGTCATCCACAGATTCCTCCATAGCAGTGTGTCATCCACAGATTCCTCCATAGCAGTGTGTCATCCACAGATTCCCCCATAGCAGTGTGTCATCCACAGATTCCTCCATAGCAGTGTGTCATCCACAGATTCCTCCATAGCAGTGTCTCATCCACAGATTCCTCCATAGCAGTGTGTCATCCACAGATTCCTCCATAGCAGTGTGTCATCCACAGATTCCTCCATAGCAGTGTGTCATCCACAGATTCCCCCATAGCAGTGTGTCATCCACAGATTCCTCCATAGCAGTGTGTCATCCACAGATTCCCCCATAGCAGTGTCTCATCCACAGATTCCTCCATAGCAGTGTGTCATCCACACATTCCTCCATAGCAGTGTGTCACCCACAGATTCCTCCATAGCAGTGTGTCATCCACAGATTCCTCCATAGCAGTGTGTCATCCACAGATTCCTCCATAGCAGTGTGTCATCCACAGATTCCTCCATAGCTGTGTCTCATCCACAGATTCCTCCATAGCAGTGTGTCATCCACAGATTCCTCCATAGCAGTGTGTCATCCACAGATTCCTCCATAGCAGTGTGTCATCCACAGATTCCTCCATAGCAGTGTGTCATCCACAGATTCCTCCATAGCAGTGTGTCATCCACAGATTCCTCCATACCTGTGTCTCATCCACAGATTCCTACATAGCAGTGTGTCATCCACAGATTCCTCCATAGCAGTGTGTCCTCCACAGATTCCTCCATAGCAGTGTGTCATCCACAGATTCCTCCATAGCTGTGTCTCATCCACAGATTCCTCCATAGCAGTGTGTCATCCACAGATTCCTCCATAGCAGTGTGTCATCCACAGATTCCTCCATAGCAGTGTGTCATCCACAGATTCCTCCATAGCAGTGTGTCATCCACAGATTCCTCCATAGCAGTGTGTCATCCACAGATTCCTCCATAGCAGTGTCTCATCCACAGATTCCTCCATAGCAGTGTGTCATCCACAGATTCCTCCATAGCAGTGTCTCATCCACAGATTCCTCCATAGCAGTGTCTCATCCACAGATTCCTCCATAGCAGTGTCTCATCCACAGATTACTCCATAGCAGTGTGTCATCCACAGATTCCCGCATAGCAGTGTGTCATCCACAGATTCCTCCATAGCAGTGTGTCACCCACAGATTCCTCCATAGCAGTGTGTCATCCACAGATTCCCTCATAGCAGTATCTCATCCACAGATTTCTCCATAGCAGGTGTCATCCACAGATTCCTCCATAGCAGTGTGTCACTCACAGATTCCTCCATAGCAGTGTCTCATCTACAGATTCCTCCATAGCAGTGTGTCATCCACAGATTCCTCCATAGCAGTGTGTCATACTCAGATCCCCCATAGCAGTGTCTCATCCACATATTCCCCCATAGCAGTGTGTCATCCACAGATTCCTCCATAGCAGTGTGTCATCCACAGATTCCTCCATAGCAGTGTGTCATCCACAGATTCCTCCATAGCAGTTTGTCCTCCACAGATTCCTCCATAGCAGTGTGTCATCCACAGATTCCTCCATAGCAGTGTGTCATCCACAGATTCCTCCATAGCAGTGTCTCATCCACAGATTCCTCCATAGTAGTGTGTCATCCACAGATTCCTCCATAGCAGTGTGTCACCCACAGATTCCTCCATAGCAGTGTCTCATCCACAGATTCATCCATAGCAGTGTGTCATCCACAGATTCCTCCATAGCAGTGTGTCATACTCAGATCCCCCATAGCAGTGTCTCATCCACAGATTCCTCCATAGCAGTGTGTCATCCACAGATTCCCCCATAGCAGTGTGTCAGCCACAGATTCCTCCATAGCAGTGTGTCTTCCACAGATTCTCTATAACAACCTCATCCACAGATTCCTCCATAGCAGTGTCTCATCCACAGATTCCCCCATGGCAGTGTCTCATCCACAGATTCCTCCATAGCAGTGTCTCATCCACAGATTCCCCCATAGCAGTGTCTCATCCACAGATTCCCCCATAGCAGTGTGTCATCCACAGATTCCTCCATAGCAGTGTGTCATCCACAGATTCCTCCATAGCAGTGTGTCCTCCACAGATTCATCCATAACACTGTGTCATCCACAGATTCCTCCATAGCAGTGTGTCATCCACAGATTCCTCCATAGCAGTGTGTCCTCCACAGATTCCTCCATAGCAGTGTCTCATCCACAGATTCCCCCATAGCAGTGTGTCATCCACAGATTCCTCCATAGCAGTGTGTCATCCACAGATTCCTCCATAGCAGTGTGTCATCCACAGATTCCCCCATAGCAGTGTCTCATCCACAGATTCCCCCATAGCAGTGTCTCATCCACAGATTCCTCCATAGCAGTGTGTCATCCACAGATTCCCCCATATCTGTGTGTCATCCACAGATTCCCCCATAGCAGTGTGTCATCCACAGAGTCCTCCATAGCAGTGTCTCATCCACAGATTCCTCAATAGCAGTGTGTCATCCACAGAGTCCTCCATAGCAGTGTCTCATCCACAGATTCCTCCATAGCAGTGTGTCATCCACAGATTCCCCCATAGCAGTGTGTCATCCACAGATTCCTCCATAGCAGTGTGTCATCCACAGATTCCTCCATAGCAGTGTGTCATCCACAGATTCCCCCATAGCAGTGTGTCATCCACAGATTCCTCCATAGCAGTGTCTCATCCACAGATTCCTCCATAGCAGTGTCTCATCCACAGATTCCTCCATAGCAGTGTGTCTTCCACAGATTCCTCCATAGCAGTGTGTCATCCACAGATTCCTCCATAGCAGTGTGTCATCCACAGATTCCCCCATAGCAGTGTGTCATCCACAGATTCCTCCATAGCAGTGTGTCATCCACAGATTCCCCCATAGCAGTGTCTCATCCACAGATTCCTCCATAGCAGTGTGTCATCCACACATTCCTCCATAGCAGTGTGTCACCCACAGATTCCTCCATAGCAGTGTGTCATCCACAGATTCCTCCATAGCAGTGTGTCATCCACAGATTCCTCCATAGCAGTGTCTCATCCTCAGATTCCTCCATAGCAGTGTGTCATCCACAGATTCCTCCATAGCAGTGTGTCATCCACAGATTCCCCCATAGCAGTGTCTCATCCACAGATTCCTCCATAGCAGTGTGTCATCCACACATTCCTCCATAGCAGTGTGTCACCCACAGATTCCTCCATAGCAGTGTGTCATCCACAGATTCCTCCATAGCAGTGTGTCATCCACACATTCCTCCATAGCAGTGTCTCATCCACAGATTCCACCATAGCAGTGTGTCATCCACACATTCCTCCATAGCAGTGTGTCACCCACAGATTCCTCCATAGCAGTGTGTCATCCACAGATTCCTCCATAGCAGTGTGTCATCCACAGATTCCTCCATAGCAGTGTGTCATCCACAGATTCCTCCATAGCAGTGTGTCATCTGCAGATTCCTCCATAGCAGTGTGTCACCCACAGATTCCTCCATAGCAGTGTCTCATCCACAGATTCCTCCATAGCAGTGTGTCATCCACAGATTCCTCCATAGCAATGTGTCATCCACAGATTCCTCCATAGCAGTGTGTCTCCCACAGATTCCTCCATAGCAGTGTGTCATCAACAGATTCCCCCATATCAGTGTCTTATCCACAGATTCCTCCATAGCAGTGTGTCATCCACAGATTCCTCCATAGCAGTGTGTCACCCACAGATTCCTCCATAGCAGTGTCTCATCTACGGATTCCTCCATAGCAGTGTGTCATCCACAGATTCCTCCATAGCAGTGTGTCATACTCAGATCCCCCATAGCAGTGTCTCATCCAGAGATTCCCCCATAGCAGTGTGTCATCCACAGATTCCCCCATAGCAGTGTCTCATCCACAGATTCCAACATAGCAGTGTGTCATCCACAGATTCCTCCATAGCAGTGTGTCACCCACAGATTCCTCCATAGCAGTGTGTCATCCACAGATTCCCTCATAGCAGTATCTCATCCACAGATTCCTCCATAGCAGTGTGTCATCCACAGATTCCTCCACAGCAGTGTGTCACCCACAGATTCCTCCATAGCAGTGTCTCATCTACAGATTCCTCCATAGCAGTGTGTCATCCACAGATTCCTCCATAGCAGTGTGTCATACTCAGATCCCCCATAGCAGTGTCTCATCCACAGATTCCCCCATAGCAGTGTGTCATCCACAGATTCCTCCATAGCAGTGTGTCATCCACAGATTCCTCCATAGCAGTGTGTCATCCACAGATTCCTCCATAGCAGTGTGTCCTCCACAGATTCCTCCATAGCAGTATGTCATCCACAGATTCCTCCATAGCAGTGTGTCATCCACAGATTCCTCCATAGCAGTGTCTCATCCACAGATTCCTCCATAGTAGTGTGTCATCCACAGATTCCTCCATAGCAGTGTGTCACCCACAGATTCCTCCATAGCAGTGTCTCATCCACAGATTCCTCCATAGCAGTGTGTCATCCACAGATTCCTCCATAGCAGTGTGTCATACTCAGATCCCCCATCGCAGTGTCTCATCCACAGATTCCTCCATAGCAGTGTGTCATCCACAGATTCCCCCATAGCAGTGTGTCAGCCACAGATTCCTCCATAGCAGTGTGTCTTCCACAGATTCTCTATAACAACCTCATCCACAGATTCCTCCATAGCAGTGTCTCATCCACAGATTCCCGCATGGCAGTGTCTCATCCACAGATTCCTCCATAGCAGTGTCTCATCCACAGATTCCCCCATAGCAGTGTCTCATCCACAGATTCCCCCATAGCAGTGTGTCATCCACAGATTCCTCCATAGCATTGTGTCATCCACAGATTCCTCCATAGCAGTGTGTCCTCCACAGATTCCTCCATAGCAGTGTGTCATCCACAGATTCCTCCATAGCAGTGTGTCCTCCACAGATTCCTCCATAGCAGTGTGTCCTCCACAGATTCCTCCATAGCAGTGTCTCATCCACAGATTCCCCCATAGCAGTGTGTCATCCACAGATTCCTCCATAGCAGTGTGTCATCCACAGATTCCTCCATAGCAGTGTGTCATCCACAGATTCCCCCATAGCAGTGTGTCATCCACAGATTCCTCCATAGCAGTGTGTCATCCACACATTCCCCCATAGCAGTGTCTCATCCACAGATTCCCCCATAGCAGTGTCTCATCCACAGATTCCTCCATAGCAGTGTGTCATCCACAGATTCCCCCATAGCTGTGTGTCATCCACAGATTCCCCCATAGCAGTGTGTCATCCACAGAGTCCTCCATAGCAGTGTCTCATCCACAGATTCCTCCATAGCAGTGTGTCATCCACAGAGTCCTCCATAGCAGTGTCTCATCCACAGATTCCTCCATAGCAGTGTGTCATCCACAGATTCCTCCATAGCAGTGTGTCATCCACAGATTCCTCCATAGCAGTGTGTCATCCACAGATTCCCCCATAGCAGTGTGTCATCCACAGATTCCTCTATAACAGTGTGTCATCCACAGATTCCTCCATAGCAGTGTGTCATCCACAGATTCCTCCATAGCAGTGTGTCATCCACAGATTCCCCCATAGCAGTGTGTCATCCACAGATTCCTCCATAGCAGTGTGTCATCCACAGATTCCTCCATAGCAGTGTCTCATCCACAGATTCCTCCATAGCAGTGTGTCATCCACAGATTCCTCCATAGCAGTGTGTCATCCACAGATTCCTCCATAGCAGTGTGTCATCCACAGATTCCCCCATAGCAGTGTGTCATCCACAGATTCCTCCATAGCAGTGTGTCATCCACAGATTCCCCCATAGCAGTGTCTCATCCACAGATTCCTCCATAGCAGTGTGTCATCCACACATTCCTCCATAGCAGTGTGTCACCCACAGATTCCTCCATAGCAGTGTGTCATCCACAGATTCCTCCATAGCAGTGTGTCATCCACAGATTCCTCCATAGCAGTGTGTCATCCACAGATTCCTCCATAGCTGTGTCTCATCCACAGATTCCTCCATAGCAGTGTGTCATCCACAGATTCCTCCATAGCAGTGTGTCATCCACAGATTCCTCCATAGCAGTGTGTCATCCACAGATTCCTCCATAGCAGTGTGTCATCCACAGATTCCTCCATAGCAGTGTGTCATCCACAGATTCCTCCATACCTGTGTCTCATCCACAGATTCCTCCATAGCAGTGTGTCATCCACAGATTCCTCCATAGCAGTGTGTCCTCCACAGATTCCTCCATAGCAGTGTGTCATCCACAGATTCCTCCATAGCTGTGTCTCATCCACAGATTCCTCCATAGCAGTGTGTCATCCACAGATTCCTCCATAGCAGTGTGTCATCCACAGATTCCTCCATAGCAGTGTGTCATCCACAGATTCCTCCATAGCAGTGTGTCATCCACAGATTCCTCCATAGCAGTGTGTCATCCACAGATTCCTCCATAGCAGTGTCTCATCCACAGATTCCTCCATAGCAGTGTGTCATCCACAGATTCCTCCATAGCAGTGTCTCATCCACAGATTCCTCCATAGCAGTGTCTCATCCACAGATTCCTCCATAGCAGTGTCTCATCCACAGATTACTCCATAGCAGTGTGTCATCCACAGATTCCCGCATAGCAGTGTGTCATCCACAGATTCCTCCATAGCAGTGTGTCACCCACAGATTCCTCCATAGCAGTGTGTCATCCACAGATTCCCTCATAGCAGTATCTCATCCACAGATTTCTCCATAGCAGTGTGTCACTCACAGATTCCTCCATAGCAGTGTCTCATCTACAGATTCCTCCATAGCAGTGTGTCATCCACAGATTCCTCCATAGCAGTGTGTCATACTCAGATCCCCCATAGCAGTGTCTCATCCACAGATTCCCCCATAGCAGTGTGTCATCCACAGATTCCTCCATAGCAGTGTGTCACTCACAGATTCCTCCATAGCAGTGTCTCATCTACAGATTCCTCCATAGCAGTGTGTCATCCACAGATTCCTCCATAGCAGTGTGTCATACTCAGATCCCCCATAGCAGTGTCTCATCCACAGATTCCCCCATAGCAGTGTGTCATCCACAGATTCCTCCATAGCAGTGTGTCATCCACAGATTCCTCCATAGCAGTGTGTCATCCACAGATTCCTCCATAGCAGTGTGTCCTCCACAGATTCCTCCATAGCAGTGTGTCATCCACAGATTCCTCCATAGCAGTGTGTCATCCACAGATTCCTCCATAGCAGTGTCTCATCCACAGATTCCTCCATAGTAGTGTGTCATCCACAGATTCCTCCATAGCAGTGTGTCACCCACAGATTCCTCCATAGCAGTGTCTCATCCACAGATTCATCCATAGCAGTGTGTCATCCACAGATTCCTCCATAGCAGTGTGTCATACTCAGATCCCCCATAGCAGTGTCTCATCCACAGATTCCTCCATAGCAGTGTGTCATCCACAGATTCCCCCATAGCAGTGTGTCAGCCACAGATTCCTCCATAGCAGTGTGTCTTCCACAGATTCTCTATAACAACCTCATCCACAGATTCCTCCATAGCAGTGTCTCATCCACAGATTCCCCCATGGCAGTGTCTCATCCACAGATTCCTCCATAGCAGTGTCTCATCCACAGATTCCCCCATAGCAGTGTCTCATCCACAGATTCCCCATAGCAGTGTGTCATCCACAGATTCCTCCATAGCAGTGTGTCATCCACAGATTCCTCCATAGCAGTGTGTCCTCCACAGATTCATCCATAACAGTGTGTCATCCACAGATTCCTCCATAGCAGTGTGTCATCCACAGATTCCTCCATAGCAGTGTGTCCTCCACAGATTCCTCCATAGCAGTGTCTCATCCACAGATTCCCCCATAGCAGTGTGTCATCCACAGATTCCTCCATAGCAGTGTGTCATCCACAGATTCCTCCATAGCAGTGTGTCATCCACAGATTCCCCCATAGCAGTGTCTCATCCACAGATTCCCCCATAGCAGTGTCTCATCCACAGATTCCTCCATAGCAGTGTGTCATCCACAGATTCCCCCATATCTGTGTGTCATCCACAGATTCCCCCATAGCAGTGTGTCATCCACAGAGTCCTCCATAGCAGTGTCTCATCCACAGATTCCTCCATAGCAGTGTGTCATCCACAGAGTCCTCCATAGCAGTGTCTCATCCACAGATTCCTCCATAGCAGTGTGTCATCCACAGATTCCTCCATAGCAGTGTGTCATCCACAGATTCCTCCATAGCAGTGTGTCATCCACAGATTCCTCCATAGCAGTGTGTCATCCACAGATTCCCCCATAGCAGTGTGTCATCCACAGATTCCTCCATAGCAGTGTCTCATCCACAGATTCCTCCATAGCAGTGTCTCATCCACAGATTCCTCCATAGCAGTGTGTCTTCCACAGATTCCTCCATAGCAGTGTGTCATCCACAGATTCCTCCATAGCAGTGTGTCATCCACAGATTCCCCCATAGCAGTGTGTCATCCACAGATTCCTCCATAGCAGTGTGTCATCCACAGATTCCCCCATAGCAGTGTCTCATCCACAGATTCCTCCATAGCAGTGTGTCATCCACACATTCCTCCATAGCAGTGTGTCACCCACAGATTCCTCCATAGCAGTGTGTCATCCACAGATTCCTCCATAGCAGTGTGTCATCCACAGATTCCTCCATAGCAGTGTGTCATCCACAGATTCCTCCATAGCTGTGTCTCATCCACAGATTCCTCCATAGCAGTGTGTCATCCACAGATTCCTCCATAGCAGTGTGTCATCCACAGATTCCTCCATAGCAGTGTGTCATCCACAGATTCCTCCATAGCAGTGTGTCATCCACAGATTCCTCCATAGCAGTGTGTCATCCACAGATTCCTCCATAGCTGTGTCTCATCCACAGATTCCTCCATAGCAGTGTGTCATCCACAGATTCCTCCATAGCAGTGTGTCCTCCACAGATTCCTCCATAGCAGTGTGTCATCCACAGATTCCTCCATAGCAGTGTGTCATCCACAGATTCCTCCATAGCAGTGTGTCATCCACAGATTCCTCCATAGCAGTGTCTCATCCACAGATTCCTCCATAGCAGTGTGTCATACTCAGATCCCCCATAGCAGTGTCTCATCCACAGATTCCCCCATAGCAGTGTGTCATCCACAGATTCCTCCATAGCAGTGTGTCATCCACAGATTCCTCCATAGCAGTGTGTCATCCACAGATTCCCCCATAGCAGTGTCTTATCCACAGATTCCTCCATAGCAGTGTGTCATCCACAGATTCCTCCATAGCAGTGTGTCACCCACAGATTCCTCCATAGCAGTGTCTCATCTACAGATTCCTCCATAGCAGTGTGTCATCCACAGATTCCTCCATAGCAGTGTGTCATACTCAGATCCCCCATAGCAGTGTCTCATCCACAGATTCCCCCATAGCAGTGTGTCATCCACAGATTCCCCCATAGCAGTGTCTCATCCACAGATTCCACCATAGCAGTGTGTCATCCACAGATTCCTCCATAGCAGTGTGTCACCCACAGATTCCTCCATAGCAGTGTGTCATCCACAGATTCCTCCATAGCAGTGTGTCATCCACAGATTCCCCCATAGCAGTGTGTCATCCACAGATTCCCCCATAGCAGTGTCTCATCCACAGATTCCTCCATAGCAGTGTGTCATCCACAGATTCCTCCATAGCAGTGTGTCACCCACAGATTCCTCCATAGCAGTGTCTCATCTACAGATTCCTCCATAGCAGTGTGTCATCCACAGATTCCTCCATAGCAGTGTGTCATACTCAGATCCCCCATAGCAGTGTCTCATCCACAGATTCCCCCATAGCAGTGTGTCATCCACAGATTCCTCCATAGCAGTGTGTCATCCACAGATTCCTCCATAGCAGTGTGTCATCCACAGACTCCTCCATAGCAGTGTGTCCTCCACAGATTCCTCCATAGCAGTGTGTCATCCACAGATTCCTCCATAGCAGTGTCTCATCCACATATTCCTCCATAGCAGTGTCTCATCCACAGATTCCTCCATAGCAGTGTGTCATCCACAGATTCCTCCATAGCAGTGTGTCACCCACAGATTCCTCCATAGCAGTGTCTCATCCACAGATTCCTCCATAGCAGTGTGTCATTCACAGATTCCTCCATAGCAGTGTGTCATACTCAGATCCCCCATAGCAGTGTCTCATCCACAGATTCCTCCATAGCAGTGTGTCATCCACAGATTCCCCCATAGCAGTGTGTCATCCACAGATTCCTCCATAGCAGTGTGTCATCCACAGATTCCTCCATAGCAGTGTGTCATCCACAGATTCCTCCATAGCAGTGTGTCATCCACAGATTCCCCCATAGCAGTGTCTTATCCACAGATTCCTCCATAGCAGTGTGTCATCCACAGATTCCTCCATAGCAGTGTGTCACCCACAGATTCCTCCATAGCAGTGTCTCATCTACAGATTCCTCCATAGCAGTGTGTCATCCACAGATTCCTCCATAGCAGTGTGTCATACTCAGATCCCCCATAGCAGTGTCTCATCCACAGATTCCCCCATAGCAGTGTGTCATCCACAGATTCCCCCATAGCAGTGTCTCATCCACAGATTCCACCATAGCAGTGTGTCATCCACAGATTCCTCCATAGCAGTGTGTCACCCACAGATTCCTCCATAGCAGTGTGTCATCCACAGATTCCTCCATAGCAGTGTGTCATCCACAGATTCCCCCATAGCAGTGTGTCATCCACAGATTCCCCCATAGCAGTGTCTCATCCACAGATTCCTCCATAGCAGTGTGTCATCCACAGATTCCTCCATAGCAGTGTGTCACCCACAGATTCCTCCATAGCAGTGTCTCATCTACAGATTCCTCCATAGCAGTGTGTCATCCACAGATTCCTCCATAGCAGTGTGTCATACTCAGATCCCCCATAGCAGTGTCTCATCCACAGATTCCCCCATAGCAGTGTGTCATCCACAGATTCCTCCATAGCAGTGTGTCATCCACAGATTCCTCCATAGCAGTGTGTCATCCACAGACTCCTCCATAGCAGTGTGTCCTCCACAGATTCCTCCATAGCAGTGTGTCATCCACAGATTCCTCCATAGCAGTGTGTCATCCACAGATTCCTCCATAGCAGTGTGTCATCCACAGATTCCTCCATAGCAGTGTGTCATCCACAGATTCCCCCATAGCAGTGTCTCATCCACAGATTCCCCCATAGCAGTGTCTCATCCACAGATTCCTCCATAGCAGTGTGTCATCCACAGATTCTCCCATAGCAGTGTGTCATCCACAGATTCCCCCATAGCAGTGTGTCATCCACAGAGTCCTCCATAGCAGTGTCTCATCCACAGATTCCTCCATAGCAGTGTGTCATCCACAGAGTCCTCCATAGCAGTGTCTCATCCACAGATTCCTCCATAGCAGTGTGTCATCCACAGATTCCTCCATAGCAGTGTCTCATCCACAGATTCCTCCATAGCAGTGTGTCATCCACAGATTCCTCCATAGCAGTGTGTCATCCACAGATTCCTCCATAGCAGTGTGTCATCCACAGATTCTCTATAACATCATCCACAGATTTCACGTAACAGTGCATCATCCACACAAAAACGTGTGTTATCCACAGATCCACTGGATTGCTGATACCTGCTAGCTTAATGCGTCTGAGTGATGGGAATCTGATCGGTGAGACCCCAATAATCACTAGAGGGTCCCCTGCTCCTGTGATCACTCAAGCATGCTCCATGTTATCACTTATGGTCGAGTACTGCACTTGGCTGTCTTTGTCATTTGTCATTGCGACTCCACTCCTGGAGTCCTGAGGAAATAACCCACCAACTTCTTTGAAGTTATACTCATGGGAAAAACTCATGAGAAAATGTGACATTTCTCCCCCATGTATTTGTAAGGTGGCCCGGGGCGATAGCTGTGGGCGAGGTTCTCGTCTTTTACCCCACTGCTTGTTATATGAAAGTGGGGGTCCCGGCTAGGTGTGTGGATCTGTGCTGTGGGGGTGCTACGCCCTTGCAGCCGCATGTTACCGATGACTTTGGTTGGCCAGGACCACGTGTTGAGGACTTCAATGAGGGAGACCACCAGTCCAAAATAAACTTTTTACTAAACAATAACTTTGTGGGGATTATATACAGTAGATAGCGGGTGGACCACTCATTGAACGCTTCCTTCACAACACAAAGCATTTTTCACATACAGTTCCAATTCTTTCCTCTCTTCTCACTCATTCTCTATCTTCACCGTTCCTCTCAGCTTCTCCACAACTCAGTTCAGTACTGCTGTCCAGTTAGCAAGAGTCCTATTCAAATAGGAGGAAAGAAATCTCAACCCACAGTTCTGCGTCCTCCTTCCTGTCTAGGGAACTATATTATGGCCGGTACTTAACTTTTAAGTCACTGACGTCTTCGAACTCCCACCTGGGGCACTCTCTTGGTCTCACGTACTCTGTCCTGTCTTGGCCCGTAACCTCTGAGTTGTAAACTCTGGGCCGTACTACTAGGTGTCATCTGCCAAGACTCTTCTCCGATCGATCACTCTATCACTTCTCTGCTTCTTTCTACTAAGATCTCGCTATCCTCTTTCACGGTCTCTTCTTGCGTTAGGGACACCCATCACATGTGGAACTTCTCACTGACCAGACCTTAGGTCTCTTTCTACACACACTGGGCTCTATCTGAAGTCCTGACAGGAAACTCTTTTTGTCCCTTCAGCTTAGCCCCTCCCATTTTGGGCTAGTCCCAAACGTTAACTCTAAGGTTATGTTCAAACATCATGGTTTTTTCAGCATTTTTTGCTGCAGATTCTTATGCAAATTTTCAGCTGGCTTTTGCAGTACCAGCAGTCTATGAGAAACCAGAATTTTCTGTTCACACATCATGGGGTTTTTTTGATGCGTATTTTGTGCCTTGCAGCCTTTTTTGGAAACTAGAGCATGTCACTTCTTTCAGCGTTTTTTCATCCATAACAAGTAAAGGGTTGTGAAAAACGCTGAAAAAAACATGATGTGTGAACATAGCTATCAGGTTTTGCTGTGTTTTTAGTGAAAATAGGCAAGTACAACAGTATGTGAAACACATTTGTTTTTGTGATTTTACCATCTTGTCTTGGTCACTGAGATGGTAGTTTGTATAAGGAGTGTTTAATTAAATTAGTGATGTGTACATTGGCTGAGCTATGTGTGAGATTGAACAATACCTGTGGCCCAGGGAGGTGTGAAATTGAACAATGCCCCGAGCAACTGAATGGCAAACCCCATAGTGTGAAATTAAGTAGTGTCATACACACTGACAGTGCACTGAGTTTGTTGGTTAAACTATTCCTGAACAATTCACCTCGCCCTCTGTTATGCCAAAACCAGAAGATTTTTTTTTCACTGAACTTTATGTAATTCATAATAGAGACAAAGCATGAACAAAAGACACAAATGTGCAAAAAAATAAACACATAAAAAACGCACCAAAAACGCATCAAAAAACGCAGTAAACCTGCTTTCTCGACGCAGCTTTTTTTCCTGCCAGAGATCAGGTTTTGCTGCAGATTTGTGAAGCAAGAAAGACGATGATGTGTGAACATAGCCTAACTCTACCTACTGTCGGCCTGAGCATAATACCTACACTATAAACACATGTCAAAATTTACATTACACAATACAACATTACACTTGTTCTTCAAGGGGGAACAAGGTCCTTCCCACTTTGGGCTAGTCCCAAACATTAACTCTAACTCTCCCTACTGTCGTCTAGAACACAGTACCAACACTATTAACACGTCACAATTCCCATTACATAATACACCATTACACTTGTACTTCAAGGGGAAACGAGGCCAATATGTCCATCTCTTCAATACTGATTATTTTTGGAGTTGGATTCTATGGCTCTTCTGGCTTTGGTAGACTTGTCATCGAGCGTGAATCAGCTCTAAACTCGTCCCAGTCTGAATAGACCAGTATGACTGCATATGGCACTTGTCCGATCATGCAGTCTGTTGACCGCCGAGCCTAATGAGGCTTCGTTACACAGAGAGTGACCTGCTTAACCGGCGTGACAACGACAGGAGCGTCTACATACGAAGGCCGCGTCCTATTCTGCTTGGATTGTCTTCAGACAGATTGCAAAGAAATGACAAGCAATTTCATTTAGGGTTTAATCAAGCAGATTTTAGTTACATTTCAGCCGGTATTAATCCTGACAGATTATCAGATCTGTTTTTCTTTCTGATTACTAAAATAAACGTCTTCATTGAGTGCCGAATGCCGAACTTCTCCATATCCCCGGCTGGCTGGCGGAGGGGTGTGGGGGGGGGGGGAATCGTTATAACAATGCCTTTTATTAAGATTGTTTTCTAAGCCTTCCAGCAGGGGAGGGGTTAAAGCTTTCCTTCGTTAAATAAAACGGGATCATTTTCTTCCCATCTCATTTTCCTAATGGCCCCTTTGCTGCCCTGTCACAAGGAGATGTTAATACAGAAAGAGTTGGGTTTTTTTACATTGAGCTTAGAAAACATTCATTCTGCATCATTCTGATGATTATTTACTTACTAGGAATAATTTTTGGAAAGAGATTAAGGGATAATAAAAAAAAAAAAAAAAGGAAAGTTACGATGGTCGACCCCCGGAGACTGGAGTGAACAGTGCTTGGGCAATTTTGTGCTCATAGTATCCTCTTTAATAAAATCATACTCCACGTTGATATTTCCATATATGTGCACATAGATAGCAGTCGTAATTTCATTCTTCCGCTTTTTTATCGTTAAAAAAACTTAAGATTTAGCTAGAGATGAGCGGATCAGGCAAAATTCTATTTCGCCTTTCACGCGTTTTTTTTCTAGAAATTTTATTCGCAAAGAAGTTATTTAATGTCCCTTATTATTCTCTGGGGTCTCTCCAGACCCCAGACCATAATCAAAATGATATGTAAAAATAAAAAAAATATTTAAACTCACCCCCCGCTCACCTCTCCAAACCCTCCGCTACTCACCGCCATCTGTACAGTCCTCACCACATCTCCTGATCCCCCACCACTTGTGTAGGAAGTGCCCTCAGGCCTCTCACACTATGATGGACTCCCAGATGTCCTGGTGCCCGGTAGGGTTCTGTTCCATGACGTCATGACGTGAACCAGGACCTTGCTGCTCGCATGCCCACAACCCTCGCGGGCGCCATGACAGCTAAAGTCCGGCACAGTGTTACTATGGTTATTTGTACACTGTATAACTGTATTATTTGGCCACTATATACCATGACTATTTGTAAACTGTCTGATTATATTTTTGGGGCGCTATATGGTATGGTTATTTGTATAATGTGTACTGTATTATTTGGCACTATAAAACATAATTATATGTACACTGTATAATTGTATTATTTGAGCACTATATGGCATAATTATATGTACACTGTATAATTGTATTATTTGGGCACTATATGGCATAATTATATGTACACTGTATAATTGTATTATTTGAGCACTATATGGCATAATTATATGTACACTGTATAATTGTATTATTTGGGTACTATATGGCATAATTATTTGTACACTGTGTAATTGTATTATTTGAGCACTATATGGCATAATTATTTGTACACTGTGTAATTGTATTATTTGGGCACTATATAGCATACTTATATGTACACTGTATAATTGTATTATTTGAGCACTATGTGACAAAATTATATGCGCATTGTATGTTGTAGTCTTTGGGCACTATATGGCATAATTATTTGATACTGTATGTTGTATTATTTGGGCACTATATGGCATAATTTTTACACTGTATAACTGTATTTTTTGGGCACTGTATGGTATATTTGTACACTGTATGATTACATACAGGGCCGGCGTCAGCACCCGGCGCACCCGGGCAAGCGCCGGGGCCCTGAGCAGGCGGAGGGGCCCACTGCCATTGGGCACCCGCCGCGCTATGGGACCCGTGAGCGGTGCGGTGTCGGTGTCAGCGCCCGCCATCCCCCCTGCGGCACAATACTTACCCCTCCCCGTGCCTCCGCAGCGTCTTCCGCGTCCTCTGACTGTGACGTCTCAGGTCAGAGGGCGCGGTGATGTCTTTACACCGCGCGCGCTCTCTCCTGACCTGTCACAGTGCAGAGCGGGAAGACGCGAGCGACGCTGGAGTCCGGAGCAGCGCCGGCAGCAGGTAAGAAGTGAGGTGAGTATTGGATTTTTTTTATTTTTTTCATGTATGGGGGCATGGGGCATTATATGGTGGGGGTGTGTGTGACATCCTGCATGGGGCATTATAAGTGAGGGGGGGTGACATCCTGCATGGGGCATTAATTATAAGGTGAGGGGTGGTGCGACATCCTGCATGGGGCATTATAAGGGGGGGAGGGTGACATCCTGCATGGGGCATTATAAGGAGGGTGGGTATGTGACATACTGCATAGGGCATTATAAGGAGGGTGGGTGTGTGACATACTGCATGGGGCATTATAAGGGAGGGGGTGGTCTGACATCCTGCATGGGGCATTAAAGGGGGGGGGAGTGACATCCTGCAAGGGGCATTATATGGGGGGGAGAGGTGACATCCTGCATGGGACATTATATGGAGGGGGGAGAGGTGACATCCTGCATAGGGCATTAAAAGGGGGGGTGACATCCTGCATGGGGCATTATACGGGGGGTGTGTGTGACATCCTGCATGGGGCATTATAAGGGGGGGGAGGGTGACATCCTGCATGGGGCATTATAAGGAGGGTGGGTATGTGACATACTGCATGGGGCATTATAAGGGAGGGGGTGGTCTGACATCCTGCATGGTGCATTAAAGGGGGGGAAGTGACATCCTGCAAGGGGCATTATATGGGGGGGAGAGGTGACATCCTGCATGGGACATTATATGGAGGGGGGAGAGGTGACATCCTGCATGGGGCATTATAAGGGGGGTGACATCCTGCATGGGGCATTATAAGGGGGGAACAGCCTGCATGGAGCGTTATATGGGGGCCAGTATTCTGTATGGAGCGTTATATGGGGGCCAGTATTCTGTATGGAGCGTTATATGGGGACCAGTATCCTGTATGGAGCGTTATATGGGGACCAGTATCCTGTATGGAGCATTTTATGGGGGCCAGTATTCTGTATGGAGCTTGATATGGGGACCAGTATCCAGTATGGAGCGTTATATGGGGACCAGTATCCTGTATGGAGCGTTATATGGAGACCAGTATCCTGTATGGAGCTTTATAGGGGGACTAGTATCCTGTATGGAGCATTTTATGGGGCCAGTATTCTGTATGGAGCGTTATATGGGGACCAGTATCCTGTATGGAGCATTATATGGGGACCAGTATCCTGTATGGAGCATTTTATGGCGGTCAGTATCCTGTATGGAGCATTATATGGGGTCCATTATACTGTATGGAGGACTATACTGACCGGTCTGCACTGTGCGCTGTGAGGATTCGCCGGTTTCTGAGCTATTGTGGAATTTACAATAGATATCGCTCATGTAATGTAGTAAGTGAAATCTTTGCATTGTACTATATATATATTTCTCTGCAGTATCTCTGCATCATGAATCATGGTATGTGCTAAAGGGGCCGACTGAGACTCTTTCGCCCAGGGCCCACAAAAACCTGGAACCGGCCCTGATTACATATTTGGACATTAAATGGTATGATTATTTCTATACTGAATGATTGTATTTCTGGGTACTATGTGCAATGATTATTAATATATTTGTACACTGTGTTATTGCACTATTTAGTAGGATAATTTGTACACTGAATGATTGTGTTATGGGCACTATACGGTATTATCATTTGTACTCTGCATAATTGGATTATTTGGGCAATATATTATATGGTTATTTGAACACTGTATGATTCTAATATTTGGACACTATATGATATTATTTGTATATTTGTACACAGTATTAATTTATTATTTGGACATTATATGGCATGATTATTTGTACACTGTATAAATATATTATTTGGGCACTATACAGTATGATTATTTGTACACACTATGAATATTTTATTTGAGTACTCTATGGTATGACTATTTGTACACAGTATGGTTGTATTATTAGGGCACTATATTATACAAGTGAGGGGCATCAGAAGAAGACACTACCCATCCCACATAAGGCTGCTCATGTATAATGTGACTTATACTATATGTGGCGCCCCTGAGGGTTCAGTCGCCACAGAGGTACTGCACCTCACCCAGAGGTGTGGTGCCTCCTTCTCTCAGGTAAGGAGGGAGTACTGCCCGGAACCCCAACACCTGCATCCAACACTACACTGCTCCAGGCCGGCTGGAAGGGCAAGATGCACTGTGTTTCCGCTGAGCCCTGTCCCTGGCTGGAGTGGGGGGAACCAAAGAGAGGGGGAACCAGTAGTGGGTGTGGGTGGAGGATGTAGGGTAGGGGAGAACCATTATAGGAGGTATATAAAGGGAAGCCATCTTAGGGTGGCAGAGAAAGAACAGAGAAGAACAGTGAGCAGTAAGGAGAGGAGGGGAGCAGAGTCTCTTCAGGAGTTCTGCTCCACAAGTGGGGCCTAGTAAGAGTGGCACAGGAGGGGAGCAGAGGAGAAAGGCTCCGGTAACAGAAGGGATCCCAGGGGGTACGGTGAGTGCAGGACGGCACCCGTACACCCGAATCTGTCAAGTGTCAGAGGATCAGGCCACAAGAAGGGAACCGGTCCCTGGACCAGCCGTGTTACTCCAGGTCTCGGCTGGAAAACCGGAGGCTTCTGCACTTCCATGGTGCAGTTGCCACAGTCTCACCCTAGTCACCGTGAAGGGCATCAAGTAGGACCGGGAACTCCAGGTTGCCCAGAGGGACTTCAGAGCACCTGATCGGGACTGTGTGTGGGAAGCGCAGGGCAGGTGGAAGAGGACCCAGCGCGGGAAGTCGGTCTAGTAAGGAAAATACAAAAGCGGGGTTCCGTCAAGCGCTCCTGATATATTTGTGAAAGTGCTGAACCCCTGGTCTGGTAGACGCAGTGCGACGCGGGAGGCTGACACCTGTACAGTGTACCTGAGGAACTAAAACAGAACTGTGAGTTAACTCGGATGGCTGCACTTCACCGCCTCCGTCAGTTATTTCCACTGCGCCATCTCTCCTGCACCACAAGCCCCAGCATCACTATCGTCTATACTACACTGCCCTGGGGCCGGCTCCACCTGTGGGGAGCCGTTCCAACTCAGCTGCCCTATCAACCACCCCAGAGGTACCTATTACCAGAAACCACAGGTGGCGTCACGAACACTTCCTAAGAACTACAAATCCCATATAAATATTTTCCTTTCCCCTTTTTGTTGACCGCCCTGGGCCACGGACCGGGCTGCCGCCACTGTGACATATCCCTTTCCCCAGCATCTACAGGCCCGGCACCGAGTACCCCACGGCCCTGGGGGCGCGTCACATACAGTAAACAACATAACAAGAAATGTCCAAAATCAGTAACAGAATGTTTTGTTTCCACCTTCTAAAGAAATGATTAAAAGCTAAAAAACAGTTGGTGTGAATTGATTCGCAGAACCCGGTTTCATCGGCTTTATCAGTCATTTGTGGTCGCTGGACATGAGCCCCGTGGGGTAAATAATATAAAAAATTAAAAATATGGTTTATAGCAATTTTTGAAATATATTTTTTAGATTTTTATGTCCTGATAAATTCCAAAAGAAATATAAAATTATAAATGTTAATAAACTTTATTCAATCAGAAGTAAAAAAAAACAAAAAAAAACTTCCTTTCTATATTATTTCATCAAAGTATTTATTTTACAAATCTGAGAATTGGCACCCCCCAAGAACATACATATAAATGTAACACATCTGAGTATATGGAGTAGATGATGGGAACTCATTTCCATGACGTTTTTATGGGATGAAGCAGCTATTAAGTATAATGTATCATTATAAAGTATAATGTACCATTATAATGTGCAGTGTAATTGAAACTGCGTATTGTGGCAACAATAATATTTAGAATGTTGTTTTCTCACAAGCAAAACCCCCAAATCCCTGAACCGAGATATTTAGAAGAAGAAAAAACAATCTTGCCATAAAATAAATGTAACTCCGCACCACAAAATCAATTAGACTAGACTGCCCAAGCTGCATAATTACATCCCTAACAAATGTGATACATCAACCAAATGTAAGTCCGTAGCTGAGACGCGGTGTCGTTCTGTCCTATGTGCTCAATAGATTTTGATGAGATTATCATGAGACGGTTTCCAACAGTTTGTAGTCTCGGAATATCGTCATAGATCAAAAATTCTGGGATTAAATCTGGGTTCTGAAGAATTTATGATAAATGTCATATTTAATACTTGAGATCCAGAAAGTATGATGTGAATTTCTCAACTGTTACTCTCCTGTCTTGAGACAGCTGTCGGATCTTGGTTCCTTCACCTGGGGCAAGTTCCCTTTGTACAAGTCTATATTTGGTTTCTGCCATCACCCAGCCATTACCTTCGACATCAACACACAAGGTATTTAAGGCCGATTCAGACAGCTATGTGCTGCCTGAGTATTAAGCTTTGCATTACCACGTGTACTTTTGGCATTTACCTAATCATCGTTTTAGCTGGCTAATCATCCCTTTTGAAAACTCCTGATTATTTATATCTTCTACCTCATATGCATTTAATTCCTAGCTGAGTCATACAGTTAACCATTTGTCTGCTGTAAGCATTAAAAACTCTTCTCTGCTATTATTATAGCTGTTCTTACTACAACTCTGCAGCAACAGTTAGTTATCTTCTCTCCAATCAAGTATCTAGTTTGCATTTTCATCTCTGCTGCTGTGGTTAACCACTTGTTTGCTGATTGCATATGCCTCTACCATTGATCATCTGTCTGCAGCAAGTTCTGGATCGACTACACTACCGTTCAAAAGTTTGCGGTCACCCAGACAATTTTGTGTTTTCCATGAAAACTCATAATTTTATTTATCAAATGAGTTGCAAAATGATTAGAAAATATAGTCCAGACATTGACAAGGTTAGAAATAATGATTTTTATTAGAAAGAATAATTTTCTCCTTCAAACTATACCAGCACCAAAGCAACCCCAGACCATCACATTACCTCCACCATGCTTGACAGATGGCGTCAGACACTCTTCCAGCATCTTTTCAGTTCTTCTGCGTCTCACAAATGCTCTTCTGTGTGATCCAAACACCTCAAACTTTGATTCGTCCGTCCATAAAACTTTTTTCCAATCTTCTTCTGTCCAATGTCTGTGTTCTTTTGTCCATATTAATCTTTTCCTTTTATTAGCCAGTCTCAGATAAGGCTTTTTCTTTGCCACTTTGCCCTGAAGGCCAGCATCCCGGAGTCGCCTCTTCACTGTAGACGTTGACACTGGCATTTTGCGTGTACTATTTAATGAAGCTGCCAGTTGAGGAGCTGTGAGGCGTCGATTTCTCAGACTAGAGACTCTAATGTACTTTTCTTGTTGCTCAGTTGTGCAGCGGGGCCTCACACTTCTCTTTCTACTCTGGTTAGAGCCTGTTTGTGCTCTCCTCTGAAGGAAGTAGTACACACCATTGTAGAAAATCTTCAGTTTCTTAGCAGTTTCTTGCATGGAATAGCCTACATTTCTAAGAACAAGAATAGACTGTCGAGTTCCACATGAAAGTTCTCTTTTTCTGGCCATTTTGAGAGTTTCATAGAACAAACAAATGTAATGCTCCAGATTCTCAACTAGCTCAAAGTAGTGTCAATTTTATAGCTTCTCAAATCAGCCGAACCTTTTTCAGCTGGGCTAACATACTTGTGCAAGGGTTTTCTAAACATCCATTACCCTTCTTACACAGTTATCAAACACAATGTACCATTAAAACACTGGAGTGGTGGTTGTTGGAAATGGGCCTCTATACACCTATGTAGATATTGCAATAAAAACAAGACGTTTGCAGCTAGAATAATCATTTACCACATTAACAATGTATAGAGTGTATTTCTGATTCATTTAATGTTAGCTTCATTGAAAAAAAATGTGCTTTTCTTTCAAAATAATGACATTTTTAAATGACCCCAAACTTTTGAACAGTAGTGTATATGTTTACAGTTCCTGTGTATATCCAAATTCCTGGTTCTGTGTCTTCTGGTGTTTCCTGCGCTGATTGTCTGCATGCTGTCCTGCATACCCTACTGTCCTGGTCCATACTGATCCATCGACTGTATGGCAAGCCCTGCCCCACTGTTCCATCGTCCTTGGTCCGTATTGACCTGACCAATGTCTTAGAGAATCCACCTCACCAAGTGAACCCTTACCAGTATTTAAAAGAAAACTGAATGGCAGTACGTGGTCATCCTGTCCCTATTCACTTTAGGTTGTTGGTGGATTCCATAGACATTGACAACATCAAATAACCAATCCCTATTACTTGGTAAAGTGAACAGAAGTGAGATTAGATGAAGTGAAAGGAGCTGAATTGGCTTTTCAAGTTGATGTTTCTAAACATATGAAGCTGCTTTATACACTATGACTTCTACATTTCTTTCATTTAAAATGAATAAATCAACAGATGATATTATTTTTGTTTATGATTTTTGTTTTGACTACATAAAAAATCTTTTCCACAGTGACCTCTAGAGAACACATAATTAGTTAATAAAGCTTTGCCGTGTAGACTAGGACGGTATGAACAGAGACTTTCCATTTAGTGTTCCCTCTAAGCTGAACTATCAGAAAAGGAAAGATCAAAAACAACATATTAATGTGTTAATGAGCTCCACAACAAATATACTGTACCTGTATACAAAGTATGGTATTGTTTAACTCTATCATTCCCAAAGCAAACAGCTTAGCGGGAACATTGATTTTATTATTATTAGAGGAAGGTAAATTCACTCACAGATTATGGCTTTACTGTAAATGAAAATGGTAATGCTGTGCAATATACTCAAAAGTAATATACTGTCACTTAAATATACTGTCACTTCTTGGTCTCTGAGACGGTATCTGAACTCTATTACTTCGCCGAGACCCTAATAGTATATGATATTTCTATGTCAATTGTCTCGTCTTTATTGCAGTTTCCAAAAAGTACATACACCCTTCTCATACATGACAACAGTCTTAATATTCCCAGGATGGTCCAACCAAAGGGACTGCAAAAGAAGAAGTCCTTAGCTAAACCAAACCCATTTTTCACTTGTTAGTGTTTTTTTGGAGACATCTTTATGCCATCATTATCCCACTAGGTCTCTTGAACCCGCAAGAGGACATGTTAATGAGGTCCCAGCCTATGCCTATGTGGAGATCTGAGATTGTGGGCTTTAGTAATCACCTAGGCAGGTTAACAATGCAACAATATTTTATTCCTCACATCCATGGTAATACAGCAATTCCAGGTAAATGTCCAAAATACAATTGTCTCAGTCCACAAGATCCCCTTCCCAGGACTGTAATTCAACTGCATTTGTACCAGTATAGTCTGTAGTCACAGTACCTGATCCTCCAGATGACAGGTAAAAAGATGGAAGCACATGTATCCAATAGCATTAATCCCTTAAGAAAGTTTTAATCCAAACGACAGATCCCACAACTGTAGCACGCTAATTCAGCCCAGTCGGTACTGATCTCCAACACTCCATATGCCATGCACCCGTCCATCCTTCCAGGTCCTCAGTCTCGATCCTATTCCTTTGATGTCCTTCCACACAACTCCCTACTAAACATGTGGCTTCTTTTCTCATTCACTGGGATCAGCCCCCTGAATGGGCAGAAGAGCTTACCCTTCCCCCTACAGCTAAGTGTACCTTAGTGGAGATATTTTCTCAGGTCAAAGCTATCACCTGTGGTGATGGCTGCTCTGCATCTATTCTTCCTATCTACACAAGCCATCTAATGGCTGAGAGAACAATGGCCCAAGGCCCCTGAGATAAGGTCACTGAATGGAAGCATTGATATCTGAGGTTGAACTGAGGAGCAAACAAATCACTAATAAAACACAGCATGCAAATTTCTAACAAAACACACCAATAAGATCGAAGAAAATGGGTTCTCCGTGCTGGAAAAGTTTTATAGTCTTTATTAAGTGGGCAGCTACTCACAGCCTATACCCAAAGTCCACTTTGAATTGCCATTGTTATTGTGTATGCATCATCATTGAGGTCTTAAAGGGGTTGCCCATTTTACCTTCTAAAGTCTTCAAAGTGGGAGTTGAGTAAAGTTGAATTTGCTCTTTTGCACCTCCATCCCCCTGATCTAGCTTCAAGGTGGACATAAGATATTTATCTGCAGATCATTGGCAGATCAGGCTTATTTGTGGTCCATCTAATGCCCATCCGAGACATCAGATTGTCAAATCTCACCAAATGTATCTGAATCAGCCAATGGGCTGTAGATATGTATTTCATGTTTATGGCCAGCTCAATAGGTTATTTAGGAGGTTATCTATAAGAAGCAGGCCCTGGTGGCAAATGATTGCCTCCATTGTCAACTCCAAATAGGGATCTTTTCTAAAGGGACCTTTAAGATCCATTATTGTATCAGACTCTGGGTCCACTGGCGGATCCTCTGGTACTTTGGTGGGCCAGTCTTAAGCTACACATACATATTAGACTATGTCACTTTGGTGGGCCAGTCTTAAGCTCCACATACATATTAGACTATGTCGGCCGAATCAGCAGATATTGACGGGTTTCGCCGACAGTCTTATGAGTATGGAGGTCCTCCAACAGGGGCTAAGGATCCAGCCTGTCCGATTTCAGACTGACGATAATTTTGTTCTGCCTGAGACAAGCTGTTACCAGAGATGTCTAGCAGTGTCTCTCTTGGAGAACCCAAGAGTGCTTGCCCGAGTAAGCGCTCCTTTTACAAGGGAGAGTTGGCCGGTCGAACTATCAGACATCTAATGTGTATTTTGGGCTTTAGACTTACAGCTTGTGCAGCCAAAGTGGTGGCCCATTAATGGTCCCAAAGAGCCAAGACTAATAGATAAAGATGCATCATCATTTTTCTGGACAACCCAAACCATAATGGGGCACCATGTCACTCTGGTGTCATATCAAGTTTGAATGTTGGTGGAAAGATTGTTGGACTGGATGTAGACTTCAATTTGGCCAAATTGTTGATATATAATCATGAATCAATTGAAGATAGATAGATGATAGAAGATCCCTCAATGGCAGCCAACAACTAATATGCATCATGGGTCAGGGTGTGTTTTGTTCTTTTTCTACCTTCCATCAAAGTTTTTTTTCTTATACTATTTCCATACTTTCGTTATTCTCACAAAAGTCATACTGACAAAACAGTGATCTGGAAATATTATTTTGTAGGTTTATATTGATCCTCCCGATAGCAAATAATAAGAGCGATCTGTCTTGATTACCAATAGATATGTACTCTAAAAGACCAGATATACAGCAAGGAGAACGCATAAAACATCCATTACTCTTTGCAAAAGGTCAATCCAATACAAGCTGTGTTTGCATTGTGACCAAGTGATGGCCATTTTATCACCACTGCGGGTGCGGGCCGTCTTGTCAGCTCTGTAATAATGTTGTCCTTCCTAAGTGTTCTATATCCACCACCAGACAGATACCAGAGATTATAAAGAACCGTGGTTGATGTCATTCTTCCTTCTTCTTAAGGGGCTTATGTATATTTCTATCCCTTAATATGGTATGTTTGAGAAAAACAAGAAGGGATTGAACTTTTTATACAATTAATATAATGCACATTTCACTCCTTCGTAGGTATAAAAAGAAACCCAAAATATCTTGCTTCAGTATATCTGACATATAGGGGTTTCACCAAGATGTTCTAGTAACCTGTGGCTCGTATATATTGATATATACAGTACAGACCAAAAGTTTGGACACACCTTCTCATTTAAAGATTTTTCTGTATTTTCATGACTATGAAAATTGTACATTCACACTGAAGGCATCAAACTATGAATTAACACATGTGGAATTATATACTTAACAAAAAAGTGTGAAACAACTGAAAATATGTCTTATTTTCTAGGTTCTTCAAAGTAGCCACCTTTTGCTTTGATGACTGCTTTGCACACTCTTGGCATTCTCTTGATGAGCTTCAAGAGGTAGTCACCGGAAATGGTCTTCCAACAATCTTGAAGGAGTTCCAGGAGATACTTAGCACTTGTTGGCCCTTTTGCCTGCGGTCCAGCTCACCCCAAACCATCTCGATTGGGTTCAGGTCTGGTGACTGTGGAGGCCAGGTTATCTGGCATAGCACCCATCACTCTCCTTCTTGGTCAAATAGCCCTTACACAGTCAGGAGGTGTTTGGGGTCATTGTTTTGTTGAAAAATAAATGATGGTCCAACTAAACGCAAACTGGATGGAATAGCATGTCGCTGCAAGATGCTGTGGTAGCCATGCTGGTTCAGTATGCCTTTAATTTTGAATAAATCCCCAACAGTGTCACCACAAAGCACCCCCACACCAGCAAACCTCCTCCTCCATGCTTCACGGTGGGAACCAGGCATGTAGAGTCCATCCGTTCACCTTTTCTGCATCGCACAAAGACACGGTGGTTGGAACCAAAGATCTCAAATTTGGACTCATCAGACCAAAGCACAAATTTCCACTGGTCTAATGTCCATTCATTGTGTTCTTTAGCCCAAACAAGTCTCTTCTGCTTGTTGCCTGTCCTTAGCAGTGGTTTCCTAGCAGCTATGTTACCATGAAGGCCTGCTGCACAAAGACTCCTCTTAACAGTTGTTGCAGAGATGTGTCTGCTGCTAGAACTCTGTGTAGCATTGACCTGGTCTCTAATCTGAGCTGCTGTTAACCTGCGATTTCTGAGGCTGGTGACTCAGATAAACTTATCCTCAGAAGCAGAGGTGACTCTTGGTCTTCCTTTCTTGGGGCAGTCCTCATGTGAGCCAGTTTCTTTGTAGCACTTGATGGTTTTTGCAACGGCACTTGGGGACATTTTCAAAGTTTGCCCAATTTTTCAGACTGACTGACCTTCATTTCTTAAAGTAATGATGGCCACTCATTTTTCTTTACTTAGCTGCTTTTTTCTTGCCATAATACAAATTCTAACAGTCTATTCAGTAGGACTATCATCTGTGTATCCACCTGACTTCTGCACAACACAACTGATGGTCCCAACCCCATTTATAAGGCAAGAAATCCCACTCATTAAACCTGACAGGGCACACCTGTGAAGTGAAAACCATTTCCGGTGACTACCTCTTGAAGCTCATCAAGAGAATGCCAAGAGTGTGCAAAGCAGTCATCAAAGCAAAAGGTGGCTATTTTGAAGAACCTAGAATATTTTCAGTTGTTTCACACTTTTTTGTTAAGTATATAATTTCACATGTGTTAATTCATAGTTTTGATGCCTTCAGTGTGAATGTACAATTTTCATAGTCAGGAAAATACAGAAAAATCTTTAAATGAGAAGGTGTGTCCAAACTTTTGGTCTGTACTGTATATATGTATACACTGCTCAAAAAAATAAAGGGAACACTTAAACAGCAGAATATAACAGTAAATCAAACTTCTGTGAAATCATACTGTTCACTTAGGAAGCAACAATGATTGACAATCAATTTCACATGCTGTTGTGCAAATGGAATAGACAATAGATGGAAATTGTTGGCAATTATCACGACACACTCAATAAAGGAGGGGTTCTGGAGGTGAGGACCACAGGCCACATCTCAGTACCAAGGCTTTCTGGCTGATGTTTTGGTCACTTTTGAATGTTGGCTGTACTTTCAAACTCGTGGTAGCATGAGACGGACTCTACAACCCACAGAAGTTGCTCAGGTAGTGCAGCTCATCCAGGATGGCACATCAATGCAAGCTGTGGCAAGAAGGTTTGCTGTGGCTGTCAGCCTAGTGTCCAGAGGCTGGAGGCGCTACCAGGAGACAGGCCAGTACACCAGGAGACATGGAGGGGGCCGTAGGAGGGCAACAACCCAGCAGCAGGACCGCTACTTCCACCTTTGTGCAAGGAGGAAGAGGAGGAGCACTGCCAGAGCCTGTCAAAATGACCTCCAGCAGGCCAAAAATCTGCATGTGTCTGCACAAACGGTTAGAAACTGACTCCATGAGGGTGGTATGAGGGCCCGACGTCCACAGATGGGGGTTGTGCTCACAGCCCAACACCGTGCAGGACGCTTGGCATTTGCCACAGAACACCAGGATTGGCAAAGTCGCCACTGGCGCCCTGTGCGCTTCACAGATGAAAGCAGGTTCACACTGAGCACATGTGACAGATGTGGAGATGCCGTGGAGAGCGATCTGCTGCTTGCAACATCTTTCAGCATGACCGGTTTGGCAATGGGTCAGTAATGGTGTGGGGTGGCATTTCTTTGGAGGGCCGCACAGCCCTCCATGTGCTCGCCTGAGGTAGCCTGACTGCCATTAGGTACCGAGATGAGATCCTCAGACCCCTTGTGAGACCATATGCTGCTGCGGTTGGCCTTGCGTTTCTCCTAGTGCAGGACAATGCCAGATCTCATGTGGCTGGAGTGTATCAGCAGTTCCTGCAAGATGAAGGCATTGCAGCTATGGACTGGCCCGCCCGTTCCCCAGACCTGAATCTGATTGAGCACATCTGGGACATCATGTCTCGCTTCATCCACCAACGTCACGTTGACACAGACTGTCCAGGAATTGGCAGATGCTTTAGTCCAGGTCTGGGAGGAGATCCCACAGGAGACCATCCGCAACCTCATCAGGAGCATGCCCAGGCGTTGTAGGGAGGTCATACAGGCACGTGGAGGCCACACACAATATTGAGCCTCATTTTGACTTCTTTTAAGCACATTACATCAAAGTTGGATCAGCCTGTAGTGTGTTTTTCCACTTTAATTTTGGGGGTGACTCCAAATCCAGGCCTCCATTGGTTAATAAATTTGATTTCCATTGAAGATTTTTGTGTGATTTTGTTGTCAGCACATTCAACTTTGTACAGAACAAAGTTTTCAATGTATATACAGTACAGACCAAAAGTTTGGACACACCTTCTCATTTAAAGATTTTTCTGTATTTTCATGACTTTGAAAATTGTACATTCACACTGAAGGCATAAAAACTATGAATTAACACATGTGGAATTATATACTTAACAAAAAAGTGTGAAACAACTGAAAATATGTCTTATATTCTAGGTTCTTCAAAGTAGCCACCTTTTGCTTTGATGACTGCTTTGTACACTCTTGGCATTCTCTTGATGAGCTTCAAGAGGTAGTCACCGGAAATGGTTTTCACTTCACAGGTGTGCCTTGTCAGGTTTAGTAAGTGGGATTTCTTGCCTTATAAATGGGGTTGGGACCATCAGTTGTGTTGTGCAGAAGTGTGGTGGATACACAGCTGATAGTCCTACTGAATAGACTGTTAGAATTTGTATTATGGCAAGAAAAAAGCAGCTAAGTAAAGAAAAATGAGTGGCCATCATTACTCTAAGAAATGAAGGTCAGTAAGTCCGAAAAATTGGGCAAACTTTGAAAGTGTCCCCAAGTGCAGTTGCAAAAACCATCAAGCGCTACAAAGAAACTGGCTCACATGAGGACCGCCCCAGGAAAGGAAGACCAAGAGTCACCTCTGCTTCTGAGGATAAGTTTATCCGAGTCACCAGCCTCAGAAATCGCAGGTTAAAAGCAGCTCAGATGAGAGACCAGGTCAATGCCACACAGAGTTCTAGCAGCAGACACATCTCTACAACAACTGCTAAGAGGAGACTTTGTGCAGCAGGCCTTCTTGGTAAAATAGCTGCTAGGAAACCACTGCTAAGGACAGGCAACAAGCAGAAGAGACTTGTTTGGGCTAAAGAACACAAGGAATGGACATTAGACCAGTGGAAATCTGTGCTTTGGTCTGATGAGTCCAAATTTGAGATCTTTGGTTCCAACCACCGTGTCTTTGTGCAACGCAGAAAAGGTGAAAGGATGGACTCTATATGCCTGGTTCCCACCGTGGAGCATGGAGGAGGAGGTGTAATGGTGTGGGGGGTGCTTTGCTGGTGACACTGTTGGGAATTTATTCAAAATTGAAGGCATACTGAACCAGCATGGCTACCACAGCATCTTGCAGCGGCATGCTATTCCATCTGGTTTGCATTTAGTTGGACCATCATTTACTTTTGAACAGGACAATGACCCCAAACACACCTCCAGGCTGTGTAACGGCTATTTGACCAAGAAGGAGAGTGATGGGGTGCTACGCCAGATGACCTGGCCTCCATAGTCACCAGACTTGAACCCAATCGAGATGGTTTGGGGTGAGCTGGACCGCAGAGTTAAGGCAAAAGGGCCAACAAGTGCTAAGCATCACTGGGAACTCCTTCAAGATTGTTGGAAGACCATTTCCGGTGACTACCTCTTGAAGCTCATCAAGAGAATGCCAAGAGTGTGCAAAGCAGTCATCAAAGCAAAAGGTGGCTACTTTGAAGAACCTAGAATATAAGACATATTTTCAGTTGTTTCACACTTTTTTGTTAAGTATATAATTCCACATGTGTTAATTCATAGTTTTGATGCCTTCAGTGAGAATGTACAATTTTAATAGTCATGAAAATACAGAAAAATCTTTAAATGAGAAGATGTGTCCAAACTTTTGGTCTGTACTGTATATATATTTATATTTATATATATATATACAATTAGATCTGCTCGTTAGTCTGCATCTAAAAAGGAGTGATCACACCTTGGAGAGCAGTTGCACCAAGCGGACTGACATGAATCATGGCTCCAACACGAGAGATGTCAATTGAAACAAAGGAGAGGATTATCAAACTCTTAAAAGAAGGTAAATCATCACGCAATGTAGCAAAAGATGTTGGTTGTTCACAGTCAGCTGTGTCTAAAATCTGGACCAAATACAAACAACATGGGAAGGTTGTTAAAGGTAAACATACTGGTAGACCAAGGAAGACATCAAAGCGTCAAGACAGGAAACTTAAAGCAATATGTCTCCAAAACAAGAAATGCACAACAAAACAAATGAGGAACGAATGGGAGGAAACTGGAGTCAATGTCTGTGACCGAACTGTAAGAAACCGCCTAAAGGAAATGGGATTTACATATAGAAAAGCTAAACATAAGCCATCATTAACACCTAAACAGAAAAAAACAAGGTTACAATGGGCTAAGGAAAAGCAATCGTGGACTGTGGATGACTGGATGAAAGTCATATTCAGTGATGAATCGCTAATCTGCATTGGGCAAGGTGATGATGCTGGAACTTTTGTTTGGTGCCATTCCAATGAGATTTATAAAGATGACTGCATGAAGAGAACATGCAAATTTCCACAGTCATTGATGATATGGGGCTGCATGTCAGGTAAAGGAACTGGGGAGATGGCTGTCATTACATCTTCAATAAATGCCCAAGTTTACATTGATATTTTGGACAGTTTTCTTATCCCATCAATTGAAAGGATGTTTGGGGATGATGACATCATTTTTCAAGATGATAATGCATCCTGCCATAGAGCACAAACTGTGAAAACATTCATTGAAAGAAGACATATAAGGTCAATGTCATGGCCTGCAAATAGTTCGGATCTCAATCCAATTGAAAATCTTTGGCGGAAGTTGAAGAAAATGGTCCATGACAAGGCTCCAACCTGCAAAGCTGATCTGGCAACAGCAATCAGAGAAAGTTGGAGCCAGATTGATGAAGAGTACTGTTTGTCACTCATTAAGTCCATGCCTCAGAGACTGCAAGCTGTTATTAAAGCCAGAGATGGTGCAACAAAATACTAGTGATGTATTGGAGTGTTCTTTTGTGTGTTTGTTTTTCGGGATTCCATAATTTTCTCCTCTGAATTGAGTGATTCCATAATTTTTTTCCCTCTGCTTAGTCTGAAAAAAAATACCCTTACTAAGTACCACATTATTAACCTTGATTTCTTTTAGTGTTTCTTAAAGCCCTAAAGTTGCCATTTGAAATGGCTTTAGTTTTGTGCCATGTCTGTGATCTGCTGTTTTTCAACAACATTAAACAACTGAATGAACATCCTCTGAGCCCGGTGATACCAGAATTTTTGCCAGGGATTGTATATATATATATATATATATATATATATATATACACTGTGTGCAGAATTATTAGGCAAGTTGTATTTTAGAGGATTATTTTTATTATTTATGAACAACTATGTTCTCAATCAGCCCAAAAGACTCATAAATATCCAAGATTAATATTTTTGGAAGTTGGAGTGGGGTTTTTTTTAGATTTGGCTATCTTAGGAGGATATCTGTTTGTGCAGGTAACTATTACTGTGCAGAATTATTAGGCAACTTAATAAAAACCAAATATAATCCCATCTCACTTGTTTATTTTCACCAGGTAAACTGATATCAGTGCACAAAATTTAGAAATAAACATTTCTGACATGCAAAAACAAAAAACAAAAAAATTAGTGATCAATATAGCCACCTTTCTTTATGATGACACTCAACAGCCTCCATCCATAGATTCTGTCAGTTGCTTGATCTGTTTTCGATCAACATTGCGTGCAGCAGCCACCACAGCCTCCCAGACACTGTTCCGAGAGGTGTACTGTTTTCCCTCCCTGTAGATCTCACATTTTATGATGGACCACAGGTTCTCTATGGGGTTCAGATCAGGTGAACAAGAGGGCCATGTCATTATTTTTTCTTCTTTTAGACCTTTACTGGCCAGCCACGCTGTGGAATAGTTGGATGCATGTGATGGAGCATTGTCCTGCATGAAAATCATGTTTTTCTTGAACGATACTGACTTCTTCCTGTACCACTGCTTGAAGAAGTTGTCTTCCAGAAACTGGCAGTACGTCTGGGAGTTGAGCTTCACTCCATCCTCAACCCGAAAAGGTCCCACAAGTTCATCTTTGATGATACCACCCCATACCAGTACCCCACCTCCACCTTGCTTGCTTCTGAGTCGGAGTGGAGCTCTCTGCCCTGTAATGATTCAGCCTCTGGCCCATCCATCTGGCCCATCAAGAGTCACTCTCATTTCATCAGTCCATAAAACCTTTGAAAAATCAGTCTTAAGATATTTCTTGGCCCATTCTTGACGTTTTATCTTATGTTTCTTGCTCAAAGGGGGTCGTTTTTCAGCCTTCCTTACCTTGGCCATGTCCCTGAGTATTGCACACCTTGTGCTTTTTGATACTCCAGTAACATTGCAGCTGTGAAATATGGCAAAACTGGTGGCGAATGGCATCTTGGCAGCTTCCTAAGTTTCCTAATAATTAAGCACACCTTATATAGGGTGTTGATGTCATTAGTCAACACCCCTCCTCATTACAGAGATACACATCACCAGATTTACTTATTGGTAGTTGGCTCTCAAGCCTGTGCAGCTTGGTGTAGGACAACATGTATAAAAAGTATCATGTGATCAAAATACTCATTTGCCTAATAATTCTGCACACAGTGTATGTATGTATCGCTTGATGAAACTGATCTCTAGGATCAAGTTGTCAAGTCGTTTATAGAGAACAATGAACATTCTAAAAATGAAACCCAAAAAGCTATTAAGAAATTGTTGGGTTTTTTTTCACCATTTCGCCTCTCTTGGCAATTTTTTTCCAATTTTCTCAATACATTATATGGTAACGTGAATGGTGCCATTCGAATCTACAACTCATCTGACAATATACAAGCCTTCATAGTTATGGTTCTTGGAAGAAGAAGAGGAAAAGTGAAAAAAAAAAGAAGCTCTGAATAAAATTAGCGCAAAAAGAGGTGAGAATGAGCATATTTGTGTTTATTCAGAAAGGCAAAGTACCATTTTTACATTTTTATCTTGCTCTGACTTTTACTTTGGAGATACCACAAAGACAAATTATGAGGATACTGAACCCCAGAAAAGTCCAATTTAGGACTCAAGAACAAAAATTTTGCAAAAAGTTAAGAAAAAAACGTTGTGGTGTGCGCTGTCATGATGAAGACAAGGATGAGAAGGTGTAGAAAAGTAACAAACATTCATTAATAGACAGCAACACATTTCAAAATAGGTCTAATTTCTTCCTCAGGCTTACAGGAAAAAATCAGATCGATTTTGAAATGTGTTGCTCTCTTTTAACAAATGTTTGGGTTTTTTTCTACACCTTCTCATTTGTAGAGATGAGCAAACCCGTTCTTAATAGTTCTGGGTTCGTACCAGACAGTTAGTGTCCGATGCTAAACTCCGAACACGGACTTCTCTCGGAGATTCGTTGCAAAGTTCGGAGTTGTGAGGGAAGTCCATTGCAGAGATTTTCCAGCTCAAAAGTTAAGGTTCCCATTGTTTTCAATGGAGTTTGGGTTCTGGTTCAAGTTCGGGTACAGTTCTGGTAACCCAACCAAACTTTTGACGAAAGTTTGGGTCGGGTACCAGAACCCGAACTTCCACGGATCCACTCATCCCTAATCTGGAGCTAACGCATGTATAACCAGTGGCCAGACTTACTGTTGGACATTATCAGGCAGATACTTATCCATCATGTAATACCATCATGGAGGCGTCTGATTGGCTCTATATTTATTCTACAGTATAATATCGACCCCAAACATACAGCCAATGTCATTAAGAAATATATTCAGCATAAAGAAGAACAAGAAGTCATGGAAGTGATGGTCCGGCTGTCACGCAAGGTGAGGGAAAGACTAAGTGCAACACAAAGGGAAGAGGGGAAGGAAGCCCAAACACTATGGAAAGGCGGAGTGGATACCCCTAGGCCCATCTAATATCACCCTGCCTACCCTATCGTCCCTATATAGGTTCCACACCTATCGCCGAGAAGGAATATAAGCCCTGAATGTCCCTAGAGCTTGGCCCTAGATAGGGAGGGGTCAGGGAGAGCACTAGTCAAGCCCCACTACAAACTAAAAACAACAAGGTAGACAAACAAAAGGGAAACACTTAGCTTGAGCAGACACCAGAGAGATAACGCCAACTGTTCTCCAAGGGCACCAGAGAAGAAACTAGCCAACTGCTAATGCTTCAAGCCAACACATAGGTACATAGAACTATCACCGGCGCCTCTCTGGAGAAACTGAGAGTTTTTAACTATCAAGCAAGGGTGTGTCAATCAGCAGCAGAAGATGGAGGTAGCTGCTGGGTCCTAAAGGAAGAGGGATATAACCATACTAAAGAGATTAGAGGATAAAGAAGGTGTCTGCAATGCCAAGTGCAGTGAACTTCTGCAGCCGGCTCCAGAGCGACTGTTTGTCACACCTGACACACCCGTGACACCGGCCCCAAAGAACCCTGATCTCACATCATCCAATCTGTCTCGGATAACATGAAGAGACAAAACGATTTACACAAGTGACATCCACAGAGGATCTGTGGTCAGTTCTCCAAGATGTTTGGAACAACCTCTTGCCGAGTTCCTTCAAAAATTGTGTGCAAGTTCAAGAACCTAGAAGAACTGATGAAGGCCAAACTTGGTCACACCAAATATTGATAGGATTTAAATTTATCTTTTGTTAATTTACGTTGAATTGTGTTCATTGCTATAAATGAAATATTAACACTTCTAGTTTTGAAAGCTTCTTCCTTTGCAGCAATTTTTCCACACCTTCCTAAAACATTTGCACAGTATCGTATGTGGAGAGTGAAGAGAGATGAGGGAAGACCAGAGTGAAAGGGGCAGAGAAATAGATCTTTCTGCAGCTTTCTAGTAAATGTTTTATCTCACCCCTGTGTTGGATTTACAGCTACACTGCTCAATACAACTCTGAAATATCCTCCATAAATCTGCTGCTTCTGAACATGCACTATGTAGAGACAGGAGATCAGGAATCTCTCATGTCTGTGTGTGCTGTGTATAGGAGACATCATACCAGCTAGTTTGCACCCACTAGCTCAGAGACACTTGAAAATTACAGATAGAGCAGAAGTTAAACTGGAGAAAATGCAGGATATAAGTCACATAATACTGTTATTCCTCACGTACACACACATGACAGCTTATTCTGAAAAGTCGAGTTCTGAAATAAAAGGTACTCTTAAAGCCCAGAGCGGCAATGGAATAAAACTGTTCTATAGCTGCCCTAGTAACAGGTCTCATGTCTATGATGCACCCCAGTCCAACATCCTAAATTAAATTTAGATTTTAATTACCAGACTATGGCATTCAATTTGATGAATGGAGTGAGGAGTTATCAAGTTGTTTTTTTAGGGCCGCTAATTAGGGTATTGTCTTAATTCTTTGCCCATGTATTGTATTAAGCCATTGAAGTTACCTTCAGAAGTGATAGCGGTATTATTCGTGAATAATTATCAGTATTCTGTCGGAGGCCCCCCGAGCACCAGAACTGTTAAGAAGCCGGAATGATTTTGCACAGTGCATCTTTAAACCTTCTTCTCAGCAATTGTGCTTCCAGCTAAAATACAGCAAAGGCTAATTTGATTTCTATTGCTTTAGTTTGTCTATCAGTGACAACCCTTTTATACATTTAATTCATTCTCAATTTCTCATAATCAGAGGCAAGGTGTCCCCTAAGGTTAGAACTGAGCTTGTCAGAAACACTGGGAAAAATTTGCAAAGGTAATCAGTCTATCTGTTCTTTCCGCTGCCCATGGAACGATTAACTAATATCGCGTCTTATCTTTTTAGTAAGGATTTTTTTTTTTATTATTATTATTATTTATTTTATTTTTTTTTACTTTTAATTTTTTTTTTTTCCACAGGAGATACAAGAGGACTAAACACCCTGCTGTCAAAACTTGTCACCCTCATTACCTCAAGGCAGCCTTCATCTCTTTTTATTCTAATTTCATAGTTTTCCGAATTTACAGCCGCTGGAAATTGAGTACAAAATCCATTATCATTTGTATATTTTAATTATGCAAATGAGGCAGCTCAGCTGCACTGACTGGGTCCTGCAGGGATGCCTAACTTCATTCCGGGTGATTACAATTTATCCAGTCGAGTCACTTTAATTGTAACAAGCTAATTGCATTGTTTCATTTGGCTTTAACAAAACAAAGAGGAGACAGGAAGCTTAATGACATAGACAGGGAATTACAGCGCTCTCCCCTATGTGTGGCTGACACTTTCAATTTCGAGATAGTTAACCCTACAATTGTGGCGTAGCGGGACAGGATTCAGGGGAGGGAGAGTTTTACCCGGGAAAAAAGATTGATGCTGAAACACCAGAGCTCTGGTTAACTGTCCATCAAAACCCGGAGCTTTGATTCATTCCAACTTAAATTAGTGGGAAGATTTCTCAGAAGACGTAATTATTGTTGTTATTTTTACCGTGGTTTTTATTCATTTAAAAGTGCTGTTAATTAATGGATATAATTACAGAATCAAAATAAAATCATGGGACTTTCACGTGGAAGAAGCATAGCCCAAAACACTCTGGACTTTATGCGTACCATAGAGAGAACCAGTGCAGCTGATATGGGACATTTTCTACCCCTTTAACAGCTGAGATTCTACTGATTTATAAAACAGGGATATAATGGGAGTTGTCGTTTCATACATAGTGTAAGTAAGCAGGATGTAAGGTCCTGGATGGCAGGTATGTGTTATTGAAATGGCTTAGTTTTTTACTGGATTTTGGTTCCAGGATTTAGGAGCGACCAAAAGAGCCTGGGTGGGAAAGGTTGTTCCTATACTCCAGTCTGGCCTATTAAAATGCACCTGGCCTAGCTCAGGTAGTAGTGTGCTGAGGCTGGAGAAAGACAGAGCTGGTGGATGTCGGTACTTCAGCCTGAGAGGTTCCTGTAATACCAAGTTGTTGAGACCGTGTGATTTACTTTGTATTACCTAGAGCAATGTTTTTGTTATTTATTTGTGCTGGCGAAAGGACTGTTTTGTTATTCATTTGTGCTGAAGAAAGGACTGTTTTGTTATTTTGTGCTGAAGAAAGGACTGTTTTGTTATTCATTTGTGTTGAAGAAAAGCTTTTTCCATTTTGAAGCTGTAAAGTTTATGAAGGGCAATAAACTTTATTCTGTTTTCATATAAAAACCCTGTGCCTCTGCGTCTCCACAATACATACATCAGACAATAGAGACAGTCAGCATCATAATAAACAATGACATTCAGTGACTCACAGATGACATCTTCTCTGATTTGAATCATCCTCTTTTCTTCTCAATCTGGCCCAGAACATCATTACGACTTCTCCTGGCCGCAACTCATCTCTGAAGAGTTTGCCGTCCAGATGTATTTGGCTAAATAAATATGTCCCAAAACACATTGTGCACCTTGAATTAAATTATTTCCCACACTATGGGGCCAATTTATCAAAGTTTTTATGCCAGAAACCTGGTGTAAAAGCTTTGAAATGTCGCAAATTTTTGACGCAACGTGGAGTTGCTCAAACATTTTGTCACCAGTTTAAAGAAGGCTTGAAGTGCTCCACCAAAATTGACAAAGCTTGGAAGGAACTGGGGCGTGACCATGCCCTCCTGTCAAGTACATTAAAAATGCCAGACTGGATTAGCATTTCTGACATGGCGCACAGAGGTCCACGCCACAGAAAAGATGCAGAAAATTCATTAAGTGGCATGCTTCAGCGAGCCCTACATTAAGACTGGCATACACAACACCAGTCTTAATGAATCGGCTCCTTAGTGTTGGAATAAAACAATGGTAAAACTGTGCCTCCTGATTAAAGTTGTCCCCAACACTGTGCCCTGAATAAAACAATGGCCACCTATATAAAAAAAAAAGAAATCCCCTCAATAATGGTAGGGAGGATATGCAAAGCAAGGAGGATCAAGGCATTCACTGCCTCACCCCTGTACTGCAAACCAGCTGTTATTTTAACTATGAGAGTCTTTGGACTAAACCTTAAAAAAAAAATCCTTTTTTTGGCTTCAAAATGAACGTCCACCTCCCATTTAGGTTATTTTTGCATTTTATTCTTGCAATTTAAGAGATTTATTTTTCTGTAACCATATGAGTAAGGGTGATCAGACCCATGGAAGTTCAAGTTCTGGTACCCCTCCCGAACTTTATTCCAAAGTTCGGTTCAGGTACCAGAACTGTTCCCAAACTTGAACCAGAACCAGAACCCCATTGAAAACAATAGGATCCCAGACTTTTTAGCTAGAAAATGTCTCTCTCTGCAACGGACTTCCCCAAGAACTCCAAACATTGCAACGGACTTCGTGTTCGGCGTTTAGTACCGGACACTAACTGACCGTTACGAACACCAAACTTTGAAGTTCGTGTTTGGTCATCTCCACATATGAGGACTTTTTTTTTATAGACATCAATTACACTATTTTGGGTTACACATAGCTTATTACTTTTACGTATATAGTGTTAGCTTTTGTTAACTCTTTCTGGGGAAGAATTGAAAAAAAAACAGCAATTACCCCATTATGTGTTATTGTTTTTGTGCCTTTTTTACTGTATACTATATGCTAAAAATAGCAAAACATGTTTTATGGAAAAAGTAATTTTTCAGTAGCTTAAGCAGATCAAGTTTGATCAATTCTATAATGCTTAAAATGATCTAACAGTCGGTTGCTTATGGCAGGCATGTGCTCCTTGTTAAGTTCCTAGCTGCCAAAATAAGGAATCAGATCATGGTGAGCCCTGACCCTTTGCCACACAACAGAAAATGATCTAAGGGGGAAAATGATCAGAGACCAATTGAAAGCTGGTAACAACAGCCTGGTAACTGGGACTGTACAGACTGCAGCTCTGCAATCTTCCCCCTACACTTTACCATTGCTGTAAAAATCCCAAACTGTGCACTCACCTATTTACAAAAGTCCCATAGACAATGAATGGAGCAGAGGTGAGCATACTCAATCTCATATTGATTCAAACAGTGTGCTGCTAAACCTCCAGAATTGTAGCCTCAAAAGGGAGGAGCCAAACATATCTGGATGGCAAAACTTTTCAGAGATGAGTTGTGGTCTGGAGAAGTCATCATGACACTCTGGGTGAGATGGAGAAGAAAAAAGAAAAATTCAAATCATAGAAGATATCACCTGTAAATCAATGACTGTCATTATTATTCAGCCACTAACTGTCTCTATAGGGAGATGACAGGTGGTAGCAATCTTATATCTGAAACAACTTCCAATATATATTTTGAAATCCTGATCAATCATGGTCCAAGAAGTTAAATCTTCAAATGTACTTAGAAGCAGGGGTCCTATATCAGCTATATTGGCTCTCTCTATGAGATGAATGCTCTTAACTAGTGCGGGGCTTTCGGGCCACTCTTGATCTCCTTCAAGGGGGCAATCATAGTGGTCTGATGTTTTATAGTGGCAGAACCTACCAAATTAGCCCAGGTCTGCTACATGCAAGGGATTATCAGGCCAATATCACACATTATTGTATAGCTCAAAATATAGTTATTATAACTAAAACTATAGGAGCCCAATTAATCATTGCACTTCCGCAATTTTTTTAGCCTGAAAACCTCTCAACTTGTGACTTTTTCATTTGCGACCAATTCATGAAACGATCAGCACCATTTGCCTTTTGTGGTTTATAATTAGTTTCTGATTTTTAGGTCAACGTGGCTTTTCCAGATTTTATTAGACTCTTTCATCAAATACGACTTTTTTAAAAAGCCGCAATATTTGGCGCAACTCTACTCCAGTCCCTCCTCCCTCCTGAAATGATTTTATGTCCGCTGGTAATTTTAGTGCATTTTTTTTTTTGCAACATTTTGCGAAATGTGTGACTTTTTCCAGTTAAAGACTGGAAAAAAAGACAAGGTTTGGCTTTCTAAAAAATACATGAATCATATGCGCCATTTGGATGAAATTGATGCAAAAAAAAGTCAGTGAAAACCACAAGTCAAAAATGAAAAGTGACTAAAAAAATTGCATCCTGGTTTGTAAGAGATACTGCTGGGCTCCGATATGACTGTGGTCTGCACGGGTCATTCAGTGCAGTGGGGAAGGACGATTGCAATAAGAAACCTGCAGCACCATGTAAACTCTATTTAACTAATAGTAATGATGACGTTATTCTGCAATAGAAGAAGCTCAAAAGTTACGCTCAAGTGGTTTTACACCCAGGGATAATCTCTCATAGTCAAATAGTCCATGTCCTCTCAATCCTGACCACACAGCGCATCACTCAGCAGTGAATTAACCGACCTTAACATCCCAATTTTTGCAAACTGCTAGCTCACACTAGGCAGCAAATGGCCTTTCCTGACCAGGAAAATGGTTTTTAATGTAAATTTTTGAAAATATTTGGTTTTCATAGTCATTATGATTGCAGATCCGAACAAAAAAATTCAGTTGCCTAAGTAGAATAAATGATGTAGCATCTTGGTTCAGGGAGTGGCACTGCGGTCCTGGGTATGAATCAGTCATAGAATTTGAGCAAGGAGTCTGTGTTCTCCCTGTTGCTTTGGGGTTCTTGTTCATTGGTTTTCCATGAAATAGGCTATAATTAGAGTTTAGCGAACCTGAACTTAAAAGTTCGGGGTTCGTACAGGACTGTTAGTGTCCGATGCTAAACGCCGAACACGGATTTCTCCCGGAGGTCTGTTGCAATGTTCGGATTTCCAGGAGGAGAGAGAAAACATTTTCCAATTGAAAAGTTCAGGTCCCTATTGTTTTCAATGGTGTTCGGGTTCTGGTTCAAGTTCAGGTACAGTTCCGGTACCAGAACCGAACTTTGGAATAAAGTTCGGGTAGGGTACCAGAACCCGGAATTCACGAGTCCGCTCATCCCTAGCTACATTGTATGTCTGTGAACTTCTGTGGACAAGAGATAGTTTGTGCTAAAGATTATTACTAAGAAAACGACCAAAAGTCTTTATTTAAATATTAGAAACTAAAAATTGTAACAAGTTTATTGTCCCCGTGTGCAGTATAACTTTTATCTTTTTTTTCCCAGTAAACTTTTGTTTACTTTTCTTATTTTGTGTCTCAAATATTTATAAATATTAACAACTACATAGAACTTGTACTCAAGTTGTGCAATAAGCACAAACTAACTGATTTTTTTCGGATTATTCCAATACTTTTTTATTTTAATTCTCATTTGTCAATTTTTGTTTGTTTTTCATATCTTGTTTCTCAAAACTCTATAAAAATATTGACAACAAGATTGTCACCAAATTTAGCACAAAAAACTGCAGAGGAAAAAATTAGAATTTGTCATGTGATGCCTGCGGCAAATGAGCGTTGGCTTCCCTCTCCTTCATTCAAATCAGACATCCCGAGGAAGTGAGAGCTGCAGTGACTCTCTTGCTTCTTCTGGATCTCAATTACATCTGTGGCGCCCCTGCGGGTCCAGTCGCCACAGAGGTACTGCATCTCACCCAGAGGTGTGGTATCTCACGCTCAGGTAAGGATGGAGTACTGCCCGGGACCCACCCACTTGCATCCATTACACTCCACTTCAGAGGGAAGGGCGAGATTGCTCCTAAGGGAGAGCACAGTCCCTGGTCCCTAGCTGGAGGGTGGAACCATGTAGTGGATGTGGGTGGAGGAAGCAGTTTAGGGGAGCACTTCAGTAGGTGTATAAAAAGGGGAGCCATCTTGAGAGAGTGTGATCAGTCTGAGAGGAGAAGTAGTGGGAGCAGGAGCTCTGCAGAAGCTCTGCTCAGGAGGAGTGGAGGAAGGAGCGGGCCTAGTTGAGAGGCCCAGGTTTGACAGAGAAGAGGACGGGAGCAGAGGAAGGCTCCAGGAGTGAAGGGATCCCAGGGGCATGGGAAGTGCGGATGCCACCCGTGCACCCGAATCTACCAGGACGTGGAGGGATCAGGCCGCAGAGGGGACGGCCCCTAAACTAGTGGAAAACTACAAGGCTCAGCTAGAAGCCGGAGGCTGCTGTATTTGCAAGGTGCAGCTGCCAACCACCACAATTACATCACCGAAAAGGTGGCCACAGAGGGTCCAGGGGACTGCAGGTCGCCCGACAAGATCTGAGGCTACCGGCTTGGGACACTGGGTGTGAGGCGCAGGGGTGGAGGGTGAGCGCCAGCGCAGAAAGACGGCCAGGAGGAACACACAGAAAGGGGTCCCACTAAGTGCTCTGGAATTACCTGAGGGTTGGCTGAACCCCTCCCTGAGTAAACACAGGACGGCGTGGGAAGTTACCCTGGCCCTGGTAACTTGGAGTCTAAAAATCGTGAGTAAAACCCTGAAGACTGCACCCCACTGTCTCTGCGAATTATTACTGCGCCATCATCCCCTGCACAACCCTACACACCTACTTCATCTATAACATCCCTGCAAAGCCCTGGAGCTAAGCTCTACCTGTGGAGAGCTAAACCAACCCTGCTGCACTAACATCAGCTCCAGAGGACCTGCTACGCAGCGGCGGCTCCCTTTTGCCGCATACCACAGGTGGCGTCACGAACATTAAATACAAAAACTATAAAACCCCCTTTTATTGACTGCCCTGGCTCACGGACCGGGTCACCGCCACTGTGACATCTCCCCTAGCAACGACTGGCCCGGCTACCGAGTACCCCACGGCCCAGGGGGCGCATCATATTTTGGCGTCACGAACAGGATAAGAACCCACCCGTTATCCCCGGGTATTGTGCGCCTAGAGACTGTGTTGTATACTGAATGTGGCGCCCGCCCCAGAAGAACGAGCACCATTATGTGCGTTATCGAGGACAACAAAGAACCTCCCATCATGGGCCGGGTCCCAGAATGGCGCCAAAAGCGCAACCCGCCCCATACGCCTGTGGCCATATACCTGGATCTGTCCATCAGTCTGGGGAAGCCACCTTTGGGTGTGGCCGACAGCAAGCAGCCATGGGACCGCCCCAGAAAGGGGAGAGGAGAGAAGAAACCTGGGAGACAGGGCGGTGTCTCCAGCAGTCTAGACAGACCACACCCGGCAGGCAAGATGGAGAGAGGTCAGCCTGATGCTCCGTCTTGTGGTCTGCAGCCCACGGCGGAACCCCTCACCCTGGAGGGGATACTAACAAAGTTGTCCCTGGAGGACACCAGCTTCATCCGGGATGAGATGCAAGAACTGGGCAGGAGGATGGAAGAGGCCCAGCAAGTCGCGATTGCTGCCTGGAGAGCGGAGCTGGTGGAGAAAATGATGACCCGGCAGCAGTCGGTGCTGCAAGTGACCAGCAGCGCCCCGGCCCTGGCGGAGCTGCACACAGACCAGGAGGTGTCAGTTGCGGGAGCAGGTAGGAGTGAGATCCCTGTCCCGGACACGGCTGGCGCTGCTCCATCCCTGGTCCCCCTGCTGGAACCTTTGTCCCCGGGCGCTCACGCCCCAGATCTGCTCCTGGGCCTGGAACCATCAACCACGGGCGCTGCTGACGCAGACCTGCTCCTGGGCCCCCTGCAAGAACCACCTGCCCCTACACCCGAATGGGTGTACGGGCGCATGCCCTGGGACTGGTCCGCGGAGGTAGAGGATCGGAGCCTACCGTTACTGCCCGCTCCTGAGTCCTCAGTCACCCACCAGGAAGAAGAAGATCAATTCCTGTGGGATAACCCGGGGGGGGGACCTCATGGGTTTTCCCCGGGAGACTCGAAGGGAGGCTGCACATAGGGAGGAGCATTGCAGATGGGAGCTCCTGCAGCTGGAGTGGGAGCGGCGCATCAGGCAGGTGCGCTGGGAGAAGATGGAGGTGAGAAACATGGACGAGAAGACTCGGGGCCCGCAAGACAAAGACTGCCGCACCCAGTCCCCGCGCAGAAGGGACTGTTGTGAAGTTCGACCTGGACGCCGGGTGGGGCTTCATCAGAGAGCCACAGGTCGAGACGGATCTATTTGTGAACGGGAGGGATGTGGAGTCCCACCTCAAGCAAGGACATCCTGACAGAAACCTGTACCCTGGTGACCGAGTCACCTACACCAGGCACCGAGGTGAGCGGGGATGGTATGCTCTGAATGCACACAGGGTAGTGGAGGAGGACATGCCCCTGCAATTAGAGGCTGATGACCCGGCTGGGCCAGCCTACAACAAACAGGTGTCTCCCAGGAGGGAGCACAGCTACTAAGTGACTTGAGTGAAACAGAACTGAACTGTGTATATAGTTACCCGGAAGGGTATAGCAGGAATGCTGCAAGTTTGAAAAGTTTTGTGTGTGGTTACTTAATTACCTGGTGAGGGTACCAGAACTTGTAGGCTGAGGACTGTGAGCAGCCAAAAACTTTTAAATTGTAAATAGTTAGCACTTCTTAAGGTGCTTCTTATTGGTTTTATATAGATCACAGAACAAAAACCTGTTTGGCGTGGCCGAAGACGTGGTCCAACACCCGGATCACCTATGCCCTGCAGCCACGCCCAAGGCCTACGTTGAGGGTTTTCGGACGGGTCCCTCATGTTGCTCAAAATTGCACCTCCTTCAATGAGATGGACACCCGGTTATGGATGTCACTGTGTTGAGTTAAAAGATGTGTTTTATGAGAAAAAGTGTTTTATAAATGTGAAGAAAATTGTATTGAAAAAGTTTTATAATGTTTTATATGCTGATAGAAACATGTAGCATTTAAGAAAAGAGCCTCCCATAAAGGGAAGAAAAAGTTGTTTGAAAATTCTTCTAAGTGATGCATCTAAAAATTTTGCATGTCTTTAAATTGCTTTGTTTTTACTCTGATCCAGCCCACGGACGTGCTGTGTTTTACCAGGGGGGTATGTGGCGCCCCTGCGGGTTCAGTCGCCACAGAGGTACTGCATCTCACCCAGAGGTGTGGTATCTCATGCTCAGGTAAGGATGGAGTACTGCCCGGGACCCACCCACTTGCATCCATTACACTCCACTTCAGAGGGAAGGGCGAGATTGCTCCTAAGGGAGAGCACAGTCCCTGGTCCCTAGCTGGAGGGTGGAACCATGTAGTGGATGTGGGTGGAGGAAGCAGTTTAGGGGAGCACTTCAGTAGGTGTATAAAAAGGGGAGCCATCTTGAGAGAGTGTGATCAGTCTGAGAGGAGAAGTAGTGGGAGCAGGAGCTCTGCAGAAGCTCTGCTCAGGAGGAGTGGAGGAAGGAGCGGGCCTAGTTGAGAGGCCCAGGTTTGACTGAGAGAAGAGGACGGGAGCAGAGGAAGGCTCCAGGAGTGAAGGGATCCCAGGGGCATGGGAAGTGCGGATGCCACCCGTGCACCCGAATCTACCAGGACGTGGAGGGATCAGGCCGCAGAGGGGACCGGCCCCTAAACTAGTGGAGAACTACAAGGCTCAGCTAGAAACCGGAGGCTGCTGTACTTGCAAGGTGCAGCTGCCAACCACCACAATTACATCGCCGAAAAGGTGACCACAGAGGGTCCGGGGGACTGCAGGTCGCCCGACAAGATCTGAGGCTACCGGCTTGGGACACTGGGTGTGAGGAGCAGGGCAGGAGGGTGAGCACCAGCGCAGAAAGACAGGCAGGAGGAACACACAGAAAGGGGTCCCACTAAGTGCTCTGGAATTACCTGAGGGTTGGCTGAACCCCTCCCTGAGTAAACACAGGACGGCGTGGGAAGTTACCCTGGCCCTGGTAACTTGGAGTCTAAAAATCGTGAGTAAAACCCTGAAGACTGCACCCCACTGTCTCTGCAATTTATTACTGCGCCATCATCCTCTGCACAACCCTACACACCTACTTCATCTATAACATCCCTGCAAAGCCCTGGAGCTAAGCTCTACCTGTGGAGAGCTAAACCAACCCTGCTGTACTAACATCAGCTCCAGAGGATCTGCACCGCAGCGGCGGCTCCCTTTTGCCGCATACCACAGGTGGCATCACGAACATTAAATACAAAAACTATAAAACCCCCTTGAATTGACCGCCCTGGCTCATGGACCGGGTCACCGCCACTGTGACATCTCCCCTAGCAACGACCGGCCCGGCTACCGAGTACCCCACGTCACATCCATAGGAGAGGAGAGTGAAGCTAACACTTATTTGCCAAAGGGATCACGTAACATAACAATGTCACGGGAGCCCTGGGAAAGTCAGGGCGACACCGCAGGAACGACACCGGAGGTGAGTATAGTTGTTAAGATTTTAATGGAAGAAAACCTAGGCATTGAGAAGGGGTTGTCCGAGTAGTGGACAGATCCTTTAAAGGGAATCTGCCACCAAGTTTTTGCTACCTAATCAGAGAGCAGCATATTGTAGTGACAGAGACCCTGTTTCCAGTGATGTGTCACTTACTTGACTGCTTAGTGTAGTCTTTATAAAATCACTGTTTTATCAGCAGGAGATTATCACTAGAGGACTAGTAAAACTGCAGCCAGGTAGTCCAACCACGCCCCCACCACTGATTGGCAGCTTTCTGCCTATGCATAGTGAACGCAGAAAGCAGCCAATCAGTGGTATGGGTGGGGTTATACAGAGCTCAGCATTCAGAGAACTGGTTGCTCTGCATCAAATAAAACAGTTTTTAATAAAAACTGCAGCCAGAAACCCAGTAAGTGACACATCGCTGGAATCAGGGTCTCTGCCCCTACATCATGCTGCTCTCAGATTACATAGCAAAAACCTCGTGACAGATTCCCTTTAATGTTTTAACTATATGCTGCACATAAAGTTAAAACATGATATATAATATGACTTTATCCCATATGATTTTCTGCTCTTCTTACTATATAGTTGCTACCATCCCTTCCTTTCTGATAGGACACTGATAGGCTACAACGGCTGCTGATAGGCAACAGAGCTTATGGGACATAACAATGGCATATGAGCACTGAGAGACAACATTGCTGGAAAAGTGCCGGTCCAGGAGGTGAGAATGTCCTGCTTTTGTTTTATTTGGGCCACTATAGCATTTAAAGAGAAGCGGTCACAAGGTGAAAAGTGTCTAGTTTTTTGCTCTTATTTTATTCCCACTGCTCCCCTGAGTAATCTATTTTTTTGTTGTTATTGTTGTTCATTTTGTTTTTTTTGCAAATTCACCCAACAGTTCCAGAGATATTGGAGTTTTTGGATAGTGATTAGGGATGAGCAGACCGGTGGAACTTTGGGTTCTTGTACCCGACCCGAATTTTATTCCAAAATTCAATTCAGGTATCAGAACTGTACCCAAACTTGAACCAGAACCCGATCCCCATTGAAAACAAAAGGGACCCGAACTTTTGAGCTGAAAATTTCTCTCTCTCTTTTCCCCCTGGAACTCCAAACATTGCAGCGGACTTCCTGGAGATGTCCGTGTTTGACGTTTAGCACTGGACACCAACTGTCCAGTACGAACCCCGGACTTTGAAGTTCAATTAGTTCATCTTTATTGGTGATCATTTTTATGGTCTTTTTCAAAGGGGTGTTGTTCACAGGATCCTCTGGGGCGGGTCTTTTTTATTACCCTATGATTCACACCCCCTTGTGAAGACCAGAAAAAGAGCACTAAATAAAAAAGGCCAATATCTCTGGAACTCTATAGCGGAATTTAAAAAAGCAAAATTCGGAATACTCAGAGGGGCAGCGAGAATAAAATAAGAGCGAAGATTGGCCACAATTAACATGATGACTAGGGGTGACTGGACACGTGAAGGTTCTGATACCCAACCCTAACTTTATTCCAAAATCCAGTTCGAGTGCCACAACTGTACCCGAACTTGAAGCAGAAGTCAAACCCCATTGAAAACAATGGAAACCCGAATTTTGCTGAAAAAATCTCTCTTTCTCTTTCTCTCTTCCCCCAGAACTCTAACACTAACTATCAGGTACGAACCCCGAACTGTTAATTTTGGGTTCGCTAATCTCTAATGGTGACAGATCCTCTTTAAGAAGAGGTTTTCCATTAGTAGTAAAACCGCTTTAATACTAGAAACAGTCAGCAATCCGACTGTCAGACCCATTCCTCACTACAGCTTACTTGAGCTTTGATAATACAGGGGATATTTTATTTTCCAACTTCTATTCTGCATAGAGTCTGTATTGATAACACTTCCTAGACTTTAATCATCAGAACAAGCTCTGTGCAGACGCTGAAGTAAAGCATGCTGGAAGATTTCTGCTCTAAGGCCACGATCACACGTTCAGTATTTGGTCAGTATTTTACATCAGTATCTGTAAGACAAAACCAGGAGTGGGTCAATCAGAGGAAAAGTATAATAGAAACACGTCACCACTTCGGTATTTATCACCCACTTCTGATTTTGGCTCACAAATGCTGATGTAAAATACCGACCAAATACTGAAAGTGTGAATGTGACCTAAAACTGTCTGGATAGTGATTGCAGCTCTGAAGTATAATACAAGCTGCAACTTGAATTTCTATCTAGAGAATTTCTAGTTGAAATGTTGATTAAGGCCATATTTCCCCATGAGAAAATGCTGAAAAATACACAACAGCAATTTGCTCTGAATATTTCAACTTTGCTGCATTTTTTACGTATTTTCTCCACGTTTTTTTATGCCTTTTTTTGGATCAGACTTGATAAAACATTCTTTTAATGCATTTTTTAATTCAGAAAATTCAGTATACTGCACTTAAAAATGCAATCGTATTACTGCATGCATTTTTTTCAGGCTCCCCATCAAAATATTTAAAATATAAAAAACAGAGCAAAAAACACAGGTCAACAACGTTCTGTAATGCTGGGTGGCAGGAGTTTTCATAAAAATGTATCCACTTTGCTAGAACTGTTAAATTAAGCAGATTTTCTGTACTAAAAAAAAGGCAGTGAAAAAAACACAGCATTTACTCTACGTAGAAACATGGCCGAAATGTGAACTTTTTTCTGTAAATTTTTAAACTTTTTTTTACCTGTTTATGATTTCCAGAAATGTTTTTTTTATAGCAAATACACAAAAAATGCATTTATGGGGGAAATCACATCTCGAGGACATGTTCCTTCTTCAATCTAGAAAACAATTCACAAAATGAGTTTTTGTCACATTGTGCTGAACATGTCATTGTGTGAGTGAAGCCGAGTGCACAATGTGGGTCAGTGTGATGTTTAAACTCTTAAATGGTTTCCCTAATCCGCATTAATCTGACTTTAAAGATGAAGCATAATGCTTAATACAGGAGCATAAGACTTGTTAATGCACGCTCCGCCAATAAAAACACATTAATACCGGCCGCATCCAGCCGCACGACCTGCACTTTACATGGTTTGATTAACCCATTACCCTAAGCTCCAAACAAAGGCATTTCATGTAGATGGAAGACAGATAGATAATAGATGATAGATAATACAAAGATAGATAGATAGATAATAGATATATAGATAATAGATATATAGATAATAGATATATAGATAATAGATAGATAATATATAGATAGATAATAGTTAGATGGATGACAGATAGATAGATAATAGATGGATAATAGATAGATATGGATAGATATGAGATAGATATGACAGATAGATAGATAAATAGATAATAGATAGATATAGATAATCGATAGATAACAGACATATAGCTATGATAGAAAGATAGATAGATAGATAGATAGATAATAGATAATAGATGATAGATAGATAGATAGATAGATAGATATGGATAGATAGATATGAGATAGATATGGTTAGATATGATAGATAGATAGATAGATAGATAGATAGATAGATAGATAGATAATGATTGATAGATAACAGATAGATACTGTAGCTATGATAGATAGATAGATACATATGAGATAGATATGATAGATAGATAGATAGATAGATAGATAATGATAGATAGATAGATAATGATAGATAGATAATATATATATATAGATAGATACATACATAAAGTAAGCGCATCAGCACTCTGTAAGGGCCAAGATACACTAAAACAATGAAAACATTAAATCAAAACTGTATTATTACTCAGTACTTGCAAAAAATGAAGGTTCTTAAATTGGCCAATTCATGTGTGCCCATCAACCGCGGCAAGGTGACCTCCCGTCTGATGGGTCCTGCCTGCTGTCTGACTCTGCACTCCCCCATTAACTAGCAGGTGATGTATAACCAGTTCTACCTGCCCATTTAAATTGTAGGTGTTTTGGTCCAGAAGTTACATGATTTGTCTGTTTAGTTCTAGACTTGTAGCCCAAAAGTGGCATGTAGCGTAGAACAGGGCCCATCAGACGGGAGGTCACTTTGCCGCGGTTGATGGGCACACATGAAATGGCCAATTTATGCGCTAAGAATCTTCATTTTTTGCAAGTACTGAGTAATAATACAGTTTAGATTCAATGTTTTCATTCTTTTTGTGTTTCTGGGCCCTTACAGAGTGCTGCTGCACTTTCTTTATGTATATTATGCAGTTTCTGCAGCTGGCACCTTTTCACGCTTAGGAAGTACTGGTCAGGTTTCTTACTATAGATAGATAAATGCAGTGGGGAAAATAAGTGTTTGATACACTGCCGATTTAGTTTTCCCTCCTACAAACAATGGAGAGGTCTTTAATTTTTATTATAGGTACACTTGAACTGTGAGAGACAGAAGCTAAAAATAAAATCCAGAAATTCACATTGTATGATTTTTAAATAATTAAATTGCATTTTATTGCACGAAATAAGTATTTGATCACCTACCAACCAGCAAGAACTCTGGCTCTCACAGACCTGTTAGTTTTTCTTTAAGAAGCCCTCCTACTCTGCACTCATTATCTGAATTAATTGAACATGTTTGAACTTGTTACCTGTCCACACACTCAATCAATCACACCCCAACCTCTCCACTATGGCCAAGACCAAAGAGCTGTCTAAGGACACCAGGGAAAAAATTGTAGACCTGCACAAGGCTGGGATGGGCTACAGGACAATAGGCAAGGAGCTTGTAGAGAAGGCAGCAACTGTTGGTGCAATTATTAGAAAATAGAAGAAACACAAGATGACTGTCAATCTTCCTCGATCAGGAGCTCCATGAAAGATCTCGCCTCATGGGTTAAGGATGATTCTGAGAAATCAGGAATCAGCCCAGAACTACAAGGGAGGACCTGGTCAATGACCTGAAGAGAGATGGAACCACAGTTTCAAACATTACCATTACCATTAGTAACACTACGCTGTAATGGATTAAAATCTTGCAGAGCACGCAAGGTTCCCCTGCTCATGCCAGCACATGTCCAGGCCCATTTGAAGTTTGTCAATGACCATCTGGATGATCCAGAGGAGGCAAGGGAGACGATCATGTTGTCAGATGAGACCAAAATAGAAATTTTTGGTATCAACTCCAATCGCCGTGTTTGAATGAAGAAGAAGGAAGAGTACGACCCCAAGAACACCGTCCCAACCGTGAAGCATGGTGGCGGAAACATTATACTTTGGGAGTGCTTTTCTGCAAAGGGGACAGGACGACTGCACCGTATTGAACGGAGCATGGATGAGGTCATGTATCGAGAGATTTTGACCAACAACGTCCTTCCCTCAGTAAGAGCATTGAAGATGGGTCATGGCTGGGTGTTCCAGCATGACAATGACCTGAAACACAGAGCCAGGGCAACTGGCAAGGACTGGCTCCGTAAGACCCATTTTAAGGTCCTGGAGTACCCTAGCCAGTCTCCAGACCTGAACCCAACAGGAAATCTTTGGAGAGAGCTGAAACTCGCCCAGTGACAGCCCCAAAACCTGAAAGATCTGGAGAAGTTCTGCATGGAGGAGTGGCCCAAAATCCCTGCTGCAGTGTGTGCAAACTTGGTCAAGAACTACAGCAACCGTCTGACCTCTGTATTTGCAAGAGGGGGGCATGTATATCAGGATTGGGGGCCATGCCATATATAACAGGATGGAGGGCCATGTATACCAGGATGGGGATGGGGGCCACGTATATCAGGATGGGGGATATTAGTTCAGAATTGGGGGACATTACCGCTATAACATTTTTTTTCTACAATTTTTTTTTCTATTTCCTCCTCTAAAACCTAGGTGCGTCTACGGTACTTCTTTCATTCAATAACATGCAAATTAATTATGTAAAAATCATACAATGTGATTTTCTGGATTTTTTTTATATTCTGTCTCTCACATGTGAAGTGTACCTACGATAAAAGTTACAGACCTCTCCATTCTTTGTAGGTGGGAAAACTTGCAAAATCGGCAGTGTATCAAATACTTATTTTTCCCACTGTGGATAGATAAATATGGGGCAATCACCCCAGGATACCAACTGTCCAGAAATTCCTAGACAGTTCATAAAAATAGGGTAATTTTTTCCTCTCTCTATAAAAAAATTGCATGTGTCCGTGATTTTTATGATGAGGGGGTGCTTATACAATTTAGCAAAAGGGGAACCATCATCTTAATTTTTATTTCATAAATCAACAGAACACATGAAAATAAGAAACTTAATAATATAGTCAATGGTTTCTAAAAAGGCAAAAAACACTGAATAACATAAATACTTAGTTAAATGTCGAACAATTCCTGTTCTGATGGGTGATCCAAACTGATTGACGCTCAGAATCAGGAGGAAAAATATGTATTTTTAGGGCAGATTGGTTCATACTTTTTTGCCTTCTCTAGATCAATAGAACAAAGCAAAATTCTTAAATATTTACCCAAACCCTACCGGTTATTCATATCTGTTCCTTTACACTGCTTGATCTACATGTACTTTTTTAACCTTACTGTAAAAATGTCCAGTCGTTATCCGTATCTTTGGAACATTTCCTAGAAAACAATAAAAATGTACAAAACAACTGAATATTTATCAAACTTCAAAAAGATATGTGTCCTTCATCATAGAAGAAAAGATTTCTCAAAGTTATTCTGCCCATCTTAGTTGGTTCATGTTTGAGGATTTTATCCTTTGTCACCCCCTTTTCAGGATATTGCGCTGAAATTTATTGAATAAACACATTAAACATGGTGTGAATATACTTTAAAGCACAGACACGTTAAACTCAGACCCACAGGGTGATTATATTTGGCCCGTGTCGCCGGCACTGCCCCCATACTGTATGGAGGACTATGTGGGGCTTGGCTCCTGAGATCTCAATCTGCGCAAGTGCCGCCTCCATTGGCCATTTTCCCGAAGTCCACTGCAGTGAAAAGGATGGGAAGTGCGAGGACTCCCAAAATTTTCTAAAAGCCCAGAGCCCACCACAGCCTCGCAACACCGAACACTCCCTCCTCCGAGGCCCACAGCATAGCCCCACTCCTGCGGCTTCCTGCAGCAGCGACCCCGCTCCACCGCATCCATTCCCCGGTAAGCTACCATAAAAGCAGACTAAAAGACACACCACCATTTTATTTAAAAAAAAAAAAATCTATTTTCCTCACCAAAATTTGGGGTGCATTTTATGGTCTTGTGGTCCGGTGCGTCTTATAATCCGCAAAATACGGTATTATGCTATTAAATGAAAAACATAAATTTGTCATCTCAATTCTTTATTTCCATTACAGTGAGAATAAGAACCAAACAACTCAAAATGCACAAATTTTACATTTCTGATAGTCAAACAAAATATCAATGACTAATATAGTAATATAGACCAGCCTTTATTCAATAACAGCTATAAAAAAAAAGCCTTCCACCCATGGAGTCTTCCACCCAGTTTCTTAATCTTTTAATGATCAACTTTTTGGGCAGTACCAACCACAGCCCCAGACACTGATCAGTGAGGTGACTGTTCTCCTTCACCATAAATCTCACATTTAAGAAAGGTCCACAAGTTCTCCGTAGGGTTTAGGTCGGGTGAGGAAGGGTCTGGGTCATTATTCTTCATCTTTCAGGCCTTTACTGGCACCGAGCAGAGATGAATTTGATGCTGAGATATGCAGACTTTTTCCTGCACCACTGTCTGAAGAAAGTGCCTTCTAAACACTTGCAGTAGGTTTGGGAGTTAATGTTGAGTCCGTCTTCAACCCAGAAAGGTCCAACTAGCTCATCTTTAATAATCACAGCCCATAGCAGTGCCCACCTCCATCTAGCTGGCGTCTGAGTGGAAGTGGAGATCTGTGCCCATTACTGGTCAAGCCAAGGGCCCATCAATCTGCTTCCTCAAGAGTCACTGTCATCTCATCAATCCATAAAACCTTTGAACAACTTGTCTTCAGATATTTCTTGGTCCAGTCTTGACGTTTCCCCTTCTGTGTCTTGCTCAGTGGTGGTCAGGCTCAGCCTTGTCACCCCGGTCGTGTCTTTGAGCATGGAACACCTTGTACTCCTGTGTCTTGCTCAGTGGTGGTCGGGCTGAGCCTCCGTTACCTCGGCTAGGGCACTGAAGATCTTATACTTCTAGGCCTCCAGGGAGGTTGCAGTTCTGGAATATGGCAGCACTGGAGCTTAATGGCTTCCTCGTTGCTTCATGTTTGATTTTTCTCACATCTTTGGTAGTTAAGGTGCAACATTTATTTCCAACCCTGTTGATTATTTGTAACATAAATTTTGCAGGTTCTGTGATCCCCTTCAATATCTAAGCAATTTCAGGAGCTGCACCCCTCTGTAAGACTGGTGACAATCTGACTATTTAGACTCAGCTAAATCTTTTTTTTGACCCATTTTGCTTGAGGACAATAAGCTACCTAATAATCCTGAACACCCTGTATCCTTAAGCCACATCCTCCCTCATTGCACAAATATGCATCACATGATCTTCTTCATCCAATCAGCATTCATGTTTTTACAGCGCGGAGGTGGAAAATCTGCCTAAAAATAATGATATGGTGAAAATACTCACTTGCCTAATAATTCTGCACACAGTGTATGACTTTTGAGTCTTGACTTTGCAGCTCTGGCTGTACGATGTATAAGTCATCTAGTTCAGCAAATACAGGTTGATCTAATATGTTGCCAAATCTCCAAGTGCCTTTTTAAAGTCCCTGAAAGCCCAAGTCGTTGAATGGTTTCAGTTGTGCAATTTTGCACAGAAATTGTACCTTAGTGATTGTATAATTAAAGTAAGTTTTCCAGGAATGGAAAGAAAACTAATAGGGGGGAAAAAAAAAGAGAGAAACATTTTTTTGGCCAAATACGACTGATCCGTCTTTGACATTAATCACTGTTTGCTTATTAATGCCTTGTCAATGGTTAACTCTATCCTCTCCCCTCCCAGTTAGATGTGTGCAAACATTGGTGATTAAGTAGCAGATTAAACATGTTCATTAATATTTAAGGGGCTGTTTTTTGAAACTTTTCCTGTCCTTTTACACTAATAGCCCCATTAAAACTTGTTTACAAGCCAGCACTAAGAGTAACGGCGTGCACTTAAAATTGGAGAGTGGTTCCCCCGGAGAAGCACTTTCAGCCTACGAGGATGGCATCTGATCGATAGACTTCTTAAAGTAAGACTGTCTGTGTTAACCCAATGGAAGCAGAAGCAAACAGCTGGCGACTTCCCAACTTGTTAATTAACAATGAACCAAACTCTGGGTCCCTGGCATGTGCGGTGCAATATTCAAGATAATTCACAATATCGCTTCCTATTACCTTGTAAAAGGCTAAAAGCAGCCAGATTATGACATTGTTTAACAAAGTATCGATCCCGGCGCTCAGACTTAACTTGAACATCTGCCAGAAATGTGTTTCTGTTTTTACTCACATTAGGATGCACATAGCGGTTTCATGTTTGCGCTCAGGAAAAATTCTCGCTGTCTTGTGGTGGTGGAGGAATACGGGCAGCCTGGAGAGACATTGAAACAGGGCCAGTTTTAGGGGTGTGTATGGGCGCCAAAAAGATGGCCTGGCATTTGGAGCTTGTGGTTACAACAAATAGTATAGTTACAGTACTGTGCAAAAATTTTAGGCAGGCATGCAGCAAAATAAGCTTTCAGAAATAGAAGTGTTAATCGTTTATTGATGAATGAATAGGAGAAATCTAAATAAAATCAATATTTGGGGTACCTGGATCAATTCTTTTAGATATACTTGCACACAGTTTTTGATGGAATTCAGCAGGAAGGTTGTTCTTCTACAGCAGAACAACGACCCCCAAAATCCAGCCATTGTTATTATGAACTATCTTCAGAGTAAAGAAAAATACATTGCCTCCAGTCCACAAGATCCCCTTCCCGGGGCTGGTAGTCCCACTGCCCCCGTACCAGGCGCTACTCAGTGTCTCCCAACTTTTGGTTGGCCCACAGATTTCGTGTCGCCCGCCATCATAGTCTGTAGCCACAGTCCACGCTCCTCCAGATAACAGATAACATGACCGAAGCACATGTATCCAGCAACAAGACTCCTTAAGAAAGTTTGTCAAATCCAGATGACAGATCCCACAACTGTAGCACGTGTGTCCAGCCAAGCCGGCAACCGACCTCCAAACTCCATAGGCCAACCATCCATGGGCTCCAAGATATCAGCAATCGATCCTAGCCCCTTGACGTCACTCCCCCAACTGTCACTAAAACACGTGGCTTAATTGTCCTCCCTCTCCTGGGATCAGCCCACTAGATGGGCAGAAGTGTTCACATCCTCCCCCTTAAACATTTGCTTTTAGCTCAAAGAATGAAGAATATTCCAGAAGCCCATCACCTGGGACTGCATGTGAGACCCCCTGTGGTGATGGCTCCGTTGGGTCTACTATCCCCATCCACACGATGGGACTAGTGGCTGGGAGCACAATGGCTTGATTGCTTTCATTGATTACCAATCTTGGGTCAGTCCTTATTTATGCATAAGATCCAGCCTGCACGTCTTCCTCTGCTTATGTCACTGAATGGAAACATTGATTCCTGAGGCTGAACTGACGAACAAGCAAATCTCTAATAAAACACAGCAATAAGATTGACGTAACCTGTGCTCCATCCTGGAAAAGTCTGCATCCCTTTAGAGCCTTTAGAACAAGGCCAGCTCCTCACAAGTACCATACATTTAGAAAGATTGGTTGTAAAATCAAAATAGCTCCCCACCTCTTGACCTGTGCCACAAATGCTGTAACTGCCTGCCTTGCACATCTTTGGCATTATGTGTTATTAATACATAAAAAAAAAAAAATAACCTAAATCTCAGGGCATTTCTAGACTGAGCTGTTCATGTTTTCTTACTTCCTCTTGATTATGATACATACTTATTGTTATGTTATCTCCCTTGATCCTTTATGACCTCCTCCATGATAGCTTCAGCTAGGTGCCAAGTATTGGTTCTTCCTGCTCTTTTCTTCTGTGAAAGACCAGGGTAGTGTGTGCAACCAATTTGGTCGCCAAAAATACATCCTTTAGTAGTCTTTATTAGTCCCATCCATCCACTATGCAGAAAACTGCTCCATGCAAGTAAGAAGTGCTGCTTTGCAATTACAGCCCTATACCATCACTTCTAATGGTCAGAAACCCCTTTAAAATCCAACATGTATGTGTCCAAGGGTATCAACTGAGGAAAAATACTTGCAAAGTCAAAATCGATCTCCATTGCCCCAATTCAACTTCTATATACTAGGTGCACTTTATCACAGCTTTATCACTCAATATTTTGTAAATAGTCAATATCTGTACAATGAGGCAGCTCTGAACCCCAAATTGTATTTAATGCACTGTAATGCCCAACAGTCAGTCCATCAAGAGGATGCTGCCAACGTCTCGTCCTGCAGTGAGTGTCTCTTTTAGAGCAAGCTAAAAGTGTCTTTGTTTAATTTGTACACTTCACCAAACCCTTATCACGTTATGTGGAGCACAGTGAATCTCTCAAGAGCCCGCGTTGAGCCACGTGTCCCTGGATGGGATTTAAATGAGAGTTTTTACATCAAAATGAAGCATAAAGTAATTAGGTTTAGTGCCTGGGGAATTAACCCTCTCCTTTCCACAGTCTTCAGAGTTTGGAGACACAAGGTAAATTGTACTATGTTAGTCGAAGTAGTAGAGACTCAAGTATGTGTAAAACACAGAAGACCTGACTGTCAGCAGACCCCTAAAAAAATATTGTATTAGGGGGGTACTTCCAATTTTTTGGAAAGAGAAAACAGAACTCACCTAAGGAAAAAATTAAACTACAGCCAAGTTCATGTGAGAATATTTTCAGACGGAGTGCGGTTCATAAAAAGCTGACAGCTCTAGGGCCAATGTAATTGGGCTGTTCAGTTGAGAAATTTTTTGCGGACTGAATTTACACTAGTCTTCTCTGTATTTTGGATGAGACACGTCTGTTCAAATCTACCTATCTTTTACCCTGATGACAGCTTCACACAACCTTGGCATTCACTCAAGAAGCTTCATCGAGTAGTGATTATTACAATTTTCTGTACTGTCCAAAGTTTTGACCAGTAATATACTAAAAGGAAAAAGTTGGGGCTTTAAAGGAGCATGTAAAAGCACCATTCTGCAGTAAAATTGCAGTTTTTCCCAGGAGGAAGAGATTAGCCCTCCTGGATGAGGGAGTCAACATTACAAAGAGAAAGCAAGAATTGACACTACAGAGAGGAATAAAGAGCATGTTCCTGTTAGTAAAGAAAGAATACACTGAGAGGGAAGATTAGCCACGATGAGAGCAAATATTAGATACAGCAGCACATGAGTGAAAGGTTTGTCATACGAGAAGTATCTGAAACCTAAGTGTGAATAGAATTGCCACATCAGAGACAGCCAGATATAGGAACTGTGGAAGTTTGACAGGTACAGAGGAAGTGTGACAGAGACACTAAATAGGGGGGCAAGAGAGTTCAAGTTGCCAAACAGGTGCTACTGTGAGGTACTGCTGCCAAGAAAGGTGACTTTGAGAAGGACTTATGACTAGCATTGTGAATGTTTGCTGTGCTGCACTGTGAAGGAGATTGTGTCTATATGAAGGAAGTGCTGCTGAGGTGTTTGCCAGTAAAATTCACAACTACTAACAAAGTGTTGCTATTGTTAACTATTGTTACCTCGTTGCTTACAGTGATGTAGCATGGGTAACTTTGGGCAAGGCAGGTACTTTGCTAACCCAGTTAAGAATTCCTAAGTGCCTTTCATCTCTTCAGTAATTGAACCTCCCAATTCTATAAACATACAGTGAGTAAAAATAAGTATTTGATACACTGCCGATTTTGCAAGTTTTCCCACCTATAAAGATTGGAGAGGTCTGTAATTTTTATCGTAGGTTACTTCACCTGTAAGAGACTGAATCTAAAAATAAAAAACAGAAAATCACATGGTATAATTTTTAAGTCATTAAATTGCATTTTATTGCATAAAATAAGTATTTGATCATCTACCAACCAGCAAGAATTCTGTCTCTCACAGACTTGTTAGCTTTTCTTTAAGAATCCCTCCTACTCTGCACTCATTACCTGTATTAATTTCACCTGTTTGAACTCATTACCTGTATAAAAGACACCTGTCCACACACTCAATCAATCACACTCCAACCATTTATCTCTATTGGTAACCATCAAGATTGTTGCCATTTAGGGGGTAATATCTGCTTGATTTGCTGCCAGTGTCTGTCTGTATTACTGTATTACTTATGCAATCCATGAGTTGGGAAACCACTCTATCCAATGAAGACTATTGTATCCATACATGTTAAAAGGGAACACTACACCACCTAGTCCACTCCTGAAATGCTGGTCTGTTTTAATTCTGGTTTTCCTCTTCCCCTAATGCTTTCACATTTTGTATAACTACATATTCTCCATTCTGTACCTCTCAGGGTCACCTTGTGAAGTGGGCACACTAAGCCTCAGGTGGGTACAAGGACCCCGAGCATTGGTGCAGCTGGCAGGATGGCACGAGGAGGGCGAGGATATGGCACACTAAGGCATGTGGGGAGCAGCAGGATGGATAAAGTGGAAGTACACCAAACTGAAGTTTTCAAACTCAATCCTAAAACACAGATATGTGTCCTGATGAACCTTAAAGGATATATCCGGGACTTTATGGAAAAGCAAAAAATGTGCCTAAGCGCTAACTAAACTGCCTGTTGTGCACACGCCGTTCTTCCCCGGCACACAGTGGTCACAGACCGCTCCTGCCGGGGATTCAGCTGTCTCTGCTGATGAGACGGGGCGTGACTTCTGATGTCACTCTGATTGACAGCCGACTCCCCCAGTTAGGCAGCCAGGATTTGGCTGTCAATTAGAATGACGCCAGAAGTCCCACCCTCTCGAGAGAGCAAAGCGGAAAAGAAGACTCCACTCTGTAGAATTGATGTCAGCAGAAGCAGCTGAATCCCCGACAGGAGCCGTCTGTGACCACTCTGTGCCGGGGAAGAACGTCGCCGAGCACAACAGGCAGGTAAGTTGCAATTACCTGCCTGTTAGTGCTCAGGTAGATTATTTGTTTTTTATAAAGTCCCGGATATCCCTTTTAACTAGGACTAGGTGGATGAAGTCACTGAGCCACTCCAGTCAACCTGCAAAATCCGACATGGAGCACAACAGAGGACCAAGGAGAAGGGAGCAAAGGCTGGGATACCTTAGACAGGTGTATAACAGCACCATTGTTGCAAGATCCTCAATCCTCATCAACTCCTAGATTCTGTGGAGCCATTGGCTAATCATGTTTGCAGAGCTCTAATACCAAAGAATGGGGGTGAAGGCCCAGGCGGTGTCAGTGAGGTGTTAATCTACCAATTTTTTATATTGGAAAATAATGGAATATAGAGGTAATGCACTGGACTTCTTTTCATGAAGTGGCCAGCTTATGACGTTTCCAAAATACACTACCGTTCAAAAGTTTGGGGTCATTTAGAAATTTAATTATTTTTGATAGAAAAGCACATTTTTTTCAATGAAGCTAACATTAAATGAATCAGAAATCCACTCTATACATTGTTAATGTGGTAAATGACTATTCTAGCTGCAAACGTCTTGTTTTTATTGCAATAGCTACGTAGGTGTATAGAGGCCCATTTCCAACAACCACCACTCCAGTGTTTTGATGGTACATTGTGTTTGATAACTGTTTAAGAAGGCTAATGGATGTTTAGAAAACTCTAGAAAACCCTTGCATAAGTATGTTAGCCCAGCTGAAAACAGTTTGGCTGACTTGAGAAGGTATAAAATTGACCTTCCTTTGAGCTAGTTGAGAATCTGGAGCATTACATTTGTTTGTTCTATGAAACTCTCAAAATGGCCAGAAAAATAGAACTTTCATGTGAAACTCGACAGTCTATTCTTGTTCTTAGAAATGAGAGAAATTCCATGCGAGAAATTGCCAAGAAACTTGAGACTTCCTACAACGGTGTGTACTACTCCCTTCAGAGGAGAGCACAAACAGGCTCTAACCAGAGTAGAAAGAGAAGTGGGAGGTCCCGCTGCACAACTGAGCAACAAGACAAGTACATTAGAGTCTCTAGTTTGAGAAATCAACGCCTCACAGCTCCTCAACTGGCAGCTTCATTAAATAGTACACGCAAAATGCCAGTGTCAACGTCTACAGTGAAGAGGCGACTCCGGGATGCTGGCCTTCAGGGCAAAGTGGCAAAGAAAAAGCCATATCTGAGACTGGCTAATAAAAGGAGAAGATTAATATGGGCAAAAGAACACAGACATTGGACAGAGGAAGATTGGAAAAAAGTTTTATGGACAGACGAATCAAAGTTTGAGGTGTTTGGATCACACAGAAGAACACTTGTGAGACGCAGATCAACTGAAAAGATACTGGAAGAGTGCCTGACACCATCTGTCAAGCATGGTGAAGGTAATGTGATGATCTGGGGTTGCTTTGGTGCTGGTAAAGAGGGAGATTTGTACAAGGTAAATGGGATTTTGAATAAGGAAGGCTATCACTCCATTTTGCAACGCCATGCCATACCCTGTGAACAGCGCTTGATTGGAGCCAATTTCATCCTACAACAGGACAATGACCCAAAGCACACCTCCAAATTATGCATGAACTATTTAGGGAAGAAGCAGGCAGCTGGTATTCTATCTGTAAGACTGTGTGGCCATGATGCGTTTTTTAAGCGCTTCCACAGCGGGAAAGATGCTGCAGAAACACTTAAAAAATGCATGGTAGAAGGCTTGCCATGGTCCCCAATGATAATCCGCATGTTATGTGCACATGCTGCGGAAATTTCCAAGCAATTTTCCAGTGTTATTTTGCGGAAGTGCTGCGTTTTCGCCGCCATTGACTTGCATTGAAACGCATAGATTACGCATCACTGCATCTGTACATGCACATTCCATGCGTTTCATTGTGCGGATGGTACCCGGGTGTGGAGGACAGGAGACTCTCCTCCGGACCCGGGTACCATAGAACCTGTAAAAAAAAGAATAAAATAAAAAATAAATATTATATTTACCTTCTGATGGCCCGCGGTCACCTTGTCTTCGCTTGCCGGCAGCTCACGATGGACTGAAGGACCTGCGCTGACATCATAGTCATGTGATGGGTCACGCGATGCTGACGTCGGCAGGTCCTTCAGTGTACCGCGAGCTGCCGGCAAGCCAGGACGAAGCGAAGCAAGACTGCGGGGGTCATCGGAAGGTAAGTATAGATTTATTTTTTATTTTTTACCATTCTTTTACTGTCACACTATATAAATCCATGCCGTTTGCTTGGATTTAGATAGTGTGACCAAGTTGACAAGCACTTTCCAAGTGATGCTAAAATCGCTTGGAAAGGGCTTGTAACTAGTGTTGAGCCACCCCCGTAGTGTTCGAGTTCGGTTCGGTTCGTCGAACACCCGTGTGTTTGCCGAACTGTTCGTCGAACTGTTCGTCGAACACCTTCGAACACCGTTAAAACCAATGGCAGGCAAACAAAAACACATAGAAACACATAGAAAACACCTTCAAAGGTGTCCAAAAGCTGACAAACTGCTCAGAAGACATAACTAACACATGGAAAAGTGACAAGTACATATAGTCATGCGAAAATAAAAGAGGTGGAGGAGTAAAAGGAGGGGGAGACACAGATATAGGCATGTCATGCCCTTCTAAAATCCAAAAAGTGAGAAGCCGACACGGCCAGTCCGCTCCTGCCCGTGCCACCTCCGTGTCGCCGGGTTTGTGCCTGAGCCGCGGTGAACCCTGACGGCCAGCCCCCCTCTCCCAATACTGGTGCCTGTCCGCTGGTGGGTCGAGCGAGCCCCCCTGTGGTGGAGGCAGCTCTAAGCTTTTTAATTTAAATTGTCTCTCTAATTTGAATGAATACACTTTAAATCCATTTACAAGGATCTATTGGAGGGCAAGTCTCATGCCAGCAGCCGCGGTAATTCCAGCTCCAGTAGCGTCCACTAAAGCTGCTGCAGTTAAAAAGCTTTTATAAGGATCGAGCTCGGCTGTCCACCGCAAGGCATCCTACTGCCAGTCCCAGCCCCTATGCCTTGGGGTGCCTCCTGATGCTCTTCACTAAGTATCCCATGGTCCCGAAGCATTTCCTTTGAAAAAATTAAGTGTCTAAACTACAGGTGGTGTAGCTTGCTTAACAGCCGGGATAATCCGCTGACTAGCAGACACTGCTACTAGGCACAAAGTATTTCCTGGGCTAGATGCAGTTAAAAATTTGTAATTAGATACTCTCGTTGGATGCTGAGAAAGCATTCCATAGAGTCTCCTGGCACGCCATATATGATTCTCTTAAAGAGCTTGGGGTAGGGGTCTAGGGGACCCTTTTATAGCCAAAATCACGGCCCTGTATCGCAATACGTCACCTAGGCTGAAGATGAATGGTACTGTAGCACCCTGAGGGCTCGGTTGCTACAGACGTATTGCACCTCACCCAGAGGTGTGATATCTCACTCTCAGGTAAGGATGGAGTGTGGATCAGGACCCGACACCTGCATGCATTACACCACATTGCCGTGGGGCAGGGCGACCAATATGCCCCTGAGATGGGCACGACAGTCCCTGTCCCTGGCTGGAGTGGGGGGAGGGAACACTGAGGAAGGGGAACCCTGTAGTGCAGGAGCAGGGAGGAAGCAGTTCCTCGGTGCATTGAGAAGGGAGTATAAAAGGTGGGCACCATCTTAGTTCAGTGCAGAGAAGTCTGAGCAGAAGTGGCATGGAGCAGGGGCTCTGCATGAGCTCTGCTCCGGAGGCGGGCCTAGTAACAGAGGCCCAGGCCTGCAAGAGGGAGAAGGAAGGAAGAGGAGCGGAGAAGGCTCCAGGAACGAGGAATGAAGGGATCCCAGGGGTGCGGACGGGCGAGTCGCCACCGCACGCCCGAATCCACCTGCGTGGAGGGGTCAGGCCAAAGGGGGAGACCGGTCCCCGAACTAGTGGAGGCAGGAAACGACCCTCAGCTAGAAACCGGAGGCTCTGACATTTTATGTGGCGCAGCCCCTTGCTCCACCCGCTAGGAAGGCACCACATAGGGTCAGGGAAACTGGCGCCAAGTTTACCAAGAGGAGGCCCGAGGCAGCCGGACAGAAGTGTTGGTAAGAAAGGCCAGACAAAGGACACACAAAGGGGGTCCTGTGAAGCGCTCCAAAGTTATCTGGGAGTTGTCTGAGCCCCTCACCTGGTGAGCACAGTACGACGTGGGCAGCCGTTACCTGCAGACGTGGTCTGGATAATAAGAACTGTGAGTAAAGGCCCTGAACTGCATCACTGACTCCGTGTCGTTACTGCTGCTGCCCTGCACCATCACCCCCATCCTCCGCATACACTGCCCTGAGGCTATACTCCTCCCGTGGGGAGTTATGCTACGCTCTGCTGCACCCACAACACCAGCCTTAGCGGTCTGCCCTGTAGCGGCGGTTCACTCTGACCGCAATCCACGGGTGGCGTAGTCGGACATTTAAACATCAAAACCACATAAATAGTTCCGCCACTGGTTTGACCGCCCTGAGCCACGGAACCGGATCGCCGCCACGAAGACTACAACCACCAGCATCCACCAAAAAGGGTCCGGCTCCGGGTGTCCCAAGGCCCAGGGGGTGCGTCAGAACATTTTCATCACCTTTCACAATCACCAATGGGACAAGGCAGGGATGTCCTCTGTCCCCTCTCTTATACATCCTAGTGACGGAGCACCTGCTCTCATCAATTCGCCATAACCCCAATATTAGGTGGATTGAGGTGGGAGGCACCGAGTACAAGTGCTCTCTATTTGCTGATGATGTCCTAGTATATATCACTCAATCACATATATCCATCCATGCTGTTATGGCTGAAATAGATCACTTTGTTACATGGTAAAATTTTAAAATCAATGCAGCGAAGTCTGAGGCTCTCGATGTCTCCCTCCCCAAATCCATATAGGATTCCATCCAGTCCAACTTTCCCTTTGCCTGGCCCTCACAGGGTATCAAATACTTAGGAATTCCTATTCATAGAGACCTCTCCCATCTATGTTATCTTAATTTTGGGCCCTTTATTGAACAATTCCATACAGACCACGATTGGCAAGTTAGAACTGTAAGATTCACTACGTGAACCACTGGTGTTTTGTGGAAAAGCACATGTACACTGCGTTCCAAATTATTATGCAAAAAGTGTTTAGGAGTGATAAGGGAAGAATTTGTTTGTCAGTTAAACTCATTGATGGTGATGTGTGTCAGGGCTCTTTATATCACTGTAAGCAATTGCAGACACCTGTGCTAATTAGTTTAGCAGGTGTGTCCAATGAAAGGCAAGACTACTTAAGAAGGCTCTCTCACATTATTAAGCAGCCTACATTTTCTGCCAAAATGGGAAAGAAAAAGGATGTGTCGGCTGCTGAGAAGCAACAAATTGTGGAGTGTTTAGGTCAAGGCATGACTACAATCAACATTGTGCGATGATCAGGATGAAGTGTCTTGGCAATCAAGAAGTATGTAGCTGATTCACAGTACACACGTGTGCGTGCTGATAAGGGCAAATTGAGGACTCTTTCCTACAGGCAATTACGTCAGGTTGAAAGAGCAGCGGCAAAAAAGCCTTGTCATAGCAGCAGACAAGTTTTTGAAGCTGCTTGTGCCTCCAACGTCCCCCGAACAACAAGATGCAGGGTCCTTCAGAGGTTTGCAGCTGTGCATACGCCATCCTGTCGACCTCCTCTATCCACTTCACACAAGCAGAAACGGCTCCAGTGGGCCAAACATTACATGAAGACTGATTTCAAAACTGTTTTGTTCACGGATGAGTGCCGTGCAGCGCTCGATGGTCCAGATGAATGGAGTGGAGGATGGCTGGTTGATGGACACCCCACGCAAACACGGCTACAGCGCCAACAAGGAGGAGGTGGAGTAATGTTTTGGGCTGGAATCATGGGGAGAGAGATTGTCGGCCCCTTTAGGATCCCTGAAGGCGCTAAAGATGAACTCCATAATGTATGTGGATTTTCTCAAACAGCACTTCCTGCCATGGTTCAAGAAGAAGAACCGTGTATTTCACAGCAAGATCATTTTTCTGCATGATAATGCACCATCTCATGCTGCACATAAAACATCTGCATCTCTGGCTGATATGGGCATAAAAGGGGACAAACTTATGGTGTGACCCCCATGCTCCCCTGACCTCTACCCCATTCAGAACCTTTGGAGCATCATTAAAAGGAGTGTCTATGATGGCGGGAGGCAGTTCACATCTAAGCAACAGCTCTGGGAGGGTATTCTGTCCTCATGCAAAACAATTGAAGCAGAAACCATCCAAAACCTGACAAATTCAATGGACGAGAGAGTTCAGAAGCTCCTTTCGAACAAGGGGTCCTATGTGAAAATGTAACATCACCTAGAATAAAGTTTTGAGTTGAAAACTGTTTGATTTCAGTTTCTAACAACCTGCTAATGCTTATAATTTCAAAAATGACCATTTTTTTGGTCTTTATTAAAATGAAAAGGTTGATCGAAAAGTTTGGGGGATCTAAGAGTGTGGCAACCCAGTAGTCATGATTACTTCAAATTCTGACAATATGAGGGTCATGCTGCAGGTAGTGCAGCAAGAAAGCACTTATGTGTCTTGCGCATCTCGGAGCCCCAAAATTATTTTCCGGGCTAGATGCAGCTAAAAATTATTTTTAATTTTAAATCTGGTGAAGCTTATTATAGATGGCCTAATAGGATCAGTGCTGCACACTGCTACAAAGCCCAAATTATTTTCCAGTCAAGATACAGATAAACATGATTAGTAATTTGAAAGCTTAAAACGGTTGGTAGGGTGATTTTAACCAATCATCAAGCTTTTACTCTCCCCAGGATGACACAGGGGTAGAAAAGTCGTTTCGGATCCATGATTTGTTCATCTTTATGAACGTGAGTCTGTCTACATTATCAGTGGAGAGCCGCGTGCGCTTATCTGTCAGCACACCACCAGCAGCGCTGAACACACGTTCAGACAGAACGCTGGCTGCGGGGCATGACAAGATCTCCAAGGCGTAAGTGGCTAGCTCCGGCCATTTATCCAGATTGGAAGCCCAAAAAGAGCAAGGGTCCAGTGACACAGTCGTGGCTTCAATGTTTACTTGGAGATACTCCTGTACCATCGTCTCTAGGCGTTGACTATGTGTCAGACTTCTTGTCTCCTGTGGCCTTGCAAAGGATGGGCTAAAAAAGTGGTGAAATGATTCCGCAAAATTGATGTTACCAGCAGATACTGTGGTTCTGTTACGGTTTGAGTGCTGAACACTTGACGGTCCCACGGTTGGCAAGTTGGAACTGTGAGATTCACTACGTGCACCACTGGTATTTTGTGGAAAAGCACATGTAAGATTCTGCAACAGTCTCTGCTGATACTCCTGCATGCGTGCATCCCTTTCTATGGCAGGAATAATTTCTGCAAATTTACTTTTGTACCGGGGATCTAACAGTGTGGCAACCCAGTAGTCAGGATTATTTCTAATTCTCACAATTCGAGGGTCATGTTGCAGGTAGTGCAGCAAGGAGGCACTCATGTGTGTTGCGCATCCAGGAGCACCAAGTCCCTGTTGTGTTGGTGGCGAGGTAACAATCATGCTTCCTTCCTCTGTCCTCTCCCCCCAACCTCGCACATCAGAAATGTGATCAAGGTCTCCCTCATCTGATGAGTCTTCCATCAGTTCGTCCTCCACTTCTTCCTGGGCTCCTGCACCTTCCTCACTAGTTTGGCTGCTACCATGCGCCCTGGTAAAATCATCTCCCCCACCCTCACATGCCTGCCGCCTTCGTGCTGCCGACCGTCTGGACCTTGCAGATGTTAGCCCTTCCGCATACAACTCCTCCTCCTCTACTTCCTCCACCTCCTCTTGTGCCACCACCTGACTCCGAATTCTGTTTAACATGTGCTCCAGCATGTAAATCACCGGAATAGTCATGCTGATAATGGCATCGTCAGCACTAAACATCTTCGTCGCCATTTCAAAACTGTGCAGAAGGGTGCATAGGTCCCTGATCTGAGACCACTCCTCCAGCGTGATTTGCCCCACCTCTGAATCTCGTTGGCCCAGGCTATACGTCAGAACGTATTGCACCAGGGCTTGTCGGTGCTGCCACAGTCGCTGCAACATGTGCAGAGTTGAATTCCACCGGGTAGGCACATCGCATTTTAGCCGGTGAAGTGGCAGGCCCAACGACTTCTGTAGAGATGTAAGTCGCTGAGCTGCGGGATGCGAACGGCGGAAGTGAGCACACAGCGACCGTGCCCTCTGCAGAAGGCCATCTAGTCTGGGATAGTGGGCTAAAAATTGCTGGACAACCAGGTTCAACACGTGAGCCATACAAGGCACGTGTGTGACATTGCCCCGGCGAAGGGCCGCACCCAAGTTTGCAGCATTGTCGCACACGGCCTTCCCTGGTTTCAGGTCCAGTGGAGACAACCATTCATGAAATTGGTTCTCCAGAGCTGACCACAACTCCTCAGCTGTGTGACTCACATTTCCCAGACATTTCAATGTAAAAACCGCCTGATGACGTTGAGCCCTACTGCCAGCATAGTAAGGAGGTGTGCAGGATCCCTTCTGCGCAGTTAGAAAGCTTGTGGCATGACCAGACAGGCTTTGGGTGCAGGTGGAAGACCGAGAGGAGGTTGAGGAGGCAGAAGCAGTGGAGGAACTTTGACATAAAGAGGATTGACGCACAACTCGTGGGGACGGCAAGACTTGGACAGCAGCCCCTTGTCCTGCTGTCACCATAGTTACCCAGTGCCCAGTCAGCGACATGTAACGCCCCTGTCCATGCCTACTCGTCCAAGTGTCTGTGGTGAAATGCACCCTGTCACACACAGAGTTTCTCAAAGAAGCGGTGATGTTGTGTGCGACATGCTGGTGGAGCGCAGGCACACCTTTCTTTGAGAAGTAGTGCCGACTGGGCATCTGGTACTGGGGCACTGCGACGGACATAAGGTCTCGAAAATCCTCTGTGTCCACCAGGCGGAAAGGCAGCATTTCTGTAGCCAAGAGCTTGCAGATGGTGAAATTCAACCTCTTAGCTTTCTCATGGCTAGGAGGAAATGGTCTTTTACTTGTCCACATCTGAGGGACCGAGGGCTGGCTATTGTGCTTAGACGGGGTTGATAAGGGTGTACCCGGCAAACTGCCGGTCTGTGAGGAAGATGCAGGCGGACATGTTAGGTTGCCTTGATCCAAAGGTGGTGCTATCGATGTCGGACAGCGCTCAAGACCAGCTGGTGTTACCACCTCCAAAGAAAATGATGACCTGCCAATCACGCTGGCTGTTGCGGGTAAAGAGGTGGCAGGTCTGCGCCCCAAAACAGGTGTGACTGCTGTCCCCCCAGTCACAGAGGATGAAGAGGCCGCGGATGCACAAGATATGGCAGACGGTGGTTGGCCCGGCCGGCTAGGCCGCATTGTAGCACACTGAGCTTCCCACTGCAACTTATGCTTCATGTCCATGTGCCGGTTCATGCATGAAGTACTCAAACTATGTATTTTTTGGCCTCTACTTAGCTTTTGCTGACAAATGTTACAGATAACACGAGTTGGGTCATCTTTATCGATCTGAAAAAATGCCCAGGCTATGCAAGGCTTAGCACCCATGCGACCTGAAGAGCCACCACGACTTGTGGTGAGAGGCAGAGTTGTGTTTGAGGATGCAGTTGTTGACGTGCTTCCAGTACTACGTCTCTGTCCAGGAAGGCGCAACCTGACCTCGTCGTCACTAGCATCTTCCTCCACCTCCTCTGCTGACCTCATCTCTTGGCTGAGTGTGGGTTGACAGTAAGTGGGATCTCCGACCTCATCATCATCACCCTGTGCGTTATCACACCCGTCGTCCTCAGAGCCAACCTGTTCCTGCCCTGACAAAAAACTAAAGTTGTCGCTCCAATCAGGTATTTGAGTCTTATCATCGTCTTCCTCATTGTCTCCACCAACAGGAGTTACAGTTTGGGAATGAGGGTCTACATTATGGTCAGAACCTTCTGCGTCTGGTCCTGGATCCGACTCATAAAGATTCTGGGCATCAGTGCAGATCATTTCCTCGTCTGGATTCACAGAAGCGCTGGAGTCGACCTCTGATTCCCAGGCTATAGTATGAGTAAACAGCTCTGCAGACTCAACCATCTGTTCTACCTCATACTCAGATGGGCAGCTGGAGATTTGGGAGCTGTGAGGAAGCAAGTGCGATTTGGGTGACACCTTTGAGGACTGGAGTATTTGTGATGTTGAAGTTGATGTGGAGGAGAGCCCACTTAAAGGAGCACTTGATATCCGTTGAAGCACCTGCTGTTTTTGTGCCTCATCTGGAATTTGTAGCGATTGGCGTGGCCGTAAGAAAGGGATCTTATCACATTGTCCGCTAAAAGAAGTAGACATTTTAGTTTGGCTGGAAGATGGTCTTTCTTCTGCACCTACCCCACGGACACAACCTTTTTTCCCCTTCCCAACACGCCTATTCCCCTTTCCACCAGCAGCAGGCCTTTTTCCACTCATTTTGGTGGTTAACTAATTCACAACTCTGGAGTTGTTTGCACAAAAAAACAATGGATGGTAACCGAGCAGAGCTGAGTGGCCAAACTGTGGTATTAGGCCAAAACTATTGGCTGGGTTAGATGCAGAAAAAAATTATTTTTAATTTGCAACCTGATGGAGGTCAGTATAGATGGACTAATAGACCAAGTCCCACACACTGCTAGAAGCCCAAATATTTTTTCAGAGCTAGATGCAGAAAAAAATTATTTTTAATTTGCAACCTGATGGAGGTCAGTATAGATGGACTAATAGAACAAGTCCCACACACCGCTAGAAGCCCAAATATTTTTTCAGAGCTAGATGCAGAAAATTTTTTTATTCAATTTGCAACCTGATGGAGGTCAGTATAGATGGACTATTAGACCAAGTCCCACACACTGCTAGAAGCCCAAATATTTTTTCAGAGCTAGATGCAGAAAAAAATTATTTTTAATTTGCAACCTGATGGAGGTCAGTATAGATGGACTAATAGACCAAGTCCCACACACTGCTAGAAGCCCAAATATTTTTTCAGAGCTAGATGCAGAAAAAAATTATTTTTAATTTGCAACCTGATGGAGGTCAGTATAGATGGACTAATAGACCAAGTCCCACACACCGCTAGAAGCCCAAATATTTTTTCAGAGCTAGATGCAGAAAAAAATTATATTCAATTTGCAACCTGCTGGAGGTCAGTATAGAAGGACTAATAGAACAAGTCCCACACACTGCTAGAAGCCCAAATATTTTTTCAGAGCTAAATGAAGAAAAAAATTATTTTTAATTTGCAACCTGATGGAGGTCAGTATAGATGGACTAATAGACCAAGTCCCACACACTGCTAGAAGCCCAAATATTTTTTCAGAGCTAGATGCAGAAAAAAATTATTTTTAATTTGCAACCTGATGGAGGTCAGTATAGATGGACTAATAGAACAAGTCCCACACGCTGCTAGAAGCCCAAATATTTTTTCAGAGATAAATGAAGAAAAAAATTATTTTTAATTTGCAACCTGATGGAGGTCAGTATAGATGGACTAATAGACCAAGTCCCACACACTGCTAGAAGCCCAAATATTTTTTCAGAGCTAGATGCAGAAAAAAATTATTTTTAATTTGCAACCTGATGGAGGTCAGTATAGATGGACTAATAGACCAAGTCCCACACACCGCTAGAAGCCCAAATATTTTTTCAGAGCTAGATGCAGAAAAAAATTATATTCAATTTGCAACCTGCTGGAGGTCAGTATAGAAGGACTAATAGAACAAGTCCCACACACTGCTAGAAGCCCAAATATTTTTTCAGAGCTAAATGAAGAAAAAAATTATTTTTAATTTGCAACCTGATGGAGGTCAGTATAGATGGACTAATAGACCAAGTCCCACACACTGCTAGAAGCCCAAATATTTTTTCAGAGCTAGATGCAGAAAAAAATTATATTCAGTTTGCAACCTGATGGAGGTCAGTATAGATGGACTAATAGAATGATGCTATGCCCAAAAGATTTTACTTCACTAGGTGCAGTAAAAAAATTGGTATTCTATACACAGGTGGTATATCTTGCAACACAGATAGGCTACTCCACTGACTAACACACTCTGCAATAGGCCAAAAAGGATTAGCTTTGCTAGATTCAGCCAAATGCTGTGAAAAAAACTTGCACAGCACTGGCACAGACCTGCCTGGCAAAAACTGATAGGAACTGATGTAACCTAGTCCTGAAAAGGACTCCAATTACAATTAGTCTTTACTCCCACAATCTATCTATTTAAGAGCACAGACCTGCTTGATAAAAGTCGTAGGAAATGCTGTAACCTAGTCCTTAAAAGGACTGCAATCACAACTATTCCCTACTCCCAAGCTATCTGTATATTTGTGCGAAAATTGGCTTGAAGTTAACAAGGTATAGCGCACACAGCAACAGCGGTGCCGTCTAACACGCAGCTGCAGCAGTGAGAAAATGGTGGCGACGGGGAAAATGGCTTGGTCTTATAGGGCAAGGACATGTGACATACACTGCCAATGACACATGCCCTTGCTTGTGTGAAAAAAAGCACTTCGCTCCGTGTGTGCGCTGCTGATAGGCTGACAGACTGCACCTCCCCACTGCAAATGCGGGAAAGAGAAAAAAAAATGGAGATCTTCATTGTTCCTGCAGAGATCCATCCCCTGCCCCTCCCCCCGCCCCGCTGTACACTCAAACTGCGTATTAACATTAATTTTCATCATTACTGAGAAAAAATCCAGTTATGATTTTGGTGCACGAACAGTTATCGAACATAACCTCGAACAGCCGAATTTTTCTCAAATTGTTCGTGTTCGCCGACCGGCTCGAACACCGCCCAAAACAGCTCGAATTTGAGATTGGCGAACAGTTCGAGTAGAACAACGCTCATCTCTACTTGTAACCCCGCATGCGGAAACGCAAGTGAAGAACGCTTCACATCCGCATGTCCCTGGCAGGAAAAACACAAGTACAATCCGCATGTACAATCCGCATGTACAATCCGCATGCGTTTTTTCTGCCATGGAGATGCAGAAACGCTCAGGAAAAATCCGGAGCATTTCTGCATCATGGGCACATAGCCTAATGGAGTGGCCAGCGCAGTCACCAGATCTCAACCCCATTGAGCTGTTGGAGCAGCTTGACCGTATGGTACGCAAAAAGTGCCCATCAAGCCACTCCAACTTGTGGGAGGGGCTTCAGGAAGCATGGGGGGAAATTTCTCAAGATTACCTCAGCAAATTAACAGCTAGAATGCCAAAGGTCTGCAATGCTGGAATTGCTGCAAAGGAGCATTATATGACGAAAGCAAAGTTTGAAGGAGAAAATTATTCTTTCTAATAAAAATCATTATTTCTAACCTTGTCAATGTCTGGACTATATTTTCTAATCATTTTGCAACTCATTTGATAAATAAAAGTATGAGTTTTCATGGAAAACACAAAATTGTCTGGGCGACCCCAAACTTTTGAACGGTAGTGTACGTGGATCAATTTACCAACTTTAGTCTTAAATCTCAACACAGAGGAGAGTTTGCGGTCAGCCACATAGCTGTTTTTGTATAAACTGGTATATATTTCAACAGCATAATATTCTACATTTATGATTGGAAGAGGTCAGGTAACTTTGATCTCTCACTTCCTGCTGAGCCCTCGTCAGCACCACATCCTCCTCGCTACCGGCATTAACTTAGAAAACGTCCTCCAATCAGATCACAGGCTTCACTAACATGAAGTCTGCAAGGACAGAAACTGGAGACACAGATATAGGACGTACTGCCTAAGAACAGATAGAATGATAGGAAGGTAAAAAGAAATGAGAGTTGAATCCTCAGAGAAATTCCATAGTAAAAACCCAAATTAATTTTCTGTTGTCAGGGAGATCACAAATAGGGATGAGCGGACCCCTGGAAGTTTGGGTTCTGATACCCGAACCGGACTTTATTCCAAAGTTCGGTTCAGGTACCAGAATTGTACCTGAAGCTGAACCAGAGCCCATTGAAAACAATGTAACCCGAAGTTTTGAGGTGGAAAATTTCTCTCTCCAAAATCCGAACTTTTAATTTCGATTCACTCATCTGTAATTACAAAGATATCCCACCACTGCACAAGGCTGGGATGGGAAACAGGACAATAGGCAGCAGCTTGGTGAGAAGGCAACAACTGTTGGCGTAATTATTAGAAAATGTAAGAAACACAAGATGATTGTCAATCTTCCTCGGTCTGGGGCTCCATACAGGATCTCGCCTCGTGGGGTAAGGATGATTCTGAGAAAGGTTATAAATAGTGATAGCCGAACACCAAACAGTTTTTTTAATGTTCGGGTTCGGGTACCAGAACAGTACCCGAACTCGAACACAGACCCTATTCATGTGAATGGGTGACCCGAATTTACCTGGTTTCCCGAGCTGTCATTTGCGTGACAGCGCAGGAAACACAGGCTCGGATTGCGGTAATTGCATTACCGCGATCAGAGCACTGTGGCATCATGCTGACAGGTGTCAGCCTGATCCCACAGCTGTGACAGTGACCCGGCGGTAAATAGCTTACTGCGGGTCATAGGCGCCGGCTGATGGTACTACTAGCACCATCAGCTGGCGCCTCCTGCCATAGGAAACAGCGGGCACAGGCGCCGCTGGATGGGAGCAGTAGTCTCCCATCCACCAGCGTCTGTGCTCTGTTAAAATTAATAAAAAAATATTAAAATTAAAATAAAACACACTATCCTCACCTACACCTTGTCCCCGATGTTCTCCGCACCTGCAAAAAATAAAAAAATACCACTTTCCTTACAGCTAATTCCCGAAGCCCACGATCACCTGTAATAAAAGTAAAATAATAAACCAACCTCATCCTTACCTTTCCGACGTCCAAATAACGAGGGTCCCACGAAGATTCCATGAGCAGAGCACAATATGTGACCGCTCTGTTCATTTGCCGGCAATACACTGACTCAGTGTATAGCCGGCAAATGAGGTCTGCTCATGCGCAGTGAGTATTTTCCTATGCATGAAATGAGTTGAACTCAGTTGAACTCACTGGCAAGCGTGGGAAAATACTCACTGCGCATGCGGTGACCTGATTTGCCGACTATACACTGAATCAGTGTATTGCCGGCAAATGAACAAAGCAGTCACATACTATGTTGCTGCTATATTCATGGAATCTTCGTGGGACCCTTGTTATTTGGACATCGGAAAGATAAGGATGAAGTTGGTTTATTATTTTATTTTTATTACAGGTGATAAAGGGCTTCAGCTGGAATGGGCGTGACAGTGAATATGGTTTAATTTAGAATATTAAAGGAATCCTCTCTTTATTTCAAATAAAATATTTTATTCTGGGTGTGGGTGTTTTATTTCACATTTTACTTACACTATGGGGTTATTAATGGGAGCATCTTATAGATTACCGCGATCAGAGCCTGTGTTTCCTGTGCTGTCATGCAAGTGACAGCGTGGGAAACCAGGTCACTGTCACAGCTGTGGCATCATGCTGTCATCTGTCAGCATGATGCCACAGCGCTCTGATTGCGGTAATGCAATTACCACAATCAGAGCCTGAGGTTCCTGAGTTGTCAAGCAAGTGACAGCGCGGGAAACACCCATACCCAAGCAGTAACACTGACTTCCAGATGAAGTCCGTGTTCGGGGTTTGGGACCGAACAATAGATGTTCAGTACAGACACCAAACTTTATTGTTCGGGTTCGCCCAACACTAGTCATGAATCAGCCCAGAAGTACACAGGAGGACCTGGTCAATGACATGAAGAGAACAGGGACCACAGTTTCAACAATTACCGTTAGTAAGATACTACGCCGTCATGGATTTAAAATCCTGCAGGCCACATAAGATCTCTCTGCTCACGCCAGCACACATCCAGGCCCGTTTTAAGTTTGCCAATGACCATCTGGTTGATCCAGAGGAGGAATGAGAGAAGATCATGTGGTCAGATGAGACCAAAATAGAACTTTGGTGGTATCACTCTACTCGCAGTGTTTGGAGGAAGCAGAAGGATGAGTACAACCCCAAGAACACCGTCCCAACTGCAAAGCATGGTGGGGAAACATCATACTTTAGGGGTGTTTTTCTGCAAAGGGGATGGGATGACTGCATCGTATTGAAGGGAGGATGGATGGGGTCATGTATTGCGAGAATTTGGCCAACATCTTCCTTCCCTCAGTAAGACCATTGAAAATGGGTCGTGACTGAGTCTTCCAGCATGACAATGACCCAAAACACACACCCAGGAGCGGCTCCGTAAGAAGCATTTCAAGGTCCTGGAGTGGCCTAGCCAGTCTCCAGATCTGAACCCAATATAAAATCTTTGAAGAGAGCTGAATCTCAATGTTGGCCAGCGACAGTCCCGAAACCTGAAAGATCTGGAGATCTGGAGGAGTGGGTAAGATCCCTGCTGCAGTGTGTGCAAACTTGGTCAAGGACTACAGGAAACATCTGACCTCTGTAATTGCAAACAAAGATTTCTGTACCTAATATTAAGTTCTGTTTTTCTATTGTATCAAATACTTATTTCATGAAATAAAATGCAAATTAATTATGAAAAAGTCATACAATGTGATTTTCTTGATTTATTTTAAAGATTCTGTCTCTCACAGTTGAAATGTACCTACGATAAAAATTACAGACCTCTCCATATATAAGTATAGATATATATATATATTATATTTACAGTCATGGCCAAAAGTATGGACACCCTTGAAATTGTTCCAGGAAATGAAGTATTTCCCCCAGAAAATTATTGCAATTACACGTTTTGTTGTACACATGTTTATTTCCTTTGTGTTTATTGGAACAATACAAAAAACACAGAGAAAAAAGGCAAATTAGACATAATTACACACAAAACCCCAAACATGGGCAGGACAAAATTGTTGGCACCCTCAACTTAATATTTGGTTGCACGCTCTTTGGAATAAATAGCTGCAATCAATCGCTTCCTATAGCCATCAACAAGCTTTTTACACCTCTCAAATGGAATTTTGGAGCACTCTTCTTTTGCAAATTGCTCCAGGTCTCTCATATTTGAAGGACTCCTTCTCCCAACAGCAATTTTAAGATCGCTCCACAGGTGTTCAATGGGATTTAGATCCGGACTTATTGCTGGCCACTTCAGAACTCTCAAGCGCTTTATTTCCATCCATTTCTGCGTGCCTCTTGAAGTGTGTTTGGGGTTGTTGGGGTTCCAGAGGGACGACACCAGGGAGATCACACAATATCTCATGCTGTCAAGATTTAGTCAGGGATTCACGAGCACACAATCCCGACTAATCACTGTGTTGGTATCGGCAAGCGACCAGTGAGCGTATGGCGTCACACCTCCGGATTCGAACACATGGAATATGTGTATACGCCCCCGTACGGTCACTGTCAGCTTCACGATAGCCCAATTATTATTATTCACTGCCACCGCCGTCCGGATTTGAAATATAATACAGGCCTGGCCGGACGCCTGCGTTCTGGTAGCATATGGCTTCGGGGGAGGGAACGATTACAGGACAAAAGAAACTGAACAATTAAATTTTATGTTTAATCCAAAGGGAGTCAGTGTTCTGAAAAATATACAAGATTTTACAAAAGGGGACAATTACAGTACAGAATATACAGTTACACAAAATAAAACAGGATTAAAGAAGACTTACTATAGAGATCGCTGAGACGATTCAATACTGGTGGAGGTAAGCACTCCGATGCCCATTCAGCGAACGTGATCCGTGCTACACAAAATATGTAACTTCCAACATCAGTATTCATCCATCCTCCATGGATTCTTTTATGCCTAAGGGAAGACCTGCCCACACACCCCCTGTGCTGATATCACGTGGGCTGGACTCTAGCCTGCACATTTTTATTAAGATATCTGGTTTTTGGGATAACTTATCGCTGGTTGATCCCAGAATCCCAAAAGTGATACCATATTTTCTATTTTGATTTTACCTTCATTTAGAGACCACACATGGCATAGTCGCAATCTGCTATTTTGTTACTTTTGCGCCACAGCCCCCCGTAGGGGCTTCCACCGACAGGGAAATATCCATATTGTTCCTTAGCTGACCCTGTTGCTAAAAATGTGATTATTATCAGAATTATGGAACTTGAGATAGTCCATATTTAGTATTGGTGCCGGACATCCTGGGAACTTGTGGCTGGGTTATTTGCGAGTGTGTTTGAAGCCTAAACTAGCTATTTCCTCTTTCCTGCAATCTCTGCCCATCTGCTAGAGATGTCTATTTCGCAGGTCTGTGTTTAATTTTCCCCTGCCTCTGCCAGGGAGAAAGACCCTTGCATTTTAATTTTGTTCTAGCACCTTCTGTGCCAGCATTTGTTTACAAGTCACTTCTGCTGTAGGTGATAATTTGCAGAGAGATCACTCTTTAGATTGTCAACTCTTCTCTTGTGACAAATGGTGAATAGGGAGGGGTGAAGAGGGGTTTGGGAGAAATGGTCAATATTTTCTTAATATCTCCCTGACAGGGGTCATTGTCCTGCTGGAAGACCCATGACCTAGGACACAAATCCAGCTTTCTGACACTGGGCACTATATTGCGACAAATAACAAGCTATCGGGGTAACCACCAGATTATTCAAAATTTTAAGCAAGATAGTTAAAATATAACATTTATTAGATATATATTAAAATCTTTCTTCAGGTAAAAAAAACCCTAATGGGCCAAAATAATGAACCCTGGGTCTTCTGAATTACCATCAACAACAACTTATAATTGTGTATACATGCAAACCACACCTCAAAATGCCAAATCCCAAGTATGTAGGGTTTAGAAAAATCAACCTCAATTCATCCAGAGCATTGAGTTAAATATTACCCTTACTAGTGTTGGTTGACATTGTTAATAACAATCATATAGGGATACCATGTATGCGCTCAAAAAATTAGGTATACAATGATATCCTATATACCCTTTAACAAAAAAGGTACCATGGACTATACAGTAAAATCCCACATGACCTCTATTCAAAAAGGTACCATGGACTATGTCAGGGAAAATCAACAAAGCCTCACTGAAAGAATCCTTCGGGTTGTTGTTATACCAAGCAAAATGAAACAATCTCACCCAATCCTAAAGTGCATCATGGCTTGATTCATCCTGGTGTAATGTCATCCTATTATTCATGACCAAAACATATTGGAGGAAACCTGCTCCCAACGCGTTTCCTCCTAAAGTAGATTCATCAGGGGAGACTGAAAAAGGGGCTGAGGGTCTCCACCATTACAAGCAGCCCTTATCCTCCTCTCAAAAGACCCAGGGTTCCACCTGTCACTTCCTACACCGTGTCTCCTTTAAACTGCCGCGCTGAACAACACACCGCTACGTCACTTCCAGTCACGTGGGCTGGTATATCCGGTATCTGGAATGCAAACCATTGGGTGGAACGCATTCGGAATCTCGCTGACGTCACATCTGGTGACGTCCTCCCTGTTTCTGGTTAGTGGAATGCATATAGGAATCAGTGAAGCACATCTCAGGCACTCACACTAGTGCTTAAAAACGACCAAAACCGCTGATCCCAAACTGGACCCCACACAGCGGTGGCTGGGGAGGGAGGAGGAACAAAATAATCCACTATCACAGTCAAACAAACTGGGAGGTATAATACACCCCCTCACCTCCATTTTCAGGTATATTCGCCGCTACAATCGTGCAGCAACATATCAGACAATGGGACCAAGTAATTTATAGCAATTCAACTTTTTAGAAAAAAGGAAGCATCCATCGTCCCACCCCTTAAGGGTTAAGCATAGCCGCCCACCATAGAGCTGTCTTAACCAGACAGCTAAGCAGGCATGAATAGGAGGCTAAGACCAACACATATTTGTCCGCAACAAATCATTAGAAAAATTGCCCAAAAGGCCCAACCAAGGGTCAGCATCTGAAGTACGGGGTAGAGAGAACAACACACACCATAGGGTAAACAAATAAATGATATATTTCCAAAAATAAATGATATATTGCCAAAATTAAACAGAGGAAACCCTGGCAAAAGAGGTGGCCCCATAAAAGAGGCCAAAAGGATACAGCATGGCACATATAGTCTTTTCTACACTGGCCCTAGGCCCCAATCCCTACCTAACAGCGGAGGTTGGCACCCTAGACCTACGCAGTGGTGCCCCCACTCAACGTCGGCTGTCCCTACACTCCTTTCCCTAGATAGTCCCTCAACCCACAGGAAACATTTATAGGAGATTTGTTCATTAAGAACACTAGGTGCCAGCGTACGTAGATAGTGTATCCATTTGGCCTCTCTTTGAAGTAGAGCCTTATCCCAATTCCCACCTCTCTGTGGAAACTTGACCTTATCAATACCTATGAACCTAACCGAATCAACTTTGCCCTCATGCATGGTGTTAACATGTTTAGTTAAGGGTGTATCCCTATTATTAGCAATATCACGCAAATGTTCACCTATACGCCTCCTGAGTTCTCTTTTCGTTTGACCCACATATTCGATATTACATTGACATGTGGCTTTGTAAATAATCCCTTTGGATCTACAATTTATGAAGGAATAATTATAGTGTATTTCTCAAGTCACTTTACTCTCAAAAGTTTTACTCTGTGTAATCACCTTACATGCCACACATCCACTACATTTAAAGCACCCCTTGCCAGTTGATCTAAGCCATTCAGTACCCGCTCCACCAACATAGTGGCTATGTACAAGCCTATCTCGAAGGGATCTACCCCTACAGTATGTAATCTGTGGGGTAGACTTAACATAGCTCCCTATGTCTTCGTCCATCTGTAGGATCTTCCAGTGCTTCTGGAGAATTTTTCTGACCTCATGGGCCTTACTTGAGTAGATAGTAATCACTCTACATGTGTCATTTATTTCCTGATCCTGTAGAGATGGATAAAGAATGGTCATACGATCCTTCACCAGGGTTTCCTCGTAGGCCTTGGCTAGAACTTTTTTGGGGTACCCTCTCTCAATAAATCTATCCCGTAATTCAGAGGCCTGCTGATCAAAAACCACATTATCTAAACAGTTTCTACGAACCTTCAGATACTGGCCCTTCAGGATCCCTTTCTTCAAGGGCAAGGGGTGATTGCTCTCCCATTTCAGTAGTGAATTTGTAGCTGTTTTTTTCCGATATGTCGAGGTAGAAATACTACCATCCTCTTTCTTACATAACAAAATATCCAGAAAAGGCAAGGTATTAATACCTACACCTACTTCACATGTAAACCACAAGTTAAGACTATTTTTGTTGAGTGCCTTCATAAAGGTATCAAATTGTACGGAGTCCCCCTTCCAAAAAATTAGGATATCATCGATATACCGTATCCATAGGGCTATCCTCTCACTACCTTCCACAGGACATTCCCCAAACACAATTGTTTCCTCCCACCAGCCCAGGTAAAGATTGGCGTACGATGGGGCACAGGGACTCCCTATCGCAGTCCCCCTGAGCTGGTGGAAGTACTGGTTGTCAAATAGAAAGACATTTCTGTTCAAACAAAACTCGATAGACTTTTTAATAAATTCATTATGGTCGGCGAATTGACATCCTCTGCTATGCAAAAAGTATTCCACCGCCTCTAGGCCCTTATCATGGGGAATTGATGAAAACAGGGATTCCACGTCAATACTAGCCAACATTACATCAGGATCCACAGATATACTATCCAGTTTTCTCAATAGGCCACTAGTATCTCTAATGTGTGAATTAAGGCCAATGACAAATGGTCTCAAGACTTTATCAAGATAAACACCCAAATTTTGGGTAAGATTGTCCACCCCTGCCACTATAGGACATCCTTTCAAAGCACTCATCCCCTTATGCACCTTGGGGAGGCTATAGAAAGTGGCCATTATCGGGAATTTAGGGCAGATAAAATCAAATTCTTTCTTACTGATAACCCCATTTGTCAGGCCCTCAGATGCCAATTTCAAATCATCCAAGTATTCACCAGTAGGATTACCCCTCAAGACCCTATAACAATCTTTATCACACAAAATATTCAGGCACATCTGATGATAATTTCTGGAATCCATAACCACAACATTGCCCCCTTTATCTGAGGGCTTAATAGTTATTGACTGATCCCTTTTCAACTTACATAATGCCTGCATCTCGAGTTTTGTCAGATTATATTTATATCTCGTTATTTTCTTTTCAAAGGCGGTAAGGTCTTCTGTGACCAGGTCCAGAAACACATCAATGGGTCCAACATCAACCTGTGGTGGCGGCATATTAGTATTTTTCAATTGTAAATCAGTAAAGGGACCCCTGCCCTCCAAATTAGGGTCTGGTAAACCCAAGTCAAAAAGAGTCCTAATGTCAACCAATAAATCATCTGTTACCCCCAGATCAGAGCAAGTGAGTTTGTTCATCCGAGCAAAGTGTTTCCTCCATTTAACCTTACGAACAAATAGGTTTACATCTTTCACTGCATCAAATGATTTATAGTCAGTTGTTGGTACAAAAGTAAGCCCCTTACTCAGAACCCCCATCTCTGGTATGCTGAGGGTCCTGGAGGAAAGATTGATAACCTGAATATTATTTACAGACCCTGTGGGTTGGACAGATTGGAACGACTCCTGAGTGGATCCCCAACTCTAAAAAATTCCCTCTAACTGGGGACTTCCTGTTGTTATTCCTATTCCTATTGCCTCTGCCCCTTTGTCTTCCCCTCTGTGATTTATACCTAGTCTCGGGGTCGGAGGCTTCTGTATCTGTGGACGAAATATCAGTCTCTTGTTTTGGTCATGAATAATAGGATGACATTACACCAGGATGAATCAAGCCATGATGCACTTTAGGATTGGGAGAGATTGTTTCATTTTGCTTCGTATAACAACAACCCGAAGGATTCTTTATGGATTTCACTATATTGTGACCCAAAATTCTTTGGTAATCTTCAGATTTCATGATGCCTTGAACACAGTCAAGGCACCCTGTGCCAGTGGAAGCAGAACACCCCCAAAACATCTTTGAATCTCCACCATATTTGAGAGTCACGCCCCTCCAGGAACTCCTCGGCCATTGACCCAGTGGGATGACAATCCATGCTCACGCCAGACGATCCAGGCGTGAGCGTAACATGTAGTACTGCTGGAAACCAGTGGCTGAAGTAGCACGAGCAGAAGCAGCAAGCGGTAGTAGAAGTTTTTGGAGTTAGCAAAGGAGTTGTAGGAAACAATCCATAGATAGGTGACAACAGTTTGGGTAAGAGAGTTCAAGAGCTGGACACTGGAACTAGACTAACAGCTACACACAATACTCAAGCAATGAGTGAGAGATCCATGTGGCTTTAAGTGGGCCCAAACAGGAAATAAGATGGATCCCACAGGTCCAGATTCTGCCATCTTAGTAAAGGGCAATTGCAGAACACAACAACAAAGCCAGCTCCTCACACAATGATATAGGTGATGGAGAGATGTGATCTATATAATACAGATGATGGAAAGATGTGATCTATATAATACAGGTGATGGAGAGATGTGATATATATAATACAGGTGATGGAGAGATGTGATATACATAATACAGGTGATGGCAGAGATGTGATATACATAATACAGGTGATAGTAGAGATGTGATATACATAATACAGGTGATGGTAGAGATGTGATATACATAATACAGGTGATGGTAGAGATGTGATATACATAATACAGGTGATGGAGAGATGTGATGTGCATAATACAGGTGATAGTAGAGAAGTGATATATATAATACAGGTGATGGAGAGATGTGATATACATAATACAGGTGATAGTAGAGATGTAATATATATAATACAGGTGATGGAGAGATGTGATATTGTTATGTTATGCAGCTTAGAACTAGAATAGGAAAAGCTGTCCCTGCACTGAGACTCAGCTTTACCCTACGCTGGGGTGGGTGCCCTATTCCTTATGAATAGCCCCACCGAACCTCCTGCACTGAACTCAAACGAAGACCTGTAGGAAAGGGAAAAGGGTCCCTAAAAGGACTGGGAGCAAAAGCAGGAGACCTCCTAACAGAAAAGTTAGTTACAGAAATGAAAATTAAAGGAAACAAAACTGGTGGAACAAGAAGTCCCAGGATAACAATAGTTCAAAGCAAGAAGAACAAAACCAGGCTACTTAGCCTGAGCTTGAGCGTTACAACACTGATGTCCAGCAGGAAATGGGGGCCAGGTGCTGGGTAATAAAGAGTGCAGAGATCACGTGACCAAGAAACCCAGCACCAGAGGAAAAGACTAGAAGCCAGCAAACCACAACAAGATGGCCCATAGTAAAACAACATAGAGTCTAACAGTACCTCCCCTTTTACGAGGATCCTCTGGATCCTCTAGGCCAAGCCTTACCAGGAAATCTCCTGTGAAAAGCCTTAGTTAGCCTTGAGGCAGAGACATCCTCGGCCTTCACCCAGGAATTATCCTCGGGGCCGAAGCCTCTCCAGGACACAAGATACTGTAATCTTCCTCTGTGCCACATGGAATCCAAAATGCGAGAAATCTCAAATTCACCGTCGTCATCAACAGGGGGAACAGTAGGCTTCGCCTACTTATCAGGCGTGTCCGCCTTTTTAAGTAACGACACATGAAACACAGAATTAATCCTCCAGGACGAGGGAATGCCCAACCCCACAGCTGCCGAGTTGACAATCTGAACCACTTTGAAAGGACCCACAAATTTAGACCCCAGTTTTTTAGAAGGAATTTTCAAACGAAGTTTCCTAGAGGACAACCAAACCATATCCCCAACAGCAAACAAGGACTCCTTTCTTTTTTTGTCAAAACACCTTTTTGATCTCCTGTTAGCCTCTTTAAGGTTCAGGCGTACACTGGTCCAAACCCTCTCCAAATCACCAGAAAAATTGTCCTCCTCCGGTACAGCAGGCCCAACTTTGGAAAATGGACCAAAAGATGGATACCTGCCAGTACAACAAAAAAAAGGAGAACAACCAGCAGAGGAAGAAGTATGATTATTAAGGGATAACTCCGCAAGTGGTAGAAATTCTAACCACAATTCCTGATTGTCTGCCACAAAACATCTCAAAAACTGCTCGACATCCTGGTTCTTACTTTCAGTCTGTCCATTGGACTCTGGATGATACCCCGACAAGAATGACAAATGAATCTTCAATCTATCACAAAAAGCACCCCGATGCAAAAGCGAGTTACAAACTGTGGTCCTCTAAACAATGTCCTTGGGAACACCATGGAGCCTGACAATCTCCTTCTAAAAGCCTTAATAAGAGTCTTGGCGCAAGGTAACTTGTTGAACGGAACCAAATGACACATTTTACTAAACCGGTCCACAACAACCCAGATGACAGAAAAACCCTCCGATAAAGGCAGATCGGTGATAAAATTCATGGAAAGGTGCGTCCATGGCGAACTAGGAACTTCCAAGGGGCATAGCAACCCTGCAGCCGGAGCGTGAGAGGCCTTCGACCTAGCACACACAGAACACTGACGCACCCACTTGATGACTTCCCTTTGCCACCATGGCCACTAGAAACTCCGGCCAATAGACTTCCTAGTTTCCGAAATCCCTGGGTTACCCGACAACCGAGACTCATGACATACAACAAACGACTCTCTCCTCAAGGCTCTAGGCACAAACAATTTACCACACCGAGTGTTAGTTGGTGCCGCACTCTGAGCTCCTAGGATGCTATTCTCCAACTCAGAATCCAATGCGGCCACCACAACCCCTCTCTACAAAATACACTCCTCCCTCTCAGCATTCACTGCTGGAGAGAAACTACGAGACAAAGCGTCAGTCTTAACACTCTTTGTCCCCGGGACAAAGGTTATGGAAAAATTGAACCGGGCAAAAAACAGTGCCCACCTAGCCTGACGGGCATTCAAACATTTAGCTGCATCCAGATAAATCAACTTCTTATGATCAGTGAAAACCTGTATAGGATGTCAAGCCCCCTCCAAAAAATGTCGCCAAAGCTCGAACGCGAGTTTAATAGCCAATAACTCACTATTCCCAACATCATAGTTGAGCTCTCTCTCAGAAATTTTTTTTGAAAAGAAAGCACAGGGATGCACCCTATCCTCACCCTCCTGGGACAGAACTGCCTCTACGACTATAGATGAGGCATCCACCTCAACCAAAAATGGCTTGGTCTCATCCGTCTGGATAAGAATAGGAGCAGAGCTGAACCTCTCCTTGAGATACTCAAAAGCTTCAATAGCCTCAGTGGACCATTGGACTGTATTAGCACCCTTCTTGGTGAGATCAGTAATGGGTTTAGCGATGACAGAGAAATTCTTTATGAATTTCCTGTAATAATTGGCAAACCCCAAAAACCTCTGTACAGACTTCAAACCCTCAGGCCTCGGCCACTCCAGCACAGCCTGAACTTTCACCGGGTCCATCTCAAAACCATCACAAGAGACAAAGTAACCCAAAAAACTAATTTTCTGGACAGCAAACTGACACTTCTCCAATTTAGCAAAGAGTGTGTTATCTCTCAGTATCTGAAGAACTTTGCGGACTCTCTGCCAATGAGACTCAAGATCCGATGAATAAATCAAAATGTCATCCAGATAAACAATAACACTCATACCGATCAAGGGTCTCAGAATGTCATTGATGAAATTTTGAAAAATGCAGGGGCGTTAGTAAGCCCAAACGGCATCACCAAGCACTCAAAATGTCCTTCCGGGGTGTTAAAAGCTGTCTTCCATTCATCTCCGTCCTTCACCCGCAGCAAATTATATGCCCCACGAAGGTCAATCTTAGAAAACCATTTAGCTCCGGTCAATTGGTTAAACAAATCCGGAATAAGTGGTAACGGGTAAGGATTGCCCACAGTGAGCTTATTAATCTCCCGAAAATCCAGACATGGCCTAAGACCCCCCATCCTTCTTTTTGATAAAAAAAAAAACAACCGCCACAGGAGACTTAGAGGGTCTTATGTGACCTGCAGCTAAACTAGTCTGAAGTTACTCCTTCAAAGCCTCCCTCTCGGGAATAGTCAGATTAAACAACAGGTTCTTAGGGAGCTTAGCATCAGGGACGAAGTCAATAGCGCCATCGTAATCTCTATGAGGTGGTAAAGCTTTCGACTCCACCTCCGAAAAAACCCTCCAAAAATCGTGAATGGGTTCAGGTAACTCCCCCTTCACAACAGCTGCAATGTGAACATTACAACACTTACCATAACACCCCTGACCCCAGGATCTTATGGAACCAGATGACCATTCCAGCAAAGGATTATGCACTTTTAACCAGGGCAACCCCAGGACGACCGGGGAAGGCAACTTAGCAAGTACAAATAACTCAATCTGCGCCTGATGTTCCATATTTATAGTAAGCGGAAACCCAGTGACCTTTCGAAGAATGCTCCCATGCTCCAGGGGAGTATTATCAATCGCCACCACAGGAAAAGGAGGCGACAAAGGTTCAGGATCAAACTTACACTTTTCAAGAAATTGTTGATTAATCAAATTAAGTGCAGAACCACAATCCACCATAACCTGAAACTCAATCAAACGACCCTGACAGATGGTATTACCAGGAAAAAGCACCCCAGCAGAACTTAAAAACGCAATGCGAACGGGAGTGTTATTTCTACTGACCATTTTTTTTCTTTCCTTAAGCGAACATCACATTTCTTTAAAAAATGATCAGCCTTACCGCAATACAACAAAGTCCCTCAGAGAACCTCCTGTCCCTCTCCCTGGTACGGGATGACATTGCCCCAACCTGCATAGATTCCCCAGTGTCGGTAGGAATATAATGAGAAACAGAATCCAACAATACAGGAAACTTCTCCTCATTCTGTCTAGCACTCAACCTTCTATCCATACGGATAGCTAACAGCATGGCAACTTGCAGAGTATCAAGTGCAGGGAATGCAATGAGCAAATCTTTAACCCTTTCACTCAAGCCTGCCAGGAACTGAAACTTGAGTGCAGGGTCATTCCACCTGACCTCTGCAGACCAACCCGATCAGGATCATCATATAGCAAACCCATGGCATCAAAAAATGCCTCCACAGGCCTCAGACAATGATCATCAGGAAACATGGAAAATACCCAGATTTGAGGTTCCTTACGCAATAGAGACATAGTAATTCCTATACGCTGTAGTTCACTACCAGAAAATCTAGCTCTGAGCCGAAAAAACAACAAACAAGCATTTTTAAATGAAAAAAATCCTGTTGCTTCCCTGAGAAACACTCAGGTAATCCTACCTTAGGTTCTTCATAGCATTCTGCAGGGTATTTACTCACGTACTGGTGAAGATCGGCAACCTCCAGAGTTAGCCCTTGCAAGCATTGAGCAAGCTCCTGGATGGTACTCATACTGCAGAAAATCCAGGAAGAGGAGAGGAGAAAAAAAAATTTTTTTCTTTTTTCTTTTTTTTTTAAACGTGGTTGGACATACTGTTATGCTCTGCAACTAAGAACTAAGGAATAGGAGGGAAAAGATGTCACTGCACTGAGACTCAACTTTACCTTACCCTGGGGTGGGTGCCCTATTCCTTATGAATAGCCCCACCGAAACTCCTGCATTGAACTCAAAAGAAGATCTGTAGGAAAGGAAAAGGGGTCCCTAAAAGATCTAAGGACGCAGAGCAAAAGCAGGAGACCTCCTAACACAAAAATGAGTTGCAGAAATGAAAATTAAAGGAAACAAAACTGGTGGAAAAAGAAGTTCCAGGATAACAATTGTCCAAAGCAAGAAGAACAAAACCAGGCTACTGAGCCAGAGCACGAGCGTTACAACACTGATGTCCAGCAGAGAATGGGAGCCAGGTTCTGGGTAATAAAGAGGCAGAGATCACGTGACCAAGAAACCAAGCACAAGAGGAAAAGACTAGTAGTCGGCAAACCACAACAAGATGGCCGATAGTAAAACAACATAGACTCTAACAGATATATATAATACAGGTGATGGAGAGATGTAATATATATAATACAGGTGATGGAGAGATGTGATATACATAATACAGGTGATGGAGAGTTGTGATATATATAATACAGGTGATGGAGAGATGTGGTATACCATATTACAGGTGATGGAGAGAAGCAATATATATAATACAGGTGATGGAGAGATGTGATATACCATAATACTGGTGATGGAGAGATGTCATATAAATAATACAGGTGATGGAGAGATGTGATATATATAATACAGGTGATGGAGAGAAGTAATATATATAATGCAGGTGATGGAGAGATGTGATATATATAATACAGGTGATGGAGAGATGTGATATATATAATACAGGTGATGGAGAGATGTGATATACCATATTACAGGTGATGGAGAGATGTAATATATATAATACAGGAGATGGAGAGATGTGATATACCATATTACAGGTGATAGAGAGATGTAATATATATAATACAGGTGATAGTAGAGATGTGATATACATAATACAGGTGATAGTAGAGATGTGATATATATAATACAGGTGATGGAGAGATGTGATATATATAATACAGGTGATGGAGAGATGTGATATACATAATACAGGTGATGGAGGGATGTGATATAAATAATACAGGTGATGGAGAGATGTGATATACATAATACAGGTGATGGAGAGATGTGATATACATAATACAGGTGATAGAGAGATGTGATATATATAATACAGGTGATGGAGAGATGTGATATACATAATACAGGTGATGGAGAGATGTGATATACATAATACAGGTGATAGAGAGATGTGATATATATAATACAGGTGATGGAGAGATGTGATATACATAATACAGGTGATAGTAGAGATGTGATATATATAATACCGGTGATAGGAGAGATGTGATATACATAATACAAGTGATAGTAGAGATGTGATATACATAATACAGGTGACGGAGAGATGTGATATATATAATACAGGTGAAAGTAGAGATGTGATATACATAATACAGGTGACGGAGAGATGTGATATATATAATACAGGTGAAAGTAGAGATGTGATATACATAATACAGGTGATAGTAGAGATGTGATATATATAATACAGGTGATAATAGAGATGTGATATATATAATACAGGTGATGGAGCGACGTGATATATATAATACAGGTGACGGAGAGATGCGATATACATAATACAGGTGATAGAGAGATGTGATATATATAATACAGGTGATGGAGAGATGTGATATATATAATTCAGGTGATAGTAGAGATGTGATATATATAATACAGGTGATGGAGAGATGTGATATATATAATACAGGTGATGGAGAGATGTGATATACATAATACAGGTGATAGTCGAGATGTAATATACAGAATACAGGTGATAATAGAGATGTGATATACATAATACAGGTGACTGAGAGATGTGATATACATAATACAGGTGATAGAGAGATGTGATATATATAATACAGGTGATGGAGAGATGTGATATACATAATACATGTGATAGTAGAGATGTGATATATATAATACAGGTGATAGTAGAGATGTAATATACATAATACAGGAGACGGAGAGATGTAATATATATAATACAGGTGATGGAGAGATGTGATATATATAATACATGTGATAGTAGAGATGTTATATGCATAATACAGGTGATAGTAGAGATGTGATAAACATAATACAGGAGACGGAGAGATGTAATATATATAATAAAGGTGATAGTAGAGATGTGATATAAATAATACATGTGATAGTAGAGATGTGATATATATAATAAAGGTGATGGAAAGATGTGATATATATAATACAGGTGATGGAGAGATGTGATATAAATAATACATGTGATAGTAGAGATGTTATATACATAATACAGGTGATGGAGAGATGTGAAATATATAATACAGGTGATGGAGAGATGTGATATACATAATACAGGTGATAGTAGAGATGTGATATACATAATACAGGTGATGGAGAGATGTGATATATATAATAAAGGTGATGGAGAGATGTGATATATATAATACAGGTGATAGTAGAGATGTGATATATATAATACAGGTGAAGGAGAGATGTGATAAATATAATACAGGTGATAGTAGAGATGTGATATATATAATACAGGTGATGGAGAGATGTGATATACATAATACAGGTGATAGTAGAGATGTGATATATATAATACAGTTGATGGAGAGATGTGATAAATATAATACAGGTGATAGTAGAGATGTGATATATATAATACAGGTGATGGAGAGATGTGATATACATAATACAGGTGATAGTAGAGATGTGATATATATAATACAGGTGATAGTAGAGATGTGATATATATAATACAGGTGATAGTAGAGATGTGATATATATAATACAGGTGATGGATAGATGTGATAAATATAATACAGGTGATAGTAGAGATGTGATATATATAATACAGGTGAAGGAGAGATGTGATAAATATAATACAGGTGATAGTAGAGATGTGATATATATAATACAGGTGATGGAGAGATGTGATATACATAATACAGGTGATAGTAGAGATGTGATATATATAATACAGTTGATGGAGAGATGTGATAAATATAATACAGGTGATAGTAGAGATGTGATATATATAATACAGGTGAAGGAGAGATGTGATATACATAATACAGGTGATGGAGAGATGTGATATACAGTACAGACCAAAAGTTTGGACACTCATTTAAAGATTTTTCTATATTTTCATGACTATGAAAATTGTACATTCACACTGAAGGCATCAAAACTATGAATTAACACATGTGGAATTATATACTTAACAAAAAAGTGTGAAACAACTGAAAATATGTCTTATATTCTAGGTTCTTCAAAGTAGCCACCTTTTGCTTTGATGACTGCTTTGCACACTCTTGGCATTCTCTTGATGAGCTTCAAGAGGTAGTCACCGGAAATGGTCTTCCAACAATCTTGAAGGAGTTCCCAGAGATGCTTAGCACTTGTTGGCCCTTTTGCCTTCACTCTGCGGTCCAGCTCACCCCAAACCATCTCGATTGGGTTCAGGTCTGTTGACTGTGGAGGCCAGGTCATCTGGCGTAGCACCCCATCACTCTCCTGCTTGGTCAAATAGCCCTTACACAGCCTGGAGGTGTGTTTGGGGTCATTGTCCTTTTCAAAAATAAATGATGGTCCAACTAAATGCAAACCGGAAGGAATAGCATGCCGCTGCAAGATGCTGTGGTAGCCATTATGTGATATACATAATACAGGTGATGGAGAGATGTGATATATATAATACAGGTGATAGTAGAGATGTGATATATGTAATACAGGTGATGGAGAAATGTGATACATATAATACAGGTGATTTAGAGATGTGATATATATAATACAATTGATGGAGAGATGTGATGTATATAATACAGGTGATGGTAGAGATGTGATATACATAATACAGGTGATGGAGACATGTGATATACATAATACAGGAGATGGAGAGATGTGATATATAATACAGGTGATAGTAGAGATGTGATATATATAATACAGGTGATAGAGAGATGTGATATATATAATACAGGGGATGGATAGATGTGATATATATAAAACAGGTGATGGAGAGATATGATATATATAATACAGTTGATAGTAGAGATATGATATATATAATACAGGTGATGGAGAGATGTGATATATATAATACAGGTGATAGAGAGATGTGATATATATAATACAGGTGATGGAGAGATGTGATATATATAATACAGGTGATAGAGAGATGTGATATTTATAATACAGGTGATAGTAGAGATGTGATGTATTTAATACAGGTGATAGTAGAGATGTGATATATATAATACAGGTGATAGAGAGATGTGATATATATAATACAGGGGATGGATAGATGTGATATATATAAAACAGGTGATGGTGAGATATGATATATATAATACAGTTGATAGTAGAGATATGATATATATAATACAGGTGATGGAGAGATGTGATATATATAATACAGGTGATAGTAGAGATGTGATATACATAATACATGTGAAAGAGAGATGTGATATACATAATACAGGTCATAGTAGAGATGTGATATATATAATACAGGTCATGGAGATATGTGATATATATAATACAGGTGATGGAGAGATGTGACATATGTAATACAGATGATGGAGAGATGTGATATATATAATACATGTGATGGTAGAGATGTGATATACATAATACCGGTGATGGAGAGATGTGATATATATAATACAGGTGATGTAGAGATGTGATATATATAATACAGATGATGCAGAGATGTGATATACATAATACAGGTGATGGAGAGATGTGATATATATAATACAGGTGATGGAGAGATGTGATATATATAATACAGGTGATAGTAGAGATGTGATATATATAATACAGGTGATGGAGAGATGTGATATATATAATTCAGGTGATAGTAGAGATGTGATATATATAATACAGGTGATGGAGAGATGTGATATATATAATACAAGTGATGGAGAGATGTGATATATATAATACAGGTGATAGTAGAGATGTGATATATATAATACAGGTGATGGAGATATGTGATATATATAATACAAGTGATGGAGAGATGTGATATATATATAATACAGGTGATAGTAGAGATGTGATATATATAATACAGGTGATGGAGATATGTGATATATATAATACAGGTGATAGTAGAGATGTGATATATATAATTCAAGTGATGGAGAGATGTGATATACATAATACAGGTGATGGAAAGATGTGATATATATAATACAGGTGATGGAGAGATGTGATGTATATAATACAAGTGATGGTAGAGATGGGATATACATAATACAGGTGACAGTAGAGATGTGATATATATAATACAAGTGATGGAGAGATGTGATATACATAATACAGATGGAGAGATGTGATATATATAAAATAGGTGATGGAGAGATGTGATATATATATAATACAGGTGATAGAGATGTGATATATATAATAAAGGTGATAGTAGAGATGTGATATAAATAATACAGGTGATGGAGAGATGTGATGTATATAATACAAGTGATGGTAGAGATGTGATATATATAATACAAGTGATGGAGAGATGTGATATATATAATACAGATGGAGAGATGTGATGAATATAATAAAGGTGATGGAAAGATGTGATATATATAATACAGGTGATAGAGATGTGATATATATAATAAAGGTGATAGTAGAGATGTGATATAAATAATACATGTGATAGTAGAGATGTGATATATATAATAAAGGTGATGGAAAGATGTGATATATATAATACAGGTGATGGAGAGATGTGATATATATAATACAGATGGAGAGATGTGATAAATATAATAAAGGTGATGGAGAGATGTGATATATATAATACAGGTGATAGAGATGTGATATATATAATACATGTGATATTAGAGATGTGATATATATAATACAGGTGATGGAGAGATGTGATATACATAATACAGGTGATAGTAGAGATGTGATATATATAATACAGGTGATAGTAGAGATGTGATATATATAATACAGGTGATGGATAGATGTGATAAATATAATACAGGTGATAGTAGAGATGTGATATATATAATACAGTTGATGGAGAGATGTGATAAATATAATACAGGTGATAGTAGAGATGTGATATATATAATACAGGTGAAGGAGAGATGTGATATACATAATACAGGTGATGGAGAGATGTGATATACAGTTCAGACCAAAAGTTTGGACACACCTTCTCATTTAAAGATTTTTCTATATTTTCATGACTATGAAAATTGTACATTCACACTGAAGGCATCAAAACTATGAATTAACACATGTGGAATTATATACTTAACAAAAAAGTGTGAAACAACTGAAAATATGTCTTATATTCTAGGTTCTTCAAAGTAGCCACCTTTTGCTTTGATGACTGCTTTGCACACTCTTGGCATTCTCTTGATGAGCTTCAAGAGGTAGTCACCGGAAATGGTCTTCCAACAATCTTGAAGGAGTTCCCAGAGATGCTTAGCACTTGTTGGCCCTTTTGCCTTCACTCTGCGGTCCAGCTCACCCCAAACCATCTCGATTGGGTTCAGGTCTGGTGACTGTGGAGGCCAGGTCATCTGGCGTAGCACCCCATCACTCTCCTGCTTGGTCAAATAGCTCTTACACAGCCTGGAGGTGTGTTTGGGGTCATTGTCCTTTTGAAAAATAAATGATGGTCCAACTAAATGCAAACCGGAAGGAATAGCATGCCGCTGCAAGATGCTGTGGTAGCCATTATGTGATGTATATAATACAGGTGATGGTAGAGATGTGATATATATAATACAGGTGATGGAGAGATGTGATATATATAATACAGGTGATTTAGAGATGTGATATATATAATACAGGTGATTTAGAGATGTGATATATATAATACAGGTGATGGAGAGATGTGATATATATAATACAGGTGATAGTAGAGATGTGATATGTATAATACAGGTGATAATAGAGATGCGATATATATAATACAGGTGATGGATAGTTGTGATATACATAATACAGGTGATGGAGACATGTGATATACATAATACAGGAGATGGAGAGATGTGATATATAATACAGGTGATAGTAGAGATGTGATATATATAATACAGGTGATAGAGAGATGTGATATATATAATACAGGTGATGGAGAGATGTGATATATATAATACAGGTGATTTAGAGATGTGATATATATAATACAGGTGATGGAGAGATGTGATATATATAATACAGGTGATAGTAGAGATGTGATATGTATAATACAGGTGATAGTAGAGATGCGATATATATAATACAGGTGATGGATAGATGTGATATACATAATACAGGTGATAGAGAGATGTGATATACATAATACAGGTGATGGAGAGATGTGATATATATAATACAGGTGATGGAGAGATGTGATATATATAATACAGGTGATAGTAGATATGTGATATATATAATACAGTTGATGGAGAGATGTGATGTATATAATACAGGTGATGGTAGAGATGTGATAATAGAGATGTGATATATATAATACAGGTGATGGAGAGATGTGATATACATAATACAGGTGATAGATGTGATATATATAATACAGGTGATGAAGAGATGTGATATACATAATACAGGTGATAGTCGAGATGTAATATACAGAATACAGGTGATAATAGAGATATGATATACATAATACAGGTGACTGAGAGATGTGATATACATAATACAGGTGATAGAGAGATGTGATATATATAATACAGGTGATGGAGAGATGTGATATACATAATACATGTGATAGTAGAGATGTGATATATATAATACAGGTGACAGTAGAGATGTGAAATACATAATACAGGTGATGGAGAGATGTGATATATATAATACAGGTAATAGTAGAGATGTAATATACATAATACAGGTGATAGTAGAGATGTAATATGCATAATACAGGAGACGGAGAGATGTAATATATATAATACAGGTGATGGAGAGATGTGATATATATAATACATGTGATAGTAGAGATGTTATATGCAGAATACAGGTGATAGTAGAGATGTGATAAACATAATACAGGAGACGGAGAGATGTAATATATATAATACAGGTGAAAGTAGAGATGTGATATACATAATACAGGTGATGGAGAGATGTGATATATATAATTCAGGTGATAGTAGACATGTGATATATATAATACAGGTGATGGAGAGATGTGATATATATAATACAAGTGATGGAGAGATGTGATATATATAATACAGGTGATCGTAGAGATGTGATATATATAATACAGGTGATGGAGATATGTGATATATATAATACAAGTGATGGAGAGATGTGATATATATAATACAGGTGATAGTAGAGATGTGATATATATAATACAGGTGATGGAGATATGTGATATATATAATACAGGTGATAGTAGAGATGTGATATATATAATTCAAGTGATGGAGAGATGTGATATACATAATACAGGTGATGGAGAGATGTGATATATATAATACAGGTGATGGAGAGATGTGATGTATATAATACAAGTGATGGTAGAGATGGGATATACATAATACAGGTGACAGTAGAGATGTGATATATATAATACAAGTGATGGAGAGATGTGATATATATAATACAGATGGAGAGATGTGATATATATAAAATAGGTGATGGAGAGATGTGATATATATATAATACAGGTGATAGAGATGTGATATATATAATAAAGGTGATAGTAGAGATGTGATATAAATAATACAGGTGATGGAGAGATGTGATGTATATAATACAAGTGATGGTAGAGATGGGATGTACATAATACAGGTGATGGAGAGATGTGATGTATATAATACAAGTGATGGTAGAGATGTGATATATATAATACAAGTGATGGAGAGATGTGATATATATAATACAGATGGAGAGATGTGATAAATATAATAAAGGTGATGGAAAGATGTGATATATATAATACAGGTGATGGAGAGATGTGATATACATAATACAGGTGATAGTAGAGATGTGATATATATAATACAGGTGATGGAGAGATGTGATATATATAATACAGGTGATGGAGAGATGTGATATATTTAATACAGGTGATGGAGAGATGTGATATAAATAATACAGGTGATAGTAGAGATGTGATATATATAATAAAGGTGATGGAGAGATGTGATATATATAATACAGGTGATGGAGAGATGTGATATATATAATACAGGTGATGGAGAGATGTGATATATATAATACAGGTGATGGAGAGATGTGATATATATAATACAGATGATGGTAGAGATGGTAGAGACTTAGAGGAGACTTAATAGCTGTCTACAAATATGTCAAGGGCTGTCACATTGTAGAAGGATCATCTTTATTCTCATTTGCACAAGGAAAGACTAGAAGCAATGGGATGAAACTAAATGGGAGGAGACACAGATTAGATATTAGAAAAAACTTTTTGACAGTTAGGGTGATTAATGAGTGGAACAGGCTGCCACGAGAGGTGGTGAGTTCCCCTTCAATGGACGTCTTCAAACAGAGGCTGGACAGACATCTGTCTGAGATGATCTAGTGAATCCTGCTTTGAGCAGGGGGTTGGACCAGATGACCCAGGAGGTCCCTTCCAACTCTACCATTCTATGATTCTTTGATTCTATATATAACACAGGTGATGGAGAGATGTGATATATATAATACATGTGATAGTAGAAATGTGATATATATAATACAAGAGATGGAGAGATGTGATATATATAATACAGGTGATAGTAGAGATGTGATATATATAATACAGGTGATGGAGAGATGTGATATATATAATAGAGGTGATAGTAGAGATGTGATATATATAATACAGTTGATGGAGAGATGTGATATATATAATACAGGTGATGGAGAGATGTGATAAATATAATACAGGTGATAGTAGAGATGTGATATATATAATAGAGGTGATGGAGAGATGTGATATATATAATACAGGTGATGGAGAGATGTGATATACAGTACAGACCAAAAGTTTGGACACTCATTTAAAGATTTTTCTGTATTTTCATGACTATGAAAATTGTACATTCACACTGAAGGCATCAAAACTATGAATTAACACATGTGGAATTATATACTTAACAAAAAAGTGTGAAACAACTGAAAATATGTCTTATATTCTAGGTTCTTCAAAGTAGCCACCTTTTGCTTTGATGACTGCTTTGCACACTCTTGGCATTCTCTTGATGAGCTTCAAGAGGTAGTCACCGGAAATGGTCTTCCAACAATCTTGAAGGAGTTCCCAGAGATGCTTAGCACTTGTTGGCCCTTTTGCCTTCACTCTGCGGTCCAGCTCACCCCAAACCATCTCGATTGGGTTCAGGTCTGGTGACTGTGGAGGCCAGGTCATCTGGCGTAGCACCCCATCACTCTCCCTCTTGGTCAAATAGCCCTTACACAGCCTGGAGGTGTGTTTGCGGTCATTGTCCTTTTGAAAAATAAATGATGGTCCAACTAAACGAAAACCGGAAGGAATAGCATGCCGCTGCAAGATGCTGTGGTAGCCATTATGTGATATACATAATACAGGTGATGGAGAGATGTGATATATATAATACAGGGGATGGATAGATGTGATATATATAAAACAGGTGATGGAGAGATATGATATATATAATACAGTTGATAGTAGAGATATGATATATATAATACAGGTGATGGAGAGATGTGATATATATAATACAGGTGATAGTAGAGATGTGATATACATAATACAGGTCATAGTAGAGATGTGATATATATAATACAGGTCATGGAGGTATGTGATATATATAATGCAGGTGATGGAGAGATGTGACATATGTAATACAGATGATGGAGAGATGTGATATATATAATACATGTGATGGTAGAGATGTGATATACATAATACAGGTAATTGAGAGATGTGATATATATAATACAGGTGATGTAGAGATGTGATATATATAATACAGATGATGCAGAGATGTTATATACATAATACAGGTGATGGAGAGATGTGATATACATAATTTAGGAGATGGAGAGATGTGATATATATAATACAGGTGACTGAGAGATGTGATATATATAATTCAGGTGATGGTAAAGATGTGATATATATAATACAGATGATGCAGAGATGTGATATACATAATACAGGTGATGGAGAGATGTGATATATATAATACAGGAGATGGAGAAATGTGATATATATAATACAGGTGATAGTAGAGATGTGATATACATAATACAGGTGATAGTAGAGATGTGATGTATATAATACAAGTGATAGTAGAGATGTGATATATATTATACATGTGATAGTAGAGATGTGATATATATAATACAGGTGATGGAGAGATGTGATATATATAATACAGGTGATGGTAGAGATGTGATATACATAATACAGGTGATGGAGAGATGTGATATATATAATACAGGTGATGGAGAAATGTGATATACATAATACAGGTGATGGAGAGATGTGATATATATAATACAGGTGATGGAGAGATGTGATATATATAATACATGTGATAGTAGAAATGTGATATATATAATACAGGTGATGGAGAGATGTGATATATATAATACAGGTGATGGAGAGACATGATATACATAATACAGGTGATGGTAGAGATGTGATATATATAATACAGGTGATGGAGAGATGTAATATACATAATACAGGTGATTGAGAGATGTGATATATATAATACAAGTGACGGAGATATGTGATATAAATAATACAGGTGATAGTAGAGATGTGAAATATATCATACAGGTGATAGTAGAGATGTGATATACATAATTCAGGTGATGGAGAGATGTGATATATATAATACAGGCGATAGTAGAGATGTAATATATATAATACAGGTGATAGTAGAGATGTGATATAAATAATACAGGTGATGGAGAGATGTGATGTATATAATAGAGGTGATGGAGAGATGTTATATATATATACTGGTGATAAAGAGATGTGATATATATAATACAGATGATGGAGAGATGTGATATATATAATACAGGTGATGGAGAGATGTGATATATATAATACAGGTGATAGTAGAGATGTGATATAAATAATACAGGTGATGGAGAGATGTGATATACACAATACAGGTGATAGTAAAGATATGATATACATAATTCAGGTGATGGAGAGATGTGTTATATATAATACAGGTGATGGAGAGATGTTATATATATAATACAGGTGATGGTTGAGATGTGATATATATAATACAGGTGATAGTAGAGATGTGATATATATAATACAGATGATGCAGAGATGTGATATACATAATACAGCTGATGGAGAGATGTGATATACATAATACAGGTGATGTATAGATGTGATATACATAATACAGGTGATGGATAGATGTGATATATATAATACAGGTGATGGAGAGATGTGATATACATAATACAGGTGATGGATACATGTGATATATATAGTACAGGTGATGGAGAGATGTGATATACATAATACAGGTGATGGAGAGATGTGATATATATAATACAGATGATGGAGAGATGTGATATATATAATACTGATGAAGGAGAGATGTGATATATATAATACAGGTGATGTAGAGATGTGATATATATAATACAGGTGATGGAGAGATGTGATATATATAATACAGGTGATAGTAGAGATGTGATATATATACTACAGGTGATGGAGAGATGTGATATACTTAATACTGGTGATGGAGAGATGTGATATAAATATTACAGGTGATAGCAGAGATGTGATATATATAATACAGGTGATAGTAGAGATGTGATATATATAATACAGGTGATGGAGAGATGTGATATACATAATACAGGTGATGGAGAGATGTGATATACATAATACAGGTGATGGAGAGATGTGATATATATAATACAGATGATAGTAGAGACGTGATATATATAATACAGGTGATGGAGAGATGTGATATACACAATACAGGTGATGGAGAGATGTGATATATATAATTCAGGTGATGGAGAGATGTGATATATATAATAAAGGTGATAGTAGAGATGTGATATATATAATAAAGGTGATGGAAAGATGTGATATATATAATACAGGGGATGGATAGATGTGATATATATAAAACAGGTGATGGAGAGATATGATATATATAATACAGTTGATAGTAGAGATATGATATATATAATACAGGTGATGGAGAGATGTGATATATATAATACAGGTGATAGTAGAGATGTGATATACATAATACAGGTCATAGTAGAGATGTGATATATATAATACAGGTGATGGATACATGTGATATATATAGTACAGGTGATGGAGAGATGTGATATACATAATACAGGTGATGGAGAGATGTGATATATATAATACAGATGATGGAGAGATGTGATATATATAATACTGATGAAGGAGAGATGTGATATATATAATACAGGTGATGTAGAGATGTGATATATATAATACAGGTGATGGAGAGATGTGATATATATAATACAGGTGATAGTAGAGATGTGATATATATACTACTGGTGATGGAGAGATGTGATATAAATATTACAGGTGATAGCAGAGATGTGATATATTTAATACAGGTGATTGTAGAGATGTGATACATAAAATACAGGTGATGGAGAGATGTGATATACATAATACAGGTGATAGTAGAGATGTGATATATATAATACAGGTGATGGAGAGATGTGATATACATAATACAGGTGATGGAGAGATGTGATATACATAATACAGGTGATGGAGAGATGTGATATATATAATACAGATGATAGTAGAGACGTGATATATATAATACAGGTGATGGAGAGATGTGATATACACAATACAGGTGATGGAGAGATGTGATATATATAATTCAGGTGATGGAGAGATGTGATATATATAATAAAGGTGATAGTAGAGATGTGATATATATAATACAGGTGATAGTAGAGATGTGATATACATAATACAAGTGATGGAGAGATGTGATATATATAATACAGGTGGTAGTAGAGATATGATATATATAATACAGGTGACAGTAGAGACGTGATATATATAATACAGGTGATGGAGAGATGTGATATACACAATACAGGTGATAGTAGAGATGTGATATATATAATACAGGTGATAGTAGAGATGTGATATACATAATACAGGTGATGGAGAGATGTGATATATATAATACAGGTGATAGTAGAGATGTGATATATATAATACAGGTGATGGAGAGATGTGATATATATAATACAGGTGATAGTAGAGATGTGATATATATAATACAAGTGATGGAGAGATGTGATATATATATAATACAGGTGATGGAGAGATGTGATATATATAATACAGGTGATAGTAGAAATGTGATATACTTAATACAGGTGATGGAGAGATGTGATATACACAATACAGGTGATAGTAGAGATGTGATATACATAATACAGGTGATGGAGAGATGTGATATACATAATACAGGTGATAGTAGAGATGTGATATACATAATACAGGTGAAAGTAGAGATGTGATATGCATAATTCAGGTGATGGAGAGATGTGATATATATAATTCAGGTGATGGAGAGATGTGATATATATAATACAGGTGATAGTAGAGATGTGATATACATAATACAGTTGATAGTAGAGATGTGATATATATAATACAGGTGATAGTAGAGATGTGATATATATAATACAGGTGATGGAGAGATGTGATATATATAATACAGGTGATAGTAGAGATGTGATATACATAATACAGGTTATAGTAAAGATATGATATACATAATTCAGGTGATGGAGAGATGTGATATATATAATTCAGGTGATGGAGAGATGTGATATATATAATACAGGTGATGGTAGAGATATGATATACAGTGGTGGCCAAAAGTATTGGCACCCCTGCAATTCTGTCAGATAATACTCAGTTTCTTCCTGAAAATGATTGCAATCACAAATTCTTTGGTATTATTATCTTCATTTAATTTGTCTTCAATGAAAAAACACAAAAAGAATTGTCCTAAAGCCAAATTGGATACAATTCCACACCAAACCTAAAAAAGGGGATGGACAAAAGTATTGGCACTGTTTGAAAAATCATGTGATGCTTCTCTAATTTGTGTAATCAACAGCACCTGTAACTTACCTGTGGCACCTAACAGGTGTTGGCAAGAACTAAATCACACTTGCAGCCAGTTAACATGGATTAAAGTTGACTGAACCTCTGTCCTGTGTCCTTGTGTGTACCACATTGAGCATGGAGAAAAGAAAGAAGACCAAAGAACTGTCTGAGGATTTGAGAAACCAAATTGTGAGGAAGCATGAGCAATCTCAAGGCTTCAAGTCCATCTCCAAAGACCTGAATGTTCCTGTGTCTTCCGTGAGCAGTGTCATCAAGAAGTTTAAAGCCCATGGCACTGTGGCTAACCTCCCTAGATGTGGACTGAAAAGAAAAATTGACGAGAGATTTCAACGCAAGATTGTGCGGATGGTGGATAAAGAACCTCGACTAACATCCAAACAAGTTCAAGCTGCCTGTAACGGGTCTGGGAGGTGGAACCTCTGAGCAACTATACAAGGGGGCAGTCCTTGTAAGGAAGCGGGTGGCTCCCAGGGAAGGCGGGCAGGTAGTCACGGATAGTGACCGGGACAGTCTCTGGGTAAACGGGCAGGAGTTCACGGCAAGTGACCGGGACAGTCTCTGGGTAAACGGGCAGGAGGTCACAGCAAGTGACCGGGGCAGTCTCTGGGTAAACGGGCAGGAGGTCACAGCAAGTGACCGGGGCAGTCTCTGGGTGAACGGGCAGGAGGTCACGGCAAGTGACCGGGACAGTCTCTGGGTAAAGGGTAGGTACGACCTGTGACGGCTGAGCCTCCAGGTAGGCAGATGGCAGATGAGTGCTCCCAGGTGAGCAGGCGAGAGTCTCTGGATAAGCAGGTGGTCACAGCATGTGACGGCGGAGCCTCCAGGTAGGCTAACAGGCAGGTAGAAGATGAGCGCTCCCAGGTGAGCGGGCAAGAGTCTCTGGACTGGCAGGTGGTCACAGCACGTGACGGCGGAGCCTCCAGGTAGGCTAACAGGCAGGTAGCAGATGAGCGCTCCCAGGTGAGCGGGCAAGAGTCTCTGGACTGGCAGGTGGTCACAGCACGTGACGGCGGAGCCTCCAGGTAGGCTAGCAGACAGGTAGCAGGTGAGCGCTCCCAGGTGAGCGGGCAAGCTGGTCCATAGACAGACTGACAGGTGTCGGAAGGCAGACCGTCAGACCTCAGGCTAGCAAGCAGGTAAGCGGATAGCAGGCAGGAATCAGACAGCAAACTGACAGGAAACTGGCAGGTAACTGGCAGGTAACTGGAAACGGGACCTGAGGGCAGAGTAGTGAACAGTGCAACAACATTGCTCGGGCACCTCCATTTTGGAGGAGGTGCCTTATATATGGGAGGTCCTCCGGCAATTGGCCGGGGACTCCTTAGGACGGCGCGCGCGGTCCCTTTAAGAGAGGGGGAGCGCGCGCGCGCCCTAAGCACACTGCCGGGGAAGGAGCGCGTGCCGGAAGCAGCGGGGAGAGAAGCGCTGGAGGACGCGGCTCCAGGAGCGGGGAGGTGAGCGGGACGACGTCTCTGCCTAGTACGGGGCAGAGACGCCGATGCTACAGTACCCCCCCTTTAGGCCCCCTCTTTTTTTGGCCAGAAAGAAATTTTTCAAGGAGAAGCGGGGCGTTGATGTTCTCCCTGGGTTCCCAAGTTCTCTCCTCAGGACCAAACCCCTTCCAATCTACCAGAAAAAAGGTTTTTCCTCTTACCCTCTTGGAGGCCAGAATACTCTCTACCTCAAAGACGTCATCAGCGGAAACTGGAGCAGGAGGGTCACCTGGATTATTGGAAAAAGAGTTAAAGACAACGGGTTTGAGGAGAGATACGTGGAAGGAGTTGGGGATCTGTAGGATGGCCGGGAGTTTTAATTTGTAGGCCACAGGGTTAATTTGCCTGAGGACTTCGAAGGGACCGATGAATCAAGGGCCCAACTTGAAGGAGGGTACTTTGAGCCGCACATGTTTGGACGAGAGCCAAACCTTGTCTCCCGGACGGAATTGAGGCGGATCCAGACGTCTCTTATCAGCATATCTCTTCATCCGCTCAGAGGACAGAAGAAGAGCGGACCTGGTACACTCCCAAATAGTAGAAAATTCGCTGACAAGAGACTCCGCCGCAGGGTTGTCCACAGAAACGGAGACAGGAAGTGGAATCCGGGGATGTTGGCCACTGACTATAAAGAACGGGGATTTGGAAGAGGATTCGCTCTCATGGTTGTTGTAAGAGAACTCGGCCCATGGTAGGAGATCCACCCAGTCCGAGTGGTGAGCATCAACGAAGTGCCGGAGGTAACTGGTCAGGATCTGATTGATCCGCTCCACTTGACCATTGGACTGAGGATGGTAAGCGGAGGAGAAGTCCAGGGTAATGTCTAGCAGCTTACATGTGGCTCTCCAGAAGCGTGAGGTGAACTGAACCCCACGATCCGACACGATGTGCAGGGGCAGGCCATTGAGACGGAAGATGTGGCGGATAAAGTCTTTAGCCAGCTCGGGTGCAGATGGGAGACCAGGCAGGGGAATGAACTGGGCCATCTTAGAAAAGCGGTCAGCGACAACCCAAATGACAGTACAACCGGCAGAAATAGGAAGATCGGTGATAAAGTCCATAGCGATGTGTTGCCAAGGAGCAGCAGGTACGGGAAGGGGCCGGAGATGGCCGGCTGGTAGATGTCTGGGAACTTTGTTACGAGCACAGGATGAGCAGGCCGCGACGAAGTCTACCACGTCCTTACGCAGGGTAGGCCACCAGTAATGCCGGGTAATGAGTTGGAAGGTCTTCTTTTGGCCAGCATGGCCAGCTAGTTTAGAAGAATGTCCCCAGCGAAGAACCCTCTCCCGATCTGGTACAGCTACAAACGTCTTACCGGGTGGGAGACGTGTCAGATCCAAGGGGGCCACATTCATCACTTTGGAGGAGTCGATGATGTGCGTAGGCTCCTCCTCTTGATCGGAGGACAGGAAGGACCGGGACAAGGCATCAGCTTTGACGTTCTTGTCCGCCGGACGGAAATGAAGAATGAAGTCGAAGCGGGCAAAAAACAACGACCACCGGGCCTGGCGAGGATTGAGTCTCTGGGCATTTTGGAGATATGCCAGGTTTTTGTGATCCGTGTAGATAATTACTGGGTAGAGAGCCCCTTCAAGCAGATAGCGCCACTCCCCCAGTGCCAATTTGATGGCTAGCAATTCACGGTCTCCTATGGAGTAGTTGCGCTCAGACGAGGAGAAGATTTTGGAGAAGAAGCCGCAGGTTACCATTCTCCCGGTAGAAGATTTTTGGGTGAGCACCGCTCCGGAGGAGGAGGCATCAACCTCCAGGTAGAATTGTTTATTACAGTCCGGACGGTGCAGGACGGGAGCAGAGGCGAAGGCTTTCTTTAAGGAAAGGAAGGCCTCCTCGGCTTCAGGCGACCATGTCCTGGGGTTAGCCCCCTTACGGGTAAGTGCAGATATGGGAGCAGTCCGAGACGAGAAGTGTGGGATGAAAAGACGATAGTAATTAGCGAAGCCCAGGAATCGCTGTATCGCCTTCAAACCTTCAGGACGAGGCCATTTTAGAACGGAAGAGAGCTTCTCGGGATCCATTTGCAGACCTGTCTGGGAGATGACATAGCCCAAGAACGGTAGGGAGGTCTGATCGAAGAGGCACTTCTCGTATTTGGCATAGAGGTGGTTCTGCCGAAGCCTAAGCAGGACCTGACGAACATCCCTCCGGTGTGTGGGGAGATCCGGAGAGAAGACCAAGATATCGTCCAGGTATACCACTACGCAGGAGTACAGGAGGTCACGGAAGATGTCGTTGACTAGTTCCTGGAAGACAGCGGGAGCATTACAGAGACCGAAGGGCATCACAAGGTACTCGTAGTGACCGTCCCGGGTATTGAATGCCGTCTTCCACTCGGCTCCTTGACGGATACGGACCAGGTTATATGCTCCTCGTAGATCCAGCTTGGAGAAGATCCTGGCGCCCTTGAGACGGTCAAACAATTCGGAGATGAGCGGCAGGGGGTATTTGTTTTTTACAGTGATGAGATTGAGTCCTCTGTAGTCAATACAGGGACGTAGCGAGCCGTCTTTCTTTTTGACAAAGAAAAATCCGGCTCCAGCCGGGGAGGTAGATTTTCGGATAAATCCCCTAGCCAGATTCTCTTCAATGTACTCAGACATGGCCCGGGTCTCGGCTGCAGACAACGGGTAGATACGCCCACGGGGAGGAGTGGTGCCAGTTACCAGGTCGATCGGGCAGTCGTATGGCCTATGGGGTGGCAACGTCTCTACTTCCTTCTTACCGAAGACGTCCGCATAGGGCCAGTAAGGAGCCGGGAGACCAGGTAAATTAGCTGGAGTAGGCGGAGGGCGAAGTGGGCGGACCGGAACCAGGCAGGTCCTATGGCAGTCTGGACCCCATCGGAGTACTTCACCGGATCGCCAGTTCAATACGGGTTCGTGTGTCTGGAGCCAAGGTAGACCTAGCAACAGGGAGTGAGAAAGTCCGGACAGCACATGGAATGAGATCTCCTCAGAGTGCAGCATTCCCACCTGCAGGGTTATGGGTTCAGTGACGAGCAGGATGGTCTCCGAGAGAAGTCTTCCATCCACGGAGGCGACTGACAATGGTTCAGCCAGGGACTTGGTGGGAATACGGTATCTCTCTACCAGAGACTGGGAGATGAGGTTTCCAGCAGCTCCAGAATCCAGGTGGGCGAGTTCAAAGTGACGGTTCTATTCCCAAGCAATAGAGACCGGTAAAGTTAGAGACGGAGAGGGCTTACTTTTGTCTAGGACGACCTCTCCGAGTGGTCCTAGACACTGGCGTTTCCCGGCTTTTCCGGGCAGGAACGGATGAAGTGCTCCATACTGCCACAATAGAAACAGCTTCCCTCGGCTCGGCGAGATTCTTGGCGAGATCTGACCATCTTGGTCTGGTCAATCTGCATAGGTTCAGGCGAGAGAGCCCGCGGAGTGACTGGTTGAGAGGCAGGTCTCAGGGAAGTAGGAGCAGAGCAAGAAAAGTCTTTCTCCCAGGCAGTCTCTTTGGCACGCTCTTGGAACCGGATGCCAATCCGGGTAGCTAGTGACACCAGGTCATCCAGAGTGGAAGGAATGTCCCGACCAGCTAACTCGTCCTTAATCCGACCGGAAAGACCCTCCCAGAAGACGGACACCAGAGCCTCATTTTCCCAGGAAAGCTCAGAAGCGAGGGTGCGGAACCGTATGGCATATTGGCCCACGGTGAGACTCCCTTGGCGGAGACGTAGCAGAGAGGAGGCAGAAGAGGTTTTCCGTCCAGGTTCATCGAAGACTTTCCGGAAAGCAGCGAGGAAAGACGGCAGGTCGGACACCAGGGGATCCCCTCTCTCCCACAGGGGATTTAGCCATGCCAGTGCCTCCCCAGTGAGATGGGACATGATGAAGGCCACCTTGGCCCGGTCGGAGATGAACTGGTATGCCAATAGCTCAAAGTGCAGGGTGCACTGGATTATGAAACCCCGAGCTAAGGTGGGTTCGCCGGCAAAGCGTGGAGGTGCCAGAAGCCGAGGTCCATAGTCGGGTACCATGAAGGGACTGGATTGCGGTACCGCAGGAATGGGCACGGCTGGACCAGAGGTAGACAAAGACGAGTCACACAATGCACCTAGACGAGAGTTAACGGACCGTAGATAGGACAGTACCAGCTCCTGCTGAGTTTTCTGACGTAAGACTTCCTGGTGCAGATCGGAGATCTGGGGACCACCGGGTTCCATGGCCCGAGCAAACTGTAACGGGTCTGGGAGGTGGAACCTCTGAGCAACTATACAAGGGGGCAGTCCTTGTAAGGAAGCGGGTGGCTCCCAGGGAAGGTGGGCAGGTAGTCACGGCTAGTGACCGGGACAGTCTCTGGGTAAACGGGCAGGAGGTCACGGCAAGTGACCGGGACAGTCTCTGGGTAAACGGGCAGGAGGTCACAGCAAGTGACCGGGGCAGTCTCTGGGTAAACGGGCAGGAGGTCACAGCAAGTGACCGGGGCAGTCTCTGGGTGAACGGGCAGGAGGTCACGGCAAGTGACCGGGACAGTCTCAGGGTAAAGGGTAGGTACGACCTGTGACGGCTGAGCCTCCAGGTAGGCAGATGGCAGATGAGTGCTCCCAGGTGAGCAGGCGAGAGTCTCTGGATAAGCAGGTGGTCACAGCATGTGACGGCGGAGCCTCCAGGTAGGCTAACAGGCAGGTAGCAGATGAGCGCTCCCAGGTGAGCGGGCAAGAGTCTCTGGACTGGCAGGTGGTCACAGCACGTGACGGCGGAGCCTCCAGGTGGGCTAGCAGACAGGTAACAGGTGAGCGGGCAAGCTGGTCCATAGACAGACTGACAGGTGTCGGAAGGCAGACCGTCGGACCTCAGGCTAGCAAGCAGGTAAGCGGATAACAGGCAGGAATCAGACAGCAAACTGACAGGAAACTGGCAGGTAACTGGCAGGTAGCTGGAAACGGGACCTGAGGGCTGAAGCAGAGTAGTGAACAGTGCAACAACATTGCTCGGGCACCTCCATTTTGGAGGAGGTGCCTTATATATGGGATGTCCTCCGGCAATTGGCCGGGGACTCCTTAGGACAGCGCGCGTGGTCCCTTTAAGAGAGGGGGAGCGCGCGCGCGCGCGCCCTAAGCACACTGCCGGGGAAGGAGCGCGTGCCGGAAGCAGCGGGGAGAGAAGCGCTGGAGGACGCCGCGCCAGGAGCGGGGAGGTGAGCGGGACGGCGTCTCTGCCTAGTACGGGGCAGAGACGCCGATGCTACAATGCCCTGTAGTCCAAGGGTACAACAGTGTCAACTCATACTATCCGTCGGCGTCTGAATGAAAAGGGACTGTATGGTAGGATACCCAGAAAGACCCCACTTCTTACCCCGAGACATAAAAAAGCCAGGCTGGAGTTTGCCAAAACTTACCTGAGAAAGCCTAAAATGTTTTGGAAGAATGTTCTCTGGTCAGATGAGACAAAAGTAGAGCTTTTTGCGAAAAAGCATCAACATAGAGTGTACAGGAAAAAAAAAAGAGGCATTCAAAGAAAAGAACACGGTCCCTACAGTCAAACATGGTGGAGGTTCCCTGATGTTTTGGGGTTGCTTTGCTGCCTCTGGCACTGGACTGCTTGACCGTGTGCATGGCATTATGAAGTCTGAAGACTACCAACAAATTTTGCAGCATAATGTAGGGCCCAGTGTGAGAAAGGTGGGTCTCCCTCAGAGGTCATGGGTCTTCCAGCAGGACAATGAACCAAAACACACTTCCAAAAGCACTATAAAATGGTTTGAGAGAAAGCACTGGAGACTTCTAAGGTGGCCAGCAATGAGTCCAGACGTGAATCCCATAGAACACCTGTGGAGAGATCTCAAAATGGCAGTTTGGAGAAGGCACCCTTCAAATATCAGGGACCTGGAGCAGTTTGCCAAAGAAGAATGGTCTACAATTCCAGCAGAGCATTGTAAGAAACTCATTGATGGTTACCAGAAGCGGTTGTTCGCAGTTATTTTGGCTAAAGGTTGTGCAACCAAGCATTAGGCTGAGGGTGCCAATACTTTTGTCTGGCCCATTTTTGGAGTTTTGTGTGAAATGATCAATGATTTGATTTTTGATTCATTCTCTTTTGTGTTTTTCCTTGCAAGCAAATTAAATGAAGATAATAATACCAAAGAATTTGTGATTGCAATCATTTTCAGGAAGAAACTGAGTATTATCTGACAGAATTGCAGGGGTGCCAATACTTTTAGCCACCACTGTATATAATACAGGTGATAGTAGAGATGTGATATATATAATACAGGTGATAGTAGAGATGTGATATATATAATACAGGTGATGGAGAGATGTGATATACATAATAAAGGTGATAGTAGAGATGTGATATATATAATACAGGTGATAGTAGAGATGTGATATATATAATACAGGTGATAGTAGAGATGTGATATATATAATACAGGTGATGGTAGAGATGTGATATATATAATACAGGTGATAGAGATGTGATATATATAATACAGGTGATAGTGGTGATGTGATATATATAATACAGGTGATAGAGATGTGATATATATAATACAGGTGATAGTAGTGATGTGATATACATAATACAGGTGATAGTAGAGATGTGACATATATAATACAGGTGACAGTAGAGATGTGATATATATAATACAGGTGATGGAGAGATGTGATATACATAATACAGGTGATAGTAGAGATGTGATATATATAACACAGGTGATAGTAGAGATGTGATATATATAATACAGGTGATAGTAGAGATGTGATATACATAATACAGGTGATAGTAGAGATGTGATATACATAATACAGGTGATAGTAGAGATGTGATATATATAATACAGGTGATAGTAGAGATGTGATATATATAATACAGGTGATGGAGAGATGTGATGTATATAATACAGGTGATAGTAGAGATGTGATATACATAATACAGGTGATAGTAGAGATGTGATATATATAATACAGGTGATAGTAGAGATGTGATATATATAACACAGGTGATAGTAGAGATGTGATATATATAATACAGGTGATAGTAGAGATGTGATATACATAATACAGGTGATAGTAGAGATGTGATATATATAATACAGGTGATAGTAGAGATGTGATATATCTAATACAGGTGATAGTAGAGATGTGATATATATAATACAGGTGATAGTAGAGATGTGATATACATAATACAGGTGATAGTAGAGATGTGATATACACAATACAGGTGATAGTAGAGAAGTGATATATATAATACAGGTGATGGAGAGATGTGATATATATATACAGGTGATAGTAGAGATGTGATATATATAATACAGGTGATGGTAGAGATGTGATATATATAATACAGGTGATAGTAGAGATGTGATATACATAATACAGGTGATGGAGAGATGTGATATACATAATTCAGGAGATGGAGAGATGTGATATATATAATACAGGTGATGGTAGAGATGTGATATATATATAATATAGGTGACAGTGGAGATGTAATATATATAATACTGGTGATGAAGAGATGTGATATATATAATACAGGTGATAGCAGAGATGTGATATATATAATACAGGTGATGGAGAGATGTGATATACATAATTCAGGAGATGGAGAGATGTGATATATATAATACAGGTGATGGAGAGATGTGATATACATAATACAGGTGATAGTAGAGATGTGATATATATAATACAGGTGATAGTAGAGATGTGATATATATAATACAGGTGAAAGTAGAGATATGATATATATAATACAGGTGATTGAGAGATGTGATATATATAATACAGGTGATAGTAGAGATGTGATATATATAATACAGGTGATAGTAGAGATGTGATATACTTAATACAGGTGATGGAGAGATGTGATATATATAACACAGGTGATAGTAGAGATGTGATATATATAATACAGGTGAAAGTAGAGATGTGATATATATAATACAGGTGATAGTAGAGATGTGATATATATAATACAGGTGATAGTAGAGATGTGATATATATAATACAGTTGATAGTAGAGATGTGATATGCATAATACAGGTGATAGTAGAGATGTGATATATATATAATACAGGTGATAGTAGAGATGTGATATATATAATACAGTTGATAGTAGAGATGTGATATGCATAATACAGGTGATAGTAGAGATGTGATATATATATAATTCAGGTGATAGTAGAGATGTGATATATATAATACAGGTGATACTAGAGATGTGATATGTATAATACAGGTGATAGTAGAGATGTGATATATATAATACAGGTGATAGTAGAGATGTGATATATATAATACAGTTGATAGTAGAGATGTGATATGCATAATACAGGTGATAGTAGAGATGTGATATATATATAATACAGGTGATAGTAGAGATGTGATATACATAATACAGGTGATGGTAGAGATATGATATACAGTGGTGGCCAAAAGTATTGGCACCCCTGCAATTCTGTCAGATAATACTCAGTTTCTTCCTGAAAATGATTGCAATCACAAATTCTTTGGTATTATTATCTTCATTTAATTTGTCTTCAATGAAAAAACACAAAAAGAATTGTCCTAAAGCCAAATTGGATACAATTCCACACCAAACCTAAAAAAGGGGATGGACAAAAGTATTGGCACTGTTTGAAAAATCATGTGATGCTTCTCTAATTTGTGTAATCAACAGCACCTGTAACTTACCTGTGGCACCTAACAGGTGTTGGCAATAACTAAATCACACTTGCTGCCAGTTAACATGGATTAAAGTTGACTCAACCTCTGTCCTGTGTCCTTGTGTGCACCACATTGAGCATGGAGAAAAGAAAGAAGACCAAAGAACTGTCTGAGGACTTGAGAAACCAAATTGTGAGGAAGCATGAGCAATCTCAAGGCTTCAAGTCCATCTCCAAAGACCTGAATGTTCCTGTGTCTTCCTTGCGCAGTGTCATCAAGAAGTTTAAAGCCCATGGCACTGTGGCTAACCTCCCTAGATGTGGACTGAAAAGAAAAATTGACGAGAGATTTCAACGCAAGATTGTGCGGATGGTGGATAAAGAACCTCGACTAACATCCAAACAAGTTCAAGCTGCCCTGTAGTCCAAGGGTACAACAGTGTCAACCCATACTATCCGTCGACGTCTGAATGAAAAGGGACTGTATGGTAGGATACCCAGGAAGACCCCACTTCTTACCCCGAGACATAAAAATGCCAGGCTGGAGTTTGCCAAAACTTACCTGAGAAAGCCTAAAATGTTTTGGAAGAATGTTCTCTGGTCAGATGAGACAAAAGTAGAGCTTTTTGGGAAAAAGCATCAACATAGAGTGTACAGGAAAGAAAAAAGAGGCATTCAAAGAAAAGAACACGGTCCCTACAGTCAAACATGGCGGAGGTTCCCTGATGTTTTGGGGTTGCTTTGCTGCCTCTGGCACTGGACTGCTTGACCGTGTGCATGGCATTATGAAGTCTGAAGACTACGAACAAATTTTGCAGCATAATGTAGGGCCCAGTGTGAGAAAGGTGGGTCTCCCCCAGCAGGACAATGACCCAAAACACACTTCCAAAAGCACTTTAAAATGGTTTGAGAGAAAGCACTGGAGACTTCTAAGGTGGCCAGCAATGAGTCCAGACCAGAATCCCATAGAACACCTGTGGAGAGATCTCAAAATGGCAGTTTGGAGAAGGCACCCTTCAAATATCAGGGACCTGGAGCAGTTTGCCAAAGAAGAATGGTCTACAATTCCGGCAGAGCATTGTAAGAAACTCGTTGATGGTTACCGGAAGCGGTTGTTCGCAGTTATTTTGGCTAAAGGTTGTGCAACCAAGCATTAGGCTGAGGGTGCCAATACTTTTGTCTGGCCCATTTTTGGAGTTTTGTGTGAAATGATCAATGATTTGATTTTTGATTCATTCTCTTTTGTGTTTTTTCCTTGCAAGCAAATTAAATGAAGATAATAATACCAAAGAATTTGTGATTGCAATCATTTTCAGGAAGAAACTGAGTATTATCTGACAGAATTGCAGGGGTGCCAATACTTTTAGCCACCACTGTATATAATACAGGTGATAGTAGAGATGTGATATATATAATACAGGTGATAGTAGAGATGTGATATATATAATACAGGTGATGGAGAGATGTGATATACATAATAAAGGTGATAGTAGAGATGTGATATATATAATACAGGTGATAGTAGAGATGTGATATATATAATACAGGTGATAGTAGAGATGTGATATATATAATACAGGTGATGGTAGAGATGTGATATATATAATACAGGTGATAGAGATGTGATATATATAATACAGGTGATAGTGGTGATGTGATATATATAATACAGGTGATAGAGATGTGATATATATAATACAGGTGATAGTAGTGATGTGATATACATAATACAGGTGATAGTAGAGATGTGATAAACATAATACAGGTGATAGTAGAGATGTGATATATATAATACAGGTGATGGTAGAGATGTGATATATATAATACAGGTGATGGTAGAGATGTGATATATATAATACAGGTGATAGAGATGTGATATATTTAATACAGGTGATAGTAGTGATGTGATATATTTAATACAGGTGATAGTAGAGATGTGATAAACATAATACAGGTGATAGTAGAGATGTGATATATATAATACAGGTGATAGTAGAGATGTGATATATATAATACAGGTGATAGAGATGTGATATATATAATACAGGTGATAGTAGAGATGTGATATATATAATACAGGTGATGGAGTGATGTGATATATATAATACAGGTGATAGTAGAGATGTGATATATAAAATACAGGTGATAGTAGAGATGTGATATATATAATACAGGTGATAGTAGAGATGTGATATACATAATACAGGTGATAGTAGAGATGTGATATATATAATACAGGTGATAGTAGAGATGTAATATATATAATACAGGTGATGGAGAGATGTGATATATATAATACAGGTGATAGTAGAGATGTAATATATATAATACAGGTGATGGAGAGATGTAATATATATAATACAGGTGATGGAGCGACGTGATATATATAATAAAGTTGAAGGAGAGATGTGATATACATAATACAGGTGATAGTAGGGATGTGATATATATAATGCAGGTGATGGAGAGATGTGATATATATAATACAGGTGATGGAGAGATGTGATATATATAATACAGGTGATAGTAGAGATGTGATATATATAATACAGGTGATAGTAGAGATGTGATATATATAATACAGGTGATAGTAGAGATGTGATATTTATAATGCAGGTGATGGAGCGATGTGATATATATAATACAGGTGATAGTAGAGATGTGATATATATAATACAGGTGATAGTAGAGATGTTATATACATAATACAGGTGATGGAGAGATGTGATGTATATAATACAAGTGATAGTAGAGATGTGATATATATAATACAGGTGATAGTAGAGATGTGATATATATAATAGAGGTGAAGGATAGATGTGATATATACAGTTATATGAAAAAGTTTGGGCACCCCTATTAATCTTAAGCTTAATGTTTTATAAAAATTGGTGTTTTTGCAACAGCTATTTCAGTTTGATATATGCAATAACTGTTGGACACAGTAATGTTTCTGCCTTGAAATGAGGTTTATTGTACTAACAGAAAATGTGCAATCTGCATTCAAACAAAATTTGACAGGTGCATAAGTATGGGCACCCTTATCATTTTCTTGTTTTAAATACTCCTACCTACTTTTTACTGACTTACTAAAGCACTTTTTTTGGTTTTGTAACCTCACTGAGCTTTGAACTTCATAGCCAGGTGTATGCAATCATGAGAAAAGCTACTTAAAGTGGCCACTTGCAAGTTGTTCTCCTGTTTGAATCTCCTCTGAAGAGTGGCATCATGGGCTCCTCAAAACAACTGTCAAATGATCTGAAAACAAAAATTATTCAACATAGTTGTTCAGGGGAAGGATACAAAAAGCTGTCTCAGAGATTTAACCTGTCAGTTTCCACTGTGAGGAACATAGTAAGGAAATGGAACAACACAGGGACAGTTCTTGTTAAGGCCAGAAGTGGCAGGCCAAGAAAAACATCAGAAAGGCAGAGAAGAAGAATGGTGAGATCAGTCAAGGACAATCCTCAGACCACCTCCAGAGAGCTGCAGCATCAACTTGCTGCAGATGGTGTCACTGTGCATCGGTCAACTATACAACGCACTTTGCACAAGGAGAAGCTGTATGGGAGAGTGATGCGAAAGAAGCCGTTTCTGCAAGCACGCCACAAACAGAGTCGGCTGAGTGTCACGCTGTCTCTGTATACTGGAGGTAGGAGGCCTAAGCTGACCCTAAGCTGGGGCCCTGACTAATCCCTCAACCTGGAGGTACTGTTAAAGGTACAGAGGTCCAGGCCGCCAGCGTAACCCCTACCTCCTGAAGATCCCTGCACCTCAGTAATCTAGTCCTGAGAAGGACCCCAATCACAACCAAAGGGAACAAGAAATAATATGCCCAAACACAGTATTTAGACGAACGAGACAGTACAAGGGAAAAACCAAAACCACCTTGCATACAAACAACTTCTCAACTACAACAGAGGGAAAACCAACGGGAAAGGAGATAAATGATAAAGCGAGGAAAGGGAAAAAACACTTCCAAATACACTTATCTCAGCAACTCCAAACACCACGATCCGCTCTGTCAGTCTGAATGAAATGCTTTCACCGACACCTCCCAAACAGACCAGCAGGTATATGAAGGAGTCTAACTACAGAAGTATTGATTGCAGCTGGGCGAGGCTAGACCTCATCTAGCCCAGAGAGAGAGAGAGAATTAACTCCCTCACTGCCGAGAAACACAAAGCACCAACAAGTCAGCTGCGAGAAGTCAGGCTGTGTACTCGTGACGATCTTCGTGGCAACACACCCGTGACAGTACCCCCCCTTCTACGAGGGGCCTCCGGACCCTCAGGGCCAGGTTTATCCGGGTGAGTCGTGTGGAAGGCCCGAACTAATCGGTCAGCGTTAATATCCGACGCAGGAACCCACATCCTCTCCTCAGGACCATACCCCTTCCAATGAACCAGGTACTGAAGGGACCGGCGATTAAAGCGTGAATCAATGACCCTCGATACCTGGAACTCCAAGTTACCATTGACAACCACTGGAGGGGGAGGTAAAAGTGACGGTACCACCGGCGCCACATACCTCTTAAGTAATGATCTGTGAAACACGTTGTGAATTTTAAACGTAGGGGGGAGGTCAAGACGGAATGCCACCGGATTAATAATAGAACTGATTCTGTACGGCCCGATGAACCTGGGACCCAGTTTCCAGGAGGGAACCTTAAGTTTTATATTCCTGGTAGACAACCATAGCCGATCGTTCACACTTAGGTCCGGACCAGACACTCTCCTCCTATCAGCCATACGTTTGTATCGGTTCCCCATAGTATTCAGACTCTTCAGCACCCCTCTCCATACTGAAGCGAGTGATGAGGAAAATCGTTCCTCCTCAGGAACCCCCGAAGAGCCCCCCCCACTGAAAGTACAAAACTGGGGGTGAAAACCATATGCCCCAAAAAACGGGGACTTACCAGTGGACTCGCTCCGCCTATTATTAAGAGCAAACTCTGCCAGAGGTAAGAAAGAAGCCCAGTCCTCCTGGTTCTCTGACACAAAACACCGGAGATATGTCTCCAAGCTCTGGTTCATACGTTCCGTCTGACCATTGGTCTGAGGATGAAAAGCCGATGAGAATGACAACTGCATCCCCCGCCGTCCCCAAACGCCTTCCAGAACTTAGTCACAAACTGAGACCCCCGATCAGACACCACCTCGGAGGGTACCCCGTGAAGCCTCACAATCTCCCCAATGAACACCTGCGCAAGAGTTTTAGCATTAGGGAGAGCCGGAAGAGCGATAAAATGTGCCATCTTGCTGAACCTGTCCACTACAACGAGTATGACCGTTTTACCCGAAGACGGAGGGAGGTCCGTAATAAAGTCCATAGACAGATGAGTCCAAGGACGCCCCGGGATCTTCAAAGGTAAGAGGGCCCCAGACGGACGGGTATGTGAGGTCTTAGAACGCGCACAAACCCCACAGGACGCGACAAAAGTTACCACCTCCTTAAGTAAGTTAGGCCACCAAAACCGACGCGAGAGGAGATCCACAGTTGCTTTACTCCCCGGGTGTCCTGCAAAAACTGAGTTATGGTGTGCCTCGATCACCTTCTGTCGCAACTGATCTGGAACAAACAGTCTCCCTGGAGGTCCAACAGGGGCGTCACCCTGAGCCTCCAATACCTCCTCCTCCAGCTCAGAGCATACTGCCGAGACCACCACCCCCTCCTGAAGGATAGGAATCGGGTCGTCCGTATTCCCGGCCCCAGGGAAACTACGAGATAAGGCATCCGCCTTTACATTTTTTGACCCAGGACGATATGTAACGACAAAATTAAACCTGGTAAAAAACAATGACCACCTAGCTTGTCTGGGATTCAGACGTTTCGCGGACTCCAGATATAGCAGGTTCTTGTGATCGGTGATGACGGTGACCGGATGAACTGCCCCCTCCAAAAAATGGCGCCACTCCTCAAAAGCTAACTTAATGGCCAAGAGTTCCCTATTGCCGACATCGTAATTCCTCTCAGCGGACGACAATTTTTTAGAGAAAAAGGCGCACGGATGCCACTTACCAGGGGACGAACCCTGTGACAATACTGCTCCCACCCCTACCTCGGAAGCGTCTACCTCTACAATGAATGGCTGAGACGCATCAGGTTGAATGAGTATGGGCGCCGAGGCAAAACATTTTTTCAAAGAGGAGAATGCTTGACAAGCCTTGTCAGACCACCTAGAAAAATCCGTCCCCTTTTTAGTCATGTCAGTGAGAGGCTTAACCATGGACGAGAAATTACGAATGAACTTTCGGTAATAATTAGCAAACCCCAGGAAACGTTGTAGTGCCTTAAGATTCTCTGGCCGATCCCACTCAAGAACTGCCCGCACTTTCCCAGGGTCCATACGAAAACCGGACGCTGAAACCAGGAAGCCTAAAAACTGGAGTTCCTGTACGGCGAACACACACTTTTCCCACTTGGCATACAGTTTATTATCCCGCAAAATCTGTAACACCTGCCTAACGTGCTCCTGATGAGACACCAGATCCGGCGAGTAAATTAGGATATCATCCAGATATATGACAACAAACTGTCCCACCAAGCGGCGAAAAATGTCATTAACAAAGTGTTGGAACACCGCCGGGGCATTAGTCAGACCGAATGGCATGACAAGGTTCTCATAATGCCCCTCCGGAGTGTTAAACGCCGTCTTCCACTCATCCCCCTCCTTCATCCTAATCAGATTGTACGCCCCCCTGAGATCCAACTTAGAGAACCATTTGGCGCCCACGATCTGATTAAAGAGATCGGGAATAAGTGGGAGCGGATACGGATCTCGGACCGTAATCCGATTAAGTTCACGGAAATCCAGGCAAGGGCGTAGGCCTCCATCTTTCTTCTTAACAAAGAAGAACCCCGCAGCCACCGGTGAAGATGAAGGTCTAATATGCCCCTTAGCCAGACTTTCTGAGATATAATCCTTCATGGCCTGCCTCTCAGGACCAGAAAGGTTATACAACCTAGCTTTAGGTAACTTGGCCTCAGGGAGCAGTTTTACAGAACAGTCATACACGCGATGAGGAGGTAGTTCCTGACACCCATTCTCCGAGAATACATCCTCAAAGTCCGCCAGAAATGGAGGTAAAACCCAAGGAGTAACCGCACCAATGACCGTGTTCATGCAGTTTTTATTACAGAATTTACTCCATTGGCTTATCTCCCTGGTTTGCCAATTAATAACCGGGTTATGCTTAGCTAACCAAGGAAGGCCCAACACAATAGGAGTGGGAAGACCCTCCAACACGTAGCAAGACAACAGTTCTTTATGTATTGCCCCCACTTGAAGTTTTACGTCATGCACAGCTTGCAAAAAACTTCCCTGCCCGAGAGGCCTGGCATCGATCGAGAATATGGGAATGGATTTAGCCAACTCACTCAACCGCATACCTTGAACCCGGGCAAACCGAGCATCAACCAGATTAGCCCCGGCCCCACTATCCAGAAGAACAGATATCCTCTCAGTTCTCGTACCCACCACCACCTCCGCCGGTACGAGAAACTGAGACGAACCTAGGGATGAAATACCTACTCCCAGATTGCCGTCCACCACACAACCTGGGATCAACAGTTTTCCGACGACTCTTCACTCTGCAAGGGACGGGATGGACACCCCCCAATAAAATGTCCCTTTCTCCCGCAGAAGAAACACCTTCCTGCCTTATGGCGCACCACCGGTCCCCTCCCCCGAAATGATGTCCCTCCTAATTGCATAGGCTCCTCAGGACTGACAAGGGGAACCACCATATGAGGGGACCTTGTAGGAGGTGGAGTCATCACAGGGGGTAGAGTTATCCCGCACCTCTCCCGAAGCCGTCTGTCCACGCGAATAGCAAGGGCCATAGCGGCTTCCAGAGACACGGGAGAGTCATACTGTGCCAACACATCCTGCAATTTGTCGGATAAACCATGACAAAACTGGCTCCTAAGAGCCGGGTCATTCCACTGGGTGTCCGTGGCCCACCTACGGAACTCCGAACAGAATTCCTCCGCCGGACGATCTCCCTGCTGGATCCTACGTAACTTAGACTCAGCAAGGGAGATCCGATCTGGGTCATCATATACGAGTCCCAGGGCAGCGAAAAACCTATCCACTGACTGGAGAGCCGGGGAACCCGGGGGAAGAGAGAACGCCCAAGATTGTGGGTCCCCTTGTAGGAGCGAGATGACAATTCCCACCCTTTGTTCTTCACTCCCCGATGACCGAGGCCGCAGCCGAAAGTACAATTTACATGCCTCCCGGAAAACAAAAAACTTGTCCCGCCCCCCAGTGAACCTATCAGGGAGAGCTACTTTAGGTTCTGGTCCGGCTTGCTCCTGAGGATGCCAAACCTTGGACCTAACGTCCGCCAGCTCCATGGACAAACTCTGCAATTGCCGAGCTAGACCGGCTACTGGATCCATGGTAGCTGGAGAAAAACTAAGCTGGTCGGTGAAAATGTCACGCTGTCTCTGTATACTGGAGGTAGGAGGCCTAAGCTGACCCTAAGCTGGGGCCCTGACTAATCCCTCAACCTGGAGGTACTGTTAAAGGTACAGAGGTCCAGGCCGCCAGCGTAACCCCTACCTCCTGAAGATCCCTGCACCTCAGTAATCTAGTCCTGAGAAGGACCCCGATCACAACCAAAGGGAACAAGAAATAATATGCCCAAACACAGTATTTAGACGAACGAGACAGTACAAGGGAAAAACCAAAACCACCTTGCATACAAACAACTTCTCAACTACAACAGAGGGAAAACCAACGGGAAAGGAGATAAATGATAAAGCGAGGAAAGGGAAAAAACACTTCCAAATACACTTATCTCAGCAACTCCAAACACCACGATCCGCTCTGTCAGTCTGAATGAAATGCTTTCACCGACACCTCCCAAACAGACCAGCAGGTATATGAAGGAGTCTAACTACAGAAGTATTGATTGCAGCTGGGCGAGGCTAGACCTCATCTAGCCCAGAGAGAGAGAGAGAATTAACTCCCTCACTGCCGAGAAACACAAAGCACCAACAAGTCAGCTGCGAGAAGTCAGGCTGTGTACTCGTGACGATCTTCGTGGCAACACACCCGTGACACTGAGGTATGCAAAAGCACATTTGGAGAAGCCAATTTCTTTTTGGAAGAAGGTCCTGTGGACTGATGAAACCAAGATTGAGTTGTTTGGTCATATAAAAAGGCGTTATGCATGGCGGCAAAAAAACACAGCATTCCAAGAAAAACACTTGCTACCCACAGTAAAATTTGGTGGAGGTTCCATCATGCTTTGGGGCTGTGTGGCCAATGCCGGCACCGGGAATCTTGTTAAAGTTGAGGGACGCATGGATTCCACTCAGTATCAGCAGATTCTTGACAATAATGTTCAAGAATCGGTGATAAAGTTGAAGTTACGCAGGGGATGGATCTTTCAGCAAGACAATGATCCAAAACACCGCTCCAAATCTACTCAGGCATTCATGCAGAGGAACAATTCAAATGTTCTGGAATGGCCATCCCAGTCCCCAGACATGAATATCATTGAACATCTGTGGGATCATTTGAAGAGGGCTGTCCATGCTCGGCGACCGTCAAACTTAACTGAACTGGAATTGTTTTGTAAAGAGGAATGGTCAAAAATACCTTCATCCAGGATCCAGGAACTCATTAAAAGCTACAGGAAGCGACTAGAGGCTGTTATTTTTGCAAAAGGAGGATCTACTAAATATTAATGTCACTTTTCTGGTGAGGTGCCCATACTTATGCACCTGTCAAATTTTGTTTGAATGCACATTTTCTGTTAGTACAATAAACCTCATTTCAAGGCAGAAACATTACTGTGTCCAACAGTTATTACATATATCAAACTGAAATAGCTGTTGCAAAAACACCAATTTTTATAAAACAATAAGCTTAAGATTAATAGGGGTGCCCAAACTTTTTCATATAACTGTATAATACAGGTGATAGTAGACATGTGATATACATAATATAGGTGATGGAGAGATGTGATGTATATAATACAAGTGATAGTAGAGATGTGATATACATAATACAGTTGGTAGTAGAGATGTGATATACATAATACAGGTGATGGAGAGATGTGATATACATAATACAGGTGATAGTAGAGATATGATATATATAATACAGGTGATGGAGAGATGTGATATACATAATACAGGTGATGGAGAGATGTGATATATTTAATACACGTGATAGTAGAGATGTGATATATATAATACAGGTGATGGAGAGATGTGATATATATAATACAGGTGATAGTAGAGATGTGATATATATAATACAGGTGATGGAGAGATGTGATATATATAATACAAGTGACAGTAGAGATGTGATATATATAATACAGGTGATAGTAGAGATGTGATATACACAATACAGGTGATGGAGGGATGTGATATATATAATATAGGTGACAGTGGAGATGTAATATATATAATACAGGTGATGGAGAGATGTGATATATATAATTCAGGTGATGGAGAGATGTGATATATATAATACAGGTGATGGTGGAGATGTGATATATATAATACAGGTGACAGTGGAGATGTAATATATATAATACAGGTGATGGAGAGATGTGATATATATAATTCAGGTGATGGAGAGATGTGATATATATAATACATGTGATAGTAGAGATGTGATATATATAATACAGGTGATGGAGAGATGTAATATATATAATTCAGGTGATGGAGAGATGTGATATATATAATACAGGTGATAGTAGAGATGTGATATACATAATACAGGTGATGGAGAGATGTGATATACATAATACAGGTGACAGTGGAGATGTAATATATATAATACAGGTGATGGAGAGATGTGATATATATAATTCAGGTGATGGAGAGATGTGATATATATAATACATGTGATAGTAGAGATGTGATATATATAATACAGGTGATGGAGAGATGTAATATATATAATTCAGGTGATGGAGAGATGTGATATATATAATACAGGTGATAGTAGAGATGTGATATACATAATACAGGTGATGGTAGAGATGTGATATATATAATACATGTGATAGTAGAGATGTGATATATATAATACAGGTGATGGAGAGATGTGATATATATAATTCAGGTGATGGAGAGATGTGATATATATAATACATGTGATAGTAGAGATGTGATATATATAATACAGGTGATGGAGAGATGTAATATATATAATTCAGGTGATGGAGAGATGTGATATATATAATACAGGTGATAGTAGAGATGTGATATACATAATACAGGTGATGGAGAGATGTGATATACATAATACAGGTGATAGTAGAGATGTGATATACATAATACAGGTGATAGTAGAGATGTGATATATATAATACAGGTGATAGAGATGTGATATATATAATACAGGTGATAGTAGAGATGTGATATACATAATACAGGTGATAGTAGAGATGTGATATATATAATACAGGTGATGGAGAGATGTGATATATATAATACATGTGATAGTAGAGATGTGATATATATAATACAGGTGATAGTAGAGATGTGATATACATAATACAGGTGATAGAGAGATGTGATATACATAATACAGGTGGTAGTAGAGATGTGATATACATAATACAGGTGATAGTAGAGATGTGATATATATAATACAGGTGATAGTAGAGATGTGATATACATAATACAGGTGATAGTAGAGATGTAATATATATAATACAGGTGATAGTAGATATGTGATATACATAATTCAGGTGATGGAGAGATGTGATATATATAATTCAGGTGATGGAGAGATGTGATATATATAATACAGGTGATGGAGAGATGTGATATATATATAATACATGTGATAGTAGAGATGTGATATATATAATACAGGTGATGGTAGAGATGTGATATACATAATACAGGTGATAGTAGAGATGTGATATACATAATACAGGTGATGGTAGAGATGTGATATATATAATACATGTGATAGTAGAGATGTGATATATATAATACAGGTGAAGGTAGAGATGTGATATACATAATACAGGTGATAGTAGAGATGTGATATACATAATACAGGTGATAGTAGAGATGTGATATATATAATACAGGTGATAGTAGAGATGTGATATATATAATACAGGTGATAGTAGAGATGTGATATATATAATACAGGTGAAGGAGAGATGTGATATATATAATACAGGTGATGGAGAGATGTGATATATATAATACAGGTGATAGTAGAGATGTTATATACATAATACAGGTGATGGAGAGATGTGATATACATAATACAGGTGGTAGTAGAGATGTCATATACATAATACAGGTGGTAGTAGAGATGTGATATATAAAATACAGGTGATAGTAGAGATGTGATACACATAATACAGGTGATGGAGAGATGTGATATATATAATACAGGTGATAGTAGAGATGTGATATATATAATACAGGTGATAGTAGAGATGTGATATATATAATATAGGCGATGGAGAGATGTGATATATATAATACAGGTGATAGTAGAGATGTGATATATATAATACAGGTGATGGAGAGATGTGATACATATAATACAGGTGACAGTAGAGATGTGATATATATAATACAGGTGATAGTAGAGATGTGATATACACAATACAGGTGATGGAGAGATGTGATATATATAATATAGGTGACAGTGGAGATGTAATATATATAATACAGGTGATGGAGAGATGTGATATATATAATTCAGGTGATGGAGAGATGTGATATACAAAATACAGGTGATGGTAGAGATGTGATATATATAATACAGGTGACAGTGGAGATGTAATATATATAATACAGGTGATGGAGAGATGTGATATATATAATTCAGGTTATGGAGAGATGTGATATATATAATACATGTGATAGTAGAGATGTGATATACATAATACAGGTGATGGAGAGATGTGATATACATAATACAGGTGATAGTAGAGATGTGATATACATAATACAGGTGATAGTAGAGATGTGATATATATAATACAGGTGATAGTAGAGATGTGATATATATAATACAGGTGATAGTAGAGATGTGATATACATAATACAGGTGATAGTAGATATGTGATATACATAATACAGGTGATGGAGAGATGTGATGTATATAATTCAGGTGATAGTAGAGATGTGATGTATATAATACATGTGATAGTAGAGATGTGATATATATAATACAGGTGATGGAGAGATGTGATATATATAATACAGGTGATAGTAGAGATGTGATATACATAATACAGGTGATGGAGAGATGTGATATGCATAATACAGGTGATAGTAGAGATGTGATATATATAATACAGGTGATAGTAGAGATGTGATATATATAATATAGGCGATGGAGAGATGTGATATATATAATACAGGTGATAGTAGAGATGTGATATATATAATACAGGTGATGGAGAGATGTGATATATATAATACAGGTGACAGTAGAGATGTGATATATATAATACAGGTGATAGTAGAGATGTGATATACACAATACAGGTGATGGAGAGATGTGATATATATAATATAGGTGACAGTGGAGATGTAATATATATAATACAGGTGATGGAGAGATGTGATATATATAATTCAGGTGATGGAGAGATGTGATATACATAATACAGGTGGTAGTAGAGATGTGATATACATAATACAGGTGATAGTAGAGATGTGATATATAAAATACAGGTGATAGTAGAGATGTGATATACATAATACAGGTGATGGAGAGATGTGATATATATAATACAGGTGATAGTAGAGATGTGATATACATAATATAGGTGATGGAGAGATGTGATATATATAATACAGGTGATGGAGAGATGTGATATATATAATACAGGTGATAGTAGAGATGTGATATACATAATACAGGTGATAGTAGAGATGTGATATATATAATACAGGTGATAGTAGAGATGTGATATACATAATACAGGTGATAGTAGAGATGTAATATATATAATACAGGTGATAGTAGATATGTGATATACATAATACAGGTGATGGAGAGATGTGATATATATAATTCAGGTGATGGAGAGATGTGATATATATAATACAGGTGATAGTAGAGATGTGATGTATATAATACATGTGATAGTAGAGATGTGATATATATAATACAGGTGATGGAGAGATGTAATATATATAATTCAGGTGATGGAGAGATGTGATATACATAATACAGGTGATAGTAGAGATGTGATATATATAATACAGGTGATAGTAGAGATGTGATATATATAATATAGGCGATGGAGAGATGTGATATATATAATGCAGGTGATAGTAGAGATGTGATATCTATAATACAGGTGATGGAGAGATGTGATATATATAATACAGGTGACAGTAGAGATGTGATATATATAATACAGGTGATAGTAGAGATGTGATATACACAATACAGGTGATGGAGAGATGTGATATATATAATATAGGTGACAGTGGAGATGTAATATATATAATACAGGTGATGGAGAGATGTGATATATATAATACAGGTGATGGAGAGATGTGATATATATAATTCAGGTTATGGAGAGATGTGATATATATAATACATGTGATGGTAGAGATGTGATATATATAATACAGGTGATGGAGAGATGTAATATATATAATTCAGGTGATGGAGAGATGTGATATATATAATACAGGTGATAGTAGAGATGTGATATACATAATACAGGTGATGGAGATATGTGATATACATAATACAGGTGATAGTAGAGATGTGATATACATAATACAGGTGATGGAGAGATGTGATATACATAATACAGGTGATAGTAGAGATGTGATATACATAATACAGGTGATAGTAGAGATGTGATATATATAATACAGGTGATAGTAGAGATGTGATATATATAATACAGGTGATAGTAGAGATGTGATATACATAATACAGGTGACAGTAGATATGTGATATACATAATACAGGTGATGGAGAGATGTGATGTATATAATTCAGGTGATGGAGAGATGTGATATATATAACACAGGTGATAGTAGAGATGTGATGTATATAATACATGTGATAGTAGAGATGTGATATATATAATACAGGTGATGGAGAGATGTAATATATATAATTCAGGTGATGGAGAGATGTGATATATAATACAGGTGATAGTAGAGATGTGATATACATAATACAGGTGATGGAGAGATGTGATATACATAATACAGGTGATAGTAAAGATGTGATATACATAATACAGGTGATGGAGAGATGTGATATACATAATACAGGTGATGGAGAGATGTGATATACATAATACAGGTGATAGTAGAGATGTGATATATATAATACAGGTGATAGTAGAGATGTGATATATATAATACAGGTGATAGTAGAGATGTGATATATATAATACAGGTGATGGAGAGATGTGATATATATAATACAGGTGATGGAGAGATGTGATATATATAATACAGGTGATAGTAGAGATGTTATATACATAATACAGGTGATGGAGAGATGTGATATACATAATACAGGTGGTAGTAGAGATGTGATATACATAATACAGGTGGTAGTAGAGATGTGATATATATAATACAGGTGATAGTAGAGATGTAATATACATAATACAGGTGATAGTAGAGATGTGATATATATAATACAGGTGATAGTAGAGATGTTATATACATAATACAGGTGATGGAGAGATGTGATATACATAATACAGGTGGTAGTAGAGATGTGATATACATAATACAGGTGGTAGTAGAGATGTGATATATATAATACAGGTGATAGTAGAGATGTGATACACATAATACAGGTGATGGAGATATGTGATATATATAATACAGGTGATAGTAGAGATGTGATATATATAATACAGGTGATAGTAGAGATGTGATATATATAATATAGGCGATGGAGAGATGTGATATATATAATACAGGTGATAGTAGAGATGTGATATATATAATACAGGTGATGGAGAGATGTGATATATATAATACAGGTGACAGTAGAGATGTGATATATATAATACAGGTGATAGTAGAGATGTGATATACACAATACAGGTGATGGAGAGATGTGATATATATAATATAGGTGACAGTGGAGATGTAATATATATAATACAGGTGATGGAGAGATGTGATATATATAATTCAGGTAATGGAGAGATGTGATATACATAATACAGGTGGTAGTAGAGATGTGATATACATAATACAGGTGATAGTAGAGATGTGATATATATAATACAGGTGATAGTAGAGATGTGATATACATAATACAGGTGATGGAGAGATGTGATATATATAATACAGGTGATAGAAGAGATGTGATATACATAATATAGGTGATGGAGAGATTTGATATATATAATACAGGTGATAGAGAGATGTGATATATATAATACAGGTGATAGTAGAGATGTGATATACATAATACAGGTGATAGTAGAGATGTGATATATATAATACAGGTGATAGTAGAGATGTGATATACATAATACAGGTGATAGTAGAGATGTAATATATATAATACAGGTGATAGTAGATATGTGATATACATAATACAGGTGATGGAGAGATGTGATATATATAATTCAGGTGATGGAGAGATGTGATATATATAATACAGGTGATAATAGAGATGTGATGTATATAATACATGTGATAGTAGAGATGTGATATATATAATACAGGTGATGGAGAGATGTAATATATATAATTCAGGTGATGGAGAGATGTGATATATATAATACAGGTGATAGTAGAGATGTGATATACATAATACAGGTGATGGAGAGATGTGATATACATAATACAGGTGATAGTAGAGATGTGATATACATAATACAGGTGATAGTAGAGATGTGATATATATAATACAGGTGATAGTAGAGATGTGATATATATAATACAGGTGATAGTAGAGATGTGATATATATAATACAGGTGATGGAGAGATGTGATATATATAATACAGGTGATGGAGAGATGTGATATATATAATACAGGTGATAGTAGAGATGTTATATACATAATACATTTGATGGAGAGATGTGATATACATAATACAGGTGGTAGTGGAGATGTGATATACATAATACAGGTGGTAGTAGAGATGTGATATATATAATACAGGTGATAGTAGAGATGTGATACACATAATACAGGTGATGGAGAGATGTGATATATATAATACAGGTGATAGTAGAGATGTGATATATATAATACAGGTGATAGTAGAGATGTGATATATATAATATAGGCGATGGAGTATGTGATATATATAATACAGGTGATAGTAGAGATGTGATATATATAATACAGGTGATGGAGAGATGTGATATATATAATACAGGTGACAGTAGAGATGTGATATATATAATACAGGTGATAGTAGAGATGTGATATACACAATACAGGTGATGGAGAGATGTGATATATATAATATAGGTGACAGTGGAGATGTAATATATATAATACAGGTGATGGAGAGATGTGATATATATAATTCAGGTGATGTAGAGATGTGATATACAAAATACAGGTGATAGTAGAGATGTGATATATATAATACAGGTGATGGTTGAGATGTGATATATATAATACAGGTGACAGTGGAGATGTAATATATATAATACAGGTGATGGAGAGATGTGATATATATAATTCAGGTGATGGAGAGATGTGATATATATAATACATGTGATAGTAGAGATGTGATATATATAATATAGGTGATGGAGAGATGTAATATATATAATTCAGGTGATGGAGAGATGTGATATATATAATACAGGTGATAGTAGAGATGTGATATACATAATACAGGTGATGTAGAGATGTGATATACATAATACAGGTGATAGTAGAGATGTGATATACATAATACAGGTGATAGTAGAGATGTGATATATATAATACAGGTGATAGTAGAGATGTGATATATATAATACAGGTGATAGTAGAGATGTGATATATATAATACAGGTGATGGAGAGATGTGATATATATAATACATGTGATAGTAGAGATGTGATATATATAATACAGGTGATGGAGAGATGTGATATATATAATACATGTGATAGTAGAGATGTGATATATATAATACAGGTGATAGTAGAGATGTGATATACATAATACAGGTGATAGTAGAGATGTAATATATATAATACAGGTGATAGTAGATATGTGATATACATAATACAGGTGATGGAGAGATGTGATATATATAATTCAGGTGATGGATAGATGTGATATATATAATACAGGTGATGGAGAGATGTGATATATATATAATACATGTGATAGTAGAGATGTGATATATATAATACAGGTGATGGAGAGATGTGATATACATAATACAGGTGGTAGTAGAGATGTGATATACATAATACAGGTGGTAGTAGAGATGTGATATATATAATACAGGTGATAGTAGAGATGTGATACACATAATACAGGTGATGGAGAGATGTGATATATATAATACAGGTGATAGTAGAGATGTGATATATATAATACAGGTGATAGTAGAGATGTGATATATATAATATAGGCGATGGAGAGATGTGATATATATAATACAGGTGATAGTAGAGATGTGATATATATAATACAGGTGATGGAGAGATGTGATATATATAATACAGCTGACAGTAGAGATGTGATATATATAATACAGGTGATAGTAGAGATGTGATATACACAATACAGGTGATGGAGAGATGTGATATATATAATATAGGTGACAGTGGAGATGTAATATATATAATACAGGTGATGGAGAGATGTGATATATATAATTCAGGTGATGGAGAGATGTGATATACACAATACAGGTGGTAGTAGAGATGTGATATACATAATACAGGTGATAGTAGAGATGTGATATATATAATACAGGTGATAGTAGAGATGTGATATACATAATACAGGTGATGGAGAGATGTGATATATATAATACAGGTGATAGTAGAGATGTGATATACATAATATAGGTGATGGAGAGATGTGATATATATAATACAGGTGATAGAGAGATGTGATATATATAATACAGGTGATAGTAGAGATGTGATATACATAATACAGGTGATAGTAGAGATGTGATATATATAATACAGGTGATAGTAGAGATGTGATATACGTAATACAGGTGATAGTAGAGATGTAATATATATAATACAGGTGATAGTAGATATGTGATATACATAATACAGGTGATGGAGAGATGTGATATATATAATTCAGGTGATGGAGAGATGTGATATATATAATACAGGTGATAGTAGAGATGTGATGTATATAATACATGTGATAGTAGAGATGTGATATATATAATACAGGTGATGGAGAGATGTAATATATATAATTCAGGTGATGGAGAGATGTGATATATATAATACAGGTGATAGTAGAGATGTGATATACATAATACAGGTGATGGAGAGATGTGATATACATAATACAGGTGATAGTAGAGATGTGATATACATAATACAGGTGATAGTAGAGATGTGATATATATAATACAGGTGATAGTAGAGATGTGATATATATAATACAGGTGATGGAGAGATGTGATATATATAATACATGTGATAGTAGAGATGTGATATATATAATACAGGTGATAGTAGAGATGTGATATACATAATACAGGTGATGGAGAGATGTGATATACATAATACAGGTGGTAGTAGAGATGTGATATACATAATACAGGTGATAGTAGAGATGTGATATATATAATACAGGTGATAGTAGAGATGTGATATACATAATACAGGTGATAGTAGAGATGTAATATATATAATACAGGTGATAGTAGATATGTGATATACATAATACAGGTGATGGAGAGATGTGATATATATAATTCAGGTGATGGATAGATGTGATATATATAATACAGGTGATGGAGAGATGTGATATATATATAATACATGTGATAGTAGAGATGTGATATATATAATACAGGTGATGGAGAGATGTGATATACATAATACAGGTGATAGTAGAGATGTGATATACATAATACAGGTGATAGTAGAGATGTGATATATATAATACAGGTGATAGTAGAGATGTGATATATATAATACAGGTGATGGAGAGATGTGATATATATAATACATGTGATAGTAGAGATGTGATATATATAATACAGGTGATAGTAGAGATGTGATATACATAATACAGGTGATGGAGAGATGTGATATACATAATACAGGTGGTAGTAGAGATGTGATATACATAATACAGGTGATAGTAGAGATGTGATATATATAATACAGGTGATAGTAGAGATGTGATATACATAATACAGGTGATAGTAGAGATGTAATATATATAATACAGGTGATAGTAGATATGTGATATACATAATACAGGTGATGGAGAGATGTGATATATATAATTCAGGTGATGGATAGATGTGATATATATAATACAGGTGATGGAGAGATGTGATATATATATAATACATGTGATAGTAGAGATGTGATATATATAATACAGGTGATGGAGAGATGTGATATACATAATACAGGTGGTAGTAGAGATGTGATATACATAATACAGGTGGTAGTAGAGATGTGATATATATAATACAGGTGATAGTAGAGATGTGATACACATAATACAGGTGATGGAGAGATGTGATATATATAATACAGGTGATAGTAGAGATGTGATATATATAATACAGGTGATAGTAGAGATGTGATATATATAATATAGGCGATGGAGAGATGTGATATATATAATACAGGTGATAGTAGAGATGTGATATATATAATACAGGTGATGGAGAGATGTGATATATATAATACAGCTGACAGTAGAGATGTGATATATATAATACAGGTGATAGTAGAGATGTGATATACACAATACAGGTGATGGAGAGATGTGATATATATAATATAGGTGACAGTGGAGATGTAATATATATAATACAGGTGATGGAGAGATGTGATATATATAATTCAGGTGATGGAGAGATGTGATATACATAATACAGGTGGTAGTAGAGATGTGATATACATAATACAGGTGATAGTAGAGATGTGATATATATAATACAGGTGATAGTAGAGATGTGATATACATAATACAGGTGATGGAGAGATGTGATATATATAATACAGGTGATAGTAGAGATGTGATATACATAATATAGGTGATGGAGAGATGTGATATATATAATACAGGTGATAGAGAGATGTGATATATATAATACAGGTGATAGTAGAGATGTGATATACATAATACAGGTGATAGTAGAGATGTGATATATATAATACAGGTGATAGTAGAGATGTGATATACGTAATACAGGTGATAGTAGAGATGTAATATATATAATACAGGTGATAGTAGATATGTGATATACATAATACAGGTGATGGAGAGATGTGATATATATAATTCAGGTGATGGAGAGATGTGATATATATAATACAGGTGATAGTAGAGATGTGATGTATATAATACATGTGATAGTAGAGATGTGATATATATAATACAGGTGATGGAGAGATGTAATATATATAATTCAGGTGATGGAGAGATGTGATATATATAATACAGGTGATAGTAGAGATGTGATATACATAATACAGGTGATGGAGAGATGTGATATACATAATACAGGTGATAGTAGAGATGTGATATACATAACACAGGTGATAGTAGAGATGTGATATATATAATACAGGTGATAGTAGAGATGTGATATATATAATACAGGTGATAGTAGAGATGTGATATATATAATACAGGTGATGGAGAGATGTGATATATATAATACAGGTGATGGAGAGATGTGATATATATAATACAGGTGATAGTAGAGATGTGATATACATAATACAGGTGATGGAGAGATGTGATATACATAATACAGGTGGTGGTAGAGATGTGATATACATAATACAGGTGATAGTAGAGATGTGATATATATAATACAGGTGATAGTAGAGATGTGATATACATAATACAGGTGATAGTAGAGATGTAATATATATAATACAGGTGATAGTAGATATGTGATATACATAATACAGGTGATGGAGAGATGTGATATATATAATTCAGGTGATGGATAGATGTGATATATAAAATACAGGTGATGGAGAGATGTGATATATATATAATACATGTGATAGTAGAGATGTGATATATATAATACAGGTGATGGAGAGATGTGATATACATAATACAGGTGGTAGTAGAGATGTGATATACATAATACAGGTGGTAGTAGAGATGTGATATATATAATACAGGTGATAGTAGAGATGTGATACACATAATACAGGTGATGGAGAGATGTGATATATATAATACAGGTGATAGTAGAGATGTGATATATATAATACAGGTGATAGTAGAGATGTGATATATATAATATCGGCGATGGAGAGATGTGATATATATAATACAGGTGATAGTAGAGATGTGATATATATAATACAGGTGATGGAGAGATGTGATATATATAATACAGGTGACAGTAGAGATGTGATATATATAATACAGGTGATAGTAGAGATGTGATATACACAATACAGGTGATGGAGAGATGTGATATATATAATATAGGTGACAGTGGAGATATAATATATATAATACAGGTGATGGAGAGATGTGATATATATAATTCAGGTGATGGAGAGATGTGATATACATAATACAGGTGGTAGTAGAGATGTGATATACATAATACAGGTGATAGTAGAGATGTGATATATATAATACAGGTGATAGTAGAGATGTGATATACATAATACAGGTGATGGAGAGATGTGATATATATAATACAGGTGATGGAGAGATGTGATATATATAATACAGGTGATAGTAGAGATGTGATATACATAATACAGGTGATAGTAGAGATGTGATATATATAATACAGGTGATAGTAGAGATGTGATATACATAATATAGGTGATGGAGAGATGTGATATATATAATACAGGTGATGGAGAGATGTGATATATATAATACAGGTGACAGTAGAGATGTGATATATATAATACAGGTGATAGTAGAGATGTGATATACACAATACAGGTGATGGAGAGATGTGATATATATAATATAGGTGACAGTGGAGATATAATATATATAATACAGGTGATGGAGAGATGTGATATATATAATTCAGGTGATGGAGAGATGTGATATACATAATACAGGTGGTAGTAGAGATGTGATATACATAATACAGGTGATAGTAGAGATGTGATATATATAATACAGGTGATAGTAGAGATGTGATATACATAATACAGGTGATAGTAGAGATGTGATATATATAATACATGTGATAGTAGAGATGTGATATATATAATTCAGGTGATGGAGAGATGTAATATATATAATTCAGGTGATGGAGAGATGTGATATATATAATACAGGTGATAGTAGAGATGTGATGTATATAATACATGTGATAGTAGAGATGTGATATATATAATACAGGTGATGGAGAGATGTAATATATATAATTCAGGTGATGGAGAGATGTGATATATATAATACAGGTGATAGTAGAGATGTGATATACATAATACAGGTGATGGAGAGATGTGATATACATAATACAGGTGATAGTAGAGATGTGATATACATAATACAGGTGATAGTAGAGATGTGATATATATAATACAGGTGATAGTAGAGATGTGATATATATAATACAGGTGATAGTAGAGATGTGATATATATAATACAGGTGATGGAGAGATCTGATATATATAATACAGGTGATGGAGAGATGTGATATATATAATACAGGTGATAGTAGAGATGTTATATACATAATACAGGTGATGGAGAGATGTGATATACATAATACAGGTGGTAGTAGAGATGTGATATACATAATACAGGTGGTAGTAGAGATGTGATATATATAATAAAGGTGATAGTAGAGATGTGATATACATAATACAGGTGATGGAGAGATGTGATATATATAATACAGGTGATAATAGAGATGTGATATATATAATACAGGTGATAGTAGAGATGTGATATATATATAATATAGGCGATGGAGAGATGTGATATATATAATACAGGTGATAGTAGAGATGTGATATATATAATACAGGTGATGGAGAGATGTGATATATATAATACAGGTGACAGTAGAGATGTGATATATATAATACAGGTGATAGTAGAGATGTGATATACACAATACAGGTGATGGAGAGATGTGATATATATAATATAGGTGACAGTGGAGATGTAATATATATAATACAGGTGATGGAGAGATGTGATATATATAATTCAGGTGATGTAGAGATGTGATATACAAAATACAGGTGATAGTAGTGTTGTGATATATATAATACAGGTGATGGTAGAGATGTGATATATATAATACAGGTGACAGTGGAGATGTAATATATATAATACAGGTGATGGAGAGATGTGATATATATAATTCAGGTGATGGAGAGATGTGATATATATAATACATGTGATAGTAGAGATGTGATATATATAATACAGGTGATGGAGAGATGTAATATATATAATTCAGGTGATGGAGAGATGTGATATATATAATACAGGTGATAGTAGAGATGTGATATACATAATTCAGGTGATGGAGAGATGTGATATACATAATACAGGTGATAGTAGAGATGTGATATACATAATACAGGTGATAGTAGAGATGTGATATATATAATACAGGTGATAGTAGAGATGTGATATATATAATACAGGTGATAGTAGAGATGTGATATATATAATACAGGTGATGGAGAGATGTGATATATATAATACATGTGATAGTAGAGATGTGATATATATAATACAGGTGATAGTAGAGATGAGATATACATAATACAGGTGATGGAGAGATGTGATATACATAATACAGGTGATAATAGAGATGTGATATATATAATACAGGTGATAGTAGAGATGTGATATATATATAATATAGGCGATGGAGAGATGTGATATATATAATACAGGTGATAGTAGAGATGTGATATATATAATACAGGTGATGGAGAGATGTGATATATATAATACAGGTGACAGTAGAGATGTGATATATATAATACAGGTGATAGTAGAGATGTGATATACACAATACAGGTGATGGAGAGATGTGATATATATAATATAGGTGACAGTGGAGATGTAATATATATAATACAGGTGATGGAGAGATGTGATATATATAATTCAGGTGATGTAGAGATGTGATATACAAAATACAGGTGATAGTAGTGTTGTGATATATATAATACAGGTGATGGTAGAGATGTGATATATATAATACAGGTGACAGTGGAGATGTAATATATATAATACAGGTGATGGAGAGATGTGATATATATAATTCAGGTGATGGAGAGATGTGATATATATAATACATGTGATAGTAGAGATGTGATATATATAATACAGGTGATGGAGAGATGTAATATATATAATTCAGGTGATGGAGAGATGTGATATATATAATACAGGTGATAGTAGAGATGTGATATACATAATTCAGGTGATGGAGAGATGTGATATACATAATACAGGTGATAGTAGAGATGTGATATACATAATACAGGTGATAGTAGAGATGTGATATATATAATACAGGTGATAGTAGAGATGTGATATATATAATACAGGTGATAGTAGAGATGTGATATATATAATACAGGTGATGGAGAGATGTGATATATATAATACATGTGATAGTAGAGATGTGATATATATAATACAGGTGATAGTAGAGATGAGATATACATAATACAGGTGATGGAGAGATGTGATATACATAATACAGGTGGTAGTAGAGATGTGATATACATAATACAGGTGATAGTAGAGATGTGATATATATAATACAGGTGATAGTAGAGATGTGATATACATAATACAGGTGATAGTAGAGATGTAATATATATAATACAGGTGATAGTAGATATGTGATATACATAATACAGGTGATGGAGAGATGTGATATATATAATTCAGGTGATGTAGAGATGTGATATATATAATACAGGTGATGGAGAGATGTGATATATATATAATACATGTGATAGTAGAGATGTGATATATATAATACAGGTGATGGTAGAGATGTGATATACATAATACAGGTGATGGAGAGATGTGATATATATAATACATGTGATAGTAGAGATGTGATATATATAATACAGGTGATGGTAGAGATGTGATATACATAATACAGGTGATAGTAGAGATGTGATATACATAATACAGGTGATAGTAGAGATGTGATATATATAATACAGGTGATAGTAGAGATGTGATATATATAATACAGGTGATAGTAGAGATGTGATATATATAATACAGGTGATGGAGAGATGTGATATATATAATACAGGTGATGGAGAGATGTGATATATATAATACAGGTGATAGTAGAGATGTTATATACATAATACATGTAATGGAGAGATGTGATATACATAATACAGGTGGTAGTAGAGATGTGATATACATAATACAGGTGGTAGTAGAGATGTGATATATAAAATACAGGTGATAGTAGAGATGTGATACACATAATACAGGTGATGGAGAGATGTGATATATATAATACAGGTGATAGTAGAGATGTGATATATATAATACAGGTGATAGCAGAGATGTGATATATATAATATAGGCGATGGAGAGATGTGATATATATAATACAGGTGATAGTAGAGATGTGATTTATATAATACAGGTGATGGAGAGATGTGATATATATAATACAGGTGACAGTAGAGATGTGATATATATAATACAGGTGATAGTAGAGATGTGATATACATAATACAGGTGATGGAGAGATGTGATATATATAATTCAGGTGATGGAGAGATGTGATATACAAAATACAGGTGATAGTAGAGATGTGATATATATAATACAGGTGATGGTAGAGATGTGATATATATAATACAGGTGACAGTGGAGATGTAATATATATAATACAGGTGATGGAGAGATGTGATATATATAATTCAGGTTATGGAGAGATGTAATATACATAATACAGGTGATGGAGAGATGTGATATATATAATTCAGGTTATGGAGAGATGTGATATATATAATACAGGTGATAGTAGAGATGTGATATATATAATACATGTGATAGTAGAGATGTGATATATATAATACAGGTGATGGAGAGATATAATATATATAATTCAGGTGATGGAGAGATGTGATATATATAATACAGGTGATAGTAGAGATGTGATATACATAATACAGGTGATGGAGAGATGTGATATACATAATACAGGTGATAGTAGAGATGTGATATACATAATACAGGTGATAGTAGAGATGTGATATATATAATACAGGTGATAGTAGAGATGTGATATATATAATACAGGTGATAGTAGAGATGTGATATACATAATACAGGTGATAGTAGATATGTGATATACATAATACAGTTGATGGAGAGATGTGATATATATAATTCAGGTGATGGAGAGATGTGATATATATAATACAGGTGATAGTAGAGATGTAATGTATATAATACATGTGATAGTAGAGATGTGATATATATAATACAGGTGATGGAGAGATGTAATATATATAATTCAGGTGATGGAGAGATGTGATATACATAATACAGGTGATAGTAGAGATGTGATATACATAATACAGGTGATGGAGAGATGTGATATACATAATACAGGTGATAGTAGAGATGTGATATACATAATACAGGTGATAGTAGAGATGTGATATATATAATACAGGTGATAGTAGAGATGTGATATATATAATACAGGTGATAGTAGAGATGTGATATATATAATACAGGTGATGGAGAGATGTGATATATATAATACAGGTGATGGAGAGATGTGATATACATAATACAGGTGATAGTAGAGATGTTATATACATAATACAGGTGATGGAGAGATGTGATATACATAATACAGGTGGTAGTAGAGATGTGATATACATAATACAGGTGGTAGTAGAGATGTGATATATATAATACAGGTGATAGTAGAGATGTAATATACATAATAGAGGTGATAGTAGAGATGTGATATATATAATACAGGTGATAGTAGAGATGTGATATATATAATACAGGTGATGGAGAGATGTGATATATATAATACAGGTGATGGAGAGATGTGATATATATAATACAGGTGATAGTAGAGATGTTATATACATAATACAGGTGATGGAGAGATGTGATATACATAATACAGGTGGTAGTAGAGATGTGATATACATAATACAGGTGGTAGTAGAGATGTGATATATATAATACAGGTGATAGTAGAGATGTGATACACATAATACAGGTGATGGAGAGATGTGATATATATAATACAGGTGATAGTAGAGATGTGATATATATAATACAGGTGATAGTAGAGATGTGATATATATAATATAGGCGATGGAGAGATGTGATATATATAATACAGGTGATAGTAGAGATGTGATATATATAATACAGGTGATGGAGAGATGTGATATATATAATACAGGTGACAGTAGAGATGTGATATATATAATACAGGTGATAGTAGAGATGTGATATACACAATACAGGTGATGGAGAGATGTGATATATATAATATAGGTGACAGTGGAGATGTAATATATATAATACAGGTCATGGAGAGATGTGATATATATAATTCAGGTGATGGAGAGATGTGATATACATAATACAGGTGGTAGTAGAGATGTGATATACATAATACAGGTGATAGTAGAGATGTGATATATATAATACAGGTGATAGTAGAGATGTGATATACATAATACAGGTGATGGAGAGATGTGATATATATAATACAGGTGATAGTAGAGATGTGATATACATAATATAGGTGATGGAGAGATGTGATATATATAATACAGGTGATGGAGAGATGTGATATATATAATACAGGTGATAGTAGAGATGTGATATACATAATACAGGTGATAGTAGAGATGTGATATATATAATACAGGTGATAGTAGAGATGTGATATACATAATACAGGTGATAGTAGAGATGTGATATACATAATACAGGTGATAGTAGAGATGTAATATATATAATACAGGTGACAGTAGATATGTGATATACATAATACAGGTGATGGAAAGATGTGATATATATAATTCAGGTGATGGAGAGATGTGATATATATAATACAGGTGATAGTAGAGATGTGATGTATATAATACATGTGATAGTAGAGATGTGATATATATAATACAGGTGATGGAGAGATGTAATATATATAATTCAGGTGATGGAGAGATGTGATATATATAATACATGTGATAGTAGAGATGTGATATACATAATACAGGTGATAGTAGAGATGTGATATATATAATACAGGTGATAGTAGAGATGTGATATACATAATACAGGTGATGGAGAGATGTGATATACATAATACAGGTGATAGTAGAGATGTGATATACATAATACAGGTGATAGTAGAGATGTGATATATATAATACAGGTGATAGTAGAGATGAGATATATATAATACAGGTGATAGTAGAGATGTGATATATATAATACAGGTGATGGAGAGATGTGATATATATAATACAGGTGATGGAGAGATGTGATATATATAATACAGGTGATAGTAGAGATGTTATATACATAATACAGGTGATGGAGAGATGTGATATACATAATACAGGTGGTAGTAGAGATGTGATATACATAATACAGGTGGTAGTAGAGATGTGATATATATAATACAGGTGATAGTAGAGATGTGATATATATAATACAGGTGATAGTAGAGATGTGATATATATAATATAGGCGATGGAGAGATGTGATATATATAATACAGGTGATAGTAGAGATGTGATAAATATAATACAGGTGATGGAGAGATGTGATATATATAAAACAGGTGACAGTAGAGATGTGATATATATAATACAGGTGATAGTAGAGATGTGATATACACAATACAGGTGATGGAGAGATGTGATATATATAATATAGGTGACAGTGGAGATGTAATATATATAATACAGGTGATGGAGAGATGTGACATATATAATTCAGGTGATGGAGAGATGTGATATACAGTACAGACCAAAAGTTTGGACGCACCTTCTCATTTAAAGATTTTTCTGTATTTTCATGACTATAAAAATTGTACATTCACACTGAAGGCATCAAAACTATGAATTACCACATGTGGATTTATATACTTAACAAAAAAGTGTGAAACAACTGAAAATATGTCTTATATTCCAGGTTCTTCAAAGTAGTCACCTTTTGCTTTGATGACTGCTTTGCACACTCTTGGCATTCTCTTGATGAGCTTCAAGAGGTAGTCACCGGAAATGGTCTTCCAACAATCTTGAAGGAGTTCCCAGAGATGCTTAGCACTTGTTGGCCCTTTTGCCTTCACTCTGCGGTCCATCTCACCCCAAACCATCTCGATTGGGTTCAGGTCTGGTGACAGTGGAGGCCAGGTCATCTGGCGTAGCACCCCATCACTCTCCTTCTTGGTTAAATAGTCCTTACACAGTCTGGAGGTGTGTTTGGGGTCATTGTCCTGTTGAAAAATAAATGATGGTCCAACTAAACGCAAACCGGATGGAATAGCATGCCGCTGCAAGATGCTCTGGTGGCCATGCTGGTTCAGTATGCCTTCAATTTTGAATAAATCCCCAACAGTTTCACCAGCAAAGCCCCCCCACACCATCACACCTCCTCCTCCATGCTTCACGGTGGGAACCAGGCATGAAGAGTCCATCCTTTAACCTTTTCTGCGTCGCACAAAGACACGGTGGTTGGAACCAAAGATCTCAAATTTGGACTCATCAGACCAAAACACAGATTTCCATTGGTCTAATGTCCATTCCATGTGTTCTTTAGCCCCAACAAGTCTCTTCTGCTTGTTGCCTGTCCTTAGCAGTGGTTTCCTAGCAGCTATTTTACCATGAAGGCCTGCTGCACAAAGTCTCCTCTTAACAGTTGTTGTAGAGATGTGTCTGCTGCTAGAACTCTGTGTGGCATTGACCTGGTCTCTAATCTGAGCTGCTGTTAACCTGCGATTTCTGAGGCTGGTGACTCGGATAAACTTATCCTCAGAAGCAGAGGTGACTCTTGGTCTTCCTTTCCTGGGACGGTACTCATGTGAGCCAGTTTCTTTGTAGCACTTGATGGTTTTTGCAACTGCACTTGGGGACACTTTCAAAGTTTTCCCAGTTTTTCAGACTGACTGACCTTCATTTCTTAAAGTAATGATGGCCACTCGTTTTTCTTTACTTAGCTGCTTTTTTCTTGCCATAATACAAATTCTAACGGTCTATTCAGTAGGACTCTCAGCTGTGTATCCACCTGACTTCTGCACAACACAACTGATGGTCCCAACCCCATTTATAAGGCAAGAAATCCCACTTATTAAACCTGACAGGGCACACCTGTGAAGTGAAAACCATTTCCGGTGACTACCTCTTGAAGCTCATCAAGAGAATGCCAAGAGTGTGCAAAGCAGTCATCAAAGCAAAAGGTGGCTACTTTGAAGAACCTAGAATAAAAGACATAATTTCAGTTGGTTCACACTTTTTTGTTAAGTATATAATTCCACATGTGTTAATTCATAGTTTTGATGCCTTCAGTGCGAATGTACAATTTTTATAGTCATGAAAATACAGAAAAATCTTTAAATGAGAATGTGTGTCCAAACTTTTGGTCTGTACTGTACAAAATACAGGTGATAGTAGAGATGTGATATATATAATACAGGTGATGGTAGAGATGTGATATATATAATACAGGTGACAGTGGAGATGTAATATATATAATACAGGTGATGGAGAGATGTGATATATATAATTCAGGTGATGAAGAGATGTGATATATATAATATATGTGATAGTAGAGATGTGATATATATAATACAGGTGATGGAGAGATGTAATATATATAATTCAGGTGATGGAGAGATGTGATATATATAATACAGGTGATAGTAGAGATGTGATATACATAATACAGGTGATGGAGATATGTGATATACATAATACAGGTGATAGTAGAGATGTGATATACATAATACAGGTGATAGTAGAGATGTGATATATATAATACAGGTGATAGTAGAGATGTGATAAATATAATACAGGTGATAGTAGAGATGTGATATATATAATACAGGTGATGGAGAGATGTGATATATATAATACATGTGATAGTAGAGATGTAATATATATAATACAGGTGATAGTAGAGATGTGATATACATAATACAGGTGATGGAGAGATGTGATATACATAATACAGGTGGTAGTAGAGATGTGATATACATAATACAGGTGATAGAGAGATGTAATATATATAATACAGGTGATAGTAGAGATGTGATATATATAATACAGGTGATAGTAGAGATGTGATATACATAATACAGGTGATGGAGAGATGTGATATATATAATACAGGTGATAGTAGAGATGTGATATACATAATATAGGTGATGGAGAGATGTGATATATATAATTATATAATACAGGTGATAGTAGAGATGTGATATATATAATACAGGTGATGGAGAGATGTGATATATATAATACAGGTGATAGTAGAGATGTGATATACATAATACAGGTGATGGAGAGATGTGATATATATAATACAGGTGATAGTAGAGATGTGATATATATAATACAGGTGATAGTAGAGATGTGATATATATAATACAGGTGATGGAGAGATGTGATATATATAATACAGGTGATAGTAGAGATGTGATATACATAATACAGGTGATGGAGAGATGTGATATACGTAATACAGGTGATGGAGAGATGTGATATATATAATACAAGTGATGGTAGAGATGTGATATACATAATACAGGTTACAGTAGAGATGTAATATACATAATACAGGTGATAGTAGAGATGTAATATATATAATACAGGTGATAGTAGATATGTGATATACATAATACAGGTGATGGAGAGATGTGATATATATAATACAGGTGATGGTAGAGATGTGATATATATAATACAGGTGATAGTAGAGATGTGATATATATAATACAGGTGATGGTAGAGATGTGATATATATAATACAGGTGACCGTAGAGATGTAATATATATAATACAGGTGATAGTAGAGATGTGATATATATAATACAGGTGATAGTAGAGATGTGATATATATAATACAGGTGATAGTAGAGATGTGATATATATAATACAGGTGATGGTAGAGATGTGATATATATAATACAGGTGACAGTAGAGATGTAATATATATAATACAGGTGATAGTAGAGATGTGATATATATAATACAGGTGATGGTAGAGATGTGATATATATAATACAGGTGACAGTAGAGATGTAATATATATAATACAGGTGATAGTAGAGATGTGATATATATAATACAGGTGATGGAGAGATGTGATACATATAATACAGGTGATAGTAGAGATGTAATATATATAATACAGGTGATAGTAGATATGTGATATACATAATACAGGTGATAGTAGAGATGTGATATATATAATACAGGTGACAGTAGAGATGTAATATATATAATACAGGTGATAGTAGAGATGTGATATATATAATACAGGTAATGGAGAGATGTGATATATATAATACAGTTGACAGTAGAGATGTGATATATATAATACAGGTGATAGTAGAGATGTGATACATATAATACAGGTGATAGTAGAGATGTGATATATATAATACAGGTGATAGTAGAGATGTGATATACATAATACAGGTGATGGAGAGATGTGATATACATAATACAGGTGGTAGTAGAGATGTGATATACATAATACAGGTGATAGTAGAGATGTGATATATATAATACAGGTGATAGTAGAGATGTGATATACATAATACAGGTGATAGTAGAGATGTAATATATATAATACAGGTGATAGTAGATATGTGATATACATAATACAGGTGATGGAGAGATGTGATATATATAATTCAGGTGATGGAGAGATGTGATATATATAATACAGGTGATAGTAGAGATGTGATGTATATAATACATGTGATAGTAGAGATGTGATATATATAATACAGGTGATGGAGAGATGTAATATATATAATTCAGGTGATGGAGAGATGTGATATATAATACAGGTGATAGTAGAGATGTGATATACATAATACAGGTGATGGAGAGATGTGATATACATAATACAGGTGATAGTAGAGATGTGATATACATAATACAGGTGATAGTAGAGATGTGATATATATAATACAGGTGATAGTAGAGATGTGATGTATATAATACATGTGATAGTAGAGATGTGATATATATAATACAGGTGATGGAGAGATGTAATATATATAATTCAGGTGATGGAGAGATGTGATATACATAATACAGGTGATAGTAGAGATGTGATATATATAATACAGGTGATAGTAGAGATGTGATATATATAATATAGGCGATGGAGAGATGTGATATATATAATGCAGGTGATAGTAGAGATGTGATATCTATAATACAGGTGATGGAGAGATGTGATATATATAATACAGGTGACAGTAGAGATGTGATATATATAATACAGGTGATAGTAGAGATGTGATATACACAATACAGGTGATGGAGAGATGTGATATATATAATATAGGTGACAGTGGAGATTTAATATATATAATACAGGTGATGGAGAGATGTGATATATATAATACAGGTGATGGAGAGATGTGATATATATAATTCAGGTTATGGAGAGATGTGATATATATAATACATGTGATATATATAATACATGTGATGGTAGAGATGTGATATATATAATACAGGTGATGGAGAGATGTAATATATATAATTCAGGTGATGGAGAGATGTGATATATATAATACAGGTGATAGTAGAGATGTGATATACATAATACAGGTGATGGAGATATGTGATATACATAATACAGGTGATAGTAGAGATGTGATATACATAATACAGGTGATGGAGAGATGTGATATACATAATACAGGTGATAGTAGAGATGTGATATACATAATACAGGTGATAGTAGAGATGTGATATATATAATACAGGTGATAGTAGAGATGTGATATACATAATACAGGTGATGGAGAGATGTGATATATATAATACAGGTGATAGTAGAGATGTGATATACATAATATAGGTGATGGAGAGATGTGATATATATAATTATATAATACAGGTGATAGTAGAGATGTGATATATATAATACAGGTGATGGAGAGATGTGATATATATAATACAGGTGATAGTAGAGATGTGATATACATAATACAGGTGATGGAGAGATGTGATATATATAATACAGGTGATAGTAGAGATGTGATATATATAATACAGGTGATAGTAGAGATGTGATATATATAATACAGGTGATGGAGAGATGTGATATATATAATACAGGTGATAGTAGAGATGTGATATACATAATACAGGTGATGGAGAGATGTGATATACGTAATACAGGTGATGGAGAGATGTGATATATATAATACAAGTGATGGTAGAGATGTGATATACATAATACAGGTTACAGTAGAGATGTAATATACATAATACAGGTGATAGTAGAGATGTAATATATATAATACAGGTGATAGTAGATATGTGATATACATAATACAGGTGATGGAGAGATGTGATATATATAATACAGGTGATGGTAGAGATGTGATATATATAATACAGGTGATAGTAGAGATGTGATATATATAATACAGGTGATGGTAGAGATGTGATATATATAATACAGGTGACAGTAGAGATGTAATATATATAATACAGGTGATAGTAGAGATGTGATATATATAATACAGGTGATGGTAGAGATGTGATATATATAATACAGGTGACAGTAGAGATGTAATATATATAATACAGGTGATAGTAGAGATGTGATATATATAATACAGGTGATGGAGAGATGTGATACATATAATACAGGTGATAGTAGAGATGTAATATATATAATACAGGTGATAGTAGATATGTGATATACATAATACAGGTGATAGTAGAGATGTGATATATATAATACAGGTGACAGTAGAGATGTAATATATATAATACAGGTGATAGTAGAGATGTGATATATATAATACAGGTAATGGAGAGATGTGATATATATAATACAGTTGACAGTAGAGATGTGATATATATAATACAGGTGATAGTAGAGATGTGATACATATAATACAGGTGATAGTAGAGATGTGATATATATAATACAGGTGATAGTAGAGATGTGATATACATAATACAGGTGATGGAGAGATGTGATATACATAATACAGGTGGTAGTAGAGATGTGATATACATAATACGGGTGATAGTAGAGATGTGATATATATAATACAGGTGATAGTAGAGATGTGATATACATAATACAGGTGATAGTAGAGATGTAATATATATAATACAGGTGATAGTAGATATGTGATATACATAATACAGGTGATGGAGAGATGTGATATATATAATTCAGGTGATGGAGAGATGTGATATATATAATACAGGTGATAGTAGAGATGTGATGTATATAATACATGTGATAGTAGAGATGTGATATATATAATACAGGTGATGGAGAGATGTAATATATATAATTCAGGTGATGGAGAGATGTGATATATAATACAGGTGATAGTAGAGATGTGATATACATAATACAGGTGATGGAGAGATGTGATATACATAATACAGGTGATAGTAGAGATGTGATATACATAATACAGGTGATAGTAGAGATGTGATATATATAATACAGGTGATAGTAGAGATGTGATGTATATAATACATGTGATAGTAGAGATGTGATATATATAATACAGGTGATGGAGAGATGTAATATATATAATTCAGGTGATGGAGAGATGTGATATACATAATACAGGTGATAGTAGAGATGTGATATATATAATACAGGTGATAGTAGAGATGTGATATATATAATATAGGCGATGGAGAGATGTGATATATATAATGCACGTGATAGTAGAGATGTGATATCTATAATACAGGTGATGGAGAGATGTGATATATATAATACAGGTGACAGTAGAGATGTGATATATATAATACAGGTGATAGTAGAGATGTGATATACACAATACAGGTGATGGAGAGATGTGATATATATAATATAGGTGACAGTGGAGATGTAATATATATAATACAGGTGATGGAGAGATGTGATATATATAATACAGGTGATGGAGAGATGTGATATATATAATTCAGGTTATGGAGAGATGTGATATATATAATACATGTGATGGTAGAGATGTGATATATATAATACAGGTGATGGAGAGATGTAATATATATAATTCAGGTGATGGAGAGATGTGATATATATAATACAGGTGATAGTAGAGATGTGATATACATAATACAGGTGATGGAGATATGTGATATACATAATACAGGTGATAGTAGAGATGTGATATACATAATACAGGTGATGGAGAGATGTGATATACATAATACAGGTGATAGTAGAGATGTGATATACATAATACAGGTGATAGTAGAGATGTGATATATATAATACAGGTGATAGTAGAGATGTGATATATATAATACAGGTGATAGTAGAGATGTGATATACATAATACAGGTGACAGTAGATATGTGATATACATAATACAGGTGATGGAGAGATGTGATGTATATAATTCAGGTGATGGAGAGATGTGATATATATACCACAGGTGATAGTAGAGATGTGATGTATATAATACATGTGATAGTAGAGATGTGATATATATAATACAGGTGATGGAGAGATGTAATATATATAATTCAGGTGATGGAGAGATGTGATATATAATACAGGTGATAGTAGAGATGTGATATACATAATACAGGTGATGGAGAGATGTGATATACATAATACAGGTGATAGTAAAGATGTGATATACATAATACAGGTGATGGAGAGATGTGATATACATAATACAGGTGATGGAGAGATGTGATATACATAATACAGGTGATAGTAGAGATGTGATATATATAATACAGGTGATAGTAGAGATGTGATATATATAATACAGGTGATAGTAGAGATGTGATATATATAATACAGGTGATGGAGAGATGTGATATATATAATACAGGTGATGGAGAGATGTGATATATATAATACAGGTGATAGTAGAGATGTTATATACATAATACAGGTGATGGAGAGATGTGATATACATAATACAGGTGGTAGTAGAGATGTGATATACATAATACAGGTGGTAGTAGAGATGTGATATATATAATACAGGTGATAGTAGAGATGTAATATACATAATACAGGTGATAGTAGAGATGTGATATATATAATACAGGTGATAGTAGAGATGTTATATACATAATACAGGTGATGGAGAGATGTGATATACATAATACAGGTGGTAGTAGAGATGTGATATACATAATACAGGTGGTAGTAGAGATGTGATATATATAATACAGGTGATAGTAGAGATGTGATACACATAATACAGGTGATGGAGATATGTGATATATATAATACAGGTGATAGTAGAGATGTGATATATATAATACAGGTGATAGTAGAGATGTGATATATATAATATAGGCGATGGAGAGATGTGATATATATAATACAGGTGATAGTAGAGATGTGATATATATAATACAGGTGATGGAGAGATGTGATATATATAATACAGGTGACAGTAGAGATGTGATATATATAATACAGGTGATAGTAGAGATGTGATATACACAATACAGGTGATGGAGAGATGTGATATATATAATATAGGTGACAGTGGAGATGTAATATATATAATACAGGTGATGGAGAGATGTGATATATATAATTCAGGTAATGGAGAGATGTGATATACATAATACAGGTGGTAGTAGAGATGTGATATACATAATACAGGTGATAGTAGAGATGTGATATATATAATACAGGTGATAGTAGAGATGTGATATACATAATACAGGTGATGGAGAGATGTGATATATATAATACAGGTGATAGTAGAGATGTGATATACATAATATAGGTGATGGAGAGATTTGATATATATAATACAGGTGATGGAGAGATGTGATATATATAATACAGGTGATAGTAGAGATGTGATATACATAATACAGGTGATAGTAGAGATGTGATATATATAATACAGGTGATAGTAGAGATGTGATATACATAATACAGGTGATAGTAGAGATGTAATATATATAATACAGGTGATAGTAGATATGTGATATACATAATACAGGTGATGGAGAGATGTGATATATATAATTCAGGTGATGGAGAGATGTGATATATATAATACAGGTGATAATAGAGATGTGATGTATATAATACATGTGATAGTAGAGATGTGATATATATAATACAGGTGATGGAGAGATGTAATATATATAATTCAGGTGATGGAGAGATGTGATATATATAATACAGGTGATAGTAGAGATGTGATATACATAATACAGGTGATGGAGAGATGTGATATACATAATACAGGTGATAGTAGAGATGTGATATACATAATACAGGTGATAGTAGAGATGTGATATATATAATACAGGTGATAGTAGAGATGTGATATATATAATACAGGTGATAGTAGAGATGTGATATATATAATACAGGTGATGGAGAGATGTGATATATATAATACAGGTGATGGAGAGATGTGATATATATAATACAGGTGATAGTAGAGATGTTATATACATAATACATTTGATGGAGAGATGTGATATACATAATACAGGTGGTAGTGGAGATGTGATATACATAATACAGGTGGTAGTAGAGATGTGATATATATAATACAGGTGATAGTAGAGATGTGATACACATAATACAGGTGATGGAGAGATGTGATATATATAATACAGGTGATAGTAGAGATGTGATATATATAATACAGGTGATAGTAGAGATGTGATATATATAATATAGGCGATGGAGTATGTGATATATATAATACAGGTGATAGTAGAGATGTGATATATATAATACAGGTGATGGAGAGATGTGATATATATAATACAGGTGACAGTAGAGATGTGATATATATAATACAGGTGATAGTAGAGATGTGATATACACAATACAGGTGATGGAGAGATGTGATATATATAATATAGGTGACAGTGGAGATGTAATATATATAATACAGGTGATGGAGAGATGTGATATATATAATTCAGGTGATGTAGAGATGTGATATACAAAATACAGGTGATAGTAGAGATGTGATATATATAATACAGGTGATGGTTGAGATGTGATATATATAATACAGGTGACAGTGGAGATGTAATATATATAATACAGGTGATGGAGAGATGTGATATATATAATTCAGGTGATGGAGAGATGTGATATATATAATACATGTGATAGTAGAGATGTGATATATATAATATAGGTGATGGAGAGATGTAATATATATAATTCAGGTGATGGAGAGATGTGATATATATAATACAGGTGATAGTAGAGATGTGATATACATAATACAGGTGATGTAGAGATGTGATATACATAATACAGGTGATAGTAGAGATGTGATATACATAATACAGGTGATAGTAGAGATGTGATATATATAATACAGGTGATAGTAGAGATGTGATATATATAATACAGGTGATAGTAGAGATGTGATATATATAATACAGGTGATGGAGAGATGTGATATATATAATACATGTGATAGTAGAGATGTGATATATATAATACAGGTGATGGAGAGATGTGATATATATAATACATGTGATAGTAGAGATGTGATATATATAATACAGGTGATAGTAGAGATGTGATATACATAATACAGGTGATGGAGAGATGTGATATACATAATACAGGTGGTAGTAGAGATGTGATGTACATAATACAGGTGATAGTAGAGATGTGATATATATAATACAGGTGATAGTAGAGATGTGATATACATAATACAGGTGATAGTAGAGATGTAATATATATAATACAGGTGATAGTAGATATGTGATATACATAATACAGGTGATGGAGAGATGTGATATATATAATTCAGGTGATGGATAGATGTGATATACATAATACAGGTGGTAGTAGAGATGTGATATACATAATACAGGTGGTAGTAGAGATGTGATATATATAATACAGGTGATAGTAGAGATGTGATACACATAATACAGGTGATGGAGAGATGTGATATATATAATACAGGTGATAGTAGAGATGTGATATATATAATACAGGTGATAGTAGAGATGTGATATATATAATATAGGCGATGGAGAGATGTGATATATATAATACAGGTGATAGTAGAGATGTGATATATATAATACAGGTGATGGAGAGATGTGATATATATAATACAGCTGACAGTAGAGATGTGATATATATAATACAGGTGATAGTAGAGATGTGATATACACAATACAGGTGATGGAGAGATGTGATATATATAATATAGGTGACAGTGGAGATGTAATATATATAATACAGGTGATGGAGAGATGTGATATATATAATTCAGGTGATGGAGAGATGTGATATACACAATACAGGTGGTAGTAGAGATGTGATATACATAATACAGGTGATAGTAGAGATGTGATATATATAATACAGGTGATAGTAGAGATGTGATATACATAATACAGGTGATGGAGAGATGTGATATATATAATACAGGTGATAGTAGAGATGTGATATACATAATATAGGTGATGGAGAGATGTGATATATATAATACAGGTGATAGAGAGATGTGATATATATAATACAGGTGATAGTAGAGATGTGATATACATAATACAGGTGATAGTAGAGATGTGATATATATAATACAGGTGATAGTAGAGATGTGATATACGTAATACAGGTGATAGTAGAGATGTAATATATATAATACAGGTGATAGTAGATATGTGATATACATAATACAGGTGATGGAGAGATGTGATATATATAATTCAGGTGATGGAGAGATGTGATATATATAATACAGGTGATAGTAGAGATGTGATGTATATAATACATGTGATAGTAGAGATGTGATATATATAATACAGGTGATGGAGAGATGTAATATATATAATTCAGGTGATGGAGAGATGTGATATATATAATACAGGTGATAGTAGAGATGTGATATACATAATACAGGTGATGGAGAGATGTGATATACATAATACAGGTGATAGTAGAGATGTGATATACATAATACAGGTGATAGTAGAGATGTGATATATATAATACAGGTGATAGTAGAGATGTGATATATATAATACAGGTGATGGAGAGATGTGATATATATAATACATGTGATAGTAGAGATGTGATATATATAATACAGGTGATAGTAGAGATGTGATATACATAATACAGGTGATGGAGAGATGTGATATACATAATACAGGTGGTAGTAGAGATGTGATATACATAATACAGGTGATAGTAGAGATGTGATATATATAATACAGGTGATAGTAGAGATGTGATATACATAATACAGGTGATAGTAGAGATGTAATATATATAATACAGGTGATAGTAGATATGTGATATACATAATACAGGTGATGGAGAGATGTGATATATATAATTCAGGTGATGGATAGATGTGATATATATAATACAGGTGATGGAGAGATGTGATATATATATAATACATGTGATAGTAGAGATGTGATATATATAATACAGGTGATGGAGAGATGTGATATACATAATACAGGTGGTAGTAGAGATGTGATATACATAATACAGGTGGTAGTAGAGATGTGATATATATAATACAGGTGATAGTAGAGATGTGATACACATAATACAGGTGATGGAGAGATGTGATATATATAATACAGGTGATAGTAGAGATGTGATATATATAATACAGGTGATAGTAGAGATGTGATATATATAATATAGGCGATGGAGAGATGTGATATATATAATACAGGTGATAGTAGAGATGTGATATATATAATACAGGTGATGGAGAGATGTGATATATATAATACAGCTGACAGTAGAGATGTGATATATATAATACAGGTGATAGTAGAGATGTGATATACACAATACAGGTGATGGAGAGATGTGATATATATAATATAGGTGACAGTGGAGATGTAATATATATAATACAGGTGATGGAGAGATGTGATATATATAATTCAGGTGATGGAGAGATGTGATATACATAATACAGGTGGTAGTAGAGATGTGATATACATAATACAGGTGATAGTAGAGATGTGATATATATAATACAGGTGATAGTAGAGATGTGATATACATAATACAGGTGATGGAGAGATGTGATATATATAATACAGGTGATAGTAGAGATGTGATATACATAATATAGGTGATGGAGAGATGTGATATATATAATACAGGTGATAGAGAGATGTGATATATATAATACAGGTGATAGTAGAGATGTGATATACATAATACAGGTGATAGTAGAGATGTGATATATATAATACAGGTGATAGTAGAGATGTGATATACGTAATACAGGTGATAGTAGAGATGTAATATATATAATACAGGTGATAGTAGATATGTGATATACATAATACAGGTGATGGAGAGATGTGATATATATAATTCAGGTGATGGAGAGATGTGATATATATAATACAGGTGATAGTAGAGATGTGATGTATATAATACATGTGATAGTAGAGATGTGATATATATAATACAGGTGATGGAGAGATGTAATATATATAATTCAGGTGATGGAGAGATGTGATATATATAATACAGGTGATAGTAGAGATGTGATATACATAATACAGGTGATGGAGAGATGTGATATACATAATACAGGTGATAGTAGAGATGTGATATACATAACACAGGTGATAGTAGAGATGTGATATATATAATACAGGTGATAGTAGAGATGTGATATATATAATACAGGTGATAGTAGAGATGTGATATATATAATACAGGTGATGGAGAGATGTGATATATATAATACAGGTGATGGAGAGATGTGATATATATAATACAGGTGATAGTAGAGATGTGATATACATAATACAGGTGATGGAGAGATGTGATATACATAATACAGGTGGTGGTAGAGATGTGATATACATAATACAGGTGATAGTAGAGATGTGATATATATAATACAGGTGATAGTAGAGATGTGATATACATAATACAGGTGATAGTAGAGATGTAATATATATAATACAGGTGATAGTAGATATGTGATATACATAATACAGGTGATGGAGAGATGTGATATATATAATTCAGGTGATGGATAGATGTGATATATAAAATACAGGTGATGGAGAGATGTGATATATATATAATACATGTGATAGTAGAGATGTGATATATATAATACAGGTGATGGAGAGATGTGATATACATAATACAGGTGGTAGTAGAGATGTGATATACATAATACAGGTGGTAGTAGAGATGTGATATATATAATACAGGTGATAGTAGAGATGTGATACACATAATACAGGTGATGGAGAGATGTGATATATATAATACAGGTGATAGTAGAGATGTGATATATATAATACAGGTGATAGTAGAGATGTGATATATATAATATCGGCGATGGAGAGATGTGATATATATAATACAGGTGATAGTAGAGATGTGATATATATAATACAGGTGATGGAGAGATGTGATATATATAATACAGGTGACAGTAGAGATGTGATATATATAATACAGGTGATAGTAGAGATGTGATATACACAATACAGGTGATGGAGAGATGTGATATATATAATACAGGTGATGGAGAGATGTGATATATATAATATAGGTGACAGTGGAGATATAATATATATAATACAGGTGATGGAGAGATGTGATATATATAATTCAGGTGATGGAGAGATGTGATATACATAATACAGGTGGTAGTAGAGATGTGATATACATAATACAGGTGATAGTAGAGATGTGATATATATAATACAGGTGATAGTAGAGATGTGATATACATAATACAGGTGATGGAGAGATGTGATATATATAATACAGGTGATGGAGAGATGTGATATATATAATACAGGTGATAGTAGAGATGTGATATACATAATACAGGTGATAGTAGAGATGTGATATATATAATACAGGTGATAGTAGAGATGTGATATACATAATATAGGTGATGGAGAGATGTGATATATATAATACAGGTGATGGAGAGATGTGATATATATAATACAGGTGACAGTAGAGATGTGATATATATAATACAGGTGATAGTAGAGATGTGATATACACAATACAGGTGATGGAGAGATGTGATATATATAATATAGGTGACAGTGGAGATATAATATATATAATACAGGTGATGGAGAGATGTGATATATATAATTCAGGTGATGGAGAGATGTGATATACATAATACAGGTGGTAGTAGAGATGTGATATACATAATACAGGTGATAGTAGAGATGTGATATATATAATACAGGTGATAGTAGAGATGTGATATACATAATACAGGTGATAGTAGAGATGTGATATATATAATACATGTGATAGTAGAGATGTGATATATATAATTCAGGTGATGGAGAGATGTAATATATATAATTCAGGTGATGGAGAGATGTGATATATATAATACAGGTGATAGTAGAGATGTGATGTATATAATACATGTGATAGTAGAGATGTGATATATATAATACAGGTGATGGAGAGATGTAATATATATAATTCAGGTGATGGAGAGATGTGATATATATAATACAGGTGATAGTAGAGATGTGATATACATAATACAGGTGATGGAGAGATGTGATATACATAATACAGGTGATAGTAGAGATGTGATATACATAATACAGGTGATAGTAGAGATGTGATATATATAATACAGGTGATAGTAGAGATGTGATATATATAATACAGGTGATAGTAGAGATGTGATATATATAATACAGGTGATGGAGAGATCTGATATATATAATACAGGTGATGGAGAGATGTGATATATATAATACAGGTGATAGTAGAGATGTTATATACATAATACAGGTGATGGAGAGATGTGATATACATAATACAGGTGGTAGTAGAGATGTGATATACATAATACAGGTGGTAGTAGAGATGAGATATATATAATAAAGGTGATAGTAGAGATGTGATACACATAATACAGGTGATGGAGAGATGTGATATATATAATACAGGTGATAATAGAGATGTGATATATATAATACAGGTGATAGTAGAGATGTGATATATATATAATATAGGCGATGGAGAGATGTGATATATATAATACAGGTGATAGTAGAGATGTGATATATATAATACAGGTGATGGAGAGATGTGATATATATAATACAGGTGACAGTAGAGATGTGATATATATAATACAGGTGATAGTAGAGATGTGATATACACAATACAGGTGATGGAGAGATGTGATATATATAATATAGGTGACAGTGGAGATGTAATATATATAATACAGGTGATGGAGAGATGTGATATATATAATTCAGGTGATGTAGAGATGTGATATACAAAATACAGGTGATAGTAGTGTTGTGATATATATAATACAGGTGATGGTAGAGATGTGATATATATAATACAGGTGACAGTGGAGATGTAATATATATAATACAGGTGATGGAGAGATGTGATATATATAATTCAGGTGATGGAGAGATGTGATATATATAATACATGTGATAGTAGAGATGTGATATATATAATACAGGTGATGGAGAGATGTAATATATATAATTCAGGTGATGGAGAGATGTGATATATATAATACAGGTGATAGTAGAGATGTGATATACATAATTCAGGTGATGGAGAGATGTGATATACATAATACAGGTGATAGTAGAGATGTGATATACATAATACAGGTGATAGTAGAGATGTGATATATATAATACAGGTGATAGTAGAGATGTGATATATATAATACAGGTGATAGTAGAGATGTGATATATATAATACAGGTGATGGAGAGATGTGATATATATAATACATGTGATAGTAGAGATGTGATATATATAATACAGGTGATAGTAGAGATGAGATATACATAATACAGGTGATGGAGAGATGTGATATACATAATACAGGTGGTAGTAGAGATGTGATATACATAATACAGGTGATAGTAGAGATGTGATATATATAATACAGGTGATAGTAGAGATGTGATATACATAATACAGGTGATAGTAGAGATGTAATATATATAATACAGGTGATAGTAGATATGTGATATACATAATACAGGTGATGGAGAGATGTGATATATATAATTCAGGTGATGGAGAGATGTGATATATATAATACAGGTGATGGAGAGATGTGATATATATATAATACATGTGATAGTAGAGATGTGATATATATAATACAGGTGATGGTAGAGATGTGATATACATAATACAGGTGATGGAGAGATGTGATATATATAATACATGTGATAGTAGAGATGTGATATATATAATACAGGTGATGGTAGAGATGTGATATACATAATACAGGTGATAGTAGAGATGTGATATACATAATACAGGTGATAGTAGAGATGTGATATATATAATACAGGTGATAGTAGAGATGTGATATATATAATACAGGTGATAGTAGAGATGTGATATATATAATACAGGTGATGGAGAGATGTGATATATATAATACAGGTGATGGAGAGATGTGATATATATAATACAGGTGATAGTAGAGATGTTATATACATAATACATGTAATGGAGAGATGTGATATACATAATACAGGTGGTAGTAGAGATGTGATATACATAATACAGGTGGTAGTAGAGATGTGATATATAAAATACAGGTGATAGTAGAGATGTGATACACATAATACAGGTGATGGAGAGATGTGATATATATAATACAGGTGATAGTAGAGATGTGATATATATAATACAGGTGATAGCAGAGATGTGATATATATAATATAGGCGATGGAGAGATGTGATATATATAATACAGGTGATAGTAGAGATGTGATTTATATAATACAGGTGATGGAGAGATGTGATATATATAATACAGGTGACAGTAGAGATGTGATATATATAATACAGGTGATAGTAGAGATGTGATATACATAATACAGGTGATGGAGAGATGTGATATATATAATTCAGGTGATGGAGAGATGTGATATACAAAATACAGGTGATAGTAGAGATGTGATATATATAATACAGGTGATGGTAGAGATGTGATATATATAATACAGGTGACAGTGGAGATGTAATATATATAATACAGGTGATGGAGAGATGTGATATATATAATTCAGGTTATGGAGAGATGTAATATACATAATACAGGTGATGGAGAGATGTGATATATATAATTCAGGTTATGGAGAGATGTGATATATATAATACAGGTGATAGTAGAGATGTGATATATATAATACATGTGATAGTAGAGATGTGATATATATAATACAGGTGATGGAGAGATATAATATATATAATTCAGGTGATGGAGAGATGTGATATATATAATACAGGTGATAGTAGAGATGTGATATACATAATACAGGTGATGGAGAGATGTGATATACATAATACAGGTGATAGTAGAGATGTGATATACATAATACAGGTGATAGTAGAGATGTGATATATATAATACAGGTGATAGTAGAGATGTGATATATATAATACAGGTGATAGTAGAGATGTGATATACATAATACAGGTGATAGTAGATATGTGATATACATAATACAGTTGATGGAGAGATGTGATATATATAATTCAGGTGATGGAGAGATGTGATATATATAATACAGGTGATAGTAGAGATGTAATGTATATAATACATGTGATAGTAGAGATGTGATATATATAATACAGGTGATGGAGAGATGTAATATATATAATTCAGGTGATGGAGAGATGTGATATACATAATACAGGTGATAGTAGAGATGTGATATACATAATACAGGTGATGGAGAGATGTGATATACATAATACAGGTGATAGTAGAGATGTGATATACATAATACAGGTGATAGTAGAGATGTGATATATATAATACAGGTGATAGTAGAGATGTGATATATATAATACAGGTGATAGTAGAGATGTGATATATATAATACAGGTGATGGAGAGATGTGATATATATAATACAGGTGATGGAGAGATGTGATATACATAATACAGGTGATAGTAGAGATGTTATATACATAATACAGGTGATGGAGAGATGTGATATACATAATACAGGTGGTAGTAGAGATGTGATATACATAATACAGGTGGTAGTAGAGATGTGATATATATAATACAGGTGATAGTAGAGATGTAATATACATAATACAGGTGATAGTAGAGATGTGATATATATAATACAGGTGATAGTAGAGATGTGATATATATAATACAGGTGATGGAGAGATGTGATATATATAATACAGGTGATGGAGAGATGTGATATATATAATACAGGTGATAGTAGAGATGTTATATACATAATACAGGTGATGGAGAGATGTGATATACATAATACAGGTGGTAGTAGAGATGTGATATACATAATACAGGTGGTAGTAGAGATGTGATATATATAATACAGGTGATAGTAGAGATGTGATACACATAATACAGGTGATGGAGAGATGTGATATATATAATACAGGTGATAGTAGAGATGTGATATATATAATACAGGTGATAGTAGAGATGTGATATATATAATATAGGCGATGGAGAGATGTGATATATATAATACAGGTGATAGTAGAGATGTGATATATATAATACAGGTGATGGAGAGATGTGATATATATAATACAGGTGACAGTAGAGATGTGATATATATAATACAGGTGATAGTAGAGATGTGATATACACAATACAGGTGATGGAGAGATGTGATATATATAATATAGGTGACAGTGGAGATGTAATATATATAATACAGGTCATGGAGAGATGTGATATATATAATTCAGGTGATGGAGAGATGTGATATACATAATACAGGTGGTAGTAGAGATGTGATATACATAATACAGGTGATAGTAGAGATGTGATATATATAATACAGGTGATAGTAGAGATGTGATATACATAATACAGGTGATGGAGAGATGTGATATATATAATACAGGTGATAGTAGAGATGTGATATACATAATATAGGTGATGGAGAGATGTGATATATATAATACAGGTGATGGAGAGATGTGATATATATAATACAGGTGATAGTAGAGATGTGATATACATAATACAGGTGATAGTAGAGATGTGATATATATAATACAGGTGATAGTAGAGATGTGATATACATAATACAGGTGATAGTAGAGATGTGATATACATAATACAGGTGATAGTAGAGATGTAATATATATAATACAGGTGACAGTAGATATGTGATATACATAATACAGGTGATGGAAAGATGTGATATATATAATTCAGGTGATGGAGAGATGTGATATATATAATACAGGTGATAGTAGAGATGTGATGTATATAATACATGTGATAGTAGAGATGTGATATATATAATACAGGTGATGGAGAGATGTAATATATATAATTCAGGTGATGGAGAGATGTGATATATATAATACATGTGATAGTAGAGATGTGATATACATAATACAGGTGATAGTAGAGATGTGATATATATAATACAGGTGATAGTAGAGATGTGATATACATAATACAGGTGATGGAGAGATGTGATATACATAATACAGGTGATAGTAGAGATGTGATATACATAATACAGGTGATAGTAGAGATGTGATATATATAATACAGGTGATAGTAGAGATGAGATATATATAATACAGGTGATAGTAGAGATGTGATATATATAATACAGGTGATGGAGAGATGTGATATATATAATACAGGTGATGGAGAGATGTGATATATATAATACAGGTGATAGTAGAGATGTTATATACATAATACAGGTGATGGAGAGATGTGATATACATAATACAGGTGGTAGTAGAGATGTGATATACATAATACAGGTGGTAGTAGAGATGTGATATATATAATACAGGTGATAGTAGAGATGTGATACACATAATACAGGTGATGGAGAGATGTGATATATATAATACAGGTGATAGTAGAGATGTGATATATATAATACAGGTGATAGTAGAGATGTGATATATATAATATAGGCGATGGAGAGATGTGATATATATAATACAGGTGATAGTAGAGATGTGATAAATATAATACAGGTGATGGAGAGATGTGATATATATAAAACAGGTGACAGTAGAGATGTGATATATATAATACAGGTGATAGTAGAGATGTGATATACACAATACAGGTGATGGAGAGATGTGATATATATAATATAGGTGACAGTGGAGATGTAATATATATAATACAGGTGATGGAGAGATGTGACATATATAATTCAGGTGATGGAGAGATGTGATATACAGTACAGACCAAAAGTTTGGACGCACCTTCTCATTTAAAGATTTTTCTGTATTTTCATGACTATAAAAATTGTACATTCACACTGAAGGCATCAAAACTATGAATTACCACATGTGGAATTATATACTTAACAAAAAAGTGTGAAACAACTGAAAATATGTCTTATATTCCAGGTTCTTCAAAGTAGTCACCTTTTGCTTTGATGACTGCTTTGCACACTCTTGGCATTCTCTTGATGAGCTTCAAGAGGTAGTCACCGGAAATGGTCTTCCAACAATCTTGAAGGAGTTCCCAGAGATGCTTAGCACTTGTTGGCCCTTTTGCCTTCACTCTGCGGTCCATCTCACCCCAAACCATCTCGATTGGGTTCAGGTCTGGTGACTGTGGAGGCCAGGTCATCTGGCGTAGCACCCCATCACTCTCCTTCTTGGTTAAATAGTCCTTACACAGTCTGGAGGTGTGTTTGGGGTCATTGTCCTGTTGAAAAATAAATGATGGTCCAACTAAACGCAAACCGGATGGAATAGCATGCCGCTGCAAGATGCTGTGGTGGCCATGCTGGTTCAGTATGCCTTCAATTTTGAATAAATCCCCAACAGTTTCACCAGCAAAGCCCCCCCACACCATCACACCTCCTCCTCCATGCTTCACGGTGGGAACCAGGCATGAAGAGTCCATCCTTTAACCTTTTCTGCGTCGCACAAAGACACGGTGGTTGGAACCAAAGATCTCAAATTTGGACTCATCAGACCAAAACACAGATTTCCATTGGTCTAATGTCCATTCCATGTGTTCTTTAGCCCCAACAAGTCTCTTCTGCTTGTTGCCTGTCCTTAGCAGTGGTTTCCTAGCAGCTATTTTACCATGAAGGCCTGCTGCACAAAGTCTCCTCTTAACAGTTGTTGTAGAGATGTGTCTGCTGCTAGAACTCTGTGTGGCATTGACCTGGTCTCTAATCTGAGCTGCTGTTAACCTGCGATTTCTGAGGCTGGTGACTCGGATAAACTTATCCTCAGAAGCAGAGGTGACTCTTGGTCTTCCTTTCCTGGGACGGTACTCATGTGAGCCAGTTTCTTTGTAGCACTTGATGGTTTTTGCAACTGCACTTGGGGACACTTTCAAAGTTTTCCCAGTTTTTCAGACTGACTGACCTTCATTTCTTAAAGTAATGATGGCCACTCGTTTTTCTTTACTTAGCTGCTTTTTTCTTGCCATAATACAAATTCTAACGGTCTATTCAGTAGGACTCTCAGCTGTGTATCCACCTGACTTCTGCACAACACAACTGATGGTCCCAACCCCATTTATAAGGCAAGAAATCCCACTTATTAAACCTGACAGGGCACACCTGTGAAGTGAAAACCATTTCCGGTGACTACCTCTTGAAGCTCATCAAGAGAATGCCAAGAGTGTGCAAAGCAGTCATCAAAGCAAAAGGTGGCTACTTTGAAGAACCTAGAATAAAAGACATAATTTCAGTTGGTTCACACTTTTTTGCTAAGTATATAATTCCACATGTGTTAATTCATAGTTTTGATGCCTTCAGTGCGAATGTACAATTTTTATAGTCATGAAAATACAGAAAAATCTTTAAATGAGAATGTGTGTCCAAACTTTTGGTCTGTACTGTACAAAATACAGGTGATAGTAGAGATGTGATATATATAATACAGGTGATGGTAGAGATGTGATATATATAATACAGGTGACAGTGGAGATGTAATATATATAATACAGGTGATGGAGAGATGTGATATATATAATTCAGGTGATGAAGAGATGTGATATATATAATATATGTGATAGTAGAGATGTGATATATATAATACAGGTGATGGAGAGATGTAATATATATAATTCAGGTGATGGAGAGATGTGATATATATAATACAGGTGATAGTAGAGATGTGATATACATAATACAGGTGATGGAGATATGTGATATACATAATACAGGTGATAGTAGAGATGTGATATACATAATACAGGTGATAGTAGAGATGTGATATATATAATACAGGTGATAGTAGAGATGTGATAAATATAATACAGGTGATAGTAGAGATGTGATATATATAATACAGGTGATGGAGAGATGTGATATATATAATACATGTGATAGTAGAGATGTAATATATATAATACAGGTGATAGTAGAGATGTGATATACATAATACAGGTGATGGAGAGATGTGATATACATAATACAGGTGGTAGTAGAGATGTGATATACATAATACAGGTGATAGAGAGATGTAATATATATAATACAGGTGATAGTAGAGATGTGATATATATAATACAGGTGATAGTAGAGATGTGATATACATAATACAGGTGATGGAGAGATGTGATATATATAATACAGGTGATAGTAGAGATGTGATATACATAATATAGGTGATGGAGAGATGTGATATATATAATTATATAATACAGGTGATAGTAGAGATGTGATATATATAATACAGGTGATGGAGAGATGTGATATATATAATACAGGTGATAGTAGAGATGTGATATACATAATACAGGTGATGGAGAGATGTGATATATATAATACAGGTGATAGTAGAGATGTGATATATATAATACAGGTGATAGTAGAGATGTGATATATATAATACAGGTGATGGAGAGATGTGATATATATAATACAGGTGATAGTAGAGATGTGATATACATAATACAGGTGATGGAGAGATGTGATATACGTAATACAGGTGATGGAGAGATGTGATATATATAATACAAGTGATGGTAGAGATGTGATATACATAATACAGGTTACAGTAGAGATGTAATATACATAATACAGGTGATAGTAGAGATGTAATATATATAATACAGGTGATAGTAGATATGTGATATACATAATACAGGTGATGGAGAGATGTGATATATATAATACAGGTGATGGTAGAGATGTGATATATATAATACAGGTGATAGTAGAGATGTGATATATATAATACAGGTGATGGTAGAGATGTGATATATATAATACAGGTGACAGTAGAGATGTAATATATATAATACAGGTGATAGTAGAGATGTGATATATATAATACAGGTGATGGTAGAGATGTGATATATATAATACAGGTGACAGTAGAGATGTAATATATATAATACAGGTGATAGTAGAGATGTGATATATATAATACAGGTGATGGAGAGATGTGATACATATAATACAGGTGATAGTAGAGATGTAATATATATAATACAGGTGATAGTAGATATGTGATATACATAATACAGGTGATAGTAGAGATGTGATATATATAATACAGGTGACAGTAGAGATGTAATATATATAATACAGGTGATAGTAGAGATGTGATATATATAATACAGGTAATGGAGAGATGTGATATATATAATACAGTTGACAGTAGAGATGTGATATATATAATACAGGTGATAGTAGAGATGTGATACATATAATACAGGTGATAGTAGAGATGTGATATATATAATACAGGTGATAGTAGAGATGTGATATACATAATACAGGTGATGGAGAGATGTGATATACATAATACAGGTGGTAGTAGAGATGTGATATACATAATACAGGTGATAGTAGAGATGTGATATATATAATACAGGTGATAGTAGAGATGTGATATACATAATACAGGTGATAGTAGAGATGTAATATATATAATACAGGTGATAGTAGATATGTGATATACATAATACAGGTGATGGAGAGATGTGATATATATAATTCAGGTGATGGAGAGATGTGATATATATAATACAGGTGATAGTAGAGATGTGATGTATATAATACATGTGATAGTAGAGATGTGATATATATAATACAGGTGATGGAGAGATGTAATATATATAATTCAGGTGATGGAGAGATGTGATATATAATACAGGTGATAGTAGAGATGTGATATACATAATACAGGTGATGGAGAGATGTGATATACATAATACAGGTGATAGTAGAGATGTGATATACATAATACAGGTGATAGTAGAGATGTGATATATATAATACAGGTGATAGTAGAGATGTGATATATATAATACAGGTGATGGAGAGATGTAATATATATAATTCAGGTGATGGAGAGATGTGATATATAATACAGGTGATAGTAGAGATGTGATATACATAATACAGGTGATGGAGAGATGTGATATACATAATACAGGTGATAGTAGAGATGTGATATACATAATACAGGTGATAGTAGAGATGTGATATATATAATACAGGTGATAGTAGAGATGTGATATATATAATACAGGTGATAGTAGAGATGTGATATATATAATACTGGTGATGGAGAGATGTGATATATATAATACAGGTGATGGAGAGATGTGATATATATAATACAGGTGATAGTAGAGATGTTATATACATAATACAGGTGATGGAGAGATGTGATATACATAATACAGGTGGTAGTAGAGATGTGATATACATAATACAGGTGGTAGTAGAGATGTGATATATATAATATAGGCGATGGAGAGATGTGATATATATAATACAGGTGATAGTAGAGATGTGATATATATAATACAGGTGATGGAGAGATGTGATATATATAATACAGGTGACACTAGAGATGTGATATATATAATACAGGTGATAGTAGAGATGTGATATACACAATACAGGTGATGGACAGATGTGATATATATAATTCAGGTGATGGAGAGAAGTGATATACATAATACAGGTGGTAGTAGAGATGTGATATACATAATACAGGTGATAGTAGAGATGTGATATATATAATACAGGTGATAGTAGAGATGTGATATACATAATACAGGTGATGGAGAGATGTGATATATATAATACAGGTGATAGTAGAGATGTGATATACATAATATAGGTGATGGAGAGATGTGATATATATAATACAGGTGATAGTAGAGATGTGATAAATATAATACAGGTGATAGTAGAGATGTGATATATATAATACAGGTGATGGAGAGATGTGATATATATAATACATGTGATAGTAGAGATGTAATATATATAATAGAGGTGATAGTAGAGATGTGATATACATAATACAGGTGATAGAGAGATGTGATATACATAATACAGGTGGTAGTAGAGATGTGATATACATAATACAGGTGATAGAGAGATGTAATATATATAATTCAGGTGATAGTAGAGATGTGATATATATAATACAGGTGATAGTAGAGATGTGATATACATAATACAGGTGATGGAGAGATGTGATATATATAATACAGGTGATAGTAGAGATGTGATATACATAATATAGGTGATGGAGAGATGTGATATATATAATACAGGTGATAGTAGAGATGTGATATATATAATACAGGTGATAGTAGAGATGTGATATATATAATACAGGTGATGGAGAGATGTGATATATATAATACAGGTGACAGTAGAGATGTGATATACATAATACAGGTGATGGAGAGATGTGATATACGTAATACAGGTGATGGAGAGATGTGATATATATAATACAAGTGATGGTAGAGATGTGATATACATAATACAGGTTATAGTAGAGATGTAATATACATAATACAGGTGATAGTAGAGATGTAATATATATAATACAGGTGATAGTAGATATGTGATATACATAATACAGGTGATGGAGAGATGTGATATATATAATACAGGTGATGGTAGAGATGTGATATATATAATACAGGTGATAGTAGAGATGTGATATATATAATACAGGTGATGGTAGAGATGTGATATATATAATACAGGTGACAGTAGAGATGTAATATATATAATACAGGTGATAGTAGAGATGTGATATATATAATACAGGTGATGGAGAGATGTGATACATATAATACAGGTGATAGTAGAGATGTAATATATATAATACAGGTGATAGTAGATATGTGATATACATAATACAGGTGATAGTAGAGATGTGATATATATAATACAGCTGATGGTAGAGATGTGATATATATAATACAGGTGACAGTAGAGATGTAATATATATAATACAGGTGATAGTAGAGATGTGATATATATAATACAGGTAATGGAGAGATGTGATATATATAATACAGTTGACAGTAGAGATGTGATATATATAATACAGGTGATAGTAGAGATGTGATACATATAATACAGGTGATAGTAGAGATGTGATATATATAATACAGGTGCTGGAGAGATGTGATATATATAATACATGTGATAGTAGAGATGTGATATATATAATACAGGTGATAGTAGAGATGTGATATACATAATACAGGTGATGGAGAGATGTGATATACATAATACAGGTGGTAGTAGAGATGTGATATACATAATACAGGTGATAGTAGAGATGTGATATATATAATACAGGAGATAGTAGAGATGTGATATACATAATACAGGTGATAGTAGAGATGTAATATATATAATATAGGTGATAGTAGATATGTGATATACATAATACAGGTGATGGAGAGATGTGATATATATAATTCAGGTGATGGAGAGATGTGATATATATAATACAGGTGATAGTAGAGATGTGATGTATATAATACATGTGATAGTAGAGATGTGATATATATAATACAGGTGATGGAGAGATGTAATATATATAATTCAGGTGATGGAGAGATGTGATACATAATACAGGTGATAGTAGAGATGTGATATACATAATACAGGTGATGGAGAGATGTGATATACATAATACAGGTGATAGTAGAGATGTGATATACATAATACAGGTGATAGTAGAGATGTGATATATATAATGCAGGTGATAGTAGAGATGTGATATATATAATACAGGTGATGGAGAGATGTAATATATATAATTCAGGTGATGGAGAGATGTGATATATAATACAGGTGATAGTAGAGATGTGATATACATAATACAGGTGATGGAGAGATGTGATATACGTAATACAGGTGACAGTAGAGATGTGATATACATAATACAGGTGATAGTAGAGATGTGATATATATAATACAGGTGATAGTAGAGATGTGATATATATAATACAGGTGATAGTAGAGATGTGATATATATAATACAGGTGATGGAGAGATGTGATATATATAATACAGGTGATGGAGAGATGTGATATATATAATACAGGTGATAGTAGAGATGTTATATACATAATACAGGTGATGGAGAGATGTGATATACATAATACAGGTGGTAGTAGAGATGTGATATACATAATACAGGTGGTAGTAGAGATGTGATATATATAATATAGGCGATGGAGAGATGTGATATATATAATACAGGTGATAGTAGAGATGTGATAAATATAATACAGGTGATGGAGAGATGTGATATATATAATACAGGTGACAGTAGAGATGTGATATATATAATACAGGTGATAGTAGAGATGTGATATACACAATACAGGTGATGGAGAGATGTGATATATATAATATAGGTGACAGTGGAGATGTAATATATATAATACAGGTGATGGAGAGATGTGATATATATAATTCAGGTGATGGAGAGATGTGATATACATAATACAGGTGATAGTAGAGATGTGATATACATAATACAGGTGGTAGTAGAGATGTGATATACATAATACAGGTGATAGTAGAGATGTGATATATATAATACAGGTGATAGTAGAGATGTGATATACATAATACAGGTGATGGAGAGATGTGATATATATAATACAGGTGATAGTAGAGATGTGATATACAAAATATAGGTGATGGAGAGATGTGATATATATAATACAGGTGATGGAGAGATGTGATATAAATAATACAGGTGATAGTAGAGATGTAATATATATAATACAGGTGATAGTAGAGATGTGATATACATAATACAGGTGATGGAGAGATGTGATATATATAATACAGGTGATAGTAGAGATGTGATATACATAATACAGGTGATAGTAGAGATGTGATATATATAATACACGTGATAGTAGAGATGTGATATACATAATACAGGTGATAGTAGAGATGTAATATATATAATACAGGTGATAGTAGATATGTGATATACATAATACAGGTGATGGAGAGATGTGATATATATAATTCAGGTGATGGAGAGATGTGATATATATAATACAGGTGATAGTAGAGATGTGATGTATATAATACATGTGATAGTAGAGATGTGATATATATAATACAGGTGATGGAGAGATGTAATATATATAATTCAGGTGATGGAGAGATGTGATATATATAATACAGGTGATAGTAGAGATGTGATATACATAATACAGGTGATGGAGAGATGTGATATACATAATACAGGTGATAGTAGAGATGTGATATACATAATACAGGTGATAGTAGAGATGTGATATATATAATACAGGTGATAGTAGAGATGTGATATATATAATACAGGTGATAGTAGAGATGTGATAAATATAATACAGGTGATGGAGAGATGTGATCTATATAATAGAGGTGATGGAGAGATGTGATATATATAATACAGGTGATAGTAGAGATGTTATATACATAATACAGGTGATGGAGAGATGTGATATACATAATACAGGTGGTAGTAGAGATGTGATATACATAATACAGGTGGTAGTAGAGATGTGATATATATAATACAGGTGATAGTAGAGATGTGATATACATAATACAGGTGATAGTAGAGATGTAATATATATAATACAGGTGATAGTAGATATGTGATATACATAATACAGGTGATGGAGAGATGTGATATATATAATTCAGGTGATGGAGAGATGTGATATATATAATACAGGTGATAGTAGAGATGTGATGTATATAATACATGTGATAGTAGAGATGTGATATATATAATACAGGTGATGGAGAGATGTAATATATATAATTCAGGTGATGGAGAGATGTGATATATAATACAGGTGATAGTAGAGATGTGATATACATAATACAGGTGATAGTAGAGATGTGATATATATAATACAGGTGATAGTAGAGATGTGATATATATAATACAGGTGATGGAGAGATGTAATATATATAATTCAGGTGATGGAGAGATGTGATATATAATACAGGTGATAGTAGAGATGTGATATACATAATACAGGTGATAGTAGAGATGTGATGTATATAATACATGTGATAGTAGAGATGTGATATATATAATACAGGTGATGGAGAGATGTAATATATATAATTCAGGTGATGGAGAGATGTGATATACATAATACAGGTGATAGTAGAGATGTGATATACATAATACAGGTGATAGTAGAGATGTGATATATATAATACAGGTGATAGTAGAGATGTGATATATATAACTCAGGTGATGGAGAGATGTGATATATAATACAGGTGATAGTAGAGATGTGATATATATAATACAGGTGATGGAGAGATGTGATATACATAATACAGGTGATAGTAGAGATGTGATATACATAATACAGGTGATAGTAGAGATGTGATATATATAATTCAGGTTATAGTAGAGATGTGATATATATAATACAGGTGATAGTAGAGATGTGATATATATAATACAGGTGATGGAGAGATGTGATATATATAATACAGGTGATGGAGAGATGTGATATACATAATACAGGTGGTAGTAGAGATGTGATATACATAATACAGGTGGTAGTAGAGATGTGATATATATAATATAGGCGATGGAGAGATGTGATATATATAATACAGGTGATAGTAGAGATGTGATAAATATAATACAGGTGATGGAGAGATGTGATATATATAATACAGGTGACAGTAGAGATGTGATATATATAACACAGGTGATAGTAGAGATAGATATACACAATACAGGTGATGGAGAGATGTGATATATATAATATAGGTGACAGTGGAGATGTAATATATATAATACAGGTGATGGAGAGATGTGATATATATAATTCAGGTGATGGAGAGATGTGATATACATAATACAGGTGGTAGTAGAGATGTGATATACATAATACAGGTGATAGTAGAGATGTGATATATATAATACAGGTGATAGTAGAGATGTGATATACATAATACAGGTGATGGAGAGATGTGATATATATAATACAGGTGATAGTAGAGATGTGATATACAAAATATAGGTGATGGAGAGATGTGATATATATAATACAGGTGATGGAGAGATGTGATATACATAATACAGGTGATAGTAGAGATGTAATATATATAATACAGGTGATAGTAGAGATGTGATATACATAATACAGGTGATGGAGAGATGTGATATATATAATACAGGTGATAGTAGAGATGTGATATACATAATACAGGTGATAGTAGAGATGTGATATATATAATACACGTGATAGTAGAGATGTGATATACATAATACAGGTGATAGTAGAGATGTAATATATATAATACAGGTGATAGTAGATATGTGATATACATAATACAGGTGATGGAGAGATGTGATATATATAATTCAGGTGATGGAGAGATGTGATATATATAATACAGGTGATAGTAGAGATGTGATGTATATAATACATGTGATAGTAGAGATGTGATATATATAATACAGGTGATGGAGAGATGTAATATATATAATTCAGGTGATGGAGAGATGTGATATATATAATACAGGTGATAGTAGAGATGTTATATACATAATACAGGTGATGGAGAGATGTGATATACATAATACAGGTGGTAGTAGAGATGTGATATACATAATACAGGTGGTAGTAGAGATGTGATATATATAATATAGGCGATGGAGAGATGTGATATATATAATACAGGTGATAGTAGAGATGTGATAAATATAATACAGGTGATGGAGAGATGTGATATATATAATACAGGTGACAGTAGAGATGTGATATATATAATACAGGTGATAGTAGAGATGTGATATACACAATACAGGTGATGGAGAGATATGATATATATAATATAGGTGACAGTGGAGATGTAATATATATAATACAGGTGATGGAGAGATGTGATATATATAATTCAGGTGATGGAGAGATGTGATATACATAATACAGGTGATAGTAGAGATGTGATATACATAATACAGGTGGTAGTAGAGATGTGATATACATAATACAGGTGATAGTAGAGATGTGATATATATAATACAGGTGATAGTAGAGATGTGATATACATAATACAGGTGATGGAGAGATGTGATATATATAATACAGGTGATAGTAGAGATGTGATATACAAAATATAGGTGATGGAGAGATGTGATATATATAATACAGGTGATGGAGAGATGTGATATAAATAATACAGGTGATAGTAGAGATGTAATATATATAATACAGGTGATAGTAGAGATGTGATATACATAATACAGGTGATGGAGAGATGTGATATATATAATACAGGTGATAGTAGAGATGTGATATACATAATACAGGTGATAGTAGAGATGTGATATATATAATACACGTGATAGTAGAGATGTGATATACATAATACAGGTGATAGTAGAGATGTAATATATATAATACAGGTGATAGTAGATATGTGATATACATAATACAGGTGATGGAGAGATGTGATATATATAATTCAGGTGATGGAGAGATGTGATATATATAATACAGGTGATAGTAGAGATGTGATGTATATAATACATGTGATAGTAGAGATGTGATATATATAATACAGGTGATGGAGAGATGTAATATATATAATTCAGGTGATGGAGAGATGTGATATATATAATACAGGTGATAGTAGAGATGTGATATACATAATACAGGTGATGGAGAGATGTGATATACATAATACAGGTGATAGTAGAGATGTGATATACATAATACAGGTGATAGTAGAGATGTGATATATATAATACAGGTGATGGAGAGATGTGATATATATAATAGAGGTGATGGAGAGATGTGATATATATAATACAGGTGATAGTAGAGATGTTATATACATAATACAGGTGATGGAGAGATGTGATATACATAATACAGGTGGTAGTAGAGATGTGATATACATAATACAGGTGGTAGTAGAGATGTGATATATATAATACAGGTGATAGTAGAGATGTGATATACATAATACAGGTGATAGTAGAGATGTAATATATATAATACAGGTGATAGTAGATATGTGATATACATAATACAGGTGATGGAGAGATGTGATATATATAATTCAGGTGATGGAGAGATGTGATATATATAATACAGGTGATAGTAGAGATGTGATGTATATAATACATGTGATAGTAGAGATGTGATATATATAATACAGGTGATGGAGAGATGTAATATATATAATTCAGGTGATGGAGAGATGTGATATATAATACAGGTGATAGTAGAGATGTGATATACATAATACAGGTGATAGTAGAGATGTGATATATATAATACAGGTGATAGTAGAGATGTGATATATATAATACAGGTGATGGAGAGATGTAATATATATAATTCAGGTGATGGAGAGATGTGATATATAATACAGGTGATAGTAGAGATGTGATATACATAATACAGGTGATAGAAGAGATGTGATGTATATAATACATGTGATAGTAGAGATGTGATATATATAATACAGGTGATGGAGAGATGTAATATATATAATTCAGGTGATGGAGAGATGTGATATACATAATACAGGTGATAGTAGAGATGTGATATACATAATACAGGTGATAGTAGAGATGTGATATATATAATACAGGTGATAGTAGAGATGTGAAATATATAACTCAGGTGATGGAGAGATGTGATATATAATACAGGTGATAGTAGAGATGTGATATATATAATACAGGTGATGGAGAGATGTGATATACATAATACAGGTGATAGTAGAGATGTGATATACATAATACAGGTGATAGTAGAGATGTGATATATATAATTCAGGTTATAGTAGAGATGTGATATATATAATACAGGTGATAGTAGAGATGTGATATATATAATACAGGTGATGGAGAGATGTGATATATATAATACAGGTGATGGAGAGATGTGATATACATAATACAGGTGGTAGTAGAGATGTGATATACATAATACAGGTGGTAGTAGAGATGTGAAATATATAATATAGGCGATGGAGAGATGTGATATATATAATACAGGTGATAGTAGAGATGTGATAAATATAATACAGGTGATGGAGAGATGTGATATATATAATACAGGTGACAGTAGAGATGTGATATATATAACACAGGTGATAGTAGAGATAGATATACACAATACAGGTGATGGAGAGATGTGATATATATAATATAGGTGACAGTGGAGATGTAATATATATAATACAGGTGATGGAGAGATGTGATATATATAATTCAGGTGATGGAGAGATGTGATATACATAATACAGGTGGTAGTAGAGATGTGATATACATAATACAGGTGATAGTAGAGATGTGATATATATAATACAGGTGATAGTAGAGATGTGATATACATAATACAGGTGATGGAGAGATGTGATATATATAATACAGGTGATAGTAGAGATGTGATATACAAAATATAGGTGATGGAGAGATGTGATATATATAATACAGGTGATGGAGAGATGTGATATACATAATACAGGTGATAGTAGAGATGTAATATATATAATACAGGTGATAGTAGAGATGTGATATACATAATACAGGTGATGAAGAGATGTGATATATATAATACAGGTGATAGTAGAGATGTGATATACATAATACAGGTGATAGTAGAGATGTGATATATATAATACACGTGATAGTAGAGATGTGATATACATAATACAGGTGATAGTAGAGATGTAATATATATAATACAGGTGATAGTAGATATGTGATATACATAATACAGGTGATGGAGAGATGTGATATATATAATTCAGGTGATGGAGAGATGTGATATATATAATACAGGTGATAGTAGAGATGTGATGTATATAATACATGTGATAGTAGAGATGTGATATATATAATACAGGTGATGGAGAGATGTAATATATATAATTCAGGTGATGGAGAGATGTCATATATATAATACAGGTGATAGTAGAGATGTGATATACATAATACAGGTGATGGAGAGATGTGATATACATAATACAGGTGATAGTAGAGATGTGATATACATAATACAGGTGATAGTAGAGATGTGATATATATAATACAGGTGATAGTAGAGATGTGATATATATAATACAGGTGATAGTAGAGATGTGATATATATAATACAGGTGATGGAGAGATGTGATATATATAATACAGGTGATGGAGAGATGTGATATATATAATACAGGTGATAGTAGAGATGTTATATACATAATACAGGTGATGGAGAGATGTGATATACATAATACAGGTGGTAGTAGAGATGTGATATACATAATACAGGTGGTAGTAGAGATGTGATATATATAATACAGGTGATAGTAGAGATGTGATACACATAATACAGGTGATGGAGAGATGTGATATATATAATACAGGTGATAGTAGAGATGTGATATATATAATACAGGTGATAGTAGAGATGTGATATATATAATATAGGCGATGGAGAGATGTGATATATATAATACAGGTGACAGTAGAGATGTGATATATATAATACAGGTGATAGTAGAGATGTGATACACATAATACAGGTGATGGAGAGATGTGATATATATAATACAGGTGATAGTAGAGATGTGATATATATAATACAGGTGATGGAGAGATGTGATATATTTAATACAGGTGACAGTAGAGATGTGATATATATAATACAGGTGATAGTAGAGATGAGATACACATAATACAGGTGATGGAGACATGTGATATATATAATATAGGTGACAGTGGAGATGTAATATATATAATACAGGTGATGGAGAGATGTGATATATATAATTCAGGTGATGGAGAGATGTGATATATATAATACAGGTGACAGTAGAGATGTAATATATATAATACAGGTGATAGTAGAGATGTGATATATATAATACAGGTGATGGTAGAGATGTGATATATATAATACAGGTGACAGTAGAGATGTAATATATATAATACAGGTGATAGTAGAGATGTGATATATATAATACAGGTGATGGAGAGATGTGATACATATAATACAGGTGATAGTAGAGATGTAATATATATAATACAGGTGATAGTAGATATGTGATATACATAATACAGGTGATAGTAGAGATGTGATATATATAATACAGGTGATAGTAGAGATGTGATAAATATAATACAGGTGATGGAGAGATGTGATATATATAATTCAGGTGATGGAGAGATGTGATATATATAATACAGGTGACAGTAGAGATGTAATATATATAATACAGGTGATAGTAGAGATGTGATATATATAATACAGGTGATGGTAGAGATGTGATATATATAATACAGGTGACAGTAGAGATGTAATATATATAATACAGGTGATAGTAGAGATGTGATATATATAATACAGGTGATGGAGAGATGTGATACATATAATACAGGTGATAGTAGAGATGTAATATATATAATACAGGTGATAGTAGATATGTGATATACATAATACAGGTGATAGTAGAGATGTGATATATATAATACAGGTGATGGTAGAGATGTGATATATATAATACAGGTGACAGTAGAGATGTAATATATATAATACAGGTGATAGTAGAGATGTGATATATATAATACAGGTAATGGAGAGATGTGATATATATAATACAGTTGACAGTAGAGATGTGATATATATAATACAGGTGATAGTAGAGATGTGATACATATAATACAGGTGATAGTAGAGATGTGATATATATAATACAGGTGCTGGAGAGATGTGATATATATAATACATGTGATAGTAGAGATGTGATATATATAATACAGGTGATAGTAGAGATGTGATATACATAATACAGGTGATGGAGAGATGTGATATACATAATACAGGTGGTAGTAGAGATGTGATATACATAATACAGGTGATAGTAGAGATGTGATATATATAATACAGGAGATAGTAGAGATGTGATATACATAATACAGGTGATAGTAGAGATGTAATATATATAATATAGGTGATAGTAGATATGTGATATACATAATACAGGTGATGGAGAGATGTGATATATATAATTCAGGTGATGGAGAGATGTGATATATATAATACAGGTGATAGTAGAGATGTGATGTATATAATACATGTGATAGTAGAGATGTGATATATATAATACAGGTGATGGAGAGATGTAATATATATAATTCAGGTGATGGAGAGATGTGATATATAATACAGGTGATAGTAGAGATGTGATATACATAATACAGGTGATGGAGAGATGTGATATACATAATACAGGTGATAGTAGAGATGTGATAAACATAATACAGGTGATAGTAGAGATGTGATATATATAATACAGGTGATAGTAGAGATGTGATATATATAATACAGGTGATGGAGAGATGTAATATATATAATTCAGGTGATGGAGAGATGAGATATATAATACAGGTGATAGTAGAGATGTGATATACATAATACAGGTGATGGAGAGATGTGATATACATAATACAGGTGATAGTAGAGATATGATATACATAATACAGGTGATAGTAGAGATGTGATATATATAATACAGGTGATAGTAGAGATGTGATATATATAATACAGGTGATAGTAGAGATGTGATATATATAATACAGGTGATGGAGAGATGTGATATATATAATACAGGTGATGGAGAGATGTGATATATATAATACAGGTGATAGTAGAGATGTTATATACATAATACAGGTGATGGAGAGATGTGATATACGTAATACAGGTGGTAGTAGAGATGTGATATACATAATACAGGTGGTAGTAGAGATGTGATATATATAATATAGGCGATGGAGAGATGTGATATATATAATACAGGTGATAGTAGAGATGTGATAAATATAATACAGGTGATGGAGAGATGTGATATATATAATACAGGTGATAGTAGAGATGTGATATACACAATACAGGTGATGGAGAGATGTGATATATATAATATAGGTGACAGTGGAGATGTAATATATATAATACAGGTGATAGTAGAGATGTGATATACATAATACAGGTGATAGTAGAGATGTGATATATATAATACAGGTGATAGTAGAGATGTGATATACATAATACAGGTGATGGAGAGATGTGATATATATAATACAGGTGATAGTAGAGATGTGATATACAAAATATAGGTGATGGAGAGATGTGATATATATAATACAGGTGATGGAGAGATGTGATATAAATAATACAGGTGATAGTAGAGATGTAATATATATAATACAGGTGATAGTAGAGATGTGATATACATAATACAGGTGATGGAGAGATGTGATATATATAATACAGGTGATAGTAGAGATGTGATATACATAATACAGGTGATAGTAGAGATGTGATATACATAATACAGGTGATGGAGAGATGTGATATACATAATACAGGTGGTAGTAGAGATGTGATATACATAATACAGGTGATAGTAGAGATGTGATATATATAATACAGGAGATAGTAGAGATGTGATATACATAATACAGGTGATAGTAGAGATGTAATATATATAATATAGGTGATAGTAGATATGTGATATACATAATACAGGTGATAGTAGAGATGTGATGTATATAATACATGTGATGGAGAGATGTGATATATATAATACACGTGATAGTAGAGATGTGATATACATAATACAGGTGATGGAGAGATGTGATATACATAATACAGGTGATAGTAGAGATGTGATATACATAATACAGGTGATAGTAGAGATGTGATATATATAATACAGGTGATAGTAGAGATGTGATATATATAATACAGGTGATAGTAGAGATGTGATATATATAATACAGGTGATGGAGAGATGTGATATATATAATACAGGTGATGGAGAGATGTGATATATATAATACAGGTGATAGTATAGATGTTATATACATAATACAGGTGATGGAGAGATGTGATATACATAATACAGGTGGTAGTAGAGATGTGATATACATAATACAGGTGGTAGTAGAGATGTGATATATATAATACAGGTGATAATAGAGATGTGATATACATAATACAGGTGATAGTAGAGATGTAATATATATAATACAGGTGATAGTAGATATGTGATATACATAATACAGGTGATGGAGAGATGTGATATATATAATTCAGGTGATGGAGAGATGTGATATATATAATACAGGTGATAGTAGAGATGTGATGTATATAATACATGTGATAGTAGAGATGTGATATATATAATACAGGTGATGGAGAGATGTAATATATATAATTCAGGTGATGGAGAGATGTGATATATAATACAGGTGATAGTAGAGATGTGATATACATAATACAGGTGATAGTAGAGATGTGATATATATAATACAGGTGATAGTAGAGATGTGATATATATAATACAGGTGATGGAGAGATGTAATATATATAATTCAGGTGATGGAGAGATGTGATATATAATACAGGTGATAGTAGAGATGTGATATACATAACACAGGTGATAGTAGAGATGTGATGTATATAATACATGTGATAGTAGAGATGTGATATATATAATACAGGTGATGGAGAGATGTAATATATATAATTCAGGTGATGGAGAGATGTGATATATAATACAGGTGATAGTAGAGATGTGATATACATAATACAGGTGATAGTAGAGATGTGATATACATAATACAGGTGATAGTAGAGATGTAATATATATAATACAGGTGATAGTAGATATGTGATATACATAATACAGGTGATGGAGAGATGTGATATATATAATTCAGGTGATGGAGAGATGTGATATATATAATACAGGTGATATTAGAGATGTGATGTATATAATACATGTGATAGTAGAGATGTGATATATATAATACAGGTGATGGAGAGATGTAATATATATAATTCAGGTGATGGAGAGATGTGATATACATAATACAGGTGATAGTAGAGATGTGATATACATAATACAGGTGATAGTAGAGATGTGATATATATAATACAGGTGATAGTAGAGATGTGATATATATAATACAGGTGATGGAGAGATGTAATATATATAACTCAGGTGATGGAGAGATGTGATATATAATACAGGTGATAGTAGAGATGTGATATATATAATACAGGTGATGGAGAGATGTGATATACATAATACAGGTGATAGTAGAGATGTGATATACATAATACAGGTGATAGTAGAGATGTGATATATATAATTCAGGTTATAGTAGAGATGTGATATATATAATACAGGTGATAGTAGAGATGTGATATATATAATACAGGTGATGGAGAGATGTGATATATATAATACAGGTGATGGAGAGATGTGATATACATAATACAGGTGGTAGTAGAGATGTGATATACATAATACAGGTGGTAGTAGAGATGTGATATATATAATATAGGCGATGGAGAGATGTGATATATATAATACAGGTGATAGTAGAGATGTGATAAATATAATACAGGTGATGGAGAGATGTGATATATATAATACAGGAGACAGTAGAGATGTGATATATATAACACAGGTGATAGTAGAGATGTGATATACACAATACAGGTGATGGAGAGATGTGATATATATAATATAGGTGACAGTGGAGATGTAATATATATAATACAGGTGATGGAGAGATGTGATATATATAATTCAGGTGATGGAGAGATGTGATATACATAATACAGGTGGTAGTAGAGATGTGATATACATAATACAGGTGATAGTAGAGATGTGATATATATAATACAGGTGATAGTAGAGATGTGATATACATAATACAGGTGATGGAGAGATGTGATATATATAATACAGGTGATAGTAGAGATGTGATATACAAAATATAGGTGATGGAGAGATGTGATATATATAATACAGGTGATGGAGAGATGTGATATACATAATACAGGTGATAGTAGAGATGTAATATATATAATACAGGTGATAGTAGAGATGTGATATACATAATACAGGTGATGGAGAGATGTGATATATATAATACAGGTGATAGTAGAGATGTGATATACATAATACAGGTGATAGTAGAGATGTGATATATATAATACACGTAATAGTAGAGATGTGATATACATAATACAGGTGATAGTAGAGATGTAATATATATAATACAGGTGATAGTAGATATGTGATATACATAATACAGGTGATGGAGAGATGTGATATATATAATTCAGGTGATGGAGAGATGTGATATATATAACTCAGGTGATGGAGAGATGTGATATATAATACAGGTGATAGTAGAGATGTGATATATATAATACAGGTGATGGAGAGATGTGATATACATAATACAGGTGATAGTAGAGATGTGATATACATAATACAGGTGATAGTAGAGATGTGATATATATAATTCAGGTTATAGTAGAGATGTGATATATATAATACAGGTGATAGTAGAGATGTGATATATATAATACAGGTGATGGAGAGATGTGATATATATAATACAGGTGATGGAGAGATGTGATATACATAATACAGGTGGTAGTAGAGATGTGATATACATAATACAGGTGGTAGTAGAGATGTGATATATATAATATAGGCGATGGAGAGATGTGATATATATAATACAGGTGATAGTAGAGATGTGATAAATATAATACAGGTGATGGAGAGATGTGATATATATAATACAGGAGACAGTAGAGATGTGATATATATAACACAGGTGATAGTAGAGATGTGATATACACAATACAGGTGATGGAGAGATGTGATATATATAATATAGGTGACAGTGGAGATGTAATATATATAATACAGGTGATGGAGAGATGTGATATATATAATTCAGGTGATGGAGAGATGTGATATACATAATACAGGTGGTAGTAGAGATGTGATATACATAATACAGGTGATAGTAGAGATGTGATATATATAATACAGGTGATAGTAGAGATGTGATATACATAATACAGGTGATGGAGAGATGTGATATATATAATACAGGTGATAGTAGAGATGTGATATACAAAATATAGGTGATGGAGAGATGTGATATATATAATACAGGTGATGGAGAGATGTGATATACATAATACAGGTGATAGTAGAGATGTAATATATATAATACAGGTGATAGTAGAGATGTGATATACATAATACAGGTGATGGAGAGATGTGATATATATAATACAGGTGATAGTAGAGATGTGATATACATAATACAGGTGATAGTAGAGATGTGATATATATAATACACGTAATAGTAGAGATGTGATATACATAATACAGGTGATAGTAGAGATGTAATATATATAATACAGGTGATAGTAGATATGTGATATACATAATACAGGTGATGGAGAGATGTGATATATATAATTCAGGTGATGGAGAGATGTGATATATATAATACAGGTGATAGTAGAGATGTGATGTATATAATACATGTGATAGTAGAGATGTGATATATATAATACAGGTGATGGAGAGATGTAATATATATAATTCAGGTGATGGAGAGATGTGATATATATAATACAGGTGATAGTAGAGATGTGATATACATAATACAGGTGATGGAGAGATGTGATATACATAATACAGGTGATAGTAGAGATGTGATATACATAATACAGGTGATAGTAGAGATGTGATATATATAATACAGGTGATAGTAGAGATGTGATATATATAATACAGGTGATAGTAGAGATGTGATATATATAATACAGGTGATGGAGAGATGTGATATATATAATACAGGTGATGGAGAGATGTGATATATATAATACAGGTGATAGTAGAGATGTTATATACATAATACAGGTGATGGAGAGATGTGATATACATAATACAGGTGGTAGTAGAGATGTGATATACATAATACAGGTGGTAGTAGAGATGTGATATATATAATACAGGTGATAGTAGAGATGTGATATACATAATACAGGTGATAGTAGAGATGTAATATATATAATACAGGTGATAGTAGATATGTGATATACATAATACAGGTGATGGAGAGATGTGATATATATAATTCAGGTGATGGAGAGATTTGATATATATAATACAGGTGATAGTAGAGATGTGATGTATATAATACATGTGATAGTAGAGATGTGATATATATAATACAGGTGATGGAGAGATGTAATATATATAATTCAGGTGATGGAGAGATGTGATCTATAATACAGGTGATAGTAGAGATGTGATATACATAATACAGGTGATAGTAGAGATGTGATATATATAATACAGGTGATAGTAGAGATGTGATATATATAATACAGGTGATGGAGAGATGTAATATATATAATTCAGGTGATGGAGAGATGTGATATATAATACAGGGGATAGTAGAGATGTGATATACATAATACAGGTGATAGTAGAGATGTGATGTATATAATACATGTGATAGTAGAGATGTGATATATATAATACAGGTGATGGAGAGATGTAATATATATAATTCAGGTGATGGAGAGATGTGATATATAATACAGGTGATAGTAGAGATGTGATATACATAATACAGGTGATAGTAGAGATGTGATATACATAATACAGGTGATAGTAGAGATGTAATATATATAATACAGGTGATAGTAGATATGTGATATACATAATACAGGTGATGGAGAGATGTGATATATATAATTCAGGTGATGGAGAGATGTGATATATATAATACAGGTGATAGTAGAGATGTGATGTATATAATACATGTGATAGTAGAGATGTGATATATATAATACAGGTGATGGAGAGATGTAATATATATAATTCAGGTGATGGAGAGATGTGATATACATAATACAGGTGATGGAGAGATGTGATATACATAATACAGGTGGTAGTAGAGATGTGATATACATAATACAGGTGGTAGTAGAGATGTGATATATATAATGTAGGCGATGGAGAGATGTGATATATATAATACAGGTGATAGTAGAGATGTGATAAATATAATACAGGTGATGGAGAGATGTGATATATATAATACAGGAGACAGTAGAGATGTGATATATATAACACAGGTGATAGTAGAGATGTGATATACACAATACAGGTGATGGAGAGATGTGATATATATAATATAGGTGACAGTGGAGATGTAATATATATAATACAGGTGATGGAGAGATGTGATATATATAATTCAGGTGATGGAGAGATGTGATATACATAATACAGGTGGTAGTAGAGATGTGATATACATAATACAGGTGATAGTAGAGATGTGATATATATAATACAGGTGATAGTAGAGATGTGATATACATAATACAGGTGATGGAGAGATGTGATATATATAATACAGGTGATAGTAGAGATGTGATATACAAAATATAGGTGATGGAGAGATGTGATATATATAATACAGGTGATGGAGAGATGTGATATACATAATACAGGTGATAGTAGAGATGTAATATATATAATACAGGTGATAGTAGAGATGTGATATACATAATACAGGTGATGGAGAGATGTGATATATATAATACAGGTGATAGTAGAGATGTGATATACATAATACAGGTGATAGTAGAGATGTGATATATATAATACACGTAATAGTAGAGATGTGATATACATAATACAGGTGATAGTAGAGATGTAATATATATAATACAGGTGATAGTAGATATGTGATATACATAATACAGGTGATGGAGAGATGTGATATATATAATTCAGGTGATGGAGAGATGTGATATATATAATACAGGTGATAGTAGAGATGTGATGTATATAATACATGTGATAGTAGAGATGTGATATATATAATACAGGTGATGGAGAGATGTGATATATATAATACAGGTGATAGTAGAGATGTGATATACATAATACAGGTGATGGAGAGATGTGATATACATAATACAGGTGATAGTAGAGATGTGATATACATAATACAGGTGATAGTAGAGATGTGATATATATAATACAGGTGATAGTAGAGATGTGATATATATAATACAGGTGATAGTAGAGATGTGATATATATAATACAGGTGATGGAGAGATGTGATATATATAATACAGGTGATGGAGAGATGTGATATACATAATACAGGTGATAGTAGAGATGTGATATACATAATACAGGTGATAGTAGAGATGTGATATATATAATACAGGTGATAGTAGAGATGTGATATATATAATACAGGTGATAGTAGAGATGTGATATATATAATACAGGTGATGGAGAGATGTGATATATATAATACAGGTGATGGAGAGATGTGATATATATAATACAGGTGATAGTAGAGATGTTATATACATAATACAGGTGATGGAGAGATGTGATATACATAATACAGGTGGTAGTAGAGATGTGATATACATAATACAGGTGGTAGTAGAGATGTGATATATATAATACAGGTGATAGTAGATATGTGATATACATAATACAGGTGATGGAGAGATGTGATATATATAATTCAGGTGATGGAGAGATGTGATATATATAATACAGGTGATAGTAGAGATGTGATGTATATAATACATGTGATAGTAGAGATGTGATATATATAATACAGGTGATGGAGAGATGTAATATATATAATTCAGGTGATGGAGAGATGTGATCTATAATACAGGTGATAGTAGAGATGTGATATACATAATACAGGTGATAGTAGAGATGTGATATATATAATACAGGTGATAGTAGAGATGTGATATATATAATACAGGTGATGGAGAGATGTAATATATATAATTCAGGTGATGGAGAGATGTGATATATAATACAGGGGATAGTAGAGATGTGATATACATAATACAGGTGATAGTAGAGATGTGATGTATATAATACATGTGATAGTAGAGATGTGATATATATAATACAGGTGATGGAGAGATGTAATATATATAATTCAGGTGATGGAGAGATGTGATATATAATACAGGTGATAGTAGAGATGTGATATACATAATACAGGTGATAGTAGAGATGTGATATACATAATACAGGTGATAGTAGAGATGTAATATATATAATACAGGTGATAGTAGATATGTGATATACATAATACAGGTGATGGAGAGATGTGATATATATAATTCAGGTGATGGAGAGATGTGATATATATAATAGAGGTGACAGTAGAGATGTGATATATATAATACAGGTGATAGTAGAGATGTGATACACATAATACAGGTGATGGAGAGATGTGATATATATAATACAGGTGATAGTAGAGATGTGATATATATAATACAGGTGATAGTAGAGATGTGATATATATAATACAGGTGATGGAGAGATGTGATATATTTAATACAGGTGACAGTAGAGATGTGATATATATAATACAGGTGATAGTAGAGATGTGATACACATAATACAGGTGATGGAGAGATGTGATATATATAATATAGGTGACAGTGGAGATGTAATATATATAATACAGGTGATGGAGAGATGTGATTTATATATAATTCAGGTGATGGAGAGATGTGATATATATAATACAGGTGATAGTAGAGATGTGATATATATAATACATGTGATAGTAGAGATGTGATATATATAATACAGGTGATGGAGAGATGTGATAAATATAATACAGGTGACAGTAGAGATGTGATATATATAATACAGGTGATAGTAGAGATGTGATACACATAATACAGGTGATGGAGAGATGTGATATATATAATATAGGTGACAGTGGAGATGTAATATATATAATACAGGTGATGGAGAGATGTGATATATATAATTCAGGTGATGGAGAGATGTGATATACAAAATACAGGTGATAGTAGAGATGTGATATATATAATACAGGTGATGGTAGAGATGTGATATATATAATACAGGTGACAGTGGAGATGTAATATATATAATACAGGTGATGGAGAGATGTGATATATATAATTCAGGTGATGGAGAGATGTGATATATATAATACATGTGATAGTAGAGATGTGATATATATAATACAGGTGATGGAGAGATGTAATATATATAATTCAGGTGATGGAGAGATGTGATATATATAATACAGGTGACAGTAGAGATGTGATATACATAATACAGGTGATGGAGAGATGTGATATACATAATACAGGTGATAGTAGAGATGTGATATACATAATACAGGTGATAGTAGAGATGTGATATATATATAATACAGGTGATAGTAGAGATGTGATATATATAATACATTAGATAGTAGAGATGTGATATATATAATACAGGTGATGGAGAGATGTGATATATATAATACAGGTGATGGAGAGATGTGATATATATAATACAGGTGATAGTAGAGATGTTATATACATAATACAGGTGATGGAGAGATGTGATATACATAATACAGGTGGTAGTAGAGATGTGATATACATAATACAGGTGGTAGTAGAGATGTGATATATATAATACAGGTGATAGTAGAGATGTGATACACATAATACAGGTGATGGAGAGATGTGATATATATAATACAGGTGATAGTAGAGATGTGATATATATAATACAGGTGATAGTAGAGATGTGATATATATAATATAGGCGATGGAGAGATGTGATATATATAATACAGGTGATAGTAGAGATGTGATATATATAATACAGGTGATGGAGAGATGTGATATATATAATACAGGTGACAGTAGAGATGTGATATATATAATACAGCTGATAGTAGAGATGTGATACACATAATACAGGTGATGGAGAGATGTGATATATATAATATAGGTGACAGTGGAGATGTAATATATATAATACAGGTGATGGAGAGATGTGATATATATAATTCAGGTGATGGAGAGATGTGATATACAAAATACAGGTGATAGTAGAGATGTGATATATATAATACAGGTGATGGAGAGATGTCATATATATAATTCAGGTGATGGAGAGATGTGATATATATAATACAGGTGATAGTAGAGATGTGATATACATAATACAGGTGATGGAGATATGTGATATACATAATACAGGTGATAGTAGAGATGTGATATACATAATACAGGTGATAGTAGAGATGTGATATATATAATACAGGTGATAGTAGAGATGTGATAAATATAATACAGGTGATAGTAGAGATGTGATATACACAATACAGGTGATGGAGAGATGTGATATATATAATACAGGTGACAGTAGAGATGTGATATATATAATACAGGTGATAGTAGAGATGTGATATACATAATACAGGTGATGGAGAGATGTGATATACATAATACAGGTGGTAGTAGAGATGTGATATACATAATACAGGTGATCGTAGAGATGTGATATATATAATACAGGTGATAGTAGAGATGTGATATACATAATACAGGTGATGGAGAGATGTGATATATATAATACAGGTGATAGTAGAGATGTGATATACATAATATAGGTGATGGAGAGATGTGATATATATAATACAGGTGATAGTAGAGATGTGATATATATAATACAGGTGATGGAGAGATGTGATATATATAATACAGGTGATAGTAGAGATGTGATATTCATAATACAGGTGATGGAGAGATGTGATATATATAATACAGGTGATAGTAGAGATGTGATATATATAATACAGGTGATAGTAGAGATGTGATATATATAATACAGGTGATGGAGTGATGTGATATATATAATACAGGTGATAGTAGAGATGTGATATATATAATACAGGTGATAGTAGAGATGTGATATATATAATACAGGTGATAGTAGAGATGTGATATACATAATACAGGTGATGGAGAGATGTGATATACGTAACACAGGTGATGGAGAGATGTGATATATATAATACAGGTGATGGTAGAGATGTGATATACATAATACAGGTTATAGTAGAGATGTAATATACATAATACAGGTGATAGTAGAGATGTAATATATATAATACAGGTGATAGTAGATATGTGATATACATAATACAGGTGATGGAGAGATGTGATATATATAATACAGGTGATGGTAGAGATGTGATATATATAATACAGGTGACAGTAGAGATGTGATATATATAATACAGGTGATGGTAGAGATGTGATATATATATAATACAGGTGACAGTAGAGATGTAATATATATAATACAGGTGATAGTAGAGATGTGATATATATAATACAGGTGATGGTAGAGATGTGATATATATAATACAGGTGACAGTAGAGATGTAATATATATAATACAGGTGATAGTAGAGATGTGATATATATAATACAGGTGATGGAGAGATGTGATATATATAATACATTTGATAGTAGAGATGTAATATATATAATACAGGTGATAGTAGATATGAGATATACATAATACAGGTGATAGTAGAGATGTGATATATAATACAGGTGATGGTAGAGATGTGATATATATAATACAGGTGATAGTAGAGATGTAATATATATAATACAGGTGATAGTAGAGATGTGATATATATAATACAGGTAATGGAGAGATGTGATATATATAATACAGGTGACAGTAGAGATGTAATATATATAATACAGGTGATGGAGAGATGTGATATATATAATACAGGTAATGGAGAGATGTGATATATATAATACAGGTGATGGTAGAGATGTGATATATATAATACAGGTGACGGTAGAGATGTAATATATATAATACAGGTGATAGTAGAGATGTGATATACATAATACAGGTGATGGTAGAGATGTGATATATATAATACAGGTGACGGTAGAGATGTAATATATATAATACAGGTGATAGTAGAGATGTGATATACATAATACAGGTGATGGAGAGATGTGATATACATAATACAGGTGGTAGTAGAGATGTGATATACATAATACAGGTGATAGTAGAGATGTGATATATATAATACAGGTGATAGTAGAGATGTGATATACATAATACAGGTGATGGAGAGATGTGATATATAATACAGGTGATAGTAGAGATGTGATATACATAATATAGGTGATGGAGAGAAGTGATATATATAATACAGGTGACAGTAGAGATGTGATATATATAATACAGGTGATAGTAGAGATGTGATACACATAATACAGGTGATGGAGAGATGTGATATATATAATACAGGTGACAGTGGAGATGTAATATATATAATACAGGTGATGGAGAGATGTGATATATATAATTCAGGTGATGGAGAGATGTGATATACAAAATACAGGTGATAGTAGAGATGTGATATATATAATACAGGTGATGGAGAGATGTAATATATATAATTCAGGTGATGGAGAGATGTGATATATATAATACAGGTGATAGTAGAGATGTGATATACATAATACAGGTGATGGAGATATGTGATATACATAATACAGGTGATAGTAGAGATGTGATATACATAATACAGGTGATAGTAGAGATGTGATATATATAATACAGGTGATAGTAGAGATGTGATAAATATAATACAGGTGATAGTAGAGATGTGATATACATAATACAGGTGATGGAGAGATGTGATATATATAATACATGTGATAGTAGAGATGTGATATATATAATACAGGTGATAGTAGAGATGTGATATACATAATACAGGTGATGGAGAGATGTGATATACATAATACAGGTGGTAGTAGAGATGTGATATACATAATACAGGTGGTAGTAGAGATGTGATATATATAATACAGGTGATAGTAGAGATGTGATACACATAATACAGGTGATGGAGAGATGTGATATATATAATACAGGTGATAGTAGAGATGTGATATATATAATACAGGTGATAGTAGAGATGTGATATATATAATATAGGCGATGGAGAGATGTGATATATATAATACAGGTGATAGTAGAGATGTGATATATATAATACAGGTGATGGAGAGATGTGATATATATAATACAGGTGACAGTAGAGATGTGATATATATAATACAGGTGATAGTAGAGATGTGATACACATAATACAGGTGATGGAGAGATGTGATATATATAATATAGGTGACAGTGGAGATGTAATATATATAATACAGGTGATGGAGAGATGTGATATATATAATTCAGGTGATGGAGAGATGTGATATACAAAATACAGGTGATAGTAGAGATGTGATATATATAATACAGGTGATGGAGAGATGTCATATATATAATTCAGGTGATGGAGAGATGTGATATATATAATACAGGTGATAGTAGAGATGTGATATACATAATACAGGTGATGGAGATATGTGATATACATAATACAGGTGATAGTAGAGATGTGATATACATAATACAGGTGATAGTAGAGATGTGATATATATAATACAGGTGATAGTAGAGATGTGATAAATATAATACAGGTGATAGTAGAGATGTGATATACACAATACAGGTGATGGAGAGATGTGATATATATAATACAGGTGACAGTAGAGATGTGATATATATAATACAGGTGATAGTAGAGATGTGATATACATAATACAGGTGATGGAGAGTTGTGATATACATAATACAGGTGGTAGTAGAGATGTGATATACATAATACAGGTGATAGTAGAGATGTGATATATATAATACAGGTGATAGTAGAGATGTGATATACATAATACAGGTGATGGAGAGATGTGATATATATAATACAGGTGATAGTAGAGATGTGATATACATAATATAGGTGATGGAGAGATGTGATATATATAATACAGGTGATAGTAGAGATGTGATATATATAATACAGGTGATGGAGAGATGTGATATATATAATACAGGTGATAGTAGAGATGTGATATTCATAATACAGGTGATGGAGAGATGTGATATATATAATACAGGTGATAGTAGAGATGTGATATATATAATACAGGTGATAGTAGAGATGTGATATATATAATACAGGTGATGGAGTGATGTGATATATATAATACAGGTGATAGTAGAGATGTGATATATATAATACAGGTGATAGTAGAGATGTGATATATATAATACAGGTGATAGTAGAGATGTGATATACATAATACAGGTGATGGAGAGATGTGATATACGTAACACAGGTGATGGAGAGATGTGATATATATAATACAGGTGATGGTAGAGATGTGATATACATAATACAGGTTATAGTAGAGATGTAATATACATAATACAGGTGATAGTAGAGATGTAATATATATAATACAGGTGATAGTAGATATGTGATATACATAATACAGGTGATGGAGAGATGTGATATATATAATACAGGTGATGGTAGAGATGTGATATATATAATACAGGTGACAGTAGAGATGTGATATATATAATACAGGTGATGGTAGAGATGTGATATATATATAATACAGGTGACAGTAGAGATGTAATATATATAATACAGGTGATAGTAGAGATGTGATATATATAATACAGGTGATGGTAGAGATGTGATATATATAATACAGGTGACAGTAGAGATGTAATATATATAATACAGGTGATAGTAGAGATGTGATATATATAATACAGGTGATGGAGAGATGTGATATATATAATACAGGTGATAGTAGAGATGTAATATATATAATACAGGTGATAGTAGATATGTGATATACATAATACAGGTGATAGTAGAGATGTGATATATATAATACAGGTGATGGTAGAGATGTGATATATATAATACAGGTGATAGTAGAGATGTAATATATATAATACAGGTGATAGTAGAGATGTGATATATATAATACGGGTAATGGAGAGATGTGATATATATAATACAGGTGACAGTAGAGATGTAATATATATAATACAGGTGATGGAGAGATGTGATATATATAATACAGGTAATGGAGAGATGTGATATATATAATACAGGTGATGGTAGAGATGTGATATATATAATACAGGTGACGGTAGAGATGTAATATATATAATACAGGTGATAGTAGAGATGTGATATACATAATACAGGTGATGGTAGAGATGTGATATATATAATACAGGTGACGGTAGAGATGTAATATATATAATACAGGTGATAGTAGAGATGTGATATACATAATACAGGTGATGGAGAGATGTGATATACATAATACAGGTGGTAGTAGAGATGTGATATACATAATACAGGTGATAGTAGAGATGTGATATATATAATACAGGTGATAGTAGAGATGTGATATACATAATACAGGTGATGGAGAGATGTGATATATATAATACAGGTGATAGTAGAGATGTGATATACATAATATAGGTGATGGAGAGAAGTGATATATATAATACAGGTGACAGTAGAGATGTGATATATATAATACAGGTGATAGTAGAGATGTGATACACATAATACAGGTGATGGAGAGATGTGATATATATAATACAGGTGACAGTGGAGATGTAATATATATAATACAGGTGATGGAGAGATGTGATATATATAATTCAGGTGATGGAGAGATGTGATATACAAAATACAGGTGATAGTAGAGATGTGATATATATAATACAGGTGATGGAGAGATGTAATATATATAATTCAGGTGATGGAGAGATGTGATATATATAATACAGGTGATAGTAGAGATGTGATATACATAATACAGATGATGGAGATATGTGATATACATAATACAGGTGATAGTAGAGATGTGATATACATAATACAGGTGATAGTAGAGATGTGATATATATAATACAGGTGATAGTAGAGATGTGATAAATATAATACAGGTGATAGTAGAGATGTGATATACATAATACAGGTGATGGAGAGATGTGATATATATAATACATGTGATAGTAGAGATGTGATATATATAATACAGGTGATAGTAGAGATGTGATATACATAATACAGGTGATGGAGAGATGTGATATACATAATACAGGTGGTAGTAGAGATGTGATATACATAATGCAGGTGATAGTAGAGATGTGATATATATAATACAGGTGATAGTAGAGATGTGATATACATAATACAGGTGATGGAGAGATGTGATATATATAATACAGGTGATAGTAGAGATGTGATATACATAATATAGGTGATGGAGAGATGTGATATATATAATACAGGTGATAGTAGAGATGTGATATATATAATACAGGTGATGGAGAGATGTGATATATATAATACAGGTGATAGTAGAGATGTGATATTCATAATACAGGTGATGGAGAGATGTGATATATATAATACAGGTGATAGTAGAGATGTGATATATATCATACAGGTGATAGTAGAGATGTGATATATATAATACAGGTGATGGAGTGATGTGATATATATCATACAGGTGATAGTAGAGATGTGTTTTATATAATACAGGTGATAGTAGAGATGTGATATATATAATACAGGTGATAGTAGAGATGTGATATACATAATACAGGTGATGGAGAGATGTGATATACATAATACAGGTGATAGTAGAGATGTGATATATATAATACAGGTGATGGAGAGATGTGATATATATAATACAGGTGATGGTAGAGATGTGATATACATAATACAGGTTATAGTAGAGATGTAATATACATAATACAGGTGATAGTAGAGATGTAATATATATAATACAGGTGATAGTAGATATGTGATATACATAATACAGGTGATGGAGAGATGTGATATATATAATACAGGTGATGGTAGAGATGTGATATATATAATACAGGTGACAGTAGAGATGTGATATATATAATACAGGTGATGGTAGAGATGTGATATATATATAATACAGGTGACAGTAGAGATGTAATATATATAATACAGGTGATAGTAGAGATGTGATATATATAATACAGGTGATGGTAGAGATGTGATATATATAATACAGGTGACAGTAGAGATGTAATATATATAATACAGGTGATAGTAGAGATGTGATATATATAATACAGGTGATGGAGAGATGTGATATATATAATACAGGTGATAGTAGAGATGTAATATATATAATACAGGTGATAGTAGATATGTGATATACATAATACAGGTGATAGTAGAGATGTGATATATATAATACAGGTGATGGTAGAGATGTGATATATATAATACAGGTGACAGTAGAGATGTAATATATATAATACAGGTGATAGTAGAGATGTGATATATATAATACAGGTAATGGAGAGATGTGATATATATAATACAGGTGACAGTAGAGATGTAATATATATAATACAGGTGATGGAGAGATGTGATATATATAATACAGGTGATGGTAGAGATGTGATATATATAATACAGGTGACGGTAGAGATGTAATATATATAATACAGGTGATAGTAGAGATGTGATATACATAATACAGGTGATGGTAGAGATGTGATATATATAATACAGGTGACGGTAGAGATGTAATATATATAATACAGGTGATAGTAGAGATGTGATATACATAATACAGGTGATGGAGAGATGTGATATACATAATACAGGTGGTAGTAGAGATGTGATATACATAATACAGGTGATAGTAGAGATGTGATATATATAATACAGGTGATAGTAGAGATGTGATATACATAATACAGGTGATGGAGAGATGTGATATATATAATACAGGTGATAGTAGAGATGTGATATACATAATACAGGTGATGGAGAGATGTGATATACATAATACAGGTGGTAGTAGAGATGTGATATACATAATACAGGTGATAGTAGAGATGTGATATATATAATACAGGTGATAGTAGAGATGTGATATACATAATACAGGTGATGGAGAGATGTGATATACATAATACAGGTGGTAGTAGAGATGTGATATACATAATACAGGTGATAGTAGAGATGTGATATATATAATACAGGTGATAGTAGAGATGTGATATACATAATACAGGTGATGGAGAGATGTGATATATATAATACAGGTGATGGAGAGATGTGATATATATAATACAGGTGATAGTAGAGATGTGATATATATAATACAGGTGATGGAGAGATGTGATATATATAATACAGGTGATAGTAGAGATGTGATATTCATAATACAGGTGATGGAGAGATGTGATATATATAATACAGGTGATAGTAGAGATGTGATATATATAATACAGGTGATAGTAGAGATGTGATATATATAATACAGGTGATGGAGAGATGTGATATATATAATACAGGTGATAGTAGAGATGTGATATACATAATACAGGTGATGGAGAGATGTGATATACGTAACACAGGTGATGGAGAGATGTGATATATATAATACAGGTGATGGTAGAGATGTGATATACATAATACAGGTTATAGTAGAGATGTAATATACATAATACAGGTGATAGTAGAGATGTAATATATATAATACAGGTGATAGTAGATATGTGATATACATAATACAGGTGATGGAGAGATGTGATATATATAATACAGGTGATGGTAGAGATGTGATATATATAATACAGGTGACAGTAGAGATGTGATATATATAATACAGGTGATGGTAGAGATGTGATATATATATAATACAGGTGACAGTAGAGATGTAATATATATAATACAGGTGATAGTAGAGATGTGATATATATAATACAGGTGATGGTAGAGATGTGATATATATAATACAGGTGACAGTAGAGATGTAATATATATAATACAGGTGATAGTAGAGATGTGATATATATAATACAGGTGATGGAGAGATGTGATATATATAATACAGGTGATAGTAGAGATGTAATATATATAATACAGGTGATAGTAGATATGTGATATACATAATACAGGTGATAGTAGAGATGTGATATATATAATACAGGTGATGGTAGAGATGTGATATATATAATACAGGTGACAGTAGAGATGTAATATATATAATACAGGTGATAGTAGAGATGTGATATATATAATACAGGTAATGGAGAGATGTGATATATATAATACAGGTGACAGTAGAGATGTAATATATATAATACAGGTGATGGAGAGATGTGATATATATAATACAGGTAATGGAGAGATGTGATATATATAATACAGGTGATGGTAGAGATGTGATATATATAATACAGGTGACGGTAGAGATGTAATATATATAATACAGTTGATAGTAGAGATGTGATATACATAATACAGGTGATGGTAGAGATGTGATATATATAATACAGGTGACGGTAGAGATGTAATATATATAATACAGGTGATAGTAGAGATGTGATATATATAATACAGGTGATAGTAGAGATGTGATATATATAATACAGGTGACGGTAGAGATGTAATATATATAATACAGGTGATAGTAGAGATGTGATATATATAATACAGGTGATAGTAGAGATGTGATATATATAATACAGGTGACGGTAGAGATGTAATATATATAATACAGGTGATAGTAGAGATGTGATATATATAATACAGGTGACAGTCGAGATGTAATATATATAATACAGGTGATGGTAGAGATGTGATATATATAATACAGGTGACAGTAGAGATGTAATGTATATAATACAGGTGATAGTAGAGATGTGATATATATAGTACAGGTGACGGTAGAGATGTAATATATATAATACAGGTGATAGTAGAGATGTGATATATATAATACAGGTGATGGTAGAGATGTGATATACATAATACAGGTTATAGTAGAGATGTAATATACATAATACAGGTGATAGTAGAGATGTAATATATATAATACAGGTGATAGTAGATATGTGATATACATAATACAGGTGATGGAGAGATGTGATATATATAATACAGGTGATGGTAGAGATGTGATATATATAATACAGGTGACAGTAGAGATGTGATATATATAATACAGGTGATGGTAGAGATGTGATATATATATTATACAGGTGACAGTAGAGATGTAATATATATAATACAGGTGATAGTCGAGATGTGATATATATAATACAGGTGATGGTAGAGATGTGATATATATAATACAGGTGACAGTAGAGATGTAATATATATAATACAGGTGATAGTAGAGATGTGATATATATAATACAGGTGATGGAGAGATGTGATATATATAATACAGGTGATAGTAGAGATGTAATATATATAATACAGGTGATAGTAGATATGTGATATACATAATACAGGTGATAGTAGAGATGTGATATATATAATACAGGTGATGGTAGAGATGTGATATATATAATACAGGTGACAGTAGAGATGTGATATATATAATACAGGTGATAGTAGAGATGTGATATATATAATACAGGTGATGGAGAGATGTGATATATATAATACAGGTGATAGTAGAGATGTGATATATATAATACAGGTAATGGAGAGATGTGATATATATAATACAGGTGACAGTAGAGATGTAATATATATAATACAGGTGATGGAGAGATGTGATATATATAATACAGGTAATGGAGAGATGTGATATATATAATACAGGTGATGGTAGAGATGTGATATATATAATACAGGTGACGGTAGAGATGTAATATATATAATACAGGTGATAGTAGAGATGTGATATACATAATACAGGTATGGTAGAGATGTGATATATATAATACAGGTGACGGTAGAGATGTAATATATATAATACAGGTGATAGTAGAGATGTGATATATATAATACAGGTGATAGTAGAGATGTGATATATGTAATACAGGTGACGGTAGAGATGTAATATATATAATACAGGTGATAGTAGAGATGTCATATATATAATACAGGTGATAGTAGAGATGTGATATATATAATACAGGTGATAGTAGAGATGTGATAAATATAATACAGGTGATGGAGATATGTGATATATATAATACAGGTGACGGTAGAGATGTAATATATATAATACAGGTGATAGTAGGGATGTGATATATATAATACAGGTGATAGTAGAGATGTGATATATATAATACAGGTGATAGTAGAGATGTGATATATATAATACAGGTTATGGTAGAGATGTGATATATATAATACAGGTGACGGTAGAGATGTAATATATATTATACAGGTGATAGTAGAGATGTGATATATATAATACAGGTGATAGTAGAGATGTGATATACATAATACAGGTGACAGTAGAGATGTGATATATATAATACAGGTGACGGTAGAGATGTAATATATATAATACAGGTGATAGTAGAGATGTGATATATATAATACATGTGATAGTAGAGATGTGATATATATAATACAGGTGATGGAGATATGTGATATATATAATACAGGTGACAGTAGAGATGTGATATATATAATACAGGTGATAGTAGAGATGTGATATATATAATACAGGTGACGGTAGAGATGTAATATATATAATACAGGTGATAGTAGAGATGTGATATATATAATACAGGTGATGGTAGAGATGTGATATATATAATACAGGTAAAAGTGAAGATGTAATTTGCCTAATTTAGGTGAAGTTGGAATCAGTGATTGTCTGTGAAGTGCATGAATGATGAGAGTTGTTTTCCTTCCTGTCCTCTGTGAAATGTTCCCCTGGGAGATGGTCACCATCAAGATCTTCTGTCCCTACTCTTCAAACATTTCCTGTAAGTTCACTTGTAGAATAAATGGACAATATGTCTTGGAATGATGGACGACCATGACAGCCACTTCACTTAATTTTCAAGGACAGTTTATCTAATTGTATAGATCCACCAGTAAAGACACAGCCCTCCTATTAATAGATATATTCAGAGAATGACAGGTGAATACTGGATGGTGAAAGCATCTAGATGAACACACATTATATTAGGTTGGATCTGTTAGAAGATACATTTCTGCTATTTATTAGAATATTTACAGGTATGAAGGGTAAAATAGAATATGATATATTAAATACATATTTATAATTGTAAAATAATAATACCACAGGTCCTTCAAAATATAATAATAAAGAAACAGAGGAACAAGAGTGAAAAAGATTGAATGCAAAGGGAAACTAGTGAAATTGAATTGAAAACTATATATTTATATATATATATATATATATATATATATATATATATATATACTATATATATATATATTTAATATTTTAGACAATATAATGATCATATACTCCTTGAGAAAGCCATCCGGCGAAACGGCGTTGGAGGTGGTGGGGTCTAGCCATATGGTATTTATATTGAAGTTATTCCCTTCTATGTGTTTACTTTAGCACCTTTGATGCATTTTTTAGCACTTTAAATATATATATATATATATATATATATATATATATATATATATATATATCCACTATGATTTAATTTATTTATTTATTTTTGGGCTGCTATTATATGTATCTGTTTGCACTATGCACTTTAACACATAGTTTGGATCTGCTATTTATATTTTTCCCTACATTGATCTATGCCCCACAACAAATGAATTATTGGGTATTTATTATACTATATATCCCTGAGTCTGTTTTCCTGTAATTATGTCTTTTCATTTGTATGTGTATATTTATTAAATATATAATTTTAAAATGATTGAGTGGTTTCTCATTGTTTTTTTGAGAGAGTCTAATATAATGTTATATAATATACTATATAGAGAGGTTTTTTAAATTCATTTATAATATATATGTGTGTAATATTATGTATAGAGAGAGAGATTTTTCTCATTAATATATATATATATTTATATCTGTATTATTATCTTTTTTTTTATTTATTTGTATATAAAACTTGGGTGTTTGTGTACTTGGATATTGTATGTTTATGTATACTTAACACTTATATATTCGTGTATGTATTCTGTAAAGATAAAGGTAAAATTATAATTAACAAATAGTAATAGTACAATTCTTTCATAACTTTAATTAAAAATACCATTACAATTAATAATAATGGCTATAAAATTATTAGAGAACGTTTGCTATTCTACTTCACCTTTTTACACATTTATGTGATAGGTGTGTGATTATTTAATTTTGATTGTGTGTTTGGTTGAGATATTTTTTATTTTATTTTTGTACAATTTTTACAACAACAAAACAGAAAATAAAAAAAACAAAACTGAGACCAAGACTTCCAACAGAATGAGGGGAACTATAAGTCTCAGGATTCTTAGCCAGAGGTTGACATGAATTGGCTTGTCTTCAGACAAGCTGGAGATCCGCAGGTTTCCTCTCCCTGTTCTGTAAACTGTGTAATGTGTAAAACAATGCGCCTCTTCTCTTAATGAATTACTAATGAGCTGGAATTGGACAGCAGGCTTAATTAAAGTGTAGCGCAGAGTGTTTACCACATTGTAATTGAACTCATTAGGGCTCTGCCTTCTTCTTTTTCTTCTTCTTTCTTTTATCCTCCACATTCATTACTTTGGGTGAATTTGAGCAAAAGAGAAAATATTTCCAAATAAAGATGTTACATGAAGAGGAAACTACAGGGAAGTCAATGTTATAAGAGTGCAGAGGACAACATACTCCACACATGACAGCAAACCTATAGTCACAAGGAAAGTCCTGCAAAGTGACCATGTGAGGGGCTGAGTGAGGGATCAGCTGGGATTTCTGAGAACTAAATGCAGAAATATGTAAGGAAATACATTGTGCAAGCAAAGTGTCTATGTGTATATATATATATATATATATATATATATATATATATATATATATATATATATATATATAATATGGAGTGTGTGTGTTCGTATATTTGATATCCATTGTGCACCCATGGCTGTGCATATATGTAAATGATAAGATACCCAACTGTTAATAGGAATACGTTTATATGTTAGTATATGTGTGTATGTATGTCTGTGAGTGTTTCTGTGTCTGTGTGTATATATATATATATATATATATATATATATATATATATATGTTTGTGTGTGTATATATATGTATAAATATACACATATATGTGTGCATATATGTCACTGTGTATTTATATATATATATATATATACACATACATACATATATTGCACCATGCACTATGTATCAGCCAGCGGTATGGTGTGGACCATGTGCTACCGGTGGCTGTGGAGCAGGAGGAGATGAAACAGGATGTGTGCAGTCGGTCCTCACGCCTCAGTCCTCACTCCTCAGTCCTCACTCCTCAGTCCTCACGCCTCAGTCCTCACTCCTCAGTCCTCACTCTTCAGTCCTTACTCCTCAGTCCTCACTCTTCAGTCCTCACTCTTCAGTCCTTACTCCTCACTCTACAGTCCTCACTCCTTACTCCTTAGTCCTTACTCCTCAGTCCTAACGCCTCAGTCTTTACTCCTCACTCCTCAGTCCTAACTCCTCACTCCTCAGTCCTCACTCTTCAGTCCTCACTCCTCACTCTTCAGTCCTCAGTCCTCAATCTTCAGTCCTTACTCCTCACTCCTCAGTCCTCAGTCCTCACTCCTCAGTCCTCACTCTTCAGTCCTCACTCCTCAGTCCTCACTCTTCAGTCCTTACTCCTCACTCCTCAGTCCTCACTCTTCAGTCCTTACTCCTCACTCTTCAGTCCTCACTCCTCAGTCCTCACTCTTCAGTCCTCACTCCTCACTCTTCAGTCCTTACTCCTTACTCCTCAGTCCTCACTCTTCAGTCCTCACTCTTCAGTCCTTACTCCTCACTCCTCAGTCCTCACTCTTCAGTCCTCACTCCTCACTCCTTACTCCTTACACCTCAGCCCTTATTCCTCACTCTTCAGTCCTTACTCCTCACTCCTCAGTCCTGGATCTTGCCTTCTGCCTGTGAGGAGGCAGCGCCGCTTTTCAGCCTTTTAGCTTTTCTGGTTTTCATCTTCGTCTCCAGAGGGGGAAATAGAGAAGACGATCACCAGAGCAGAGTGGCCGGACTGGTCTCCTTTATCCCAGGACATCTCCCAGTCCAGCAGTGGGAGGGAGCTGTGCCCCCCAGTGACAGGCTGGTGGCTGCCCCCATTGCTAGTGATAGGGTAACGCACCGCACTGCTCGGGCTGCTGACTGATAGAAGCGATCCCACTCCGGCGCTGACAGATCCCTTTGGAGGAAAGTGACTACAGCTCCAGATCACTGGAAGGAGACAAAAGCTGAAACAAATGGGAGTGTGAGCGATATCTGCGGGACCAGGATCTAATGTACATTGCACGGGGGACTGCAGCCGCCGACCACCGGATCCCAGCACAGGTACTGACCATGATGGGTGCTGAGCAGCCTCCCCTGTGATCCCAGCACAGGTACTAACCATGATGGGTGCTGAGCAGCCTCCCCTGTGATCCCAGCACAGGTACTGACCATGATGGGTGCTGAGCAGCCTCCCCTGTGATCCCTGCACAGGTACTGACCATGATGGGTGCTAAGCAGCCTCCCCTGTGATCCCTGCACAGGTACTGACCATGATGGGTGCTGAGCAGCCTCCCCTGTGATCCCAGCACAGGTACTGACCATGATGGGTGCTGAGCAGCCTCCCCAGTGATCCCAGCACAGGTACTAACCATGATGGGTGCTGAGCAGCCTCCCCTGTGATCCCAGCACAGGTACTGACCATGATGGGTGCTGAGCAGCCTCCCCTGTGATCCTTCCACAGGTACTGACCATGATGGGTGCTGAGCAGCCTCCCCTGTGATCCCAGCACAGGTACTGACCATGGTGGCTGCTAAGCAGCCTCCCCTGTGATCCCTGCACAGGTACTGACCATGATGGCTGCTAAGCAGCCTCCCCTGTGATCCCTGCACAGGTACTGACCATGATGGGTGCTGAGCAGCCTCCCCTGTGATCCCTGCACAGGTACTGCTACTGATCTGCTGCTGACCAAAGCAAACACCTCCACCTCAACTGTGGTCACAGTGCAGGTACTGTCCACCACTGACCTGGTGCTGACTGCACCTTCTGATTACAGATATTAGGTATTGTGACATGGGACTGAATATATACCCCCTACCTTATGATCAGACCACAGCCATAGGTCCTGCACAATAGTGACCTGGATCTGACTACATTTGATCACAAGTCCTGGACATAGATGACCCGGCGCTGACTGCACCCCCTGATCACAGGTAACATGACCTGTCACTGACAGCTGCCTCTGCTGATATCACAGGACATGGATGACCTGGCACTGATTTCCCCCCTGATCACAGGTATCATGACCTGGCACTGACAGCTGCCTCTGCTGATATCACAGGACATGGATGACCTGGCACTGATTTCCCCCCTGATCACAGGTATCATGACCTGGCACTGACAGCTGCCTCTGCTGATATCACAGGACATGGATGACCTGGCACTGATTTCCCCCCTGATCACAGGTATCATGACCTGGCACTGACAGCTGCCTCTGCTGACAGCACAGGTACTGTACATAGATGACCTGGTGCTGAGTGCACCCCCTGATCACAGGTATCATGTCCTGGCACTGACAGCTGCCTCTGCTGATAGCACAGGTACAGTACATAGATGACCTGGTGCTGAGTGCACCCCCTGATCACAGGTATCATGTCCTGGCACTGACAGCTGCCTCTGCTGATAGCACAGGTACTGTACATAGATGACCTGGTGCTGAGTGCACCCCCTGATCACAGGTATCATGTCCTGGCACTGACAGCTGCCTCTGCTGACAGCACAGGTACTGTACATAGATGACCTGGTGCTGAGTGCACCCCCTGATCACAGGTATCATGTCCTGGCATCTGCCTCTGCTGATACCACAAGTCCTGTACCTTGTGAGGTTTTGCTGCCAGCTTTCTCCTCTGTAGCTTTATCCCTTCTAATTGCCAAGATTGATTTCTGCTATTTAAACGTGAGATTTTAATTGAAGGCTGAATTGTAAACAGCTCGGCCCCTGACCAGGCAGATTGAGGTAATTGTGCGTAATTTGGTTGTCAAAAGATTAATCGCAGAGGCTGGGCCGATTTGATTAAGTCAATTAATCTCTGATTACAGTGTTCAAGTGTCATTTGGCATAAGACAGACCATCTCAGGTGCTGCTTGTAGTTGAGTGATCGGAGCAATCTATTGGAGGGCAAACATCCTGGGCTGGAAGCATTACATGCCCATGGTGTGTGCAGCACTGACAACATCAAATATGTATATGTATATACCTTTTCAATTAAATCTCATATATACATAGAAATATTGTTTATAGTGCATTCTAGTTGTAAATCGTAGTACCCATTTATATTGTTCCTTGTGACCTCATAAAGATTGGTTTTCTTGGTTTTCAAAGCTTATTTGTTAAGTTTTATTTCTTATTGAAGTTGATTTAATAGAATTGCGATTATATACACCAGTGCTCTGTTCTCCAGTGCCATAGTCCACAGAGGTCGTGTGTGGGTGCCTCACCCATCAGCAATATAGCTCACAGCCTTAACTAAACATTTAGCACACCAGTCTATAGCGTTTATATACGTCCCCTGCTCACTTAGCACCACTGCCCACTAAGTTTATAGAAGGTGCCATATACATTAGTACAACAATCCATATCCTTTTTCTGTCTTTTCAGCACCAAAGTCTATAGCATTAATGTAACCTGCACCGTCTGTTCAGTCCATTCAGTAGCTGATCTGCATTACTTTCACTACTACTTTTCACTATTACTTGATATTTAGACGTTAAGCCAAAACAAATCTATTACTTTTATTTTTTACTAGTATGTACTTTGATTTATGGTAACAATAGTTATCCAAGGGCTGCTGTTTGTGTATGCGTGTGGATGTATATATATGTATGTGTGTGTATATATATATATATATATATATATATATATATATATATATATATATATATATATGTGTGTGTGTCTGTCTTATTCCTACACTTTGACATAGCAGGAATGATGCAATGCAGCTAGGCTGCATGTAATGCTATATACGCTCTTTCTACTCCTCACATTGTGTTGATCGTAGTTTTTTTTTTCATCAAGATGAGATACTAATACTGTACTAAGCCAATAATACTTTTTTCCAATTGTTAATCGTATATGCTAACACTCTACAATACAATAATACTAAAAAATAACGAATATTGTACTAAATATTGTACTCGACTAGACCAGAAATATTCTGCTAACACTAAACAATAAAGTATTTAAAATGCAGTATTGCTACATAATAATGTACAAAATATAGGAACTGATATAGTAATTAATTGATAGTATGGTATGTTATATTACTACATACAACAGCTTTAAATTATATACTAATATTACTGATATGAGTAATACTATATCATTCTATAAGTTATGCTACACGATTGTGCTTAAATTATAATATATATATGTCTATTTACTATACAGTATATCTATTTACTATACAGTATATATATATATAATTATAGTGTATATTCATATATACTTTAACTATAATATATTATAATGTAAAGGATTCCTCTCATTAATACAGTATATACTACATATTGGCAAGTTAAATAAAAAAAAATGTCTAGATAAATAGATCGATACATAGACGGATGGATGGATAGATACAGTGATCATTTCTTGATAAAATAAAAAAAGTGAAAGTTATTTTTTTAAGAGAAAGTTTTTATGGTGATAAGATAATGATAATGGTGATGATAGTGATACTATATTGTTCCTAAGTAAATAATTTATATCAAAAGGGCAATGTCCAAATACATTCTCTCTGCATGAGACCTAAAGACAGGAAGGCAAGTATCAGTAGCACCAGCTTTAAGCCCTGGGTGTAGTGCACCTCCAGAGTACAGGGTGCAAGTGTCCAGGCCATGGAGGGAGGATTAGTACAGTTGTGGGATGTGTAAGTACCTCTCACAAGGACCCCAGGAAGCTCTGCTGTGAATTCAGAGCAGTCATTAGCAGGCAGCTTTAAGTGATTGTGAACAGTAAGTAAAGAAATCTCTTGATTGTAATACTCTCTCACAAAGCAATAATATCCCAGTGGGTGGTCATCAGTAATGATGGATGCAGCTTTATAATAGCAGCTCTGGAACTGCTTTTGGAAAGCGAATCTCACTCTTATTTCCTTCTATCCAGTTGCAATAGTTACTTAGTGATTCCTTCAGAAGCAGCAGAGCAGGTAGGAGTCAACTCACATCTGCTGATTATTAACTGCCTCCATTTAAGTCTCTCATTAACTTTACATTGTTGTACTCCAAGAATATTCATCCATCTCCTTAATTGTTACTTTGTAGCCACTGCAATTCCTGCACAATACAGAACACCTCAGTATGGATTTCTGCTGCTTATTATTAGTAATATTTGTAGTCATTTGGATGTAAACTCTACTCTTGGGGATTTGTACAAGATTTCCAGATTCCAGATTTTCTATCTATCTATCTATCTATCTATCTATCTATCTATCTATCTATCTATCTATCTATTATCTATCTATCCATTATCTATCTCCTATGTATGTATGTATCTATCTATCTATCTATCTCACTATCTATCTATCTATCTATCTATCTATCTATCTATTATCTATCTCCTATGTATGTATGCATCTATCTATGTATCTATCTAGCTATCTATCTATCTCTTTATCTATCATATACTTACACCTGTCCCATACTTTTTATACCATCTATATTTGTATTCATATCTGACAATTTCCATATATATGTCCATCTGACTATTTATCTATCCATGTATGGACAGGTCTCACTTGGTGTAGTTAAAACATATCTCTTTAGACACATATGAATAATTCTAAAATTTGGGGGATGATTGTCAGACCCGGAGTGCCTTATGTGAGCTCTCAGACTTTCTTTTGTTATATCAGACCAGAGGTTATTGAGAATGACAGACAAAGCCTGGAGTGCTGTGGCCAAATGAGCCCTAGATTTCTCCAGATGGGACCATCTCCATTGCAAATACCCAGTATTGTAAAAAAAATGAAGCATCTCTGCCACAATCATAACATAATTAAAAGCAAGGAGAAGCAATAACAACGATCATCAGGGTAATTGGGGGGCAGTTGATTGCTTAACCTGCTGAGTGCCAAAAGACATCAGTTTGTAATATGGTAGAGGTTGCTAAAATACACCAGATTAAGAAATACTGTAATTAGACAGATCGATAGAGAAAGAAAGAATCAAAAGAAAGAAAGAGAAATGAAAGAAGAGAACGAAAGAATGAAAGAAGGAGAGAAAGGAAAGAAAGAGAGAGAAATAAAGGAAAGAAAAAGAGAGGAAGTAAAGGAAGAGAAAAAGAAAGAGAGAGAGAAAGGAAAGAAAGAGGGAGAGAAAGTAAGAAAGAGGGAGAGAAAGGAAAGAAAGAGGAAGAGAAAGGAAAGAGTGAAAGAATTAAAGACAGAAGTGAAAGAAAGAATGAAAGAGAGAATGGAAAGAAAGAGAGAATGAAAGAGAGTAAGGAAAGAAAGAAAGAAAAAGCGAGAAAGAAAGAAAAAGCGAGAAAGGAATGAAAGAAAGACAGAAAGGAAGAAAGAAAAAAAAGCTGCAATTATTAATACTGCCATAACCAGTGCAATAGATCAGTAAACAATTGTAAAGTTCAAAGTACCATAAATATGACTGAGGTACACATACAGTAATATTATTATTATGTTTTTTTTTCATTATTTTAAATGGTTTAAAATAGTTAAATAATCTACAAGAATGAGGAACTATAAGTGCATTAATTTGCAGTTTTATTATTAATGATGGAATATAAATTCATAATATTAGTAGCAATACTAATAATTACATGCTATAGAAAATAATAATAAGAAGAACTAATTGAACTTTACTATTTTAAGTGTATTTGATCAAAATATGAAACGTATAAATAACAGTGATCTCCTTCCCATCACAAATCTCTTCTATTTAAAAATCTTCAGTGCAGTGTACACCATGTATACCTCCTCCTCCTCCACCTCCTTCTTCTTCTCACCCCTAAAACTAAACATCTCTGTCATGTATCCAGAAGAGAGGAAAAAAAATATGGCTTCTAGTCTAATTAAGTAGATTAATTAACTTCTCAACCACTTGCAATAATTACACCTTGCGGTTTTACCTGTACTAAGTGGAGAAAGATTACATTGCATCACGACTTCTTAATTATGCATATCAATATACAGTTTATTATTATTATTGTTATTAATAACAATAATAATCATACTATTAATATTATGAATTTGATTGTACAATTTATCAATTAAAAGAAAACATTTTTAGGAAATTATTAGAATTGTTGTAATAGCATGATCTCATTTTAAAAAGTCGCAGTCAGTTGAATCCTGGATTCAGATGTTCTCATCTATGGCCAGTGGTGGCCACACAGTAACATGTGGCTCTCAGTCTTCTCACCCTCTTCTGGTTATTTTCTAGTCTGGATTGACACTTTAATTCCCCCCCATGTTGACGCCGACAATGAAAACGGAGGAAATCGCAGGATCCCGAATTAGTTCTCATTGCCAGGGGTCCATTAAAGTCTCTGACTCTTATTTTTGAGTCTTTTTTTACCACTTTTTCCCCCCCTTGTCAGTCAGTCCCGCCATGGACATTAACAAATTAGGTGCTCCTCTATGCCACTTGTCTGCTAGGAATATATCCTGATAGATCCATGTCACACAAAAAAATGTCACAAATGGCAGGTCATTTATTAAAACAAAAAATCACGTCTAAAACTACAGAACACTTTAACAATTGTGACTTTCCAATTTAAATGTTTTATCTGACTTAACCAAATTGCTCAAAATAAAACACAATCATATCAAGTCATGTCGAAAATAAATAATATTTTTCCATTACATTATTAGCTGAAAAAAAAGGAAGAATTGGAGATCCCTCTCCTATTATCCTATTATATAGGTCTTAATGTGTCCTTGCGGACATGTACAGTGTGCGCCATTTGTCATGCACTTGAAAGCCATAAGATCAGATCCGACATTTTGGTTGCAAGAAACTGCGACAAATTAATCATATTTAGGGATAGTCTGGGAGTTAGATTTTTTTTATGGAATATGAATAATGAATAATCATGGATACTACATACTATATGCAGAATTATCTATGTAATATTTCATAGAGAGATCTATCATGTATCCAGTTGCTTCTGTATATATATATATATATATATATATATATATATATATATATACACATATAGATAGATAGATAGATATTTATATATAGTACATTTGTTACATGGTTGATTATAAAAATTGTTTTTCCTTAAGTTATCTATCATATCTATCTATATATTATCTATGTATTATTTATTATCTATGTATTATTTATTTATAATTTATCTCATATTTATTGCCTCATATCTATTTATCTATTATCTATGTATTATCTATATAATCCCATATCTATTATCTATCTATCATTTATCTCATCTATTTATATATTATCTATATATCTATCTATATATTATCTTTCTATCTATTTATCTATCATCTATCTATTTATTATCTACCTATTTATAATTTATCTCATATCTATTTATCTATCTATTATCTATCTAAATATATATGTCTATATATCTATCACTATAAACTACTAATTGTTAAATTACAGGACTGAAACAAAAAAAAAATTGAAAAAGTGATAGCATTTTTTGGTTCTGCTATTTATTTTTTTACAATAGGTTAAATAATTTTGACTATATTGAAAATATTCATAATAAATGAAAAAAAAAAATCTGAAAAGAAACATAAATAAATCAAATGATGATATATAAAATACAGATGCAATGTAATGGAGCTCTGTGCTCCAGCCCTGTAGACTGTGCAGTCAGGGAGCAGTCACAATTATGCAGCACATAATCTCTCCAGCACCTAAGGATTATCAGATCTGTGTCTTTATACTGATGACATCTAAGGTGAAGGCAGATCAAAGGATGTCATGAATATAAGGAGGGAAGTCCCAGGCGGAGAGGGGGTTAATGAAGAAGTGATGACGTCACTTGGAGTTCTAGTAAGAAGATAGGCTCAGAGGATGGAGCTCCTCCATAGAGCAGCTCAGGCTCCTGGAGCAGGAGTCACAGAGGAAGGAGACCATTAATAGAGGAGACTCTGGATCTATGTCACATCCAGCTGCAGCCTGAGGACCCTCCATTACTGGCTGCACCCACCACACCATGCCCAGGTCTGAGCTGTGAGGATCTGCTCTGCAGCAGGTAGATAATGCGGTCTCTGGGCTGGATCCTCTGTGCTGTGCGGCTGTATGAGTATGTGGGCTGGGAACTAGCGCTGCATGTGAATGGTGTCTATGGGGAAAGTCTGGGATAAAGTTTAGAAATATCAAGCTTTGCCCTATTCAAGTTATGTGGTATTTGGATTATTAAGTATGCTGTGATAAATGATAGATAGATGATAGATAATTGATAGATGGATGGATAGATGATAGATAATAGATAGATAGATAGATAATAGATAGATAGATAGATAGATAATAGATAGATAGATAGATAGATAATAGATAGATAGATAGATAGATGATGGATAGATAGATAGATGATAGAAAGAAAAATAAATAATAGATAGATAATAGGTAGATATATAGATAGATAATAGAGAGATAATAAATAGATGAAAGATAATTGATAGATAGATAGATAGATAGATAGATAGAAGGATTGTATAGATAGATTGTGCTGCATTCTTATGGAAAACCACTGAACAAACTCAGCTCTGCTAGATTACTTTGAACGGTAACAGAATAAAATGTGAGTGTGAAAATTAATTTAATAATTATAATGTCATCATTTCAACTTTCTATTTAAAACTAAATATAATTAAAGATATATATATATATATATATGTATATAGTGTTCTTTAATTATATTTAGTTTTAAATAAAAAGTTGAATCATGACATTGAAATAATACTGAGAAATAGTATATATATATATATATATATATATATATATATATATATATCTGTATATACATACACACTATATATATCTCACTATGTGCTATGCACTCTGATTTAAGATGTGTTGGTAGCCAGGATGTGATACCTTTATAAATTGTTGCAACCTGCAAAATCAGCTCATATGACAAACTCAAACTCAATTCTACACCTCTGCATTTGATTTATAGTAATATATGTAGCTTGTCATCTTAATATATAGTGGGTTTTTAAAAAAAAAAAAAAAAAAAGTATGTGCCACATTGAGTTTATTGCTTTTAACCTCAAACTACATTTCTGAATTAGACCAAAAGATATAGGACAGGAGGTATCCACAAAATATTCCCAGAAAAAAAAAAATATATATATATAAAACTTCATATATCATAGGTAATATATATATATGTGTGTATGTGTATATATATTATATAGATTACCTATAAGTAGAGGACACCGCTTGATCCTCTTTTACAAAAGTCATTCAATTATTAATAATTGTGCTAAACATTTCTAGGTAAAAAAAGGCATAATATGATTATAAAGATTTTGCAAAATTCACAGTTAAATATATAAACATTCCATGCTTTGTGTAGATGATGAAAATAAATTAAGCAATAAAATAACTTTCATTTTGTCCATTTATATAATTTAATAATAAAATAAAAATTTACAACTGGATGATTATGATGATGATGATAACAGGAAAAATACAGCTATATGAAATAGAATGTAAATGTACGTGTGGTAAATTATTCAATTAATTTTAATTATATTTTTGTTTACTGTTTATTATAGATTTTTTTTTATTTATTAACATTATTTTTTATTAATTTAAAGGTATTCATTTTTTATTTTACCTTTATTTACATTTTCCGCAGTTTGATAGATTTATTTTCTGACTTATATTGATATTTTTAGTCTGCCTACATTTATATTATTTTTATTTCTTGAATGTTCTTACAAAAAAAAAAAAAAAAAGATTTGGGAAAAGAAAAGTGATTATTTAACATGAATGCATATTGCCTGTAGTCTCAGGACAAAAACACATGCTCATTTTATTTCTGAGTCTCATCCTGATCTAATGAAAACGGCTCTGGGTTACCCGCCACAGTAAGGAGGTTAATTGCATTTTAATTAATAGTTACATTACCAGGAACCTTTGCTTTGTACATAAAGAACCCTGTAGCAAAAGTCTGTATCACCTATTGTTTACAAATGCAAATTATGGCTACAATGTAACGATATAATACAAAAGTGTTAAGAAAGAAAGAAACATAGATGAATGGATAGATAGAAGGATAAATAGATAATAGATAGATAGATAGAGGATAGATAGATAGATAGATAGATAGATAGAAGGATAAATAGATAATAGATAGATAGATAGATAATAGATAGATAGATAGAAGGATAGATAGATGGATAATAGATAGATAGATAGATAGATAGATAGATGATAGATAGAAGGATAGATATATAGATAGAAGGATAGATAGATAGAAGGATAGATGATAGATTATTGATGTGAAGTATGACCTAGTGTGCAATTAATGATAATTTCTTGCTAATAATTAAAAATGAACCTTAAGATAGATAGATGTGATACATAGTCTGATAAAAGATAAATGTAGCAAATGTCACTATTCATACATTGAAGAAATAATGAAAGGAAGAAAGAGAAAGAAAGAGAGAAAGAAAAGAAGAAAGAAAAAGAGAAAGAAAGAGAAAAAATGAAAGAAAGAGAAAAAACAAGAAAGAGAAAAAGAAGGATAGATAGATATTTTGGGGTGAATGTATAACCTTTCCCTGGTGTCCAATTAATGGTCATTGACAGCTAAAAATTAAAATTAACTTTAAGAATTATGCATCTGTCTTTAGTTTTTCACATTGCCCTTGAAATGTTTCTAATTCATTATCTAGAAAAGACTAAAAATATATTTTTTTCTTATCTTAGGGATTACCAGACAGAGGAATTTCCTTCATCTGGGGTCTGGAGTGATGGCCACCAGCCCACTAACAGCTGCAAACGACCACCTTTTACCCTCTCCACCAAACTCCTACCAACAAGATTCCCTTCAGTCAAGAGTCAGTCACTCTAACATGAAACCAAACCAAGTCAGCCAAGTCACTTTGTATGGCATCCCCATTGTATCGCTGGTAATAGATGGGCAGGAGAGGTTGTGCCTTGCCCAGATCTCTAATACACTCCTTAAAAACTATAGCTACAATGAGATCCATAACCGGCGGGTTGCCCTGGGTATCACCTGTGTACAGTGCACCCCAGTCCAGCTGGAAATCTTGAGAAGGGCAGGAGCAATGCCCATATCTTCAAGAAGATGTGGAATGATTACTAAGAGGGAGGCTGAGAGACTGTGCAAGTCCTTCTTAGGAGAAAACAGACCACCAAAGCTTCCTGATAACTTTGCATTTGATGTTACTCATGAGTGCGCATGGGGGTGCAGGGGGAACTTCATCCCAGCGAGGTACAACAGCTCCAGAGCTAAGTGTATAAAATGCACCTACTGCAATATGTACTTCTCTCCAAACAAGTTCATTTTCCACTCTCACAGAACCCCAGAAGCTAAATATACCCAGCCCGATGCTGCCAACTTCAATTCATGGAGAAGACATCTAAAGCTTTCAGATAAAACCCCTCCAGATGAAATGGTCTTCGCTTGGGAGGACGTCAAAGCAATGTTCAATGGTGGCAGCCGTAAGAGGGCTTTAAGTCACGCACACTGCCAAAGTCTTGGCGCCGTAAAAGCATCCAATGGTATCTTGCCACATATGATTGGGCAAGACCTCAACCACAAGAGGCCAAGGTTCGAAGAAGAAGAAGAGATAGAGAGCAGCAACATCCCAAACAAGACCCAAAGAAGTTACCCTGTAATTCCAGTCCCTAGCAAAGGATTTGGCATGTTGCAAAAATTCCCAGCCAGCACCCTCTTTCCAAGTCCATACACCTTCCCGGCCTTTGGCCTGTGTCAGAAAAAAGATGACACCGAAGCAGTCAACGGTCAGAAAACCAGTGCACTTTCAGGACTATTCTGGCCTGGTAGAAAAGATGCATTTTACCCTCCTTTTTGTATGTTTTGGCCACCAAGAACCCCTGGTGGACTTCCAGTTCCTACTTATCTTCAGCCTCAACCCAGCGCCCTTACTTCTATCACAGACAACCCAACTTTGAGACAGGCCTTCCTAGAGCTGGCGGACCAGAGTGATGCCAGTAACCTCAGCAACACCGGTGACAACTTGTTTGAAACTGAATGTTCCAACTCTCCGGTGTCCAGCGACATCAGACCCTCCTCCGAATCCAGGACCAATGTCTTGGATGTACCTTCTTTCCCAATTAGAAAGCAGAGTTACCACTCTGCCTTCCGGCCTGTGGTCAAAGATGCCGAGAGCATTGCCAAATTGCATGGTACCCTTGATGACTTTCAGAACGACAGGCATGTGTCTCCTGGCACTAGCTGCAGTTACCAAAGTGACAGCTCGGACTCGGACGAAGAGCAGGACGTAGATGTGGAGACCAATAAGCCGACCGGCGAAGAAGAAGAAGAGGAAAGTCTCAGCAGTCAGTTTCTGCAGAGCAGAGGACTTGTAGAAAGCAATGAGAAAACGTGCAAAGACCGTTCTCCGTTCTCCAGCTCAAGGAGTGAAACCCAGGCCGAGAAAATTGAAAGCGCAGAACATCCTTCTTCCACCCCAAAAGACTCCAGCCCCCGTCATACATCACTGGAGGAACCTTGCTACAAAGATGTAAATATTCCCGCAGGCTTCACAGCTAATTATTATTATTTAAATGCAGCTTTAGGCTGAATGGGCGATGTCTGCATAATAAGATTGATAACTAGATGCCCTACAGAAATGAAATCTTCAATGTGTTTAGCTCTTTAACACAATGCCACCGAGAGCAAATGTTCTACATGCAAATAAACCTCTGTGTTCTGAGATGTGGCCCATATGGTACATAGCCCACCCTATATTCCCATATACAATGAGGGGCCTGTACCGATAATGAGTTCACCTTCACCACCAAGAACCTGACATGTTTTATTACCCCGCACATATAATGCATGTACTCCTCTCCTCTATACCTCCCTATATCTTATGCTTCTCTCTCATAGACACAGAAAAGCAAAGAAGACAATGGGAACTTATCCTCCAAAGAAGACTCCTACTCCGGTAAGAGAAGCCATGGCCCCTCTATAACCAATCCCTGCCCACTGAATGGCCGTGTGTCACCAACATTGTAGTAGGGATGTCATTCGCTTTGTATTTCGCTTGTTTAGTATTTGAGGGTTTTCGTTCTTCGGTGCAAAGTTTATTGAAAAACATAAACTGCAATATTGTTACATTTCATATCTGTATATGGAATTGTTATATATTTATTTGCTAAAATCAATTAAGTTAATACTTCTATATCCTATCTGTCTATCTATCTATCTATCTATCTATCTATCTATCTATCTATCTATCTATCTGTCATCTGTCTATCTGTCTATCTATCATCTATCTATCTAATATCTATCGATTATAAATCTATCTATATATCTAATCATTATCTATCTATCTCATATCTAATAAAGAAAAAAGGAGGCAGCACTCCAAAAATCTGTGCAAGAAAGTGTATGCTTTATTAGCACATGTGGCGACGTTTTGCCTCCATAACAGAATCTTTCTCAACCTGTGAAACATTCTGTTATGGAACCGAAACGTCGCCACATGGGCTAATAAAGCATACACTTTTGTGCACGGATTTTTGGGGTGCTGCCTCCTTTTTTCTTTATTATAAGACAATTTGGGTATACGTATGAGAGGCCTGGTACCCGCAACCAAATACCCTGGTGCTGCACTATTGTTATTTGTTGTACGTATCTATCCATCCATCTATCTATTAACTATCTATCTATCTATCTATCCATCTATTATCTATCTATCTATCATCTATCTATTATCTATCGTCTATCTATCTATATGATCTATCTATCTATCTAATTATCTATATTATTAAAATATATCTATCTACCAATCTGTCTAATATCCTCTCTACTTCCTACCTGTTACTTTATCTTGCTACCTATAATATATCTATAAATTTCATATCTATTTCATATCTATCCATTTATCTATCTATCTATCAGGTGGATTTGATATATGGATTAGATATAATGCATAAATAGAGTTATAGGATAGAATTGATAAATGTATGAGATAGATACGATAAATAGATAGATGATAGATGGATAAATAGATAGATAGATGGATAGATAGATAGATAATAGATAATAGATAGATAATAGATAGATAGATGGATAGATAGATAGATAATAGATAGATGATAGATAGATAATAGATAGATAGATAGATAAATGAAATAAGGAAACAAACAAGCAAACATAAAATTTAAGCAGTGCTCCAAAAATCTAGAAAATTATAGGACCTTAATGGCCACATGTGTCGATGTTTCTGTCCATAGTCTGAACCTTTCTTAAGCTTGAGAAAGGTTCACATTATGAATGGAAACGTCGCTACATGTGGCCATTAAAGTCCTATAATTTTCTAGATTTTTGGAGCACTGCTTCCATTTTTTGTTTCTACTGTCCAGGTTAGTCTTATGCCTGGGACTCTTTGCACCACAATTTTGTCTCTTTATATATATATATATATTTTTTTTTTTTTATGTATAACTGGTTCTTTTTTTCCCTTTTCCAGATAATGAGATATATAGATAACTGTATCTATCTATCTATCTATCTATTATCTATCTATCTATCTAATAAATCTATCAATCACCATAGAACATTATTGCACTAATATTATGTACAGTAAGTCCTGACCTGGTCTCTACATCTCACACTTCTGCCATATTAAATCTGCGTTAATGAAATCTCTGTCTGTCCTTCTGCCTCTATTAACATAAGAGGTCACCCGGCCATGGCTGTATTATAACATGTGCTGCAAGTAATGAGGACTGGATGGTTTACAGGGAATAGTGTCACAGTTCCCCTACATCTCCCCGGCCTGTGTTACCTGCAGTTAGGTATATAATTACTTCACTATTAATACAAAACACTGTAAACCGCCATCTACATGTCACACATACCGAAGCAGCAGAGTTGACATTGTCATTTGACACATTGCACCAAGCTAGTGCTAGCATCCCGGATTTTTTCCATAAACCTACTACAAGTCATAGACTTGTCATTAAGGATAAGCAAACAAGCTCAGCTCTGCTACATATGTACATACATTAGGTAGAATTAGACACTGTCCTATTTTTGTATCTTCTGCAGTCGTTTTTATAAGAGCAGTTTACAATATTAGTAAACACAAATCTTTATAAAAGCGCGATAAAATACAATGGACGGATATATCTATATACTCTGTGCATAGTAGTGATGGGAATACTAGAATTTACTGGTCCATTGGAATAGTACGGCAAATTAGGTGAACTGATTAGTGCACGCTTAAAAGTAATAACAATCTACAACTGAATCGATCAATCAAGACTGAAGCATCATCATTACTTAAAGGCAATTCCCCAAAATTCATAGTTTGTCTAATAAGTCAATTACTGGTTGGCTTAAGCCAGCCCTATAACGTTATAGTTTTAAAAGTTTTAAATAGAACTTTTCAAAATATTTTAATTTTGAGGTTAATTTCTCCAATCTACGTCCAAAGTATCCTTTAAATGGTGGCCAAAACCACACACATTTATGTACCATTTATTCACTCTGCCTTACCCTTATTTTTTAGCTTATATTTTAAATTACAGATTGTTTTTAAATATTTAAGAATCAAGCCACTTCTGGGGTGGCTGTGAGCTGGTATTTTTAGGCTGGGAAGGACCCAATATCCAGGGACCTTCCCAGCCTGATAATGTCAGCTCACAGCTCTCTACTTTACCTTTGCTGGTTATCAAAAATGGTGGGGACCCCAACGTCATTTTTTTCATTATTTATTAGGTTAATATATGTACAGTAAACTTCACACGCACAGCACTAACTTTATATCTCATGGATATCTATCTTTCTTTCTCGCCTACATACATATAAGGCAATGTACTTCCATCGTTTTTAATGAGAGAAACAAGGCTTTAAATAATGTACAAATTCACAAAATCATAGCAAATTAAATTTTCACCAGTTTGTTCCGCTCCAACGACACCTGATCTGCACTTTACATATATAGCAGTTTTAATGTTTTTTTTTGCCACCTGACTGATACTATTTCGTGTTTTTGACTAATTTAAGATCTATTGTAATACAATGTATTTGGAGACACTTTTTGGGAAATGCAAAAAAAAGATCAAAACATGAAAACAGGGACGCTTGTAAACTATAGGGCACATAATGGGCACAGTCTTGCAATTGTTTTGTGATGGTGAAAGATTCACCTTTCCTGAGAGATCAGAAAAGATATACAGTAGCTATTTTTGTGTATTTTACAGTTTGTGTTAATCTTTGGAGGATAGAAATCCATATTCATCTGGAAACCATTAGCAAGTGGGGTAACTGTTACTGTTATTGACAGATTTTATTCTCATTTATTTATTGTGCTAATAAACTCACCTTATTAACACAAAATACTAAAAGCATGGGTGGGACTAACATTTTTAACAATAGGTGAGGTAAACCACACCCTTTTTCTGACTACAACCATTTTCACAGACAACCACACACAGTTGCATGCCCCTCCCTCACCAATGAAATAAAAGTAATTGCACACAAAATTATTGGTTTTCCTGCAGTACTATGTAACAGCACAAATGACACACAATAATACCGCTTTGAGCACTGAAAATGTACTAGGTGTTATACAAGTATTTCACATGAATACAAAATCTCCACAGATTACACAGCAAAGCCAAAGTAACACTCCTGTCTCTCCAACCAGCATCAGTACATGGATTCAGTGCTAGAACCATCATCAGTACATAGATACAGCAATAGAACTATCATCAGTACAGGAATACAGCACCAGAACCGTCATCAGTACAGGAATACAGCATCAAGACCATCATCAGCACATGAATACATTACATTACTAGAATCACCATCAGTACATAAATACATCCACCAGAACCATCATCAGTAAATTAATACATTACACAAACCATCATCAATATGTGAATAAAGCACCAGAAGTGACATCAATACAGGAATACAGCACCAGGGCAAACATCAGCACAGAGATTTAGCACCAGAACCATCATCAATACATGAATACATTACCAGAGTAAACATCAGTACATTAATACACTGCTCAAAAAAATAAAGGGAACACTCAAATAACACATCCTAGATCTGAATGAATGAAATATTCTCATTGAATACTTTGTTCTTTCCAAAGTTGAATGTGCTGACAACAAAATCACACAAAAATCATCAATGGAAATCAAATTTATTAACCAATGGAGGCCTGGATTTGGAGTCACCCCCAAAATTAAAGTGGAAAAACACACTACAGGCTGATCCAACTTTGATGTAATGTCCTTAAAACAAGTCAAAATGAGGCTCAGTATTGTGTGTGGCCTCCACGTGCCTGTATGACCATCCTACAATGCCTGGGCATGCTCCTGATGAGGTTGCGGATGGTCTCCTATGGGATCTCCTCCCAGACCTGGACTAAAGCATCCGCCAACTCCTGGACAGTCAGTGGTGCAACATGACGTTGGTGGATGGAGCGAGACATGATGTCCCAGATGTGCTCAACCAGATTCAGGTCTGGGGAACGGGCGGGCCAGTCCATAGCTTCAATGCCTTCATCTTGCAGGAACTGCTGATACACTCCAGCCACATGAGGTCTGGCATTGTCCTGCATTAGGAGGAACCCAGGGCCAACTGCACCAGCATATGGTCTCACAAGGAGTCTGAGGATCTCATCTCGGTACCTAATGGCAGTCAGGCTACCTCTGTCAAGCTCATGGAGGGCTGTGCGGCCCTCCAAAGAAATGCCACCCCACACCATTACTGACCCGCTGCCAAACCGGTCATGCTGAAGGATGTTGCAGGCAGCAGATCGCTCTCCACGGCATCTCCAGACTCTGTCACGTCTGTCACATGTGCTCAGTGTAAACCTGCTTTCATCTGTGAAGAGCACAGGGCGCCAGTGGCGACTTTGCCAATCCTGGTGTTCTTTGACTTGTTTTAAGGACATTACATCAAAGTTGGATCAGCCTGTAGTGTGCTTTTCCACTTTCATTTTGGGGGTGACTCCAAATCCAGGCCTCCATTGGTTAATAAATTTTATTTCCATTGATGATTTTTGTGTGATTTAGTTGTCAGCACATTCAACTTTGTACAGGACAAAGTATTCAATGAGAATATTTCATTCATTCAGATCTAGGATGTGTTATTTGAGTGTTCCCTTTATTTTTTTGAGCAGTGTACATTACCAGAACCATCATCAGTACAGGAATACATCATTAGAAGAATCGGCAGTATAGGACTACAGCACCATAACCACCATCAGTACATAAACACAACAGCAGAACCATCATCAGTACAGGAATACAGCACCAGGAGCATCATAAGCACATGAATAAAGCACCGAAACTACCATCAGTGCATGATTACAGCACCTGAATCACCAACAGTATTTGAATATAGTTACAGAACCATTATCTGTACATGAATACAGCACGAGAACTACCATCAGTACATGAATACATCACCAGCACTGCCATCAGAACATGAATACATCACCAGAACCATTTCAGTAAATGAATATACCACCAGAACCACTGTTAGTACATTAATACAGCAAGTAAATAACTGTACATACATGAATACAGCACCAGAACTACCATCAGTACATGAATACATCACCAGAATCATCAACAGTAAATGAATACTTTATTGAATGGCCATAAGTACATGAAAATATCAACAGAACCACCATCAGTACATGACTATATCACCAGGCCACCATCAATGAATACAGCACCAAGCTTAACTACAACAAACAAATGTAATGTCAAGGCAGCTATCACCATATACATTCATATCAAATGAACCTACAACTTCCAGTATGCCCTTTACAATGATAAGTAAATGTTGGGAGTTATTACCAGCCATCATCAGACTGTGGACCATACAGAAACCACAGCAATGACTAGACAAAGTCAGTATAAAAACGAACATTACACCCAGGTACCTAGTAGGTGACATGTTCTCTGATTAGAGTCATTCTCATCCTTTTCTTCTCCATCTTGTCCAGATGCCATGATGACTTTTCACATCCACAAATAGTCTCTGCAAACTTTCATCTTCTCTGGCTTTCTGCAGCACATCCTGCCCTTAAAAAATATCAATGTCCTTATAATGCCTCCACAATAAAATGATGTACCCATGCTATGCCCCTGAATAAATAATTACCTCTCACTTTGCTCCCTGTATAAAATATGACCCTCACACTGTCTCTCTTCTGGTACGTAACACACTGTCCTCGTCTATAAAATATTGCCTGCTCACCATCTCCCCCTTATGAACCATAACCACCACATCATCCGCCCTAATGAATTTTAACCGCCAAACTATCCACCCTTTTGAACTATGACCTATACACTATCCCCCCTACACAGTCTCCCCATTTTCACACCGTTCCCCCAATGCTACCTGAATGTAAGACCATGCTTCTCCCTGTTGAGATATGGAGCTGATTAGTGCTCCTCAGCCCCAGCAGCGCTGGCTCACACATACTGTATGTTCAATTGTATTTGCTTCTTAAAGACACTAATACAATTGAATCCAGGAAGCAAAAAATTAGGTCGGCATCCAAATTTCTACTAGTTCACTGAACTGGTTTTCATTTTAAAAACTGTTTTTGGTGAACTGGTGAGAACCAGCTGAATCCCATCCCTGAGTTAAATGGTTATTTTCTACTTCTGGCTGCAGGAGCACACCGCTCCCCTGCCTTGTGGCTTCCTGCTATCCAAGGGGTGGTATGGTCCTTGATAGTTCAGACCAGTGACTAGGCTGCACCCTGGACCAAACTGTGTTCTCTCGGATGCTGTTTACAGGGGCAGCATTGTCTCTGCAACATCAGAAGAGCGCAGGGGCTCTGAAACTGACCAAGCCCATCAATCTTGTTGGCTTCACAGCTACGCTTGCAAGCTTTATAGCAAAGCGCTTACAAGCACGTGTCCTTACCCAAGATAAAAACAAAATGAGCAAATTCCCTGCAGTAAATAAATAAACAGCAATAGTGCAAGAAAATAATATAGCGTACTTAGTTAATATAATTATAATCCAAAAAATGTAAAAGCCATCCCACCGCGTCAAGGTGACCCTATTCGGGACGGTCCTAACCTTTAGTATTAAAACCTTACCATATGTCACATGACGTAAATGTGAATAAGGGCCGAGCAGGACCGAGATCCCGACTAATGGACACCCAGCAATGGGGAGCTATATAAACGCAATGTTCAGCTCAAAGAAAAGGAAGGTCACACCCTTATTAGAACAGAGTGCAAAAACCTGAAACAAAATCCTAAAGAGATTAACTGGAATAAAAGTTGGTATGCATGTAGCGTGTAAGCACATGTTCATACTGGCCATTAAACAGATAAAACCCAAGATAAAAACAAAATGAGCAAATACTCTACAGTAAATCAATAAATAGCAATAGTGCATGAATATAACATAGGGTACTTAGTTAAAATAATTTTAATCCAAAAAATGTAAAAGCCATCCCACCGCGTCAAGGTGACCTTATTAGGGACGATCCTAATCTTTAGTATTAAAACCTTATAATATGTCAAATGATATAAATATGAACAAGGGCCGAGCAGGACCGAGACCCCGACTAATGGACACCCAGTAATGGGGAGTTATATAAACGCAATGTCCAGCTTAAAGAAAAGGGAGGCTGCACTCTTATTAGCACAGAGTGCAAAAACCTGAAACAAAAACCTAAAGAGATGAATTGGAATATAAGTTGGTATGCATCCAAGGTGTAGGCGCATGTTCACACTGGCCACTAAACAGACAAAACCCAAGATAAAAGCAAAATGAACAAATACCCTGCAGTAAATAATTAAATAGCAATAGTGCGTGAAAATAACATGGGGTACTTAGTTAACATAACGTTTATCAAAAAACATAATAGCCATCCTACCACGTCAAGGTGACCTTATTCGGGACAGTCCTAACCTCTAATGTTAAAACCTTACCATATGTCAAATGACGTAAATGTGAGTAAGGGACAGATACCCCCCGACTAATGGACACCCAGCCATGGGGAACTATATAAATGTGTCCTTGCCTAGAAAACTAGCCACATTGATACACTGCAAAACAAAATGTAAAGTTGCTTTTTTTTACAAGTGCTTTGTAATGCTACCCATTTCAGAATATGAAATAATCCCATAAATGAACATATACATGTTAAAGTCAGCCTACTCTGATTCATTTTTCATTAAGAAATTCTTTTGTTTTCCCTCCCGCCTAGTTATTTTTCACTAACTTTCCATCTTGTCCCATGCGATCCAATCTGTAGGCAGCATAGTATATGGTAGGAAGAGCTGTAGATTTGTGGGAAAATATTCAGCATAACTTGTAATCTATTCATGAATTCCCATTTGCTCTGGGCTTAAGAGTCCAGTGGGCGGTCTTATTAGGGATTGACAGTCTTTTATTTTTAAGAGCCAACCTGTATATCAATCTTATCATCTCTTCCTGTTGCCTGTAGATCATATTGTATAATTAAAGTGACAGATTCCCTTTAACATTTTACCCTACAGTCTCCATCCAAAAGAAGCAAAATATCCCCCATAGAAAATCCAGACCAAATTGAAACTATTACAACCAATCACCTATCACAATATACTTTGAGCATTCCATAGTTTAACTGCTAGGGGTGTATACAGAAATCATAGGACCCTATGGTAAAACTCAGAATGGCACTGTCCACTGAGAGCTCAATCAAATGTACTATGTCTTTATTAGAAAATAATTCCCATCATATTAACTGCACTGATTAATCTCATAATATATTTTTCTGACTTGATGGATTATATAATTCTGGCTGTTTTCAGTCACCACTAGGGGGAGCTCACTGCATTGTTTATAGCTAGTATTGAATTCAATAGGAAATGTATAACTCTGTATGCAGTGAGCTCCCTCTAGTGGTGACTTCAGGTAGCTGCTAGTAGAGTATTATGGCTAATAAGTGAAGCAATTCATTGCTGGCCCCACTAGCAGTTGTAAATTTGGCCTTTCAAGTTGAGAAATATTGCATATAGATTTATATACATTTTTCTGTCCTAGATTTGCATCTAAATACTCTCGCCAAGGCAGAGTGACTTATTAGTGTCCCCTTGCTTTATATAGTGGATATGAATGAATAAAACCACCACTGAGCGCATATCTGAATTTCCATTGTAGATAAAAGCAAAGAGATGCATTTTTATGTCACAGAATCGGACTCCTCTGCGGGTGAATTCTGGAGAGAAATACCAGGTAAGATATAATGTTTCCGCTCCCCCTAGAATGTGCCAACAGAGGGGAAAAAATGATGAAACCCAGAATAGAAAGAGAAAAAAAAACAAGACAGAGTTAATAGCAAGTGGATTATTAATTGCGGAGGACGCATGAAAGAGGCTTTTAGGACCATATACAATGAGGCGGCGGGCGGAAGGCTACAATGACAATAATTGAAATGTTCCGTACAAACCTTCTATTAAGAAGGATCACAGCTTATTGCTTTTTCTATCTGTCAGACAGACATTAAAGGTGTTTTATTGCGTCTTTCCCAACATTTATATTATCTACATGATAATGATCTCTACACAAAATGTATAATACATTTACAAAAATTACATTATACAAATTAAATGAAACCACCTTTTTACTGATTGCTAAACGTCTCCGAGGGCTTTACGGACGACGTGATTAGAACTTGTGATACTAACTTGTCTATTGCAGTGTCTTAAGGAGAGGTTTGCTTTCTTGGGAGCAGGGAATCTAATTTCCCATTTATGTAATGCAAACTGCCTTGGCTTTGACTATTCACGGTTAATTGACTGTCAAACGAGGTTGTTATCCTGAGGCAATGTCTGCAAATTTGCCTGTCAAATGAGACAGAGAGTGCAGGCAGCGGAGAGAGAGAGGCAGAGAGAGAGAGGGGCAGAGAGAGAGGGGCAGAGAGAGGGGAGCAGAGAGAGGGGAGCAGCCAGGCAACCGCAAGGGGGGACAGGCGGCTCTGGAAATGGTTGGGGTGCAGCTAGGTGGTGTGACCGCCAGAGGCCGGGGACGGCATCTATCTGTTTATTGGGGGAGTGAAATACTGAAATATTTGCTTCCAAAAATACTGAAAATAGAGAATTGTTACAATGTATCCCACACCCATTACATATGTATATATTATGTATCAATATATTCATTTATCATCTTATTGTCTATCTACTATAAATAAATGATCTGGCAACTATCTATCATCTATCTATCCTTCTATTATCTGTTTATCTATTTGTCCATCATTTAGAATTTATCTATGTCCTATGTATCAATTATCTAACCATCTGACCATCAGTCTATCTATCTGTCATCTATTATCTATCATTATTTATCTATCTATCTATCTATCTATCTATTATCTATCCTTCTATATATCTATCAATTATCTACCTATTTATCTATTATCTACCTATTATCTATCTATTATCTATCTATCTATCTATCTATTATCTATCTATCTATCATCTATATATTATCTATCTATCTATCTATTATCTATCCTTCTATCTATTATCTATCTATCTATCCATCTATATATCATCTATCTATTATCTATGTATCTATCTATTATCTATCATCTATCTATTATCTATCTATCTATCATCTATCTATCTATCTATCTATCATCTATCTATTATCTATCTATCTATCTATTATCTATCCTTCTATCTATTATCTATCTATCCATCTATATATCTATCTATCTATTATCTATGTATCTATATATCTATTATCTATGTATCTACTATCTATGTATCTATCTATCTATTATCTATCTATCTATTATCTATCTATCTATCTATTATCTATCATCTATCTATCTATCTATCTTTCGATTATCTATCTATCTATCTATTATCTATCTATCATCTATCTATTATCTATCTATCTATCTATCTATCTATCTATCTATCTAGCTATCTGTGAATGACACTATATAATTGAGTAAAATAAATAAATATCTATGATACAACCACCCATATTTATAGGGAATATAGTATTTAATGGGATTTCAATATGTCATTAAAATCTGATTTAGATCCATGTTGGTCTCCTCAAAGAAGCAGAGAGTCAGTGGTCCCCCAGAGGTAGAACTTATTTAGTTAGATTATTGTCAAAGGCCGATTATCTCATTTTCCCATAATTGGTGTGTATGGGCTGTACCAGGGTTAAGCTGCATTTTTCTTACCTACTTATTCCACTAGTGAGCGCTTTAATACTATAGTATAAAACTTCTAACCACTTTCTTAGTATTGATCAATGCTCCTAAACAAACTGTCCAAAATCTGAGCATAAAGCTCATGTTATACCGGAGCCCATGTCCTAACACATGGTGCCCTTCTTGCTTTTTTCAATTAAATAGATTGTATAACAAGAGCACCCCTAGTGGTCAAAATAATGCAACTAATCAGATGATTACAAGGACTTGCTCCCTCATTCCAAGCAATTATGGTTTAGATAATAATTTATGTTTCATGTTTTTTTTCTTAATATATACTCACTTTAGTCTTTGATCCTCTACATATAATGTTTTTTTTGTAAAAAAAAAAAAAGTCGCAAATCAGACCAAACTCACCCAATCAAATAAATGGGTTCCCTCCCCCCCCAAAAAATAAATTGGACAGTACTTGAATGGCGTTGCGTCCATGTGTTGTCCATTTTTCACTGATTAATGCTGGAAAAGCTCAGAAACCTCCATCAGTTTTGTTTCTCAAAAAAACTAATGACGCGCGGTCATGTTGACCAAAAACAGAAGAAAATCCGATCCAGATCACTGATGAAAAGCGGTCTGGTTTTTGTCTACGAGAAAAATACTCTGGTGTAAATTTGACCTAATTCTGAAAGATTGCAGCACTTAAAATAAAATAAATAAATAAATAAATAAAAATGAGCTGCAGGCGGAAGAGTCTGCGTGGCGGCTGCCCACAGTCTTGTCCCTGCCCAGCTAGACTTAATTGACAGGTCACTCTGAAAAAGTAATTCATTTGCATGACATCAAACTTATATAATTAATTTATCATCCATAATATGGAAAGGGGTCACATCACATTACAAGAGGAGACTCAAAAACAGCACCCCTAGTGGCCAAACCATTCCTAACAGGAGGACCTGAATAATAGACTATCACCCTGCTTTTCTACAGCAACATAACATACCACTGGGATACAGAAAGGATGCATAGAGAATCCCTCATTTTGGAGAACTTAACAAATCCATACTTTACATTGGCATCCAATTCATTTAATTGAGAACTGTGTAATACCCTATTTCCCCTGTGGTGGCACTGCAGGGAAATTGAGTGCTCGCAGTCAGGTTCCATCAGAAGTTTTAGCTGATTACTAATAGTTGGAAACCTCGTGATCAGCTTATTGGCATAGTGCTTAAAAAAGGGTTAGTCCTATGTGAAACGTTGGTTTAAATGTATAACGAATATTTCAGTATAATACATCTTTGGGATGAGTCTTAAATATCTCCTTAAAGTCTCAAGATTTTTTTTATCTAAAATGCTCTTCTGATTAATATGAGTAAGCTCTGATTTTCTGATAAACCCTTCCAAATCCATTGCTTCCCTTCACGTGGCCATAGAGGTAAACAATAATCTTACTTCTTGCAGTCACCACTAGAGGGAGCTCTAAAGCTCACTGAAGACAAATCTATTACTGAGTCCAATTGGAATTGTATAAATCAATGTACAATGAGCTCCCCCTAGTGGTGCTTGAAGGCACATCAATCTTTTTTAGGGGATTTAAAGGGAATTTATGAGCAGTTTTTGCAATGTAATTTGAGAGCTGCATGATGTAGGGGCAGAAATCCTAATTCCAGTGATATATCACTCCTTGGTGCAGTTTTGATAGAATCCCAGTTTTCTCTGTTGTAGATGTAGCAGTACTATGAATGCTCAGCTCTGTATAACCCCGCCCACACCCCTGATTGGCAGCTTCCTCTGTACATTATCAGCAAGCTCCCAATCAGTGCTGGGGGCGGGGTTACACAGATTATCTTGACTGGTTTACACATGAGAAATAATTCTGCTGTGATAATCTCCTGCTGATTAAACACTGATTGTATTGAAACTACAACACACAGCCTGATACTGTAAGTGACACATCCCTGGAATCAGGCTCTCTTGCTCTGTATTATTTTGCTTTCAAACTAAATAACAAAAACCTCCCAACAGATTCCCTTTAAGGCTCTGTATTAGAAAAATAGATCCTTAAACTCTTAGTAAACCAATAAACCTCTATTAAGAATGAATCAGCAAATAACCAAGTGTAATCTAGATAATAGAATAGCTCTTAGGCTGAAATCAAAATACATTTTAGTATTTATTATTATTATTATTATTATCATCGTTATTATTATCATTATTTGTATTACTATTATTATCATTATTATTAATATTATTATTATCATTATAATCATCATTGTTATTATTGCTATTATTACAATTAGTATTATCATTATTATTATCATTATTATTATTACTATTATTATTATTACTACTACTATTATTATTATTTTTCCTTATGTTGTTTTTTCCTTGTCTTATTTTTTATTTAACTTTTTTTTTCCATTTTACCCTCATTTTTATCTTTTATGTCATTTTATTTTCTCTTTTTTTACCCACTTCCTTTCCGTTTTATTTCTCCAATTTTTTCCATTTTTCTACAAAGTCTGAAATCTAAGGCTCCACATATAAATTTACTACATGTTATAACAAGTCCTCAGTGATACATTGTAGCCCCGTTATACGAATTCTGAACTCATGTAGTAATATTTTCACCAAGTCCTCGGTGCAGTTATTATATATACATAAAGTTAATGTTGAATCCCACAAAATAAGAAGAACCGAAAAAAAATAAATAAATAAATAGCGGGACATCTGCGCTCATAACGCGTTTAATTAACTTTTGCATCATGTTCTCAGTGGGTCACAAGCAAAATACTGATCTTTCTCCATCTTTACTTTAATAACTTGTTGAAATGTTGGCATAAAAGGCAGAATATAAAAATTCCAAGTAAAGACATAAAACGCGTCGAAGCCTCCCCCCTATCACTAACAGATGCCAATATCTTTCTTGACAGCCGACACTAAACATGTAAAAGCTGCAGAAAGCGAGAGAGACGGTGGTTAATCCAACGAGCGCAAGCCGTAACCTCGTCCCCGCCTGTGGCAACGCGCCACGCTGAATGGGCCCTTAAAGTGAAATTTATGTTGCCTCTTCTCTGCCCGTGAAACTGTTTTAATCTTGAAAAAGGCAATTACTTGACTGCCATAAAAGCGGACGGGAGAAAAAAAGGGAGAACAAAATAAATGGGAAAAAAAACAAACAAAGTCAACAAACTCGTTAAAAAGACATTTTGTTGTTTTTTTTTTGCTTGCAGGAGAAGCCGCTCAGGACAACAGCTCATCACAAGCCCTGAAGAAGGACATGGGGACCATGGGGAAAGGTATGATTTCCCAGCTTACATCCCCAAAATATAGTAATATCCAAGCATAATAGAGAACGGCAATAAAAGACATAAAACTACTATTGACACATTTCAGACCAACATATCCTTAAAAATAATGGACATGTGAAACGCGTTAGACATGGTTTTTATTTTCCTGAAAGTCTTTTGTTGCCATCCGGTGCCAGTCTGTACTATACATTTTTCCATAGGCAGTTATTGCATTGCTTTACACAGTGGCACCAAAGTGATCATCCAACATGGCATCCAAACTTTCAGAGCCAGGGAGAACATATTTAACAATGGGGTACATAAAAGAGAGACGTTCCATAGCAAAGACCAAATGAGACCCCATTGTCCGTAGTTTTGTTCCCCAGAACAGAAGTGTCCAGTGTTTCCAACTCCAATCCCTTTCCCTGACCATTGAGGTGTTTGGCTCACAGAGGATTGTGTAGACTGTATGCAGTTGTAGCAAACCCTCAGCTGTAAGGAGTGTTAAATCTGTATGGGTTTTCAGTCTTCATCTGGAGAGATTTATTTCTCGACTGCTCAAAATCTTTCTGCTCAGTTTCTGTTCCAAAAGATTAAGCAAAAAGACTCCATGTACACATAGCCAGAGACTAAAATTGTGGCAAAACCTCAGCTGTGAAAAGTTTTAGGATTTTAACAAGGGATGAGCAAACCTGAACTGTAAAGTTTGAGGTTTGTAACATGTCCGGTGCTGAGCTCCGAACACGGACATCTCCCGGTAGTCTGTGTTACTGTTCAGAGTTCAGATGCTTAATAAAGCTTGTTGAAAGGCTACAGCGCAGCCAATCAACAAGCTTTTAAGCTGTGGGCACTTCTAGAGCCATCACAGCCATACCAAGTATTGGCATGACTGTGACTGGCCAGCGTCCACCCAAAAATCAAGGGATTCCAAAAAAAAATAACGTAGGGTCCACCCTCTTTTTAATAACCAGCTAAGGCAAAACAGACAGCTGGGGGCTGATATTAATAGGCTGGGTAGGTCCATGGATATTGGCTCCTTCCCAGTATAATAAGACCAGCTCATAGCTGTTTGCTTTGCCTTGGCTGGTTATAAAAAATAGTGAGAACCCTACATCGGTTTTTTTCAGTTATTTTTTTTATTTATTAATAAATACAGTAAACTACACACACAACGCACTGCTCCACTCCGCCACTTGGAGCTCCGTCTCCTCGATCAAGATTATTATTTTAATATTTTTTATTTTATGTCATTTCCCTATCCACATTTGTTTGCAGGGTAATTGTCCTGCTCTTACCCCCATTTTGCTTCCTTTTTCAGCCCCCGAGCACTTACTATGACCAGTTTACAGCCATTTTACAGCACCAAAGTTCTGGTTCCCATTGACTTATATGGGGTTCGGGTCCGGGCTCAAGTTCTGGTACCCCAACTAAACTTTGGACTAAAGTTTGGCCGAACCCGACCAAACCGACCAACCCGTCCTTCCACGGGTCTGCTCATCCTATATTTTAACCGTTGAAGGAAATTCACATTTACTAAAACATTTGGACCTCCAGGTTGATATATTTTACCTGCAGATATATACTAGAACTTTCAGGACAGCATAGACTGGTGTTGATGTATTTTGTTAATGCTGCTGATGTTTTTGGCTCATAGAGAATTGTCTACGCCAAAAACCATTGTAGCAAACGCTGAACTGTGAACTGTATCAGAAAATGACCTATTGTTTAAATCAGGTTTTTGTGTTAAATGTATTTTTTTTATATATTTTGTCAGTGTTTTTCCCTCATATAAAAATACTTATTAAAATTAGTATTCTTTCAATTTTCGCACCGGCCGCCGCTGGGGATTTATTAGACTCTAACTTCCCGTTATTTCAGAAAATCCACATGTATATTAGCTGAAATGAACAGACTCTGACACTTTATTTTGTGTGGAAGCATCTAATGAGCGTGTAAAGGTCATTGTACAGGAGGAGGAGGTGAGCTGTGATATCACCTATTGTGAATGGTGGATCCTGTGTTATCTACTGTATATAGAGGTGTTATCAGTCATTGTACAGGAGGAGGAGGTGAGCTGTGACATCACCTATTGTGAATGGTGGATCCTGTGTTATCTACTGTATATAGAGGTATCAGTCATTGTACAGGAGGAGGAGGTGAGCTGTGACATCACCTATTGTGAATGGTGGATCCTGTGCTATCTCCTGTATATAGAGGTGTTATCAGTCATTGTGGAGGAGGAAGTGAGCTGTGATATCACCTATTGTGAATGGTGGATCCTGTGTTATCTACTGTATATAGAGATGTTATTAGTCATTGTACAGGAGGAGGAGGTGAGCTGTGACATCACCTATTGTGAATGGTGAATCCTGTGTTATCTACTGTATATAGAGGTGTTATCAGTCATTGTACAGGAGGAGGAGGAGGAGGTGAGCTGTGACATCACCTATTGTGAATGGTGGATCCTGTGCTATCTCCTGTATATAGAGGTGTTATCAGTCATTTTACAGGAGGAGGAGGAGAGCTGTGACATCACCTATTGAGAATGGTGGATCCTGTGCTATCTACTGTATATAGAGGTGTTATCAGTCATTGTGGAGGAGGAAGTGAGCTGTGATATCACCTATTGTGAATGGTGGATCCTGTGTTATCAGCTGTATATAGAGATGTTATTAGTCATTGTACAGGAGGAGGAGGTGAGCTGTGACATCACCTATCGTGAATGGTAAATCCTGTGTTATCTACTGTATATAGAGGTGTTATCAGTCATTGTACAGGAGGAGGAGGAGGAGGTGAGCTGTGACATCACCTATTGTGAATGGTGGATCCTGTGCTATCTCCTGTATATAGAGGTGTTATCAGTCACTGTACAGGAGGAGGAGAAGGTAAGCTGTGACATCATCTATTGTGAATGGTGTATCCTGTGCTACCTACTGTATACAGAGGTATTATTAGTCATTGTACAGGAGGAGGAGGTGAGCTGTGACATCACCTATTGTGAATGGTGAACCCTGTGTTATCTACTGTATATAGAGGTGTTATCAGTCATTTTACAGGAGGAGGAGGTGAGCTGTGACATCATCTATTGTGAATAGTGAACCCTGTGTTATCTACTGTATATAGAGGTGTTATCAGTCATTGTGGAGGAGGAAGTGAGCTGTGATATCACCTATTGTGAATGGTGGATCCTGTGTTTTCTACTGTATATAGAGGCGTTATCAGTTATTGTACAGGAGGAGGAGGTGAGCTGTGACATCACCTATTGTGAATGGTGAATCCTGTGTTATCTACTGTATACAGAGGTTTTATCAGTCATTGTACAGGAGGAGGAGGAAGTGAGCTGTGACATCACCTATTATGAATGGTGGACCCTGTGTTATCTACTGTATATAGAGGTGTTATCAGTCATTGTGGAGGAGGAGGAGGTGAGCTGTGACATCACCTATTGTGAATGGTGGATCCTGTGTTATCTACTGTATATAGAGATGTTGTCAGTCATTTTACAGGAGGAGGAGGTGAGCTGTGACATCACCTATTGAGAATGGTGGATCCTGTGCTATCTACTGTATATAGAGGTGTTATCAGTCATTGTGGAGGAGGAGGTGAGCTGTGATATCACCTATTGTGAATGGTGGATCCTGTGTTATCTACTGTATATAGAGGTGTTATCAGTCATTGTACAGGAACGGGGGGAGGCGAGCTGTGACATCATCTATTGTGAATGGTGGATCATGTGTTATCTAATGTATATAGAGTTGTTATCAGTCATTGTACAGGAGGAGGAGGAGGTGAGCTGTGACATCACCTATTGAGAATGGTGGATCCTGTGCTATCTACTGTATATAGAGGTGTTATCAGTCATTGTGGAGGAGGAGGAGGTGAGCTGTGACATCACCTATTGTGAATGGTGGATCCTGTGTTATCTACTGTATATAGAGATGTTGTCAGTCATTTTACAGGAGGAGGAGGTGAGCTGTGACATCACCTATTGAGAATGGTGGATCCTGTGCTATCTACTGTATATAGAGGTGTTATCAGTCATTGTGGAGGAGGAAGTGAGCTGTGATATCACCTATTGTGAATGGTGGATCCTGTGTTATCTACTGTATATAGAGGTGTTATCAGTCATTGTACAGGAACGGGGGGAGGCGAGCTGTGACATCATCTATTGTGAATGGTGGATCATGTGTTATCTAATGTATATAGAGTTGTTATCAGTCATTGTACAGGAGGAGGAGGAGGTGAGCTGTGACATCACCTATGATGAATGGTGGACCCTGTGTTATCTACTGTATATAGAAGTGTTAGCAGTCATTGTACAGGAGGAGGAGGAGGTGAGCTGTGACATCACCTATTATGAATGGTGGACCTTGTGTTATCCACTGTATATAGAGATGTTACCTGTCACTGTAATCCTGCCTCTGATGATAATGATCGTACTGTAAACTCATCCTGAAAGGACAAGAAGTATGGGCCCAAAAAAAGCCCTAGTGGCCAGTATGAAAGTTACAAAATTACATGTTTTAAAGGGAATGTGTCACCCCCTGGGGGGTTATCAGACCTCTACTATGGGCATACAGGTGATAGAAAAGTAAATCTATACTTACCTGTATGGCCCATAGCAGAGGTCTGATTGCAGAGAAATCTGGTTTTATAAAGTCTGTTTTTGAGAGATTTGGAGTCCGGGGGACGGGAAGAAACCCCTCCTATCTGCTTACTATTCCCCTAAATCACCACCTCTGTGCTAAATTACCATATTCCCCCACCCCCTCCCCTGCCCGTCACTGGGCCCTGTGACCGGCCCTGCTCTGTCTCCCCTCCCATGGAGCGCGCTTTGTTTCCCTCCGACCCCGTTTGGCTGCGTACTGCCAGCGGACCGAAAGTCTCAGTGACTCACCGTCGCCTGCGCAATACAAGGCTGCGGCGCAGTACACAGCCAAACGGGGTCGGAGGGAAACAAAGCGCGCTCCATAGGAGGGGAGGCAGAGCAGGGCCGGTCACAGGGCCCAGTGACGGGCAGGGGAGGGGGTGGGGGAATATGGTAATTTAGCACAGAGGTGGTGATTTAGGGGAATAGTAAGCAGATAGGAGGGGTTTCTTCCCGTCCCCCAGACTCCAAGCCTCTGAAAAACAGACTTTATAAAAGATAATTTCTCTGCAATCAGACCTCTGCTATGGGCCATACAGGTAAGTATAGATTTACTTTTCTATCACCTGTATGCCCATAGTAGAGGTCTGATATCGCCCAGGCGGGTGACACATTCCCTTTAATACAAGATCATGATGTGAAAAAAACATTGACAAACATATTCAAAAATACAGGTAACACAAAACCCCAATGTAAGCAATAGGTCATCTTGGGAAGAACGGTTCTCTTTAGCTCTGTACATTTTTTCCCTCTTGGGCTGTAAGTGAAGGGAAACACAATGGCTCACTTGACTATACAGTGAAAGGACACACAAGGTCGCAGTTAGAGTCCTAGACCGGCCCGGCCGACTACAGACAGCCAGATGTGATCTCTTCATTCTCTCTTCGAGGGTGAACCCATTAGAGTCCATTATTCGCCCTTCATTATGGTAGTGACATGGCCCCTTTTAAATACTGACATTAACTCCTTCCTTGCCTGAGGCTGGAAACCCATCACTCACAGAGAGCCACTCGCTGCCGGCATCACCCTCCCGAAAGGGTTAGCGGCAAAGTTAGGCAGGTAACCGGCTTATGAACCATATTTTACGCTTGACAAGCTACGTATGAATAATATATAGAGGTTGGGTGGATATAATTGAGATTAATGCATGCGTATCAATCAATACATGACACGGTAATATAATACTTTAAAATAATATATTGCATTGATTTATATTCATGGATTTCTGCAGCAGACCTCGCCCTGCCCACACAACATCATTTCTATATTTTTTATTTTTTATTTTATTTTTTTTCAACTTTTGACAAATTTTATATAAATTCTTCCACTTTTTTTTATTTATTTATTTTTTTTTTTTAGAAGAACTTCAAAAAGTTTTATTTGAGCAAATAGATCTGAGGAGGAGATTGGAACAAGAATTCCAGGTGTTAAAGGGGACGCCATCATTTCCTGTGTTCAGTAAGAATATTTATTATTATAATGTGACTATTATTATTATTATTATTTGTGCTTAATAGTTGGCCCAGGTCTGGGATAAGTGGTGACTTTATAATATTTTAATGACCTGAGAAGGAAAACTTATGCAACAGAAAATATACTGCCTTAATAGACATTAATCAAAACTTCCATGTTTAATGTGGCCGGTGGCCTGCAATAGGCTGCGCAAACTGATGATAGATAGATAGATAGATAGATAGATAGATAGATAATAGATAGATAGATAGATAATAGATAGATAGATGATAGATAGATGATAGATAATAGATAGATAGATAATAGATAGATAGATAGATAGATAATAGATAGATAGATAATAGATAGATAGATATGGATGATAGATAGATAGATAGATAATAGATAGATAGATAGATAGATGATAGATAATAGATAGATAGATAGATAGATGATAGATAATAGATAGATAGATATGGATGATAGATAGATAGATAATAGATGGATAGATAGATAGATAGATAATAGATAGATGATAGATAGATAATAGATGGATAGATAGATAGATAGATAATAGATAGATGATAGATAATAGATAGATAGATAATAGATGATAGATAATAGATAGATAGATATGGATGATAGATAGATAGATAGATAGATAGAGTGGGGGAAATAATTATTTGATCCCTTGCTGTTTTTGCATGCAAAAAAAATTATCTAATTTATACAATGTGATTTTCTTGCTTTTTTGGATATTCTGTCTCTCAATGTTAAAATGAACCTACCCTTACAATTATAGACTGTTCATGTCTTTGTCAGTGGGCAAACTTACAAAAAAAGGGGTCAAATACTTATTTCCCCCGCTGTAGATTACAGATGATAGCTAGATAGATGATAGATAGGAGATAAATGATAGATAGATACAAGATAGACCGATAGATAACAGATGATAGATAGATAATAAAACAGATAGATATGAGATAGATGGATATAATAGATAAATAGATTGATAGATAATAGATAGATATGAGATAAACAATAGATAGATAATAGAGAGATATAATAGATAATAGATGGCTTGGACTGGCCCCTGGGAAGCTGGTGAATCCCCCGATGGGTCCCTGAACCAACCAGTGTCTTCCATGTAGCAGTTTTCCTCACTGGATCCTACATCTTCAGACCTGGGAATGCGATTTATATCTTCATTGTCATCTCGTTCACTCGTTCACATAGTAAAATAAGCCATTTTTTTATTACACTATCCAGTTTACTCCATAAACCCAGAGACCAAGGTGCCATCTTCTCTGACTCCTGCTTTGGCAGAGTGGTGCCCGTCTCCTCTCTTCTTGGGTCCATCCGCCTGGTCACACCACCACACCGCCCCAGCGCCCCGAAATCCACTATCACAATACATCTTCTTACTGCTCAGCCAACAACATATGAGAACGATACAATCGCAGAATGTTTTTTTTCTTTGCAGGGATTTGTTTGCACTTTGAATAAATTGTGCCAAAAATAAGATATTGCGATCAGATCATGTGAGCCCACCCAATGTCAGAAAAAGGGTCAGGAGTTGGAAGGTGCTGCTGACAGAGCTGAGGGGCCTCCTGAAAAGACATATGCCAAGAAACAAAAAAGTATCAAGAGAAGTGCAAACATTGGCTCCAATTCCTTTCTTCCTCTCCTTGCTGCTCCCTGTTTGGGGAACTGTGTCTTCTCAACTATAAAGATAACTTCAACCCCCAGCATGTCCAGATCTTCAGGAGCTGCTGAGACTTGTAGTTTTCTTTACTGACGGGGAATCACAGATTGCATTACCCTTTATTGCCCTTGACATAATAATTGATGGGTCATTCCTGCAATTATTATGAGGGCATAGCATCTGTGCCTGCGCCATCACTTTTTGGCGTCAGCTGTACGGTGCAGCTGACATCCGACTTTAACGACGGAAAATAAGAAAGAAAAAAAAACAGCATACTTGCACCCCCCCCCCCCCTCGGATCTCCACTCTCTGTTTTGTGTACCCTGGTGATCTTCTGGCATTGCTTATGTCACGTGAGCGCTGCAGCCCATCAGTGACTGATGGGCTGCAGCGCTCATGTGGCATATATAATGATCCAGCACAGGAAGGAGATCCTCGTTTGATCGTGGAGCCCTTCTTTTCTATCTTAGATGTATGACAGAGCACCAGACAAGGGGTTAAAGTCCTCATAGAGCCTCATTAAGTGAGCTTCTCCTCTAGGACCTATATCTTGTATGCAATATATATATATATATATATATATACTGTATATATCTCATCTTCCCATGAGAGCCCTCTGAGAGCTTCCTCATCTCATTGCTTCCTGTTTTGCCTCTTAATCCTCAATGAGGTTTGTTAAAAGAAGAGCAGCGGCTGTTTAATGCGCGCTCTCCGATGTTACCTCCATTACCAGGGGCCAAAAGTGATATATACTCTGGGATAAAAGTCCAGACACTTGTGAATCTTTAATAACTTCTGCTCAGTGGCTGCCCCCAGGTCTCCAGGACTCCTCACTCCATGTAGGAACATCACACAGCGGCTCTTACGATCCCCCGAAACAGATATTTCATTAAATACAAAGTTTTCTATAAAGTAAATATTGAAGAAAAAAAAGGCAAAACAACTTAAACATAATAAACATCTCCATCCCCATAAAATTAATATCACATTACAGCATTTTATAACAAGCCAAAATACAAACATTTTTCATTGAATCTGAGAAGAAATGTTTTTTTGAAGAGTCTTGAGTTTTCGAAGAAGATTTGGAGAGTTTCTGCTCTAAAAACCTCAGTGTGCGCTCACTGATAGATTTTGCTCACACCTCGCACTTTTGCTGCATTTTTTTTCCCCACATGTTTTTACCGCAGAAAAAAAAACGTAGCGTTTTACAGTAGCGGCAAATTGAATGAGATTTCTAAAATCTCCTGCACAAGCTCCTTATTCCTTCCTTGCAGATTTGAACCATCGAATTGTTTTTTTTAATCACCCATTCAAATGAACAGGAAGGAAAACACATAAAATGCATAAAAATACGCACGCAAATACGAGACAAAAATGTGCAAATTTTACTTGCCAGGACACTGTTTTTTGGTGCAAAGAAATCTGCTGCAAATGCTCAACGTGTGCAAATCGTCTTAATGCTCATCAGTGCACTCAATACCTTAATGGGTAACATAGTGTGAACCATCCCCGATAATATTACTATTTTACTTAGTACGTCAGGCTTTTTTTTCTTTCTCTGTTAAATGAAGGGAGGGGTGCAAATCACTAGGAACAGGCAATACATGGTGTCATTTATATGCGCACTATATGGCACTATTTCTAATGACAGTATGTGGTACAATATATATGGACATTGTATAGCGCGGTTTATGTTGTAAGTCTATGTGTAATAACAGTGTATTGTACTATGTCCAGTATATTAGCACTCTATGGGACTACTTATAATGACAGTATATTTATACTATTTATGAGCACTGTTTGGCACTATTAACTTTGCATTATCCATGTGTAATAGCAGTGTATTGTACTATGTACATTAGCACCGTATGTCACTATTAACTTGGCATGGCACATATGTAATGATAGTGTATTGTACTATGTATATTAGCACTGTATGGCACTACTTATAATGACAGTATATTTCTCCTATTTATGGGCACTGTTTGGCACTATTTCTATAGTGTGTGGTATTATTTATATGAGCGCTGTTTACATAATCTGATTATGGAATTATTTATCTGGCCACTGTATTACACTCTTTACTTTGCATAGCACATTTGTAATGACAGATGATGGCACTATTTATAGGGGCATTGTATGGCATTATTTCTAATGACAGTGTATGGTACTATTCACACAGGGCACAATTTGGAAATATTCCTAATATTAGTATATGTTATTATTTATATGATACTATTTCTAATGCCAGTATATAGTACTATATATATATGGATTTTGTATGCCACTATTTCTAGTGACACTGTATGGCACTATTCATAGGGGCATTATATGTCATTATTTCTAGTGACACTGTACGGTATGATTCTTATGGGCACTGGATGCCACCATTTCTTACAACAGTGTTTGACACTATTAATATAAGCACTATATGGCACAAAAATCTAATGGCTGTGTATGGTACACTTTATATGGGCGCTGTATGACACTATTTTTAACGGCAGTGTATGGTACTATTGATATGGGCACACTACAACCATATTTTTAATAACAGTGTAAAATACTATTTATATGGGCAGTGTTTCTAATGACTGTGTTCGGTAGTATTTATATGGGCACAATATGGCAATATTTCTAATGACAGTGTATACTACAATGTATTTGGGCACTGTATGGCATTATTTCTAATGACATATAGGGTACTGTATATGGGCTTTGTAGAACACTGTTGATATAGTCAGTTTTTGAAACTGTTTATGTGATCACAGTATATAAGGTTTTATGTACGAATAGAGGAGGCTGGGAGTGATCCGGCCTCTTACATTGAATATGTTTCATTCCAGTATGTTACTTATTATTAATTCTTTTTGCTTTTCCGTTTTCCATCACAGATAACTTCCATGACCAAATGAAGCGAGAACTAGCATATAGGGAAGAAATGGTCCAGCAACTACAGATTGTAAGTTATTCTCCTCCCCCACTGAGTAAAGGCTGCCATAAACAGTGACAATTTACTGCTAAATATTATATTTACCCCAGATGTACTGCAGATTTATCTTTAAAATATCCCCTGTGCAGTTCATATTTGTGCCACTAGGGGGCAGAGCTGTAATCTTTTAGTTTAAAAATTCTCACTCAAACCAATAATGAAGTAATTCTTGCCCATACAAACTACATGGCTCCAACAGCAATGCCTATACCTCATCACAGACAAGTCCCTGGTGTTTTCCTATACCAGTCCTGACTTACTTCTGCCATTATAGTCCAGAGCTGTATTCATAATACTGTAGTCTTCAGAGCTGAAATCTCCCAGAACTTCCTGTTTATACAATATCTGTAAAAGTTTTTCATTTTGGGTAGTGTCATCTTCACAACAGGCAGAATACAGTAATCTGATGTAAGAAAAACTGAACTGCAGAAGCTGAGCGAAGCTTGTCTGATTAAAGGGGTTGTCAGGTGCTTTAATATTGATTGCCTATCATTAGGGAAGGTCATCAATACCAGATCAGTGGCGGTGAGACACCCAGGATCAGTAATGTATGTACACAGTGACTGCACCAGCAGAATAGAGAGTGCAGCTCTGGAATATAATACAGGATGTAACTCAGGATCAGTACAGGATCAGTAATGTAATGTATGTACACAGTGACTGCACCAGCAGAATAGTGAGTGCAGCTCTGGAGTATAATACAGGATGTAACTCAGGATCAGTACAGGATCAGTAATGTAATGTATGTACACAGTGACTGCACCAGCAGAATAGTGAGTGCAGCTCTGGAGTATAATACAGGATGTAACTCAGGATCAGTACAGGATCAGTAATGTAATGTATATACACAGTGACTGCACCAGCAGAATAGTGAGTGCAGCTCTGGAGTATAATACAGGATGTTACTCAGGATCAGTACAGGATCAGTAATGTAATGTATGTACACAGTGACTGCACCAGCAGAATAGTGAGTGCAGCTCTGGAGTATAATACAGGATGTAACTCCGGATCAGTAATGTAATGTATGTACACAGTGACTGCACCAGCAGAAGAGGGAGTGCAGCTCTGGAGTATAATACAGGATGTTACTCAGGATCAGTACAGGATCAGTAATGTAATGTATGTACACAGTGACTGCACCAGCAGAATAGTGAGTGCAGCTCTGGAGTATAATACAGGATGTAACTCAGGATCAGTACAGGATCAGTAATGTAATGTATGTACACAGTGACTGCACCAGCAGAATAGTGAGTGCAGCTCTGGAGTATAATACAGGATGTAACTCAGGATCAGTACAGGATCAGTAATGTAATGTATGTACACAGTGACTGCACCAGCAGAATAGTGAGTGCAGCTCTGGAGTATAATACAGGATGTAACTCAGGATCAGTACAGGATCAGTAATGTAATGTATGTACACAGTGACTGCACCAGCAGAATAGTAAGTGCAGCTCTGGAGTATAATACAGGATGTAACTCAGGATCAGTACAGGATCAGTAATGTAATGTATGTACACAGTGACTGCACCAGCAGAATAGTGAGTGCAGCTCTGGAGTATAATACAGGATGTAACTCAGGATCAGTACAGGATCAGTAATGTAATGTATGTACACAGTGACTGCACCAGCAGAATAGTGAGTGCAGCTCTGGAGTATAATACAGGATGTAACTCAAGATCAGTACAGGATCAGTAATGTAATGTATGTACACAGTGACTGCACCAGCAGAATAGTGAGTGCAGCTCTGGAGTATAATACAGGATGTAACTCAGGATCAGTAATGTAATGTATGTACACAGTGACTCCACCAGCAGAATAGGGAGTGCAGCTCTGGAGTATAATACAGGATGTAACTCAGGATCAGTAATGTAATGTATGTACACAGTGACTGGACCAGCAGAATAGGGAGTGCAGCTCTGGAGTATAATACAGGATGTAACTCAGGATCAGTACAGGATAAGTAATGTATGTACACAGTGATTGCACCAGCAGAATAGTGAGTGCAGCTCTGGAGTATAATACAGGATGTAACTCAGGATCAGTACAGGATCAGTAATGTAATGTATGTACACAGTGACTGCACCAGCAGAAGAGGGAGTGCAGCTCTGTAGTATAATACAGGATGTAACTCAGGATCAGTACAGGATAAGTAATGTAATGTATGTACACTGTGACTGCACCAGCAGAATAGTGAGTGCAGCTCTGGAGTATAATACAGGATGTAACTCAGAATCAGTAATGTAATGTAATGTATGTATACAGTGACTGCACCAGCAGAATAGTGAGTGCAGCTCTGGGGTATAATACAGGATGTAACTCAGGATCAGTACAGGATAAGTAATATACTATATGTACACAGTGACTGCACCAGCAGAATAGGGAGTGCAGCTCTGGAGTATAATACAGGATGTAACTCAGGATCAGTACAGGATAAGTAATGTAATGTATGTACACAGTGACTGTACCAGCAGAATAGTGAGTGCAGCTCTGGAGTATAATGCAGGATATAACTCAGGATCAGTACAGGATCAGTAATGTAATGTATTTACACAGTGACTCCACCAGCAGAATAGTGAGTGCAGCTCTGGAGTATAATACAGGATGTAACTCAGGATCAGTACAGGATAAGTAATGTATGTACACTGTGACTCCACCAGCAGAATAGTGAGTGCAGCTCTGGAGTATAATACAGGATGTAACTCAGGATCAGTACAGGATCAGTAATGTAATGTATGTACACAGTGACTCCACCAGCAGAATAGAGAGTGCAGCTCTGGAGTATAATACAGGATGTAACTCAGGATCAGTAACGTAATGTATGTACACAGTGCCTGCACCAGCATAATAGTGAGTGCAGCTCTGAAGTATAATACAGGATGTAACTCAGGATCAGTACAGGATCAGTAATGTAATGTATGTACACAGTGACTGCACCAGCAGAATAGTGAGTGCAGCTCTGGAGTATAATACAGGATGCAACTCAGGATCAGTGCAGGATCAGTAATGTAATGTATGTACACAGTGACTGCACCAGCAGAATAGTGAGTGCAGCTCTGGAGTATAATTCAAGATGTAACTCAGGATCAGTAATGTAATGTATGTACACAGTGACTGCACCAGCAGAATAGTGAGTGCAGCTCTGGAGTATAATACAGGATGTAACTCAGGATCAGTACAGGATAAGTAATGTAATGTATGTATACAGTGACTCCACCAGCAGAATAGGGAGTGCAGCTCTGGAGTATAATACAGGATGTAACTCAGGATCAGTAATGTAATGTATGTACACAGTGACTGCACCAGCAGAATAGGGAGTGCAGCTCTGGAGTATAATACAGGATGTAACACAGGATCAGTACAGGATAAGTAATGTATGTACGCTGTGACTCCACCAGCAAAATAGTGAGTGCAGCTCTGGAGTATAATACAGGATGTAACTCAGGATCAGTAATGTAATGTATGTACACAGTGACTGCACCAGCAGAAGAGGAAGTGCAGCTCTGGAGTATAATACAGGATGTTACTCAGGATCAGTACAGGATCAGTAATGTAATGTATGTACACAGTGACTTCACTATCAGAATAGTGAGTGCAGCTCTGGAGTATAATACAGGATGTAACTCAGGATCAGTAATGTAATGTATGTACACAGTGACTGCACCAGCAGAATAGTGAGTGCAGCTCTGGAGTATAATACAGGATGTAACTCAGGATCAGTAATGTAATGTATGTACACAGTGACTGCACCAGCAGAATAGGGAGTACAGCTCTGGAGTATAATACAGGATGTAACTCAGGATCAGTACAGGATAAGTAATGTAATGTATGTACACAGTGACTGCACCAGCAGAATAGTGAGTGCAGCTCTGGAGTATAATACAGGATGTAACTCAGGATCAGTACAGGATCAGTAATGTAATGTATGTACACAGTGACTGCACCAGCAGAATAGTGAGTGCAGCTCTGGAGTATAATACAGGATGTAACTCAGGATCAGTACAGGATCAGTAATGTAATGTGTGAACACAGTGACTCCATCAGCAGAATAGTGAGTGCAGCTCTGGAGTATAATACAGGATGTAACTAAGGATCAGTACAGGATCAGTAATGTAATGTATGTACACAGTGACTGCACCAGAAGAATAGTGAGTGCAGCTCTGGAGTATAATACAGGATGTAATTCAGGATCAGTACAGGATAAGTCATGTAATGTATGTACACAGTGACTGCACCAGCAGAATAGTGAGTGCAACTCTGGAGTATAATACAGAATGTAACTCAGGATCAGTACAGGATGAGTAATGTAATGTATGTACACAGTGACTGCACCAGCAGAATAGTGAGTGCAGCTCTGGAGTATAATACAGGATGTTACTCAGGATCAGTACAGGATCAGTAATGTAATGTATGTACACAGTGACTGCACCAGCAGAATAGTGAGTGCAGCTCTGGAGTATAATACAGGATGTAACTCAGGATCAATACAGGATCAGTAATGTAATGTATGTACACAGTGACTGCACCAGCAGAATAGTGAGTGCAGCTCTGGAGTATAATACAGGATGTAACTCAGGATCAGTAATGTAATGTATGTACACAGTGACTGCACCAGCAGAAGAGGGAGTGCAGCTCTGGAGTATAATACAGGATGTTACTCAGGATCAGTACAGGATCAGTAATGTAATGTATGTACACAGTGACTTCACTATCAGAATAGTGAGTGCAGCTCTGGAGTATAATACAGGATGTAACTCAGGATCAGTAATGTAATGTATGTACACAGTGACTGCACCAGCAGAATAGTGAGTGCAGCTCTGGAGTATAATACAGGATGTAACTCAGGATCAGTAATGTAATGTATGTACACAGTGACTGCACCAGCAGAATAGGGAGTACAGCTCTGGAGTATAATACAGGATGTAACTCAGGATCAGTACAGGATAAGTAATGTAATGTATGTACACAGTGAATGCACCAGCAGAATAGTGAGTGCAGCTCTGGAGTATAATACAGGATGTAACTCAGGATCAGTACAGGATCAGTAATGTAATGTATGTACACAGTGACTGCACCAGCAGAATAGTGAGTGCAGCTCTGGAGTATAATACAGGATGTAACTCAGGATCAGTACAGGATCAGTAATGTGATGTGTGAACACAGTGACTCCATCAGCAGAATAGTGAGTGCAGCTCTGGAGTATAATACAGGATGTAACTAAGGATCAGTACAGGATCAGTAATGTAATGTATGTACACAGTGACTGCACCAGAAGAATAGTGAGTGCAGCTCTGGAGTATAATACAGGATGTAATTCAGGATCAGTACAGGATAAGTCATGTAATGTATGTACACAGTGACTGCACCAGCAGAATAGTGAGTGCAACTCTGGAGTATAATACAGAATGTAACTCAGGATCAGTACAGGATGAGTAATGTAATGTATGTACACAGTGACTGCACCAGCAGAATAGTGAGTGCAACTCTGGAGTATAATACAGAATGTAACTCAGGATCAGTACAGGATGAGTAATGTAATGTATGTACACAGTGACTGCACCAGCAGAATAGTGAGTGCAGCTCTGGAGTATAATACAGGATGTTACTCAGGATCAGTACAGGATCAGTAATGTAATGTATGTACACAGTGACTGCACCAGCAGAATAGTGAGTGCAGCTCTGGAGTATAATACAGGATGTAACTCAGGATCAATACAGGATCAGTAATGTAATGTATGTACACAGTGACTGCACCAGCAGAATAGTGAGTGCAGCTCTGGAGTATAATACAGGATGTAACTCAGGATCAATACAGGATCAGTAATGTAATGTATGTACACAGTGACTGCACCAGCAGAATAGTGAGTGCAGCTCTGGAGTATAATACAGGATGTAACTCAGGATCAGTACAGGATCAGTAATGTAATGTATGTACACAGTGACTGCACCAGCAGAATAGTGAGTGCAGCTCTGGAGTATAATACAGGATGTAACTCAGGATCAGTACAGGATCAGTAAAGTAATGTATGTACACAGTGACTGCACCAGCAGAATAGTAAGTGCAGCTCTGGAGTATAATACAGGATGTAACTCAGGATCAGTACAGGATCAGTAATGTAATGTATGTACACAGTGACTGCACCAGCAGAATAGTGAGTGCAGCTCTGGAGTATAATACAGGATGTAACTCAGGATCAGTACAGGATCAGTAATGTAATGTATGTACACAGTGACTGCACCAGCAGAATAGTGAGTGCAGCTCTGGAGTATAATACAGGATGTAACTCAAGATCAGTACAGGATCAGTAATGTAATGTATGTACACAGTGACTGCACCAGCAGAATAGTGAGTGCAGCTCTGGAGTATAATACAGGATGTTACTCAGGATCAGTAATGTAATGTATGTACACAGTGACTCCACCAGCAGAATAGGGAGTGCAGCTCTGGAGTATAATACAGGATGTAACTCAGGATCAGTAATGTAATGTATGTACACAGTGACTGGACCAGCAGAATAGGGAGTGCAGCTCTGGAGTATAATACATGATGTAACTCAGGATCAGTACAGGATAAGTAATGTATGTACACAGTGATTGCACCAGCAGAATAGTGAGTGCAGCTCTGGAGTATAATACAGGATGTAACTCAGGATCAGTACAGGATCAGTAATGTAATGTATGTACACAGTGACTGGACCAGCAGAATAGTGAGTGCAGCTCTGGGGTATAATACAGGATGTAACTCAGGATCAGTACAGGATAAGTAATATACTATATGTACACAGTGACTGCACCAGCAGAATAGGGAGTGCAGCTCTGGAGTATAATACAGGATGTAACTCAGGATCAGTACAGGATAAGTAATGTAATGTATGTACACAGTGACTGTACCAGCAGAATAGTGAGTGCAGCTCTGGAGTATAATGCAGGATATAACTCAGGATCAGTACAGGATCAGTAATGTAATGTATGTACACAGTGACTGCACCAGCAGAATAGTGAGTGCAGCTCTGGAGTATAATGCAGGATATAACTCAGGATCAGTACAGGATAAGTAATGTAATGTATGTACACAGTGACTGTACCAGCAGAATAGGGAGTGCAGCTCTGGAGTATAATACAGGATGTAACTCAGGATCAGTACAGGATAAGTAATGTATGTACATTGTGACTCCACCAGCAGAATAGTGAGTGCAGCTCTGGAGTATAATACAGGATGTAACTCAGGATCAGTACAGGATCAGTAATGTAATGTATGTACACAGTGACTCCACCAGCAGAATAGAGAGTGCAGCTCTGGAGTATAATACAGGATGTAACTCAGGATCAGTAACGTAATGTATGTACACAGTGCCTGCACCAGCATAATAGTGAGTGCAGCTCTGAAGTATAATACAGGATGCAACTCAGGATCAGTGCAGGATCAGTAATGTAATGTATGTACACAGTGACTGCACCAGCAGAATAGTGAGTGCAGCTCTGGAGTATAATTCAAGATGTAACTCAGGATCAGTAATGTAATGTATGTACACAGTGACTGCACCAGCAGAATAGTGAGTGCAGCTCTGGAGTATAATACAGGATGTAACTCAGGATCAGTACAGGATAAGTAATGTAATGTATGTATACAGTGACTCCACCAGCAGAATAGTGAGTGCAGCTCTGGAGTATAATACAGGATGTAACTCAGGATCAGAAATGTAATGTATGTACACAGTGACTGCACCAGCAGAAAAGTGAGTGCTGCTTTGGAGTATAATACAGGATGTAACTCAGGATCAGTACAGGATCAGTAATGTAATGTGTGTACACAGTGACTGCACCAGCAGAATAGGGAGTGCAGCTCTGGAGTATAATTCAGGATGTAACTCAGGATCAGTAATGTAATGTATGTACACAGTGACTGCACCAGCAGAATAGGGAGTGCAGCTCTGGAGTATAATACAGGATGTAACTCAGGATCAGTACAGGATAAGTAATGTATGTACGCTGTGACTCCACCAGCAAAATAGTGAGTGCAGCTCTGGAGTATAATACAGGATGTAACTCAGGATCAGTAATGTAATGTATGTACACAGTGACTGCACCAGCAGAAGAGGGAGTGCAGCTCTGGAGTATAATACAGGATGTTACTCAGGATCAGTACAGGATCAGTAATGTAATGTATGTACACAGTGACTTCACTAGCAGAATAGTGAGTGCAGCTCTGGAGTATAATACAGGATGTAACTCAGGATCAGTAATGTAATGTATGTACACAGTGACTACACCAGCAGAATAGTGAGTGCAGCTCTGGAGTATAATACAGGATGTAACTCAGGATCAGTAATGTAATGTATGTACACAGTGACTGCACCAGCAGAATAGGGAGCGCAGCTCTGGAGTATAATACAGGATGTAACTCAGGATCAGTAATGTAATGTACAGTGCTGGCCAAAAGTATTGGCACCCCTGTAATTCTGTCAGATAATGCTCAGTTTCTTCCTGAAAATGATTGCAATCACAAATTCTTTGGTATTATTATCTTCATTTAATTTGTCTTCAATGAAAAAAACACAAAAAGAATTGTCCTAAAGCCAAATTGGATACAATTCCACACCAAACCTAAAAAAGGGGGTGGACAAAAGTATTGGCACCGTTTGAAAAATCATGTGATGCTTCTGTAATTCGTGTAATTAGCAGCACCTGTAACTTACCTGTGGCACCTAACAGGTGTTGGCAATAACTAAATCACACTTGCAGCCAGTTAACATGGATTAAAGTTGACTCAACCTCTGTCCTGTGTCCTTGTGTGTACCACATTGAGCATGGAGAAAAGAAAGAAGACCAAAGAACTGTCTGAGGACTTGAGAAACCAAATTGTGAGGAAGCATGAGCAATCTCAAGGCTACAAGTCCATCTCCAAAGACCTGAATGTTCTTGTGTCTTCCGTGCGCAGTGTCATCAAGAAGTTTAAAGCCCATGGCACTGTGGCTAACCTCCCTAGATGTGGACGGAAAAGAAAAATTGACGAGAGATTTCAACGCAAGATTGTGCGGATGGTGGATAAAGAACCTCGACTAACATCCAAACAAGTTCAAGCTGCCCTGCAGTCCGAGGGTACAACAGTGTCAACCCGTACTATCCGTCGGCGTCTGAATGAAAAGGGACTGTATGGTAGGATACCCAGGAAGACCCCACTTCTTACCCCGAGATATAAAAAAGCCAGGCTGGAGTTTGCCAAAACTTACCTGAGAAAGCCTAAAACGTTTTGGAAGAATGTTCTCTGGTCAGATGAGACAAAAGTAGAGCTTTTTGGGAGAAAGCATCAACATAGAGTGTACAGGAAAAAAAAAAAAGAGGCATTCAAAGAAAAGAACACGGTCCCTACAGTCAAACATGGCGGAGGTTCCCTGATGTTTTGGGGTTGCTTTGCTGCCTCTGGCACTGGACTGCTTGACCGTGTGCATGGCATTATGAAGTCTGAAGACTACCAACAAATTTTGCAGCATAATGTAGGGCCCAGTGTGAGAAAGCTGGGTCTCCCTCAGAGGTCATGGGTCTTCCAGCAGGACAATGACCCAAAACACACTTCCAAAAGCACTATAAAATGGTTTGAGAGAAAGCACTGGAGACTTCTAAGGTGGCCAGCAATGAGTCCAGACCTGAGTCCCATAGAACACCTGTGGAGAGATCTCAAAATGGCAGTTTGGAGAAGGCACCCTTCAAATATCAGGGACCTGGAGCAGTTTGCCAAAGAAGAATGGTCTACAATTCCAGCAGAGCATTGTAAGAAACTCATTGATGGTTACCGGAAGCGGTTGTTCGCAGTTATTTTGGCTAAAGGTTGTGCAACCAAGTATTAGGCTGAGGGTGCCAATACTTTTGTCCGGCCCTTTTTTAGAGTTTTGTGTGAAATGATCAATGATTTGATTTTTGCTTCATTCTCTTTTGTGTTTTTTCCTTGCAAGCAAATTAAATGAAGATAATAAGACCAAAGAATTTGTGATTGCAATCATTTTCAGGAAGAAACTGAGTATTATCTGTCAGAATTGCAGGGGTGCCAATACTTTTGGCCAGCACTGTATGTACACAGTGACTGCACCAGCAGAATAGTGAGTGCAGCTCTGGAGTTTAATACAGGATGTAACTAAGGATCAGTACAGGATAAGTAATGTAATGTATGTACACAGTGACTGCACCAGCAGAATAGTGAGTGCAGCTCTGGAGTATAATACAGGATGTAACTCAGGATCAGTACAGGATCAGTAATGTAATGTATGTACACAGTGACTGCACCAGCAGAATAGTGAGTGCAGCTCTGGAGTATAATACAGGATGTAACTCAGGATCAGTACAGGATCAGTAATGTAATGTATGTACACAGTGACTGCACCAGCAGAATAGTGAGTGCAGCTCTGGAGCATAATACAGGATGTAACTCAGGATCAGTACAGGATCAGTAATGTAATGTATGTACACAGTGACTGCACCAGCAGAATAGTGAGTGCAGCTCTGGGGTGTAATACAGGATGTAACTCAGGATCAGTACAGGATCAGTAATGTAATGTATGTACATAGTGACTGCACCAGCAGAATAGTGAGTGCAGCTCTGGAGTATAATACAGGATGTAACTCAGGATCAGTACAGGATCAGTAATGTAATGTATGTACACAGTGACTGCACCAGCAGAATAGTGAGTGCAGCTCTGGAGTATAATACAGGATGTAACTCAGGATCAGTACAGGATCAGTAATGTAATGTATGTACACAGTGACTGCACCAGCAGAATAGTGAGTGCAGCTCTGGAGTATAATACAGGATGTAACTCAGGATCAGTACAGGATCAGTAATGTAATGTATGTACACAGTGACTGCACCAGCAGAATAGTGAGTGCAGCTCTGGAGCATAATACAGGATGTAACTCAGGATCAGTACAGGATCAGTAATGTAATGTATGTACACAGTGACTGCACCAGCAGAATAGTGAGTGCAGCTCTGGGGTGTAATACAGGATGTAACTCAGGATCAGTACAGGATCAGTAATGTAATGTATGTACATAGTGACTGCACCAGCAGAATAGTGAGTGCAGCTCTGGAGTATAATACAGGATGTAACTCAGGATCAGCAATGTATGTACACAGTGACTGCACCAGCAGAATAGTGAGTGCAGCTCTGGGGTGTAATACAGGATGTAACTCAGGATCAGTACAGGATCAGTAATGTAATGTATGTACACAGTGACCGCACCAGCAGAATAGTGAGTGCAGCTCTGGAGTATAATACAAGATGTAACTCAGGATCAGCAATGTATGTACACAGTGACTGCACCAGCAGAATAGTGAGTGCAGCTCTGGGGTGTAATACAGGATGTAACTCAGGATCAGTACAGGATCAGTAATGTAATGTATGTACACAGTGACTCCACCAGCAGAATAGTGAGTGCAGCTCTGGAGTATAATACAGGCTGTAACTGGGGATCAGTACAGGATAGCCAGTGTATGTGTAAAACTGAACCACAGAGCTATACTAAGAGCAGGACCAGATGGGTGCTGCATGACTTGGATGTTTTCTAAATGTCATACTTTATAATACCAGATTCTTCACCTCCAGGTAGTCTAGTTTTTCAGTCTTCCTTAATTTTTATATACAGATTTTATTCCACTTACTTTTTTTTTTTAATTAATTGCAAAAACTGCATGTGTGCAATGTCAACTGCGAAACGAATAAGCAATAATACACCACAAGCCCCTGAGTCACATAAGAAACAAGTTATACACCCGCAGCGCCTCCTTGTGTTTATTTTAATATTGCCTTGAACAGTAAATACCTTTTTTTAGGATTTTAACTAAAATTACTCTGATATTTCTTTCAGGGGCAATATTCTACTACTGTTTGCAAAAAAAGATGTATATCATATAAATCATAGCTTAAAATGTATTAGAAATTACAGAATATTTTAGCATTCGATTACTTAATAAAGGATGACCCCATTACAGCACGATGAAGTGTTCGTCAGAGATCTGTCCAATTACATTGCATTTCTGTCCATGCAGATCCCTTATGCTGCCAGCTTAATACGGAAAGAGAAACTCGGTACTCACCTAAGCAAAAGCTAAAAGGTAAGATGAGCATCTATGAAACATTAGGGTACATTGCTGGGGGCATTTTCCTAGTTGACCTCTGCTTTTGCTGTACAGAGATATGGATCCTATCCCTTCCCTCCTAGAGTTAAATGATAAACCTCTTTTACGTCCGTCCCTTTTCTTCAGCACCTAAACTGTTCCCCTGTCTTCTTCCTGTACGATAATTATTGCATTTACCTCCAGCTGCCACTAGGAGGAGCCCACCGCACACAGCTTTTCTCATTTTCCATTGATTACTAATTATATAAATCCATTTGCTGTGAGCTCCCCCTAGTGGTGACTGCCGATAGTTAGAATTTCATTATCTATGGCTGTACAAAGGGAAATAATGGATTAAGGGGGTTAAAAAATGAATCTAAAAATTAATTTTGGACATATAACAAGCATATTTTTTAATTAAATTCTTCTTTTTTTTCCAGGAAAGAAAAGAATTGCTGCAAATTCAGCTAACGTTTTTTGTAAGATAATCACCTCCTTGTACAAAGACTGGAAACCTGGACTTTTGGGGTTAAAAAAAAACTGGTTTCTTGAAAAACTGAGTGATCATGGACACTTTTTTGGACATAGCAGCTGATTCTATGGAGTAGCAGAGACTACACTCACAAGGACCCACCGTGGTGGTACCAAAGTATGTGCGACCCCAGAACATGCACTAAAACTCCCAGGATGGGACGATAATGATGTGTACAGCCTGAGTGTGACTGATGGGGATAGGGGGCGCTCTCCACCCTGTGTACAATGGCAGCACCAGGATCTGGGAATGGACATTGACTGACTTCAGACCCTCTGTCATTTTACTCTGCCTGCTGTAAGGGTTAAGCCGGACCCTGCTGGAAATAATTTTACAGTTTAATATTAAGTGTAATTAAGAATATAATCTCTGTTCTCAAAGTATTTATCACTGTTCTCGTAGTTTCTTTAATATTTATGTGGATAAGAATCTATAATAAAAGCTATCAAGTGGTATCGGGGCTTTTCCGTCAGGTTGCGTGCTCATCCGAAGCTGCTTTGAGTAGTCAGAGTTGCAGTGTAAAGCATGGTGGATAGACAAAAGCAGATGCCTGAGTCCTTGACGAGACAACCGACAACGTCAGACTCCTAGAACAAAGCTCAGAGTCCTCTCCTGCCTCTTCTGGAAATATCTGCAAAACTGTCAATCAGTCTGAAGTCCACCGTTTTGTAAACTGTCCCCTATCTGTGATTGGTGGAACTACGTATCAGGCATAAGAACATAGACGGAGCCTAATTATTAAGAGCTCATATATTAAACATAAGAGAACAGTTGGCCAAACCCCCAGCTGACAAATGATGTCAGCAGTAATAAAGATCGGGCATGCTGTTCTTCAATATGTCCTATCCTTTTTCTCAGGAGGAATAAGCTGCTGCCAGAAATTTCTGGCAGTGGCTTACTCCTCTTTTCCTTTTTCCAACCACTTATCTGTGTCTCATTGCTGCCTGATGAAGAAACAGAGAGAGGCCCCCATGACAATATTTCTGGGTCCTGTCTTCTGACCATTCAGTGTTATCATAGGGATATTAGTTTCCAAAAGAAAGGGGGCAGAAGTGTAGTTCCTTGGGGCACAGAGAAGTGTTTCTTATAACCTCGGATAATTTAGTTTACAGGAATGTTATGTTAAAAGAAACCCCACAATACTTTTATTCAGATCTGTTAGTACTTCTCCTTTAAATAGATGTGCAGGATTAGAAATACTTAGCTACTTTCTCCTAGAAACAGCGACACACCTGTCCACAGGTTGTATCTGGTATTGCAGCTCAGGTCAATTGAAGTGAATAGGTCTGAGCTGCAATACCAGACATGACCTGTGAATAGGTGAGAGGTGTTTTTCAGATTCAACCATGTTTTTTTTTATTCTGAAAATCCCTATAACCTCTTCCTGACAGGACATCCCGGCACATCCAGTATGTCAGGAGCCTTCGTATGGAGCAGACTCAGAACCTGAGCCTGCAATATACGCAGCATATGCTGACTGTGTCACACAGCCAGCATTGGGAGCATTACTATAATAGGTGCAGGGGTTGCAATCGCACCCAGGGCCAGGAGTTTAGGGGGGCCAAAAAGTTCCCTTTGGCATATATGAAAATTACTATTAAAAATTTTCAATAATTGGGGGCCCTCTATGTAGCTGCGGACATGTGAATCCTCACAGTGTGCACAGTGCGCGGTGTCAGGATTCTCTGGTAGCAGTAGTGGTAGTGGGCCGTTAAGTGACCGCAAATATGAGATTTTCATACTTCCGGCCACATTCCGACTAGACATGTCTGGCCTCGCTCAATACATTTTCATTGTGAGAGGCCACTCACGTCTAGTTGGCATGTGACCGCATGTATGCAAATCACAAGTAAAAATGCAATAAAAAGCAATCGAATGATTGAATGTAACCTAACATAGTACCAGTCATATCTACACCTCAGTAAGCAAAGAAAAAACAAGCTCTATTGTAGAAGCATAAAAAAATGTTAAGGGTCATAAAAAAAATTTTTCCCTTGTCTCGGTACATTATATGATAAAATCAAAGGTGCCATTCAAAATTACAACTCGTCCCGCAAAAAACACAAGCCCTCATACGGCTGTGTCCATGGGAGAAAAATGATGGCTCTAGAAGGAGGGGGTGGAAAAAAATGAATGCACAAAAGCGAAAAAAATCACCCGGTCATGAAGGGGTTAGGTTAGATCATCTCCAGTGTAGCTTTCACATTGCATATATTGACCAGCAGGGGGAGATCTACAAGTGCACAATTTTTTTTCTTTATGTGATTGTAGCAATTTAAGTAAAAAAGTAACTAAAAAAGGGACTGAAGCTGCTACTCCTGTGCCATAAACCCCAGCAAAAGTATCTAGATAAGGAAGCAGCTTCCAGAGAAGAGCCCAGACCTGACTCACTGTGCGGCAGGTGAGAGATCGCTCCGCACGCAGGACACAGGCTGCACTCAGATTCTTCAGGACGTGAGTGTTTTGTCTTCCTACATTATACTTAAAGATTTTAGAGTATTATATACATGATCCATTACATTTTTGAGTGAGTGCAGCTCTGGAGTATAGTACAGGATGTAACTCAGGATCAGTACAGGATCAGTAATGTAATGTATGTACACAGTGACTGCACCGTCAGAATAGTGAGTGCAGCTCTGGAGTATAATACCGGATGTAACTCAGGATCAGTACAGGATCAGTAATGTAATGTATGTACACAGTGACTGCACCAGCAGAATAGTGAGTGCAGCTCTGGAGTATAATACAGGATGTAACTCAGGATCAGTACAGTATCAGTAATGTAATGTATGTACACAGTGACTGCACCAGCAGAATAGTGAGTGCAGCTCTGGAGTATAATACAGGATGTAACTCAGGATCAGGGCAAGATAAGTAATATAATGTTTTAGGTCTAAGGGGTAATGTTTCTCCTTATGGAGAGTGACACACCAGCTCTGGCTCGTCAAGGTAATGAGGCTTATTCACCATGCAATGCTCCTCTGGGAAATTTAATATGCAAATTGCCTCTTCAGAGGAAAAGAGGACTTGTAGTCTATAGTGCCACCTATTGCAAGCAGAGATCCTACAAGTCACAATCAGTCGTGCAATATGACTTAGGATAAAAGCCAAATGAGAATCTCAGTTTGCTCAATTTTTCTCTGACGAGGCAATTTGCATAATGTTTTTATAAATGTTAATTATGTTTCTTTATCACTTATAAATTGATGTATGGGAATAGACATAAAATCAAGCATTGTCGTATTACATAATTAATTTTTTACATACACACGTGGTCAAAATTGTTGGTAGCCCTCGTTTAATGAAAGAAAAACCCACAATGGTCACAGAAATAACTTGAATCTGACAAAAGTAATAAATTAAAAATCTATGAAAATGAACAAATGAAAGTCAGACATTGCTTTTCTGCTTCCACGGAATTTTAAAAAAAAATGAAACTCATGAAATCGGCCAGGACAGAAATGATGGTTCTTCTTAATATTTTGTTGAACAACCTTTTGAGGCAATCACTGCAATCAGAGGATTCCTGTAACTGTCAATGAGACTTCTGCACCTCTCGACAGGTATTTTGGCCCACGCCTCATGAGCAAACTGCTCCAGTTGTCTCGTGTGTGAAGGTTGCCTTTTCCAGACGGCATGTTTCCGCTCTTTCCAAAGATATTCAATAGGATTTAGGTCAGGGCTCATAGAAGTCACTTCAGAATAGTCCAATGTTTTCCTCTTAGCCATTATTGGGTGTTTTTAGCTGTGTGTTTAGGTCATTATCCTGTTGCAAGACCCATGACCTTTGACTGACACCAAGCTTTCTGACACTGAGCAGCACATTTCTCTCTAGAATCCCTTGATAGTCTTGAGATTTCATTGTACCCTGCACAGATTCAAGACACGCTGTGCCAGATGCAGCAAAGCAGCCCCAGAACATAACAGAGCCTCCACCATGTTTCACAGTAGGGACAGTGTTCTTTTCTTGATATGCTTCATTTTTCCATCTGTGAACATAGAGCTGATGTGCCTTGCCAAAAACTTCCATTTTTGTCTCATCTGTCCATAGGACATTCTCCCAGAAGCTTTGTGGCTTGTCAACATGTAGTTTGGCAAATTCCAGTCTGGCTTTTTTATGATTTTTTTTCAACAATGGTGTTCTCCTTGGTCGTCTCCCTTGAAATCCACTTTGGATCAAACGACAGATGGTGTGATCTGACACTGATGTTCCTTGAGCTTGAAGTTCACCTTTAATCTCTTTAGAAGTTATCCTGGGCTCTTTTGTTACCATTCGTATTATCCATCTCTTTGATTTGTCATCAATTTTCTTCCTGCGGCCACGTCCAGGGAGGTTGGCTACAGTCCAATTGAGCTTACATTTCTGAATAATATGTGCATCTGTAGTCACAGGAACATCGCGCTGCTTGGAGATGGTCTTATAACCTTTACCTTTAACATGCTTGTCTATAATTTTCTTTATAACCACCTGAGACAACTCTTTCCTTTGCTTCCTCTGGTCCATGTTGAGTGTGGTACACACCATGTCACCAAACAGCACATTGAGTATCTGTAGCCCTATATACAGGCCACTGACTGATTACAAGATTGTAGACACCTGTGATGCTAATTAGTGGACACAACTTGATTTAACATGTCCCTTTTGTCACATTATTTTCAGGGGTACCATCATTTCTGTCCAGGCCTATTTCATGAGTTTCATTTTTTTTAATTCTGTGGAAGCAGAAAAGCAATGTCTGACTTTCATTTGTTCATTTTCATAGATTTTTAAATTATTATTACTTTTGTCAGATTCAAGTTATTTCTGTGACCATTGTGTTTTTTTCTTTCATTAAACGAGGGGTACCAACAATTTTGACCACGTGTGTATTGTTTTCGCTTATTGCAAAGTTGAACATTTGATGCTTTCCAAAGCCCATCACCAAGCAGGATACTGGATGCTGAGAGATTGACAGAAGGTCTCTGCTTTAGTGAAATTATAACACGTCAGAGTATGTAGAGTGACACCGATTATTACAGTATGAAAAGCTGACGATCAATATTCCTATTAGCACAACTCCTGCCCTCATGCAGCATTAGGGATTATGGATAATAAATGGAGGGTGCTTTATTGGGGCTTGTTCACACAGCCGTGTTTTCTGTCTGAGTGCTGTCCATGAAAAAAAGAGATTGCACTTGGACCAATGTTATTCAATGGGTTAGTGCAGATTAGTGATTTTTTTCAGTGACTGAATCTGCGTGTGAAAAAATTCCCAGCATGCACTAGTTTCTTCCGTAAATTGAATGAAAGTCACCCATTCAAGTCTTTGGGCGCGCAAAGAAAATCGGATGCCATAGGGAGACACAGTGTAGCATCTGATGTTTATGGATACATTGCAATTATGTGAAATAGGAAACTACATGGTTAATAGCTGCTGATTAAAAAAAAGGATTGTATACGGACATCACACGGATGACAAGTGAGAAAAAAAATCATCCCACTTTTCTGGATGAAAATCGAGATGACTTTTGTGTGAACCTGGCCTTAGCCGGAGTGGTGGGCTGCTGGGAGTAAGCAGATTGTCTAAAATCAGGTTCTTTTTTATTAATCATACAAATAGCCGTGTTCTTCAGATTCCCCATCCCCCGCTGCACATTGCACATAGCAGATAGCAGAGTTTGTGTTAATAACGAGCTGTGTGCTTCTGTTACAGGATGTCTCTGACTAGAGCAGACGATGACTCGGAGAGCGATCCAGGTATGTACAAAGATGCAAGGTGCCATGAAAAAGCAAAACTCTGTCAACTCACAATGAGGGAAAATCGTTTGTTTTTGCAGCTATTGTCTAATCCTATAGTAATGTAAAGGGTTCTAAAAAATCTATTGTTTCCTCCCTTTCCCTTCTTTCCATCCTTCTTTCTTTCCTTCTTTTTCACTATTTCCTTCCTTCCTCCTTTCTCACTTTCTCCTGTCTTTCCTGTTTCTCCTTCCTTCTTTCTCCTGTCTTTCTTTCTTTTTGCCTTCTTTCCTTCCTTCTTTAGAGCTCTCTTTCTCATGTCTTTCCTTCTTTTTACTTCTTTCCTTATATCCTCCCTTCCTTCTTTCTTTGTTTCTCCTGTCTTTACTTCTTTTTCCTTTCTTCCTTATTTCTTCCCTTCCTTCTTCCTCTCTTTCTCCTGTCTTTTCATCTTTTTCTTCCTTCTCTCTTTCATCTGTCTTTTTTCCTTCCTTCTTTATATCCTGCTTTCCTTCGTTCTCTCTCTTTCTCATGTATTTCCTTATTTTTCCTTACTAATTTCCTCCCTTTCTTTCTTTCTTTCTTTCTTTCTTTCAGCTGTCTGCTCTTCTTTTTCTTTGCTTCTTTCCTTCCTTCCTGATTTCTTCTCTTCCTTTTTCCTCTCTCTTTCTCCAATCTTTCCTTCTTTTTCCCTTCTTGCCTTCCTTTTCTCCTGTCTTAATTGTTTTTTCCTTTCTTCTTTATTTCTTCTCTTCCTTCTTCTTCCTGTCTCTTCTTCTTTTTACTTCCTTTCTTATCTCTCTCTTTCACCTGTTTTTTCCTTCCTTCTTTATATCCTCCTTTCCTTCTTTCTCTCGCTCTCCTGTGTTTCCTTATTTTTCCTTACTCATTTCCTCCCTTCCTTCTTTCTCTCTCTTTCTGCTGTCTTCTCTTCTTTTTCTTTCTTTCCTTCCTTATTTCTTCTCTTCCTTTGTCCTCTCTCTTTCTCCCATCTTTACATCTTTTTCCCTTCCTTCCTTTTCTCCTGTCTTTCCTTCTTTTTCCTTCACTCTCTCTCTCTTTCTCCTCTCCATGGGTGTCAGTCAGAGGTGACACAGTCAAGGGTCGTATAGTTTTCCCATACAGCTGACATGCATATGACAAGTGAGTACATAGAGGTGCTTATCCCAGCGGTCCTGGCACATATGAATGGACCCCCACACATGGGTGGACGCTGACACCAGACGACCGACCTCTGAGCGAGATCATTATCTAGGCTCCTTAACATATAACATGTCTGCTTGCCCCATGAGTTTACATAACTGAACCAAAGTGTGATGTCACAGTAGCTAACATACGTGTGATGTCACAGCAGGCTACTCAATGGAAGCACAGAAGTCATACCACAGCAGCTTTCCTTCCTCACACCAATTTATGATGTCACAGCAGATCACTTGACAGTTGTGATGTCACAGAAGTTTCCCTCTCTGAAAATCTCTTATGATATCACAATTACCTGTAATGTTACAACAACTTACCTGACTGAAATCCACTTGTGATGCCATTCGGGCTTACCTGACCGAAACAGTTGTGATATCATCACCAGTGTGATGTCATAGCAGATTATCTGATTAAAATGCACTTTTGGGTCACAGCAGCTGATCTGATAGAAACCTTACAAGTGCTGATCTGACTAGTGCGGTCACAGCAGCTGATCTGACTAGTGCGGTCACAGCAGCTGATCTGACTAGTGCGGTCACAACAGCTGATCTGACTAGTGGCGGTCACCGCAGCTGATCTGACTAGTGCGGTCACAGCAGCTGATCTGACTAGTGCGGTCACAACAGCTGATCTGACTAGTGCGGTCACAGCAGCTGATCTAACTAGTGGCGGTCACCGCAGCTGATCTGACTAGTGCGGTCACAGCAGCTGATCTGACTAGTGCGGTCACAACAGCTGATCTGACTAGTGGCGGTCACCGCAGCTGATCTGACTAGTGGCGGTCACCGCAGCTGATCTGACTAGTGGCGGTCACCGCAGCTGATCTGACTAGTGCGGTCACAGCAGCTGATCTGACTAGTGCGGTCACAGCAGCTGATCTGACTAGTGCGATCACTGCAACTGATCTGACTAGTGCGGTCACAGCAGCTGATCTGACTAGTGCGGTCACAGCAGCTGATCTGACTAGTGCGGTCACAGCAGCTGATCTGAATAGTGCGGTCACAGCAGCTGATCTGACTAGTGCGGTCACAGCAGCTGATCTGACTAGTGCGGTCACAGCAGCTGATCTGACTAGTGCGGTCACAGCAGCTGATCTGACTAGTGCGGTCACAGCAGCTGATCTGACTAGTGCGGTCACAGCAGCTGATCTGACTAGTGCGGTCACAGCAGCTGATCTGACTAGTGCGGTCACAGCAGCTGATCTGACTAGTGCGGTCACAGCAGCTGATCTGACTAGTGCGGTCACAGCAGCTGATCTGACTAGTGCGGTCACAGCAGCTGATCTGACTAGTGCGGTCACAGCAGCTGATCTGACTAGTGCGGTCACAGCAGCTGATCTGACTAGTGCGATCACTGCAGCTGATCTGACTAGTGCGGTCACAGCAGTTGATCTGACTAGTGCGGTCACAGCAGCTGATCTGACTAGTGCGGTCACAGCAGCTGATCTGACTAGTGCGGTCACAGCAGCTGATCTGACTAGTGCGGTCACAGCAGCTGATCTGACTAGTGCGGTCACAGCAGCTGATCTGACTAGTGCGGTCACAGCAGCTGATCTGACTAGTGCGGTCACAGCAGCTGATCTGACTAGTGCGATCACTGCAGCTGATCTGACTAGTGCGGTCACAGCAGCTGATCTGACTAGTGCGGTCACAGCAGCTGATCTGACTAGTGCGGTCACAGCAGCTGATCTGACTAGTGCGGTCACAGCAGCTGATCTGACTAGTGCGGTCACAGCAGCTGATCTGACTAGTGCGGTCACAGCAGCTGATCTGACTAGTGCGGTCACAGCAGCTGATCTGACTAGTGCGGTCACAGCAGCTGATCTGACTAGTGCGATCACAGCAGCTGATCTGACTAGTGCGATCACTGCAGCTGATCTGACTAGTGCGGTCACAGCAGCTGATCTGACTAGTGCGGTCACAGCAGCTGATCTGACTAGTGCGGTCACAGCAGCTGATCTGACTAGTGCGGTCACAGCAGCTGATCTGACTAGTGCGGTCACAGCAGCTGATCTGACTAGTGCGGTCACAGCAGCTGATCTGACTAGTGCGGTCACAGCAGCTGATCTGACTAGTGCGGTCAAAGCAGCTGATCTGACTAGTGCGATCACTGCAGCTGATCTGACTAGTGCGGTCACAGCAGCTGATCTGACTAGTGCGGTCACAACAGCTGATCTGAATAGTGCGGTCACAGTAGCTGATCTGACTAGTGCGGTCACAGCAGCTGATCTGACTAGTGCGGTCACAGCAGCTGATCTGACTAGTGCGGTCACAGCAGCTGATCTGACTAGTGCGGTCACAGCAGCTGATCTGACTAGTGCGGTCACAGCAGCTGATCTGACTAGTGCGGTCACAGCAGCTGATCTGACTAGTGCAATCACAGCAGCTGATCTGACTAGTGCGGTCACAGCAGCTGATCTGACTAGTGCGGTCACAGCAGCTGATCTGACTAGTGCGGTCACAGCAGCTGATCTGATTAGTGCGGTCACAGCAGCTGATCTGACTAGTGCGGTCACAGCAGCTGATCTGATAGAAACCTGACTAGTACGGTCATAGCAGCTGACCCAGAGGCAGACACTAATACCAGATGGCCCTGTGCATACTTGATATGATTCCAGGGTACTGGCTATAGACCCCCTTATTCACATCTCCAGAAATTACCCCATCGCTGAACCAGTCTGTGAGTCATTGTAAGACAATGATTAGAAGAAGCAAAGTCTTCTCTGTTCTTAGAATAGCTGGTATCATAAATGGCTCTTTATAGATGGGGGGCCCTGTAGTAGATTTTGGGGGTCATAAAGTTACCCTCCTACTGTGGTATACAAATGAAATATACAGATTGCCAGTTCTGTTCTTTAACTTTTTCTCTTCTCAGTTCCCTCTAATAGGGTCTATGAGATTGTGATGGTGGCGGTGGCCGGAGGGATTATGCTGATGTGCGGACTCATCTTCATAGTGCTGGTACTGAAGAGGTGAGGTCCTGAGACCTCAAGATTTCTGCTAAAAAATTCTGTTGACTTCATTAAAAATGGATCTGTCACCAGATTTCACATTACAAACTGCATACATTATAAAATACTTCTCTTAGACCTGTTGAAACTGATGTACTTACTTTGAAATTCCATGTCAGAATGATTACATGAGCATTTTATGAGTGCAGGTCCAAGTGTTTTCAGCCTTCTGCCCTCCCAGCCTGGTTGACAGCTTCAGCTTGTACTGTGAAGCAGGGCCGGACTGGCCATCTGGCAATTCTGGCAAATGCCTGATGGGTCGGTCTGGCCAATGGGCCGCATCAATTGCAACTTTGTTAATGGTATCGGCATACTCAGGACGATTCCAGGAGGAGCAACAAAGGAATGACACAATTCAAATTTATAAGAAAAGATACTGTAGAATTTTTATTCTGCCCATACCAAACACTGCATTTCTCTCTTCCTTGTTCCTGTGTCTGGTGCTGCAGCAGAGAACCATTCACTTCAATGGGGATGAGCTGCAGTACTGGCCACATGGACATGGATTGCGCTGTGTGACAGTGAATGGACTGCAAGACCAGGAACAGGTAGCAGAGGCCGTGGAAGACCGGTAACAGGCAGCAGAGATCCTGGAAGACCGGTAACAGGTAGCAGAGGTCCTGGAAAACTAGGAACAGGTAGCAAACTTTTGGAAGACTAAGAACAGATAGCAAAGGTCCTGAAAGACCAGGAACAGGTAGCAGAGGTCCTGGAAGACTGGTAAAAGGCAGCAGAGGTCCTGGAAAACTTGGAACAGATAGCAAAAGTCTTGGATGAACAGGAACAGGTAGCAAAGGTCCTGGAAGAACAGGAAAAATTAGCAGAGGTCCTGGAAGACTGGTAACAGGCAGCAGAGGTCCTTGAAGACCGGTAACAGGTAGTAGAGGTCCTGGAAAACTTGGAACAGATAGCAAAAGTCTTGGAAAACCAGGAACAGGTTGTGTAGGTCCTGGAAGACCGGGAACAGGCAGCAGAGGTCCAGGAAGACCGGTAACAGGCAGCAGAAGTCCAGGAAGACCGGTAACAGGCAGCAGAGGTCCTGGAAAACTTGGAACAGATAGCAAAAGTCTTGGAAGACCAGGAACAGGTTGTATAGGTCCTGGAAGACAGGGAACAGATAGTAGAGGTCCTGAAAAACCGGGAAATGGTGCACACACAAATCTAAGAGTCTTAATACTAAGACACAGGTGTGTTTTGGTGGGTCTTCCATATGCAGACGTGGAGCACAAGAGAGTTTAGTGGACCGGGGCAAAGGGAGCAGGGTCCAGATCCGGGACAGGTGTGTAACAGTACCAAAGTCTTGATTTTAGGTCCAGGGGGTCAGAACGCACAGATCCCATGTTTATATATGATTTTCATGATTTTTGGCTAAACATATACAAATATAAATACAATGATATAATTTTCTACATTTTATGACCTCTTTATCTTTCCTCGCTCAGGCGATGGTCTGATGGTGGAGTCGCTTATAACAACTACACTGAAGAAAGCACAGTGTCCAATATCAACCTAAACCGGACCCCCAATGACAAAATCTCCACGGCGGACCACCAAGGTCCAGTATACATCAACTATATTAATGAGAAGGGGAAACAACCTACAGAGATCCCAATCGGCAATGTGAAGCTATCGAGAGATGCCCTGCTCTACATCTCCCTCATCACGTGCATGAACCTTCCTGACGAGATCGGCGCAGAGGAAAGTCTCTGAAGCCCCCAGTGGGACCTTATATTATTCTCATAATTGCCAGAAACATATAACTGGACTGGTCATCATAAAAATTAGGACGAATCATCGGCCTGCCTAATCATTGCTATGTAATCCGCTCTCGGGCCACCCATCAGGAGAAGTAGAATGGAACCATCTATTCCTGACATTTATGTCATTAATATTAATGGAAAATATGGTTATTAGGACTATGAGATGTAGGAAAATGCCAGAATCCAAATAGGTCAAGGCAGGTTTTACTCATGAGAGAAGAAAGGGACATTAATGGTGGTGGAACAGATCAATGGTAACAGAAGGTAGAGCGTTAGATCAGGGGCGGACACACCACTGGTACAGCCTGTGCAGCCGCACGGGGGCCCAAGAGGTAAGGGGGCCACTACCACGTCCTAGGCAGTTGCACAAAAATATTGAGACTTTTGGCGTTTACATGCCAATCCTGGCCAGCGACGCCAATACGGTCACATCCGCTCTTCGAATTCATCATCTGTTCGTAAGTTACTCCAAGAAATGTATGCGAGCCCTCGGCGTACGTCGGGTACCAGAAGTGCCTGATTCATTAATCGGTGATTTCCGCTTAATGGTTAGAGTCAGCGTTCTCCATTGAGCCCTTCATTAAGACTGCTGTGTGCTAATGAAACACCCCTACTGTATTCACAAGCCGGACATATGCAAAATTCACATTCTGGACACAGACACATGGGCATCACACAGGCTATCAACATATGCCACAGGAGCACAACTTATATAGGGTGCATACCAGGGACGGATGTATCATAGGTGCAACCGGGGGCCAAGAGGTCAGGGGGCCACTACTATCTCCAAAGCAAGTGGGACTGTACATTATGATGGTTGCTCTTGGTTGCAAAGGGCCCATATATTGTCCTTGCACGGGGTCCATCCTCTGTGTCCACCAGTGGTGCATGCTGCCGACAAGCTGCACTCAAATACTGAACATGTGCCACAAAATAATGCCCACATGATGGACACATGCAACACTCACATGTTGGACTGATGCCACACAAGTACCCCTCACACACTGGACACACGACTTACTAGCACACTTTTCTTCTTTTTCCTTTCTTCCTTCCCTCTTTTTTCGCCTGTCTTTTTTCCTTCCTTCTTTATATCGTCCTTTCCTTCTTTTGCTCTCATTCTCCTGTATTTCCTTATTTTTCCTTTCTTGTTTCCTCACTTCCTTCCTTCTCTCTCTTTCTGCTATCTTCTTTTCTTTTTCTTTCCTTCCTTACTTCTTCTCTTCCTTTTTCCTCTCTCTTTCATTTTTTCATTCTTTTTCCCTTCATGCCATCCTTTTCTCAGATGTTGACCATGACCATTAATATACATGGACACATGACACACACTCCACTTGCAACCTGTACACATGTTGCACATGCACCGCAGATATATATATACATATCCACCACTCACATACTGGACATATGCCTAGCAAGTAGCACACATACACAGGGCACATGCCGCACATAAGCGCCACTCACATACAGGGTACATGCCGCACATAAGCGCCACTGACACACAGGGTGCATGCTGCACATAAGCGCCACTGACACACAGGGTGCATGCTGCACATAAGTGCCACTCACACAAAGGGTACATGCCGCACATAAGCACCACTGACACACAGGGTGCATGCAGCACATAGGTGCACCTCACACATGTAAAACCTTCCACAGCAGCATTATGATCCCACTCACAGTCCCACTCTATGAGCTTGGCTCTATATGTGACGTTGCTTGGAGTCTAATGTGATGGATCAGTTTCCATGATTTTGCAATTACTTATAAACTATAGAAGAGAACGAACACTGTCTGATAATGAATAATTTTATTATTAAATACCTTATTGAGAGCAGTAAGATGTAACAGCGGTATGCTATATATACCTGTATATCCTGTCCTATAGATTGTAACCCTTCTGTTGTACTGCTACCATACAAGCATAATGTATATATGTATTATGTGTTATAAATAAATTATTTGATCTGTCTGTTACACGCACGCCGCTAGATTCAGATAGGGGCGAGACAGGTTACATGAATTCTTTGGAATCCTGGGGGAACCGTTACTCAGGGCGACCATAGACCATGTGCTGCAGCGTCTCTCAGGCACACAGGGGTATTGACCCTCAAGCACAGACACGGAGGTTGTTTCACTTGCTGACCAGACACACTTGACAAGAGTCCTCATAAACGGTAGAACAGTAGTATTAAATAAGAAGCCGCACAGCCAGTGCAAGTTAAGTCTTATGACAAACAGTACAGTTTCCTTAGCAGAACAGCAGTTCACAGTCTTCTCAGTAGTACAGGACAGCACAGTTCTAATGCAAAGGGACATTAATGAACACAGCATTCTTTACAGCACAGTGAGATGGAGGAGGGGGGAGGGTTTGCTAGGGTGATGATCCCTGTGACACCATTTCTTACAGTCCTTATCTTTCTGCTTGACAATACTCTGCACTGCTAGTTCAGGAACTCTACCTGACCTGTGCTTAGCTTCACTCCTCACTTGAATCCTTTTCACTTTCAGGGGCGCTTCTGTGAGATACAGAACACACACACCACCTTTCTCTTCGGCTCCAGCCAGACAGTAAACAACTTCCCCACAAACCCCTTGCGGCTCTGCTAAAACACTCCCCTTCTCCTGTGACTGTGTTAACCCCTCTAGTTGCTGGATGCTTCTGGAAAACAACACTACCTGTCTCATGTGCTTGTGTTACTGCTAATAGTTGCTGGATGCTTTTAAAGCAACAGCACTACTTCTGCATGTCACACTATGCAACAGCACCACTTCTGCATGTCACATGTCCTTTTCATATAATGTAAGCCCCCTGTAAAGAAATAAAAGGGGGGGTCTCATGATAATACGGACCCCATGCATTGTTATTTGGTCACTTTACATTCATTATTATGAGTTGACAAAGAGTTAATTATTTGAAAATGTAAGCTGTGGTGACACGAGCAGGTTATTTCCAGTTTGTTCCAGTTTTCTGGTGGTTCTTTTTCCAGTCAGCTGATTGGCTGTCGAAGAAAAGTGCAGGAAAGATTTTTGAGATAAAAGGACAGCTGTTCCCCAGCTGTGCATTAGTCCAGCTGTAAGAAGATAAGAAGATGGAATCGCTACTTCAGGAGCTGGTTTGGAGAGCGGAGGAAGAAGGTGGCCTGGACTGTCTGAAGAGCTGTTTAGCTATAAAACCGGCTATAGAACCTACCCCAGCCTCTGGAGACCCAACAGCTCCAATGCCAGGTCCGTCATCACCCCTCCGTTCCTGCCAAGGATCACCGCCGCTGCTCAGGAGAAGCAGGAGCGCCAAGTGGAGTAGACCGCGCTAAGGTGATATACTCACCGCCATCTTCCCCTCAGAACAGCAGCCGCGCGCCGACAGCTCGCAGCTTGAAGAAAACGCGTGAATCCCTGTAGTCTCGCAGCCCAACGCGAGACCTACGTCAGCTGAGCTGCCCGGATCTGCTGGCATCATCAGGACCCACCGGTGATTCATCTAGCCGCCACAGTCGGAAAAGCACTGCGACGGCCAAGGGATACACGGCACCTGCTGTTGGTATATGCAACAGTTGTGGACTTCTTTGTTTGTGTGAAGGAGGACTTTATGCTGATCTGACAGTAGATGGCGATGCTGTGTAAAGTTTCCTTGTTACTGTATTGTAAAATAAGAAAAGTGTCTCTTGTAATTTTCTGTTTTGTTCTTACTTCCTGGGGCAGTATTGGGTGACTGTGCGTTTTTTCTTTTACCTCATGTTCTGAGAAGTAAAAGCTTGTTATCCCATGTAATTTGCTCTGTGAAGTTTTTACCACAACTGTGGGTATCCAAAAGCTGTGCAACACCTGCAACACCTCCTCCTGCCTTCATTATTGCCTTCAGCTAAAGAACAGCCAAATAAATACAATAAGAAAGACGAAAAAGCTGATGCTGACAAAAAGAAACGTAGCGCTCACAAATCCTTTAATAATTGGCTACAAGCCTTTAGTATTTATTCGGCTGTGCTTGCCGAAAAGTATCCTAAATTATGTTCTGGTCTATTTCAACATATTGACATAATTTTAGCGGCCTAACGTAATTTTGGCGGCATGGCCTGGCTATCATACGATGAGGCTTTTAGGCAAAAACTGGCGGTTTACCCAAATTTGTCATGGGGTTGCAAAGACATTGGACATCTCATGCTTCCCCAGCGGAATTCTACTGTTAGGACCACCGTGAGGACCGTCAACAAAAAGGGCCGTTGTTTTGCTTTTAATGAGTCATCTTGTAAATGACTTTCTAATTGCGGGTTTCGGCATGAATGGTCATTTTGTGGAGGGTCTCACCCAATGTTCAAGTGCTTTAAGAAGCAGGCTCAGATCCAGCAGAGCATTACCAGAGACTCTAACGCAAAGGGCGGCGACGCCAGTGAAATTAATAAATATGGTACCATGGTAAAACATTTACCCAGCCCGAATGAGCAGTGACTTAATTTTTGTAGGTTTTTCTAGGTGGTTTTCATGTTCCATCATTTCAAGGTTTGGGTTGTGGTATAGTTAATAATTTACCTTCAATTATAAAATTTTATGATGTTGCTAGGGAAAAAATAGTTAAGGAAATTGAAGCTGGCAGGGTAGCAGGCCCTTTTGATTTTCCCCCGTTCTCTAATTTTAGAATTTCTCCTCTTGGTGTTGTTCCAAAAAAAAGAACCAGGTTATTTTAGATTAATTCATCACCTCTCTTACCCTACTGGGTCATCCTTAAAAGATGCTGTTGACAGGAAGTTATGCTCAGTGAGAGACGTGTCTTTTGACAAAGCGATTGATATGCTTAGGTCCTTTGGAAAAGATGCCCTTATGGCAAAATCTGATATTAAATCCACGTTTCGGTTACTTCCAGTAGATCCCAGCGGTTTTAATTCGTTGGGTTTTTATTTCAATAATCAGTATTTTTTTGATAAATGTCCTCCGATGGGTTTTTCCCTTTCCTGTTTTTATTCTGAATGTTTTTCTTCCTTCTTACATTGGGTGGTTCAATATAGTTACTTGGGAGGATGGATTTTGCATTACTTAGATGATTTTTTATTTTTAGGCCCACATGATTCTCACGTTTGTTTAGATTTACTTAATAGTTTTTTTATTATTTGCAATGATTTCCGTATCCCATTAGCTCATGAGCAAACCTTTTATCCTTGCATGTCTCTGGAATTCTTGGGAATTTTAATCGATTCGGTTAACATGCAATGCTGTCTTCCTATGGATAAAGTTTCTAAACTTCGGGAGGCCATAGTATCCTGTATCGGCAAACATAAGGTTACTTTGAGAGAGCTAAAATCTCTTTTGGGTATGCTGAATTTTGCTCTTAAAATCATTCCAATGGGTAGGGTTTTTTCCAAACAATTATATGAGGCCATGGCTGGTTTTACTTCACCGGGCTCATATTAGGCTGTCTTCAGATGCTAAAGCGGATCTTAAAGTTTGGCTTAGTTTCCTCACCAATTTCAATGGTAGGTCTTGTTGGCAAAATTCATTCTTATCTTCTGACAGTTTATCATTGTCAATTTTTTTCAGACAGAGATGAAGGTTTAGGTCTATCTTTTGGCACTCACTGGGTAGTGGAGTCTTGGCCAGAGTGTTGGGTGTCCAAGCGAGTCATTTTAAACCAGATAGTCTTGGATCTGTTTTCTATCTATATATCTATATACCTTTGGGGCTCATCTTTTAAAACTTCAAGAATTTTGATCCCATCAAGTAATCAAGGCTTAGTCTTTTCTTTAAATGCATTGTCTGCTAAGAACAAATGGGCTGCTAGAATTCTGAGAGCTTTAGTTTTGCTGTGTCTTGAACTTAATTTATGGCTGAAAGCTTCTTATTCTTCTAGCATAAATCCCTCAATCTCCCAAATTGTTTGTCACCGCCAGTGGTCAGAGTTTCGACTAAGGGTGCCGGACGCAGATATCAGAGGAACAGATTTCCCTCCACATCTCTGGGACTTCATTTGGGTGTAATACCGTATTTTATTGAAAAGTCCTTAGCAGATCGTACGTGGACCAACTATTCCGTAGCATGGCACAGATGGATGAACTTTTGCAGCAAAAATTATTTTAACCATGGCGAATCTCGCCCTGATTCAGCCTTAAGTTTCACTGAACATTTTCTTGAGAAAGGATTGTCTTACTCTGCGCTTTCAAAAGCTTTAGCTGGAGTATCTTTCTTTCTACAATTAGCTGGGAAGATGCCACTGACTACGTTATTTCCTGTCAAACAGTTTTTGAAAGGTTTTAGGAGGAGAAGTTTGGCACCGGATGACAGGCGTCCAATTTCTTTTTAATCTGTTTATAGATTTATGTTCATCTCTTTATTCAGTATGCTTTGATATTATTGAAGCTCGCCTATTTAATTCTGCGTTTTCTCTAGCATTTTTTGCGTCATTAAGGGTTGGAGAACTAGTTTCTTACAAAAAAAGCGGTACGCTCTGGCTTGTTTATAGACGATGTTGAACTTTTTGATAAGCATCTTACTATTTTTATTAAACATTAAAAAAACAGATCAGTTAGGGAGAGGTTCCTCGATTAGGTTGGAAGCTATATCCGATTCTTCCATCTGCCCCGTGATCAATACCAGAAAATGGCTTGAGGTAAGGAAGCAAGGGTCGGGCTCTCTATTCATTCATGATAACGGAGAACCGGCTACCGTTTTTCAGTTCAATGCAATCCTCAAAAAATGTTTAGCTAAAATTGGTAAGTCCAATCTGAAGATCTCTTGCCACTCTTTTCGCATAGGAGCTGCGACTGAAGCATCCGGCTTAGGTTTAGGAGATAATAAAATAATGAAATTAGGCAGATGGAAATCAAACAGGTTTAAGTTATATGTTCGTCCGAATTTGTACAGTCATTAACATTTGTTCAATTTTCTAGGTCCTACTATTATATGGATTGTTGGACATTCTTTAGTTTTTTGGGCTGAGAAAAGAGCATCCCTCAGGTGCTATACGAAGAACTTATCTTTTCATCCTTCCTCAATCGAAATTTGGTGGCATAGCGTTAGAGGAATGAAATGGGAACAATTGAGTTTTGAAATGAAGAAGTTATCTTCCAAAATGGCCATCTCCTGATCTGGCCATTCTTCATTTAGAAGGGAATGATCTCGGAGAAAGCAATACGCTAGACTTATTGTCTACTACGCGTAGAGACCTTTCGTTGTTAAAAATTGAATTTTTTCATACTTGTTTTGTTTTTTTCCCAGATTATTCCCAGATTAATCTGGTCCTCGCATAACCTTAAATTTTTAGAAAAAATTAGGAAGAGGGTTAATAGGAGCATAGAAAAATTTATGTTACTGTTGAACGGGTTTTCCTTCAGACACACTGATCTTGAAGGTTTTACTCCAGGTTTGTATCAGAGGGATCTAGTTCATCTATCTGACATTGGCCTGGACATATTTAATTTAGACTTACAGTCTATTGTTGAAATTTGGCTGTGGCGTTTTTGGGGGGGCCAGTCCTTTTCAAGGTCTGGCTATTGGGAAAATCGCCCAGTGAATGCTGGGTGGATTGGATTATTTATTCTTAATTATTTAATGGTGTTTGGTTATTTATATTCTATTTATTATCAATTTTAGTTACCCAAAATAAACGTCACAGTCATTATTTATCCAGATTGGTGTTGTCTGTTTTTTTTTATTGTAAAGTAAGTGGGTTTTGTATTATCATGACATTTCCATCTCCAAAAAGCTTGTCGGCAGAGGGAAGCATGAAGTGCTCTAAAATGTCCTGGTAGATGACTGCGCTGACTTTGGTCTTGATAAAACACAGTGGACCTACACCAGCAGATGACATGGCTCCTGAAACCATCACTGATTGTGGAGACTTCACACTAGACCTCAAGCAGCTTGGATTGTGGCCTCTCCACTCTTCCTCAAGACTCGGGGAGCTTGTGGAGCATGTCAATGACTGCCTTCTGGACATCTCTCAAGTCAGCAGTCTTCCCCATGATTGTGGAGCCTACTGAAACAGACTAAGGGACCTTTTTAAACGCTTAGGAAGCCTTTGCAGGTGTTTTTTATTAATTATTTTAATTTACTGAGATAATGACATTAACAAAAATAAACACTTGAAATACATCATTCTGTTTTTAATGACTCTATATATGGGCAGCCCGGTGGCTCAGTGGTTAGCACTGCAGCCTTGCAGTGCTGAGGTCCTGGGTTTAAATCCCACCAAGGACAATATCTGCAAGGAGTTTGTATGTTCTCCCCATATTTGTGTGGGTTTCCTCCAGTTTCCTCCCACACTCAAAAGACATACAGAGAGGGAATGTAGATTGTGAGCCCCAATGGGAACAGTGCTCATAATGTCTGTAAAGCATTGTGGAATTAATGGCGCGAGTGAGTAAAATAAATATAATATATGAGTTTCACTTTTTGTATTGAAGAACTGAAATAAATTAACTTTTTGTTGATTTTCTAATTTAGTGAGATGCACCTGTATCTCCATCTCATTAAAAATATATATATATATATTTTTAGAGGTTTATGAGGCCCAAATATAACTTTTGCTATGTGGCCCTGTGATTTCGATATACAGTACAGACCAAAAGTTTGGACGCACCTTCTCATTTAAAGATTTTTCTGTATTTTCATGACTATGAAATTTGTACATTCACACTGAAGGCATCAAAACTATGAATTAACACATGTGGAATTATCTACTTAACAAAAAAGTGTGAAACAACTGAAAATATGTCTTATATTCTAGGTTCTTCAAAGTAGCCACCTTTAGCTTTGATGACTGCTTTGCACACTCTTGGCATTCTCTTGATGAGCTTCAAGAGGTAGTCACCGGAAATGGTCTTCCAACAATCTTGAAGGAGTTCCCAGAGATGCTTAGCACTTGTTGGCCCTTTTGCCTTCACTCTGCGGTCCAGCTCACCCCAAACCATCTCGATTGGGTTCAGGTCTGGTGACTGTGGAGGCCAGGTCATCTGGCGTAGCACCCCATCACTCTCCCTCTTGGTCAAATAGCCCTTATACAGCCTGGAGGTGTGTTTGGGGTCATTGTCCTGTTGAAAAATAAAAGATGGTCCAACTAAACGCAAACCGGATGGAATAGCATGGCGCTGCAAGATTCTGTGGTAGCCATGCTGGTTCAGTATGCCTTCAATTTTGAATAAATACCCAACAGTGTCACCAGCAAAGCACCCCCACACCATCACACCTCCTCCTCCATGCTTCACAGTGGGAACCAGGCATGTAGAGACCATCCGTTCACCTTTTCTGCGTCGCACACAGACACGGTGGTTGGAACCAAAGATCTCAAATTTGGACTCATCAGACCAAAGCACAGATTTCCACTGGTCTAATGTCCATTCCTTGTGTTCTTTAGCCCAAACAAGTCTATTCTGCTTGTTGCCTGTCCTTAGCAGTGGTTTCCTAGCAGCTATTTTACCATGAAGGCCTGCTGCACAAAGTCTCCTCTTAACAGTTGTTGAAGAGATGTGTCTGCTGCTAGAACTCTGTGTGGCATTGACCTGGTCTCTAATCTGAGCTGCTGTTAACCTGCAATTTCTGAGGCTGGTGACTCGGATAAACTTATCCTCAGAAGCAGAGGTGACTCTTGGTCTTCCTTTCCTGGGGCGGACCTCATCTGAGCCAGTATCTTTGTAGTGCTTGATGGTTTTTTCAACTGCACTTGGGGACACTTTCAAAGTTTGCCCAATTTTTCGGACTGACTGATCTTCATTCCTTAAAGTAATGATGACCACTCGTTTTTCTTTACTTAGCTGCTTTTTTCTTGCCATAATACAAATTCTAACAGTCTATTCAGTAGGACTATCAGCTGTGTATCCACCAGACTTCTGCACAACACAACTGATGGTCCCAACCCCCAGGGCCAGCATCAGCACCTGGCGCACCCGGGCAAGTGCCAGGGCCCTGAGCAGGCAGAGGGGCCCACTGGCGGTCGCGCACCCCGCCGGGCTATGGGCAGAGGAGAGCGGTGTCAGCGCCCGCCCTTCTCTCCCGCTTGCTCAGGGCCCCGGCAGCCGGATACTTACCTCTCCCCGTGCCTCCGCAGATCCGCTGTCTTCCTGCTCTGAGCTCCCTGTGACGTCTCAGGTCAGAGGGTGCGGTGACTTCTTTCCAAAGCGCTCTCCCCTGAGCCGTCACAGGGAGCGCAGAGCTGGAAGACACCGGCGATGCTGGAGTCTGGACCCGAGCAGCTGCAGCAGGTGAGGAGGAGTGAGGTGAGTATTTGATTTTTTTTTTTTAATGTATGGAGGCATGGGCATAATATGGGGGGGTGACATCCTGCAAGGGGCATAATATGGGGGGGTGACATCCTGCATGGGGCATTATAAAGGGGGGGTGACATCCTGCATGGAGCCTCATAAAGAGAGGGGGTGACATCCTGCATGGGGCATTATAAAGAGAGGGAGGGTGACATCCTGCATGGGGCATTATAAAGAGAGTGGGGGGTGACATCCTGCATGGGGAATTATAGAGAGAGGGGGGGTGACATCCTGCTTGGGGCATTATAAAGAGAGGGGGGTGACATCCTGCATGGGGCATTATAAAGAGGGGGGTGACATCCTGCATGGGGCATTATAAAGAGAGTGGGGGGGTGACATCCTGCATGGGACATTATAGAGAGAGGGGGGTGACATCCTGCATGGGGCATTATAAACAGAGGGGGGGTGACATCCTGCATGGGGAATTTTAAAGAGAGGGGGGGTGAAATCATTATAGAGAGAGGGGGGGTGACATCCTGCATGGGGCACTATAAAGAGAGGGGGGGTGACATCCTGCATGGAGCATTATAAAGAGAGGGGGGTGACATCCTGCATGGGGCATTATAGAGAGAGGGGGTGACATCTTGCATGGGGCATTATAGAGAGAGGGGGTGACATCTTGCATGGGGCATTATAAAGAGAGGGGGGGTGACATCCTGCATGGGGCATTATAAAGAGAGTGGGGGGTGACATCCTGCATGGGGCATTATAGAGAGAGGGGGGGTGACATCCTGCTTGGGGCATTATAGAGAGAGGGGGGGTGACATCCTGCATGGGGCATTATAAAGAGAGGGGGGTGACATCCTGCATGGGGCATTATAAAGAGAGTGGGGGGTGACATCCTGCATGGGGCATTATAGAGAGAGGGGGGGGGGTGACATCCTGCATGGGGCATTATAAAGAGAGGGGGGTGTGACATCCTGCATGGGGAATTATAAAGAGAGGGGGGGTGACATCCTGCATGGGGCATTATAGAGAGAGGGGGGGTGACATCCTGCATGGGGCATTATAAAGAGAGGGGGGTGACATCCTGCATGGGGCATTATAAAGAGAGGGGGGGTGACATCCTGCATGGGGCATTATAGAGAGAGGGGGTGACAACCTGCATGGGGCATTATAAAGAGAGGGGGGTGACATCCTGCATGGGGCATTATAGAGAGAGGGGGTGACAGCCTGCATGGGGCCTTATAAAGAGGGGGGGTACATCCTGCATGGGGCATTATAAAGAAGAGGGGTGACAGCCTGCATGGGGCATTATAAGGTGGGGAACAGCCTGCATGGGGCATTATAAGGGGGGGGGGACAGCCTGCATAGTGCTTTATATGGGGGGAATGGCCTGCATGGAGCATTATAAGGGGGAGGGACAGCCTGTATGGGGCATTATGTGGGGGGTAACAGCCTGCATGGAGCATTATAAGGGGGGGGGGACAGCCTGTATGGGGCATTATGTGGGGGGTAACAGCCTGCATGGAGCATTATATGGGGGCCAGTATTCTGTATGGAGCCTTATATGGGGGCCAGTATTCCGTATGGAGCCTTATATGGTGCCAGTATTCCGTATGGAGCCTTATATGGGGGCCAGTATTCCGTATGGAGCCTTATATGGGGGCCAGTATTCTGCATGGAGCCTTATATGGGGGCCAGTATTCCGTATGGAGCCTTATATGGGGGCCAGTATTCCGTATGGAGCCTTATATGGTGCCAGTATTCCGTATGGAGCCTTATATGGGGGCCAGTATTCCGTATGGAGCCTTATATGGGGGCCAGTATTCTGCATGGAGCCTTATATGGGGGCCAGTATTCCGTATGGAGCCTTATATGGGGGCCAGTATTCCGTATGGAGCCTTATATGGTGCCAGTATTCCGTATGGAGCCTTATATGGGGGCCAGTATTCCGTATGGAGCCTTATATGGGGGCCAGTATTCTGTATGGAGCCTTATATGGGGGCCAGTATTCCGTATGGAGCCTTATATGGGGGCCAGTATTCCGTATGGAGCCTTATATGGGGGCCAGTATTCCGTATGGAGCCTTATATGGGGCCAGTATTCCGTATAGAGCCTTATATGGGAGCCAGTATTCCGTATGGAGCCTTATATGGGGGCCAGTATTCCGTATGGAGCTTTATATGGGGGCCAGTATTCCGTATGGGGCGTTATATGGGGGCCAGTATTCCGTATGGGGCGTTATATGGGGGCCAGTATTCCGTATGGGGCGTTATATGGGGGCCAGTATTCCATATGGGGCCTTATATGGGGGCCAGTATTCCGTATGGGGCCTTATATGGGGGCCAGTATTCCGTATGGGGCGTTATATGGGGGCCAGTATTCTGTGTGGAGCGTTATATGGGGACCAGTATCCTGTATGGAGCGTTATATGGGGGCCAGTATTCTGTGTGGAGCGATTCGCCGGTTTCTGAGCTATTGTGGAATTTACAATAGATATCGCTCATGTAATGTAAGAAGTGAAATCTTTGCATTGTACTATATATATATATATATATATATATATATATATTTCTCTGTGGTATCTGTGCATCATGAATCGTGGTATGTATTAAAGGGGCCCACTGAGACTCTTTCGCCCGGGGCCCAGAAAAGCCTGGAGCCGGCCCTGCCAACCCCATTTATAAGGCAAGAAATTCCACTTATTAAACCTGACAGGGCACACCTGTGAAGTGAAAACCATTTCCGGTGACTACCTCATCAAGAGAATGCCGAGAGTGTGCAAAGCAGTCATCAAAGCAAAAGGTGGCTACTTTGAAGAACCTAGAATATAAGACATATTTTCAGTTGTTTCACACTTTTTTGTTAAGTATATAATTCCACATGTGTTAATTCATAGTTTTGATGCCTTCAGTGTGAATGTACAATTTTCATAGTCATGAAAATACAGAAAAATCTTTAAATGAGAAGGTGTGTCCAAACTTTTGGTCTGTACTGTATGCCCCTGCTTGCAGGGCGGTAATTATGAGGGCAATCTGGCCTACTGCTCGGAGCCCGAGGCTCCAGGTGTCCCATCGCCAGATTGCCCTCATCATAAGCGGTGTGTCGGACAGGAAGGGTAGCCCAGACACATTTCTTGCACAGGGGCCCCAAGCTGTCAGTGTCCGCCCCTGGTGCAAAGCTCAGAAGGGAAGAAGCCCCATATTGGAGTTCATATTTTGCTGGGCTGGTTTGACGGTGCCATGTCACATTGGCAGAGCCCCTGAGGTGCCAGAACAGCAGAACTCCCCATAAGAGACCCCATTTTACAAACTACACCTCTTAATGAATTCATCTAGGGGTGCAATGATCATATTGACACCACATGTGCCTCACAGAATTTTACAGCATTGGCGGTGAAGAAAGAATAATTACATTTTTACCACCAAAGTTTTGTTTTAGCCCCAGATTTTACATTTTCACACTGGAAAATGGGTAAAAATGGCACCAAAATTTGTCACACAATTTTTGCTGAATGTAGAAATACCCCATATATGGCTATACAGTACTGCTTAGCCACATGGTGAGACTCGGGAGGGACGGAGCGAGTCATTCTCCCTGGCTCCTCGACGTGAGCAGTCAGATGGGTTACAGTGGATGACATCTTCGGACAGGCGAGTATAAGGTTTTTTTTATTTTATTCTTATTCTTACACCAGGACATAGCAGGAGAAGAATATTACTCTCAACATTGTCCCTTGATCGTGATGATCGCAGCGCCGGCAGGGGACAATGATGAAGGCAGCGTTCAGCAACCAGCGCTTGGGAACAGCGCTAACTGTTCCGCTGATTTCCAGGAGCTGGTATGTGTGCTCTTGATGCGGCACACGGTTGCCACATGTATGCCACACAGGTGCACACGGACAAGGATATCTCCGGCACTGGTTTTTACGGTACCGGAAATAGCTGGACGTGTGAAACCGGCCTTATTCTGGACTCCACCTGGCCTATGTTTAACTGTGTCCTTTTTTCAGAGGTTCACAAAACTGTGGCCGATGGCACTTTTATGCACGCCCAATAAAAAGACAGACACCATGGGGTCACAGGCCAGGCGACATCCATAGTGCCTCCATCTGCCTCATTACAGGGAGTTTTCTGCCGGGGGTTCCATCTGAATCACGTATTTCAGAAATTTACACGGAAACCTCCGTGTAAGCGCACAGCGCAGAGCACAGGATAAATGTGATCCAAGCCTTACTGCGATCTTTGGGAGGCAGAATGAACAAATCAGCAGCAGGTGAAGAATTGGTTTTATTTATTTTTTACGCCATTCCTCGTGCATGATTATGACTTTATTCTTCGGGTCAGTGCGATTACAGCGTTACGAGATTTTTATCGGGTTTTTATGTTTGGCAGCTGTCACACACTAAAAAACTTTTTTTTGCAAAGACTAGCTTTTGCATCGCCATATTTTGGAACTATAATTTTTCCAGATTTTGTCCGACAGAGTCATGTAAGGGCTTTTTTTTGCGCGACAAGTTGATGTTTTTATTGGTAATATTTTCAGGCACGTGACATTTTTTGATCGCTTTCTATTCCAATTGTTGGGAGGCAGAATAAACACCAACCAACAATTCAAGAATTGTTTTTTGTTTTTTTTTTCATGACGACATCGGGTCACCATGGCAATGATTGGGACCCCGCAATGATGTTGCGTGGTGTCCGATCCAAGAGCAGAGGGGCTTTTGTCCCTCTGCTCACTTGCTAAATGCTGCGAACGCAGCGATCGCAGCATTTAGAGGGTTAAAGTGCTGGGAGTAGTGCAGGCACTGCTCCTGGTCAGTGAGTGCCGGGTGTCAACTGTCAGAATCAGCTGACACCCGGCGGCGATTGTGCTCGCAAAGCCTGTGTGTGGGCGCGATCGCCATGTTGTAATAGTAATATGTACCTGGTCCATAAGTGTTATGTTCTGCTACCAGAGCTAAGGAAAGAGAGGAGATCTGTCCCTACGATAGAACTCAGCTGAATCCCTACGATGTAACAGGGAACCTGATCCTGCGATCAGACCTGCTAAAGTCCTAAGCTAGTCTGTACGGAGACCTATAGATGTGGGGAAGGAATCCCTACAAGTACTAAGGACTGGGAGGAATATGGGACACCTCCTAACAGAAATAGTAGCAGACAGACGAACAAACAAAATATATAGAACATAGAGGTCCGTAGACCAAGAAAACTAACAGAGTTAGATACAGAGCACAGGCTAGCTAGAAAGTAGTTATACAATGAAGTCCAGCAAAGCCAGAAGGGCGGAGCAGGCTTAAATAGGCCAACAAGGTCATGTGACCAGCAAAGGAAAAAAAACCTAAGAGCAAGGTTCTAACAATAAGGTCCAGGGCACAGGGACGTATTATTACGCACAATATCAGAAAGGGGTTAATATTATAACTTATATGCATCTTTTAATATACATATCTAGAGCTAGAGATGTTTAAGTTGCTCTGTGCAGCTTCCCTTACATGTCTGCTTATGGAGCTGCAAGTTCAGAGCTCAGTGAGTGTTCTCTGCTTAGCAGCAAGTTCAGAGCTCAGTATCAGTAGTTGGTTCTTGTGAAGTTGCTCTCTTGCTCCCGTCTTCCCTTTCTCAGGGCTGTAGCCTGGGTGCCATATCCGTTTCCCTACTCTTTAACACTGAAAGGGTTGAAAGCTGTAATTTCATCTCGAAAATACAGATTAGAAATCTCCAGAGTGATGTATAATTTGTTATGTGAGAATAAAACTAATGGGTTCATACCACAGATGGCTCTGCAGTGCTCAGGAAGCCGTTAGCTAGAAGACTGACTGTGCTGAATCAATTCCATGTATATAGGTTTGCCTGGGAGCTGCATACACAAAACGGTACAATGTTTTATTCAAGTATTTTTGTAAAATTATTATAACTGGACCTGCTCCAACTGTCTCCTCCTCATTACCCTCATTTGCCCTGAAGGCGAAGGCAGGGTCCTCTCCCCTTCTGTACAAGTCTGTCAGTTTGCTTACTTTACTTTATACATGTATTATATATGCCATGTATGTAAACTCCTTTCACTTGTATAGTGTCTTGGAATTAAAAGTGCTTTAAAAATAAATATTGATAAAAAATAAATATATCACAAGACCCCCAGGTCATTGATTCTTACTTCCTTGATAGACCCTCAATCAACAATATGATTACATTCACGTGTGCAGGTACCAAATATATCTTAGCTGTTCCAGGTGTGACCATGTAACAGAATGCATTAAAAAAGAACGCTTATATCAAAGGTCTCCTGTTATCTGTTTCGCTCATCAATATTATCAGTTCAATAAATCTACAAAAACTGATCTGCACAGATAAACCGAAAGGCAGATTTTCCACACGCACTTGTCAAGTTTTATGATATTTGTAAGTAATTTTATGTAAATGATGCACAAACATAACGTAAAAAAAAAGTATTCTGCAATTTTCCAATGTCCAAAACACTGTTTGCGGAATAGAAATAGTCAAGGTTACATATTTACAATATTAAACTCATTAGTATCCTTATGTATATCACATCACATAACTCCAAAATATAATCTACAACAAAACCGGGGTCTAAAAAGAACCCAAGAGACCAGAGTTTTATGGAAAAAATATATCATCTTTATTGAGAAAAAAGTTAAAAAAATTACAGCAACATGGTGCTACAAAACGAGGACACAGTCCTCCACCACTGTATCATGAGCAAGATAACTAATTGATATTAGGCAGAAATACAACATGAACTTACCAATCCTAAATAAAGTGTCTAGTGCATTTGGCAATATATAATACTCCTTGTGGAACTTCTTTATCCATAATTTCTTTGTAATATTATTAGCTCCACAGATGCAACCATGGAACCTGATATAGGTCCTATGTTGGTGATGATGGGTCTTGCATAAGTAAAGTAAAAGTATTGTACCTACTCAAGTTCCCGGTGGCGAGTATGTGTCCTCGCGCCCCTACGCGTGTTTTGCCCTCGTTGGATTCTGTGTGGGCAAGCTCTGTAATGGATGGGTTGGGTGTGAATCAGGGGACTATATACAATCACATTATTCAAATATTGGCTATATATACATAATGCTATGTGATTGGATTTGGTTTGATATAATATGGTAACTATGGGGTTGAGTTCCCCTGTCCTTTTCTTTTTTCTTTCCCTTTTTTCTTTATTCTTTCTCTCTCTTTCTCCACTTTTCTTTTTCTCTTCCTTTCCCTTTTCTCATTTTATTCCATTGTCACTTTTTTTTGTATAACATAATCCCCTAGTGATAACCATACTTTAATACAACTTGTTCCCCTCTATTGCGCTCACCTAATTTATGCATTTAATTAAAATACATACTAGTCTTTTAGTTGCATTTAGGATAATTCAAAGTACTTTCTTCCTCTCCCCCGGGACATCTGGTGCGCATGCACGCTGCTGTCTCTTCGGACTTTCTCTGGCACAGTGTGCGCTCACGTGCATACCGCTGAGCAGCGGTGGCACGCTTGTGTTCCACCGCTGGAGAGCGGAAGTGTCCCGCAGGATGTGACGTGCGGTAGTGCATGAGCCGTAAATAATGTTTGCGGACATTGAATCCAGCGATACAATGAGCCACATGTGGGTAGCGAGCACCTTGATTGGATGGGGTACACTATATATTACGGTATGTAACCATCTGTGGACACGCCCCCCAAAGAAGCGAGGGCGAAACGCGCATAGGGGCGCGAGGAGACATACTCACCACCGGGAACTTGAGTAAGTACAATACTTTTACTTTAATTATGCAAGGCCCATGATCACCAACATAGGACCTATATCAGGTTCCATGGTTGCATCTGTGGAGCTAATAATATTACAAAGAAATTATGGATAAAGAAGTTCCACAAGGAGTATTATATATTGCCTAATGCACTAGACACTTTATTTAGGGTTGGTAAGTTCATGTTGTATTGCTGCCTAATATCAATTAGTTATCTTGCTCATGATACAGTGGTGGAGGACTGTGTTCTCATTTTGTAGCACCATGTTGCTATAATCTTTTTAACTTTTTTCTCAATAAAGATGATATATTTTTTCCATAAAACTCTGGTCTCTTGGGTTCTTTTTAGACCCCAGTTTTGTTGAAGGTTACATATTTGCAGTTTATTGTGGTGTATCTTTCGATGTATGTAGATATTGATAGTGGCAAGGAACCTGGACCCCAAAAAATATCAGTCATTATCTAATGACTAAAGGGTCCAAGTGGAAAAAGTGTTTAGAGGTGTTTAACACTGAAGTATCTACAACTAATATACTTTTATTATAAGAACTTCATGGGTCCTGGCTGCTACATTTCTGCAACAAAGCAGATATGCGTCAGCATGTAACTAGTGGTATGTATGAAGGAGAGATATTCCTATGTCATGGTATGTATGAAAAATGAGCGTGTGAGCCGGCCCCTGGTCCATCTACTGCTGGAACAAAACTAAGGTTTCCAAATCCATTACATAGAGAGGGGTATTTTAAGGTGACACTGACAATGGCAAAATCACTTAGATATTGGCATATACAAATGACAGTTCAACATCTTTACTCACAGGGAGGCAACAAGCTTAGTGGTTACAGAATCTTTTACGAGGCAATATGCTTGGTAGTTACAGAATCTCACATGTGGAGGCAGTAAAGGCTTGAACAGTTGTCTTGTATACAGCAATGAGCTAAGCCACTGTACACATTACGCTTATGCAGTGCATCTATGATTTTTCAGAGGCGCTCTGTATGAATTCTGGAAGAAAAGAAAAACATTATTCAGAGAATCCAATGACACAAATGGACTCAGTTTTTGATTCTTTCCAGTGGTGTCCATACTTTCAGATGGGCATAAAAACATAGGGGCCAAACAACTGTGTTACTATATAAGTACTTGAAAGAAAAATAAGGGGTTTGGTACCGTGTTAGCCTGATATCATGCCTGAGGAAGAGACCTAAGTTGTCTTGAAAGCTTGCCTTGTAACATCATTTATTTTATTTTTGTTAGACATTAAAAGGTATCATAGCTACAAGATTATCTTGTTTTTTCCACTGAGAGCAATCTTTGTATAAGTACTTGCATTACTTTACTTGAACCAACAGGTGACGCTATAGAGTTCAAGTCCTCTTCCTCTCTGAAGAGGTTTGCATATTAAATTTCACAGAGGAGCATTGCACGGTGAATAAACCTCCTTACCTTGGCATGCCAGAGCGGGTATGTCACTCTCCACAAGGAGAAACGTTACCCCTTAGACCTACTTGAACTAATGACAGACTGTTGGCAATCTCCTCAGCAGCACCTTCTTCACTCTGGCAGAGAATCTGTGTTTCTCACAATAAAGCACAGCACACACTAAGTGCTTGTCATAGCCTTCTCACAGTTACCTCTCCTAACAGCAATACCCAGCCTTTGTACGGCAATTTTGCCACTCTTGCAGGATACTCTTTAGTTTTAGTATCACAGTCCCTCACAGACTCCAGTCTCCACCAATCTCTGATATGGTTTTCTCTTTATACTCAGGCATCAGCACTCAGACTCCTCTGGTGTGGCAATCCTCACAGTCTGAAATAAGCTTTTTTGCTCACCTTTGCAGCGGCCATGAAATCACCTTTGCATCACTTATGGGGTGTACCACTATATCTGTTGGATGTCTGTCACAGCTTTCACATAACACAATAAGGATGATAAACATTAATATAGCATTACCTAAATGTAATGGGCACAATATTACCATGTTACCATACACTTGCCCGTGTATGCATGTGTATGGGGGAGTCAGAAGAGACAGCTGTCAGCCGGCAGTTATCTAAGGTGAATGGGCATATATGGGGTCACTGTGTATTGTGGGGGTAGATGGAGGGTGATGAAACTGCATACTTTCCTTCTTCGCTAGAGTTTCCATCTTAGGTGCCTGACACTTCAGCAGAAAAAGGAATTGCATATCAACTGGAAATAAAATAAAACGAGCAACCGGACCTTTTGCACAATTGTCATGTAATAAAACAGTAAATGGGCACAGCCTGTGAGGTCATAGATTCGGAACAATCTGTAACATATTTTATCTCTGAATCATCTTTAGTTCATGCAGATAATATACTCTCGATCAGATAAGCTCCTCATATCTTGATTTTATAATTTCTCATTCCCGTCACTCCAATCTGTTATATAACTCCCCTCAACCGGTTTGTTTTTAAACCTTCATGACATGAGCTGATCTCAATCACCCAATAATAAAACATGTCGTCCACATACAGGCCCCCCATATGCATTAGGCTAACATTGGCCAAACCCCCTGATATCAAAGGGTATTGCCAACAGTTCAATGTGTATGGGGGCCTCCCGAATGTCCCCTGATATATGATTTTGGAGTGCAGAAGGATCAGTCATGTCTGATTTCGGGTTTGTGAAGACCCGGGGTCTTCCGTGGGCGTAATACTACTCAGACAACACAGGGTGAGGGTAAAACAGCGTGGCAATACTTTATTGACCCACAAAGCAGACAATAAACACAGAACAGTCCCAGCAAATACCCAAGATGGTACAATATTACACAGTCTCACCCTTCCTTCTCCTGGGATAGAACAGCTGCAACTCTGGGACTTCCAGGGCCAACTACCTCAACCAGTTGCCCCCCCGCTTCTGGCGGGCCCCCACAGAGAGAAGGTAGTGGCAAGCTTAGGAAGATAGCAGTCCATCGAGGTACAAGGCCAGGAGACCCGAAGGTCCCACCCTCCTCTCCGAGAGTTTCCATGGGGCCAGATGACTGACTGGTCCCAATCTGGCTTCTCAGAATGTCTCCATGGTTCCAGGCGACCGGAGAGTCCCACTTGGCAACCCTAAACAACATATCCAAAGGGCCAGGTGACTTCATCGTCCCAACATGATCTCCCCAAATGTATCCATGGTCTCTCTGTTGGTCAATGGAGCAGATTCATATCTTTCCAGTCAGGGCCATATACAGTTAGGATGGAATAATGTAGAATCCAAATCTGTGTCTCTTTGGTTAAAGTCATTCTTCCAAGCTGATGGTCTGAGAGAGTCTGATCATTGATTCTCCCTGTAAAGTCTCTTTCTAATCTCTGTTTCAAATCTCTCTGCTACTGAGGCACATGTCCCTTAAAATAGTTACAGTTGTCCTTTCAAGTACACATTCATAGGTAAAAGGTTAGGCAAGACATTACTCACACGGCTCAGGTCTCATTGTTTGAGCTAATCTATTTACATAGTTGGTATAGGAGGGGGCTCTTGTAAATAAACATCTAGCTAGCTTAATATAATATTTGTTCTCAGAGAGATAAGCCACTGATATCTGGTAGCAGCTCTCTCATAGAGAACACAGGCACACTCGGCCAAAAGCTGAGTCAGATGACATTGAACCATCGTTTGTCCATCAGCTATCTAAAGCCTTTCAATATGCCCCATTATTGTAAATGAACATCAATTTGAGGGTCCCTCTCTGTGAGACACATTGGGAGAATAAGAGTGGTAGATTCAACCTACTATTAACTGTATAAGGTCAGCCATTGAATGGCTGCCATGCAATATTATGTTTCTCCTATAGTGGACATTGTAGAAATGTCTAAACCTAAAACCCTAACACTAATCACTGCCTAATGCCTACATAAATATTGACAATTGTTGTGAGGTAATATATTAACGGAACTATTCACATTTGCAGCATAGTGTTTGGACAACAGTTATATTCTATATAGCCCACAGCCTTGGGTCTGTCTGTACTTACATTGGCATGTTATAATAGTGAAAGGCCAAGGTTAAAGACATTTAAAATAAAGTTCTCTAAATTAATTCTCTCTATAAACGCAAGTTACTCTTGCAATAGACAGCACAAAAATAAGTAATGCTGGGTACCAACATGGGGTCTAGATTAAAGCCATATTAAATAGTCATATTGACAACATCTCCAGGGCCTGCTCTTGAAGTATGCTGTCAGTAAAGTATCTTGCATATAAATAATCTTTACAATCTGGGAAATACTACAGCAGAGTCATGTCTTGCATATTTTGGCATATTTCTGAATAATTTAGACTAATAATTAGTGATGAGTGAGTATGTTCTGTTAACCCTTTCGGCGAGCATGCTTGGGTGCTTGTGTGGCGCCCCTGAGGGTTCAGTCGCCACAGAGGTACTGCATCTCACCCAGAGGTGTGGTATCTCACTCTCAGGTAAGGAAGGAGTACTGCCCGGGACCCTAACACCTGCATCCAACACTACACTACTCCAGACCAGCAGGAGGGGCAAGATGCGTCGCTCTCCTTCTTAGCCCTGTACCTGGCTGGAGTGGGGGGAACCAAAGTAGGGGGAACCATGTAGTGGGTGTGGGTGGAGGAAGTAGATCAGGGGAGCACTTGTTGAGAATAGTATAAAGTGGGAAGCCATCTTGGGAGTGCAGTTCCAGGTCCAGTCAGAGTTCCAGTCAGAGGAGAGCAATGAGAGGAGCAGGAGCTCTGTAGGAGCTCTGCTCAGGAGGAGGGCCTGGTCAGAGAGGCCCAAGACTGAAGAGAGAGAGGAGCAGGGGAAAGGCTCCAGGAGTGAAGAGGGGATCCCAGGGGTACGGGCAGTGCTGGAAGCCACCCGTACGCCCGAGTCTACCAGGTGGTGGAGGGGTCAGGTCGAACAGAGGGGACCGGTCCCTAAGCTAGCGGAGTTCTTTAAGCCTTAACTAGGAAACCGGAGGCTGCAGTATTTCAGGTACTGCAGCCACAAGCCATATCTGTCTCACCAAGAAGGTGGCCATAGAGGACCCAGGGGACAGAGAAGACGTCATCCGGCAAGATCCGCGGTCACTGGATTGGGACACCAGGTGTGAGGTGCAGGGAGACGGCCAGAAGGAACACACAGAAGGGGGTCCTGTTATGTACTCCGGAGGTACCGGAGGGTTGGCTGAGCCCCTGCCCAGTGAACGCAGCACGACATGGGAAGTTATGATCTGCAGTTGTAACCAGGAGCAAAGTAAGAACTGTGAGTAAATCTGGAAGACTGCACCCCACTGTCTCTGTCAATTATTACTGCTGCGCCATCCTCTGCACTACACTGCACCACGAGTGCTACTTCCATAACGGCAACATCTACACTGCCCTGGAGCTAAGCTCTACCTGTGGAGAGCCGAACCAACTCTGCTGCATTAACAACAGCTCCAGAGGATCTGCTCTGCAGTGGCGGCTCCCTTTAGCCGCATACCACAGGTAGCGTCAAGAACTTTATATATAAGAACTTTAATTCCCCTGTAAATATCCCCTTTTATTGACCGCCCTGGGTCACGGACCGGGTCACCGCCACTGTGACATCTCCCCCAGCCCGGCACCGAGTACCCCACGGCCCAGGGGCGCGTCACTTGCCGAGTATCTTCAGCGTGCTCGGGTGTTATGTTTTAATCACGCCATGCTCATGATGCGACTGTTTGACAGCTTTAATACATATGAGGAATTCCTAAGAAACAGGCATTCCTCACATGTATTAAAGATGTCAAACAGTCGCAAATCATGAGCACGGAGTGACTAAAACATAACCCCCGAGCACGCTGAAGATACTCGAAAAACACCCGAGCATGCTCGTAAATATCGAGTAACGAGTGACGCACCCCCTGGGCCGTGGGAGTACTCGGCAGCCAGGCCTATGGATGCTGGTGGGGGATATCACGGTGGCGGTCAATAAAAAGGGGGGTTTTCTATTTATAGGGGATTTGTAAAGTTCGTGACGCCACCTGTGGAATGCGGCTAAATGGAGCCGCCGCTGCGGAGCAGTCCTCTGAAGCTGATGTTACGGCAGCAGGGATGGTGTGGCTCTCCACAGGAAGAGCTAGCTCCAGGGCAGTGTAGATATTGTGGGTTGCACTGGGTGTTGTAGTGCAGGGGGAAAGATGGTGCAGCTGAAATAATGGACGGAGGCAGTGCGGTGCAGTCATCCGAGTCTTTACTCACAGTTCTCATGTACGTTCCACTGATACACTGCGCGGGTGCCAGCCTCCCACGTCGCGCTGCGTTCACCAGACCGGGGATTCAGTTCTTCCTTAGCTAGGTTAGGAGCACCTGACGGAACCCCGCTTTCTTATGTTCCTCTCTAGACCGACTTCACGCTGGGTCTTCTCCCTCCGGCCCTGCGCTTCCCCACTCACAGTCCTGCTCGGGTGCTCTGAAGTCCCTCCTGTCTAACTGGAGTTCCTGGACCTGCTTGACCCTCACAGTGATTAGAATGAGGCTTTGGCAACTGAACTATAAAAGCCAGAAGCCTCCGTTTTTTCCAGCCGAGACCTGGAGTAACAAGGCTGGTCCAGGGGCCGGTCCCCTTCTTGCGGCCTGATGCCTCTGTCTTCTGACAGATTCGGGGCGTACGGGTGCCGTCCCGCACTCGCCGTACCCCCTGGGATCCCTTCAATAGAACGGAGCCTTCCTCCTCTGGCTCCCCTCCAGGGCCTCTATCACTAGGCCCTACTGGTGGGGCAGAGCTCCTAAGGAGACTCTGCTGCCAGACTGTCTTCACTCTCTTCTCCTCTGAACTGACCTGCCACCCTAAGATGGCCTCCCTTTAAATACCTCCTACTATGGTGCTCCCCTAATCTACTTCCTCCACCCACACCCACTACTGGTTCCCCCTACCTTTGGTTTCCCCCACTCCAGCCAGGGACAGAGCTCAGCAGGAAACACAGTGCATCTTGCCCTTCCAGCAGGCCTGGAGCAGTGTAGTGTTGAATGCGGGTGTTGGGGTTCCGGGCAGCACTCCCTCCTTACCTGAGAGAGGAGACACCACACCTCTGGGTGAGGTGCAGTACCTCTGTGGCGACTGAACCCTCAGGGGCGCCACACTCCTCCCTGGTAAAACACAGCACATCCGCGGGCTGGAACTGAGTAAAACACGGTATATTAGACATGCAAAATTTTTAAGAATGCATTCGCATATAAGATTATAACAAAACATTTCTTCCCTTTATGGGAGGCACTTCTCTTTAAACGTTACAGGTTATCATAACATTATAAAACACTTTTAATAACATTCTGTAACCGGGTGTCCATTTTCTTTGGTAAGGTGCAAAGTCAGCAGCATGAGGGACCCGTCCGCAAACCCTCAACGTAGGCCCTGGGCGCGGCTGCAGGGCATAACTCATCCTGATGCTGGACCACGTCTTCCGCCACACCAAACAGGTTTTTGTTCTTAGGTCATGTGTTGCTAATATAAAACCAATAGAGAGCACTTTAAGAAGAGCAAAACTATGTACAAAATCAGTCTTTGGCTGCTCACAGTCCTCAGCCTGAAGTCTGTATACCCTGACGGGTAATTATACACACATAGAGGAACAATTTCTGTTGGTACCCATATGGGTAACTATATACAGTTTAGTCCCACCTACTGTACTAGTAGTGGGGTCCCCGCCTGGAGTACTTCTGATTTTTGCTGGACCCAGCCGGGGTCATCAGCCAAGAAATGCGGGGGCATGTCCTTTCCTCCCTCAAACACGCGGTACACCTGGAGGGCATACCACCCGCGTTCCCCGTGGTGTCGTGTGTAGGTGACATGGTCACCGGGGTACAAGTTCCGGTCGCGATGGCCCTGTTCCAGATCGGGCTCAACATCCCGCCGGTTTACAAAAATATCCCTGTTGAAATTGGGATCACGAATGAGCCCCACCCAGCCTTCAAGTCGAACTTTACTACTAGTCCTTCTTCACGGGGGCTGGGGTGGGCAGATTCCACCTGCCGGACTTGAGCTTTTGCGGCCTTGTTCCGGGCCTCTAACTGCTCACAACGCGCCCGCCGGCTGCGCCGCTCCTTCTCCAGCTGTTGGAGCTCCCACCTGCTGAACTCCTTTCTCTGCTGGACTTCGGCTTGGGTCTCCCGCGGGAACCCCATCAGGTCCCCCCCCCGGTTGTCCCAACTAAATTCTTCTCCGCTGGGACAGGCAACCAGGGGCGCTGGTATCGGGAGTAGCGGGTACGGCTGCTGGTCCTCAAACCTCGCGGACCAATCAAAGGAGGGCGCGCCATACACCCATGCGGGTGCTGGAGGTGGCGGTTCCAGGAGGGAGCCAAGCAACGGGCCCGTGAAGATAGCGCCCGGGGGTGGAGGTTTCGGGAGGGAGCCGAGCAGGAGGTCTTCGGAGTCAGCGCCCGGGGGTGGAGGTTCCGGGCTTAGCTCCAGGGGGTACATGGCGGGGTGCTGGGAGTGCTAGTGTAGGAGGCCCAGGAGCAGGTCAGCACTTGCAGCGCCCAGGACAGGGGAACTCTTCCTACCTGCTCCTGTGCTGCACACGGCCTCCTGGTGTTCATCGAGCTCCGCTGGGGCTGGGTTGCCGCTGATGGTATCCGGTGCTGGCCGCCGCCGAGCTGCTAACTTCTCCAGCAGCTCACTCTTCCACCTGGTGACCGCTACTTGCTGGGCCCATTCCACCTGCTGGCTCAGCTCCAGGATCTCACTTTGGAGGAATTCCTACCTTTGGTTCCCCCCACTCCAGCCAAGGACAGAGCTCAGCAGGAAACACAGTGCATCTTGCCCTTCCTGCCGGCCTGGAGCAATGTAGTGTTGGATGCAGGTGTTTGGGGTTCCAGGCAGCACTCCCTCCTTACCTGAGAGAAGGAGACACCACACCTCTGGGTGAGGTGCAGTACCTCTGTGGCGACTGAACCCTCAGGGGTGCCACACGAGCATGCTCGCTCATTACTAATAATGATATATAGTAGAAAACAAAGTGATGTAATTGTGCTGTTGAGATATCTTCTTATGAGTTTATAACTATTACAAGGACTTATGCATAATATTTTGATTTCATTGAAGTGATGGTTGTACAGTATTGGTTGTCCTTTGCTGCCATCTACTGACCATTGTTATTATATGTTCTCATGTATTGCTGATGTAATCTCCCATCATGCCTCTCTCTTTCTCTGTAATTCCTTTCTCACTGTATACCCATGCCTATCAGTGGCGTGGATCGTGGGCTTTTGAACAGATTGAGCTACATTGTTGGGTGAGCTGGGTTTTTCTCCTTTTCACACCTCATTTACATACAAAATACAGATATCATTTACAGTAAACAAACTAACAATGATAGACTGGTACAGAGGGAAGAGGACCCTGCCCTTGCGGGATTACATTCTACAGGATGATAGGGAAGGAGACAGTAGGTTGGGGGGGTTGCAGTAGCTCCGGTGTTGGTGAGACGGCAGCTCTGGTGTTGGTGAGGCGGCAGCTCCGGTAGTGGTGAGGAGGCAGCAGGGTCATTGCAGGCTGTAAGCTTTCTTGAAGAGGTGGGTTTTCAGAACATGAGGGGGGAGAACATTGGAGAACATGAGGTGGGAGAATGCTGGAGAACATGAGGGGGGGACGCTGGAGAACATGGGGTAGGGATCTGGTGAACATGAGGAGAGAAAGCTGGAGAACATGAGATGGGGAGATCACTGGAGAACATGATATGGGGTGAACGCTGGAGAACATGAGGTGGGGTGAACACTGGAGAACATGAGGTGGGGAGAACGCTGGAGAACATGAGGTGGGGAGAATGCTGGAGAACATGAGGGAGAACGCTGGAGAACATGAGGGGGAGAACGCTGGAGAACATGAGGTGGAGAGAATGCTGGAGAACACTAGGGGGGAGAATGCTGGAGAACATGAGGTGGAGGAGAATGCAGGAGAACATGAGGGGGAGAACGCTGAAGAACATGAGGAGGAACTGGTGAACATGAGGTGGAGGAACGCTGAAGAAAATGAGGGGGGAGAATGCTGGAGAACATGAGGGGGAAGAACGCTGGAGAACATGAGGGAGGAGAACATGAGGGGGTAACGCTGGAGAATAAGAGGGTGGGCTCAATACAGAGTAAATGAGGAGGGGGCTCTGCATTTAGAACATAAAGGGGGCTCGGTATGGAGCATGGAGAGGACACTGTGGTGAGAATATTTTACAGGAGAGAACAGTGTGGAGACCGTGTACCATAAGTAAGACAGCGTGAGGTAATTTTTTTGCATAGGGAGCACAGTGAGGGTCAATTATTTATTTAGGGGCACTGCATTGGGCTAATTTAGGGCACAGCGTGGGTGATTATTTTATTCAGGAACATTACAACAGCACTGTTATTTTTTTAAGGGCATTGTTTTGTGATGTGCTGCTGAAGATCGGAGAAGATTGACGCCTGCGGAGACGAGCTGTGGATTTATAATAAAACTCCTGCCTATGACCATGCAGTACTGTGATTCCTGTATGGTCCGCAGTCTGATGATGAACTGGTTAGTTGGTAACAACCCATAGCATCTCTTTACCATTGTTAAGGACATACTGGGCGTTGTAGGTTAATGCGATTCAATTGTATTTAGGGCTGACCTGACACTACAATTGATTGCTGTACTAAGCTTGGTGATGTATTCATGTACTGATGAAAGTTCTGGTGATGTATTACAGTAGTGACGGTGGTTCTGGTGATGTACTACTGTTGTAACTGTGGTTCTAGAGATTTATTATGTTATGGGTCCGGGAGGTGGAACCTCTGTGCTACGGTGCAAGGAGGGACCCAGAGGGGCATAGCTAAGTATCAACTCGGACCGACCCTGGTCGTAGGGCGGCTAACGACTCCGTGACCAGGGAGGGACCGAGCAGAGGGACCAGGTGCTACTCTGGGGACGACCTTGTAAGGGAGCAGGTGAATCCCACGGTACAGATGGCAGGGACTGACCGGAATAGCAGGTAGGCACAGCAGGCAGGCTGGCGAGCAGAAGCCTCCAGGTAGGCTATCAGGTAGACAAGGCAAGTGATGGCAGGAGTCTCTAGGTGGGCTGGCAGGTGGTCACGGCGAGTGACGGCAGGAGCCTCCGGGTAGGCACGGCAGGTAACAAGCGGGCAACAGGCAGGTCACAGGCAAGTGCTCCCAGGTGAGCGGGCTGGCAGGCACGGCAGGTAACAGGCAGGCAACAGGCAAGTGCTCCCAGGTGAGCGGGCTGGCAGGCACGGCAGGTAACAGGCAGGTAACAGGCTGGCGGGCAGGACTGGTAGTCAGGCTCGCAGCGGGACCTGAGGGCTGAAGCAGAGGTCAGAAACACTGTGCAACAACTTTTGCTCGGGCACCTCCATTTTGGAGGAGGTGCCTTATATATGGGAGAACCCTCGGCTATTGGCCGGGGACTCCTTAGGACGGAGCGCGCGGCCCCTTTAAGAGGGAGGGAGCGCGCGCGCGCCCTAAGCACAGTGCCCGGGGAGCTGCGCGCACCAGCAGCAGGAAGAGGAGCGCTGGAGAATGCAGAGCGGGGAGCGAGGAGGTGAGTGGGATGGCGTCTCTGCCTGACAGGGGGCAGAGACACCGATGCTACATATTACTGTACTGATGGTGGTTCTGATGGTAGTTCTGATGATGTATTAATGTACTGACGGTGGTTCTGGTGATGTAGTGATATAGATGTTGTAATCTTTCATTTATGAGACTTGATACTATAACATAAGATCATTGTGCTGGACTAAAAATACAGCTGTCTGAATGTCTGTCAGCTAAACAAGAAATTGACTAAAGCCCCAATACACTATTGACAGCTGTCCGATTGTTTGGCCGGCAGCTATTTTGCCCAGCTCTGCCATATAAAGGATCGTTCCCTCTGCCGAGCGTTCCTGTGTTCTCCTTGAGAGCTGCTGTTAGATATCTCTGGCAGCCGCTTATCACTTAGAGAACAAAAGGATCTACAGTCCGAAATCGGACATGCTGGGTTCTTAGCTCCCTTGATAATCATCAGTCAGAGCCACCCATACACATTGGACTGTCAGCGAAACCTGTTGATTAGAGATGAGCGTTGTTCTACTCGAACTGTTCGCCAATCTCAAATTCGAGCTGTTTTGGGCGGTGTTCGAGCCGGTCGGCGAACACGAACAATTTGAGAAAAATTCGGCTGTTCGAGGTTATGTTCGATAACTGTTCGTGCACCAAAATCATAACTGGATTTTTTCTCAGTAATGATGAAAATTAATGTTAATACGCAGTTTGAGTGTACAGCAGGGTGGGGAGAGGGGCAGGGGATGGATCTCTGCAGGAACAATGAAGATCTCCATTTTTTTTTCTCTTTCCCGCATTTGCAGTGGGGAGGTGCAATCTGTCAGCCTATCAGCAGCGCACACACGGAGCGAAGTGCTTTTTTTCACACAAGCAAGGGCATGTGTGATTGGCAGTGTATGTCACATGTCCTTGCCCTATAAGACCAAGCCATTTTCCCCGTCGCCACCATTTTCTCACTGCTGCAGCTGCGTGTTAGACGGCACCGCTGTTGCTGTGTGCGCTATACCTTGTTAATTTCAAGCCAATTTTCGCACAAATATACAGATAGCTTGGGAGTAGGGAATAGTTGTGATTGCAGTCCTTTTAAGGACTAGGTTACAGCATTTCCTACGACTTTTATCAGGCAGGTCTGTGCTCTTAAATAGATAGGTTGTGGGAGTAAAGACTAATTGTAATTGGAGTCCTTTTCAGGACTAGGTTACATCAGTTCCTATCAGTTTTTGCCAGGCAGGTCTGTGCCAGTGCTGTGCAAGTTTTTTTCACAGCATTTGGCTGAATCTAGCAAAGCTAATCCTTTTTGGCCTATTGCAGAGTGTGTTAGTCAGTGGAGTAGCCTATCTGTGTTGCAAGATATACCACCTGTGTATAGAATACCAATTTTTTTACTGCACCTAGTGAAGTAAAATCTTTTGGGCATAGCATCATTCTATTAGTCCATCTATACTGACCTCCATCAGGTTGCAAACTGAATATAATTTTTTTCTGCATCTAGCTCTGAAAAAATATTTGGGCTTCTAGCAGTGTGTGGGACTTGGTCTATTAGTCCATCTATACTGACCTCCATCAGGTTGCAAATTAAAAATATTTTTTTTCTTCATTTAGCTCTGAAAAAATATTTGGGCTTCTAGCAGCGTGTGGGACTTGTTCTATTAGTCCATCTATACTGACCTACATCAGGTTGCAAATTAAAAATAATTTTTTTCTGCATCTAGCTCTGAAAAAATATTTGGGCTTCTAGCAGTGTGTGGGACTTGGTCTATTAGTCCATCTATACTGACCTCCATCAGGCTGCAAATTAAAAATAATTTTTTTCTTCATTTATCTCTGAAAAAATATTTGGGCTTCTAGCAGTGTGTGGGACTTGGTCTATTAGTCCATCTATACTGACCTCCATCAGGTTGCAAATTAAAAATAATTTTTTTCTTCATTTATCTCTGAAAAAATATTTGGGCTTCTAGCAGCGTGTGGGACTTGTTCTATTAGTCCATCTATACTGACCTCCATCAGGTTGCAAATTAAAAATAATTTTTTTCTGCATCTAGCTCTGAAAAAATATTTGGGCTTCTAGCAGTGTGTGGGACTTGGTCTATTAGTCCATCTATACTGACCTCCATCAGGTTGCAAATTAAAAATAATTTTTTTCTGCATCTAGCTCTGAAAAAATATTTGGGCTTCTAGCAGTGTGTGGGACTTGGTCTATTAGTCCATCTATACTGACCTCCATCAGGTTGCAAATTAAAAATAATTTTTTTCTTCATTTAGCTCTGAAAAAATATTTGGGCTTCTAGCAGTGTGTGGGACTTATTCTATTAGTCCTTCTATACTGACCTCCAGCAGGTTGCAAATTGAATATAATTTTTTTCTGCATCTAGCTCTGAAAAAATATTTGGGCTTCTAGCGGTGTGTGGGACTTGGTCTATTAGTCCATCTATACTGACCTCCATCAGGTTGCAAATTAAAAATAATTTTTTTCTGCATCTAGCTCTGAAAAAATATTTGGGCTTCTAGCGGTGTGTGGGACTTGGTCTATTAGTCCATCTATACTGACCTCCATCAGGTTGCAAATTAAAAATAATTTTTTTCTGCATCTAGCTCTGAAAAAATATTTGGGCTTCTAGCAGTGTGTGGGACTTGGTCTATTAGTCCATCTATACTGACCTCCATCAGGTTGCAAATTGAATAAAAAAATTTTCTGCATCTAGCTCTGAAAAAATATTTGGGCTTCTAGCGGTGTGTGGGACTTGGTCTATTAGTCCATCTATACTGACCTCCATCAGGTTGCAAATTAAAAATAATTTTTTTCTGCATCTAACCCAGCCAATAGTTTTGGCCTAATACCACAGTTTGGCCACTCAGCTCTGCTCGGTTACCATCCATTGTTTTTTTGTGCAAACAACTCCAGAGTTGTGAATTAGTTAACCACCAAAATGAGTGGAAAAAGGCCTGCTGCTGGTGGAAAGGGGAATAGGCGTGTTGGGAAGGGGAAAAAAGGTTGTGTCCGTGGGGTAGGTGCAGAAGAAAGACCATCTTCCAGCCAAACTAAAATGTCTACTTCTTTTAGCGGACAATGTGATAAGATCCCTTTCTTACGGCCACGCCAATCGCTACAAATTCCAGATGAGGCACAAAAACAGCAGGTGCTTCAACGGATATCAAGTGCTCCTTTAAGTGGGCTCTCCTCCACATCAACTTCAACATCACAAATACTCCAGTCCTCAAAGGTGTCACCCAAATCGCACTTGCTTCCTCACAGCTCCCAAATCTCCAGCTGCCCGTCTGAGTATGAGGTAGAACAGATGGTTGAGTCTGCAGAGCTGTTTACTCATACTATAGCCTGGGAATCAGAGGTCGACTCCAGCGCTTCTGTGAATCCAGACGAGGAAATGATCTGCACTGATGCCCAGAATCTTTATGAGTCGGATCCAGGACCAGACGCAGAAGGTTCTGACCATAATGTAGACCCTCATTCCCAAACTGTAACTCCTGTTGGTGGAGACAATGAGGAAGACGATGATAAGACTCAAATACCTGATTGGAGCGACAACTTTAGTTTTTTGTCAGGGCAGGAACAGGTTGGCTCTGAGGACGACGGGTGTGATAACGCACAGGGTGATGATGATGAGGTCGGAGATCCCACTTACTGTCAACCCACAGTCAGCCAAGAGATGAGGTCAGCAGAGGAGGTGGAGGAAGATGCTAGTGACGACGAGGTCAGGTTGCGCCTTCCTGGACAGAGACGTAGTACTGGAAGCACGTCAACAACTGCATCCTCAAACACAACTCTGCCTCTCACCACAAGTCGTGGTGGCTCTTCAGGTCGCATGGGTGCTAAGCCTTGCATAGCCTGGGCATTTTTTCAGATCGATAAAGATGACCCAACTCGTGTTATCTGTAACATTTGTCAGCAAAAGCTAAGTAGAGGCCAAAAAATACATAGTTTGAGTACTTCATGCATGAACCGGCACATGGACATGAAGCATAAGTTGCAGTGGGAAGCTCAGTGTGCTACAATGCGGTCTAGCCGGCCGGGCCAACCACCGTCTGCCATATCTTGTGCATCCGCGGCCTCTTCATCCTCTGTGACTGGGGGGACAGCAGTCACACCTGTTTTGGGGCGCAGACCTGCCACCTCTTTACCCGCAACAGCCAGCGTGATTGGCAGGTCATCATTTTCTTTGGAGGTGGTAACACCAGCTGGTCTTGAGCGCTGTCCGACATCGATAGCACCACCTTTGGATCAAGGCAACCTAACATGTCCGCCTGCATCTTCCTCACAGACCGGCAGTTTGCCGGGGACACCCTTATCAACCCCGTCTAAGCACAATAGCCAGCCCTCGGTCCCTCAGATGTGGACAAGTAAAAGACCATTTCCTCCTAGCCATGAGAAAGCTAAGAGGTTGAATTTCACCATCTGCAAGCTCTTGGCTACAGAAATGCTGCCTTTCCGCCTGGTGGACACAGAGGATTTTCGAGACCTTATGTCCGTCGCAGTGCCCCAGTACCAGATGCCCAGTCGGCACTACTTCTCAAAGAAAGGTGTGCCTGCGCTCCACCAGCATGTCGCACACAACATCACCGCTTCTTTGAGAAACTCTGTGTGTGACAGGGTGCATTTCACCACAGACACTTGGACGAGTAGGCATGGACAGGGGCGTTACATGTCGCTGACTGGGCACTGGGTAACTATGGTGACAGCAGGACAAGGGGCTGCTGTCCAAGTCTTGCCGTCCCCACGAGTTGTGCGTCAATCCTCTTTATGTCATTTTTCCTCCACTGCTTCTGCCTCCTCAATCTCCTCTCGGTCTTCCACCTGCACCCAAAGCCTGTCTGGTCATGCCACAAGCTTTCTAACTGCGCAGAAGGGATCCTGCACACCTCCTTACTATGCTGGCAGTAGGGCTCAACGTCATCAGGCGGTTTTTACATTGAAATGTCTGGGAAATGTGAGTCACACAGCTGAGGAGTTGTGGTCAGCTCTGGAGAACCAATTTCATGAATGGTTGTCTCCACTGGACCTGAAACCAGGGAAGGCCGTGTGCGACAATGCTGCAAACCTGGGTGCGGCCCTTCGCCGGGGCAATGTCACACACGTGCTTTGTATGGCTCACGTGTTGAACCTGGTTGTCCAGCAATTTTTAGCCCACTATCCCAGACTAGATGGCCTTCTGCAGAGGGCACGGTCGCTGTGTGCTCACTTCCGCCGTTCGCATCCCGCAGCTCAGCGACTTACATCTCTACAGAAGTCGTTGGGCCTGCCACTTCACCGGCTAAAATGCGATGTGCCTACCCGGTGGAATTCAACTCTGCACATGTTGCAGCGACTGTGGCAGCACCGACAAGCCCTGGTGCAATACGTTCTGACGTATAGCCTGGGCCAACGAGATTCAGAGGTGGGGCAAATCACGCTGGAGGAGTGGTCTCAGATCAGGGACCTATGCACCCTTCTGCACAGTTTTGAAATGGCGACGAAGATGTTTAGTGCTGACGATGCCATTATCAGCATGACTATTCCGGTGATTTACATGCTGGAGCACATGTTAAACAGAATTCGGAGTCAGGTGGTGGCACAAGAGGAGGTGGAGGAAGTAGAGGAGGAGGAGTTGTATGCGGAAGGGCTAACATCTGCAAGGTCCAGACGGTCGGCAGCACCAGGGCGGCAGGCATGTGAGGGTGGTGGAGATGATTTTACCAGGGCGCATGGTAGCAGCCAAACTAGTGAGGAAGGTGCAGGAGCCCAGGAAGAAGTGGAGGACGAACTGATGGAAGACTCATCAGATGAGGGAGACCTTGATCACATTTCTGTTGTGCGAGGTTGGGGGGAGAGGACAGAGGAAGGAAGCATGATTGTTACCTCGCCACCAACACAACAGGGACTTGGTGCTCCTGGATGCGCAACACACATGAGTGCCTTCTTGCTGCACTACCTGCAACATGACCCTCGAATTGTGAGAATTAGAAATAATCCTGACTACTGGGTTGCCACACTGTTAGATCCCCGGTACAAAAGTAAATTTGCAGAAATTATTCCTGCCATAGAAAGGGATGCACGCATGCAGGAGTATCAGCAGAGACTGTTGCAGAATCTTACATGTGCTTTTCCACAAAATACCAGTGGTGCACGTAGTGAATCTCACAGTTCCAACTTGCCAACCGTGGTCTGTATGGAATTGTTCAATAAAGGGCCCAAAATTAAGATAACATAGATGGGAGAGGTCTCTATGAATAGGAATTCCTAAGTATTTGATACCCTGTGAGGGCCAGGCAAAGGGAAAGTTGGACTGGATGGAATCCTATATGGATTTAGGGAGGGAGACATCGAGGGCCTCAGACTTCGCTGCATTGATTTTAAAATTTGACCATGTAACAAAGTGATCTATTTCAGCCATAACAGCAGGGATGGATATATGTGATTGAGTGATATATACTGTAGCGCTGGCGTCCCTGCCCTCTGCTAGGCAGGGACGCTGCTCCCCTCACCGCTCTTCTCCGTGCCCGGCGTCCTCTCCCCGCTCTGCTGTCAGCGCGCGCTCCTTCCCGGCGTCCTCCTCCCGCTCTGCTCTCAGCGCGCGCTCCTTCCCGGCCCCTGTGCTTAGGGCGCGCGCGCGCGCGCTCCCCTCCTCTTAAAGGGGCCGCGCGCGCCGTCCTAAGGAGTCCCCGGCCAATGGCTGGAGGACTTCATCATATTTAAGGCACCTCCTCCAAAATGGAGGTGCCCGAGCAATGTTGTTTGCACCTGTGTCTCACCTGTGCTTCAGCCCTCAGGTCCCGTTGCCAGTTACCTGCCAGTTACCTGCCAGTTTCCTGCCAGTTTCCTGCTAGTTACCTGCTTGATTCCTGCCTGAATACTTGTTACCTGTCTGCCAGCCTGAGGTCCGACGGTCTGCCTTACTACTCCTGTCAGTCTGTCTAAAGGACCAGCCTGCCCGCTCACCTGGGAGCGCATATCAGCTACCTGCCTGCTTGCCTGAGGTCCGACGGTCTGCCTTACTACTCCGGTCAGTCTGTCTATGGACCAGCTTGCCCGCTCACCTGGGAGCGCTTCTCCGTTATCTGCCTGCTTGCCAGCCCGGAGGCTCCGTTGTCACGTGCTGTGACCACCAGCTATCTCAGAGACTCTTGCCCGCTCACCTGGGAGCGCATCTCCGTTACCTGCCTGCTTGCCAGCCCGGAGGTCCCGTTGTCACGTGCGGGGACCACCAGCTATTCCAGAGACTCTTGCCCGCTCACCTGGGAGCGCTTCTCCGTTACCTACCTGCCTGCCAGCCCGGAGGTTCCGCTGTCACGTGCCGTGACCACCTGCTATTCCAGAGACTCTCGCTTGCTCACCTGGGAGCACACATCTACCATCTGCCTGCTAGCCTACCCGGAGGCTCTGCCATCACAGGTCGTACCTACCCCTTACCCAGAGACTGCCCTGATCACTTGCCGTAACTCCCTGTCCGTTCACCCAGAGACTGCCACCCGCTCCCTTACAAGGGCCGCCCCCTTGTATAGTAGCTCAGAGGTTCCGCCTCCCGGACCCGTTACAGTTTGCTCGGGCCATGGAACCCGGTGGCACCCAAGCTCCCTCGCTCTCGGACCTCTGTCTTGAACTGTCCCGTCAGAGGTCCCAACAGGAGGCCATCCTGGGTCACCTGCGGAATGTTAATACTCGCCTGAACACTCTGTCAGACCCACCAACAACCTCCGCCAGTGCCATATCTTGCAATCCGGCAGCTCCGCTGCCCACTAATACTATGGTATCCTACCCCGGACCCCGGCTTTCTGCACCTCCTCGCTTCGGAGGCGACCCCGTCCAGGCTCGGGGCTTCATAAATCAGTGCACCCTGCACTTTGAACTTTTGTCCCATCAGTTTAATTCCGACCGGGCCAAAATTGCCTTTATTATGTCCCATCTCACCGGGGAGGCCCTGGCCTGGCTAAATCCTCTATGGGAGAGAGGAGACCCCCTGGTGTCCAACTTGCCTGCTTTTCTCTCGGCTTTCCGGAAAGTCTTCGACGAACCCGGACGGAAGACCTCATCCGCATCCTCTCTGCTACGCCTCCGTCAGGAGGGTCTCACCGTGGGCCAATATGCCATACGGTTCCGCACCCTTGCCTCGGAGCTGGCCTGGGATAACGACGCTCTGGTATCCGTCTTCTGGGAGGGTCTGTCCGGTCGTATTAAAGATGAACTTGCTGGTCGGGACATTCCTACCTCTCTCGATGATCTAATAACCCTTGCCACCCGGATTGACCTACGGTTCCAGGAGCGTGCCAAAGAGGTCACCCGTGAGAGAAGGATTCCACGTTTAGCTCCTACTTTCCAGAAACCCGTCATTCCCTCCATCTCTCCCCAGGTACACTCTCCTGAGCCTATGCAGGTCGACCAGACCAAGATGGTCAAAACCCGTCAGGACTCACGCCGTGCCGAGGGGAGCTGCTTCTACTGTGGCAGTAAGGAGCACCGGATCCGTGCCTGCCCGGAGAGGTCGGGAAACGCCTGTGTCTAGGTTCGCTCAGAGAGGTCCACCTAGACAAAAATAAATCCTCTCCATCCCTGCTGTTGTCAGTTTCGATCATCTACGGGGAGAACCGTTATTTCGAACTAGCCCAACTTGACTCTGGAGCAGCCGGGAACCTTATTTCACAGTCCCTGGTTGAGAAATACCGCATCCCCACCAAACCTCTGGCTGTACCCTTGTCTGTCGCTGCCGTGGATGGGGGCCTCTTACCTCGCCCCATTCAACTCATCACCGAATCCATTACCCTGCAGGTGGGAATGCTGCATTCTGAAAGTATCTCCTTTCATGTTCTACCTGGACTCTCTCACGCCCTCTTGCTAGGTCTGCCCTGGCTCCAGAGACATGCACCCGTGCTAGACTGGCAAACCGGAGAGGTCCTTCGCTGGGGACAAGACTGCCATAAAACCTGCCTGGTTCCCGTCCATCCCGTCCGTCCCTCTCCTACCCCAGCTAATCTACCTGGACTTCCGATTCCTTATTGGTCTTATGCAGATGTCTTTAATAAAAAGGAGGCAGAGACATTACCACCACATAGACCATACGACTGTCCCATCGATCTGCTACCCGGTACTACTCCTCCCCGTGGGCGTATCTATCCTTTATCCGCTGCTGAGACCCGGTCAATGTCCGAATATATTGAGGAGAATCTGGCCAGAGGATTCATCCGGAAATCTACCTCCCCGGCGGGAGCAGGCTTCTTTTTCGTCAAAAAGAAGGACGGCTCTCTCCGTCCCTGTATAGACTATAGAGGCCTAAACCTGATCACGGTGAAGAATAAGTACCCCCTTCCGCTCATTCCAGAATTATTTGATCGCCTGAGGGGGGCTAGGATCTTCACCAAACTGGACCTTCGTGGGGCGTACAACCTGGTTCGTATTCGTCAGGGGGATGAATGGAAGACGGCATTCAACACCCGGGACGGCCACTATGAATACTTGGTAATGCCCTTTGGTCTCTGTAACGCTCCTGCCGTCTTTCAAGAGTTGGTCAATGACATCTTCCGGGACCTTCTCTACTCCTGCGTAGTGGTGTACCTGGACGACATCTTGGTCTTCTCTCCGGATCTCCAGACTCACCGGAGGGACGTTCGTCAGGTCCTGCTCAGGCTAAGGCAGAACCATCTCTACGCTAAATTTGAGAAGTGCCTCTTTGAGCAGACCTCGCTTCCGTTTCTGGGCTACATTATCTCTCAGACCGGCCTACAAATGGATCCTGAGAAACTGTCTGCCATCGAGAAATGGCCCCGACCGGAGGGGTTGAAGGCCATTCAGCGATTCCTGGGCTTCGCCAACTACTACCGCCTCTTCATACCACACTTCTCTTCCCGGACGGCCCCAATTTCTGCGCTCACCCGTAAAGGTACTAATCCCAAAGAGTGGCCACCCGAAGCAGAGGAGGCCTTTCTTTCCCTTAAACAGGCCTTCTCTTCCGCCCCGGTTCTGCATCGCCCAGATGGCAACAAACAGTTCTTCCTGGAAGTTGACGCCTCCTCCTCTGGAGCCGGAGCGGTACTTACTCAAAAATCATCTTCCGGGAGGATGGTAACTTGTGGCTTCTTCTCTAAACTCTTCTCCTCCTCTGAGCGCAACTATTCCATAGGAGACCGAGAGTTATTGGCCATCAAACTGGCATTGGAGGAGTGGCGTTACCTGCTCGAGGGGGCTCTTCACCCGGTAATAATTTACACTGACCACAAGAACTTGGCTTACCTCCAGCATGCCCAGAGACTTAACCCGCGCCAAGCCCGGTGGTCCTTGTTTTTTGCTCGTTTTGATTTTGTCCTTCATTTTCGCCCGGCTGACAAAAACGTCAAGGCGGACGCCTTGTCTCGGTCCTTTCTGGTGTCTGATCTCGAGGAGGATCCGAAACATATCATCGATCCCGCCAGAGTAATGCAGGTGGCTCCCGTGAGTCTAAATCGTCTTCCTCCTGGTAAGACGTTCGTACCAGTACCTGATCGGGAGAAGATCCTACACTGGGGTCATTCTTCTAAACTAGCTGGCCACGCCGGTCAGAAAAAGACCCTCCAGCTTATTACCCGGCACTACTGGTGGCCTAACCTGCACAAGGATGTAATAGACTTTGTTTCTGCCTGTGTGTCCTGCGCCCGCAACAAAGTTCCGAGACACCTGCCGGCCGGCCGCCTCCTACCTCTGCCAGTACCTGCTGCCCCCTGGCAGCATATAGCGATGGACTTCATTACTGATCTACCCGTCTCTGCCGGTTGTACGGTCATTTGGGTGGTCGCTGACCGCTTCTCCAAGATGGCTCACTTCATTCCACTGCCAGGTCTTCCGTCTGCACCCGAGCTGGCTAAAGACTTTATCCGCCACATCTTCCGTCTTCATGGCCTGCCCCGTCACATCGTGTCGGATCGTGGGGTACAGTTCACTTCCCGTTTCTGGAGAGCCACTTGTAAATTGCTGGACGTCACCCTGGACTTCTCCTCCGCTTACCACCCACAGTCTAATGGTCAAGTGGAGCGGATCAATCAGAACCTGACCAGTTACCTTCGGCACTTCGTTAATGTCCACCATTCTGACTGGGTGGATCTCCTGCCATGGGCCGAATTCTCGTACAACAATCACGAGAGCGAGTCTTCCTCCAAATCCCCGTTTTTTGTAGTCTACGGTCAGCATCCTCGGATCCCGTTTCCCGTCTCCACCTCGGCGGACAATCCGGCTGCGGAATCTCTTGTTAACAAATTTTCCTCCATATGGGAGAGTACCCGGTCTGCACTCCTTCTGTCATCCGAGCGTATGAAAAGACACGCTGACAAAAAACGTCTGGACCCTCCTCAATTCCGCCCTGGGGATAAAGTCTGGCTCTCGTCCAAATATGTCCGGCTCAAGATCCCTTCCTATAAGTTAGGGCCTCGGTTCATCGGCCCACTGGAGGTCATCAGTCAGATCAACCCGGTGGCCTATAAATTGAAACTCCCGGCCAACTTACGGATCCCTAACTCCTTCCATGTGTCTCTCCTCAAACCTGTGGTGCTTAACTCTTTTTCCAAGTCTACAGGTACGCCTCCTGCTCCGGTTTCTGCTGAGGACGAGTTTGAGGTAGAGAACATTCTTGCCACCAAAAGGGTAAGAGGAAAGACCTTTTTTCTGGTAGATTGGAAGGGGTTTGGTCCTGAGGAGAGAACGTGGGAGCCCCGGGAGAACATCCATGCCCCTCTCATCCTAGCTAAATTTCTGTCTGGCCTAAAAAAGGGGGGGCCTAAAGGGGGGGGTACTGTAGCGCTGGCGTCCCTGCCCTCTGCTAGGCAGGGACGCTGCTCCCCTCACCGCTCTTCTCCGTGCCCGGCGTCCTCTCCCCGCTCTGCTGTCAGCGCGCGCTCCTTCCCGGCGTCCTCCTCCCGCTCTGCTCTCAGCGCGCGCTCCTTCCCGGCCCCTGTGCTTAGGGCGCGCGCGCGCGCGCTCCCCTCCTCTTAAAGGGGCCGCGCGCGCCGTCCTAAGGAGTCCCCGGCCAATGGCCGGAGGACTTCATCATATTTAAGGCACCTCCTCCAAAATGGAGGTGCCCGAGCAATGTTGTTTGCACCTGTGTCTCACCTGTGCTTCAGCCCTCAGGTCCCGTTGCCAGTTACCTGCCAGTTACCTGCCAGTTTCCTGCCAGTTTCCTGCTAGTTACCTGCTTGATTCCTGCCTGAATACTTGTTACCTGTCTGCCAGCCTGAGGTCCGACGGTCTGCCTTACTACTCCTGTCAGTCTGTCTAAAGGACCAGCCTGCCCGCTCACCTGGGAGCGCATATCAGCTACCTGCCTGCTTGCCTGAGGTCCGACGGTCTGCCTTACTACTCCGGTCAGTCTGTCTATGGACCAGCTTGCCCGCTCACCTGGGAGCGCTTCTCCGTTATCTGCCTGCTTGCCAGCCCGGAGGCTCCGTTGTCACGTGCTGTGACCACCAGCTATCTCAGAGACTCTTGCCCGCTCACCTGGGAGCGCATCTCCGTTACCTGCCTGCTTGCCAGCCCGGAGGTCCCGTTGTCACGTGCGGGGACCACCAGCTATTCCAGAGACTCTTGCCCGCTCACCTGGGAGCGCTTCTCCGTTACCTACCTGCCTGCCAGCCCGGAGGTTCCGCTGTCACGTGCCGTGACCACCTGCTATTCCAGAGACTCTCGCTTGCTCACCTGGGAGCACACATCTACCATCTGCCTGCTAGCCTACCCGGAGGCTCTGCCATCACAGGTCGTACCTACCCCTTACCCAGAGACTGCCCTGATCACTTGCCGTAACTCCCTGTCCGTTCACCCAGAGACTGCCACCCGCTCCCTTACAAGGGCCGCCCCCTTGTATAGTAGCTCAGAGGTTCCGCCTCCCGGACCCGTTACATATACTAGGACATCATCAGCAAATAGAGAGCACTTGTACTCGGTGCCTCCCACCTCAATCCACCTAATATTGGGGTTATGGCGAATTGATGAGAGCAGGTGCTCCGTCACTAGGATGTATAAGAGAGGGGACAGAGGACATCCCTGCCTTGTCCCATTGGTGATTGTGAAAGGTGATGAAAATGTTCTGACGCACCCCCTGGGCCTTGGGACACCCGGAGCCGGACCCTTTTTGGTGGATGCTGGTGGTTGTAGTCTTCGTGGCGGCGATCCGGTTCCGTGGCTCAGGGCGGTCAAACCAGTGGCGGAACTATTTATGTGGTTTTGATGTTTAAATGTCCGACTACGCCACCCGTGGATTGCGGTCAGAGTGAACCGCTGCTACAGGGCAGACCGCTAAGGCTGGTGTTGTGGGTGCAGCAGAGCGTAGCATAACTCCCCACGGGAGGAGTATAGCCTCAGGGCAGTGTATGCGGAGGATGGGGGTGATGGTGCAGGGCAGCAGCAGTAACGACACGGAGTCAGTGATGCAGTTCAGGGCCTTTACTCACAGTTCTTATTATCCAGACCACGTCTGCAGGTAACGGCTGCCCACGTCGTACTGTGCTCACCAGGTGAGGGGCTCAGACAACTCCCAGATAACTTTGGAGCGCTTCACAGGACCCCCTTTGTGTGTCCTTTGTCTGGCCTTTCTTACCAACACTTCTGTCCGGCTGCCTCGGGCCTCCTCTTGGTAAACTTGGCGCCAGTTTCCCTGACCCTATGTGGTGCCTTCCTAGCGGGTGGAGCAAGGGGCTGCGCCACATAAAATGTCAGAGCCTCCGGTTTCTAGCTGAGGGTCGTTTCTTGCCTCCACTAGTTCGGGGACCGGTCTCCCCCTTTGGCCTGACCCCTCCACGCAGGTGGATTCGGGCGTGCGGTGGCGACTCGCCCGTCCGCACCCCTGGGATCCCTTCATTCCTCGTTCCTGGAGCCTTCTCCGCTCCTCTTCCTTCCTTCTCCCTCTTGCAGGCCTGGGCCTCTGTTACTAGGCCCGCCTCCGGAGCAGAGCTCATGCAGAGCCCCTGCTCCCTGCCACTTCTGCTCAGACTTCTCTGCACTGAACTAAGATGGTGCCCACCTTTTATACTCCCTTCTCAATGCACCCAGGAACTGCTTCCTCCCTGCTCCTGCACTGCAGGGTTCCCCTTCCTCAGTGTTCCCTCCCCCCACTCCAGCCAGGGACAGGGACTGTCGTGCCCATCTCAGGGGCATATTGGTCGCCCTGCCCCACGGCAATGTGGTGTAATGCATGCAGGTGTCGGGTCCTGATCCACACTCCATCCTTATCTGAGAGTGAGATATCACACCTCTGGGTGAGGTGCAATACGTCTGTAGCAACCGAGCCCTCGGTGCTACAGTTCCATTTATCTTCAGCCTAGGTGACGTATTGTGATACAGGGCCGTGATTTTGGCTATAAAAGGGTCCCCTAGACCCCTACCCCAAGCTTTTTAAGAGAATCATATATGGCGTGCCAGGAGACTCTATGGAATGCTTTCTCAGCATCCAACGAGAGTATCTACTTACAAATTTTTAACTGCATCTAGCCCAGGAAATACTTTGTGCCTAGTAGCAGTGTCTGCTAGTCAGCGGATTATCCCGGCTGTTAAGCAAGCTACACCACCTGTAGTTTGGACACTTAATTTTTTCAAAGTAAATGCTTCGGGACCACGGGATACTTAGTGAAGAGCATCAGGAGGCACCCCAAGGCATAGGGGCTGGGACTGGCAGTAGGATGCCTTGCGGTGGACAGCCGAGCTCGATCCTTATAAAAGCTTTTTAACTGCAGCAGCTTTAGTGGACGCTACTGGAGCTGGAATTACGCGGCTGCTGGCATGAGACTTGCCCTCCAATAGATCCTTGTAAATGGATTTAAAGTGTATTCATTCAAATTAGAGGGACAATTTAAATTAAAAAGCTTAGAGCTGCCTCCACCACAGGGGGGCTCTCTCGACCCACCAGCGGACAGGCACCAGTATTGGGAGAGGGGGGCTGGCCGTCAGGGTTCACCGCGGCTCTGGCACAAACCCGGCGACACGGAGGTGGCACGGGCAGGAGCGGACTGGCCGTCTCGGCTTCTCACTTTTTGGATTTTAGAAGGGTATGACATGCCTATATCTGTGTCTCCCCCTCCTTTTACTCCTCCACCTCTTTTCTTTTCGCATGACTATATGTACTTGTCACTTTTCCATGTGTTAGTTGTGTCTTCTGAGCAGTTTGTCAGCTTTTGGACACCTTTGAAGGTGTTTTCTATGTGTTTCTATGTGTTTTTGTTTGCCTGCCATTGGTTTTAACGGTGTTCGAAGGTGTTCAACGAACAGTTCGACGAACAGTTCGGCGAACACACGGGTGTTCGACGAACCGAACCGAACTCGAACACTACGGGGGTGGCTCAACACTACTGTTGATATCAGCGGGTTTGGCCAAATTTAGTCTAATGTGTATGGGGGTCTTAGCTACTATATGAATGGTATGAGCCCTGTCAGGATATGTGCCCGCGACTTCTTTTAGACTTCCGTGAATACAAGGAGTTTTTCAGACGGAAGACGCTTCAGGACACATACACTGTGTGCAGAATTATTAGGCAAGTTGTTTTTTAGAGGATTATTTTTATTATTGATTAACAACTATGTTCTCAATCAACCCAAAAGACTCATAAATATCCAAGCTTAATATTTTTGGAAGTTGGAGTGTTTTTTTTTTTTAGATTTGGCTATTTTAGGAGGATATCTGTTTGTGCAGGTAACTATTACTGTGTAGAATTATTAGGCAACTTAATAAAAACCAAATATAATCCCATCTCACTTGTTTATTTTCACCAGGTAAACCAATATCAGTGCACAAAATTTAGAAATAAACAGTTCTGACATGCAAAAACAACAACCCAAAAAATTAATGCTCAATATAGCCACCTTTCTCTATGATGACACTCAGCAGCCTTCCATCCATAGATTCTGTCAGTTGCTTGATCTGTTTTCGATCAACATTGCGTGCAGCAGCCACCACAGCCTCCCAGACACTGTTCTCAGAGGTGTACTGTTTTCCCTCCCTGTAGATCTCACATTTTATGATGGACCACAGGTTCTCTATGGGGTTCAGATCAGGTGAACAAGGAGGCCATGCCATTATTTTTTCTTCTTTTAGACCTTTACTGGCCAGCCACGCTGTGGAGTAGTTGGATGCATGTGATGGAGCATTGTCCTGCATGAAAATCATGATTTTCTTGAACGATACCGACTTCTTCCTGTACCACTGCTTGAAGAAGTTGTCTTCCAGAAACTGGCAGTAGGTCTGGGAGTTGAGCTTCACTCCATCCTCAACCCGAAAAGGTCCCACAAGTTCATCTTTGATGATACCAGCCCATACCAGTACCCCACCTCCACCTTGCTGGCGTCAGAGTTGGAGTGGAGCTCTCTGCCCTTTACTGATCCAACCTCTGGCCCATCCATCTGGCCCATCAAGAGTCGCTCTCATTTCATCAGTCCATAAAACCTTTGAAAAATCAGTCTTAAGATATTTCTTGGCCCATTCTTGATGTTTTATCTTATGTTTCTTGTTCATAGGTGGTGGTTTTTCAGCCTTCCTTACCTTGGCCATGTCCCTGAGTATCGCACACCTTGTGCTTTTTGATACTCCAGTAACGTTGCAGCTCTGAAATATGGCAAAACTGGTGGCGAATGGCATCTTGGCAGCTTCACGCTTGATTTTCCTCAATTCATGGGCAGTTATTTTGCGCCTTTTTTGGCCAACACACTTCTCGCGACCCTGTTGGCTATTTGCCATGAAACACTTGATTGTTCGGTGATCACGCTTCAAAAGTTTGGAAATTTCAAGACTGCTGCATCCCTCTGCAAGACATCTCACAATTTTGGACTTTTCAGAGCCCGTCAAATCTCTCTTCTGACCCATTTTGCCAAAGGAAAGGAAGTTGCCTAATAATTAAGCACACCTTATATAGGGTGTTGATGTCATTAGTCAACACTCCTCCTCATTACAGAGATGCACATCACCAGATTTACTTAATTGGTAGTTGGCTCTCAAGCCTATGCAGCTTGGAGTAGGACAACATGTATAAAAAGTATCATGTGATCAAAATACGCATTTGCCTAATAATTCTGCACACAGTGTAGTCATTTTAACTCGAAGTAACTTTTTTTTGCTTCTACTTGGTCATCTTTTCCAACATCTCTTAGTCATAAGTTTTTGATTATTTATTTTTGTAAATGGACCGGTCTCTTCTTTTAGAAAACTCAAAAGACTGAACATATGAACAGCGAGTCGTCTTTACGGTGCAGTGTATGAGTTCATTATTTTTAGCATATATTTAGCGATTTTTCAGGAAGGATTACAGAGCGGTTCTGCCAGAAAAAAACGCTGTGTGCACATACCCTTAATCTGATTGATCAGTAGGGGTCGTGATCACTTAAAGTGCCTAGGGCAGCATGAATGTCCAAAACGGCCCTTGAAGGAAGCCAGACTGTAGGTTGTTGAAGAGCAAGTTAGATGAGAGGTGGAAGGAAAGTTCAGGACATGTTGCTCAAGGATTTTGGAGGCAATTGGGAGCAGCGATATGGGGCAATAGCTGGACAAAGCGGTCGGGTCGAGGGATGGCTTTTTGAGGCTGGACGTGATTGTGGCATGTTTGAAAGCAGAAGGGAAGGTCCCAGAAGTTAGTGATAGGTTGAACAGATGGGATGAGTGTGGTGGTGAGGTTGGGGAGGAGATGGGATGGGGTCAAGTGGACAAGTGGTGAGGTGTAAATTGGAAAGGAGATGAGTAAGCTCTCCTTCAGAACTGGTTCATTGTGCAACCTGTACCCAGATGATTGTGATTCATCATAATACTGCCCACCTACCTATAGTGTATCATAATATGCGTGGGTGCACCATTTCCATGAGCAACGATGTGGACAACAGGAAGCCGAGGATCTGCTCCAGTATGTTTATTACAGCCTAAAACTTAATACTTTTGTAAACTGTGTTCATATCCCAGTATACACACATAAAAAAACTCATTGCAATAAATTAGATAAGTGACTTATCCTGAAGACCTGTCCTAACACTCACTGTACAAAAAGCAATAAACGCATCCGTTACAAATGAAGGAAATATGGAAGGCTGAATAACGGATCCGTTTTCCATGGACTTCAGTGTTAAAAAAAATGGATCCAGCAGAGATCAGTTATGTAAAAAGAGACTAAGTAAAAAGAGACTAAAAAGTTGTGTCTGCACAACTTTTTTGCCAACATATTGCTGCTGGATCCGTTCTAACTGATCACTACGTGACATGTGAACATAGCCTTATTCTGCTTGTCCAGTATAAAAAAACAAAGAAACAAAAAAAAAACTAAATGCCTATAGCTCATTAGGTAATTCCTTATAAAAGGGGTCATCAAAATCAGAACGGTGGGGATCAGACACCCGCCACCCCATCAATCATGTATAAACATGCTGTTTAGTGGCCACTCTGGGGTACTGCAGATCAGCTCCTATTCAAGTGCTGATGGCAGTCGGGGGGCCTGCTGAAGTCTTATTTTGCCGTCATCTAAAAGCTGGTCTTCATAGAAGATCATGATTTTTTATTACATACTGCAATACTGAATACAATTCAAGTTCCCCAGGAAGGATTAAAAATGAAATGGAAAAAAAAAGTTTTAAAAAAGGTTTAAGAAATAAAAAGTTTTTCCCCATCCAAAAATAAATTAAAAAAATAAGCATTAAAGTCCCATCTATCAAAATTTAAAATGATTTAACCAGTACAGTAAATACCATAAAAATGCCAAAATTGACATTTTTCAATTGATGCACCTCCCAATCAAAAAAAGACACATAGCTCTGCAGGGGTGCTGTATACACAAAACTGTAGACTTCTAAATAAGGTTATTTGCAAAGTTTTTCATTTTTGCATTAAAACAAAGAAAATATCGATTGCAAAAGTCAACATGCCCTCCGAGAATAAATAAAAAGTTGGAAGATGACCACAATCTGAGCAGTGACAAACAAGGACTTCCCTGTGACTCCCCGCGGGCAAAGAGAATTAATGAATGTAAATCATTTCACCGTCAGAGAATCAGGAAAACAATCCAAACTGGAAAAATGTAATTTTCAAGAAGGGGACATATTTCCCATGGGAAGGGCTGGGAGGCGAGATGCCGGTGTGAGACATGTTGGGTAATTCATACTGTCCGGTCCGCCGCACACGTTCTACATATGAATATACAGCGTGTCTTATATACGGTTTTCACACTTTTTATTAGAACATTGCATCAGAATTCTGGAAAAAAAATAATGTCACAAACCAAAAAGTATGATGTGATTGTGTCATCTCCCAGCGGACACCAGGAAATAATGCACTGCAGCCATTGTAGATGGGATGTAGTCGCCACGTGTGCGGTATATTTTATTGGTGTTTTTCATTATTCAGATGTTTTAACCCAGGGATGTCAAACTCAAACACACAGAGGGCCAAAATAAAATACTTGGACAAAGTCGCGGGCCAACAAGTATACAGTATAATAGTATAATGGGCCTCACATAGTCCTCCATACAGTATAATGGGCCCCACATAGTCCTCCATACAGTATAATGGACCCCACATAGTCCTCTATACAGTTTAATGGGCCCACATAGTCCTCCATACAGAATAATGGACCCCACATAGTCCTCCATAAAGAATAATGGCCCCACATAGTCCTCCATACAGAATAATGGCCCCACATAGTCCTCCATACAGTATAATGGGCCCCACATAGTCCTCCATACAGTATTATGGGCCAATCTCCTTACACTCCACTGAAACTGCCCTCACTAAAGTCTCTAATGATCTACTAACAGCTAAATCTAATGGTCACTACTCCCTGCTGATTCTCCTGGATCTCCCTGCAGCATTTGACACTGTGGATCACCAGCTCCTCCTCACTATGCTCCGCTCTATAGGCCTCAAGGACACCTTTCTCTCCTGGTTCTCCTCCTACCTCTCTGACCGCTCCTTCACTGTATCTTTTGCCAGCTCCTCTTCCTCTCCTCGTCCCCTTACTATCGGGGTTCCGCAGGGCTCAGTCCTTGGCCCCCTCCTCTTCTCTCTATACACTGCCCCTATTGGACAAACAATCAGCAGATTTGGGTTCCAGTATCATCTCTGTGCTGACGACACCCAATTATACACCTCTTCTCTGGACAGCACCCCTACCCTAATACAAAATACCAAGGATCGTTTGTCTGCTGTCTCTAACATCATGTCCTCCCTCTATCTAAAACTGAATCTCTCCAAAACTGAACTTCTTGTATTTCTCCCCTCTACTAACCTAACTCTACCTAACATCGAAATTACTTTGGAGGGTTCAACCATAACCCCCAAGCAGCACGCCCGCTGCCTTGGGGTCATATTCGACACTAACCTTTCCTTTACTCCCTATATCCAATCACTCACCCGCTCCTGTCACCTGCATCTTAAAAACATCTCCAAAATCCGACCTTTTCTCACCTTTGAAACTGCTAAAACTCTGTCGCTCTTATTCACTTTTGTCTGGACTACTGCAACTCTCTTCTGATCGGTCTCCCTCTTGCCAAACTTTCTCCTCTCCAATCCGTCCTGAATGCGGCAGCCAGGGTCGTATTTCTGTCCAGCTTCTTCACAGATGCCTCCATTTTGTGCCAGTCATTACACTGGTTGCCCATTCGCTACAGAGTCCAATATAAACTCATCGCTCTCACCCACAAAGCTCTCCACAGTTCTGCACCACCTTATATCTCCTTTCTGTCTATCGCCCTACACAAGCCCTTCGTTCCACAAATGACCTAAGACTAACATCCTCCATAATCCGAACCTCGCACCTCCGTCTCCAAGACTTCTCTCGTGCTGCGCCAGTTCTCCGGAATGCACTACTCCAGATGATCCGACTGATACCTAGCCCACACGTCTTCAAGTGCGCTTTAAAAACCCATCTCTTTAAACAAGCCTACCACCTCAAATACCCAATAAACTAACTTTCCTCTGTTCCCTCCTAAATATTATTCAGAATCTGCTCTCTACATCCTCCATGCACACGATAACTGTACTCGATACTTGATTATTGCACTTAAACATACGGGCTGATGACCGGATCATGCAGCCTTATATGAAAATCCCTATTTATTATAATTGCCTGACCTGGAAGAACAAGCACTTTTCACCTATTGTTTCTCCCCATTTCCTTGTAGATTGTAAGCAGCGAGCAGGGACCTCACTCCTAATGTAACTGTTTAAACTGTCTTACCTTGAATTTATTGTCTGTACTTGTCCCCACTTAATTGTAAAGTGCTGTGGAATATGTTGGCGCTATATAAATAAAAATTATTATTATTATTATGATGGGCCCCACATAGTCCTCTATACTGAATAGTGGGCCCCACATAGTCCTCCATACAGAATAATGGCCCCACATAGTCCTCCATACAGGATAAGGGGCCCCACATAGTCCTCTATACAGCATAATGGGTCCCACATAGTCCTCCATACAGTAAAATTGGCCCACATAGTCCTCCATACATTATAATGGTCCCACATAGTGCTCCATACAGTATAATAGGCCCCACATAGTCCTCCATACAGTATTATGGGCCCCACATAGTCCTCCATACAGAATAATGGGCCCCACATAGTCCTCCATACAGTATAATGGGCACCACATAGTCCGCCATACAGAATAATGGCCCCACATAGTCCGCCATACAGAATAATGGCCCCACATAGTCCTCCATACAGTATAATGGGCACCACATAGTCCGCCATACATAATAATTGCCCCACATAGTCCTCCATACAGAATAATTGGCCCCACATAGTCCTCCATACAGAATAATGGCCCCACATAGTCCACCATACAGTATAATGGGCCCCACATAGTCCTCCATACAGTATAATGGCCCCACATGGTCTTCCATACAGTATAATTGGCACCACATAGTCCTCTATACTGAATAGTGGGCCCCACATAGTCCTCCATACAGAATAATGGCCCCACATAGTCCTCCATACAGGATAAGGGGCCACACATAGTCCTCTATACAGTATAATGGGTCCCACATAGTCTTCCATACAGTAAAATTGGCCCACATAGTCCTCCATACATTATAATGGTCCCACATAGTGCTCCATACAGTATAATAGGCCCCACATAGTCCTCCATACAGTATTATGGGCCCCACATAGTCCTCCATACAGAATAATGGGCCCCACATAGTCCTCCATACAGTATAATGGGCACCACATAGTCCACCATACAGAATAATGGCCCCACATAGTCCGCTATACAGAATAATTGGCCCCACATAGTCCTCCATACAGAATAATAGGCCCCACATAGTCCTCCATACAGAATAATGGCCCCACATAGTCCAACATACAGTATAATGGGCCCCACATAGTCCTCCATACAGTATAATGGCCCCACATAGTCCTCCATACAGTATAATGGGCCCACATAGTCCTCCATACAGTATAATGGGCCCACATAGTCCTTCATACAGTATAATGGGCCCACATAGTCCTCCATACAGTATAATGGGCCCACATAGTCCTCCATACAGTATAATGGGCCCCACATAGTCCTCCATACAGTATAATGGGCCCACATAGTCCTCCATACAGTATAATGGGCCCACATAGTCCTCCATACAGTATAATGGGCCCCACATAGTCCTCCATACAGAATAATGGCCCCACATAGAGGTGGTGGTTCTGGTGTCAAAACCAAATAAAATCACCCTGTGGCCAGATTTGGCTCATGGGCCAGCGTTTGACATGTATGTTTTAACCCAATTCATCATTTGGTAATTTTCAACATGTCGCAAAATGTTTGCGCAGTTGTATTCCAGTACACTAGTGGAGTACAAAATCTGTCCAAGTTTTTTGAAGATCAACATGCAACATCTTACAAGATCATGCAACTTTTTACTCAAGAAATAAAAAAAAACAAAAAAAACCAAGTGCGCCATATTGAAAAATTTGGACAAAAAAACAACAAATAATACAAGACAAAAAAAAGAAAAGTCACTTCAATAAAATGGAAATGATGAAGCAGGAACTTTGTGCTTCAGTTCCTCATGATTTTGTTTTCTGGAAACAACCCAGAAATTGGTTTAATGTTTTTCACCTAACCGGGTAATACGTGATGTGTATAATTGGAGAGGAAGCCATTTATGATATTTTCGCTAACTCCCAGAAAAAGGGGAGATGTCCTGGACTACAGGAGAAGGCAAACGACGCAGGTGCAGAATCTTTTTTAAGTGATACGTACTTCTCCCGGGTCCTGCACCCTCTTCATTCCTATACGCCTCCATAGACTACGTCCTGGTCATGGCCTGGACATCTGTACCTCCAGTGCAAGGTTTCTATTGTGCTGGTCTGGACCTCTATAAATAATTTGGGGTCTATATAAAAGGGGAAGGTCTTGGGTGTGTATAAATGAAGATGTCTGGTCTGGGGTGTTACTATAAAGAAGTGTCTGGTCTGGGGTCTATATAAAGTTGGGTTCAGTCTAGAGTTTTTATAAAAGGGTATCTAGTCTGTTGGGGTGTCTCCTTAAAAGAAGGGGGTCTGGTCTGGGGTTTAGGGATTTAATGAATGGTGGCGTGATCTGACAGAGTATCTTTATAAAATGGGTCTGGGGTCTGTATAAATGGGTGAATTCAGTCTGGGGGCTTTATAAACGGGGTCTGTTCTGGGGGTGTGTCTTTATAAAGTGGGTCTTGTGTCTATATAAATGGGGGATACGGTCTGGGGGCTTTATAAGTGGGTGATCACTTCAAAGGAGGTCTGGGTCTTTATAAATGGGGGGTCAGTCTAGGGACTTTATAAATGGGGGTCTGGTTTGATAGGGTTTCTCTATAAAGGGTATCTTGTCTGGGATCTATATACATAGGGAGTACCGTCTGGACGCTTTATAAATGGGGGTCATCTCTATAAAGTGCGTCTGGGGTCTATATAAATGGGAGATACCGGGGGCTTTATAAGTGGGTGATCTCTTCAAAGGAGGTCTAGGTCGGGGTCTCTATAAATAGGGGGTCAGTCTAGTTTGAGATGGTTTCTCTATAAAGGGTATCTTGTCTGGGGTTTGTATACATAGGGAGTTCCGTCTGGACGCTTTATAAATGGGGGTCATGTCTATAAATGGGGTCTTTATAAATGGAGGAGTTCAGTCTGGTTGCTTCATAAATGGGGAAGTGACTGTTTAAAGGAAATTCCCACTTCTTTTTGGAGTCAGGCATGGGGTTTATATAGATTTTGGGGGTCTAGACTGGAGTTTATATTTAGGTTGTCAGCTGTGTGTTTTGTCTTGGTATAGGGGGTCTGGTTGCCTGTTGGGGTCTGATAAAGGGGTCAAATGTAGTGTAGGCACAGCATATCACTACGAATGTTAGTTCTACTGGTGACATCTTTGGCTGCTGGACGAGACCTGACTTATAAAGGCCATACTGCCCAAATATACTGTAAGGGCACATGGACACCACAGAGAGGACTTTCCTCCATGGAGCGTTGCCTAGAAACAGTGGCCGACACTCCGACATTACATGGCCGCATGTTCTTTGGAATTGACGCAGTAGCAGCACAATTTCCCTAAATGCAGCTGATCATAGAAGACCGATTGCCGAGCCGGATTCATGAGGTTAGGCCATGTTCACACGCTCAGTGTTTGGTCAGTATTTTACATCCGTATTTGTAAGCCTAAACCAGGACTTGCACTTTTCCTCTGATTGTTTTTCTCCTGATTTTGGCTTACAAATACTGATGTCAAATACTGACCAAATACTGAACGTGTGAACGTGGCCTTATAGTGATAAAAACTTCTTATTCTGGTGATATAAAGGTAATTAAAATATCACACATTTATGGCACAGGGATAGTGTGAGCTGACACTGCTGCAACAACCAGGATAGGAGATAACTCCGATCCTGGTTACTGAAATCCTCAGACGCTGCGGTCAGAAGTGACAATGGCATCTAAGCAGTTAGTTCTAATTTCCCATCAGTGCCCCCATAATCACATCATCAGGCTGAGGAATTGTCATGGCAACCAGTGACTTAAAGGATTATTTCCAAAATATGAAGTTATCTATAAGAAAGCGGAGGACAAGTTCATGATCTGACATCTTGGACCCCCCAGTTATACTGGGAACGGGGCTCTGGACCAGAACCCCGTCTATGGGATTTCCGGATATATCGAGTGCTGCACTCGGCTTTCTCCAGCAGTCCCATAGACAATGGATGGAGCCATGGCGGAGCGTGCGCATCATGGAGACCAGTAATCAGGTTCCATTTGGACCCCCATCAATCAATAAGTTATTCACTATCTTATGGAAGCTGGATAATTTACCATCCTTAACAAAGCCCCCCAAGGTCCACCTTGTGAATTCACCAATTCGGCCCATCCAGAGGCAGCATAAGATCTAATATGCTCCCTGTCAGCAAAAACTTAGACAATAAAACATGTCAAAACAGGAATATTGGTCAGAAAAACACTACCTGGGATATTGGATCTCAGGTTAAGAAGGCATATATGCTATGTATATTCTTAAAATATTAATTCTTTATTTTTCTTTCAAAAAATTAATAAATAAAAACAAGCTTAAAAATTAAAAAAAAGGATTACGACGCCGTTTCGCCACACTTCTTCCAGGGGATGAAACGGCATCGTTGGGGTGGTAGCCCTGATACATGCAGACTTCATACTTTATGGCAATAAGAAGTAATACATGGCACTTTAAATAGATTATATTATCTATCTTAATGCAAATTACTGAAGGAAATTAACTCTAGACAGCAGAACCCTCTTTGGATAAATAGACACTTGCACTTTATTTTTTTTTGCATTTTTCAGTCATTTACTGTGCATATTCTCCTATTTAAACATCTGCATGATATCTGTGTGCTACAACTGGGTAATCCTGGCTTTTTTTAATTTTTCAAATTTAATATGAATTGTCAATAAAGAAAGAATATTTTAAGAATATATATAGCAATATCCCAGGTAGTGTTTTTCTGACCTTAGTTCTGAAGGGTTATGCTTAATTTACCATTGTGACTAAGTGTGTTTAGTAAAACAGGAATATTGCGGCGTGTTATATGAGCGATCAGTAAAGGGAAAAATACTGTATATATATATGAATTTCCATATAGTGCAAAAATAGTGAATTTATAGAAAAATACATCTTTGGTTTCGCCCTTTTTCTAACAACTTGTATAATTAAGTTGTAATTTTATTTATACACCAAAAAAAAAATCCAAAAGTTAAATTTCTGTGTTTTCTCTTTAATGTCCCATAAAACAAGCTAAAAACAATGCAGTCCCCCAACAAAAAAAGTAAATAAAAAATGGCACCTGCGCTGCAATAAGTTAGTAAAATGCAACTTTCACTGAAATTAGTGAATTCACTTTTCTAAATGATCAAGACAATAAAAAAATATGATGATGACGTCACACCACCCCTAGCATAGCGCCTTCGCGATTTTATCCATTTTGTCCCACAGCTCGGTCCGTCCCAGCTGATTCCTCCGCTAGTCGCCGCCACGTCACACAGGGAGTCCACCAACAAGATGGCGTTCACGCTGTACTCGCTCCTGCAGGCCGCTCTGCTGTGTGTGAACGCGGTGGCCGTTCTGCATGAGGAGCGGTTTCTGAGCAAAAGTGAGAGCTGCCGGTAATGGGAATTGGACGGGTAGGAAGCGGAGAAGCCTCTGAGGTTGCAGGGAGGGCAGACAAAGTCCGCTGCTACATAGTCAACTGTTAAACTACATCTCCCAGAATGCCTTAGCAGACAACTTTACTCACAGCAGTGATCTGCGGCTGCTGAGGAATTGTGGGAGTTGTAGTTTACAACACCTGGAGAGCCTGCATTTGGCTCACAGCAGTGGAAAACTACAACTCCCAGCAAGTAATGTCAGGAGTTATAGTTTGACAGCAGTTTTGAGACTTAGTGGAATTAGATTGTAATCTCCAGTGGTGTTTTTTTTTCATTTCTTCCATGATTTTTTGGCACCTGTCACTTTTGGCTGTGCTGGTGGTGACTCAATGATGAGTGTGTATGGTGCTTTATTTTCTCATGTCTGTGTCTCTGATACGCAGTTGGCTGGGGCGCCGATCAGGGGATTGGAGGTTTTGGAGAAGAACCCGGAGTCAAGTCCCAGATGATGAACCTTGTGCGCTCCGTACGGACAGTGATGAGAGGTAAACGTCACCATCTCTGAAGATTTATATCACCGGGGCGGTGTATTCACCTGAATCCCTGCGCTTTCTATGCTTAGGAGTCCAGTAGGCGGTCATACACAATGACTGGCCCCGCCCACGAGAGAGAGAGAAAAAGAGAGAGAGAGAGAAAAAGAGAGAGAGAGAGAAAAAGAGAGAGAGAGAGAGAAAAAGAGAAAGAGAGAGAAATCCGCTTTTGGCGTTTTAGCCCCGGACACTAACCGTCATGTACGAACGCCGAACCTTTAAGTTTGCTCATCTGTAGTGATACCTTGTTTTCTCCGGACAGCCCCTATAAGTCTCAGTCACCAAAACCTTCTATATTTTTTCTTCTCTTGCAGTGCCCCTAATAATCGTCAATTCGGCAACGATCGTGCTGCTCCTATTATTTGGATGAAGACTCTTGTCCTTTCTTGTGAAGGCCGACCCAGACGGATGACCCCACCACCTCAGACTGATTGTCCCCCCTCCTCCGTCTCGAACGCTGCGCCGTCTGTGCAGAGAGTTTCTGAAAGCTGATGCATTTTTCTCTTAATAATATGGATCCAACCTGAAGACTGAGACACTGGGATCTACCAATACTCTCGTGCCCACCCTCCTCACAGCCGGCAGAACGATTGGCACGCACCACACTCCTATATTTTGACTTTTTGAACTTTGTACTGGTGTCGACGGCATTTATTGTGTATGGCGGTGGTGTGCAATCTGCGGCTCTCCAGCCGTCTGCAGAACTACAACTCAGATGGTACCAGTCATAAGCCGCCATCTACGTCCATTACTATTATGTATCCGCCACCAGATTTAATAATGAAGTGTGTACCTTAGCCACGTTCACACGTTCAGTATTTGGTCAGTATTTTACATCAGTATTTATAAGCCAAAACCAGGAGTGGAACAATCAGAGGAAAAGTATAATAGAAACACGTCACCACTTCTGTATTTCTCACCCACTCCTGGTTTTGGCTTACAAATACTGATGTAAAATACCGACCAAATTCTAAACGTGGCCTTAAGGGATGACTCCCAATATATGCTGTGCTTGGCTTTTTACAGCAGTCCCATAGAGAGTAAACTGAGCAGCTGCAGTTTGTTTTAAGAAAATAAACTTTTCTTTACTCACCCTCCCCTGGTCCAGAGCTAAGTCTCCGCCGCTGCTGTCCATCCTTACTTGTGTGCATAGTGAGGGTCTCAGATGAAGTCCCTGGCAGCGACCATAGTATGCATACAAGGCCGGTGAATGTCATATGATGGTGCAGAGCTCTCCGTATACTGCTGTGCTACACACTATAGCAGCACATCGTCTTTTTGTATTTTTTTTTGTTTTGTTTTTTATGTCGATTTTGGGGGAAGAAAAATAAAAATGTATCCCAAAAACCTGTCTGAAAAAATGTGGGTTATTTAATAAAATGAACAGCTGCAAAGATCACAGAGCTGACGAAGAGGGAAACCTACATCTGTTTTTTATGTTACATTTATTTTTTTTGTTTTATTTTTCCATATCAAGATTTAAAAAGTGTATCTCAGAAATCTTGGAATTTTCACACTGGCCACTAGGACTTATACGAGGCCCACTTTCTGCTTTGTATAGATGATTTCAGCAGCCACATGTACATAGGCAGAAACAGATGGCTACTGACTCATTAACTTCAAAAGTAAGCTTTCTAGGTATGCTCTCATCTAGACTAAAACATGGTAAATGGTGGATCCTGTGTTATCAGTCATTGTACAGGAGGAGGAGGTGAGCTGTGACATCATACATTGTGAATGGTGGATCCTGTGTTATCTACTGTATATAGAGGTGTTATCAGTCATTGTACAGGAGGAGGAGAAGGTGAGCTGTGACATCTATTGTGAATGGTGAATCCTGTGTTATCTACTATATATAGAGGTGTTATCAGTCATTGTACAGGAGGGGGAGGTGAGCTGTGACATCACCTATTGTGAATGGTGGATCCTGTGTTATCTACTTTATATAGAGGTGTTATCATTATCAGTCATTGTACAGGAGGAGGAGGTAAGCTGTGATATCACCTATTGTGAATGGTGAATCCTGTGTTATCTGCTGTATATAGAGGTGTTATCAGTCATTGTACAGGAGGAGGAGGTGAGCTGTTACATCACCTATTGTGAATGGTGGATCCTGTGTTATCTACTGTATATAGAGGTGTTAACACAGGATTCAAAATAGAGTATACCTTCTCTCCCTCCTGTACAATGACTGATAACACCTCTATATACAGTAGATATAAATAAAAACACATTTGTTTGTTGTTACCTAGCACTGCTGAACGCAGAATAACGTGCAAAGGAACCATAATTGACAGTGTAAAATTGTGCAAATTCATCAAAAGTATCAGTATGGCACATAAATTTCTTTATCTTCCACTAGCTTCTCTTACCATAGTGCACCCTTATGCCATCCCTTCCCATGTAAGTGGCGCGCACTCACCCAGCTGCCCACGTGCTGTAACCGTGATTCATCAGATCATGATCCACTTCTGATGATGCCCTTTGGGGAGTGTACATGGACCAGCCAGAGAGCACACAGCCCCATACACAGCAAGCTGCCATGTTCTGCTTGTTCTGACCTCTATCATAGCCACTTGTAAATTTCTCCCCAATTTGCACCAGGATAATATTAGCTTTCTGGAAATTGGACAAGGCAGGCTAGCCTCACTGCCCACGTGTACCAATGAATCTTGGCCATCCATTTCACTGGTCACTGGTTTTACCACGGACCACCTGTAAGTAATAGTGATGAGCGAGCATGCCGGGTGCTTCACGAGTATCTTCGGCGTGCTCGTATATTAAGTTCGAGTCCCTGCGTCTGCATGATTTATGACTTTTAGTCAGCCTCAACACGTGAGGATTCCCTTACAAACAAGCAATTCCTGCATGTGTTGAGGCTGTCTTACAGCTGTAAATCATGCACACGCAGGGACTCAAACTTAATATACGAGCACGCCGAGGTAGTAATCATTGTGTACCCAAAACACCCCACAAGACCTACCGTCTACTGGGAACACCCCACAAAAACTGCCATATGCTTGAAATACCCCAGAAGACCTGCCATATACTGGGAAATCCCCATAAGACCTGCCGTATACAGGGGACACCACATCAGACCCTCCGTGTACCAAGGACACCTTACGAGATCTGTCGTATACTGGGAACACCCCACAAGACCCACAATATATTGAGAACACCCCAACATCATGAGACCTGTTGTATACCGGGGACATCTAAGACTCACCGTATACTGGGAACAGCCCACAAGACCTGCTGTATACCGGGAACAGCCCACAAGACCTTCAGTATACCGGGAACACCCCACAAGACCTGCCGTATACCCCATTTTGGAGGAGTTCCGTAGTTTAGTCATCATGATATGGCCATTGTCAGACTCAGTCAGCTCTTTACACTATTTGCTTTCTTGGAGGTTTTCTAGGATTTTGTGGCGCCCAGGAGTTTTATCTCACATCAAAAAACCCATAAAAAATAACCTTTACTAGATATCATTAAAAATTGCCTTAAGGCACACAAATACTGTATAACATAGAAATAGACATAAAATTTGTGAAAAGATGATCAAATGCTGTTAGCTCAGATGGATACATAGAAAGACATCAATCTATAGGCTATAACGTCTAACAAGACGACATGTAGTCCAGAGAGACCCAACCATTCAGAGTCTCTCACAAAAGCCTATTCTTATATAACAGTCATGGATCATAATAGCAAGATTAGCCACTAAGAGTACCGCTAGAATATATTACTCATTTATTTTGATTTAAAAAAGATCCCCGGTGGAGGTGACATCAGTACAATATAAGATGATTCCTGAATCCTCTAATTCATCTCAGCATATCACCTGTTAATGTGAATATGCTTAATAACTAGCTGCAGTTAGCAGTATAATCACAAGGTGATAGTAGTACTCCAAAATTGCAAACTAATATATAGATAAATAACTTCCCCAAGCTGGGATATAACAACAGGTTCCCTTGCAAAAAAAAAAAGGTCATATAGTATGAAGTATGCACAGATGAAGCAATACCTCCCACTACAGTTGTAGATATTTCAGATAAAGTGCATATAGAGTTAAAGTGCATAAATAGTTACTCATCTTAATAAGCAGGGATGCTGCCTTCCCAGTAAAGTACAGGGGTTCCACATTCCTCGACGTGTTTCCCCGTGTAAATAAGCTTCATCAGGAGAAAAAATGGGATGATAATGTAATTAGGTATCAAACCATCAGCAGGATACCTAATTACATTATCATCCCATTTTTTCTCCTGATGAACCTTATTTACACGGGGAAACGCGTCGAGGAATGTGGAACCCCTGTACTTTACTGGGAAGGCAGCATCCCTGCTTATTAAGATGAGTAACTATTTATGCACTTTAACTCTATATGCACTTTATCTGAAATATCTACAACTGTAGTGGGAGGTATTGCTTCATCTGTGCATACTTCATGCTATATGACCCTTTTTTTTTTTGCAAGGGAACCTGCTGTTATATCCCAGCTTGGGGAAGTTATTTATCTATATATTAGTTTGTAATTTTGGAGTACTACTATCACCTGGTGATTATACTGCTAACTGCAGCTAGTTATTAAGCATATTCACATTAACAGGTGATATGCTGAGATGAATTAGAGGATTCAGGAATCATCTTATATTGTACTGATGTCGCCTCCACCGGGGATCTTTTTTAAATCAAAATAAATGAGTAATATATTCTAGCGGTACTCTTAGTGGCTAATCTTGCTATTATGATCTATGACTGTTATATAAGAATAGGCTTTTGTGAGAGACTCTGAATGATTGGGTCTCTCTGGACTACATGTCGTCTTGTTAGACGTTATAGCCTATAGATTGATGTCTTTCTATATATCCATCTGAGCTAACAGCATTTGATCATCTTTTCACAAATTTTATGTCTATATCTATGTTATACAGTGTTTGTTTGTGTGCCTTAAGGCAATATTTTAATGATATCTAGTAAAGGTTATTTTTTATGGGTTTTTTGATGTGAGATATAATTATATACCCATGAGGTTATCCTATTTCTGTAATCTGCCCAGGAGTTTTACCAACATCTCCCTGGAGGTCTCACCCTTTTCACCCCAGAATATTGCTTTTCTCTTGCGGGGTGATCACTTTCACATCAGCATTATTGTTATTCACTTCAATTGTCAGTTCACAGATTCCGGTAAAGTCACGGCCAAAAGTTTTGAGACTGACGCAAAGTTTGAATTTCTGACGTTTTGCTGCTTCAGTTTATGTAGATCTTTTAGTTGTACGTTTCTATGGTTACAAAAGACCACATGTATACTCATTATTTTAATACAAATCATTATTATGCTTTACACACGTAATTTATCAACATGCTTATATCTCTCCAAGAGATGTAACGCTACAATATCCAGATTTACTTGCAGGGCATGCTGGTAATTGTAGTGCCACACTTGCTGGAGACACACTTATTGCTATAACTTTGTGCGTTCCACGCTTCACTTCCGCATCTGCCTATTCAATAACAACAGCACTGAAGCGTGGAACGCATCCTGTTTGCAAGGCCCGGGGTCCTCTCCAAACTGGACTGCCCTATGACTTGCCTGTGTGTAGAAAACAGTAAATTAGGTATAGATTAGGTCAGGCTTTATGGTGGTCACCTATATTCAGTCAGTGACAGGATTGCAGTGCTTCTGGTTAGGAGGTAAGGCAGAGCTCCAATGCCATCCATTACTACTTTCTTACATGATATGATTACTCCAGTCAGTGCATTTGTTGTTTGCATAAGATGAATGGTTAAGAATAGGTAACAAATGCAAGCTGTAGAATGCTATAATGACATAACTGTGCTGGGACTTGTAGTTCTGTCCTCCTGCTACAAAAAACCTGGTTAGGAATAGTCAGCAGCAGAGGCAATATAGGAAACCATGTAAATAAGACTTAAAGGTGTTGTTTTTTTTATGCAAAAAATTGCTTCAATGCATTAAAAAAAAAAAAAATAGATAAAAAAAAATGAGAAAACTTTGCAACCTAACAATGGTGTACACAGCTCCTGTTTGGATCAATGCGTCTCCATGGATACAGACCACAAACACTGTCGTCTGACCCCGCAGTCCTGCGCTCTGTCTAACTATTTTGATTTTTTAAAAAATTATTTAACTGCGTAGTAGGTCGCCACGCCGATTGTTTCAAGCATTTTTAATGTTTGTTTTTTTATTATTTATTAATTATTTTACTCACTTATATAGCGCTGTTAATTTCACAGCGCTGGACAGACATCATCATCACTGTCCCCATCGGGGCTCACAATCTACATTCCCTATCATGTCTTTGGAGTGTGGAAGGAAACCGGAGAACCCAGAGGCAACCCACAAACACTGGGAGAACATACAAACTCTTTGCAGATGTTATCCTTGGTGGGATTTGAACCCAGGACCCCAGCGCTGCAAGGCTGCGTTTTTTTTGGTGGCTTTTTCTTATTTTATTGTGTTTTTTTCTTAGTGTTTTTGAAGGTCTGTAAAGAAGGATTTGAAAGAAATGGCAGAAAAAAAAGTATGATATCCAGGCCTAGATACCCCCTCCCACAGAGGAAAGCAAAGCTTTCTGCCTGTCCTTTTCTGGTCCATTTTTCCTTTTATGCAGCTTGGACTTGACCATTAAAGTCACTGGAATGCAGGCAGAAGACATCCATGTGCTATATCTGTTATGGATCCATTATTTTGATGACGCAAGATCGGACTTGTTCATATGAATTTAGCCTAAGCCTTTTTTAAAGGGAACCTGTGAGCAGCTTTTTACGTATGGAAGTAGTAGTATGGCTGTACAGACGCTTGTTCCCTGATAAAAATGATACCTTTTTTGTAGAGATCCGATGTTCCAGTCCCGAGAAATCCAATGAAGAAATCTTAAACAAATCAGGCTGGAAGTGCACTGGGGGCGTGGCTGATTAGTCCAAGTTTATAGCCACGCCCCCAGTGCACTTCCAGCCTGATTTTCATAAGCCTTCTACGCTGGATTTCTAGTGACTGGCACATCGGATCTCTACAAAAAAGGTATCGTTTTTATCGGGGAACAAACGCCTACACAGTCACGCCACTACTTCCTTATGTAAAAACGTGCTGACAGATTCCTTTTAATCCAGCTAGAACAATATAGAATGTCATACAGAATTTTTTACCATTTAGTGTAGGTCCAAGGACAAAGAGGAACCGCAGCCACAAAAATGGTTTTGACGAAAGGTACGCTCCCACTGAGCAAATATGCTAATATTCCACTGTGGATCTTGGCGGCTGGTGTATTGGACTATGCTCACACAATGTGGATTCTGCACAATTTACAGTACAACACATGTGAATGAGTTTTGTTTTAAATATCTGCACAAAAATCAGATAAGGCCTCATTCAAATGTCCAATTTTTTTCTCATGTTGAAGAACATCGGACCTATTATTCTGATCAGAGTATAGTACAAGTGTGATCCGATTTTCTCATACATAGAGAAATAAAAAAATAAAATAAAATTAAAAAGTAAAATATTCTCCAATTTCTCCATTCTGACAGTTCGTGAAAATCAGGTCGCACTTGGATGTCATCTGAGTACAGTCCGATTTTTTTTTCATGAGCCCATTGACTTGCATTGCCAATCTTCATCCAAAGCTCGGATCAAAATCGGGCATGACTCCGTGATTTTCCGCAGACCGCTCCGTCCGAGGAAAAGATCGGACGTCTGAATGGTCCCATAGACTGTCACAGGTACGAGTGCTATCCGTAAAAAACAAGGATAGCACTCGGATGCAAAAATCGGACGTCTGAATGAAGACTAATAGTGCGGATTTTCACTTCGGCAGAATGCTCATTCTTAATGGAGAAGCTGAAAAATTTGCAATTAACACCCGCGGACTACTTGGATTGTTGCAGATCTGCAGAAAAATCTACAGTGGAAATCTGTGTGTGAACGTGACCCAGTAGTAGGTATTAAATCTGCAGCATAAATTGATTAGTGTTGTAGATTTATCAGTTTTGCACCGTGGGCATCACCATCACGTACGTAGGAAGAAATGGGCGTCAAATCCAGATCATTTTTGCACTTTTCAATTCTGTTGTTGCAGAAATTCTATTGAAAACTTTGTTTAGTGACGTAATCATCACAGGATATTCAACGACTCTCCTATCGGGAAAATTTGATAGGATGTTGGAGCAAAAATCTACAAAAAACGTCTTGCACTCGTGTCTCAGTCTTGGCTGTGATAGAGGCAATGATTTTTCAAACGTGACTGCAGTTTTTGAATCCATCTTTAGGCTATGTTCACACATTATATTTTTTTTTTGCGTCACAAATCTGCAGCAAAACTTTATCTTCAGGGGCGTTTTGTTCAGTGTTTTTCTTGCAGTTTTGGTGCTTTTTTGATGCGTTTTTTTCACTGTCCTTCTGTCTGTATTTATGCATGTACATAAAGTAAGGTGAAAAAAAAGAACCTCATTCTATTTTGCCATCAAAAACGCTAAAAAATGCTGATGCAAATTTTGGTGCGTTTTTTTCAGCGTTTTTTTCCACCACCCATAACTTCCTATGGGTGAAAAATTGCTGAAAAAACCCTGAAAAAACACTGAAAGAAGTGACATGCTCTATTCTGCAAAAAAAAACATGCAAGGCACAAAATCCGGAACCAAAAAAACAAAACATGATGTGTGAACAGAGAATTCTGGTTTCTGATAGACTTTGCTGGTACTGCAAAAGGCAGCTGAAAATTTGCATAAAAATCTGCAGCAAAAAATGCTGAAAAAACCATGATGTGTGAACATAGCCTTAGGCCTCAGACGTTGCGTTTTTGCTGCTTTTTTATTGTCTCTTGTGCATGCTGATAAAGTTTAGTGCCCCCCTCAAAAATCATGCAATTTCTTTAGATTTTTGCAGCAAAACCTGTGAGTTTTTTTTGCACTTGCTCATTGCTTTCTGTTGGTGCAAAAACGTTTTCCAAATCAGTCAGGAAAGAAAAAACAATGTGCGTGCATGAGATTTCTGAAATCTTGTAGCTTTTGCTGGTACTGTAAAACGCAGCTTAAAATTTGTGAAAAAAACGTAGAAAAAACGCAAAGTGTGAACGTAGCCTTAGTCCTCGATTCATTGTGCTGCGATCTCTTGCTAGCTCACCGTCCAATCCTCGTGCAATTTGTGAGCTGCATTTGGAGACACACAGGGCGCAGTAATGAGATTTCCGCCGTAATGGCAAAACAAAACCTCAAAATGCAAAAGTTATGGGATGCCGCAGGCTAGCATCGCATGCAATATCACAGCAAAAATTTTGCACGCCGGCGCGATAATCTGGCCCAAGAATGCAGCGAGGTCTATAAGATCCCATCAGGACGGCAGTCGCTGCAGGGGCTGAGAGCTTATCAGCCACATCACATGTTCTCAAGGACAAGAATGCGCCTTCACCTTGACATTGTAGCCGATGTGTTGGTGATAAGGAGCAATATTACAGGACGGCTGATGGCTCATCGCTTATATGAGATGACACAGACTGATAACCGCCGCTCTGTAATGTGCGCTGATAAGATAACGAATCTCACAGCACAAATTACTGAGAAATGTTTCCTTATTGTGAAAACAATGGAATGTAAATCATTTCCAGCCAGAGATGAGGAAACAATGGAACAGTTAGGTGATACTTTATATCAGAACCTGCAGGAACAGCGTCCAGTGGGGGAAGAGAGAGACATTAATGGAGATGTGTCCTCAGAGCTTTCCTCCTCGTCAAACAGGACAGAAACTTGGAGAGAGTCCATTATCTTGTCTCCATGGCCGACCATTGCTATTATAGGGGCTCTGTGTTTGGCTCTGTCAAAGGGGCTCTGTGGCTGCACAGTCATAGCTGCTCTGTTTTGGCACCATCATAGGGCTCTGTTTTGGCACTGTCATAGGGACTCTGTGACTGACACTGTTATGGCGGTTCTGTGGCTAGCACTGTCATAGGGGCTCTGTGGCTGGCACTGTCATGGCGGTTCTGTGGCTGGCACTGTCATAGGGGCTCTGTGGCTGGCACTGTCATGGCTGCTCTGTTTTGGCACCATCATAGGGCTCTGTTGCTGCAGTGTCATAGGGACTCTGTGACTGACACTGTCATGGCGGTTCTGTGGCTGGCACTGTCATAGGGGCTCTGTGGCTGGTGCTGTCATAGGGGCTCTGTTGCTGGCACTGTCATGGCTGCTCTGTGGCTGGCGCTGTCATAGGGGCTTTGTGGCTGCACTGTCATAGGGGCTTTGTGGCTGGCACTGTCATAGGGGCTTTGTGGCTGCACAGTCATAGCTGCTCTGTGGCTGGCTCTGTCATAGGGGCTCTGTGGCTGGCTCTGTCATAGGGAGTCTGGCTGGCTCTGTCATAGGGACTCTGGCTGGCACTGTCATAGGGACTCTGTGGCTGGCGCTGTCATAGGGACTCTGTGGCTGGCGCTGTCATAGGGACTCTGTGGCTGGCGCTGTCATAGGGACTCTGGCTGGCGCTGTCATAGGGACTCTGTGGCTGGCGCTGTCATAGGGGCTCTGGCTGGCGCTATCATAGGGACTCTGGCTGGCGCTGTCATAGGGGCTCTGTGGCTGGCGCTGTCATAGGGACTCTGGCTGGCGCTGTCATAGGGGCTCTGTGGCTGGCGCTGTCATAGGGACTCTGTGGCTGGCGCTGTCATAGGGACTCTGGCTGGCGCTGTCATAGGGACTCTGTGGCTGGCGCTGTCATAGGGGCTCTGGCTGGCGCTATCATAGGGACTCTGGCTGGCGCTGTCATAGGGGCTCTGTGGCTGGCGCTGTCATAGGGACTCTGGCTGGCGCTGTCATAGGGGCTCTGTGGCTGGCGCTGTCATAGGGACTCTGTGGCTGGCACTGTCATAGGGGCTCTGTGGCTGGCACTGTCATAGGGACTCTGTGGCTGGCGCTGTCATAGGGACTCTGTGGCTGGCGCTGTCATAGGGGCTCTGTGGCTGGTGCTGTCATAGGGGCTCTGTTGCTGGCACTGTCATGGCTGCTCTGTTGCTGGCGCTGTCATAGGGGCTCTGTGGCTGGCACTGTCATAGGGGCTTTGTGGCTGCACAGTCATAGCTGCTCTGTGGCTGGCACTGTCATAGGGGCTTTGTGGCTGGCACTGTCATAGGGGCTTTGTGGCTGGTGCTGTCATAGGGACTCTGTGGCTGGTGCTGTCATAGGGACTCTGTGGCTGCCACTGTCATAGGGGCTCTGGCTGGCACTGTCATATGGACTCTGTGGCTGGCACTGTCATAGGGACTCTGTGGCTGGCGCTGTCATAGGGACTCTGTGGCTGGCGCTGTCATAGGGACTCTGGCTGGCGCTGTCATAGGGACTCTGTGGCTGGCGCTGTCATAGGGGCTCTGGCTGGCGCTATCATAGGGACTCTGGCTGGCGCTGTCATAGGGGCTCTGTGGCTGGCGCTGTCATAGGGACTCTGGCTGGCGCTGTCATAGGGGCTCTGTGGCTGGCGCTGTCATAGGGACTCTGGCTGGCGCTGTCATAGGGACTCTGGCTGGCGCTGTCATAGGGACTCTGTGGCTGGCGCTGTCATAGGGGCTCTGGCTGGCGCTATCATAGGGACTCTGGCTGGCGCTGTCATAGGGGCTCTGTGGCTGGCGCTGTCATAGGGACTCTGGTTGGCGCTGTCATAGGGCTCTGTGGCTGGCGCTGTCATAGGGACTCTGCGGCTGGCGCTGTCATAGGGGCTCTGTGGCTGGCACTGTCATAGGGACTAAGTGGCTGGCGCTGTCATAGGGGCTTTGTGGCTGGCGCTGTCATAGGGACTTTGTGGCTGGCGCTGTCATAGGGGCTCTGTGGCTGGCGCTGTCATAGGGACTCTGACTGTCGCTGTCATAGGGGCTCTGTGGCTGGCGCTATCATTGGGACTCTGGCTGGCGCTGTCATAGGGACTCTGTGGCTGGCGCTGTCATAGGGACTCTGTGGCTGGCGCCGTCATAGGGACTCTGGCTGGCGCCGTCATAGGGGCTCTGTGGCTGGCGCCGTCATAGGGGCTCTGTGGCTGGCACCGTCATAGGGGCTCTGTGGCTGGCACCGTCATAGGGGCTCTGTGGCTGGCACTGTTATAAAGGCTCTGTGGCTGGCACCGTCATAGGGACTCTGTGGCTGGCACCGTCATAGGGACTCTGTGGCTGGCACCGTCATAGGGGCTCTGTGGCTGGCACTGTTATAAAGGCTCTGTGGCTGGCACCGTCATAGGGGCTCTGTGGCTGGCACTGTTATAAAGGCTCTGTGGCTGGGACCGTCATATGGGCCCTGTTTTTGGCACAGTCATAGACGCCGTGAGGCTGGTACTGTCATCGGGGCCCTGTGGCTGGCCCTCATGTATGAGCTCTGTGTCTGGCTATTAGAGGTGCGTTGTGACTGGCACTCTTATAGAAGCGCTGTGTCTGGAGGTATTTTATAATCTCCATGGCTGGCAATGTGTTGGGGTAGCCAAGGTCGGCACCATTTTAGCGGCACTGAAAATCAGTATGGCCAATGTTATGGTTGTTGTTTACATTTTGGCCCATTTACCCGCATGCTATAGTGCTATGACATGTGCACTGTGTGGCAGTATTATTTGATCATCCTGACTTGGTAGTGCAGTATATCTTCGTGTCTTGCTGGCATTATTATATGTATTTACCATCGCTTGCACTAACGTGCGACTAGCACTGTTGTACAGAATTGTTATGCCTCGCTCTTATATGCGGACACTATATGGCTGCTTTATTGCATATATGATTATATGGGACTATTATTTATTATATTATAAAAAAATAAGAATAAGTCAAATATAAACCTGCTCAATCTTTGTAGAATGGCTGCTCGACGTGCCCTTAAGGCTGTGCTGGTGGATCTAAGTGGCACCCTCCATATTGAGGACACCGCTATCCCGGGGGCTCAGGAGGCTCTGAAGAGGTAGGAGTTATTGTATAATATTTTCTTCTCTAATCATATCTAAGGGGATAGAAAAAAAATGCCCCACGCCGGTCCACAGGTTGTGTGTGGTATTACAGTTTGGCCAATTTACTTTATTGGAGCTGAACTGCAGTACCAGACACAACCTGCGGACAGGTGTGGCGCTGTTGCTGATGGAACAACCATGTTTTTTTTTTCCCACTTGCTGCTGTGTTCCTCGCTGTAGATTGCGCTCCGCTCCCGTTACCATACGGTTTGTCACCAATACGACCAAAGAGTGTAAGAGGACCCTGCTGGAGAGACTGCGGAGGCTGCACTTTGATATAAGCGAGGACGAGATCTTCACATCGTTGACAGCAGCGAGGAACCTGCTGGAGCAGAAAGATGTCCGTCCCATGCTGCTAGTGGACGATAGCGCCTTGCCCGATTTTGAAGGTAATGGACATTGATTCCAGTAAACTCTCCCCAAACTTCTCCCCTGAGCATTGTGTAATGAATTGGAGCACATTGGTTGCAGAACGAGTTAACTGAGGATCCATCAGTGAGCCCACTATGAAAGTCTGACATGGAGCTTGTAACTCTTTCATCTGTCTCTTTCTGAGCTCCTCTTGGCTGATTTTATGACAACAGACCGCTTCAAGGTTGAATGTGCCGTGAAACAAAGAGCATGTAAAAGCAAAACTATGCAATTTTTTTTTTTAAATGAAATATAATTGTAGAAATTATGTTTTGAAGTGACGTAGGAGCCAGGCAGTAACTAGCCAGAATAGACTGACAGAAAAGGGAGGTGACAGCAGCTTGGCAGAGGCACTACCAGGTTTGGATTATTGCACCCATCTGCTTGGCATTATTAGGGCACCCTATAGATACTTTCATGTAATGTGATCTGTGTCATGTATGTATTTTAACCGGTTTATCTACACTTTACGGACAAAAGTACAGTTCTGCTCCAAAGTTTACATACCCCGGCAGAATTCTTCCTTTCTTGGCCTTGTTTCAGAGAATATGAATGATAACAAAAAAACTTTCTCTCCACTCATGGTTATTGGTCTGGTGAAGCCATTTATTGTCAAACTACTGTGTTTTCTCTTTTTAAGTCTTAATGACAACCAAAAACATCCCAATGACCCTGATCAAAAGTTCACATACCCTGGTGATTTTGTCCTGATAACATGCTCAGAATTTGACACAAATGGGTTTGAATGGCTACTAAAGGTAACATCCTCACCTGTGACCTGTTTGCTTGTAATCAGAGTGTGTGCATAAAAGCTGAGTGAGTTTCTGGGATCCAGGCAGACTCTTGCATCTTTCATCCAGCCACTGATGTTTCTGGATTGTGAGTTATGGGGAAAGCAAAAGAATTGTCAACGGATCTACGGGAAAAGGTAGTTGAACTGTATAAGGCTGTGTGTCCATGATGCGGATTTAATGCGTTTCCGCTGCTCCATTTCCGCCGCGAAAACGCATTAAAAACGCTTGTTAAGTTGTCTGCCATGTTTCCCAATGATAATCCGCATGTGCTGTGCGTATGCTGCTGACATTTCCGCTGCGGATTATCATTGCGGAAAAATCCGCAGCACAGCTATTTATTGTGCATAAACGTGGTGAAATCGCCGCCATTGACTTGCATTGAACTACATAACATCCGCATGTATGCATGCGGATGTTATGCGGTTCAATGCGCGGATGGTACCTGGTTCTGGAGAAGAGGAGACTCTCATCCAGACCCGGGAACAATTAGTAAAAAAAGAATTAAAACGTAAAAAATAAAAAAAAAACATTATACTTACCTCTCCGGCGGCCCCCGGTCTCCTCTCCGGTGGCCTCCTCTGTCCTCGGCGTCCCGCGGTGTTCTGAAAGGACCTGCGGTGACGTCATTTAGTCATGTGATGGTCACGCGACTGCTGACGCTGGCGGTCGCGTGACCTGCCAGCTGACTAAATGACATCACCGCAGGTCCTTTCAGAACACCGCGGGACGCCGAGGACGCCACCGGAGGAGACCGGGGGCCACCATAGAGGTAAGTATAATGTTTTTTTTATTTTTTACGTTTTAATTCTTTTTTTTACTATTGATGCTGCATTTAAAGCAACATAAGTTGGTCACACAATATAAATCCATGACAGTTGCATGGATTTATATTGTGTGAGCAACTTGTCAAGCACTTTTCCAAATGATGCTCAAAATCGCTTGGAAAAGCGCTTGAAAAAACGCATGCGGAAATGCATGCAAAACGCTTAAAAAACGCTTCTCCCTGGCAGAAAAACGCATGTAAAATCTGCAGGAGTTTTTTCTGCCAAGGAGATGCAGAAATGCTCAGGGAAAAATCTGCATCGTGGGCACATAGCCTAAGGCTGTGTGCCCACGATGCTTTTTTTAAGCGTTTCTGCAGCGGCAAAAACGCTGCAGAAATGCTTAACCACTTCGCACCAGAGCCTGTTTTTGCCTTCGTGACCGGGCCAATTTTTTCAATTCTGACCACTGTCACTTTATGAAGCAATTACTCTGGAACGCTTCAATGGATTCCCCTGATTCTGAGATTGCTTTTTCGTGACATATTGTACTTCATGATAGTGGTAAAATTTCTTTGATATCACTTGCGTTTATTTGTGAAAAAATCGGAAATTTGGCAAAAATTTTGAAAATTTTGCAATTTTCAAACTTTGAATTTTCATGCCCTTAAATAAGAGAGATATGTCACACAAAATAGTTAATAAATAACATTTCCCACATGTCTACTTTACATCAGCACAATTTTGGAACCAACATTTTTTTTTGTTAGGGAGCTATAAGGGTTAAAAGTTGACCAGCGATTTCTCATTTTTCCAACAAAATTTACAAAAACATTTTTTTAGGGACCACATCATATTTGAAGTCACTTTGAGGGGTCTTTATGACAGAAAATACCCAAAATTGACACCGTTCTAAAAACTGCACCCCTCAAGGTGCTCAAAACCACATGCAAGAACTTTATTAACCCTTCAGGTGCTTCACAAGAATTTTTGGAATGTGGAAGAAAAAAATTAACATTTAACTTTTTTCACAAAAATGTTACTTTAGACCCAATTTTTTTTATTTTCACAGGGGTAACAGGAAAAAATGGACCCCAAATTTTTTTGTGCAATTTCTCTTGAGCGCGCTGATACCCCATATGTGAGGGAAAACCACTGTTTGGGCGCATGGCAGGGTTCGGAAGGGAAGGAGCGCCATTAGACTTTTTGAATGTAAAATTTGTCTGAATAATTAGCAGACACCATGTTGCGTTTGGAGAGCTCCTGATGTGCCTAAACAGTGGAAACCCCCCACAAGTGACACCATTTTGGAAATTAGACCCCTTAGGGAACTTATCTAGATGTGTGATGAGCACCTTGAACCCCAAGGTGCTTCACAGAAGTTTATAATAATCAGCTGTAAAAATAAAATTTTCACATTTTTCCCACAAAAACGTTTTTCATCCCTTAATTTTGCATTATCATAAGGGTAATAGGATAAATTGCACCATGAAATTTGTTGTGCAATTTCTCCTGAACACGCCGATGCCCCATATGTGGGGGAAAACCACTGTTTGGACGCACGGCAGGGTTTGGAAGGGAAGGAGCGCCATTTGACTTTTTGAATGTAAAATTTGTCTGAATAATTAGCAGACGCCATGTTGCATTTGGAGAGCCCCTGATGTTCCTAAACACTGGAAACCCCCCACAAGTGACACCATTTTGGAAACTAGACCCCTTAGGGAACTTATCTAGATGTGTGGTGAGCACCTTGAACCCCAACGTGCTTCACAGAAGTTTATAATAATCAGCTGTAAAAATAAAATTTTCACATTTTTCCCGCAAAAACGTTTTTCATCCCTTAATTTTGCATTATCATAAGGGTAATAGGATAAATTGCACCATGAAATTTGTTGTGCAATTTCTCCTGAACACGCCGATACCCCATATGTGGAGGCAAACCACTGTTTGGGCGCACGGCAGGGCTCGGAAGGGAAGGAGCGCCATTTGACTTTTTGAATGTAAAATTTGTTTGAATAATTAACGGACGCCATGTTGCATTTGGGGAGCCCCTGATGTGCCTAAACAGTGGAAACCCCCCACAAGTGACACCATTTTGGAAGCTAGACCCCGTAGGGAACTTATCTAGATGTGTGGTGAGCACCTTGCACCCCCAGCTGCTTCACAGAAGTTTATAATATTGAGCCATAAAAATAAAATTTTCACATTGTTCCCACAAAAAATGTTTTTCATTCCCTAATTTTGTATTATCATAAGGGTAACAGGATAAATTGCACCATGAAATTTGTTGTGCAATTTCTCCTGAGTACGCCGATACCCCATATGTGGGGGAAAACCACTGCTTTGGTGTACGGCAGGGTTCGGAAGAGAAAGGAGCGCTATGTTGGCTGGGATAGGTTGCAGACACCATGTCACATTTGAAGAGTCGCTGACATGCCGAAACAGCAGAAACCCCCACAAGTGACCCCATTTTGTAAACTACACCTCTCAAGGAATTCATCTAGGGAAGTAGTGAGTATTTTTTAATTTTTAAATTTATACCATTGGGCAGTGAAAAAAGCATAATTATATTTTTACCACAAAAAAATGTTTTACCCTCAGATTTTACATTTTCACACAGGGCAATGGGTAAAAATGGTGCTGAAATGTGTCACACAATTTCTTCTAAAAGTGGCAATACCCCATATGTGGCTGCATCGTACCGCTCAGCCATACGGCGAGATCTGGGGGGGACGGAGCGCTATTTGACAATTGGAGAACAAATTATTGTAGAATAGGCATTTGGATTTGGGAGCACAAAATTTTCTGAATTTCTTTTGGGGGGCAAGGGCCATTTCGCTTTTCCAGAGCCTTTCTGCTACCAGTAACTTGGAAGTCCCTTATATTTTTAACAGATGACGGACCTGAGTGGGGACTAGCTTTTTTTGAGGACTGAGTTGAAGCTTTTATTGGGAACATTTTACGTAACATTTATCCGGCGCTCTAGGCTGAGCACTTACATCGGGGTTTCCATCTAAATTTCCAAGTGATGTAATTCAGATGAAACCCCTGCCGGATCCATTCACTGTAATGAGGCAGCAGAGTTACTCTGGACTCCGTCTGGCCTCTGTTTAGCGGTGTCCTTTTTTTCAGAAGTGCACAAAACTGTGGCCAACCGCACTTTTATGCACGCCTAAAACAAATGACACCGTGGGATCACAGGCCAGACGGCATCCACAGTGGCCTATATCTGCCTCATTGCAGGGAATCTTCCGTCATGGGTTCCGGCTGAATCACATATTTCAGAGATTTACATGGAAACTCTGGCGTAAGTGCTCAGCGCAGAGCGCAGGATAAATGTGTGCCGAGCCATACTGCGATCTTTGGGAGACATAATAAACTAATCAGTAGCAGGTGAAGAATTGGTTTTATTTATTTTTTACGCCGTTCCTCGTGTGATATAACTGATTAGATTACTTTATTCTTCGGGTCGGTGCGATTACAGAGATACCAGATTTATATCGGGTTTTTATGACTGACAGCTGTCACACACTAAGAGACGCTTTTTTTTTGCAAAATCTAGTTTTTGCATCGCCATATTTTGAGAGCTATAATTTTTCCATATTTCGGCCGACAGAGTCATGTGACGGCTTGTTTTTTGCGGGACGAGTTGACATTTTTATTGGTACCATTTTTGGGTACGTGACATTTTTTGATCGCTTTCTATTCCGTTTTTTGGGAGGTAAAATTAACAAAAACCAACAATTCAGGAATTGTTTTTTGAGTTTTTTTTTTATGCCGTTCTGCGTGTGGTAAAAGTGATCAGGCAGCGTTATTCTTCGGGTCAGTACGTTTACAGCGATACTACACGTACTGTATATTTTTTATGTTTTGGCGCTTTTACACAATAAAACTATTTTATAGAAAAAATATTTTTTTTGCATTGCTTTATTCTGAGCGCTATAACTTTTTTATTTTTTGGCTGATGGAGCTGTATGGCGGCTTGTTTTTTGCGGAAGAAGATGACGTTTTCAGCGATACCATTTTTTATTTCCATTTTGCTTTTTGATTGCATTTTTTTCCACTTTTTGTTTGGCGATATGAGGAAAAAGCATAGTTTTTTGCTCCGTTTTTTATTTATTTTTATTACGGTGTGCACAGAGGGAGTTAATTAGTGTGACAGTTTTATAGCTCGGGTTGTTTTGGACGCGGCAATACCAAATATGTGTACTTTTTTTTATTTTTGCATAAATATATGGATTTATCGGTTTAATATTTTATTTATTCATTTTTATTTATTTTGTATTTTTTTTTTAACAGTTTCAAAACATTTTTTTTTTACTTTTTTTTACATTTTTACTTAGTCCCTGTATGGGACATTAATTTTTATTTTTCTGATCCCTGATCTCATGTAATGTAATAGACATGTATTACATTATATGAGATCTTCACTGACTGTTTCACAGTCTCCTGCCTGGCATCAGCTACAGGCTGAAGCCAGGCAGGAAGGACACCATATATGGCAGAGCTGGAGGCGGTCATGTGACCTCCAGCTGCCATAGCAACGCCAGGTCCTGAAAGGAATCAAGGGGTCGTCGGAGAGGTAAGTGGACGACCCCCTCTCCTCCTGCTGTCTTCTATATGCCGCGATCACTATAGATCGTGGCATATAGAAGACAGCAAAGGGTTAACATCACTGGGACCTGATCTAATCAGGTCCCGATGATGTTCCCTGTCAGAGCTAACGCTCTGCACTGCTCCCACAGCGCTTGCAGGACCCTGGGGGTCCTGAGCGCTGCGAGACCACCCACCGTTTTTAAACGTCGGCGCTGCACAGAGCCCAGCAAGCGCCGACGTTTATCTACAGTGGGCGGTCGGGAAGCGGTTTAAAAACTCATGGTAGAAGGTCTGCCATGTTCCCCAATGATAATCCGCTTGTGCTGTGCACATGCTGCGGAAATTTTCGCTGCGGATTATCATTGCGGAAAAAAACACAGCACTACCAATTATTTTGCGGAAGTGCTGCTTTTTCGCCGCCATTGACTTGCATTAGATCGCATGGATTACGCATTACTGTATATGTAGATGCGCATTCCATGCGTTCTAATGTGCAGATGGTACCCAGGTCTAGAGGAGAGGAGACTCTCCTCCAGACCCGGGTACCATAGAAACTGTAAAAAAATACAATAAAATAAAAAATAAATATATACTTACCTTCTGGCGGCCCGCGGTGCACTCCTCCTCGCATGCCGGCAGTTCGCGATGTACTGAAGGACCTGCGCTGACGTCAGAGTCATGTGACGGGTCACGCGACGCTGACGTCGGCAGGTCCTTCAGTCTGCCGCAGCCGGGACGGTGAAGCAAGACAGTGCGGGCCATCGGAGGGTAAGTATATATTTATTTTTTGACATTCTCTCGGGTCACACTATATAAATCCATGCTGTTTGTCAAGCACTTTCCAAGTGATGCTAAAATCGCCTGGAAAGCGCTTGACAACCCGCATGCGGAAATGCATGTGAAGAACGCTTCACATCCGCAAGTCTCTGGCAGGAAAACGCATGTACAATCCGCATGTACAATCCGCATGCGTTTTTTTCTGCCAGGGAGATGCAGAATTGCTCAGGAAAAAATCCTGAGCATTTCTGCATCGTGGGCACATAGCCTAACACAGGAAAGGGATACAAAAAAAATATCCAAGGAATTGATAATGCCAGTCAGCTGCGTTCAAACAAATGGAAAATCAGGGGCTCTGTAAAAACCAAACCACAGGCAGATAGACCTACAAAGATTTTGGCCACAACTGCTAGAAAAATTGTTCGGGATGCAAAGAAAAACCCACAAATAACATCAGCTGAAATTCAGGACTCTGAAAACTAGCGGTGTGGCTGTTTCAGGATGCACAATAATGAGGCACTTGAAGAAAAATGGGCTGCATGGTCGAGTCGCCAGAAGAAAGCCATTACGTTACATTTGGAGAGAGGTCAGCAAGGCCTTTGATGAAAGGAACACCATTCCTACAGTAAAGCACGGAGGTGGATTGTTGATGTTTTGGGGATGTGTGAGCTACAAAGGCACAGGAAACTTGGTAAACGTTGAAGGAAAGATGAATGCAGCACGTTATCAGCAAATACTGGAGGCAAATTTGAACTTATCAGCCCAGAAGCTGCGCATGGGACGTTCCAACATGACAACGATCCAAAAACAAGGCCAAGTCGACCTGTCATTGGCTACAGCAGAACAAAGTGAAGGTTCTGGAGTGGCCATCTCAGTCTCCTGACCTCAATATCATTGAGCCACTGTGGAGAGATCTCAAGCGCGCAGTTCATGCTATGGTTCATGCTTGAGCCCAGGAATTTACAGGAACTGGAGGCTTTTTGCCAAGAAGAATGGGCTGCTTTACCATCTGAGAAAATAAAGAACCTCATCCACAACTACCACAAAAGACTTCAAGCTGTCATTGATGTTAGAGGGGGCAATACACGGTATTAAGAACTGGGGTATGTGAACTTTTGATCAGGGTCATTTGGATGTTTTGGTTCTCATTAAGATTTAAAAAGAGAAAACACAGTAGTTTGACATTCAATGGCTTCACCCAACCAATAACCATGAGTGGAGAAAAAGTTTTTTTGTTATCATTCATATTCTCTGAAACAAGGCCAAGAAAGGAAAAATTCTGCCGGGGTATGTAAACTTTTGAGCACAACTGTATGGACTCCCTCCACATTCCCCTCCAGGAGCTTTTCTGACCTCCCATCCTACATCCATACACAATAATATGGAGTCTTCGTCTCTGGAGATATGACGGCTACCGCTCTTCTGGGGAGGATTTCTACAAGATTTTGGGGATTTTTGCCCCTTCATCCAGAAGCTCATTAGTGAGGTCAGACCCTGATGTTGGGGGGAGGCCGGGCTCACAATCTCCATTACAGGATAGTGCTGAGGTCCGGGCTCTGTCACTGGTCTCAGTCATGGGGAACCGAAAATGGAGAACCCCAAACTGTTCCCACAAAGCTGGAGACTACAATTGTCCACAGTGTCTTGTGCTGAAGTATTAAGATTTCCCTTACACTCATGACCGCATCGGGGAGAGGTCCTACTTTTCCAGACAGAATCAGGAACAGACTTCCTCCAGAATGTCTCTAGCCAACTCAATTCCTCTTTTCTGTTAAGTACATGGACAAAGTAGGGGGACCTGTTGTTCCTCCAGGATGTTTCGGGAGTTTCTGGGCTCTATCCCCCCAGATTTCCTATGGGTTGAGATACCTGGGCCTAGAGTCTACTCTAGGAGTATGGACATTTAATTTGTTTTTTTTCTCCTGTGGCTGATCTCCTTAGGGCCCTTCCATTCCTGTTGCTGGTCTGTAGTGGGCTCCTCCTGCCGTACAGGGGTCCCAGGTGTATATTCTCCTCCTCTGTTCAGTGTGTGACGTGCTAGTGTCAGCCATTGTGCATTGAGGCTAGATTTGTGACCGCCTTGATGGAGCTTCTTCTGATGCCTTGGTGTTTGGATGGAAGAGGGGTTCTAAGATAGTGGCGCATCATCATTTTGATGACTGGCGGTGCCACTTTTGGGCCTGAGGTGGTGAAGGTTTATGGAAGGAAGCTGTCCTTTGTATCTACAGAGGATTTCTATTGGGCCGCCTGGCTGTCCTTCTCTCTGTCCTCTAGCTTCTTCAGAATATTAAGAAGATCATTAACGTTGAAGTTCCCAATTCCATAGAGGAATTTAAGAGAACTTTTCCCGGGACTCCTCACACATATCTGTCTAATTATTTAGGGGATAGTGCTATGAGATTGACGAGGAAGGTAAAGTAGTATCGGTGTCATTCTTAGGAGAAAAAGCTTTGGGTAGACCTTTGTTCCAGGCAAAAGACTTGTTCCTTGAATAAAGGCTTTTAGTAAAGTTGAAGAGAAAAAAGCACCTCGGACAGTCCAGGACGGGATGTTTGAGGACCTCCAGCCTAGGAGATCTAGAGGTTTCCTATGCTCTCAGTAGGAGGGAATGGAAGAAGCCTGATAGAAAGTTCCTCATTCTCGCAAATGTAAATATCCATTTGATGAGTCGGAGGTTAGGAAAGGGCTCTTAAAATTGATGATCCTGTAGTTATAATCTCGAAGACCATCAGCTTTTCCTGTTGAAAATATAGGATCTTTTAAAGGATTCTATGTATAAAAGAGCTGATATAGACCTGGAGAAAAATTAGGAGGCATCTACTTCAGTGAGTCCTTATGTTTGGCTGAACCAGTTAACTGTTCATCTTCAAAATAAAACCTTTAAGGAAGAAATTTCGGGGTCAATTTCAACTCTACATAACGCTGTAACATAGTAACATAGTAACATAGTTTTTAAGGTTGAAGGAAGACTAAGTCCATCTAGTTCAACCCATAGCCTAACATGTTGATCCAGAGGAAGGCAAAAAAAACCCATGTGGCAAACACTAAGCTCCACATTGGGGGAAAAAATTCCTTCCCTACTCCATACGACAATCAGACTAGTTCCCTGGATCAACGCCCTATCAAGGAATCTAGTATATATAACCTGTAATATTATACTTTTCAAGAAAAGCATCCAGGCCCTTCTTAAATTTTAGTAGTAAATCACTTATTACAACATCATGCGGCAGAGAGCTCCATAGTCTCACTGCTCTTACAGTAAAGAATCCCTGTCTGTGATTATGATTAAACCTTCTTTCCTCCAGACGTAGAAGATGTCCCCTTGTCCCCGTCTCTCAGTAGTAAGGTCTTTGTACTGTCCCCTCATATACTTGTACATAGTAATAAGATCACCCCTAAGCCTTCGTTTTTCCACAGTAAATAACCCCAAGTGTAATAACCCGTCTTGGTATTGCAGACCCCCCAGTCCTCTAATAACCTTGGTCGCTCTTCTCTGCACCCGCTCTACTTCAGCTATGTCTTTCTTATACACCGGAGACCAGAACTGTACACAGTATTCTAAGTGTGGTCGCACTAATGACTTGTATAGAGGTAAAATTATGTTCTCCTCATGAGCATCTATGCCTCTTTTAATGCATCCCATTATTTTATTTGCCTTTGCAGCAGCTGCCTGACACTGGCCACTAAACGTGAGCTTGTCGTCCACGAATACACCCAGGTCATTTTCAGTGACAGTTTTGCCCAGTGTTTTACAATTAAGCATATAATTATACATTTTATTTCCTCTGCCCAAGTGCATTACCTTACATTTATCCCCATTAAAGCTCATTTGCCATTTATCAGCCCAAGCTTCTAGTTTACATAGATCCTCCTGTAATATAAAATTGTCCTCCTCTGTATTGATTACTCTGCCGAGTTTAGTGTAATCTGCAAATATTGAAATATTACTCTGTATGCCCCCTACAAGGTCATTAATAAATATGTTAAAAAGAAGGGGGCCCAATGCTGACCCCTGTGGTACCCCACTGTTAACTGAGACCCAGACAAAGCAAAGTCAGCAATGGCACCAGAGTTAAGGTAGAACATCTATATTCCTTCTCCCAAGTCTAGGAGAAGATCACAGCAAGCTGTTGGGCAAAAAGCACCATCAAGGCTACCATATAGATTATATGCCCCCCCCCACCAAGAAAATTTATACTAACAGACTTAAAGGAGTATTCCCATCTCCAAGATCCTTTCCCAATATGTAGTAGGTGTAATAATAATAATATTAGCAAATACCTCCAATTAGAAATGTAGTATAGTTTTCCGTTTTTTCGTTGTCTCTTTCCTCATGTGCAGGGCATTGCAGGACCTTAGGTATCCATGGTTACGGCCATCAGCAATGAGCTAACTCACTATATCAATGGTCGTAACCATGGATGCCGAAGGTCCTGCAATGCCTGCACATGAGATAAGTGACACAGAGAATCAGAAAAACCATACTACATTTCTAATTGTAGGTATTTGCTAATATTATTATTATTATTACACCTACAACATATTGGGATAGGATCTTGGAGATGGGAATACCCTTTTAAAGAGAACCTATCATCTTGGGAAACCTCGTAGGTTAAAAGAACAAATGTGAGACCATTTATCAGATACTTATCAAGTGGAAAATTAAAACATTTACCCATTAATTTACTGATAAAAGCTCTGGCCCTGTAAGAGAAGGCGCCTGAAGCCGGGACCGTCAGTTGTCTCTCTATTTGACAGCCATGTGAGAGTTCCTTCATTTGATCTGGGAAAAAACACTGTGTGGAGGAAAACTGTGAGAGTGCAGCACATAAACAACACAGGAGCATCCCTTACTACAGCCTGAATGTAGTTTGTCATGTATGCGGATCCCTGTATATTATAGAGCAGCAAAACATGTAAATCCTACAGTGGGTACGGAAAGTATTCAGACCCCTTTAAATTTTTCACTCTTTGTTTCATTGCAGCCATTTGCGAGCTCAAAGAACACTGGATTTTGGCTGTTGGAGCTGAAAAGAGGACATCGGTAAACCAGGGGAGGAGTCCTGAGGAGATAATTTGCATATTCCCACTGCATTTTGGGGTAAGTGAAGAGTCTCCGCGAGCTCAAAGAACACTGGATTTTGGCTGTTGGAGCTGAAAAGAGGACATCGGTAAACCAGGGGAGGAGTCCTGAGGAGATAATTTGCATATTCCCACTGCATTTTGGGGTAAGTGAAGAGTCTCCGCGAGCTCAAAGAACACTGGATTTTGGCTGTTGGAGCTGAAAAGAGGACATCGGTAAACCAGGGGAGGAGTCCTGAGGAGATAATTTGCATATTCCCACTGCATTTTGGGGTAAGTGAAGAGTCTCCGCGAGCTCAAAGAACACTGGATTTTGGCTGTTGGAGCTGAAAAGAGGACATCGGTAAACCAGGGGAGGAGTCCTGAGGAGATAATTTGCATATTCCCACTGCATTTTGGGGTAAGTGAAGAGTCTCCGCGAGCTCAAAGAACACTGGATTTTGGCTGTTGGAGCTGAAAAGAGGACATCGGTAAACCGCGCGCCGGTTTGAAGGCTTTTTTTTAAGCTTTTTTCACTGTTTTCAGAACATTAACAATAAGAACATGGAAGAGTCCAGGAGCCATTTGGTGAGCTGCATATCCTGCTACATGTTCACAGACTTGCCAGTGGAAAAGCCAAACTTCACATGCCAGAAATGCAAGCTTGTGTCCCTGTTGGAGGAAAAGTTGCGAAATCTAGAAGAGAGGTTAACTACCTTGAAAATCATTAAGGAAGGTGAAGAGTTCTTAGACAGAGCAGAATTATCTCTTCATGATTCAGAAAGAGAAGAAATTCGAACTGCACCTGACGAAACAGAGGAATGGAAGCATGTGACCCACAGAAGCAGGAGGATCGAGAGGCAGTCAGCACCCATACTGCTCAGGAACCAGTACCAGGCTCTCACGCAGGAGAACCATGAAGAAATACAGCAAAATAAGACTTTGCCAGCAATGAATAACCTTGTAAGCCCTCAGAATCCTCCTGGATGGAGAAAGAAGAATGTTGTGAAGAAAAAACGGAGAGTGGTGGTCATGGGGGATTCCCTGTTAAGAGGAACAGAGGCGACTATCTGCAGACCAGACATAACCTCAAGAGAAATGTGCTGTCTTCCAGGAACAAAAATTAAAGATGTGTCTGACAGGATATCAAGACTCTTCAGACCTACAGATCACTACCCATTCCTGCTAATACATGTGGGGACAAATGACACCGCAAGAAAGGACCTGGAAACCATCTGCAGTGACTTTGAAGACTTAGGCAAGAAAGTGAAAGAATTGGGAGCGCAGGTGGTCTTCTCATCCATCCTCCCAGTGGATGGCCATGGAACAAAGAGGTGGAATAAGATTCTACAAGTGAACAACTGGCTACGTCGATGGTGCCGTCAACAAGGATTTGGATTTCTGGATCACGGAATGAATTACCTATACGATGGACTACTTGCTAGAGATGGGGTGCACCTTACGAAGACTGGAAAACATGTATTTGGAAGTCGCCTTGCTACACTCATCAGAAGAGCTTTAAACTAGAACAATGTGGGAAGGGAAGCAAAAGGCCAGAAAAAGCCATACAGCTGACAAATACTATTGAGATCTCTGCTACTGGAAGTGGAAAGGAAGAACAAAGACAAAACAATTTAAATAATAAAAATATGGGAGGAAGAGAAACCAATCACAAACTAAAATGTTTTTATACAAATGCACAAAGCATGGGCAACAAACAAGGAGAATTGGAACTGCTAATGCAGGAAAAGGAATATGATGTCATTGGAATCACTGAAACTTGGTGGGACGATACACATGATTGGAATAAAAGGCTAAAAGGATACAACTTATTTGCAAGAAACAGACTTGATAAACGAGGAGGAGGTGTTGCATTGTATGTTAGAAAAGCGTATATCTGCACAGAGATTGAAGCTTCAGAGACTGGGAGTTCTGTGGAAACTGTTTGGGTAAGAATACAAGGAGAGAACAACGGAAAGGACACCATTGTAGGCATTTACTACAGGCCACCTGGGCAAGCTGAAGATATGGATGAACTCTTTATGTATCAAATGACCAAGTTCTCCCAAAAATATGACGTAGTGGTCATGGGAGATTTCAACTATCCAGACATTTGTTGGGAATCTCTCTCAAGTAAAACTAACAGGTCAAGCAAATTCTTATCCTCTCTTGCTGACATCTTTATCTTCCAAAAGGTAGGGGAGAAAACAAGGGGATCTGCTACTTTGGATCTAATCCTTATAAACAGGGAGGAAATGATTGAGGAGGTAAAGGTTGCTGGGACCCTAGGAGGCAGCGATCATGCTATTATAGAATTTTGGATAACTAGAGGAGGAAGACATGTGAAGACTGAAACTTCAAGGTTAGATTTTAGAAAGGCAGATTTTAAGAGACTCAGAAAGAGAATAGGAGGGATCCAATGGCTGGATGTCCTTAAGGACAAAAATGTCCAGGAAGGATGGGAAATTTTTAAAAATGAGATTCTCAAAGCACAATCGTTAACAATCCCGAAAAGTAGGAAGAATGGGAAGCATTTAAGGAAACCAGGATGGATGAACACAGAACTTAAACACATGCTAAAAAGAAAGAAAGAAATGTTTATTAAATGGAAAGAGGGAGGCATATCTAAAGAAGATTATAATGCAGTCTGCAGATCCTGCAGGGCACGTATCAGGTTAGCTAAAGCTGACAATGAATTAAGGCTTGCAAGAGATGTCAAAAGCAATAAAAAAGGATTTTGGGGGTATGTCAAAAGTAAAAGAAAAGTCAAAGATGCTATAGGATTTTTACAGGATGAAAATGGAGAAATGGTAAGAGAGGATGTTGAGAAGGCCGAACTTTTTAATTCCTATTTTGCATCTGTTTTCTCTCAGAAAGAAAATGTAACATCAACTGATCTTCACTGTCCTTTTAAAGGAATAGAGGAATCCAAGTTATCTGTAAACAGAAAGATTGTGAGGGAATATTTAGCTAACATAAATGAGTTCAAGTCTCCAGGTCCAGATGAATTACACCCCAGAGTACTGAAGGAGATCGTAGAAGAAATTTTAGAACCACTCTCCATAATCTTTGAAAATTCTTGGAGAACAGGAGAAGTCCCAGAAGACTGGAGAAGAGCAAATGTTGTTCCTATCTTCAAAAAGGGGAAGAAGGTGGACCCAGGGAACTATAGGCCGGTGAGTCTGACTTCTATACCAGGAAAGATCTTTGAACAAATTATTAAACAACATGTATGTAAGTACATGGATAAGAATGAAGTGATTAACCAGAGTCAGCATGGGTTTGTAACTAACAAGTCATGTCAGACTAACTTAATTTCCTTCTATGACAGAATCACTGACTGGGTGGATCAGGGAAATGCTGTAGATATAGTATATCTTGACTTCAGCAAAGCATTTGACAAAGTATCTCACACCATCCTTATTGAAAAAATGACCAAGTATGCAATGGACCAGGCAACTGTTAGGTGGATTCATAACTGGCTTAGTGATCGGACTCAAAGGGTGGTTGTAAATGGCTTCACATCCAGCTGGATGAATGTCTCAAGTGGGGTACCACAGGGCTCCGTCCTGGGACCTGTATTGTTCAACATCTTTATCAATGATTTAGATGAAGGAATTGAGGGTAAACTGATTAAATTTGCTGATGACACAAAGCTAGGAGGGATAGCTAATACTAGAGAAGAGAGAGAGAGGATTCAAAAAGACCTAAATAAACTGGAGCAGTGGGCAGCAACCAACAGAATGGTTTTTAACAGGGAAAAATGCAAAGTACTACATCTGGGCAATAAAAATGAAAAAAGCATATACAGAATGGGAGGAATAGAGCTAAGCAACAGTACATGTGAAAAAGACTTAGGTATACTAATAGACCATAGACTGAACATGAGTCAACAGTGTGATGCAGCAGCAAAAAAGGCAAATACAATTCTGGGATGTATTAACAGAAGCATACAGTCTAGATCACGTGAAGTCATTATCGGTCTTTACTCCTCTTTGGTCAGACCTCATCTGGAATACTGTGTACAGTTTTGGGCACCACATTTTAAAAAAGACATAGACAAACTGGAGCAAGTTCAGAGAAGAGCGACCAGAATGGTGACTGGTCTGCAAACCATGTCCTATGAGGAACGGTTGCAGGATTTGGGAATGTTTAGCTTGCAAAAAAGAAGACTGAGAGGAGACTTAATAGCTGTCTACAAATATGTCAAGGGCTGTCACATTGTAGAAGGATCATCTTTATTCTCATTTGCACAAGGAAAGACTAGAAGCAATGGGATGAAACTAAATGGGAGAAGACACAGATTAGATATTAGAAAAAACTTTTTGACAGTTAGGGTGATTAATGAGTGGAACAGGCTGCCACGAGAGGTGGTGAGTTCCCCTTCAATGGACGTCTTCAAACAGAGGCTGGACAGACATCTGTCTGAGATGATCTAGTGAATCCTGCTTTGAGCAGGGGGTTGGACCAGATGACCCAGGAGGTCCCTTCCAACTCTACCATTCTATGATTCTATGAATTCTAAAAAGTTCATTTTTTTTCTCATTAAAGTACACTCTGCACCCCATCTTGACTGAAAAAAACCCAGAAATGTAGAAATTTTTGCAAATTTATTAAAAAAGAAAAACTGAAATATCACATGGTCATAAGTATTCAGACCCTTTGCTCAGTATTGAGTAGAAGCCCCCTTTTGAGCTAGTACAGCCATGAGTCTTCTTGGGAATGATGCAACAAGTTTTTCACACCTGGATTCTGGGATCCTCTGCCATTCTTCTTTGCAGATCCTCTCCAGTTCCATCAGGTTGGATGGTGAACGTTGTGGACAGCCATTTTCAGGTCTCTCCAGAGATGCTCAATTGGGTTTAGGTCAGGGCTCTGGCTGGGCCAGTCAAGAATGGTCACAGAGTTGTTCTGAAGCCACTCTTTTGTTATTTTAGCTGTGTGCTTAGGGTCATTGTCTTGTTGTAAGGTGAACCTTCGGCCAAGTCTGAGGTCCAGAGCACTCTGGCAGAGGTTTTTATCCAGGATATCTCTGTACTTGGCCGCATTAATGTTTCCTTCAATTGCAACCAGTCGTCCTGTCCCTGCAGCTGAAAAGCACACCCATAGCATGATGCTGCCACCACCATGTTTCACTGTTAGGATTGTATTGGGCAGGTGATGAGCAGTGCCTGGTTTTCTCCACACATACCGCTTAGAATTATCACCAAAAAGTTCTATCTTCGTCTCATCAGACCAGAGAATCTTATTTCTCATAGTCTGGGAGTCCTTCATGTGTTTTTGAGCAAACTCGATGCGGGCTTTCATACTGTATGTCTTGCACTGTGGAGAGGCTTCCATTGGGCCACTCTGCCATAAAGGCCCGACTGGTGGAGGGCTGCAGTGATAGTTGACTTTGTGGAACTTTCTCCCATATTCCTACTGCATCTCTGGAGCTCAGCCACACTGATCTTGGGGTTCTTCTTTACCTCTCTAACCAAGGCTCTTCTCCCACGATTGTTCAGTTTGGCTAGCAAACTTCTTTCATTTAAGGATTATGGAGGCCATTGTGCTCTTAGGAACCTTGAGTAATGCAGAAATCCTTTTGTAACCTTGTCCAGATCTGTGCCTTTCCACAATTCTGTCTCTGAGCTCCTTGGGCAGTTCCTTTGAGCTCATGATTCTCATTTGTTCTGACATGCACTGTGAGCTGTGAGGTCTTATATAGACAGGTGTGTGCCTTTCTAAATCAAGTACTATCAGTTTAATTAAACACAGCTGGACTCCAATAAAGGAGTAGAAGCATCTCAAGGAGGATCACAAGGAAATGGACAGCATGTGACTTAAATATGATTGTCTGAGCAAAGGGTCTGAATACTTAGGACCATGTGATATTTCAGTTTTTCTTTTTTAATTTGCAAAAATTTCAACATTTCTGAGTTTTTTTTCAGTCAAGATGGGGTGCAGTGTGTACTTTAATGAGAAAAAAAATGAACTTTTTAGAATTTACCAAATGGCTGCAATGAAACAAAGAGTGAAAAATTTAAAGGGGTCTGAATACTTTCTGTACCCACTGTACATTCTCTTAACTGTAGGGTTTGGCTACTGCTGTCTTTGTACAGCTTGTAGTAAGAGACTTAGAATAACGGCTTACAAGCGACTCAGATTTACCCTTTACATGCAGGTGTCCTGCTTTTAGCAGATTAACCCTTTAGAAGCAGCTATGTCCTCTTCTTACTTTTGCTGGTTTGCGGACTATACAGCGACATCTTCTTATGTGTCTGATGCTTAACCATATTCATTTAGAAGTAAAGTTAAGGCTTCTGGTTGAAGGGGAATAATAATGTTCACCTGATTTGTGTTTCTCTTCTTCAGTGACCATTGGGATATATTTGTGAAATGATTCACCATGTTTGTGAAAGAGTTTGGGTGGTGAATTTATGAGAAAAAAGAGGCAAATTGGTTTCCCATTGTATTCAATGGACCAGCGACTCAACAAAACAACCAAATTGAACAGTTCACCCTAAATCTTGCAGATCGAAGCAGAAGGCTCCATCTCTCATTCAGATGCTGTGAAGAATCTGCTTCCACTGTCACAATTGGTACATCACAGAGAATAGAATCCCACCACATTTTGAGCTTACTGTTGCCATAATTTATACAGTGTCTTGCGAAAGTATTCACCCCCCTTGACTTTTTACCTATTTTGTTACAACTTGTGTTTTTGTAATCCGATTTGTATGTGATGCATCAGAACTACATAGTCTAAGTTGGTGAAGTGAATAAAATATAGGCATAAATTAAATTTATGGGATCAATTAACTAAAATTGGCACGAGCATATGTATTTATCCCTTTGGAGATGAAGCCCCTACAAATTTCTGGTGCAAGCAATTGCCTTCATAAGTCACATGCTTGGTGAAAGGAAATCCACCTGTGTGCAATCTAAGTGTCACATGGTCTGTCAGTATACACATTGGTGTGAAAAACTGTTTGCCCGCTTCCTGATTTCTTTTTGCGTGTTTGTCACACTTAAATGTTTCAGATCACAAAACAAATTTAAATATAAGACAAAGATAACACAAGTAAATACAAAATGCAGTTTTTAAATGAAGGTCTTTATTATTAAGGGAAAAAGAAATCCAAACCTACAGGGCCCTGTGTGAAAAAGTGATTGCCCCCTAAACCTAATAACTGATTAGGCCGCCCTTAGCAGCAACAACTGCAATCAAGCGTTTGCGATAACAGGCAATGAGTCTTTTACAATGTTCTGGAGGAATTTTGGCCACTCATCTTTGCAAAATTGTTGTAATTCAACCACATTGGAGGGTTTCCGAGCATGAACCGCCTTTTTAAGGTCATGCCACAGCATCTCAATCGGATTAAGGTCAGGACTTTGACTAGGCCACTCCAAAGTCTTGATTTTGTTTTTCTTAAGCCATTCAGAGGTGGACTTGCTGGTGTGTTTTGGATCATTGTCCTGCTGCATAGCCCAAGTGCGCTTCAGATTGAGGTCACGAACAGATGGCTGGACATTCTCCTTCAGGATTTTTTGGTAGACAGCAGAATTCATGGTTCCATTTACCACAGCAAGTCTTCCAGGTTCTGAAGCAACAAAACAGCCCCAGACCATCACACTACCACCACCATATTTTACTGTTGGTATGATGTTCCTTTTCTGAAATGCTGTTACTTTTACTCCAGATGTAATGGGACATACACCTTCCAAAAGTTAAACTTTTGTCTTGTCATTCCACAGAGTATTCTCCCAAAAGTCTTGCCGATCATCAAGATGTTTTCTGACAAAACTGAGATGTGTCTTTATGTTCTTTTTGCTTAGAGGCTTCAGAGGCGTTCCCTGCGCATGTCTGGAAGTTCAGATGATGGCTTCCGGTCATGCGCAGTGCGCCTCTGAAGCCGGAAAGCGTACGCCTGGCTTCAGAGATGCAGTGACGGACTGGAATGAGCGGTTTGCCTGCGCCGATATACATGAGTGGTGATTATGCTGCTAGTGCAAATTATATTATCACGCCCACAGGGGCATGACAACATAAAAAGAGGGCTGACTAGTCTGGGAAACTAACGCCCCATCGACTAGTCAAAGCCCTAATTAGCATAGGGAAAGCGGAGGTTATAAATGTTTTTTTTAAAGCATTTATTTAACTGAATTATGTTATACAGGGCTGGTTAGGGAGGGGGTATAATCACAAATAGCTGAATACTGATGGATTGGAGGGCATTGGGGACCTGACAGGTTCCTTTGAACTGAGGCAAGTGAGACCTGCAGTTCTTTTGGATGTTGTTGTGGGGTCTTTTGTGACCTCTTGGATGAGTTATCACTGCGCTCTTGGGGTAAGTCAGCCAGCCACTCATGTTTTCGTCATTTATGGATAATGGCTCTCATTGTGGTTCGCTGGAGTCCCAAAGCTTTAGAAATGGTTTTATAACCTTTTCCAGACTGATAGATCTCAATTACTTTGTTTTTCATTTGTTCCTGTATTTCTTTGGATCGCAGGATGATGTCTAGCTTTTGAAGATCTTTTGGTCTACTTCAGTTTGTCAGGGAGGTCCTATTTAAGTGATTTCTTGATTGAGAACAGGTGTGGCCGTAATCAGGCCTGTGTGTGGCTAGGGGAATTGAACTCAGCTTCCCAAAGATGTGATAAACACAGTTAATTTATGTGTTAAGGGGGGTCAATTACTTTTTCACACAGGACCCTGTAGGTTTGGATTTATTTTTCCCTTAATAATAAAGACCTTCATTTAATAACTGCTTTTTGTGTTTACTTGTGTTATTTTTGTCTAATATTTAAATTTTGTTTTGTGATTTGAAACATTTAGATATGACAGTAATGCAAAAGAATAAGAAATCAGAAAGCGGGCAAACACTCTTATCCAAGTACTTACATACATGCTGTTTAATAATTTGTTCAAAGATCTTTCCTTGTTCCTTTTAATAAAGGGGAATTGTCTTACACCAATAATTTGTAATACTTACGGTATTCCACATTCATTTCTAAATTATTTTAATAAAGAATTCCATTGACACGGGTGCGTCCGATACCTGCATATTCTCCAACTCATCATCCGTGTTACCATTACTATCATTGTGAGGGGCCGGATGTTTCACACTGGAATCGAGGGGCTGGATTTTATACACCGGGGGGCTGGGAGTTATACACTGGGGGGCGTGAGGCTGGATGTTATACACTGGGGGCGAGGGGCCGGGTGTTATACACTGTGGGTGAGGGGCCGGGTGTTATATACTGGGGGGCGTGAGGCTGGATGTTATACACTGGGGGTGAGGGGCCGGGTGTTATACACTGGGGGCGAGGGGGCCGGGTGTTATACACTGGGGGGCGTGAGGCTGGATGTTATACACCGGGGGCGAGGGGCCGGGTGTTATACACTGGGGGGCGTGAGGCTGGATGTTATACACCGGGGGCGAGGGGTCCGGTTGTTATACACTGGGGGCGAAAGGCCGGATGTTATACAACGGGGGGGCCAGATGTTATACATAGAGGGCGTGGAGCTGGATGTTATACACCGGGGGTGAGGGGCCGGATGTTATACGCCGGGGGCCGGATGTTATACACCGGGTTGTAAGAGGCCAGATAATATGTACCGAGGGCAATGGGTCCGGATGTTATAAATCGGCGGTGATGGGGCTGGATGTACAGCGGGGGCGATGGAGCTGGTCATAAAAAATCATTGTTCCCGGCAGAGTATTGTCCTATTTAAACATTATGTGCTGCTGAGACCAGTGATATGCTATTCACACAGAGGAATCCTCCTGTACATGGAAGTTCAGTCATCATGAACAAGCTATTAAATGAGCGCTGATCATGTTCTGTGCAGCAGATCGATGGCTCATTTATCGGCGGCCGGTCGGCACCATTAGTCACGATCCACCTTCTCCCATCAGTATATTTTGACCCTGCTGATGCGCAGCGGAAAAAAAATGCAGCCAAATCGGAATCAAAAAAATATCACTGCAGATTTTGTTGCAAAAAAAAATACATCACATTTAAAAATAAACAGGAAAAAATGGGAAGCAGAAAGGAAAGGGTTACAGCAAGTTGCTCGCATCCGAGAGCCGGCGATGCAATGTCTGACGTATAGATATAGAGGACAGGGATTTTAATACCGGTGCGAGAATTAAAGGTTTTGCATTGATGAGAATTTCCTCCTTGGGCTTTGTATTGAAGCATGACTAAATTATAGACGCCACGTAGAATTCAATTACTGCCGAGTCTTCCGGCTGTGACCTCTCTCTTCTCCGCTCGCAGGAATCGCCACCGACAGTCCCAACGCGGTGCTGATAGGATTAGCTCCAGAACACTTCAACTACCCGCGCATGAATCGGGCCTTCAGGTGAGTCCTGGCCTGATTGCGCTTTACGGCTCGTGTAATTGGCTGGTTACTTCTTAACCGACGGATTAGTCCTCCCTGCTCCGGAGGGACTCGCTAACCCGCCAAAGTCTGCTCCATCCACGCGGCGACTTTAATAACGAGCCCACACAAAGGCGTGCCCGGCCCGTGCCCCAATTACCTGTCAGCCGTAGACTTCTGACAGCAGACGGATGGCGCCGATGTTACTAACCAGTCCGAGCCTTATAAAAATCATTGTTTATCTGTTGGACAACCCCTATAATGTTCTGGTGCCGGGAACAGCGGCCTCCTGCACGTGATCCATACATGACATCTGCCTGGTCTAGTAAAATACTGCAGTGGCTGAAATGTGGAGCAAATCACAAAGTGTGAACAGGCCCCGAGGCGAGCACAGGAGTGTAAAGATGGACGGAGCGCCTCGTAGCGGAGCTATTATCAGCCTTGGTAATTAGAGACACTTATAGCTACTTTATAAAATTGCTGCTTTGACGGCTGAAACGTTTACATTTTATTTTAAACTATGGAAGAGATTTTTTTTGCGTCTTTTATTATTCAATGTGAGGAAAAATGTACTATTCTGGAAAACGTTATTCTTTATTTTGGAAAGAAAAGTCAATTTTATAGATTTTATCAATCATCTATTCATCCATCTAAATCTACTCATCTATAAGTCTACTTACAGTGGTGGCCAAAAGTATTGGCACCCCTGCAATTCTGTCAGATAATACTCAGTTTCTTCCTGAAAATGATTGCAATCACAAATTCTTTGGTATTATTATCTTCATTTAATTTGTCTTCAATGAAAAAACACAAAAAGAATTGTCCTAAAGCCAAATTGGATACAATTCCACACCAAACCTAAAAAAGGGGGTGGACAAAAGTATTGGCACCCTTTGAAAAATCATGTGATGCTTCTCTAATTCGTGTAATTAACAGCACCTGTAACTTACCTGTGGCTCCTAACAGGTGTTGGCAATAACTAAATCACACTTGCAGCCAGTTAACATGGATTAAAGTTGACTCAACCTCTATCCTGTGTCCTTGTGTGTACCACATTGAGCATGGAGAAAAGAAAGAAGACCAAAGAACTGTCTGAGGACTTGAGAAACCAAATTGTGAGGAAGCATGAGCAATCTCAAGGCTACAAGTCCATCTCCAAAGACCTGAATGTTCCTGTGTCTTCCGTGCGCAGTGTCATCAAGAAGTTTAAAGCCCATGGCACTGTGGCTAACCTCCCTAGATGTGGACGGAAAAGAAAAATTGACGAGAGATTTCAACGCAAGATTGTGCGGATGGTGGATAAAGAACCTCGACTAACATCCAAACAAGTTCAAGCTGCCCTGCAGTCCGAGGGTACAACAGTGTCAACCCGTACTATCCGTCGGCGTCTGAATGAAAAGGGACTGTATGGTAGGATACCCAGGAAGACCCCACTTCTTACCCCGAGACATAAAAAAGCCAGGCTGGAGTTTGCCAAAACTTACCTGAGAAAGCCTAAAACGTTTTGGAAGAATGTTCTCTGGTCAGATGAGACATAAGTAGAGCTTTTTGGGAAAAAGCATCAACAAAGAGTGTACAGGAAAAAAAAAAAGGCATTCAAAGAAAAGAACACGGTCCCTACAGTCAAACATGGCGGAGGTTCCCTGATGTTTTGGGGTTGCTTTGCTGCCTCTGGCACTGGACTGCTTGACCGTGTGCATGGCATTATGAAGTCTGAAGACTACCAACAAATTTTGCAGCATAATGTAGGGCCCAGTGTGAGAAAGCTGGGTCTCCCTCAGAGGTCATGGGTCTTCCAGCAGGACAATGAACCAAAACACACTTCCAAAAGCACTATAAAATGGTTTGAGAGAAAGCACTGGAGACTTCTAAGGTGGCCAGCAATGAGTCCAGACCTGAATCCCATAGAACACCTGTGGAGACATCTCAAAATGGCAGTTTGGAGAAGGCACCCTTCAAATATCAGGGACCTGGAGCAGTTTGCCAAAGAAGAATGGTCTACAATTCCAGCAGAGCATTGTAAGAAACTCATTGATGGTTACCGGAAGCGGTTGTTCGCAGTTATTTTGGCTAAAGGTTGTGCAACCAAGTATTAGGCTGAGGGTGCCAATACTTTTGTCTGGCCCATTTTTGGAGTTTTGTGTGAAATGATCAATGATTTGATTTTTGCTTCATTCTCTTTTGTGTTTTTTCCTTGCAAGCAAATTAAGTGAAGAGAATAATACCAAAGAATTTGTGATTGCAATCATTTTCAGGAAGAAACTGAGTATTATCTGACAGAATTGCAGGGGTGCCAATACTTTTGGCCAGCACTGTATATATTATCTATCTATTATCTATCTAATATCTATCTACAAGTGAAACCAGAAGTTTACATACACTATATATAAAGACACATATTCATGTTTTTCTGAATATCTGACATGAAATCAGAATAAACCTTTCCCTTTTTAGGTCAGTTAGGATTACCATAATTTTTAATATTTGCCAAATGCCAGAATAATGAGAGAGAGAGAGAGAGAGAATGTTTTAAGACATTTTTATTACTTACTGCAAAGTCAAAAGTTTATATATACTAAGATTACTATGCATTTAAACAATTCTGGACTGCCCATATGATGATGTAATGTGTTTGGAAGCTTCTGATAGTTTTTTTGGCAACATCTGAGTTAATTAGAGACACACCTGTGGATGTATTTTAATGTTCACCTGAAACACACTGCTTCTTTGTGTTGCATCATAGGAAAGTCTAAAGAAATCAGCCAAGATATCAGGAAGAGAGTTGTGGACTTGCACAAGTCTGGCTCATCCTTGGGTACAATTTCATGATCCCTGAAGGTGCCTCGTTCATCTGTACGAACAATTAAGCCATCATACCGCTCAGGAGACGGGTTCTATGTCCCAGAGATGAACGTGTTTTGGTCCAACATGTGCATATCAACCCAAGGATAAAGACCTTGTGAAGATGATGGGGGAAGCTGGTAAGATTGTGTCAAGATCCACAGTGAAACGAGTACTGTATCAACATGGGCTAAAAGGCCACTCTGCCAGGAAGAAGCCATTACTCCAAAAGAAACATAAAAAAGCCATATTAATGTTTGTACACAGGTAAAAAGACCTTAATTTTTGGAGACATGTCTTGTGGTCTGATGAAACTAAAATTTTACTTTTTGGGCATAATGACCATCGTTACATTTGGAGGAAAAAGGGAGAATCTTGGAAACCTAAGAACACCATCCCAACTGTGAAACACAGGGGTGGCAGCATCATGTTGTGGGGTTGCTTTGCTGCAGGAGGGACTGGTGCACTTCAGAAAATGGATGGCTTCATGAGAAAAGAAGATGATGTGGCAATACTGAAGCAACATCTCAAGACATCAGCCAGGAAGTTAAAGCTTGGGCGGATATGGGTTTTCCAAATGGACAATGTCCTGAAGCATACTGCCAAAATGGTAACAAAGTGGCTTAAGGATAACAAAGTCAATGTTTTGGAGTGGCCATCACGAAGCCCTGATCTCAATACTATTGAAAATTTCTGGGCAAAGCTGAAAAGGCTGCGAGCAATGCGACCTACAAACCTGGATCAGTTACACCAGTTTTATCAGGAGGAATGGGCCCAAATTCCAACCAACTATTGTGAGAAGCTTGTGGACGGATATCCCAAACGTCTGACCCAAGTCATTCAGGTTAAGGGCAATGGTACCAAATACTAATGAAATGTATGGAAACTTTTGACTTTGCAGTAAGTAATAAAAATACCTTAAAACATTTTCTCTCTCTCATTATTCTGGCATTTGGCAAATATTAAACATCATGGTAATACTAACTGACCTAAAACGGGAAAGGTTTATTCTGATTTCATGTCAGATATTGAGAAAAACATGCAGATGTGTCTTTTTATACAGTGAAGGAAATAATTATTTGACCCCTTGCTGTTTTTGTAAGTTTGCCCACTGACCCAGACATGAACAGTCTATAATTTTAAGGGTAGGTTACATTGAGAGATAGAATATCCCAAAAAAATCAAGAAAGTCACATTGTATAAATTAGATACATTTATTTGCATTTTGCAGTGAGAAATAAGTATTTGATCCCTCTGGCAAACAACACTTAATACTTGATGGCAAATCCCTTGTTGGCAAGCACAGCAGTCAGACGTTGTTTGTAGTTGATGATGAGGTTTGCGCACATGTCAGGAGGAATTTTGGTCCACTCCTCTTTGCAGATCATCTCTAAATCATTCAGATTTTGAGGCTGTCGCTTGGCAACTCGGAGCTTCAACTCCCTCCATAAGGTTTCTATGGTATTAAGGTCTGGAGACTGGCTAGGCCACTCTATGACCTTAATGTGCTTCTTTTTGAGCCACTCCTTTGTTGCCTTGGCTGTATGCTTTGGATCATTGTTTTGGTGGAAGACCCAGCCATGACCTATTTTAATGTCATGGCGGAGGGAAGGAGGTGGTCACTCAGGATTTTACGGTACATGGCTCCATCCATTCTCCCATTGATGCGGTGAAGTAGTCCTGTGCCCTTTGCAGGGAAACACCCCCAAAACATAATGCTTCCACCTCCATGCTTGACAGTGGGGATGGTGTTCTTTGGGTCATAGGCAGCAATTCTCTTCCTCCAAACACGGCGAGTTGAGTTAATGCCAAAGAGCTCAATTTTTGTCTCATCTGACCACAGCACCTTCTCCCAATAACTCACAGAATCATCCAGGTGTTCATTGGCAAACTTCAGACGGCCCTGCACATGTGCCTTCTTGAGCAGGGGAACCTTGTGAGCTCTGCAGGATTTTAAACCTTTAAGGCGTAATGTGTTACCAATGGTTTTCTTGGTGACTGTGGTCCCAGCTGCCTTGAAATCATTAACAAGTTCCCCCTGTGTAGTTTTAGGCTGATCTCTCACCTTCCTCAAGATCAAGGATACTCCATGAGGTGAGATTTTGCATGGTGCCCCAGATCAATGTCGATTGACAGTCATTTTGTATTTCTTCCATTTTCCCAGCGTCTTACTTATGGTTTTGTAGCCCATTCCAGCTTTGTGCAGACAGATCTATAATCTTGTCCCTGACATCCTTAGAAAGCTCTTTGGTCTTGCCCATGTTGTAGAGGTTAGAGTCTGACTGATTAATTGAGTCTGTGGACAGGAGTCTTTTATACAGGTGACTATGTATAGACTATGTCTATAATGCAGGTAACGAGTTGATTAGGAGCGTCTAACTGGTCTGTAGGAGCCAGAACTCATAATGGTTTGTAGGGGATCAAATACTTATTTCTCACTGCAAAATGCAAAAAAAATTATCTAATTTATACAATGTGATTTTCTTGATTTTTTGGGGGGATATTCTATCTCTCAATGTTAAAATTAACCTATTATATATCTATCTAGCCGGTAATGTAGTGATATATTTCTCTATCCCCTTATATAAGAAACAAGTAGTCACCATACAGGCGTACATGTTGGGGAGAAGTAGAGGGGACCCCAGTGCTCAGGATGTGTAATATACTCAATTGAGAAACGACGTTAGTAGGAAAGGTGACGCTGTACAATATAACAAGCAATAATAAAAATGCAAAAAGTCAAGGTCACGGTGGGTGATAAGACACCAGAGGGGCCATGATATAGTAAGACGGGATGAGTGGTATTGGGGGGTCTTTTGTAGTCATTTCTTTTTTTTGTATTATTTTGTATTTTTTTTTTATTTGCATTCACTCTTCACAGCATTTATTTCCTTTCTATTCCTATTAGTATTTTTTTGGATTTATAATTGCATTTGTACTGATTTGTTTATTATATTTTTACATATTTTTTATTTTCTTTTGCATTCATTTTATTAGTTTCATTTGTCTTTTATTTTACTTTTTTTTTTTCATCCAGTGTTCTCTTTCTTTTCATTAATCTTATTTTTTATTTTCCTTTACCCTATTGCTATTTTATTTTCATTGCTTTACATTACTTTTTTATTTTATTTCCATGATTTATTGTATTGTATTTTGTAAAATTGATCTCTGTCCTCATTGCTTACATTTTATATTTTATTCATTTTAAATTTTCATTTATTTTATGCTACTTTTTTTTTTTTTTTACAGTTTTTTTTTTTATACTATTTTTATTTATTTATTTTTACAAATTTTGTTGTATTTTTTTCTTGTTCAAAATTGTGACATAAAAATAGAAAAGTGAAAATGTTGTGTCCTCACCACTAATACTTCCAGACTGACTGCACTCCCGGGTGCACTGTAGCGTGAGGGAGGTCAGGAGGTGCAGGGACCCTGTTTTATCTAATCTCCCTTCTACTCTTATCTTATCACCCTCATCATCTGCCGGAGATATAAAGCCATGTTCTCGGGTGAATTGCCGCCTTCTATAACTTATATGTTGGATCATTCACATCTTTCCTTCTCATTCTAAGGGCAGAATGAACCCCGCTCTTGCCCAGGTCAATGGTCTTACTGCCATTTGCCCATGTAATTACCCATGCGCTACCATCCCGTGAATTTTAGGTGTCCTGTCTATGCTCCACTGGTTCCACATAAGACTTGGGACCCCCATTCTAGTGATCTGTTGGGGTCCCAGCGATCATACATTGATAGGTGTTAAATGCTTTATGTGGGAAAATCCCTTTAAAAGGGAATCTGTCAGCAGGTTTTTGCTATATAATCTGATGTAGGGGCAGAGAGCAAGATTCCAGCGATGTGTCACTTTAAAGGGAATCTGTCAGCAGTTTTTTTTCTATTTAATCTGATGTAGGGGCAGAGAGCAAGATTCCAGCGATGTGTCACTTTAAAGGGAATCTGTCAGCAGTTTTTTTGCTATTTAATCTAATGTAGGGGCAGAGAGCAAGATTCCAGCGATATGTCACTTATTATGCTGTAGTTTCAATACAACCAGTGTTTTATCAGCAGGAGATTATCACTGCTGGACTAGATCTCATGTGCAGGGCAGTCTAGCTAATCCGTATAACCCCGCCCCCAGTGCTGATTGGCAGCTTGTTGACAGTTGTGTACAGGAAGCTGCCAATCAGTGGTGTGGGCGGGGTTATACACAGCTCTGCATTCTGAGCACCACTACATTTACAATAGAGAAAACAGGGATTCTATCAAAACTGCACCAAGCAGCCAAGTAAGTGACACATCGCTGGAATCAGGGTCTCTGCCCCTACATCATGCTGCTTTCAGATTACATAGTAAAAACCTGCTGACAGTTTCACTTTAATAAAGGAGAGTCTCTGATCATGATCCTCATCTATTAGTGGGCTATTCTCTTTCCCGCTGCACAGAATGCCCGCTTCCTCGGCACTCTTGATCTGCTGCGCATGCGCTGGATTACGCACGCCCACAACCCCGGCCAGACGACATAGACTTACTAATAGGGAATGGCCGCCGTAAGCCTTCTAAACAGTGGAGCGAGTCGTAAGACCATATGAGATCACTCCGGTGAGTATTTCACTATAGGACGTCACTCAGGGGGTTTCCTACTCAGGACCCACTTTTATTAGCCAAGACGGTATTAGAGAGAGAGAGTCTCTTTTCCTGACGGACCGGGGTCATCCATGCATAAGATGGGAAAGCCATTGATTTCAAGTGTGCAATGTCTCAAGTTTACCTACAGCAACGATGTAGGGTAATTAAAGGGGTTTTACTGGTTCAGAAAATCCCTATCCCCGGGCTGAAGTTTGTTTGATTTAAAAACAAAAAAATTGTGCTTTACTCACCCTCCACTGGTCCATAAAACAAAGATTTTTTCTTTGCTCACCCTCCACAGGTCCATAAAACAAAGAAATAAGCTTTGCTCACCCTCCCCGGGTCCAGCATTGAGTCTCCACCGCTCCTCCCCATGTTATTATCTGCAGCTCTGACGTTAATCAGTTAGGTCAGTGCCTCGCGCTGTCCCCTCGGTCAGGTCCACTATGAGTAGGAAGCACAGATACGGTCCATTATTAGTTCCACTATCTATATATTCTATGTAACCCGCACGGACCCTCGTGTGGCACTACTACTCCCATCCTCTCCCAGCGCATCTATAGCTCCTGATAGATGTGAATTGCTGCACTGAGCGGCTCTTATCACTGATGTATCCGGAGATCTGATCTAGGGTCATAAATGTGGTGGCTGTAATGAAGGGCTCTGCCATCCTATCGGGCTTCTGCTTCAACCTGGGATTAACCCTATACTCTACAACCTGTATGTCACCAGCAAGTGCAACTCACCCCCCCTCCCCCGATAGCCTGGTTCTTAGAGGGGTCCATGCTGCACGCTCAGCTGAATTGAGGATTATTAGGAAAGATATGTCTCCTTCTCAATGAGCGTTGACTCAATTTCTTTTGAAGAAGTATTTTCCATTTTATTGTTGGGGAACCGTTCCAATAAGGTTATGTCTAAATTGGACATCCCCTTTAAAAATAACTTGCCACTTGCCATAAATATGTATTTGTCTTTTACCTGGTGTAAATGCCGCTGTTCTCCTGAATCCGGCGATGTTTCTCTTTCGCTCCTGCGCCTCTCCATTCCCGAGATATGGGCCCTTCTTTTCTGTATACAAATTTAGTCTTGTTATCCAACTGGGTGTGACACTCAGTAAAAGATCCACACCCTCTTGGTTAAAAATACCAAAGCGGAAAAGTGGCCATATCTCAGGAACGGAGAGGCGCAGGAACAAAAGAGAAACATCGCCGGATTCAGGAGAACAGCGGCATTTACACCAGGTAAAAAAAAATTACATATTTCCTAATTACCCCACATGCATGCTCAAATCAGCTGAGCGTGCATGGGCTTTAAATGAAGAGAGGAGAACAAGCTGCACCCTGATACCTATGACTTATACCAAGTGAGCGCAAAAGACTTCTATCCTCATATTAAATGTCAGCAGACACCATACACATTAAAGGGTCGGCCACTCCTGCAGAAGTGGACGGGATTGGCCTACTTTACTGACATCTATGAGTCCTGTTCTTAGAAGCCCCAGTGATCAGGTGCAAAATGTTTAGCCACCTGGCAGTCAATGTTCAATATTCCTGCAGCGCCACCTCTGGGGGGATGCAGCATTGCACCCTTGCCATTAAAATGTGTGGTAATGAATTTAGTGGTTGGGGGGGGGGGGGTTTCCATTGTGACTCAGGGTCTTTTTAAATTGCCATGGTAGCTGCACAAATAGGGGGCAAAAAATCAGGTCAGTAGAGACCCCCCACCCCCGATAAGACAAGCTATATACTCGGCAATGTGCCTTTACACTTTCCATCCTCTTCTTTCCAGACTGGCGCTCGATGGCGCCCCCATCATAGCCATACACAAAGCCAGGTATTACAAGAAGAAGGACGGCTTAGCGCTGGGTCCCGGCCCATTTGTGACAGCTTTGGAATATGCGACAGACACTAAGGCCATTGTGGTGGGAAAACCAGAGAAGACTTTTTTCCTAGAAGCCTTGAGGAGCACAGACTGCCGCCCGGAGGAGGCGGTGATGATAGGAGACGTAAGTGACATGGAGGAAGGACTACTGCCCTCCCGAGTGCATCTATCTATATATCGCATATCTGATCCAGATCTATCTATTACACCTCGGCCGCTACATTTTTGTTCATTTATTTTGATAGCATTTGAAATGTAGCACTGCCCTCTTGTGGACTCGCCTGGTCATTACCATGTTGAGCTGAATATGCATGCATTAGGTGGAGTCCTCTCTATGGTCAGTTGAGGCCGTGTTCACACATAGTGTAAATTATGTTTTTTGTTTTTTTCTGCTGCTTTTTATCCACATTTTCTGCACCAAACAGCTCTGATTATTGCGTTTATTTGATGCAGCGGTTTTTTTTATACATTTTTTTTAGTACTGAAATGCTTTGAATATGAACTTAAAAACAGAAATGCATTTATTTTTTTTAGATTTACACAGAAAAAAAGCAAAAAAAAAAACAGCAGAGTTTAACAGCGACGTAACACGGAGTGGGCATGAATTTTAATGAAATCACATCCACTTTGCTTGGAACATTGAAGGGGGTATTCCCATCTCCAGGATCCTATCCCAATATGTAGTAGATTTAATAATAATAATAATAATAATATTGGCAAATACCTCCAATTAGAAATGTAGTATAGTTCTTCTGATTCACTATGTCACTAACCTCATGTACAGGGCTCTGCAGTAGCTTAGATATCCATGGTTGCAACCACTAAGAATGCAGTGCCCTGCACATGGAGTAAACGACATAGCGAATCAGAAGAACTATACTACTTTTCTATGTCGCTTACCCCATGTGCAGGGTATTCTAGTAGCTTAGATATCCATGGTTACAACCACTAACAATTAACTAACCGTCATTATAAGAGTGGCCGTAACCATGGTGATACCTATGCCCTGCACATGGGGTAAGTGACATAGCGAATACATTTCTAATTGTAGGTATTTGCTAATATTATTATTATTACACCTACTACATATTGGGATAGGATCTTGGAGATGGGAATACCCCTTTAAACGCAGATTTTTTGCACAAAAAATGGAAGTAACACAGCATTTACGCTACATGGGAACATGGCCTTAGGATTCAGCAGCCGTGCGCCAGGCCTGTGCGAGCGCGATGACATCGTCTGATCGTGATCCCTCCACACTGGGAGGTCATGATTGGGGTCTTTAGGGCCGACCACGTTTTGCATCTCAGCCTCTGGTGGGACGGGACTTACTATGATCCTAGATAAATATCTCAGGTATAAAATACAGGTTTACTATATGGATTTTTTTTCCTTTCCATACAGGACTGCAGAGATGATATTGGGGGTGCACAGGACACTGGCATGCTGGGGATACTAGTAAAAACTGGTATGTATCTGTTACATTCTTAGGTCTGCCTCATATATACCTCTTGTTTCATTAGAGGCTGTTTGATCCTCCCTCATGCTTTACACTGCAGCTCTGCTTGTTTAGATCATTACCAGACTAAATCCCAGGCTTGAGTCACATCTGCTTTATAGCAAGGACAGAATATAATCTACACCTCTTGGGGGCTTTTTTTTTTAGGATTAACCAGATGTCTGGGTTACTGCTCATTGGCAGACACCCCCCGAGCTCCAGCCTCTTGAGACATCCGGTAACCATGCTGGGAGTTGTACTTTGACATTTTCTGTCTCGTCTGCTTCACAGGGAAGTACAGGATAGGCGATGAGTCCAAAATCACCCCCGCGCCTCACCTGACCTGTGCCAGCTTCCCGCAGGCTGTGGATCACATACTGAAGAATCTGCTGTGAGGACGCGGTGAGATTACTGTGCAGGAGAGGAGCGCGGCGGACTGTCAGGATCGCACATCGATGCAATGCAACATGGAGCAAGCCGTTAGAGGAACCCGCACTATGCCGTCCCCGAAAATATTGATCTGATGGCGGACATAGCCTTCCTGACCTCAGGGCATTACTGTATTAAAAAATGTCTTTCCTGTCTTCATGTACGATTCACTTGTAAAGTGTTTTCCTCCGTCGTTATGTTGTTAGTGCTGCAGAGCGCTCCGTCTTCACTAACAGGGCTGTTGTCATCATCGTCTGCCATGTTACACATACAGTGTCAGGGTCACCATCTCTACAAGGCTGCTCACACTTGTTACAATGTGACAGAGAAAGGTGCTGATGCTGCTGTAATCACAGGACTTCATTAGCCAGCTAGTTACAACAGCTTCCTATCTCAGCAAGGAGAACTTAATTCAAGCCTCCTCACACATTACAATATGCTCTCTTCCTCCATATTATAGAGAAAGGTGCTGATGCTGCTGTAATCACAGGACTTCATTAGCCCGCTAGTTACAACAGCTTCCTATCTCAGCAAGGAGAACTTAATTCAAGCCTCCTCACACATTACAATATGCTCTTCTCCTCCATATGACAGAGAAAGGTGCTGATGCTGCTGTAATCACAGGACTTCATTAGCCAGCTAGTTACAACAGCTTCCTATCTCAGCAAGGAGAACTTAATTCGAGTCTCCTCCTACTTGCGAGTGACACGGCATTGACCTCTCATTTTTAAAAATTATGGATTAGAAACGTGAACCACTGAAGATACGGTTAAGGATGAGGCTACACGGTGACTTTGGCCGCTACACGTCGTGCGACCGGAGATCGCTAGGTGTCGCTGCTATTTTGCAGAGCAATAGAATTGAATGCTGCACACAATTGGGATTTTTGCGTCTTGCTCATCACAATGTGACCCCATTCCTTTGTACTGCGCTGCGGTGATAGCAGCGACGCCTAGCAATCTTTGGGGAGTCACAGCCTACAGGGGGTTCTCATCATAATAATAAAGTTGTCCCCCCGCTTACAAGCAGTTGACTAACACTATATATGACCACAAGTTTTCTCGGAGACTGCAGTCAATCATAGTTGAGCATGCCCAACTATGGAGAAGAAGCCATGTCTCTCCTCCTTGCATATGGCAGTTACACTACTGTGTGCATGCTCCCCCTGCGCAGTGGCAATGATTGACAGCATCTTGCACTAATCTGGTGACCGTGGACGGGGAGATCGGTAACGATTAGACTTTAGGGGTAGAGCTAAACTGAACAGGATCAAACCCGACAAATCAGTGTGAAAGAAAGGCGCGAGTTCTGGGCGCTCCTCGGCCGGCACAATCTCCCATTACTCACATGCCTGTTAACACCACATTGCCGGCCTCTACCACCCTGGCATCAGCACCGTTGGATCAAATCTGGTGCCAACTCATTTCCTGCTTGTAAATTCATCCCTGGTGCATTAGTAAAATAATAACACTTTATTTCATGTTGCTTTTTCTTTAAATAGTTAATACAGTGCAAAATGTGACATAAACGGAGTAAGAAGCCTCGTGCCTGGCGTCCAGGTCACAGGCTGTATGGCGGGGGGCAGTCTGTTCCCGGAGCGGTGCAGCGGTGGTGGTGGCCACCAGCGTCTCTTTTCCTTTCTCACACAGACTCAAACTCCCTTTGCCAGGCGTTATATTTTTCGGCCAGACTTTTTGCTGATGGCTTTGTATGTGCTAAAACTTCAAGAAAATCGGATGTGGTCACTGTGTCCAGATGAATAAATGGCAGGTCCTGGCTCCCTGGAGGAAGTAAACTCAGAGTTAGTGTCCGCCCGCCTATGGCAGGAATCCTTTACACCATTAGCAGACCTCCGTGCTTCCTTAGTTTTGGCCTCACACTAAGCCTAAAGAATCATTTATATCGCACCAGAACGCTTCACTGCATGGAGAACGTTATTTTTAAGGATGGAAGAAAAGCTGTGAAGTGAAACATTATGGCGCCTCAAATTTTTTAAAGATATAATCAGTGCCTGCCGGTGTCCGGCGACCAAATCCATGCCTGCCGGTGTCCGGCGACCAAAGCCGTGCCTGCCGGTGTCCGGCGACCAAAGCCGTGCCTGCCGGTGTCCGGCGACCAAAGCCGTGCCTGTCGATGACCGAAGCTGTGCCTGCCGGTGTCCGGCCACCGAAGCCGTGCCTGCCGGTGTCCGGCCACCGAAGCCGTGCCTGCCGGTGACCGATGCTGTGCCTGCTGGTGACAGCCCACTGATTCTTTGGTGTCACCTCTGGCTTTCATTTCCTTTGCTGACAGTTTGCAGATTAGAGGTTTGTCACAGTGATGGATCTTAATGGACTGAAGTTGGCGCCAGAGAACAGGCAGGAGTTAAACCTATGGGCTATGGCAGGAAATGTCTGCAGACTGAGTATAATAGCAGAAGTCTCCTCCGCCCGGCGTACTATAGGTGTATTGGCTTTTGCTGCTGTTCATGTTGCAGTTTTTGGAACAATTGTCATAATCGTGGTAAATCCAGTGTGCATACTGCCCAAACACCAAAGTCGTGTCATATACACAAGCTCTCAGAAAATCCACTTTACTGCTCCCCACCCCAAACAGTTACCTTGTTGGTGATTCTCCAGAGCGTGGAAGACTTTCCTAACCGGCCTCATGGCGGCTTCTTTACACACCAGCTTAATGTCTGATCCGGAGTAACCGTCAGTCTCCTGCACACAGGACGGAAGAGCAAAGTAAGAAACGTCCTGCACGGGACCGGACCACTCACCGCAGCAACGGCCGGTGTTAGTCATGGCATACGGCGTACACATTTTTATGTAACTACAAATTTTCGATTTTAAGGCTATGTTGCCACATATTTAATGGGGGTGTAACTTTCTCGTCAACGATCCATTGTCTATGGGACTGCCGGAGATCGCCTCCGCTCTGTTGTCTATGGGACTGCTGGAGATCGCCTCCGCTCTGTTGTCTATGGGACTGCCAGAGATCACCTCTGCTCTGTTGTCTATGGGACTGCCGGAGATCGCCTCCGCTCTGTTATCTATGGGACTGCCAGAGATCACCCCGCTCTGTTGTCTATGTGACTGCCAGAGATCACCCCGCTCCGTTGTCTATGGGACTGCCAGAGATCGCCACTGCTCCGTTGTCTATGGGACTGCCAGAGATCACCCCGCTCTGTTGTCTATGTGACTGCCAGAGATCACCTCTGCTCTGTTGTCTATGTGACTGCCAGAGATCACCCCGCTCTGTTGTCTATGTGACTGCCAGAGATCACCCCGCTCTGTTGTCTATGTGACTGCCAGAGATCACCTCTGCTCTGTTGTCTATGTGACTGCCAGAGATCACCCCGCTCTGTTGTCTATGTGACTGCCAGAGATCACCCCGCTCTGTTGTCTTTGTGACTGCCAGAGATCACCCCGCTCCGTTGTCTATGGGACTGCCAGAGATCGCCACTGCTCCGTTGTCTATGTGACTGCCAGAGATCACCTCCGCTCTGTTGTCTATGTGACTGCCAGAGATCACCTCTGCTCTGTTGTCTATGTGACTGCCAGAGATCACCTCCGCTCTGTTGTCTATGGGACTGCCAGAGATCACCTTCGCTCTGTTGTCTATGGGACTGCCAGAGATTGCCTCCACTCTATTGTCTATGGGACTGCCAGAGATCGCCTCCGCTCTGTTGTCTATGGGACTGCCAGAGATCACCTCTGCTCTGTTGTCTATGTGACTGCCAGAGATCGCCTCCGCTCTGTTGTCTATGGGACTGCCAGAGATCACCTCTGCTCTGTTGTCTATGTGACTGCCAGAGATCACCTCCACTCTGTTGTCTATGGGACTGCCAGAGATCGCCTCCGCTCTATTGTCTATGGGACTGCCAGAGATCACCTCTGCTCTGTTGTCTATGGGACTGCCAGAGATCGCCTCCGCTCTATTGTCTATGGGACTGCCAGAGATCACCTCTGCTCTGTTGTCTATGGGACTGCCAGAGATCGCCTCCGCTCTGTTGTCTATGGGACTGCCAGAGATCACCTCTGCTCTGTTGTCCATGGGACTGCCAGAGATCGCCTCCGCTCTGTTGTCTATGGGACTGCCAGAGATCACCTCTGCTCTGTTGTCCATGGGACTGCCAGAGATCACCCCGCTCTGTTGTCTATGGGACTGCCAGAGATCGCCTCCGCTCTGTTGTCTATGGGACTGCCAGAGATCGCCTCTGCTCTGTTGTCTATGGGACTGCCAGAGATCACCTCCGCTCTGTTGTCTATGGGACTGCCAGAGATCGCCTCCGCTCTGTTGTCTATGGGACTGCCAGAGATCACCTCCGCTCTGTTGTCTATGGGACTGCCAGAGATCGCCTCCGCTCTGTTGTCTATGGGACTGCCAGAGATCGCCTCCGCTCTGTTGTCTATGGGACTGCCAGAGATCGCCTCCGCTCTGTTGTCTATGGGACTGCCAGAGATTGCCTCCGCTCTGTTGTCTATGGGACTGCCAGAGATTGCCTCCGCTCTGTTGTCTATGGGACTGCCAGAGATCGCCTCCGCTCTGTTGTCTATGGGACTGCCAGAGATCACCTCTGCTCTGTTGTCTATGGGACTGCCAGAGATCGCCTCTGCTCTGTTGTCTATGGGACTGCCAGAGATCGCCTCCGCTCTGTTGTCTATGGGACTGCCAGAGATCGCCTCTGCTCTGTTGTCTATGGGACTGCCAGAGATCACCTCTGCTCTGTTGTCTATGTGACTGCCAGAGATCGCCTCTGCTCTGTTGTCTATGGGACTGCCAGAGATCGCCTCCGCTCTGTTGTCTATGGGACTGCCAGAGATCGCCTCCGCTCTGTTGTCTATGGGACTGCCAGAGATCGCCTCTGCTCTGTTGTCTATGGGACTGCCAGAGATCACCTCTGCTCTGTTGTCTATGTGACTGCCAGAGATCGCCTCCGCTCTGTTGTCTATGTGACTGCCAGAGATCACCCCGCTCCATTGTCTCTTTCACTTTTTTTTTTCTCCTTTCTCCCTTTCTTTTTCTTTCTCGCTCTCTATTTCTCTCTCTGGATTGCCGCTTCCTTCCTCCTCTGGAGAGCTACTTTGTATATTTGTTTTCCCCAGTGACTATTATTATTATTATTATTATTATTCGTACGACTCCCTACACCGGCTGCATCTCCACATTCAGAACCAGCACTTTCCAAGGGGTAACCTACAGATTCCATCTAAGTAGTGACCTGCAGAACTTTTATGTTTTGGGTGTGAATGGAGAAGAAAGTGCAAATACAGCTTAAAATTAGTACAAGATAAAGCAGCTAAAAAACAACAAAAAAGCAACAATGTATATATACAGTAGTCAAATATACTCTGCATTTACCTCTCCCAGCATGCTGTACTCCAACTCAGTTCTCAGTTCCACCCCTCCGCTATTATTCACTGGTGGCAGCCATTGCTGGATCATTGACTCTCGAGCTTCTTTACAGGGCAAATCCACCAAAATCCTCTTCTCCAGCCTCCTTAACATGGCGTAATCCAGCTCCCTAACAAAGACATTGTTAATACCGGCATGGATGTCGATATGCTGCATAGAGGCCACATACACTAAGTAGTGAAAATAACCTGGTAATAGGATTCTCCAGGTCAGTACGGTCAAGGCGACAATATTATACAGATATATCTATCTATCTATATATATAGTTTATATATTATATTATTATATAGATAATTTATTATATTAGATATATATTATATTATTATATACATAATATATATATTAAGTAGATAGATTATATACATATATATAAATAGATATTATACAGATATATTTTAGTGATTAAAAATATTTAAGAAATTTGTAAAAAAAATAAAAAAAAAATACATTTGGATTTGTGTCTCCATTTTGTGAGACCCGTAACATTTTTATTTTTATTCTTGCATTGTTGGAGCGTGCGAGGGCTTGTGTTTTACATAACAACCTATATCTTTTATTGATAACTTTTTGTGATTACGTACAATGTTTTAATTGCTTTTTTTAAATGCATTCTGGAGAACTGAAAAAAAATAAAATGGCATTTCATTTTTTTTTTTGCTTTACGTTCACTATACAGCTTAATTTTATATTTTCATAGATCACATGTTTGCAGAAACGGTGATGACGAAATGGCTTTTTTTTTATTTTTAAAGTCAAACCAAACTTTTTATCTTTTTTTTTTAGTCCCTCTGGGGGACTTGAACCATAATTTGATGTATTTTTCTACTGTAGCATTGCAGTATATACACAAAATAACCATCTCTGCAGTCAGCTTCATAGCAGCACAAAGATGGCAGCCATAGGGGGTCTTCAAGCAGATCCCCCCGCCCCCCACCTGCCACGGTAAGCCAGCAGCACTCTAATCGCATCGCAAGGGTGGAAGGGAACCAACGGCGCGCGCTCAAAATGGCACGTCACCCTGATTGCACCACTTCAATGCTACTGTCAGTATCTGAGTATTTTTTTTTTTTTTTAACATTTTTTTTCTGCTTCAAAAAACATGTAAAATTGCACAAAAATAAAAAGTCTCTTCCTATTCATCTCCATTGTAAAAAAAATCCCTTTGCTGTTCATATATTGAGTCTTTTGAGCGTTTGGGTATTACACCTATGAGTCCTAATGCCAAAAAATTACTTTTGAGAAAGTCAGAATTGAGTATTTTTTTTTTTTTTTGCATGGCCCCAATAGTTTATGTTTGGAGATGACGTCCCTGCGCTGCTTATATAGAAGTATATTTGACCCATAAGATTACAGAGAGATGATGAGGGTTGTAGATGATCAGATCTCACATATGCACATGGCTATAAATCAGATTACAGCCAGGGCCACATTTAGCCCGGACTTCTGCAGCTTTAAGTACTTTACACTTGGAAGTTAAAACCCTTCTCAGCATAAACCGTAGTAAATAACTTGGCTGTGGAGTTGGTGGAGGCTCGGTAAATACTGGCATATGGCCGCAGGTTATTACAGATTATATTTTATTCCGAGGAATAAACATTAGAGGGAAGAGCTCACAATTAATCTTTAAATGTTTTAAGCAAAACTAAGGCCCTTTCTGCGGATCGTCCTCATCTCTCACCAAGGGAGATTGGAGGCGGCGAGAACGAATACCAGGTCGTCTGATCGGGACAAGCCGTCCATCTGAACTAGTAATTCTGTCTTCATCCTGCGACTTCCCTCGTGTTCTCCTCTGTCGGGAAAAAGAAAAAAAAAAAATGTCACGCAAGAAATTTATCGTTCTTTTATTTTATAGCACTGCCAATTTTTTTTTTTTTTTACTTTCCGATCTTAGAAAATCCCCTGTAAGTGGTGACATCCTGCTGGTATTAGTAGGATCATTTAAAAAAATTGTTTTGCTAAAACTAAAACTTAAAAAAAAAAAAAAAAAAAGGTTTTAAAACATCTTTCCATCACGAGTAGCGATTTTGTATCTCGACTTCACAGGAGTGAATTAGAGCAGAGTTGCAATATCACACGCAACCAGTGGTCATGGGCGGCGCTATTTCTGAAAGAAAGCATTCAGGTTTTTCAACCCCTTTTAAAATTTAAATATACACCATAAAACTACTAATAAAATAAAAATAATAATAATAATAAAAAATATAAGGGTATTCACAACCTGTACTGCACTGTCAGCCGCTGCAGATCTGCGGTGCAGAAATCCCAAAGCGAATGGGAAGAGCCCAAATTCATCCTAAGTCAGTAAAAACTGCCTTCGGATGTGAAATCAATGATTATAGGTCTTGACCGGTGAACAGTCATTATTTTAAACTCCAGGAGGAAACATTGGATTTTTTGGGGCTAATAATAAACGCTGGCTGCATTATTGGCTCCGTCTGTAGATCATCGATCCATTTTCTTCTGATGTGTATGGGGGCGGCTAGGCTTCTACTTACCCCGGTCCAGCTCCTCTCTGGCTCATCACAGATTCAAGTTCATCAAGGAAGATGGTGGACGGAGCATGGTATCGGGCAAGTTCGAATAAAACCTGGACGTAAAAAAAAAATAATAATTTTTATTAGGAATTGTAGTAGATAAAGTGTGGACTAATAACGTTTTTTTATGTATAGTAAATTAAGAAAATATCAATCAATCTAATTTGGATGCGGATCTGCTGCCTGTCCCCCCGACAGATGATATTGGGGGTCAGAAGGATCTGGCATGTCCGAATTCGGACTGCTGATCTTATTAGTCTCTGAGAGATAATCCGCGTCCGCAGTAGCTCTCTCTTAGAGAACGTGAGAGCGCTCGGCCAGCAGAGAGTCGGGGAGGATAGCTGCCGGCTTGTTACGCACTCAGGTGGAGCACGTGGTTTCGTGGATCCACTGTGCCACGGGGGTCGGGCTTACCTAGGAAGGGGCGTAGCTAAGCGGCTACCTGGTGTTCACTGGAGCTCCTGATGGTGGTCAGGCTGAGCTGTAGGTACCACTCCTGGCAGTTCCCGTTACTGCAGCGGCTAACCCCAGGGATGAGATACACAGACACAGATAGGTTCTGGATCCTCTGTGGAATGGTTACTGACAGACTCGGGCTCCTTTCAGACTACTAGGTTCAGGATCCATGGGTAGAACAGTTACTGACACGGAGACTCAGACAGGGCTGATTCGGAGACTGGTTGTAGCAGTCTGGATATACGGGGTACTCGGATAGGCACAAGTTCAGACACATGGGTCTCGGATACTGATCCAGGGACTGGCCGCATACGCACCGGGTTCAGGACTGGCCGCACACGGACTGGGTTCAGGACTGGCCGATCAATAACCAGGGACTTCAGGTTCGGGACTGGCCGCACATGGACCAGGGGATGGGGTTCAGGACTGGCCGCACAATGACCAAGGACTTCGGGTTCGGGACTGGCCGCACAAGGACAAGGGGACCTCACAACTCAGTAGAAGACTGCACACTACATAATGAGTCACAGTTGCTTGGTACCTAGTAAGTGTTTATTAAACAAGATACCTCCCAGCTATTGGCTGGGAGCCATCTTGCAGGTGCACTCTTATACAAAATGCCTCCCAGCCATTGGCTGGGGGCATTTACCTATATAGGCTCGATGCCCCTTTAAGAGCAGGGGAGCGCGCTAAAAGGAACTGCGGCCCGCACAACTCATGGAGACAAGGAGCACGTCAGGGAGCATGCTGCGCGGCTGGGGCGGTGAGTATGCCAGCGTCCCTGCATGGAGGGGTAAGAGGAACCATGCAGGGGCACCGTCAATAGCGTTACAAGGCTGAACGATGGCTATGTAAAGTGTATGAGGGGCTTACAAACTGTATGGAGTGATTTCAATATATTTTCATTGCTGGGAATATACTGCTGCAATAGTATAAATGTATGTATCAGCAAATAATAAGAGGATAATGAAGACCATCAACGTTCTTACCCGCACTAGTTTCTCCGAATCTCCTCTCCACTTGCTAACGATTGTAGATGCAGAAATATTGAAAAATGTGGTGTTACATTCTGTGGCCACGGCTTTAGCCAGCAAGGTCTTTCCAGTGCCTGAAACGCATCAGATAAAACAGACCTATAACGTTACGGTACTGATATCAGGTTCCCGTATTCAGGAAAGTCATGTCACATAGAATAATTGCTGTCTGCGATCCGTTTAGGACATGGTTACATTCGTTTGGCTGAAGACCTCGCCCCTTCCAATCCGAACACATGAAGGCTCAGTTCACCCAACTAAGCATATGTACTTAATAGGGAGAGGAGAATAAGTCACTTCCAGACACCCCTGCTGGTGGATTATAGCGTTTAAAGGGATTGTCCAGGCAGAAAGTAAACTTTCCCAGGAGTTTGGGAAACTTTTCTTTTTGCCCCTTTTAGAACTGACATGTCTTAATCCGACATGCCTGATCCTTCTTTACTTCCCCCGTCATCTGCTGAAGGGGCAAAGTCATATACTTTGGCTGTTCTTGCTGTAATAAGGATGGGGGTACATCCCTACTCTCCTCAGTTTTCCCTGTAGACGTGCTACAAGGTGTTCGGTGATATTGGGCTGGTGAACGATTCCTTTACCCGGCGGGCCGTATAGCAGGAGCCCCTTCCAAGGAGACAGAATCCCAGTGAAGAGCTGCGGGTACTGCGAGAAGAATACAAATAAATGATTTTCTAATGACTGTAATCATGCAGAAGTGATACAAAGGATTGTGCCATTTTCTCACTCTTATAGGATACACCACTGCCTCCTTCACTAATCGCTTCGCTGCATCCAGCCCGATAATGTCGTCCCACCGAACATTGGGGTTCTGCAGATATATGTCCTAAACAGATAAGAAACAGTAAGAGAAGACCCACTGCAGGGAATCATATTGTCACAGGGATACCGCGTCAGAGAGAGGCCAGAGGATCGCTGCATCTGGTTTCACACAGTCCTGCACTGGTTAGAAGTACTTCACCATCTTATTAAATAGTGCAGGTTTTTTCTTTGCTGTCAGTGCAAGGGTTAATCAGTTCAGTTGATTTCCTGGAGCTTTTCATTCTGGATTGTCTCAGCTGTTCAGTGTTAGCCACTCCTCTCTGCTATATATGCTCGTCTCTGGCACAGAGGGATTGCCAGTGTTAGTTCTTACTGCCTGGTTTTGGAGTTAGAGGTGTAGTTCGTGGTTGGAGTTGGCGTTTGGAGATTTGTTCAGGAGATGGTTGCTTGAGGTTTTGTTTGTGTGCACATCCTCATCCTCTCCTATTTCGTTTCTCCTTCCTTTAACTCCCATGTGTCCCACTCTGTTTGGTGAGTGTATTTTGTATGATTGTTATTTTCATTTTTCTCTGTGCGTCTTCCCTTGTTTGTCTGGTTAATGTATTCCTATACCATTGAGCTTCCCACTACCCTGGGTGGGGAAGGGGACAGATTAGGGCTGATATAGGCGCATAGCAAGGCACGAGAACCCAGAGTCTCCACCTTCAGGAGTAATCCGGGGGACAGGGATAGACTATTTCTAGGGACCTGGTTAGCCTGTGACCTCTCTGAGATATGAGATAGCAGCTACCTGATGAGAAGTGCTTAGCCCTGTAAGGAAAAAAATAATCCTGGATAACCCCTTTAAATGGAGCAATATCAGATGATTCAATTTAAAGGGATCTGCCCATAGACCCATCATGATTGAATACATTTGTAATGTCACTTTTATGGTAGCTGAGTTTACTGTATCAGTACCTGCACAATATTGTATATACATTACATATCAGTATATACACTTCTATCTAACTCTTTAAAAACAAGAAAAAAAAAGTATAAACTCACTCGACTTATCACCGCAGCCAATTCTCTCATCTCACTATTGGCACCGAAAAATGTGCTGACCGGCTTCAGTAATCTTTCCTAGGAAATTAAAAAGTTACTCCTATCTGTAATTCAGATAAATTATTAAAAAATGTGTAAAGAGGTTTATAAAAGTGCTTTGTATATCTGTATAGTCCTTATTCTACGCCATATTTTATCATGATTATTGAGCGGTCACTTATGTTGAAAGTTTAAAAAAAAATAAAGAATTTAAGGGAAAAAAAATATATACATATACATAAGTTTTACAGTTTGGGCAAATAATTTAGGTCACATAAAGAATGGTCGGTTTGTTCGTTCATCGGTCGATCGCTGCCACTTTTTCCACAAGCCGATGATCGACAACGTCAGGTCCTATAAATTGTCCCATACAATGTATAATCCGACAGTGCCACTTACAGAAGGGTCAGGATTGTAGTTCAGGGTGTTCATTGCGATTTCGTTGGACGCCCCCTTTATTGCATCCTGGATCATTCCACGAAAGTCAATGATCTGTCCCTGTACAATTCACAAAACATAAATCATAAAGAGAAACGAGTACAACGATGTGTAAATTGTATCCTCTCCATCTCTCCAGAAGGATTATCCAATGGCATGAAAATAAAATCTAATTATTGTAGAAGGGAACATTGTGAACCATTGTAAAAGGCAGGGTAGTGTTGTAAAGCTATAAAAGACCCCATATACTGTGTGTGCAAAAGTATGTGCCCCTTCCACATCCCCCTCCAGGAGCTTTCCTGACCTCCCGTCCTACATCCACCATAGACATTAATATGGAGTCTTCCCCTCTGCAGATATAATGGCTCCCGCTCTTCTGGGGAGGATTTATACAAGATTTGGGAAAATTTTGCCCCTTCATCCAGAAGATCATTAGTGGGGTGAGACCCTGATGTTGGGGGGAGGCCGGGCTCACAATCTCCATTATAGGATGGGGCTGAGGTCCGGCCTCTGCGGCCGCTCATGTTCTCCCCCATGACTGTATGGAGCTTGTGCACTGGGCTCAGTCATGGGGAACAGAAAAGGGTGAACCCCAAACTGTTCCCACAAAGCTGGAGGCTACAATTGTCCACAATGTCTTGTGCTGAAGATTAAGATTTCCCTTCACTGGAGCTAAGGAGCCGAGGCCGCCCCCTGATAACAGCCCAGAGCATTATCCTCCTCCATCATCTGTACAGGGGCCACAGTGCAGTCAAGGGGGAACGTTCTCCTTCACCAAACCCAGACTCCTCCATCAGACGCAGAGAAGTGTGATCCGTCACTGCACAGAACACGTCTCCTCCAGAGTCCAGTGGTGGCGGCTTTACACCACTCCATCCGACGCTCGGCAGCTGCTCGGCCATGAAGGTCCCAGCGGGGGCGCAGTGTTTGTGCTGGTGTTATACCAGAGGAGGTCTGGACTCTGCAGTTATGGGGTCAGCGGAGCGGTGGTGACTTTTCTGCCCTCTGCTCCTCAGCACTCGGCCCCCCCATCTGTAAAGTTACAGGGTCTCCACTTCGTGGCTGAGTTGCTGCGGTTCCTTCCACTTCTCAGTAATATCACTCACAGGTGATGGGGGAAGATTTAGGAGAAGAATCGTCATAAATGGACTTGTTACCCCGGTGGCTCAGATTACAGGACCGCGCTGGTATCAGGGAGCTCTGCACCACCAGCTGCTCTGTAATGTTAGTAAAGGCAGATGGCATGGCGGGGGGCTGGAGGTTATACACCGGTGGGGTGAGGGGATGGATGTTATACACCGGGGGGGAGGTGGGGCCGGGAGTTATACACTGGGGGCGGAGAGCCAGAGGTTATATACCGGTGTGGGGGAGGGTGAAGGTTATACACCAGGGGCAAAGGGACAGAATAAAAAACTGGAATTCATTAACACTTGTGTCCCTTCTCCATCTCTTCTGATAGTTTGCTACAATGTATCAGGGCAGCAGCAATGGGTCACATTTACTAATGTTGTAAGACAGTGTAATGTAGCCCCGACAATCTAAAAATGCCCCTCTGTGGCGATCATGGCGCGATAGATTTGACACATCTTGGTAGAAGTTGACACCTTCCTTACTTGTCTTACCATTAATTTGCACCAAATACCCGCACATGCTGATAATAACTTACGACTCTTCTTAACTATATCCAATTTCGGACATGTGTCAAGCAGGACGCACAGCGACAGTCTATTTGGGGCAAAACTTTGAAAACTTGAAATAATGAAAAAAAAAAACTTTGCACCAGAATTCCTTTGTAAATGTGGCCCAATACGTCATCCTGAAGTCTCGGCTGTCTGGTTTACTAAAAAACTGCATAGACTGGATACACTTGTAGCAAAATCTCAGCTGTGAGAAACTCCTGTCGTCTGGATATTTACATAGATTTGGAAGCCCCCTTTAACCCCTTCACAATCTTGCGAATTTCCATTTTTTCGCTTTTTGCTCCCCTTCTTCCCAGAGTCAGAACTTTTTTATTTTTCCGTCAATATTGTCGTATTAGGACTTGTTTTTTGCAGGACAACATGTACTTTTGAACGACACCATTGGCTTTACCATATGATGTACTGGAAAACCGGAAAAAAATTCCAAGTGTGGTGAAATTGCAAAAAAAGGTGCAATTCCACAATTGTTTTTTTTTACCATGTTCACTATATGGTAAAACTGACCTGCCATTATTATTCTCCAGGTCATTACGAGTTCGTAGACACCAAACATGTATACATAGATACAATTTTTTGACCGTCCGTTATTGTATGGTATGGCAACCAAAAAAACTTAATTATGGCGTTTTTTTTTTCTTCTCATTATGCCGTTTATCGATCGGATTAATTATTTTTATATATTGATAGATCGGACATTTCTGAAAGCGGCGATACCAAATATGTGTATTTTTTTTATTATTATTTTATTTTGAATGGGGCAAGAGAGGGGTAATTTGAACTTTTATTTTTTTTTTTATATTTTTTTAAAACATTTTTTTTCCCTACTTTCTACATGCTTCAATAGTCTCCATAGGAGACTAGAAGCTGCGATCATCTGATACGTCATAAGTCGTGAAGGGGTTAATATTGTGACAAGGGATCCTAGTCGTTTTTACGGCATGTTCATCTCATGCACATACATTCATTTTGGCGTCTGCTGGAGGTCCCAGCATCTCTGAATCTTTTCTTTTATTCTCTTGCTTTGTGTGAATTGTACTGACCCTTCGTTGTGAAACACCTTCCCCTCCATTTTTATTTAAAGCTGAAACATTCAAGCCAAAATCCGAGACCTCCGGAGGACTGGAACTACCATTCTCCTGCAAAATGGGACAAGAATTAGAATCTGAAAAATTAATTGAAAAAGAAAAAAAGTCTCTGCAACATTCAGCCAATTGATTTATCCATTGCCCAACAGTAAAGATCATGAATGTCAGATATATACAGGGAGAACAACACTTCCCAGCAGTCTCGGGATATAGAGCGTCCCCCTCGTGATTTCGGATCCCCCCACCTGTCTGGAGATCTCTCTGGTTGATGCTTTCTCCGCCATCCTGGCGTGTGTCCTGGACACTGGGCGATGGATGATATTATGGTTGGTGATTCTCGGCAGACCCTGGGAGGAATTACTGGCTGTTCTGGGGGAGAGAAATGTAATGTCCAATCCTTTTCTAATTATCCCAACTTCACACCTGCTAAAATACTCTGTGCTGCTTTTAGCACATATGAATACGGTGACTGAGCTACACATATAACCCGGTATAAGAGTAATGTAGCAGGAGAAGACACAACGAGCAGATTTACCTTCTCAGTTTTCCTCCACTTCGAGGCTTTGCGAACACTTTACTATCTATTAAAAAGAAAAAAAAAGTTACATTTATGATAAGATTAATAGGTGTATATATAGATATATATGTCTATATATACACACATACACGTATACACATTATATATATATATATATATATATATATATATATATATATATATATATATATATATACACAGTACAGACCAAAAGTTTGGACACACCTTCTCATTTAAAGATTTTTCTGTATTTTCATGACTATGAAAATTGTACTTTCACACTGAAGGCATCAAAACTATGAATTAACACATGTGGAATTATATACTTAACAAAAAAGTGTGAAACAACTGAAAATATGTCTTATATTCTAGGTTCTTCAAAGTAGCCACCTTTTGCTTTGATGACTGCTTTGCACACTCTTGGCATTCTCTTGATGAACTTCAAGAGGTAGTCACCGGAAATGGTCTTCACTTCACAGGTGTGCCCTGTCAGGTTTAATAAGTGGGATTTCTTGCCTTATAAATGGGGTTCGGACCATCAGTTGTGTTGTGCAGAAGTCTGGTGGATACAGTCTGGTGGATACACAGCTGATAGGCCTACTGAACAGACTGTTAGAATTTGTATTATGGCAAGAAAAAAGCTGCTAAGTAAAGAAAAACGAGTGGCCATCATTACTTTAAGAAATGAAGGTCAGTCAGTCCGAAAAATTGGGAAAACTTTGAAAGTGTCCCCAAGTGCAGTTGCAAAAACCATCAAGCGCTTCAAAGAAACTGGCTCACATGAGGACCGCCCCAAGAAAGGAAGACCAAGAGTCACCTCTGCTTCTGAGGATAAGTTTATCCGAGTCACCAGCCTCAGAAATCGCAGGTTAACAGCAGCTCAGATTAGAGACCAGGTCAATGCCACACAGAGTTCTAGCAGCAGACACATCTCTACAACAACTGTTAAGAGGAGACTTTGTGCAGCAGGCCTTCATGGTAAAATAGCTGCTAGGAAACCACTGCTAAGGACAGGCAACAAGCAGAAGAGACTTGTTTGGGCTAAAGAACACAAGGAATGGACATTAGACCAGTGGAAATCTGTGCTTTGGTCTGATGAGTCCAAATTTGAGATCTTTGGTTCCAACCACCGTGTCTTTGTGTGATGCAGAAAAGGTGAACGGATGGACTCTACATGCCTGGTTCCCACCGTGAAGCATGGAGGAGGAGGTGTGATGGTGTGGGGGTGCTATGCTGGTGACACTGTTGGGGATTTATTCAAAATTGAAGGCATTCTGAACCAGCATGGCTACCACAGCATCTTGCAGCGGCATGCTATTCCATCCGGTTTGCGTTTAGTTGGACCATCATTTATTTTTCAACAGGAGAATGACCCCAAACACACCTCCAGGCTGTTTAAGGGCTATTTGACCAAGAGGGAGAGTGATGGGGTGCTAAGCCAGATGACCTGGCCACCACAGTCACCAGACCTGAACCCAATCGAGATGGTTTGGGGTGAGCTGGACCGCAGAGTGAAGGCAAAAGGTCCAACAAGTGCTAAGCATCTCTGGGAACTCCTTCAAGATTGTTGGAAGACCATTTCCAGTGACTACCTCTTGAAGCTCATCAAGAGAATGCCAAGAGTGTGCAAAGCAGTCATCAAAGCAAAAGGTGGCTACTTTGAAGAACCTAGAATATAAGACATATTTTCAGTTGTTTCACACTTTTTTGTTAAGTATATAATTCCACATGTGTTAATTCATAGTTTTGATGCCTTCAGTGTGAATGTACAATTTTCATAGTCATGAAGATACAGAAAAATCTTTAAATGAGAAGGTGTGTCCAAACTTTTGGTCTGTACTGTATACAGTGCCTACAAGTAGTATTCAACCCCCTGCAGATTTAGCTGGTTTGATAAGATGCAAATAAGTTAGAGCCTTCAAACTGCAAACGAGAGTAGGATTTATGAACAGAAGCATAAATCTTACAAACCAAAAAGTTATGTTGCTCAGTTGAATTTTATTAAATTTTAAACATAAAAGTGTGGGTCAATTATTATACAACCCCTATGTTTAATATTTTGTGTAATAACCCTTGTTTGCAATTACAGCTAATAATCGTCTTTTATAAGACCTGATCAGGCCGGCACAGGTCTGTGGAGTTATCTAGGCCCACTCCTCCATGCAGATCTTCTCCAAGTTATCTAGGTTCTTTGGGTGTCTCATGTGGACTTTATTCTTGAGCTCCTTCCACAAGTTTTCAATTGGGTTAAGGTCAGGAGACTGACTAGGCCACTCCAACACCTTGACTTTTTCCCTCCTGAACCAGGCCTTGGTTTTCTTGGCTGTGTGCTTTGGGTCGTTGTCTTGTTGGAAGATGAAATTACGACCCATCTTAAGATCCATGATGGAGGAGCGGAGGTTCTTGGCCAAAATCTCCAGGTAGGCCGTGCTATCCATCTTCCCATGGATGCGGACCAGATGGCCAGGCCCCTTGGCTGAGAAACAGCCCCACAGCATGATGCTGCCACCACCATGCTTGACTGTAGGGATGGTATTCTTGGGGTCGTATGCAGTGCCATCCAGTCTCCAAACGTCACGTGTGTGGTTGGCACCAAAGATCTCGATCTTGGTCTCATCAGACCATAGAACCTTGAACCAGTCTGTCTCAGAGTCCTCCAAGTGATCATGATCAAACTGTAGATGAGCCTTGACATGACGCTTTGAAAGTAAAGGTACCTTACGGGCTCGTCTGGAACGGAGACCATTGCGGAGGAGTACGTTACTTATGGTATTGACTGAAACCTATGTCCCCACTGTCATGAGATCTTCCCGGAGCTCCTTCCTTGTTGTCCTTGGGTTAGCCTTGACTCTTCGGACAAGCCTGGCCTCGGCACGGGAGGACACTTTCAAAGGCTGTCCAGGCCGTGGAAGGCTAACAGTAGTTCCATAAGCCTTCCACTTACGGATGATGCTCCCAACAGTGGAGACAGGTAGGCCCAACTCCTTGGAAAGGGTTTTGTACCCCTTGCCCGCCTTGTGACCCTCCACGATCTTGTCTCTGATGGCCTTGGAATGCTCCTTTGTCTTTCCCATGTTGACCATGTCTGAGTGCTGTTCACAAGTTTGGGGAGGGTCTTAAATAGTCAGAAAAGGCTGGCAAAAGAGATCTTTAATCCACACATGTGAAGCTCATTATTCTTGGTGCCTGAACTACTTCTTAATACTTTAGGGGGACCAAACAGAATTCTTGTGGTTTGAGGGGTTGAATAATAAATGACACTCTGAATTAACTTTTAATGTTTTTAAAAAACAAACAAAAAAAAAACAAAACAATATTTGCTGCAGTGCATTTCCCACTTCCAGGCTGATCTACAGTACAAATGTCACAATGCCAAGTTAATTCCGCATGTGTCAACCAGCTAAATCTGCAGGGGGTTGAATACTACTTGTAGGCACTGTATATATACACCCACACAGTTGAATCCGAGCTAACTGCGGTGATCCGAGCTAACTGCAGTGATCCAAGCTGGCTCCAGTTGCTGCTGCTGCAGTAAAACTCACCGGTTTCTCCAACTTTTTTGGTGATTTTCGGGTATTTCTGGAATTTGACAAAATAGTAGCTTTCATATTCCATGAGAATGGTTTCCAGGTCGATGTTATCGCAGACCTCAAATCTTCTCAGGCTTAGTTTACTTTCCTGCTCCAGGGCATTTGCCGAGTCCACGTAACTAAAAGAAAGGTGAATAACCCGGGGTCAGTGTAATTTTGGGAGTAAATGCTCTTTAGCTTACTTACCATATGGATCCAACACTACATTCATGGAAAACCTGCCCCCATTCTCACTATGGGGGAGACACAATTTTCTTTCAATTCGTCACCACTTTTTTTTAGATCTCTGCTTGCTGTATCTGAATGAGAACGGTCTTATTTACATCCTTCCCCTCTACAGACCCAACATTTCTCACTGCTGAAGGTTTGTTACAATTGTACCCAATCTGTGAGCTAAACAGGCTGGACCCCAATAAACCTTGACTGAAACATAATGGTACGCTCACACGTATTTTACTACATGATCGCTCAGATGACTGCCATGGCTGTGCAATGTTGAGTGCTGCACACCGGCATAAGGATACACAGGATTTTTTTGGGGGTGGGAGTAAAAAGCACCTTCTAGATTTGAGAGCAAAAAGTCTGCAACATTTCACAGTAGCAGTAATGGATCCCCATCGGAAACTGACCCGCGCTGCTTAAAGTCTGATCTGCCTGAAAATTTTTTTTTAGAATGTCACCTATTTGCAAAACGGAGTCACAACAGTTAGGCTATGTTCACACGGTGCGTTTTTGCTACGTTTTTTTCTGCAGGTAAAACCTGCTCTCTTCGCAGTAAAGAAGCTGCTTACAAAAAGCAGGTTTTGCTGTTTTTCAGGATCCCAAATTTCAGCTTTGCTTCCACCACAGAAGCATGAACACAGGTCACCAATGCAAGACATATGTGAAACCATTTTTGGGAAAAAAAAGGGCAATTTGATCAAATTATTTAATGGAAAAATAGTTTTATGTCTGGAAAACGTAGTGACTATTCTGAACAAAAAAGTTCACGAGTTCATCGAGTTCATGAGAAAATACACTATTACAAATGTAAGAGCAGGGGGAGGTGAATTGGTTTGGAATAGTTTACCTAAAACATTGGCAGAGCATTGAGTTTGTAGGACACTGTTTACTTTCACACTTTGGTCAGCTCTTCAGTTGATCAGGTATTGTTCAACCTCACACCATAGTCGGCCAATATTTACTTTGCACGCATCACTAATTTAATTCAACTGTACTAATCCTAACTGCCATTCTCAGGTGAGGAGACCAAGACGTTTTGGGTTAAACTTGTGAAAATCACAAAAATAAATGGGTTTCACATGCTGCTGTACCTGCTTTTTTTCACTAAAAATGCAGCAAAACCTGATACCTGCGTTTTTTGCTGCGTTTTTGCACTTAGGGTGAAAAAATGCTGCAAGAAGTGACATGCTGCAACTTTCAAAAACGCAGCAGTTTTCCAATTCAGTCAGGAAAAAAACCAATGTGTGTGAATGAGATTTCTGAAATCTCATAGCTTTTGCTGGTACTGTAAAACACAGCTTAAAATTTGCATTAAAAAATGCAGCAAAAATGCAACATGTGAACATAGCCTAATGCCTTCCTAAAGGAACAGACTCTTCAGACAGATTGCTGATTTTTCTAAATATTTCCTCTTTTCTTAAATAAAAAAGTGCAACTCCAAACTGGTGATAAGTAGAGTTGGTGTGAATTAGTTCCCAGGACCCGGTCCATTGGCCACATCAGTAATCTGTAGCCACAGGACAGGGGCGCTAGGAACCCCCTGACGGCCCTCACGGCTCTTCATTTGATTAGCTGACCTGGTGTGACTCATCATTGTGGCCGGTCAAACAGAAGAAGGCCGCGTTGTCTTTTTTATTTATTTGCTATCTCTGTATATAGCATAATGCAAGCAAAAATTTAAAGGGAATGTGTCATCAGAAAATAAACTACTGATTAAATCAGGTTCTTATGTTATTTTTTTTTCATTATTCTAGATCACTATCTATATAAAAAAAGGACAAAAATACAGAAATCTTGCAATTTTCACATTGGTCGCTAAGCCTCCTATTAGACTTGTACTTCCTGTGCTTTTCAGCAGTCACATGGACGTAGGACAAGAGACAACGAAACGTTGCTTATCAACTGGTATATATGTATTTTCTGCTCATGCTCCGATGTGGGCAAAGGACATTGTACAGGAGGAGGAGGAGGTGAGCTGTGACATCAGCCACTGTGAATGATGGATCCTGTGTTATCTACTGTATATAGAGGTTATCAGTCATTGTACAGGAGGAGGAGGTGAGCTGTGACATCACCTATTGTGAATGGTGGATCCTGTGTTATCTACTGTATATAGAGGTGTTATTAGTCATTGCACAAGAGGAGGAGGTGAGCTGTGACATCACCTATTGTGAATGGTGGATCCTGTGTTATCTACTCGATACAGAGGTGTTATCAGTCATTGTACAGGAGGAGGAGGAGGTGAGCTGTGACATCACCTACTGTGAATGATGGATCCTGTGTTATCTACTGTATATAGAGGTGTTATTAGTCATTGTACAGGAGAAGGAGGAGGTGAGCTGTGACATCAACTATTGTGAATGGTGGATCCTGTGTTATCTACTGTATATAGAGGTTATCAGTCATTGTACAGGAGGAGGAGGTGAGCTGTGACATCAACTATTGTGAATGGTGGATCCTGTGTTATCTACTGTATATAGAGGTTATCAGTCATTGTACAGGAGGAGGAGGTGAGCTGTGACATCAACTATTGTGAATGGTGGATCCTGTGTTATCTACTGTATATAGAGGTGTTATCAGTCATTGTACAGGAGGAGGAGGTGAGCTGTGACATCACCTATTGTGAATGGTGGATCCTGTGTTATCTACTGTATAAAGAGGAGTTATCAGTCATTATACAGGAGGAGGTGAGCTTGAAATAATAATAATGTCCACAATTGGATGTGTTTAAATAAAATGTTCCTGTGCTGAGATAATCTTATAAATGTGCCCCTGCTGTGTACTGTGTAATGGCTGTGTCTGACCCTGCAGGAACATGGTCTGATCATACCACATCTCCTGGACAGGGGGGGGGGCAAAAGAGTATACAGACATTACAGCACAGGATCACAGCTGATTCTTTTTGTGAAGTAAAGCATTTCCCTGCCTGTTTTTAAACAATGTTTTACTTCAAAGAAAGAATCAGCTCTGATCCCCTGCTGTAATGTCTGTATACTCTTTTGCATCCCCCCTGCCCAGGAGATGTGGTATGATCAGACCATGTTCCTGCACGGTTAGACACAGCCATTACACAGTACACAGCAGGGGCACATTTATAAGATTATCTCAGCACAGGAACATTTTATTTAAACACATCCAATTGTGGAAATTATTATTATTCCAAGATTTATTGATTAAAATTAACTTTAGTTTGTGGGAAAACCCCTTTAAAGTTGTTTTCCAGGACTACAATACGGATCGGTAAGGGAATGACACACTGTACCAGAGTCTGGGTGTTGGACCCCAATGATCTAATATTAGTGACCTACCGTAGGGACATCGTAATGTTGGACAACCCCTCCGTGAATGGGATCACATCATACCCTATATACATGGAGGCACTAGAATACCCACCCCTCCTGCAGCATGTAATGCATGATGAGTATGAGCAGGTTCTTCCTCCGAGCCTCCGTCCGCTGCTCATCCTAGAAGGACAAGACACAGACACTTAATGTGGTTGAAGAAACCCATCGCCCAACTTACCTACGGCACTTGGATTTATTGCAACACAACTCACAGTAAAAATGCCTTTCAGGACTATGGAAAAGTTGGATGTCAACCCCTATACAGAAAACGGCAGAAAACGAAAAGCCAAGGGTTTCCAGTTACCGCGGCTGTAACTTTATATGTAGTTGGAGCCAATTTGGAGATACTGTACAATCCGAGCGAGTAACGAGCACGAGGAGAGCGGCCATTATTACTCTGCAGATAAAACGCCTGAGCGTTAACTAAGATGATATGCATGAAAACTAATGGCGGGGAATGAGTCCATTAAGAGAAACTGCTACAAATAATTAGTGCACAAAAAAAAAAAATAGGCAAAAAAGGAGGAAAAACTGTAAAAGAAAAATAAGCAATTAACACAGCTCAGTGCAGAAGTCATTAAGCAAAGCTTATTAACGAGACAGAAGGCTGGAGAGTCCCCGATACATGGAGGATAAGAGCCGAGGATCAGGGATCTCCTAAACTTACCTGCAAACAAACCGATCAGACGTGACGACTCGAGCGGACAGGTTGCAGCGGCTGCAATGCTATAGAGAGCAAGGAAACAAGTGCAGCACAACCCTGGGCCCTGTAAGGGTTTGTTCACACATGGCTACAGTTTTTCCCGGGAAAATAAAGCAGGAAAGTGAATGCGATTTCTGAAATCGGCACACGCTCCTAACTTTTTTCCTTGTGGATTTGAACCATCAAAAGTGTTTTTTTCACATCTGCAACGCAGCAATTCCGAAAGCGATTTTCACCCATTGTAAAGAATAGGGCAAAAGAAAATGCGAACAGGTATTTTACAAAGCTTTTCCTGGGAAAAAAAAACCGCTGCAAAAATGCCGCATGTGAACATAACCTAAAGTATACACACTGAATACATGAGTCTGGAAATGTAGATTATACTTAGAAAAGCAAGGTTCTAAGAGAATGGGTTTGATCAAAATGTGCGAACCCATCTGCCAGTAAGAAGGCAACTGATGGAGGTTTCTCCAGCTTCTCCTATTAGTTATCCTCGGCCAAGGCCTACAAATTTACCGCACTCTGATAGTGTAGGCTCCAATCTACAGAGAAGATGCCTTGCGGATGGGCTCACACATTTGATCAGCTAAGTCCCTGGACTTTAAAAGTACAGTCTAAACAGCAGTAATGCTGCTCAAAATGTGTGTAGTCAATGTTCCCATATACCTTAGGTGGTATTTGTTTGCTTGAATACTACTGTAGTGCAGTCACAGCAACCTGCCCTTCATATGTGTAGGCTTCGGCCCAGGAACGTCCATCTGAAGAGGTCACCTGGTCACTGGCAGATGGGCTCATACAATTTGATCACACTGTGCGCCCATTATATAGTATAGTCTATACCAGGGTTCCCCAACTCCAGTCCTCAAGGCCCACCAACAGGTCATGTTTTCAGGATTTCCTTAGTATTGCACAGGTGATGTAACTATTGCCTGTGCTGATGATGGAATTATCACCTGTGCAATACTAAGGAAATCCTGAAAACGTGACCTGTTGGTGGGCCTTGAGGACTGGAGTTGGGGAACCCTGGTCTATACAGCAGTAATGCAGATCAGAGATCTCATACAGACTAGGGGTGTATTTGTTTGTATGTTATGTGTATACAGCTCCTATGTAGAACACTCTACGGCCAAAAGTTTGTGGACCCCCGACCATCACACTTACATGATTGGACCTCCCATTCCAGAACCATGGGTGTCAATATGGAGTCAGCCCTTCATCTGCAGCTACAACGACTTCTACTCTTCTGCGACGGCTCTATAACATTTCGGAGTCTGTCTGTGGGAGTTGTTGGGTAGATGTGGCATGCTGCGGTAATAATCCCTTAAAGGGGATGTCCGGTGAAAACACATTATCACCTATCCCCAGAATAGATGATCACTTACTGATGGGTGGAGGTCCGACCGCTGGGACCCGCAGAACGGGGAATTTTCAGCCTGGACGAGGCACTTTTATCCATGTTATTGAATGGATCGGCAGGTTGGAGGTCCGAGCGCTGCTGCATTCATTATCTGTGGTACTGTCAGAAAAAGCAGAGCAATGCTTGGAAGCCCCATAGGGGATGCGTGGTGCTGTGTTCAGGCATGTGCACTGCAAAGCCATTGTAACGGGGATATAAGTGTCCTGTTCTTCCGAGTGGTCGGACCCCACTGATCTAGAAGTTATCACCTATCCCGTTTTTGGTAGACAATCCCTTTAATGCTACATAACGGATATATCAGTCATTAAAAAAGTTGTGCACTACTTTATATTACCCCCCCCCCCATGTATCCCCCCGGGACCCCTAAGACTTTTTGTAAATACCTTCTGTTGCTGATAATGCCTGTGAGTGGCGCTATCGGTGGCCGTTCACAGGCATCACGTGACCCCGCGCTGACGTCACAACAAGTGAGGCGTGACTCAGAGCTGGGGTCCCCGCGGTGGCTGCTGGGTTACCCCCTACATCACACCCGGCATCCACCGCGCGCTTTCCCAATGAATGGGGAGAGGCAGAGCGCACGGTGGATGTCGGGTGTGACGCAGGGGGGTAACCCCGCCCACAGCCTGGCATCCACCTGGAACGCGGAAGAGGGACCCCGGCTGCTGTCAGCACTTGTCATGACATCAGTGGATGTCAGAGCCGGCTGGGGTCATGTGATGCCTGTGAGCGGCCAGTGATAGCGCGGCTCACAGGCATTATCTGCAACGGAAGGTATTTACAAAAAGTCTTAGGGGCCCCGGGGGGATACATGGGGGGGGGGGGGGAGGTAATCTAAAGTAGTGGACAACCCCTTTAAGTATGGGCCGGTGTAACACTATGACCAGCGCTTTTGCATGGTGCCCCCTTCCCCCTCCATGCAGGGACACCAGGGCTGTGGAGTCAGTAAGCCAAACCTCAATCTCCCTCATACATGGCTCATGTTTAAGGAATATATTCATCTCAGCCAAAAGTCTAGACCCTCAGATCAGGAATAGGACAGACATTTATAGGACATTTCATAACCTTCCAAAATTCTTATGAAAAAATATTCCCCACAAACTGCATTGAACTACTGTACCCAATTTATTATATATTTTAGGAGTTGGAGTCGGTCCATTTTATACCGACTCCACCAAAATGGACACCGACTCCACAGCCCTGAATCGGACGCTGGCACACTCACCACCCTTGCACTGTGGCGTGGTCCCCGGCGTGATTCCTGTCCTTTACTGTAGTGCGCGAAGCAGTTCCTGCGGACACACCTAGTGCGCAAACGCGCTCCCTACTCTGCTTCCTAAAGGGGCAGCGCCAGGGCTGTGGAGTTGGTAAGCCAAACCTCCGACTCCGACTCCTCAATTTCCCTGACTTCCAACTCCACGACTCGGTCTCCCTCATACACGGCTCATTTTTAAGTGATAAATTTACTGCAGCACAGATTCATCTCAGCTAAAAGTGTAGACCCTTAGATCAGGAATAGGACAGACATTTATAGGACATTTCATAACTTTCCCAAATTCTTATGAAAAAATATTTCCCACAAACTGCATTGTACTACTGTACCCAATTTATTATATATTTTAGGGCTCCACCAAAATGGGCTCCGACTCCACGACTCCGACTCCACAGCCCTGGGCAGTGAACACATATAGTAAATACCCTCAGCTTGTACCTGAGAGGCATTTAGTATAATTAGTACACCTGCGAGATGGCTCACAGCCAATATCTGGGAGACATCTTGTATATAAGACTCCCTCCCCATTAGGAAGTCGCCAAAGCAACAGTATTCATTAGTAGAAGTAGTGTAGTTTCTCCTACTAGTGAGTTGTGAGATCCCCTGGTCCCGGTGTAGACAGTGTCCTAAACCCGAATCCCTGGTCCCGATGCAGCCAGTCCAATTCCCGAAGTCTCCTGGTCCCAGTGCGGCTAGTGCATGAACATTGTCACCCGGTCCGTGTGCGGGCAGTCCCTGATTCAGTATCATAGACCAGTGTGTCTGAACATAGCCCTAGTTCGTGTCAGTGGCAAACCTGACCCCTTAGGTCAGCAGCTGCAGTCCTGGGATCTGCCTAGGAGTGGTACCTCGTGGCTACCTGCAGCCCAGCCTGTCTCTACCATCTGGCGCTGCAGTGAACACCTGGTAGCCACTTAGCTATGCCCCTACCTAGGCAGACCCCTGAGGCACAGTGGGTCCATAAATCCACTTGCGCCACCGTTGGGCATAACAGCCGGTACTGCCTCTGTAACATTGAGATCAGCTGCAGGAGCCCAGCTATGTATAAAGCCAGAATAGAAAGATGATCCTGGCAATTTAAAGGGGTTGCCCACTCCTCAATCACTTCAGGGCCCTGAGGATACTTATCGTATCAGCGATGTTTGTGCCGCTATTCTCAGTGGGTCACAAGAAGATGTGTCACGGGATTACTGAGCCAATCAGGGGCCACATTTAATATTTCCGCTTTGACGGAGTATTGAGGAGCTAGAGCTGATCAGTAGCAGCTGATTGGCTGCAGCGGTTCCGTGACACAACAAGCCGAAGAACAGTGGCACCGACATTGCTGGTAAGGTGCTTTATTTTTAATAAGGCCCAAAAGTGATCACGCATGTTGACGATTAGACTGAAGGAGGTAAAAAATGCCAAAATTGCTGTTTTTCGCTCATCCGCATACCCCAAAATGGTACCAATAAGCGCCATATTGATGTTCTTCAACCGTTTCTCTGCCTCTAAAAAAAATTAAGAGAACCCCAAAATGGATATCATTAAAAATACAACTGGAACCACAAACAACGAGCTCCCTTATGGCTGCGTCCAATGGGTAATTAAACAGCTATGGGCCTTCGAACAAAAAAAAATGCCCAAAATGGTTTCATCCTTATAGGGATTGTCTAATCTAATATTTTCAGGAGCGCAGCGCTCCTCTGCCTCTCCACTTTCTGCTTGCCGGGGTGCGGTGTGCTCCTGATGATTGACAGATCGGAACAGCGGTATGGTCATTCTCCCATGCTGCAAGTAGCGTGATCCAGTGAGCGACCAGCTTCAGAGCCGCGCTTGTCACCTTTATAGCAAGGAGCTGATAGTCTGCAGAGGTGGTCGGTAACCTCGGCAATGAGCAGTAAATTATAAGATTCTTGAGAATTGAGAAGATATTTAATAAGAGGTAAATTGCAAAAATGCGAGCACTTTGCGGTTTTATCCATTTAAAGGGTTTGTCCACTACTCTTCTGAATCCCTATGTTCCTTCCGTCATAAAATAATAACACTTATGCCATGTCACGCAATCCCTGCAGCCAATCAGTGTTGGCTTCACTATCCTCTCCTACAGATGTAATTGACATCCGGAGGAAATGAGAGCAGCCTCCACAGCTCTCACCTCCTCTAGATGCCTTGATTTGTCCATAGGAGAGGAGAGTGACGGCAGCGCTGATTAGCCACAGGGTTTGCGTGACATGTCAAGTGAGCCCTGGGAGCTGAGCCAGAGCCAACACCACAGGAAGGGCGCCGGAGGGGAGTATATGTGTTATTATTTTATGGAGGGGGAACATAGGGATTCAGAAGAGGTTGTCCAAGTGAAAGACAACCCCTTTAAGACGTTGAGACAACCCCCTTTTAAAGTGTTAACATTATCCATTGCAGTAAATAAGGGACCAGACAGCCCCAGTCCATCACGTTAAAGCAGGTATTCTGTAGCCCGACATTTACCAAATCCAGATCTGCCCGTCAGTGTGATCCGTCACTGCACAGAACACATAGTCCAAATAGAAAGACTGGGCTCACTATACACAGTAGGTGCCAAGAACCAAATTTTTTTTACATAGATCAGAGTAAGGTTCAGGCACTCAAAAAACACAATAGCATTGAGATCAAAGGTTATGTATGTCCTTTTATTGATGTACATACTGCAAAGTCCAATTTAAAAGAAGATTTCTGCCCAACGTTTCAACCCACACGGGTTTTCCTCAGGGGCTTCAAAAACTAGTTCCAAAGTATGTGAAGAAAACAGCAAAAAACAAAAGTATCAATAACAATGTACGTACATCATCGAAACAACATAGGTATATCTATAGAGAGTAAATATAGGATGTGAAACAGCCGACATTCCCCCAAAAAAGGATCCATAATGTTTCAATATTAAAGCTGCTTCATCATGAGAACTTGAAATCATAGATAATAATATATATACACACACATGGGATAGGAGGAAAAGGTCAAGCGGCAAAATTAGTGATATCAGTGCATCAGTGGAGCGCAGGATCCGGTATGTGGAACGCAAACTAGCGCATGTGCTGTGAAGAGCATAATACCGCCATATGTCTGCATGAATGCGTGCATGGGAGGAAAGGGGGGACCCAAATAAGGAGAAAAGGGGAGGGTAAACATTGTGAGACATCACTAGGTACACAAGTGTGGAGATGATTCAAATGACAAAGGATACATGATTAAACCGCAAAGCTGCAAGGCTGAGTTCACACGATGCGTATTTAATGCGTTTCCGCGGCGTTTTTGCAGTTGCGTAAACGCCGCGGAAACGCATTAAAAACGCATGGTAGAAGGGCAGCAATGTTCCCCAATTGAAATCCGCATGTGCTGTGCCCATGATGCGGATTTTTCTGCAGCGTTTATGCTGCGCTCAAAAATCCGCAGCATGTCAATTAATTTTGCGTAAACGCGGCGTTTTCGCCGCCATTGACTTGCATTAGAACGCGCCAATTCCGCAAGACTGCATCTGTACTTGCGTTATTGGCACGTTCTAATGTGCGGATGGTACCCGGGTGTGGAGAAGAGGAGACTCATCCACACCCAGGTACCATTAAAAAAGCTGTAAAACAAGAATAAAATAAAAAATAAATGTATACTTACCATCTGTCGGCCCGCGCAGCGCTCCCGCTTGGTTCCCAGCACTTGCAGTGAGTTGAAGGACCTGCGCTGACGTCAGAGTCATGTGACTGGTCACGTGACGCTGACGTCGGCAGGTCTTTCAATTCAAAGTTGCCGGCAGCCGGGAGAACGGAGTGTAAAGCAGGACAGCGCGGGCCATCAGAGGGTAAGTATATACACTCTCTCGGGTCACACTATATAAATCCATGCTGTTTGCATGGATTTATATAGTGTGACCTAGTTGTCAAGCACTTTCCAGGTGATGCTAAAATCGCCTGGAAAGCGCTTGTCAATCCACATGCGGAAACGCATGTGAATCCGCATGTATTCCGCAGGAAAAATGCATGCACAATCTGCATGCGTTTTTTCTGCCAGGGAGATGCAGAAATGATGCAGAAATTTTCTGCTTCATTTCTGCATCGTGTGCACATACCCTTAATGTAATAGGGACAATGCGGATCTAACTGTGAAATGTCTGAAAAAGAGAAGGATAAATTAGTGGTAGGATGGCGAGCTCATAAGGTAAGTATAAGAGGGAAGAGGAAGGTAAGAATTACAAGAAAAATAGAGTGTGAATTACATGATTCATGAATATGATATACACACAATAATACAGTGTCCATTTTAGGACATGATCAGATATCAAAATCAAACATCAGAATGATGTCAGTTTGAGGCTAAATACCCTGTCTGACAAGTGATTCTGACGAGTGATTTTGACGAGTGATTTTGACGAGTGATTCTGACAAGTGATTCTGACAAGTGATTTTGACGAGTGATTTTGACGAGTGATTCTGACGAGTGATTCTGACAAATGATTCTGACAAATGATTTTGACAAATGATTCTGACGAGTGATTTTGAAGAGTGAATCTGACGAGTGACTTTTACAACTGTAATAATAATAATAAAAAAAAAAAGTAACTATTCCCTGATGGGACTTGAACCCAAAATTCTGGGTCCCAAAGTAACTGCACTAACCACTAAGCTATTAATTTAGTTGTAAAAACATTGGAGTTCTATTTGGTTATATGATTGTCAGTGCAAACTTGTCTAAAACTCATTGGGACTTATGCACAGACTGCAAGCAAGCCAAATTCAAATGATGTTTGAGTCTGATGTGTGACTTTCTTCAAACATCAGAATCACAATGACTTTTAGTCACCTTGAGTATTTTCATGGTTGATCTCATAAGACAAGAAAAGTTATTAGTTGCTATCACTTGACTGGATAGTGCAATGGTAAGGTATCAGTCTCTCAAACTACAGTATCAGAGTTTGAATCCTGAGCTGACTATGTGTCCCAGGTACTGAACCTTCTGCTTGAAGTGGCATTTAGAAGGCTTTAGTTTCATCCCATACCAGGACAATGCTTCAAATACCTCTGCCAGGTGCTTCATATGTCCTCAAGTACACAATAATGTCATCCAGGTACAGCAGCACTGTTGTGAAGTTCTGGTGTCCCAAGCAACACTCCATCAGCCTCTGGAACGTTCCGGGTGCGTTGCAGAGTCCAAACGGCATACTGTTGAACACACACAGTCCCATCAGGGTGGTGAAGGCCGTCTTCTCTCGGTCTTCCTCAGCAACAGAGACTTGCCAGTACCCGCTAGTGAGATCCAGTGTAGAGAAGTAACTGGCAGATTTTAGTGGAGCCAGGGATTCCTCTATACGGGGCAAAGGGTACGCATCTTTATGTGTTATGCGATTAATCTGTCTATAATCTACACACATCCTCATGCTACCGTCCTTTTTCCTGACCAGGACCAGGGGAGCTGCCAAGGGGCTACAGCTATCCCTTACTACCCCTGCCTTTTTCATGTCGTGTAACATTTCCTTGGCTTTCTGATAATGTGCTGGTGGTATGGGTCGGTAACGCTCCTTGATGGGTGGATGGTTACCGGTGGGTATGTGGTGTTGTACCCCTTTAACCCTTCCAAAGTCAAGTGGGTGTTTACTAAACACTTGTTCGTATTCCTGAACCACTCTGTAAACACCGTGTTTCTGATGGACAGGAGTGGCGTCAGTCCCAACATGGAGCTGTTGACACCAATCCCCCAGCTGAGCTTCGGAGTCATTGTCCTCCACTGTATCTGGTGGGGTCAAGGATTCCACTGGGTGTATGGCATCATTATTCACAGTATACAATCTGGCAACAGTGGCGTATCTTGGTAATTTAACTTCCTCCTCCCCACAATTTAGGAGACGTACAGGTACCCTCCCATTGCGTACATCAACTACCCCTCTAGCAGTTAGGAGTGTAGGTCTGTGCTCTGAGCTAATGGGCTCCACTACCGCCTGGTAGTTCTGTCCCTTGAGACCTATTGCTGCCCTACACCAAATCAGCATCTCACTCATTGGGGGAATCACAATGGGTATCAGGTCTGTCACCTGTACATTACCAATCTCACCACCTGTTAGCTTTACTTGTTGCTGGTACAGGAGGGCTCAAATTTCTCTCTGGAGCACCTTCCTCTGCCCTGGCTTGGCAGTGTCAGCAATCTGTTGGAGTAAAAACAACACTTCTCCCAAACAGTTACCAACAATATTTGTACCAAGTATCATATACGGATTGGTATCACCAGGGTTAGATTCTATGACAATTAGTCCTTGGTCCTTTAGTTCCACTCTCCCCACCTTCACTGTCACGTCCTTAACCCCTACTAGGTTAAGAGGAAGGCCGTTAGAGGCATACACAGAGAGGTTTGGGGCTGGCGGGTGGAGTTCATCTATGGACCAGTACCTTTTGTAGAGGACATCAGGTATGATGGTTTCTTGTGAGCCGGTGTCCAGTAACGCAGGTGTTGCTATACCGTCCAGCACGATGGACAGGAAAGGCCTTCCTCCTACAAACCGATGGTACCAGCTTGATGGGCCTGGTTGATTTACTCCTGGGTGTCGGCCCTCGGCCCCAGGGTTTGCCCGTTTAAAGGACAGTTCTGCGCTGTGTGGCCTGCCTTGTGGCAACGGTAGCAGATGAAGTCTCCTGGAGGGCTACGTTGGTCGTTGGTCCTCCCACGGGGTGGCGTTGTCCTACTACGGGGTGGCGTTGTCCTCCTTCTCCTCATCCAGGGGACATCCTCAGGGCTGTCGACGAGTAGGATCCTTCCCTCCGGCTCTGGCTCCGTCTGTAGCTGCAGGGTGCTCAGGACAGTGGCCAGGGTTTTACTTAGCTGATGCACTTCAGAGCGTAGGCAGTCCAGCTCGCTAGGGGGCGCTGTTTGCATTTTTGTTTCAGTTGTTAATGAAGGAGCAGTGGGTGCTGCGGGCACTGGGGTGGCCCCAACCTGGTAACGCTGGATAGCAGTCCCTGATGTTTCCAGGGGCTGTAGACCCTTAATAGCCATGTCCTTCAGGGTGTCAAAGGTGGAGTCTGGATGATCTAAAGCCCACCACCGTACAGTTCTGCTCTCCTCCTGGGACCTCAACCCCCGGATGAACTGTTCCGTCAGCATTTTATTCTCATCTTGTATGCTGGCTGGACTAACCTGTTTCAGGGCCCGCAGGGCTTCCTGTAAGCGCCAGGCGTAGTCCCGGATACTGTCCTCAGGTTTCTGGGCACAGTGGTAGAACCTCATCCGGAGATCTGTCTCAGTGCGGTTTTCAAAGACAGTTTGCAGTTTCTTAAAGATAATGGATACTGATTCCTGGTCTGCGGCTGGCCAAGGTTTCAACTTCCCGCTCTGCGGCACCAGTCAATTGTCCCAGCACAACAGCGGCTCTCTGCTTACCAGTCATAGAATACATGTCCAGTACACCGCATATCTTACTCTTGAATCCAGACAGGGTGTCTGATTTGCCATCATACTGGGGAAGCCATTTCGCTCCAGGGATATACGGCAGGGCCATGGGTATCAACGGAGTCACGACCCCTGCTGGTGGGGCGTCCGCTCCGGCCTGTGCAACGCCGGGCGCAAGTTGAGCATCAGGAGCGTTAACCAGTGCTCCGGCGGCTTGCTGGTCGTCGGCCATGGTTGCGCCCCCCTAGTGAACCGTAGCCTACCTCCTGCTTCTTTAATCGGGTAGGCCGCAGCTCCGCAGACGACGGTCTCCTTCCAGGACCTGACGCTTCCTGGTGCTGCGTCAGAGCGCGAGGCGTGGGCTTGAGCTTCGCGCACTTCCAGCAGTCACGCCTCTCTGGTTCCCGCGGTTACGCCCCTCTTCTTCCCGCGCGGCGACTCGAAAATGGCGGACAATGGCGGGAAACAGCGGCAATTGGCGGCAAAACTTCACCACGGTATGCGACACAGTTCTTTAGGGCGCACAGTACCCGGTGGCAGCGGGCACGAAATCCTGTTCATGACGCCAGGAAGAGTGATGTCGCGCCCAGGGGATGGGGATGACTCTGTACCCGGGCCTTTGCCTGGTTTTGGGGATGTCGCGGTGGTCGGCTCCCGGGCCCGTACCCTGGGTTCACTCTTGAAAAAGGGGATTGGAACTTGGATAAAATAAATAAACAGTTCATGACGCCACCTGTGGTACCTGGTAATGATTACCAGCACTGCTTTAGACCTCCGGGGGTGTTGGGATGGCAGCTGAGGTGTTTCTGCTCCCCACAGGTGGAGCGGGCCCCCGGGGCAGTGTGGAGTTTGATGGTGGGTGGTGATGCTGGGGCTTGTAGTGCAGGCGGAATGGCGCAGCAGGAGTAACTGACAGAGACAGGGGATTCGCTTCAATACCTTTACTGGTGCGGATGTCAGGTATAGTCCAGGGTACTCAGTAGGATGGGTGCACTTCAGGACTTCTCCCCAGTGAGCGGGTATAAGGCCTCCTGGTCCGTGTCTGCCTCTCTGTATGCTCCTGGCCAGCCTGCAACTGGGCCTAGCTTATGTGTCGTGCTGTTCCTTCACCTGTCGCTCGGTAGTAGGACCTTCTGCTGGAAACCACTATCCCTGGGCGCCGGGGCCTTCGTGGTTCCTGGTCCTGTGTGGGTCTAGCTTCAGGTCAGCCAGGGACTTGTAGTCCTCCTAGAATGCTGGTGATCCCTACTGGGTATAGAGGGACCCTGTAGGCGCGGACCCGGTGTCCGGTTTGTATATCAGGGTGAGCCTATGATGCTCATCTGCCCGCTCAACTCCTCTCTCCTCTTGCGTTCGGCCACACTCGGGGCCCTCAGAACTCAGTAGCAGACGTGCTGCGTCTTCGCTGCTCTCAGCGTCAGCACGCTCTCTGACTAAACACTCAACTGAGCTGCCTGGCTCCACCCTCCATATATATATCCCTAACGGGCTCCCTCTGGTGGTTGAGGTGGAAGGGTGGAGGTGTTTGTATGTAATGAGGGCCTCTTGTGGAGAAGTCCGTCCATGCACCCTGGGTCCTGTGGTACCTATGAACAGCAGGGTGCCACACATTCATGCTGACATATAGCGGTATTATGCGCTCTTCACAGCACATACAGCACATGCTCTAGTTTGCGTTCCACATACCGGATCCTGCGCTCCAGCAGACCGGAAGCGCTGTATTTAAAGCTGCTGTGTCAGCACAGCGAGCGCCACAATCCATGACTTTCTCTGCACAAACAGGTAATCTATATACCCAAATAACATTTCCATCCGTTCCATTTTGAAACCGCTTCTATGGGTTAACTACTTTGGATTCTCTCTAGTGGAACATGTTCTCTTTTTATGATCCTCTTTTTTCCTAGGATCATTGCCTGTCATTCCTAAGCTCCTTATATTAAACAGGTAAATCATTGAAGGACCCTCACACTTTAGATATATGGACTATGTGCTATAGACACTGAGCAGTGTGTTATCTCATTACAGCTACACAGGGTAACTCTCGGTGTAGTGTACCGGTTGTGGCCATATTCTACTATTTCACTGACCATTTGGTATGTATAAAAAATTTTTTTCCTAGATCCCTGATTTTCCACAAACCCTATGTTTTTTTCCCCCAATATCATAAATCTTTTTACTATAGGATATCCCACACTCACTAGTCACAGCAAGTTCTGACCATATACTTCTCAACTCTTTATATGGGTATTATAAATTTTATATGACTATTACCACAATGACATTAATACAGGATCATGATCGATATTAATTTTCACTATGCACTGATATCACTAATTTTGCCGCTTGACCTTTTCCTCCTATCCCATGTGTGTGTATATATATTATTATCTATGATTTCAAGTTCTCATGATGAAGCAGCTTTAATATTGAAACATTATGGATCCTTTTTTGGGGGAATGTCGGCTGTTTCACATCCTATATTTACTCTCTATAGATATACCTATGTTGTTTCGATGATGTACGTACATTGTTATTGATACTTTTGTTTTTTGCTGTTTTCTTCACATACTTTGGAACTAGTTTTTGAAGCCCCTGAGGAAAACCCGTGTGGGTTGAAACGTTGGGCAGAAATCTTCTTTTAAATTGGACTTTGCAGTATGTACATCAATAAAAGGACATACATAACCTTTGATCTCAATGCTATTGTGTTTTTTGAGTGCCAGAACCTTACTCTGGTCACTGCAAAGAACACGTCTCCTCCAGAGTCCAGTGGTGGCGGCTTTACACCACTCCATCCGACGCTCGGCCTTGTGCTTGGTGATGTACGGCTGCAGGCAGCTGCTGAACCATTACAACCCATTTGTAATGACATTTATGCCCCACGCGCGTCCGTACTCGGTGGCCCCATCCTATCAGATGCACGGTCCACATATCTTCACGGTGAGCTCTTCCTCCTAGACGCTTCCACTTCACATCAAACACAAAATACTTGGTATCTCCACATCCGAAAGTCCGAGCCATCCAAAATATGTCTCCCCTCCCAGCAGCTCGAGCTCTACGTCACCCGCATCTATCAGACATTTACTTTGCAAAAATGACTGTGGTCATACCCCTTTAAATGTTATAAGAAAATCCCTTCTTCTATGATGGTACGAAAACGACATCCACCACGCCGTGCGCAAGTCAGAGCGCAACCCTATGTGTAACGACAATTTAAAATAATATTCCAATAACACGCATTTTATTGATAGAGGCAATCTGTGTAATATCCCCCACACCCCGCAAAAAAAAAATTTCATAAAACGCTTTTATGGTCAAATTTCCGGCCTAGAGAACAAGCGGAGACAGAGCGGCCATGTTTCACTGCCTCCTAGAGGAGCCACGTGTTCGGTGACAACCAAGGAGTCACACGTGACCGTCACCGTAGCGCGCAGGCGCACAACCGCAGGCAGAACCGGAAGTGAAGGGAAACGCGCCTGCTCCGTTACCATGACAACCAATGTAAACTTTAGCAAAAAACAACAGAGACAAAAGGGTAATCACGTGAGACTCATAGAAACACCAGAGCGCTGCTGTACCCGAGGGACTACAAGTCCCAGAATTCCCCGGGAGACACCGGCAGCGGACATACCGTGCGTTACCCTCGGTCCTTCTCTTCCTGGCGTCATACCCGGCTGGTACTCACCGCCTCTCTGCTCTGCGCCGCCGTCTTCACCGCCTGATAGGAGAGCTCCATGTCCGGTGCCGCAAATCATTCACAGAACGGGACCAGGGAGGGAGGAGCGTCCAGGAGAGTGACAGGTCCGCGGGCCAATAGGAAAAGAGTGTGCGGAGACCGCAGCCAATCAGAGAACAGATCCGAAAGGAGGCGGGGCGCTGTCCGGCAGTCTTAACCCATTCATTGCTGAAATTGTAATAATGGCTTTATTAAAAAAAAAAATAATAACGAGATCGCACCGACCGCAGTCGTACGACCAATCAGTCGTCATGAGGAAGTAGTTTTTTTTAACTTTTATAAACATTATTTTTCTTTCTTGTTTTCCAAGAATCAAAAGCTTTTTGTTTTTTTTAAGTCCAGGACAAGTTTTTTTTGTTTTTTTTTATATCGCACAGTTTTTGTTCACCTGCAATATTGCGGCATTTTATATAATTTTTTTTTGTGGAGGAAGAGGGGGGTCGGACCCCCACCAGCCCGCAGGACAGCTGACACCTCCTTCTTAGGCGATGTTCACACAATGAGCTTTTGGTGAGTTTTTGATGTTACAGATTTTCTGCACCCACTAAGTAAAACAGGTTACTTACATTTTTTTCAAAATATACAGCGAAAAAACTCACCAAAATCTCACTGTGTGCTCGTCAGGTGGAGGTGGGACATGTAGAAATAATACAATCCCTTTCTTTTGCAGTTCAGTACAATTTCACAGTTTTTCTCAAAGCTTTTCCTGTCTTTTTTAGTCTTGTCCCCATAATGTGACAGAGGTTTGCTGGGAGTCAGAAGGTGAAGTAAATCACAATCACAGCTTGCTGTTGGAGCAATGGTGGAGACTGTGCCCAGTTTCTTTGTTAAACTCCTGAAAAAAAACTTCAGTGTGAACTCAGCCTTACTTAGGTCGTGTGTCTGTGGAAACTCTCCAAGTCTTCAAATCTCAAACTCCTCAAAAACGTTGAGTTTCCGCTCACAGACTTTGTGCACATGGCTGGGGATGAGCGGACCTGTGGAAGTTCGGGTTCTGGTACATGAGTCAACCCAAACTTTATTCCAAAGTTCGGCTGAGATACAAGAACTGTACCCGAACCGCATTGAAAACAATGTTGTTTCTCTCTCTCTTTCCTCTCTCTCTTTACTCTCCCTCCTCTCTCTCTTTCCTCTCTCTCTCTACTCTCTCTCCTCTCTCTCTTTTCTCTCTCTTCTCTCTTTCCTCTTTCTTTTCGCTCTCTCTTCTCTTTCTTCCCTCTCTCTTTTCTCTCTGTGCTCTCTTTTCTCTCTATTTTGTTTATCTTCTCTCTCTTTCCTCTCTCTCTTGTTTCTCTCTCTCTCCTCTCTCTCTTGTTACTATCTCTCTCCTCTCTCTCTTGTTTCTCTCTCTCTTTCCCTCTTGTTTCTCTCTCTCTTTCCTCTCTCTTGTTTCTCTCTCCTCTCTCTCTTTCATTCTCTCTCTCTCTTGTTTCTCTCTCTCTTTCCTCTCTCTTTTGTTTCTCTCTCTTTCCTCTCTCTTGTTTCTCTCTCTTGTTTCTCTCTCTCTACTTTCTCCCTCTTGTTTCTCTCTCTCTTTCCTCTCTCTTGTTTCTCTCTCTTTCCTCTCTCTCTTGTTTCTCTCTCTCTTGTTTCTCTCTCTCTCTTTCCTCTCTCTCTTGTTTCTCTCTTTCCTCTCTCTCTTGTTTCTCTCTCTCTTGTTTCTCTCTCTCTTTCCTCTCTCTCTTGTTTCTCTCTTTTCTCTCTCTCTTTCCTCTCTCTCTTTCCTCTCTCATGTTTCTCTCTCTCTCTTTCCCCTTTCTCTCTCTTTCCTCTCTCTTGTTTCTCTCTCTCTTTCCTCTCTCTCTTGTTTCTCTCTTTCCTCTCTCGCTCTTGTTTCTCTCTCTCTTGTTTCTCTCTCTTGTTTCTCTCTTTCCTCTCTCTCTTGTTTCTCTCTCTCTTTCCTCTCTCTCTTTCCTCTCTCTCTTGTTTCTCTCTTTCCTCTCTCGCTCTTGTTTCTCTCTTTCCTCTCTCTCTTGTTTCTCTCTTTTCTCTCTCTCTTTTCTCTCTCTCTTTCCTCTCTCATATTTCTCTATCTCTCTTTCCCCTCTCTCTCTCTTTCCTCTCTCTCTTTCCTCTCTCTTGTTTCTCTCTCTCTCTTCTCTCTGTCTCTTCTCTCTCTTTTTCTTTCTCTTTCTCCTCTCTCTTTCTATTATATGTCTCTCTTCTCTTTCTCTCCCTCCATCCTCCGGAACTCCGAACATTTGCAATGGACTCCTGGAAGAAGTCCGTGTTCGGCGATCACTGAACTTTAATTTCTTGTTCGCTCATCTCTACTCATGGTATCTTCAATCCAACAGTGGAGCCGCCAGAGATCTCCTTCACAAAGCCGATTCAAGGACAAATCGATGGCTTTTTTCTTTTTTTAAGCAGCTCCGCCAGCGTTTTTGCCGTCATTTTCACTGTAGCTCTGCCGCCAGCATCTTTTTTACTGCCGCAAAACAAAAAAAAATGAACATATTGTACAGCAATGTCAAATCGATATTGCTGTGCACATGTTTAGGCTTTTGTTACTTCTTTAACCCACTTTAGGTTTTGAAAACTGTAAATCTGTTAAAAGAAGTAACTAGATCATTCTTCAGGCGACTTCCACCACTGTAATAGAAAGTACAGAGAAAAGACGTCAGCGTCAGAGGCACTGCAAAAAAATGACGGCAAAGTCACCAAAAAAGCCGCTTCACATACAAAAATTCAGCGACTCTACAGCCGAAAAAAAGACGTCATGTTCACATTCCCCTAGTCTGGGTCCATAGGACTGGGTGGGGTGTTTCTCACATTAAAAGTCCTATTTCCCTTCTTTTCCCAGAATAATAAGACAAGCTCACAGCTGTCTGCTTTCCTTTAGCTGGTTATTAAAAATAGGGGGGACCCTAAATAATTTTTTTTACATTTATTCCTAAAAAGTTTCCGGATAAGCTCCACAAAGCTTAATAAATATCTGACAGCTATCTATCTCTCTGCATCTATCTATCTATCTATCTATCTATCTATCTATCTATCTATCTATCTATCTATCTCTCTGCATCTATCTATCTATTATCTATCTATCTGTCTATCTATCTATCTATCTATCTATCTGTATCTATCTATTATCTATCTATTATCTATCTATCTATTATCTAATATCGATCTATCTATTATCTATCTATTATCTATCATCTATATATTATCTATCTATTATCTATCATCTATCTATCATCTATCTATTATCTATCATCTATTTATTATCTATCTATTATCTATCTATCATCTATTTATCTATCTATTATCTATCATCTATCTATTATCTATATATTATCTATCTATTATCTATCTATCTATCTATTATCTATCATCTATCTATTATCCATCTATCTATTATCTATCTATCTATCTATCTATTATCTATCATCTATCTATTATCCATCTATTTATTATCTATCTATCATCTATCTATTATCTATCTATCATCTATCTATTATCTATCATCTATTTATTATCTATCTATTATCTATCTATCATCTATCTATCTATCTATCTATCTATTATCTATCTATCTATCTATTATCTATCTATTATCTATCTATCTATTATCTATCTATCATCTATCTATTATCTATCATCTATTTATTATCTATCATCTATATATTATCTATCTATCTATCTATCTATTATCTATCATCTATCTATTATCCATCTATCTATTATCTATCTATCATCTATTTATTATCTATCATCTATATATTATCTATCTATCTATCTATTATCTATCATCTATCTATTATCCATCTATCTATTATCTATCTATCATCTATCTATTATCTATCTATCATCTATCTATTATCTATCTATTATCTATCCATTATCTATCTATCAATCATCTATCTATTATCTACTATCTATCTATCATCTATCTATTATCTATTATTATCTATTATCCATCTATCTATTATCTCTATCTTTTATCTATCATCTATCTATCTATCTATCTATTATCTATCTATCTATTATCTCTCTATCAATATATTATCTATCTATTATCTATCATCTATCTATCTATTATCTATCATCTATCTGTCTATTATCTATCTATCTATGTATTATCTATCTATCTATCTATTATCTATCATCTATCTATCTATCTATCTATCTATCTATCTATCTATCTATCTATCTATCTATCTATCTATCTATCATATATCTACAGTTGAAACCAGAAGTTTACATCCACTATATACAAAGACACATCTGCAGGTTTTTCTCAGTATCTGACATGAAATCAGAATAAACCTTTCCCTTTTTAGGTCAGTTAGGATTACCATAATTTTAATATTTGCCAAATGCCAGAATAATGAGAGAGAGAGAATGTTTTAAGGCATTTTTATTACTTACTACAAAGTCAAAAGTTTACATACATTTCATTAGTATTTGGTACCAACTGTATCTATCTATCTATCTATCTATCTATCTATCTATCTATCTATCTATCTATCTATCTATCTATCTATTCCTCTATCTATCTATCTCGCATGACACTCATCCTATTTTTCTGGATCAACATCAGACAGATTTTTTATTCGCTAGTGTGACTCCAGCCTTAGTCACAGGTTCTGTTTCTTGGCAATCTGGGGTTTGGTGCAGAATCCATATGGAAATTGTTTTTTGTGCATTTTTTAAGATTAATTTCCACCGCAGAAACATACCTGTTTGGTGTGGATTTTACTCAATAATTTCAATGGGGACCCTGAAATCTGCAGGTAAATTGTTGGTAAATGCGATTTCCACAACAAAAATGCACATACATAAAAACTCATGAAGAAGTACTGCCCGCTGAGCGCTGATATTACTAGCCAGGGAAAGGGGCCATTAGCACTAAATGTTCCCTGGCTATTAATGACAGCTCACAGCTGTTTGATCAGATTTTACTGGCTAGATTACAGGGGGACCCCAGAAAAAAAATGACGTAGGGTCCCCCAATAAATTCTAACCAGCAAAGGCTAAACAGACAGCTGTAGGCTGATATTAATAGCCAGTGAAGAGGCCATGGATATTAACCCCTTCCTCTCCCCCGGCAAATAACATCAGCCCTCAGCGGCCCCATCTTGCCACCACTCGGCTATGAAATCCAGATGTAGCAGAGATGGATTACGATGTGGGACATGTGGATTTCCTTCTCGTCGGACAGGTCAGCAATATGATTGTTTTTTATTTTTAATTTTACCGTAATAAATGGGAAAAAGAGAGTGGAAAGTGTTTATTTCAATAAAGGAGTTCGTGTCATTATTTTAATTAAAGAACTTTATTTTGGGTGTTTTTTTTTTACAAAATGACTATGGGGTTAGTAATAGGGGCATCTTATAGATGCCTCTGCATTACTAACCCCTGGGCTTGATGTCAACGGCCATAAAACAGCTGACATCAACCCCAACCCTATTGCCACCGTACCAGGGCAAGTGGGAAGAACGGAGGCTAAGTGCCAGAATTAGCACATCTTATGTATGCCCCATTTCTGGGGCCGCTGAGGGCTGATGTTATTAGCCTGGGAGGTGGGCCAATATCCATAGCATTCCCTGGCTATTAATATCAGCCCACAGATGTCTGTTTAGCCTTTGCTGGTTAGAATATATTAGGGGACCCTACGTAATTATTTTTCTGGGGTCCCGCTGTAAAATAACAAGTAAAGGCTAACAAAACAGCTGTGAGCTGTTATAAATAGCCTGGGAACATTAAGGGATAATGGCCCCTTTCCCCAGCTAGTAATATCAGCCCCCAGCGGGTGGCTTTCCCTCTGCTGGTTATGAATAATCGGTGGGAGCCCACTCTTTTTTTTCTATTTAATACTTTATTTTACACACAATGTACACTGCGGGTGCTAAATACAACTCCCATCATTGTCACCTGCTCTCGCTGATTGCAGGGAGAGCAGGTGACAATGGTGTGAGAGGCACCAGGGAACGGCGCGTACTGTACCGCTGATTCCCAGGCGCCGGTACATGTCACACTGATGATACGTGGATTACATCCATGTGTCATCAGTGTGCACGTGTGCGGGACATTTTGCAGCCCGATCTGCTGATAAAAAACAGACATGTCAGCGTATTTTGCCCACGGACACACAGTCCATGGAAACACACCGGCATGTGCACAGACCTATAGATTTGAATGGGTCTATGTGTGTCAGCGTCTCCAGTACGTGTGGAAACTGTCACCACACCTACTGGACACACTGATGTGTGAAGGAGGCCTTACTCTGTGTTGTTTGGCTGCAGTAGTAACAACATGCTGCAGCTGATCACTGAGCTCAGAAGCAAATGTAGTTTGGAAATCCTAAAGTTGAGAACTTTTTTTTAATATCTCTGCTTAGAAATGACTCCTCTTTATACTTACTCCTTATATTTGTCAGATAAGATTACAGAGAGATGATGAGGGTTGTAGATGATCAGATCGCACATATGCACATGGCTATAAATCAGATTACAGCCAGGGCCACATTTAGCCCGGACTTCTGCAGCTTTAAGTACTTTACACTTGGAAGTTAAAACCCTTCTCAGCATAAACCGTAGTAAATAACTTGGCTGTGGAGTTGGTGGAGGCTCGGTAAATACTGGCATATGGCCGCAGGTTATTACAGATTATATTTTATTCCGAGGAATAAACATTAGAGGGAAGAGCTCACAATTAATCTTTAAATGTTTTAAGCAAAACTAAGGCCCTTTCTGCGGATCGTCCTCATCTCTCACCAAGGGAGATTGGAGGCGGCGAGAACGAATACCAGGTCGTCTGTGAACGAGAACGATGTAGAATCATTTCTAACTAATAGAAATCGATCCTCTGAATTGTAAAGTGCAGAGGAATATGTTGACGCTATAGAAATAAAAAATAATTATTATTATTAGATACTTATTAATATAACAGCTGTAAATTGGGGTCAGTAGAACCATGGGGGTCCATGTGATAAATATCCATTCCAGGACTCTCCGGCGCCATCCATGTCTCCATCAGAAGTGAATGGTGCTGTTGACATTACGACTTGTACTTTCACCTTATTGCAGAGGGGCAAACATTTTTACTAGCCGCAGTAAGATCTGCACCTAAGAGACTAGATTTATGCACCGACTATATTTACATAAGACATAACTTTAATTTTCAAAGTCAAGAATGTGTTCACATTATTTCCAGTTTTTTTCTGCTGCTTTCCTATGTTGTAATAATGTTATAATAAATGTCATATTAGGAAATTATCAGGGGTGCAGTGCCATCTAGAGGGCATTATTGGTATTACTTAGTGTTATGAATAACCACCAAGTTTTCAATAGGTAACAACTTTAGGAAATGTTCTACAGCAGCTACGTATATACTACCCCTGTATTGTGACATCACTGTGAATTCTACCCCTGTATCAGGGGCGTAACAACCGCGGTCGCAGCGCTCACAGCTGGCCAGCAGCTGATGTCGACGAGCATGCGACGGGGTGCATGACAGTGACGTCACACGCTCCCATCGAACGCTTCACAAGAGGACGTGCCCTGTGTGGGAGTGAAGAAACAGTGAGAATATATATATATATACGTATATTTTTAAATCATTGGCCATACTAGTATGGATGCTTATGGGGTGCATTATACTACTGTGGATGTCTATGGGGATGCATTATACTACTATGGAGGTCTATGGGGGTGCATTATATTACTATGGAAGTCTTAGGGGTGCATTATACTATTATGGATGCCTATGGGGATGCATTATACTACTATGGAGGTCTATGGGGGTGCATTATACTCTTATGGATGTCTATGGGGGTGCATGATACTACTATGGATGTCTATGGGGGTGCATTATACAACTATGGATGTCTATGGGGGTACATTACACTACTATGGATGTCTATGGGGTGCATTATGCTACTATGGATGTCTATGGGGTGCATTATACTACTATGGCTGTCTATGGGGTGCATCATACTACTATGATGTCTATGGGGTGCATTATACTACTATGGATGTCTATGAGGTGCATCATACTACTATGATGTTTATGGGGGTGCATTATACTACTATGGATGTCTATGAGGTGCATTATACTACTATGGATGTCTTTGGGGGTGCATTATACTACTATGGATGTCTATGGGGGTGCATTATACTCCTATGGATGTCTATGGGGGTGCATTATACTGCTATGGATGTCTATGGGGGTGCATTATACTACTGTGGATGTCTATGAGGGTGCATTATACTACTATAGATGTCTATGGGATTCATTATACTATGGATGTCTATGGTGGTGCATTACGCTATTGATGTCTATGGTGGTGCATTACACTATGGATGTCTATGGGGGTGCATTAGACTGCTATGGATGTCTATGGGGGTTCATTAGAATACTGTGGATGTCTATGGGGGTGCATTAGACTGCTATGGATGTCTATGGGGGTTCATTAGAATACTGTGGATGTCTATGGGGTGCATTATACTACTGTGGATATCTATGGGGTGCATTATACTACTGTGGATGTCTATGGGGTGAATTTTACTACTGTGGATGTCTATGGGGAGAATTATACTACTGTGAATTTCTATGGGGTGCATTATACTACTGTGGATGTCTATGAGGGTGCACTATACTACTGTGGATGTCTATGGGGGAATTATACTACTGTGGATGTCTGTGAGGAGCTGCCCACTTACTAAAGACTATGAGAGTTTTCCAGCACGGGGCTCCGTTTCCGTCTATATTATTATTGTGTTTTATTAGAGATTTGCTTGTTGTGTTTTATTGATGTTCTGCTTGCTCGTCAGTTTATGTGCACTAATCTTACTTGTAAAGTGTCCAGCATTCCAGTAATCTCATCAGTATCTCAGGATCCTTAAACCATTGTTCAAACAGCGACTAGACCCATTGTGTGTGAGTGTTGAAAGTAGATCCAGCGGAGCCGTCACCACAGTGAGTCTCACATGCAGACCCAGGTGATGGGTTCAACCTGAGAAAAATGCCTCCACTAATGTACCCTTAGCTTTGGGGGGGGAAGGGTGATAGCAGTTCTGCCCATTCAGAGGGCTGATCCCAATGAAGGAGAAAAGAAGCCACATGTTTAGTGAGGAGTTGGTGGAATGATGTTGAAGGGGTAGGATCTAATCTGAGGACCTGGACCATGGATGAATCAATGGCATATGGAGTCTTGGAGATCAGTACTGACTGGGCTGGATGAACGTGCTACAATTGTGGGATATGCCATTGGGATTTAAACTTTCTCAAACGACTGTTGCTGCTGGATACCTGTGCTTCCATAGTTTTATCTGTCGTCTGGGGGAGCATGGACTGTGGCTACAGACTATACTGGCTGGAGATACGAAATCTGTGGGCCAACCAAAAGTTGGGAGACAGTGAGTATCGCCTGATACAAAGTCAGTGGAACTATTGATCCCAGGCTGGGAACTTGAGGAACTGTATTTTGGCCATTTATCTGGAGTTGTATTACTGTGGATGTGAGGAATAAAATATTGCATTGTTAACCTGCCTAGGTGATTATTTCCAACCCACAACCTTAGATCTTTGCAATGTCTATGGGATGCATTGTACTACTGTGGATATCTGTGGAGGGTGCATTATACTATAGATGTCTATGGGGATGCATTATACTATGGATGTCTATGGGGGTGTATTATACTATTATGGATGTCTATGGCGGTGCATTATACTACTATGGATGTCTATGGGGTGCAGTAATAATGATAATAATAATAATAATCGTTATTTATATAGCGCCAACATATTCCGCAGCGCTTTACAATTCAGAGGTTCACATTCAACAGTCATAAGTAACAGTTAAAGATAATACAATAATTAAAGCAAAAATAATGACGACCCTGCTCGTAAGAGCTTACAATCTACAATCTGCAGTATACTACAATGGATGTCTATGGGGTGCATTATACTACTATGGATGTCTATGGGGTGCATTATACTACTATGGATGTCTATGGGGGGCATTATACTGTGGATGTATATGGGGGTGCATTATACTACTATGGATGTCTATGGGGGTGCATTATACTACTATGGATGTTTACGGGGGTGCATTATACTACTATGAATGTCTTTGGGTGCATTATAATACAATAGATGTCTATGGGGTGCATTATACTACTATGGATGTCTATGGGGGTGCATTATACTACTATAGATTTCTATGGGGGTGCATTGTACTACTATGGATGTCTATGGGGTGCATTATAGTACTATAGATATCTATGAGGGTGCATTATAATACTATGGATGCCTATGGGGGTGCATTATATTAGTATGGATGTCTATGGGGTGCATTATACTACTGTGGATACCTATGGGGTGCATTATACTACTATGGATGTCTGTGGGGTGCATTATACTACTATTTATGTCTATGGGGGTGCATTATACTACTATGTATGACTATGGGGGTGCATTATACTACTATTGTTGTCAGTGTAGATACATTATACTTTATGGATGACTATGAGCTGTGCAGTATATTATATGGAGGACTATGGGGAGTGCATTTATACTTCTTCTATGTACGCCCCAGGTGAGTATAACAAAATTTATGGACCCCAGTCCAAATCTTCCACTGGGGCCCATCAGATTATAGTTATGCTACTGCCCTGTACTGTGACATCACTGTGTATATTACCTCTGTACTGTGACATCACTGTGTGTATTATCCTTGTGCTGTGACAACACTGTGTGTATTATCCCTGTACAGTGACATCACTGTGTATACTACCTCTGTACTGTGACATCACTGTGTATATTATCTCTGCACTGTAACATCACTGTATTTATTATCCCTGTATTGTGACATCACTGTGTGTATTATCCCTGTATGTGACATCACTGTGTGTATTATCCCTGTACTGTGACATCACTGTGTGTATTATCCCTGTACTGTGACAACACTGTGTGCATTATCCCTGTACTGTGACATATAGCTCCCAACCATCCCATCTCAACTGTTCTCCCAGCTTCTATTTATACTCACCTCTCTGATGTCAGGCTGTAGCTCCTCCTCCTCAGGGGCGGGGTTGCTCACTGGTCAGTGAATAAATTACTCACCTCTTCATTCTCCTGTGACCTCACAGGACTCAAACTGGGAACTCAGCATCCAGAGGCTGAAGCTCTAACCATTGAGCTACAGCTCCCAATGGTGAACATAGGCGGATTTAGTTAACTTGACTCTACAATGCAGTCAATGCATCCAGAAGCAACTCATACAAGTCCATAGAAATACATTGTGTCTAACAATGTATTTTTATGGTGCCTGTATACTGAGCAGAAGAAAATGATTATTTTGGTCCTATAAATAAAAGTAGTACATTTATGAGCAATTACAATTTTTTTTTTCTGTGAGTCCCTGGTCTTGAACAGTAATTTTTATAATATAATACAACTGTTCTGAGGAAAAAACAACAACATGTAACCTCAGAATAAAAAAACTTTAATCAGAAAAATCTCATTAAAAAGCAGACAAACATATACATTAATGTGAAACCACACTAAAGGTACTGGACTCTATTGTTAAATTCCAAAGAGCCCTAATTGATGAAAAAAAGAAGAAGGGGATATCTCACATAACTAGTATACCATTTATCATAATCCAATAATCTCCTCCTTTATACAGATGGATAGGATTATATAGAATCATATAGCAAGTCTTTCGGTACCTCACAAGAATAAGTGCAACCCAGTGAACAAAGTGATTGTAGTGCATAATTAAAACAAACAGATGGGATCACTCTAGCATAGACCTCTACACTAAGATACCACTGACCAGGACCTAAATTACCACCTATATGCTGATTCCTGCCTAACTGCGGAGGTTGGCACCCTAATTAAAGTTGGCGATTCTGGCGCCCCCGCTCAACGTCGGCTATCCCTATATATCCTGGCTCACCCTGGAATATATCCTAATTGCACCACATTCCGATGCAGTCTAAGGCATATGATATAAAACACAGCGAGAAAGAAGTGAGTGATATAAATAGATGACTTATCTTGCCCAGAAGGAGATGGTCCAGGATGTATAACGAAGGTTTCAGCCTTTGGTCAGTGTCCCTGTGTCTCCAATGAGAGACATATCATGACCAAATATTCAAAAAGGTCCCAAATAGATAATAGAAGTCTAAAGCCTCAAAGTCGTGTCCTCATATCTCAGGTCTATGATCAGTGTCCCATCGCCTAAACGCGTTTCCCCGAAGTACGTTTCCTCAGGAGGCTGATACAAAGTAATGTCCAGGGTATAGATATACACTGTGTGCCGAATTATTAGGCAAGTTGTATTTTAGAGGATTATTTTTATTATTGATCAACAACTATGTTCTCAATCAACCCAAAAGACTCATAAATATCCAAGCTTAATATTTTTGGAAGTTGGAGCGTTTTTTTTTAGATTTGGCTATCTTAGGAGGATATCTGTTTGTGCAGGTAACTATTACTGTGCAGAATTATTAGGCAACTTAATAAAAACCAAATATAATCCCATCTCACTTGTTTATTTTCACCAGGTAAACCAATGTCAGTGCACCAAATTTAGAAATAAACATTTCTGACATGCAAAAACAAAAAAAATTAGTGATCAATATAGCCACCTTTCTTTATGATGACACTCAACAGCCTTCCATCCATAGATTCTGTCAGTTACTTGATCTGTTTTCGATCAACGTTGCTTGCAGCTGCCACCACAGCCTCGCAGACACTGTTCCGAGAGGTGTACTGTTTTCCCTCCCTGTAGATCTCACATTTTATGATTGACCACAGGTTCTCTATGGGGTTCAGATCAGGTGAACAAGGGGGCAATGTCATTATTTTTTCTTCTTTAAGACCTTCACTGGCCAGCCACGCTGTGGAGTAGTTGGATGCATGTGATGGAGCATTGTCCTGCATGAAAATCATGTTTTTCTTGAACGATACCGACTTCTTCCTGTACCACTGCTTGAAGAAGTTGTCTTCCAGAAACTGGCAGTAGGTCTGGGAGTTGAGCTTCACTCCATCCTCAACCCAAAAAGGTCCCACAAGTTCATCTTTGATGATACCAGCCCATACCAGTACCCCACCTCCACCTTGCTGGCGTCTGAGTCGGAGTGGAGCTCTCTGTCCTTTACTGATCCAGCCTCTGGCCCATCCATCTGGCCCATCAAGAGTCACTCTCATTTCATCAGTCCATAAAACCTTTGAAAAATCAGTCTTGAGATATTTCTTGGCCCATTCTTGACGTTTTATCTTATGTTTCTTGTTCAAAGGTGGTCGTTTTTCAGCCTTCCTTACCTTGGCCATGTCCCTGAGTATCACACACCTTGTGCTTTTTGATACTCCAGTAACGTTGCAGCTCTGAAATATGGCAAAACTGGTGGCGAATGGCATCTTGGCAGCTTCACGCTTGATTTTCCTCAATTCATGGGCAGTTTTTTGCTCCTTTTTTGGCCAACACGCTTCTTGCAACCCTGTTGGCTAGTTGCCATGAAACGCTTGATTGTTCAGTGATCACGCTTCAAAAGTTTGGAAATTTCAAGACTGCTGCATCCCTCTGCAAGACATCTCACAATTTTGGACTTTTAAGAGCCCGTCAAAGCTCTCTTCTGACCCATTTTGCCAAAGGAAAGGAAGTTGCCTAATAATTAAGCACACCTTATATAGGGTGTTGATGTCATTAGTCAACATCCCTCCTCATTACAGAGATGCACATCACCAGATTTACTTAATTGGTAGTTGGCTCTCAAGCCTATGCAGCTTGGAGTAGGACAACATGTATAAAAAGTATCATGTGATCAAAATACTCATTTGCCTAATAATTCGGCACACAGTGTATAATATATAAATGCATGCTAGTAATCAGTCCATTTTGATAATCAGAACTAGGGTAGGTAAATCAAACCCTCCACTAATCCTGTTTAAATACATCCTCCTTCCCGATTCCATTGGTCCCAGAGAGTCCCAATAATGGATACCAGGTGTATAGCCTGTAAAAATAGGCCCCATGCTACATATGTTTGCGCTCCATAGTCCCCATTATTGGTATACACCAGCGCTCCTAGATCTATCAAGTCGGTGTGCGTTCCACATAGTGGAAAGCATAGCTTCCGGTTACCACCGACGTCACTTCCGGTGCTCGGCAACATGATGTATACGCGTTCCAGCCCCTGGAACGCAAGGCTCAAGACTCAAAGCGCTCCCCGGAAAGGCCACACAGTGCCCAAAACTACACAGCAGCGCAAAAGATGATGCTCCCGCAACCAGAAACATCAGAAGGGGGCATAGCCACGCCAAGAGGGATGCAACATATTTGCGCATAGATGCGCAATTAGCAGGCAGGCCATTAGATATAGACACTTTACTTATCACTTATGGAAGATATAACAACGTCACCCTATAAACCACAATACTCAAAAGGAGGGGCCCAAGAAGGATACAGACTTTGATAAAAATATTTTTTACACAATTAATACACCCCCTACGCAATCTGGCTTGATAGCCCTAAAAAAATGAATTCAGCTTAGATTGGGGGTTTATTTAATATACAAATGTGATGTACACAAAGGTAAACCTAATGGACCGGGAGAGAGAATATACATGATGTAAAGATAAATCAAGATGTGGGTGTCCCAAGCATAGGACAACCCATAGATTATGACAGGTCAACAACCAATTTTTTGGTCCAAAACTGGGCCTGAGTGATGTATCAGAAAATCCCTAAAAAAGAAACAGAAAACTTATAGGAAAGGGGCATATGACAGTTGTTCATTAATGGCTTTCGGTGTGATGCTATTCAGTCTAAATATCCATTCACACAGAATTACGTCTTACTTTTTCCAAAATGTTGAATGAAACCTCTTTTACATTGCCATAATGAATAGAGATGAGCGTTGTTCGACTCGAACTGTTCGCCAATCTCAAATTCGAGCTGTTTTGGGCGGTGTTCGAGCCGTTCGGCGAACACGAACAATTTGAGAAAAATTCGGCTGTTCGAGGTTATGTTCGATAACTGTTCGTGCACCAAAAGGGTAACTGGATTTTTTCTCAGTAATGCTGAAAATTAATGTTAATACGCAGTTTGAGTGTACAGCGGGGCGGGGGGAGGGGCAGGGGATGGATCTCTGCAGGAACAATGAAGATCTCCATTTTTTTTTTCTCTTTCCCGCATTTACAGTGAGGAGGTGCAGTCTGTCAGCCTATCAGCAGCGCACACACGGAGCGAAGTGCTTTTTTTCACACAAGCAAGGGCATGTGTCATTGGCAGTGTATGTCACATGTACTTGCCCTATAAGACCCAGCCATTTTCCCCGTCGCCACCATTTTCTCACTGCTGCAGCTGCGTGTTAGACGGCACCGCTGTTGCTTTGTGCGCTATACCTTGTTAATTTCAAGCCAATTTTCGCACAAATCTACAGATAGCTTGGGAGTAGGGAATAGTTGTGATTGCAGTCCTTTTAAGGACTAGGTTACAGCATTTCCTACGACTTTTATCAGGCAGGTCTGTGCTCTTAAATAGATAGATTGTGGGAGTAAAGACTAATTGTAATTGGAGTCCTTTTCAGGACTAGGTTACATCATTTCCAATGACTTTTATCAGGCAGGTCTGTGCTCTTAAATAGATAGGTTGGGAGTAAAGACTAATTGTAATTGCAGTCCTTTTCAGGACTAAGTTACATCAGTTCCTATCAGTTTTTGCCAGGCAGGTCTGTGCCAGTGCTGTGCAAGTTTTTTTCACAGCATTTGGCTAAATCTAGCAAAGCTAATTCTTTTTGGCCAATTGCAGAGTGTGTTAGTCAGTGGAGTAGCCTATCTGTGTTGCAAGTGTGGCACCCCAGGGGTCTGGTTGCCACAGTAATAGAAATATTATGTCTGAGAGCAAGTGGGAGGTTTCTCTGGTCAGGAGCCCTAAGCATGCAACACGGCCCACCCAGACCTGGGAGGGGAGGAATCTGCCCTTATAAAATGGGTCTGGGGCGGGATTAGGGGAGACAGAGCCTGCAGAACAAGCAGAGCAGTCAGAGTCAGAGTGAAGTCCCAGACAGAGACGCAGTCAGGTCTGGAGGACAGCAGACAGAGGGAAAGCGAGAACTAGGAGCTCTGTAGGAGCAGGAGCGAGTGCCAGAGGCTGGAAGCTAGAAAGCTCGCCTTGGCTGAAGACACTAAACCCGGACACGGAGTCCGAGGCTGTGGGGACATCCAGGTCCAGCAGCAGAATCCAACCGGCAGGGGATTCCATGTCCTCTGGCCTTAGAAGCCCGGAGGCACGGTCACAAGCAAGGGATCAGCACCGCCATCGTGAAGCGGAGGCTAACGGAAGGCCCCAAGTCACCGGCCATACTGGTGAGCACCACACGGTATACTCAGGGACGTGGGCTACTTCTACCCGCATATAGCAAGGTAGCCAGGAAAGAGTGCAGATAGTCGGGGAGGCCTACAACTCCACCTGGCCAGGGGAGATCCTACTTGCTTACAGACTGACCAGGCCCCTACTGCTAACCAGTACTCCCGGGAGGGTCTGCGTTATACCATCAGTAAAGACCCTGAACTGCACCACACGTCTCTGTGTTTCATCGCCGCACCAGCACCATCAGTCCTGGGACGCTCACACCATCACTCCCATCATCCACACTAGCTGCCCTGAGGCAATACTTCTCCCGTGGGGAGTTATCCCATACTCGGCTGCGCAAACAACATCAGCCTCAGCAGTCTGCAGCGCAGCGGCGGTCCCCACTGACCGCAATCCACGGGTGGCGTAGTCGGACATTGTTATTACTTAAGACTGACACTGGTTTGACCGCCCTGGGCATGGACTGGGTCACCGCCATGGAGGACAACAACCCCCAGCGATCCAGCTCCGGGTATCCCCCTGCACAGCACAGGCCCAGGGGGCACGTCAACTTTGGCGTAGTGGGCAGGATTTCGTGCCCGCAACCACCGGGTACTGCGTGCCTGAAAAAAAAGACTTTTATACTTATCTGTGGTGAAGTTTCCCGCCGTCCGGAGTCGTTTCCCACCATCGGACGCCATCTTGGGTCGTTTCCCGCCGTCTTCCCGCCATCCGCAACTGCTTCCCGCCTTCGGACGCCATCTTCGGGATGCCGCACGGGAAGAAGAGGGGCGTGGACGCCGAAAGCGCGCGAGATCCGAAGCTCCGCCCCATGCACTGACGCTGCGCAAGGTCCTGGAAGCGAGGAAGAGCGACGCTGACGTCATCGGAGCGCGACGCCGGGTCCTCTACCCCGACGATTGACTGCGGAGCCGCGGCCTACAGAAGAAGAGCATTGCAAGGTAGGCCACGGTCCACTAGGGGGGTAGAAGGATGTCGGACACCGAGGGGAGCTCCACTGCCACACCGGCCGCCAGCGCAACCGCTGCAGCGGTCATGCCATTCACCATGCTCTATATCCCGGGGGCAACCTGGCTACCCCAGTACTCAGGGGAGTCACATACCCTGAGTGACTTTAGGGAATAACTGGATAGCCTCTTCCAGGTATACCCCCTCACGGAAGAGCAAAAAGTAAGCATCCTGGTGGCCCAGTTAATCGGGGCAGCCCAAAGAGAGGTAAAGTCCTGGTCACCTGGGAAGAAGAGGACTGTCAGAGAGATACTAGCCCGGCTGAAAGACACATTTGACACCCGCACCTCAGCCGAAATAAAGATCAGATTTTACGGGTGCAAACAACGGGCACATGAAAGTATAAGAGACTATGCTCTAAACCTACAAGAGGCCCTGAGAGCCATTAAACAGGCAGACCCTGACAGTGTGGGAAATGAAGACAAGCTGTTGACCGAACAATTTATTGAGGGTCTACTGTGCAATGCCCACCGAACCCAGTTGTGGGCAATGGCCTTACAGGACCCTGACCTGGACTTTGCACAGTTCAAGGACAGAGCCATCCGGGTGCTCCGAGAACCGGCACCAGGTGGCGCTGTGACCCACAGGATCCCTGCTATCACTTATCACCAGGACGCGGCGCCCTTGTCTGCAGGGCCTGTGGGAGCTGATGCGCAGGCTTTGAACAATGACCCGGCTACAGACCTGCACCATCAGGTCCAAGAGCTGACTAAGAGCGTTGCCGCGCTAACCAGAACTGTGCAGTCTTTACAGGTCTCTTCTCCAGGAAAGATCCAGCTGTCATCCGGACCGGAGGACGTCCCGTGGCGCTGACTGAGGAGGACCCCACCGGCCAGAGGAAGACCCAGCGACCGGTACAACGAGGACGGACGACCCATCTGCCGCCGCTGCAATCAACCCGGACATATGGCAAGGTACTGTCATTTAAACGGGCACAACCTGGGGTAGAGGGCCAACCCCCAGGCATAATATCATCAGGCCCATCGAACTGGCGTGACAAATACGTAGGGGGACGTCCGGTCTTACCTGTGGTACTGGATGGCATTCCTATGAGTGCCCTACTTGACACCGGGTCACAGGTCACCACCATCCCGTACGTGCTCTTCAAGCGGTACTGGAATGACTCGGACATAACCCGCTACCCAGATGACGACCTGAGCATTATCGCGAGCAATGGTCAGCCCGTGCCACAGATAGGATTTAAGGAAGTGACCATCAAGGTCGGTAAAGTTGAACTGCCGGCACAAGGACTTATCATTGTGGACATTGACCGTCGCGAGAGTCACCCAAAAACAACCCTAGGTACTAATGTAATCGAAAACTGTCTCGCAGAGGTGATTCTTATTTTGCAACAGGTTGCCAAGAACGCCAGTTCCAGCCAGCAGCGTGTCCTCCAAAAAGAGATCCGGGCACTGATGAAGCGGCAACAAGTGGAATTATCTGGTGGTGAGATAGGTAGCGTGAGAATGTGTGACCCGTTCCCTATTGCCATGCCCCCAAAAAGTGAGATGATGATTTGGTGCCGGGCAGCTATTGGTCTAAGAGGTAGAGACTACCAAGCAATGGTAGAACCCGTCTACTCAGACAGGAGGCCCACCATTTTGACAGCACGGGGGGTGGTCGATGTACGCCATGTGAGGGTGCCCGTCCGCATCAACAATATCGGGGAGAGAGAAGTATACCTGCCCCGGTATGCCACGCTAGCCAAATTGTTCACCATTAACCAGAACTCTGTACAGGCTGTGGAACCCTTGCCTCCATCTCAACCAGAGGAAGGTAACGGCTCTACGAAACCAATGGAGGACTGGTGTCAGCAACTGCATTTGGGTACTGACTCCACTCCCTCACGCCAAAAACAGGGAGTCTATCGGGTGGTTCAAGAGTACGAGAGAATGTTTAGTAAACACCCGCTGGACTTCGGGCGAGTAAAGGGGGTAGAACATCACATCCCCACGGGAGACCATCCTCCCATAAAGGAGAGATACCGACCCGTACCCCCTGCACACTATCAACACGCCAAGGGGATGCTAAAAGACATGAAGGAGACTGGGGTAATTAGGGACAGCTGTAGCCCCTGGGCAGCTCCACTAGTCTTAGTGAAGAAGAAAGACAACACCATGAGAATGTGTGTAGACTACAGGAAGGTCAACCGTATCACACACAAAGATGCGTACCCGTTACCAAGGATAGAAGAGTCCTTAGCTGCCTTAAAATCTGCTAACTTCTTCTCTACTTTGGATCTCACTAGCGGGTACTGGCAGGTTCCTGTAGCAGAGGCGGACCGGGAGAAGACCGCATTCACCACCCCAATGGGACTCAGCGAATTTAACTGTATGCCGTTCGGGCTCTGCAACGCACCAGGAACCTTCCAACGGTTGATGGAATGCTGTCTGGGACACCGGAACTTCGAGACGGTCCTATTATACCTGGACGACGTCATCGTCTATTCCAAGACCTATGAGGACCATCTGGAACACCTGGCAGAAGTGTTTGAAGCCCTGGCGAACTATGGCCTAAAGGTAAAACCCTCAAAGTGTCATCTACTGAAGCCAAAGGTACAGTACCTGGGACACGTGGTGAGTGCTGACGGAGTAGCCCCCGACCCTGACAAGATCACCGTGATTAAGGACTGGCCAAGACCATCCAGCGTAAAGGAAGTGCGGCAGTTCCTCGGGTTGGTAGGCTACTACCGAAGATTCATTCCCGGTTTTACCAAGAAGGCAGCTCCTATGCAGGACCTCCTGATAGGCCAGTCCAGGAAGGCCAAAAACCAGAAGCCACCCTTCAAATGGGAAAAGCTGGAAGAGGAGTCCTTCCGCCAGCTGAAGATGGCCCTCACGGGGGATGAAATCCTGGCGTACCCTGATTACAGCCAGCCCTTTATCCTCCACACGGACGCAAGCAACATCGGGCTATGAGCTGTACTGTCCCAGATCCAGCAGGGGAGAGAACGGGTAATTGCTTACGCCAGCCGAAAATTGCGACCCACGGAAATAAACCCTGAGAATTACAGCTCGTTCAAGCTAGAGTTCCTGGCAGTGGTGTGGGCAGTAACCGAACGTTTCAAGCATTACCTTGCCTCTTCCAGGTTCACCGTGTACACGGACAACAACCCGTTGACACACCTGGACACTGCAAGACTGGGTGCCCTGGAGCAGAGATGGATGGCCCGCCTGTCCAATTATGAGTTCACGATCAAATACCGGGCAGGACGCTCTAATATCAACGCGGACGCCCTGTCCAGGATGCCAAACCTACCGAACGAAGGGGAGGATCCAGAAGAATTGGAAGAGATCGAACTCCCTGCGTTCCACCGTCATGGGATTACCCAGTATTCCCACCGTGTGAGGGGCCAACGATCCGCTACGTTCAACCCCTTACCCCACTACAACTGGGCGGAGACGCAAGACAGTGACCCCGCAGTCCGTCTGGTGAAGGAAATGCTGACCCAGGCTGACGCCCGCCTGGACCTAGACGCTCCGGAAGAGACCAAGCAACTGTGGACGGAAAGAGCAGACTGTTTCTCTATAAGGAGAAGTTGTGCCGCAGAATGGTCAATTCCCGGACACATTAACTGATCTGGCATGTGGTGGTACCGAGACGGGACGCAGCTATGGTGCTGGAGGCCTACCACAATGCGGCAGGGCACTTCGGATGGAAGAAGCTGGAGTTCCTGCTGCGTGAACTGTTCTACTGGATAGGCATGAGAGGAGCCATTGAGAGATGGTGTAGAGACTGTGGCCCGTGCAATCTAAGAAGAAGGGACCGTGCCAGCCAGAGGACTCCCCTGCAGCCCATCATCACCAGGCAGCCACTGGAACTGGTCGCTCTGGACCATGTTAAACTGGCTCCAAGCAGAAGCGGGTATGTCTACGCCCTAACCATCGTGGATCACTACTCCCGATTCCTAGTGGTGGTCCCCGTCAAAGACTTAACAGCACAAACAGCAGCGAGAGCCTTCCAGCTGCACTTCTGCCGCCCACACGGGTACCCGGACCAAGTGCTGACGGACCAAGGACCAGCCTTTGAAGCGGAGGTCTTCCAGGAGTTCTGCAACCTGTATGGCTGCAAGAAGATAAGAACAACGCCCTATCACCCCCAAACCAATGGACTCTGCGAGAAGATGAACCAGGTGGTGATAGATCTGCTAAAAACATTGCCCCTGGAAGAACGCAGGGGTTTGCTTTGGACAGGTCCCCTACTTCGCTTAAAGCTTCACCTTGGGTGACATGGACACCCTCTTGTTTCACAAACTTCACCTTGGGTGATATGGACACCCGGTTGCGGACACGCCTTGACCTTTAAAGAACTAAAGCTTCTTGCAAATATGTTATTGTATTATTGTTATACCCTGTATTTATGTTTCTTTAAAAATGTGTTTAGTCCCGGAGTACTAAAATTTACAAGGGGGGAATGTGGCACCCCAGGGGTCTGGTTGCCACAGTAATAGAAATATTATGTCTGAGAGCAAGTGGGAGGTTTCTCTGGTCAGGAGCCCTAAGCATGCAACACGGCCCACCCAGACCTGGGAGGGGAGGAATCTGCCCTTATAAAATGGGTCTGGGGCGGGATTAGGGGAGACAGAGCCTGCAGAACAAGCAGAGCAGTCAGAGTCAGAGTGAAGTCCCAGACAGAGACGCAGTCAGGTCTGGAGGACAGCAGACAGAGGGAAAGCGAGAACTAGGAGCTCTGTAGGAGCAGGAGCGAGTGCCAGAGGCTGGAAGCTAGAAAGCTCGCCTTGGCTGAAGACACTAAACCCGGACACGGAGTCCGAGGCTGTGGGGACATCCAGGTCCAGCAGCAGAATCCAACCGGCAGGGGATTCCATGTCCTCTGGCCTTAGAAGCCCGGAGGCATGGTCACAAGCAAGGGACCAGCACCGCCATCGTGAAGCGGAGGCTAACGGAAGGCCCCAAGTCACCGGCCATACGGGTGAGCACCACACGGTATACTCAGGGACGTGGGCTACTTCTACCCGCATAGAACTAGGTAGCCAGGAAAGAGGGCAGATAGTCGGGGAGGCCTACAACTCCACCTGGCCAGGGGAGATCCTACTTGCTTACAGACTGACCAGGCCCCTACTGCTAACCAGTACCCCCGGGAGGGTCTGCGTTATACCATCAGTAAAGACCCTGAACTTCTCCACACGTCTCTGTGTTTCATCGCCGCACCAGCATCATCAGTCCTGGGACGCTCACACCATCATCCACACTAGCTGCCCTGAGGCAATACTTCTCCCGTGGGGAGTTATCCCATACTCGGCTGCACAAACAACATCAGCCTCAGCGGTCTGCAGCGCAGCGGCGGTCCCCACTGACCGCAATCCACGGGTGGCGTAGTCGGACATTGTTATTACTTAAGACTGCCACTGGTTTGACCGCCCTGGGCACGGACCGGGTCACTGCCACGGAGGACTACAATCCCCAGCGATCCGGCTCCGGGTATCCCCCTGCACAGCACAGGCCCAGGGGGCGCGTCACAAGCTACACCACCTGTGTATAGAATACCAATTTTTTTACTGCACCTAGTGAAGTAAAACCTTTTGGGCATAGCATCATTCTATTAGTCCATCTATACTGACCTCCATCAGGTTGCAAATTGAATATAATTTTTTTCTGCATCTAGCTCTGAAAAAATATTTGGGCTTCTAGCAGTGTGTGGGACTTGTTCTATTAGTCCATCTATACTGACCTCCATCAGGTTGCAAATTAAAAATAATTTTTATCTGCATCTAGCTCTGAAAAAATATTTGGGCTTCTAGCAGTGTGTGGGACTTGGTCTATTAGTCCATCTATACTGACCTCCATCAGGTTGCAAATTAAAAATATTTTTTATCTGCATCTAGCTCTGAAAAAATATTTGGGCTTCTAGCAGTGTGTGGGACTTGGTCTATTAGTCCATCTATACTGACCTCCATCAGGTTGCAAATTAAAAATAATTTTTATCTGCATCTAGCTCTGAAAAAATATTTGGGCTTCTAGCAGTGTGTGGGACTTGGTCTATTAGTCCATCTATACTGACCTCCATCAGGTTGCAAATTAAAAATAATTTTTATCTGCATCTAGCTCTGAAAAAATATTTGGGCTTCTAGCAGTGTGTGGGACTTGGTCTATTAGTCCATCTATACTGACCTCCATCAGGTTGCAAATTGAATATATTTTTTTTTCTGCATCTAACCCAGCCTATACTTTTGGCCCAATACCACAGTTTGGCCACTCAGCTCTGCTCGGTTCCCATCCATTGTTTTTTTGTGCAAACAACTCCAGAGTTGTGAATTAGTTAACCACCAAAATGAGTGGAAAAAGGCCTGCTGCTGGTGGAAAGGGGAATAGGCGTGTTGGGAAGGGGAAAAAAGGTTGTGTCCGTGGGGTAGGTGTTAAAGCAACAGTAACATCTGCAGAAGAAAGACCATCTTCCAGCCAAACTAAAATGTCTACTTCTTTTAGCGGACAATGTGATAAGATCCCTTTCTTACGGTCACGCCAATCGCTACAAATTCCAGATGAGGCACAAAAACAGCAGGTGCTTCAACGGATATCAAGTGCTCCTTTAAGTGGGCTCTCCTCCACATCAACTTCAACATCACAAATACTCCAGTCCTCAGAGGTGTCACCCCAATCACCCTTGCTTCCTCACAGCTCCCAAATCTCCAGCTGCCCGTCTGAGTATAAGGTAGAACAGATGGTTGAGTCTGCAGAGCTGTTTACTCATACTATAGCCTGGGAATCAGAGGTCGACTCCAGCGCTTCTGTGAATCCAGACGAGGAAATGATCTGCACTGATGCCCAGAATCTTTATGAGTCGGATCCAGGACCAGACACAGAAGGTTTTGACCATAATGTAGACCCTCATTCCCAAACTGTAACTCCTGTTGGTGGAGACAATGAGGAAGACGATGATGAGACTCAAATACCTGATTGGAGCGACAACTTTAGTTTTTTGTCAGGGCAGGAACAGGTTGGCTCTGAGGACGACGGGTGTGATAACACACAGGGTGATGATGATGAGTTTGGAGATCCCACTTACTGTCAACCCACAGTCAGCCAAGAGATGAGGTCAGCAGAGGAGGTGGAGGAGGATGCTAGTGACGACGAGGTCAGGTTGCGCGTTTCTGGACAGAGACATAGTACTGGAAGCACGTCAACAACGGCATCCTCAAACACAACTCTGCCTCTCACCACAAGTCGTGGTGGCTCTTCAGGTCGCATGGGTGCTAAGCCTTGCATAGCCTGGGCATTTTTTCAGATCGATAAAGATGACCCAACTCGTGTTATCTGTAACATTTGTCAACAAAAGCTAAGTAGAGGCCAAAAAATACATAGATTGAGTACTTCATGCATGAACCGGCACATGGACATAAAGCATAAGTTGCAGTGGGAAGCTCACTGTGCTACAATGCGGCCTAGCCGGCCGGGCCAACCACCGTCTGCCACATCTTGTGCATCCGCGGCCTCTTCATCCTCTGTGACTGGGGGGACAGCAGTCACACCTGTTTTGGGACGCAGACCTGCCACCTCTTTACCCGCAACAGCCAGCGTGATTGGCAGGTCATCATTTTCTTTGGAGGTGGTAACACCAGCTGGTGTTGAGCGCTGTCCGACATCGATAGCACCACCTTTGGATCAAGGCAACCTAACATGTCCGCCTGCATCTTCCTCACAGACCGGCAGTTTGCCGGGGACACCCTTATCAACCCCGTCTAAGCACAACAGCCAGCCCTCGGTCCCTCAGATGTGGACAAGTAAAAGACCATTTCCTCCTAGCCATGAGAAAGCTAAGAGGTTGAATTTCACCATCTGCAAGCTCTTGGCTACAGAAATGCTGCCTTTCCGCCTGGTGGACACAGAGGATTTTCGAGACCTTATGTCCGTCGCAGTGCCCCAGTACCATATGCCCAGTCGGCAATACTTCTCAAAGAAAGGTGTGCCTGTGCTTCACCAGCATGTCGCACACAACATCACCGCTTCTTTGAGAAACTCTGTGTGTGACAGGGTGCATTTCACCACAGACACTTGGACGAGTAGGCATGGACAGGGGCGTTACATGTCGCTGACTGGGCACTGGGTAACTATGGTGACAGCAGGACAAGGGGCTGCTGTCCAAGTCTTGCCGTCCCCACGAGTTGTGCGTCAATCCTCTTTATCTCAAAGTTCCTCCACTGCTTCTGCCTCCTCAACCTCTTCTCGGTCCTCCACCTGCACCCAAAGCCTGTCTGGTCATGCCACAAGCTTTCTAACTGCGCAGAAGGGATCCTGCACATCTCCTTACTATGCTGGCAGTAGGGCTCAACGTCATCAGGTGGTTTTTACATTGAAATGTCTGGGAAATGTGAGTCACACAGCTGAGGAGCTGTGGTCAGCTCTGGAGACCCAGTTTCATGAATGGTTGTCTCCACTGGACCTGAAACCAGGGAAGGCCATGTGCGACAATGCTGCAAACCAGGGTGCGGCCCTTCGCCGGGGCAATGTCACACACGTGCCTTGTATGGCTCACGTGTTGAACCTGGTTGTCCAGCAATTTTTAGCCCACTATCCCAGACTAGATGGCCTTCTGCAGAGGGCACGGTCGCTGTGTGCTCACTTCCGCCGTTCGCATCCCGCAGCTCAGCGACTTACATCTCTACAGAAGTCGTTGGGCCTGCCACTTCACCGGCTAAAATGCGATGTGCCTACCCGGTGGAATTCAACTCTGCACATGTCGCAGCGACTGTGGCAGCACCGACAAGCCCTGGTGCAATATGTTCTGACGTGTAGCCTGGGCCAACGAGATCCAGAGGTGGGGCAAATCACGCTGGAGTAGTGGTCTCAGATCAGGGACCTATGCACCCTTCAGCACAGTTTTGAAATGGCGACGAAGATGTTTAGTGCTGACTATGCCATTACCAGCATGACTATTCCGGTGATTTACATGCTGGAGCACATGTTAAACAGAATTCGAAGTCAGGTGGTGGCACAAGAGGAGGTGGAGGAAGTAGAGGAGGAGGAGTTGTATGCGGAAGGGCTAACATCTGCAAGGTCCAGACGGTCGGCAGCACCAAGGCTGCAGGCATGTGAGGGTGGGGGAGATGGTTTTACCAGGGCGCATGGTAGCAGCCAAACTAGTGAGGAAGGTGCAGGAGCCCAGGAAGAAGTGGAGGACGAACTGATGGAAGACTCATCAGATGAGGGAGACCTTGATCACATTTCTGTTGTGCGAGGTTGGGGGGAGAGGACAGAGGAAGGAAGCATGATTGTTACCTCGCCACCAACACAACAGGGACTTGGTGCTCCTAAATGCGCAAGAAACATGAGTGCCTTCTTGCTGCACTACCTGCAACATGACCCTCGAATTGTGAGAATTAGAAATAATCCTGACTACTGGGTTGCCACACTGTTAGATCCCCGGTACAAAGGTAAATTTGCAGAAATTATTCCTGCCATAGAAAGGGATGCACGCATGCAGGAGTATCAGCAGAGACTGTTGCAGAATCTTACTTGTGCTTTTCCACAAAACACCAGTGGTGCACGTAGTGAATCTCACAGTTCCAACTTGCCCACCGTGGGACCGTCGAGTGTTCAGCACTCAAACCGTAACAGAACCACAGTATCTGCTGGTAACATCAATTTTGCGGAATCATTTCACCACTTTTTTAGCCCATCCTTTCTAAGGCCACAGGAGACAAGAAGTCTGACACATAGTCAACGCCTAGAGACGATGGTACAGGAGTATCTCCAAGTAAACATTGAAGCCATGACTTTGTTACTGGACCCTTGCTCTTTTTGGGCTTCCAATCTGGATAAATGGCCGGAGCTAGCCACTTACGCCTTGGAGATCTTGTCATGCACCGCAGCCAGCGTTCTGTCTGAAAGTGTGTTCAGCTCTGCTGGTGGTGTGCTGACAGATAAGCGCACGCGGCTCTCCACTGATAATGTAGACAGACTCACGTTCATAAAGATGAACAAATCATGGATCCGAAACGACTTTTCTACCCCTGTGTCATCCTGGGGAGAGTAAAAGCTTGATGATTGGTTAAAATCACCTCACCAACCGTTTTAAGCTTTCAAATTACTAATCATGTTTATCTGTATCTTGGCTGGAAAATAATTTGGGCTTTGTAGCAGTGTGCAGTACTGATTCTATTAGGCCATCTATACTAAGCTCCACCAGATTTAAAATTACTAATCATGTTTATCTGTAACTTGGCTGGAAAATAATTTGGGCTTTGTAGCAGTGTGCAGCACTGATTCTATTAGGCCATCTATACTAAGCTCCACCAGATTTAAAATTACTAATCATGTTTATCTGTATCTTGGCTGGAAAATAATTTGGGCTTTGTAGCAGTGTGTAGTACTGATTCTATTAGGCCATCTATACTAAGCTCCACCAGATTTAAAATTAATAATAATTTTTAGCTGCATCTAGCCCGAAAATAATTTTGGGGCTCCGAGATGCGCAAGATACATAAGTGCCTTCTTGCTGCACTACCTGCAACATGACCCTCAGATTGTCAGAATTCGAAGTAATCCTGACTACTGGGTTGCCACACTCTTAGATCCCCCACACTCTTTGATAAACCTTTTCATTTTAATAAAGACCAAAAAATGGTCATTTTTGAAATTATAAGCATTAGCAGGTTATTAGAAACTGAAATCAAACAGTTTTCAACTCAAAACTTTATTCTAGGTGATGTTACATTTGCACATAGGACCCCTTGTTCGAAAGGAGCTTCTGAACTCTCTCGTCCATTGAGTTTGTCAGGTTTTGGATGGTTTCCCGCTTCAATTGTTTTGCATGAGGACAGAATACCCTCCCAGAGCTGTTGCTTAGATGTGAACTGCCTCCCGCCATCATAGACACTCCTTTTGATGATGCTCCAGAGGTTCTGAATGGGGTAGAGGTCAGGGGAGCATGGGGGTCACACCATAAGTTTGTCCCCTTTTATGCCCATATCAGCCTGAGATGCAGATGTGTTATGTGCAGCATGAGACGGTGCATTATCATGCATGAAAATGATCTTGCTGTGGAATACACGGTTCTTTTTCTTGAACCATGGCAGGAAGTGCTGTTTGAGAAGCTCCACATACATTATGGAGTTCATCTTTACCCCTTCAGGGATCCTAAAGGGGCCGACAATCTCTCTCCCCATGATTCCAGCCCAAAACATTACTCCACCTCCTCCTTGTTGGCGCTGTAGCCGTGTTTGCGTGGGGTGTCCATCAACCAGCCATCCTTCACTCCATCCATCTGGACCATCGAGCGTTGCACGGCACTCATTCTTGAACAAAACAGTTTTGAAATCAGTCTTCATGTATTGTTTGGCCTACTGGAGCCGTTTCTGCTTGTGTGCAGTGGATAGAGGAGGTCGACAGGATGGCGTACGCACAGCTGCAAACCTCTGAAGGACCCTGCATCTTGTTGTTCGGTGGATGTTGGAGGCACCAGCAGCTTCAAAAACTTGTCTGCTGCTATGACAAGGCTTTTTTGCCGCTGCTCTTTTAACCTGACATAATTGCCTGTAGGAGAGAGTCCTCAATTTGCCCTTATCAGCACGCACACGTGTGTACTGTGAATCAGCTACATACTTCTTGATTGCCAAGACACTTCATCCTGATCATCGCACAATGTTGATTGTAGTCATGCCTTGACCTAAACACTCCACAATTTGTTGCTTCTCAGCAGCCGACACATCCTTTTTCTTTCCCATTTTGGCAGAAAATGTAGGCTGCTTAATAATGTGGGACAGCCTTCTTAAGTAGTCTTGCCTTTCATTAGACACACCTGCCAAACTAATTAGCACAGGTGTCTGCAATTGCTTACAGTGATATAAAGAGCCCTGACACACATCACCATCAATGAGTTTAACTGACAAACAAACAAATTCTTCCCTTATCACTCCTAAACACTTTTTGCATAATAATTTGGAACACAGTATACATGTGCTTTTCCACAAAACACCAGTGGTTCACGTAGTGAATCTTACAGTTCTAACTTGCCAACCGTGGTCTGTATGGAGTTGTTCAATAAAGGGCCCAAAATTAAGATAACATAGACGAGAGAGGTCTCTATGAATAGGAATTCCTAAGTATTTGATACTCTGTGAGGGCCAGGCAAAGGGAAAGTTGGACTGGATGGAATCCTGTATGGATTTGGGGAGGGAGACATCGAGGGCCTCAGACTTCGCTGCATTGATTTTAAAATTTGACCATGTAACAAAGTGATCTATTTCAGCCATAACAGCATGGATGGATATATGTGATTGAGTGATATACACTAGTACATCATCAGCAAATAGAGAGCACTTGTACTCGGTGCCTCCCACCTCAATCCACCTAATATTGGGGTTATGGCGAATTGATGAGAGCAGGTGCTCCGTCACTAGGATGTATAAGAGAGGGGACAGAGGACATCCCTGCCTTGTCCCATTGGTGATTATGAAAGGTGATGAAAATGTTCTGACGCGCCCCCTGGGCCTTGGGACACCCGGAGCCGGACCCTTTTTGGTGGATGCTGGTGGTTGTAGTCTCCGTGGCGGCGACCCGGTTCCGTGGCTCAGGGCGGTCAAACCAGTGGCGGAACTATTTATGTGGTTTTGATGTTTAAACGTCCGACTACGCTACCCGTGGATTGCGGTCAGAGTGAACCGCCGCTGCAGGGCAGACCCCTGAGGCTGGTGTTGTGGGTGCAGCAGAGCGTAGCATAACTCCCCACGGGAGGAGTATAGCCTCAGGGCAGTATATGCGGAGGATGGGGGTGATGGTGCAGGGCAGCAGCAGTAACGACACGGAGTCAGTGATGCAGTCCAGGGCCTTTACTCACAGTTCTTATTATCCAGACCACTTCTGCAGGTAACGGCTGCCCACGTCGTACTGTGCTCACCAGGTGAGGGGCTCAGACAACTCCCAGATAACTTTGGAGCGCTTCACAGGACCCCCTTTGTGTGTCCTTTGTCTGGCCTTTCTTACCAACCCTTCTGTCCGGCTGCCTCGGGCCTCCTCTTGGTAAACTTGGCGCCAGTTTCCCTGACCCTATGTGGTGCCTTCCTAGCGGGTGTAGCGAGGGGCTGCGCCACATAAAATGTCACAGCCTCCGGTTTCTAGCTGAGGGTCGTTTCCCGCCTCCACTAGTTTCGGGGACCGGTCTCCCCTTTTGGCCTGACCCCTCCACGCAGGTGGATGCGGGCGTGCGGTGGCGACTCGCCCGTCCGGACCCCTGGGATCCCTTCGTTCCTCGTTCCTGGAGCCTTCTCCGCTCCTCTTCCTTCCTTCTCCCTCTTCCAGGCCTGGGCCTCTGTTACTAGGCCCGCCTCCGGAGCAGAGCTCATGCAGAGCCCCTGCTCCCTGTCACTTCTGCTCAGACTTCTCTGCACTGAACTAAGATGGTGCCCACCTTTTATACTCCCTTCTCAATGCACCCAGGAACTGCTTCCTCCCTGCTCCTGCACTACAGGGTTCCCCTTCCTCAGTGTTCCCTCCCCCCACTCCAGCCAGGGACAGGGACTGTCGTGCCCATCTCAGGGGCATATTGGTCGCCCTGCCCCACGGCAATGTGGTGTAATGCATGCAGGTGTCGGGTCCTGATCCACACTCCATCCTTAGCTGAGATTGAGATATCACACCTCTGGGTGAGGTGCAATACCTCTGTAGCAACCGAGCCCTCAGGGTGCTACAGTTCCATTTATCTTCAGCCTAGGTGACGTATTGCGATACAAGGCCGTGATTTTGGCTATAAAAGGGTCCCCTAGACCCCTACCCCAAGCTTTTTAAGAGAATAATATATGGCGTGCCAGGAGACTCTATGGAATGCTTTCTCAGCATCCAACGAGAGTATCTAATTACAAATTTTTAACTGCATCTAGCCCAGGAAATACTTTGTGCCTAGTTGCAGTGTCTGCTAGTCAGCGGATTATCCCGGCTGTTAAGCAAGCTACATCACCTGTAGTTTGGACACTTAATTTTTTCAAAGGAAATGCTTCGGGACCACGGGATACTCAGTGAAGAGCATCAGGAGGCACCCCAAGGTATAGGGGCTGGGACTGGCGGTAGGATGCCTTGCGGTGGACAGCCGAGCTCGATCCTTATAAAAGCTTTTTAACTGCAGCAGCTTTAGTGGACGCTACTGGAGCTGGAATTGCGCGGCTGCTGGCATGAGACTTGCCCTCCAATAGATCCTTGTAAAAGGATTTAAAGTGTATTCATTCAAATTAGAGAGACAATTTAAATTAAAAAGCTTAGAGCTGCCTCCACCACAGGGGGGCTCGCTCGACCCACCAGCGGACAGGCACCAGTATTGGGAGAGGGGGGCTGGCCGTCAGGGTCCACCGCGGCTCTGGCACAAACCCGGCGACACGGAGGTGGCACGGGCAGGAACGGACTGGCCGTGTCGGCTTCTCACTTTTTGGATTCTAGAAGGGCATGACATGCCTATATCTGTGTCTCCCCCTCCTTTTACTCCTCCACCTCTTTTCTTTTCGCATGACTATATGTACTTGTCACTTTTCCATGTGTTAGTTATGTCTTCTGAGCAGTTTGTCAGCTTTTGGACACCTTTGTAGGTGTTTTCTATGTGTTTTTGTTTGCCTGCCATTGGTTTTAACGGAGTTCGAAGGTGTTCGACGAACAGTTCGGCGAACACACGGGTGTTCGACGAACCGAACCGAACTCGAACACTACGGGGGTGGCTCAACACTAATAATGAACCCCATCCATATGTCTCGCCAGTGGTGTATCTCTCTCGTGGCGTATGTCCCCTAGGTGTTTTCCCACTCTACGTCTAAATTCTCTACAAGTCTTCCCAACATAAGCCAGCGGACAAGAGCAGGTGGCTTTGTAAATGACACTATCCGTTTTACAATTACAAAAGTCCCTTATAAAAAACCTCTTACCAGTCGAAGCGCTAATAAATGACTTTCCTGAGCTCATCTGTTCACACATCTTGCAATCATTGCATCGAAAAAACCCACAGATCTTTCTGTTTAGCCAAGTCCCCATCCCAGAAGGTTTTTGATAAAAACTATGAACCAGTCGATCCTTCAGAGATCGTCCCTTTCTAAATGTCACACTCGACGATGTAGAAATAGCACCCTTTAAATCCGGGTCGGATACCAAAATATCCCAGTGTCTCCTGAGAATCGCAAAAACCTGTTCATTGTTGTTATCAAAAGTTCCTATTAATCCAGATATATCACTCCCAGCTCTCGGATGACCCTCAAGGAGGGAATCTCCCTTACATTTCATTGCGTGATCACACGCTTGATTCAAGATGTGTGTTGGATAGCCCCTCTCCTTAAATTTATATTTCAACTCAGAGGATTGCTTACGATAGTCACCTACATCAGAACAATTTCTCCTAACCCGAAGGAACTGGCCCTTTGGTATCCCCCTTCTCAGTGCCATAGGGTGGTGGCTGTCCCATCGTAAGAGACTATTTGTTGCTGTTGGCTTACGGTGTGTAATTGTTTGTAGACATCCCCGTTCATCTTTGATGATCATCAGATCCAGAAAAGATAGTCGTGTGTGATTAGATTCCGAAGTAAATTTTAGTCCCACTTCATTAATGTTAATTAATCTTACAAATTCTGTAAAATCAGCTGATGACCCTGTGACGCCCAGCTGCGCTTGGTATCACAGATCCTGGAAGAGTGCATTGATGGAATCCTCCACAAGAGGCCCCCATAAACATTCACACATCTCCACCTTCCACCTCAGACCAGCAGAGGGAGCCCATTAGGGATATAGATAGGGAAGGTGGAGCTAGGCAGAGCAGTTCCTCTGAAGAGTTCCTGCAGTAAAGAAGCCTATGAGAGGTCAGTCTGCAGTGGAGCTCAGTCTAGTCTAGGGCACTCAGTTAATAGTTCAGCAGTGGAGCACGAGACTCCTGCTAGCTAGATTCAGGGAGCTCAGTTAGAGTTTAAGGTGTGCCGGCGCCATAAGATCGGTGAAGCGCGGCAAGCTGCCGCTAGTGTGTATAGCCTAGTGAGGGCCCCGAGTAGGCCAAAGGCGAGTGGAGAGTTAGTACATAGGGGGCAGAGGAGCTTAACCAGCTCACCCCGAAGCAGTTACCGGACTCCCGGTCCGAGCTTACCGGGATCTCCAAGACCCAGTAAGGCATAACCGGAATCCCTGGAGAACTACAGGTCCCAGGATCACCAGAAAGCTGATACGTAACAGTGCCAGGAGACACATAGGCCCCGTAAGCTGTGAGCGTGTACTCCAAGAGAAGGCTCTACCACAAGGTCAGCAGGTGCAGGACAGAGACAAAGTTAGGCCTAGCTCCAGGCAGGTCAGAAACTTACTACGCAAAGACAAGAAACAGGAGGCCCTACACCCGCTCATTGGGGAGGATCCTGATATGCACCCTTCACCCTACAGTGCTCCGGGATGTGCCTGAATTACCACCAGTAAAAGGTACTGAAGTGACTATCGTGTCTGTCCCTGTTCTTGCTCTGACCCGGCTGGGTCTCGCCTGTCTTGCATCCCCATCTCCGTACGCTGCCCTGAGGCCTAGCTCCACCTGTGGGGAGCTATACCGTCGAGCTGCATTATCACCGGCCTCAGTGGACTGCCGCAGCGCTGGTGATTCTCACCAGAAACCACAGGTGGCATCACGAACTTTCATAAAATTAATAAATAATCCCCTTTTAAAAGAGTGACCCCAGGGTACGGGCCCGGGAGCCGACCACCGCGACATCCCCAAGGTCAGGCAAAAGTCCCGGATACCGAGTCGTCCCCATCACCCTGGGCGAGTCAACCCTGCCAATAGAATAAGAATATCATCTATGTATCTGACCCACAACGTGATCTTATCTTGCCACCACATCTCTTCCACGAAGATATGGGTTTCCTCCCACCAGCCCAGGAAGATATTGGCATATGAGAGGGCACAAGGGCTCCCCATCGCAGTACTCCTGAGCTGGTGGAAATATTCACCATTAAAGAGGAAGTAGTTGTGGGTCAGTACATATTCAAGGAGGTTCAACAGAAAATTATTGTGTTTCTCACACTCCACTGCTCTGGATCTGAGATAGTATTTTATAGCTTGTAGGCCCGCCCCATGTGGTATGTTACTATACAATGCTTCCACATCCATTGACGCTAGGATGATATCTGCATCAATGTGGATCCCCTCAAGTTGTGCCTCTAATAAATGACGGTAGCATTGTTACATAGGGGCGGAAGATAAAATCAAGATAAATCCCACTATTTTGTGTTGAGCTGTCAACACCGGAGACAATCGGGCGTCTCTTAAGTGCACTGAAGCCTTTATGTATCATGGGTAGAGTGTAAAACGTGGGAATAACCGGAAAAGTTGGAAATAGAAAATCATACTCATTTTTGGATAAAAGATGTTCATTCAGTGCCTGGTCAAAAATTACCAACAATGATTTCTTATACTCAGTTAGAGGATCCACAGGGAGAGTCTCATATGTATCCTTGTCCATAAGTACCCTATAACACATCATAAGATATTGTTCGTGGTCCATAATGACAATGTCCCTGCCCTTGTCCGAGGTCTTAAATATCAGATGCTTATTTTCCTCTAAGGACCCAAGGGCAGATTCCTCATCAGCTGTCAAATTAGATCCTGTACCCCCAACACTGGAAATCTTACATAAATCCCTTTCCACCAGATTGATAAATATATCCACCCTGGAAAAGTTGCCAGATGGTGGCATCTTTTTACTCTTATTTTTTAAGTTCGTAAAAGGTCCTGTACCTCTATCCTTCATGCTTTCTCTTTCCAGATCTACCAGGATATTTAGATTCAAAATCGTCCTCAGATAGACCAAGAGCTTTGCATTCTTCCCTATTATGGGACTTAAAGAAATTTTTCCATTTCAATTAATATCTTTCACCCATTGAAAGCAATTGAAACGGTTTGTAGGTACATATGAGAGACCTTTACTCAACACATTGATTTCATAAGTGCTGAGAACATGCTTAGACATATTAACAATCTGGTTTCTATTCAATGAAACTTGATCCTTAGGGGGTAGTCCCTGAGAGTGTTCTGCTCTAAAAAAGAGGAGGACGAGGACAGATATCCATTTGATGGTGAAGGTGATCTGTTGATATACTCTCCGCCCACATAGCTTCTGTTCCTCTGGAAATTCCTCTGTCCAAAACCTCCTCCCCTCCTGTTTTGCCATCTTTGTCTGCCTGATCTCCCACTGCCCCTTAAGGGGGTATAGTCACCTCTCTCTGATCTTTCAGTATCAGATGATTCAAGATCAGAAGAGGACACTATATTTGGTTTATCCAATCCAAAAGAATAAGCCTGATTCTCCTTAAATTCCTTTAGATCCCTATCAGTATGTCTTTGAAATGTGGAAGGAAACCGGAGAACCCGGAGGAAATCTATGCAAAAACACAGGGAGAACATGCAAATTCCTTGTGGATATTGTCCTTGGTGGATTTTGAAGTCAGGACCGCAGTGCTGCAAAGCAATAGTGATAACTAAAGATGAGCAAATACATCTGAATGGAATTGAATTTTACTAATATTTTACAAAATTCCGCATTTACCAAAATGCAGATTTTTTTGTAATTCGATTCTGTGAAGATTCAGCAAAATGGCGACCACTGACCACCACATCTCGGGACTGTAAAAGGCCATCAAGAGGTTAAAAAAAATCCTTATACTCACCTCTTCTGCCCCTCCGCTCCTCACCATCACCTATCCTGTCCCCATTGCATCTTCTGTTTCCTGGCACAAGAGCTGAGATACCCGAGCCTCTCACACTGTGCTGGAACTTCCTGCTCTGATGAAGCCCGGTACGGTTCTGAACATGTGTGCAAAAAGTCATAGCGCATGTGTAGTGAGCTGGCCAGCTCTGGCTGTTCTGTGATAATTGATATAGAGCCTGTTACAGAAGTGATTACACAGGATGATGTTGCCACCTTGTGGCCAGAGGTTGCACCTGCGCAGGGTGTGATGACAGAGAAAGAGACTGAGCCTCCTGTGTCCCGCCCTAGAGAGTCACGTGACCAAAGTGGGAAGCAGGAAAAAGCACGCGAAGAGTCTGCTGTGGTCTGTGAAAAGAGCCAGGACGGTGTGCAGGCCCTCGTGTGTGGCGCAGGAGAGACTCTCAACGTGATTTCTTCTATCTGACACCATATCCTCGGAGCCTTCCCCAGCTCCTGCACTGCTGAAGGGTACAGCTGTTACACTCCCTGCTACTGGAGTGTGGACTACATAAGGGGACCCACCAGAGCTTCTATCCGGATCAGAGAGACTGTAAGCGGGACCTCTGGCGAGAGGCCGAAGTATCCCTTCCTTTCTTTCCGCGCATTCTGCTGTTCCTGTTTTTTTTCCGGCTGGGACGCCCTCCTGCAAAGACAGACAGGCCTGCGACGGGGGACACATCCTTCTGGAGTAAAGGACTGGTAACGTGTGAGTAGGGACAGTGAGGGTCAGCTTATCAATACACGTTATTACTGTGCATATTTACGGTTGTCATTTATTGTTTTTTTTTCTTTGCTGTGTTAAAAATGTATACGAGTAAAGATACGGTTATCAAGATAGAGTCTGTGTGTGGGGATCTTGCTGGGCCAGATCATAGATACCAATGCACGGCCTTGCCCGCGGTCACTTCATCTGGCGTAGTCGGCAGGATCTGTGACCAACAGGATTCCCACCCAGGCCATGTGTACAGTCAGAAAGCCCCGCCGGTGTCTATTGTGAATCACGTCAGGAAATTTGGCGGACGAAACTACCCTGTACCAGAGTGGGCGGAACAAGTCCGGATACTGGGGGAAATGTATAATATTGACCCTAAGACCTTGGCAGAAATGGCGGTACTGATGCTAGAGGGGGAGGCATGGACGACAGTCAGACTGGAGACGGTCAGGGGCCAGCGTACAGTAGATGATTTGGTGCGGGTGCTGGAGAACACCTATGGGCCGACCACATACCAGGGAACACTGCGACACATGTTCTTTAGACGGACGCAGCTTGAATGGGAGGATATTCCCCAATATGCGAACGCCCTTCAGGTACTCCTTGAACAAACCTGTGGAAAAGGGGAGCAGCTAGCTGGTATGGCTTCTCGTGACCTGGTACTGAGAGACCAATTTGTAATAGGACTGAGAGACCAGTATCCTAACCGCACGTTACAGGACTTGATCCGGATGATGCCGGCTCTTACTTTTGCTGAAGTCAAACAGGAAGCCATAGAACGTTCAAGGCGACCCGTCATGGATGTGGGGATTCAAGGTGCTGCGTGCAGATCCATATCTGACATTAAAAATCCGAACAGTGACACGGAAGACCTGAAACAGATGGTAGCAGACTTACAGAGACAGATATTACAGTTAACATTAGACCGACAGGGAGACCAGCGAAGACAGCCTAGTCGTCCCGTGGGACAGTGTTGGTCATGCGGTGATCCTCGCCATAGGGAAAATCGTTGTCCTCAACACTTCCCTCCGCAACAACCTCCGTCGCACCAACGAACAAAACCTCAGTCACCCCAGCGAAGGGAATTTCGATCAGACCAGCGAATGGAACCCCAGCCATATCCACAAGCAGAGCTACCACGCCGGGCCTCACCACAATGGCCGCCGTTAAACTAGACACCCCTGCAGCTGAGGCTCACGCAGCAGGGGAGGCCAAGGAGAGGGGTGTGGAAAAACAGAGCCGATGGCGGAGTGCTCTTGCCGCGAATAGCCCGACACTTGAAGTTGTCCTGGAAGGAATTGCCGTACAGGGACTGATGGACACCGGGTCACAAGTGACCACGATCTCTGAACAGTTTTACGAAAATTACCTCAAACCAAGAACTGCTCGTGACCCAGACACCTCCATTAAGATTATTGCGGCTAATAATCTACCCATTCCAGTGACCGGAGTTGCTTGGATGGACACAAAGGCCTGCGGACAGGACTTAGGAAAACGAGGGATCGTCATCGTCAAGGAAGGTTTCGGCTCCGAGACCCCAGTGATAGTTGAAATGAACATCTTGAAGGACCTGGATCTTATGCTGTTGACCAGAAAATGACCCAAATACTGGCAGAAAGTCACCAAACATAAGCCAACTCGTCTGGCGTTCCAGCGCGTAATCCGGACCGTTGGACTTCAACAGATGGCAGAGGAACAACTACCCCTAGCCGCCATTACGGTGCCACGCCGTACTCGGATTACTTTGCCCGCTGAAAAAGAGACAGTCATTTCCTTACCCCTTAACACCCACCGACAACTTGAGGGGGTTGAAGTGTTGATCGAGCCGAGGACCCCAAGTGGGGGTAAGCTAAACCCACTAGTTGCTCGCACTCTAGACGTCGTGAGGAACGGGAGAGTCCCTGTCAGGCTAAACAACACCGCAGACGTAGGCCTAGCCCTTGAAGCCGGCACTCAACTTGCCCGGGTATATGCTCTACCCACGGAAGTGAATCCCATTGGGCCCCTAGAATTCACCCCGTCTACAGAAGGCGACTGGACGGTAACCGTCTCAGCCATAAACTCTCAAGTAGACGATGAAGACATTGGGCGAAAACTACGGGAAAAAGTGCAGCTAGACTCGTCTCAGTACACCAAACAAGAAGTGTCTCAAGTGGAGGAACTCCTGCGGGAACACCAAGACTCCTTTGCAAAGCATGACACAGACTTTGGGTGTACCACCAGTATCCAGCACGAGATACCCACGGGCGATAGCCCCCCTATCCGCGAGAGGTACCGGCAGATACCACCTCAGCAATACCAGGAGGTGAAAAGCCTGTTAGAATCTATGCTACACGCCGGAGTGGTACGTGAAAGCCAGAGCCCGTGGGCTGCACCCGTGGTGATAGTCAAAAAGAAAGATGGTTCCCTAAGGTTTTGCGTGGACTACCGTAGGCTGAACGCTTGCACTATCCGGGACTCATATCCACTTCCTCGGATCGAAGAGTCACAGACCGCCCTGAAGAAGGCCAAATATTTTTCGTCCCTAGACCTGGCCAGTGGATATTGGCAGGTTCCAATGAGTGAGAAGGACAGGGAAAAGACCGCCTTCATCCTTCCCATGGGCCTGTATGAGTTCGACCGGATGCCGTTCTGCTTGAATAACGCACCGGGGACCTTTCAGAGACTAATGGAACGCTGTCTGGGGGACTTCAACTTTGAGTTTACGCTGATATACCTTGACGACATCGTGGTATACTCCGCCACCTTTGAAGATCATCTTCACAAGCTTGGCCAAGTGTTCCAGCGCTTGAGGCGACACGGCTTGAAGTTGAAGCCCAGCAAGTGCCGTCTGTTCCAGCAGGAAATTGACTACTTGGGTCACCGGATCGCGGCCGAAGGCGTCCAGCCCTCTCCGGAGAAGATAGCAGCCGTTCAAGAGTGGCCGCAGCCAACTACCGTCAAAGAAGTCCGGGCTTTTCTGGGGCTAGCAGGCTACTACCGTCGGTTTGTCAAGGACTTTGCTCGGCTTGCTGAACCACTGCATGAGGTTCTCCGAGAGACCGCGAACAGCCCCAGAGGACGACGCATCAGTTGGGGGCCTGACCGAGAAAAATCCTTTCAGGCACTTAAGGCTGCTCTAACATCACCCCCTGTTCTGGCATATGCAGACTACACATTACAGTTTCAGTTGCACACCGACGCCAGCCTTCAAGGTCTAGGGGCGGTCCTCTCTCAAGTTCAAGATAATAAACAACGCGTGATAGCCTATGCCAGTAGGTCTCTCCGTGACACCGAAAAGAATCCCGTCAACTACAGCTCCTTCCGCTTGGAACTCTTGGCTCTGACTTGGGCTATGACGGAGAAATTTGCCGGCTATCTGACAGGAGCGGAGGTGCTGGTCATGACGGACAACAATCCTCTTGCCCACCTAGAGAATGCCAAACTAGGGGCAATGGAACAGCCAGGCTCTCTAGATTCCAGTACAAAATTAAATACAGAGCGTGGAACAAGAATCAGAATGCTGACAGCCTGTCTAGAGTGACATCATCCCCGCCAGTGGGGGACCGGGATGAAGAGTTGGAGGAAGATGAGATGCCTGACTTTGCCCGACTCGCAAAGCAAATAGAAGATAGCCGCCAGTATGCGGTAGGAGGGATTGAAGCCGTAGTGGGATCTCCCCTGTCCCAGCAAGAATGGGCCAAGCTTCAAGATCGAGATCCCGAGCACGTCTTACTGAAACAGTATGTGAATAAACAAGAGAAACCGCCCTCCGAAGTGAGAGCCCGACTATCGACCGGAGCCTTGGCTCTGCTTGCCCAGTGGGATCGGCTGATCGTGAAAGATGGAGTCCTGTGTCGCAGGGCCCTTTTATCCCATATGCTGGAGGAGTGTTTGCAGATTGTCGTCCCGGTGCAGTTGGCCCATGAGATGGTGGGCGAAGCTCACAGGAGGAACGGCCACTTCGGCATAGACAAGACCCTCCGGTGGACCCAGCAGTTCATTTTTTGTCCGGGGCTCCTTAAGTTGGTTGAAAACGTCTGTCAAGCATGCCATACCTGTGAATTCCACAAGTCCGCGGAGCAGCGTGCCCCCGTCCAGACTATTAAGACGTCGAGACCCCTCGAGCTGTTGATGGTGGACTATCTGTTGATCGGAACGGCGAATAGTGGCTACCAGTACTGTCTGGTGATGGTGGACCACTTCACGAAATTCGCTGTCGCTGTTGCTACCAAGGATCAGACTGCTGAATCAGCTGCACAGGCTATCTGTCAGCAATTCGTTCGGGTCTACGGGTGTCCGGAGCGGCTACACTCTGATCAGGGGGCTTGTTTCGAAGGGCGAGTCATTGAAGAACTCCAACGGATGTATGGAATTAAGAAGTCCAGGACCACCCCTTACCGGACCCTCTTACAACTGATCCGGACTTTGGCTGAAGACAAAAAGCCCGACTGGCCTCGATTCCTCCCGAAACTGCTGTGGGTCTATAATAATCAGGTCCATTCCGTCACCGGATACACCCCATACACCCTTCTCTTTGGCCGTCCAGGCAAAGACATCCATGAGTTGCAACTGTCTAGCTCCGAAGAAGATACCTGTGGTACCTATCCTTCCTGGCTACAAACACACCGCCAGAGAATGGAGACTGTCTACTGGCTAGTAGGCCGACAAATTCAGGATCAAGTGCACGCTGACCCACTTCCGGTACAAGAAGACCCACTGAATGTAGGTCAACTGGTCCTCGTCCGAATAAAAAAGCCGCAAGGGAAACTCCGGCCTAAGTGGGAGACCGAAGTCTATCGAGTAATTGGACAGCTGTACCCCGGCGGCCCCGTCTATCGAGTGCAGGGCGAAGACAGCGGCAGCATCCGAACTTTGCACCGTAATATGTTGCGCCCCTGCCGTTCCCAGCCTTTCTCCCCTACTGTGATACCTAGAGAGATGGATATCACTAATACTGTCGGAGACACTGGCCCCGGGGATGTAGAGACTGAATGCATGCCTACCCCTGTCCGTCCGACTGACGCACTTGAACCAATTACCTCCTCTACTGACATGTCGACTGGGAAAGAGAGTGGGGTGACTGATAGGAGAGAAGGGATCCAACCCGTTAGGCGGACAACGAGGACCACTGCAGGGGTACCTCCAGGACAGTCCTACAGAGACCAATATGTGTGGCCCTCTTCCCAGCCGCCCCCTGTCACATCCACAGCCATCGCCGCCCTGGACGGACTGCCAACCTTTGAGTGGGGGGGCGTGTAGTGAGCTGGCCGGCTCTGGCTGTTCTGTGATAATTGATATAGAGCCTGTTACAGAAGTGATTACACAGGATGATGTTGCAGGAAAGCAGGAAAAAGCGCGCGAAGAGTCTGCTGTGGTCTGTGAAAAGAGCCAGGACGGTGTGCAGGCCCTCGTGTGTGGCGCAGGAGAGACTCTCAACGTGATTTCTTCTATCTGACACCATATCCTCGGAGCCTTCCCCAGCTCCTGTACTGCTGAAGGATTCAGCTGTTACACTCCCTGCTACTGGAGTGTGGATTACATAAGGGGACCCACCAGAGCTTCTATCCGGATCAGAGAGACTGTAAGCGGGACCTCTGGCGAGAGGCCGAAGTATCCCTTCCTTTCTTTCCGCGAATTCTGCTGTTCCTGTTTTTTTTTGGCTGGGACGCCCTCCTGCAAAAGACAGACAGGCCTGCGACGGGGGACACATCCTTCTGGAGTAAAAGACTGGTAACGTGTGAGTAGGGACAGTGAGGGTCAGCTTATCAGTACACGTTATTACTGTGCATATTTACGGTTGTCATTTATTGTTTTTTTTTCTTTGCTGTGTTAAAAAAGTGTGGAGATCTTGCTGGGCCAGATCATAGATACCAATGCGCGGCCTTGCCCGCGGTCACTTCACATGTACTGGCTTCATGACCTTTTGTGGACTTGCGTAGAACCATCCTTGTAAGAGGCCCGTGGATTTCAGCACTATCGGCAGGGAATCAGAAGATGCAACAGGAACCAGGCGGGTGACGGTGAGGAGCGGAGGAGCCGGAGAGGTGAGCGATGAGGTTTGTAGAAGGGTTCTTTTCTTTTTTTACATCTTGCATTTATTATATGCTGGGATCTGAAGTGATGCAAGCTGATATTATAATATGTATGCAGAATTAAATAAGAAAGAAGTAGAAGAATAGACCTCAGAACATTTAATAATAATAATAATAATAATAATAAGAGACATTAAATTCTCAGAGAATAACTTGTCTGGGAATCGCATTTCCTGGGAAAATCCGCATGAATTTTGCCTCATCCGCTCATCTGTAGTGCTAACCACTGAACCACTGTGCTGCATTTATTCAGAATAAATAATTGTTTTATTTCTGTAGTTGCAAACATATTCCGCAGCACTTTATCATTCAGAGGTGATTTGTACAGACAATAAAGACATAGTAGAGTAATACATAACTCAACAGTTAACAAGAGAAGTGAGGATCCTGCTTGCAAGCCAGAGCTGGTACAAGGTATTTTGGTGCCCTAGGCAGATGAAGCAAATGGCACCTCCCTCCCCCCAAGCAAATAAATGTGTCAGAGACTAAGGTACTGTAACAGGACACCTAACGCCAGGGCTGCCATCAGAGCATTACTGCCCTTACTGATGTAAGGGGCCCGGTAAGCAGAAGTAATGAGGGGCGGGCTCCGGATTCAGTCTCAGCCTCTCTCTTTTGCTTCTGCTCACCAGGCCCCAGGGTATAATAAAGTACTGTGCGCTGGCACACCACCATCGGCGGCGCACATCTCCAAAGGAGTCCCTCCGCCTCTTCTGTGATGCGCTGGTGTCTGTGGTGCCACTTGCCAAAGCACCAGAAGTGGAGCCGCACCTTCAGGGGATCGTATGAGAGGTAAGTATGAAAAACTTTTTTTTTTTCCTTTAATAAAATGACTTAAAGGGAATCTGTCACCAGTTTTGTCCTGTATGAATGAAAGTTATAATTTTATGCAGCGCCTGTGCTGCGTTACATAAATGCTTATATAAACCCCTGACTCCCCCTGTAGACACCCTAAAAACCTTTTTAAATTCTTGTGCGCTGCAAGGTAATGCGGTCGGTCGGGTCCGATGGGCATGGTTTCGGGCCCCTCCATCTCACCCCCCGGCTGCTGCTCGCCGTCCTTTTTTTATTGACGTGGATGATGACTCACTGCCAAGTGAAATCTTGCACCTGCACACAGAAATCGCAGCTCACGTCTGCGCACTATGCTTTGCCCTACTGCGGGCACAGCCGAAAACATAAGAGCGCATGCGCCCGCAATAGGACAAAGCATATGCGAGCATGTGCGAGCTACGATTTCTGTGCGCATGCGCAAGATTTTGCTCAGCAGCGAGGCGTCATCTATGTCAAGTAAAGAAGGAGGATTGTGAGCAGCGGCTGGGGGGAGGGTGGAGAGGGCCGAATCCACGCCTATCTGACCGGACGGACCGCATTATCATGCAGCGCGGGGGAATTTAAAAAGGTTTTTGGGGGGGTCTACAGGGGGAGACAGGGGGTTATATGATCATTTATGCAATGCAGCACAGGCGCTGCATAAGGTCATAGCTTTAGTTCATATAGAACAAAACTGGTAACAGGTTCCTTTTAAATGGGTGTGGCGAGGAGCAAACAGTAAATTAAGGGTGTGGGATGGGGACAGTGAATGATGATGTACTGAGGTGGAGGAGCAAATTATGATGAATTGAGGTTGCGGGACAACAAATGATGATGAATTGGGGGTGGGGGAGAGTAAATCATGTATTGAGTGTTGGGGAAAGTAAATGATGAATTGATTGTGGGGGAGAGCAAATGATGCTGTACTGAGGATGAGTGGAGACCAAATGATGAATTGAGTGTGGGGATGGGAGAGAGAGAGAGAGAGAGAGAGAGAGGACATGACATTATAAATTGGGGTAGAAGGGGGCATGTAAATATAACGAATCGGAGGAGCGGGGATACTGAGTGGGGGGTGTTGAAGATGCAGGAGTGTGACTGGTATTGAATTGGGGAAAGAGTACAGGTTCTAATTAATTTATATATTTATTTGGTGGGGAAAGTGGCTATTTATAGTTTGTGGGTGCACAGAGGTGAATTACAATTTATATTTGGAATGGTGGGTTACATAATAACTAATTATATATTAATGGCGGGTGCACATCTGTATTCAGTTACGTAGTGTAGAAGGTGGGGAAAAATAGGGGAATGTGCTCTGGAAGTGGTGCTCTAGGTAACTGTGAGACGAGTCCTCGCTGGAAGAAGTGATGGCGTTCTGTGCTGAATGAAGCAGAAAAGCGAAGATGGAGGACTTCAACTAGAGACGTAACCAGTGAGTCAGTGTGTTATATTTTACCCGTACACTGACACTATACACTGTATACTATATACAGTGCTCCTATGTATAATGTCACTGGTGATCCCTGTATTACCTGTACACTGACACTATATACAGAGCTCCTGTGTATAATATCAATGGCGATCACTGTATTGTCTGTACACTGAAACTATATACAGAGCTCCTGTGTATAATGTCACCAGTGATCATTGTATTACCTGTACAATATGCACTATATACAGAGCTCCTGTGTATATTGCCACTGGTGATCACTGTATTACCTGGACATTTATACTATACACTGTATACTATGTACAGAGCTCCTGTGCTTAATGTTACTTATGGTAATATTAGTATTGTGTTTTTTTTGTATTAATGATCAGTGTTGTAGAATTCGGTCACTATGTGGTGGTAATATGTGATCTGCTCGTGATGTGGTGGTATTTGTTCCTTGTACGTGGCAATATTTGGTTTACAATGTGGTGGTAATATGTGGTCTGGTCATGGTGTGGTGGTATTTCTACCTTGTATATGGTATTATTTGGTCACTATGTCACTATGTGGTGGCGATATATGGTCTGGTCATGGTGTGGTGGTATTTTTCCCTTGTATGTGGTATTATTTGGTAACTATGTGGAGGTAATATGTGGTCTGGTCATGGTGTGGTGCTATTTGTTCCTTATATGTGGTATTATTCAGTCACTATGTGGTGGTAATATGTGGTCCTGCCATGGTGTGATGGTATTTGTCCCTTGTATGTGGTATTATTGGTCATTTTAAAAAATGTATGTGACACATTCACTTAAAGAAAAATAAATAAAAATATACCTAAAAGAGTATTGGTTATTTTAAGAAATGTTTAATAGGTTAGAGTAGGGTAGGGCCCAGCCAAAAGAGTCTACCTTGTCATGGTGGCAGGCTTAAAAAATCTTTTTGCCAAACCAAAAGATGATGGCTATGTATATGATATGGTATTTGATGGGAAGAGTGGCGGTGGGACTGCGGAAGATTTGTGGGTGGAGACGAAGCTAGGGTGGAGCCTGGGCAGAGTCTTAATGGGGCCCGAAAATTTTGTCAGTAAGGGGCCCTGAAATTCCTGGTGGCAGCCCTGCCTAACACACCTACCCCCATAGGTATGATAACAAGCTCCAAAGACCGCAGCCACTAGAATACTTTTTCAATTTCAAAGTTAGATAAAGAATCTTTCATTGTTTGCGGACCATTTACACAATATGATGGATAAATAGTGATATTCATCCCTGACATCCTCTATTATAAATGTCAGACCTAAGGACAGTCATGGAAACTAATATAGCTTAACTATAATTTGGTAGATTGGTTTCAATTAAGGTGTTCAGCATTTGGTGGATACCCCAATAGAAACTAAATAGACCCCATTATAGATAAAGGGATACGCATGAAGTTTTTTACTTCGATCATGCGACAAATACAGCTTCGAACAAAACTGATGGTTGGTGGTTCTGGTGACATATTCATATACTGATGGTGGCTGTGGTGATGTATTCATGGAGAGATGATGATTCTATTAATGTATTCATCATCAGACAGAGTCAGGAAACAAAGAGTCATCATAAATGAGATATAGTCAGCAGTGGAGACCGCAAGGATCTGTACTAGGACGATTCTTTTTAATTTCTGTATTAATTACCCTGTGGATGGGATTGAGAGTAAAGTGTCAGTTTTTGCTGGCGACACCAAACTATGTAGGATATTAAAAACTGATCTTGACTGTATAATATAGTACAATACAGTCCTGCTCATCGTTATTGGCACCCATGAAGTTTAAACACATAATGTGGAATATCTCCAGAAAAAGTGAATCAAGTGAAACAGCTTTTTTGTATAGAGACTCGTGTTAAATACAAAAGAGCAAATAATAGACAATAATTTAAGACAAAAAACAATGGGAGGGAAAAATAGTAAAACCTAAAGCTTCCTGTGACACCGGTAATTTAATATGGAAACACATTTTGACTCATCTGTGGAAAATCACAAAAGAGATTCACCTGTGATTAATTGAGGGTGCCCATGTGACATGAGGTAGTCAATGAATGATGACTTCAGTATATTAAAAAGCCACATGGTAGGCCCTGTTCCTTTGTCGCAATGGTGAAGACAAAGGAGCTGTCTGAGGACATCAGAACTGCTATTATTAGCAAACACAAGACTTCCAACGGTTATAAGGCCATCTCCAAAGACCTTGGTTTCCCAGTTTCAACAGTGCACAATGTTATTAAGAAGTTTGCCAAGCATGGAACCGTCAAGAACCTCCCTGGACGTGAGGGAAAGAGGAAAATTGACAAGAAATGTATTCGAAGGTTGGTGCGAATGGTAAAAAACAACAACACGTCAAACATTCAAAGACCTGAAGGCCAACCTGGAACAGTCTGGGGCCATGGTTTCAACAAGTACCATAAGCCTCTGGTACTTCTGTGGACAGATGAAACAAAAATAGAGCTTTTTGGCAATGCAAAGCAACAGTTTGTTTACAGACAGTGAAATGAAGCTTATAAGGAAAAGAACACTTTACCAACAGTTTAGCATGGTGAAGGATCCATAATGCTGTGGGGTTGCTTTGCTGCATCTGGTACTGGAGGCCTTGACATTATCACAGGAATCATGAAATCAGAGAATTATCAAGATATTTTAGAGCAAAATGTCCTACCCAGTGTAAGAGAACTTGGTTTGAGTCTAAGACCATGGATCCTCCAGCAAGACAATGACCCAAAGCACACATCCAAAAGTACACAGGAATGGTTGAAATCTTTAGGGTGAGCTGAAATCTGCCATTGGGAAAAAGAACCCTGCAAACATTCAAGAGCTTGAACAAACTGCAAAGGAAGAATGGGAGAAAATTCTAGCTGAGAAGTGCAAGAAGCTTCAAGAAACATTCAGAGGCTGTCAGCAATGCCAAAGGATGTGCAACCAAGTATTAATTAGGGGTGCATTTATTGCTGCACATGCTGTTTATTCTGTTTCTTTGAAATTGCAACATGGAAGTTGAAAAACAATGTTTTATTGTTGTATTACTTTGGACCAATAATTAAAAAATCCTGAGGATATAACTTTGGTACATTCCCATTTATTTCTGAAGATATTGTACAATCTCTGAAAAAAATTAAGGGGTGCCAATAATGAGCAGGACTGTATTACAAAACGATCTGGATAAGATGTCTAAATGGGCAAACACTTGGCAATTGAGATTTAATGTTGATAAATGTAGAATAATGAACTTAGGACAGAGTAACAGAGTAATCCTATGGATGCATATACATTAAAAGGAAGTATACTTGGGACTATGGAAAAGTGGAAGGACTTGGGTATTCTGGTTACAAGTAAGCTGAGCAGCAGTACTCAATGTCAAGCAGCAGCGGCAAAAGCAAACAAGACTTTAGGGTGTATAAAAAGAGAGATAGCATCCTATGATTCCAACGTATTGTTACCCCTTTATAAATCACTTGTAAGGCCACATCTAGAATATGGGATCCAGTTTTCGGCACCACAATTTAAAAAAATTATTCAAAAGTTAGTCAGTTCAAAGGCGGACAACTAAATTATTACAAAGGATGGAAGGCTTCTCATTTGATGAGAGGTTGGAAAAGTTGGGCTGGGTTAGCTTGGAAAAAAGAAGTCTCAGATGAGATTGCATTTATATATACACAGTATAAATACATGTGTGGGCAATATAAAGGACTGCCACATGACTTATTCCTTCCAAATACCTTACTAAGGATCAGGGAGCACTCATTATGCGAGGAAGTAGGTGATTCCAGCAGCTAAATAGAAAAGGGTTCTTTACAGTTAGAGCAGTCAAACTGTGGAATGTCCTACCATACGAGGTAATAATAGCAGACACTATAACAGCTTTAAAAAAGGGCTGGATGATTTCCTTAGTACACATAACATTGTGGGTTATACATAATTTAGTGACAAAATGTATAATTGGTGGAGAAAGGTTGAACGTGATGGACCTAGGTCTTTTTTCAACCTATGTAACATTAGTATATAAATACAAAATCAGAATCATCATCAGTACATAAATACAACACCAGAGTCACCAAAAGTACATGAATACAGCACCAGAACCATCAGTAGATAAATACATCAACAGAACCACCATCAGTACATCAATACATTCACCAGAAACACCATAAATTCATAAATGCATCACCAGAACCACAATCAGTGCATTAATACATCAGAAGAACCATCATCAGTACAGCAATACTTCACCAGAACCACCATAAGTACTTGAATACAAGAACCAAGCTTAGTACAGCAATCAATTGCAATGTCAAGTCAGCCCCATACACATTTGTATTGCATAAACCTACAACTCCAACTATGTCCTTAACAATGGTAAAGAGATACTGGGAGTTAACAGTCATCAGACTGCAGACCATATAGGAACCACAGGACTGATGATACGCAGGCAGAATCCTACAAAAACATTTAGATACAGGTGCCTTATAGATGACATACAGTGAATTCTCTGATTGAGTCTTTCCCTTTCTTTGTGTCTTCATTTTGTCAAGACTCCATGATGACTTTTCACATCCACAGCTCTTCTCTGCGGACTTCCAACTTCTCCAGTCTTCTGCAGCACATCCCAACACAATGCCTTTAAAAATGAGAGTGTTATTACAGCCTCCTATACAGTATGATGTCCCCTACAGCCCCTCATATCAGGTTCCCCACAGATCCCTCATATCAGGTCCCCCTGCAGCCCCTGATATCAGGTGCCCCCCGCAGCCCCCCATATCAGGCCCTCCTGCAGCCCGGCATATCAGGTCCCCCCGCAGCCGCTCATATCAGATTTCTCACAGCTCCTCATATCAAGTCCCCGTGCAGCCCCTCATATCATGTCCCCCCCACAACCTCTCACATTAGGTCCCCCGGCAGCTCCTTTTGTAATGTTCCCCATTTAAAGACCAAATAATATAAGAAAAAAAAACTTATACTCATCTAATCCAGACTCCCTTTACACCTTTCGGCTATATCCTCTTCTATGAAGCACAGCAGTGGGTGCTGGATGGCTCGATGATGTCACTGTGTTGCACCATCTGACGCGCCCCTTGGGCCGTGGGGGTACCCAGAGCCGGGCATTGTAGATACTGGGGGTTGTAGTCACCGTGGCGGCGACCCGGTCCGTGACCCGGGGCGGTCGAACCAGGGTAGTCTATGTGTCTCAGTTATAGATAGTCCGACTACGCCACCTGTGGATTGCAGTTATGAAGAATCGCTGCTGCGGAGCAGTCCACTGAAGCTAGTGATATGCGCAGCAAGTGTAGTATAACTCCCCACAGGAGGAGTGTAGCTTCAGGGCAGCGCAGGTGAATGATGGTGGTTGTGCGGGGCGTCCCAGTGCAGTGAGTGCTGGCGCGGTAAGAAACACGGAGACAAGGTGATGCAGACCCAGGGTCTTTACTCACGGTTATCAGTTTCCAAGTTACACTGCAGATCATAACTTCCCACGTCGTGATGTACTCAGTGAGGGGCTCAGTCCACCCTCAGGTATCTCCAGAGCACTTTTCAGGACCCCGTTCTGTGTGCCTTTCTCTGGCCTCTTTCCTTGTACCTCACACCTAGCGGCACCTCTGTCCAGTGTCCTCGTGCCTTGGCGGGCGACGTGTGTTCCGTCCCCTGGCCCTATGTGGCTACCTTCCTGATGGCTGGTGTGGGCGGCCTGCTGACTTAAAGTGCTGCAGCCTCCGGTTCCCAGTTGAGCCCTGTAGTCTATGCTGGTTGAGGGATCCGGTTCCCTTCCTTCTGGCCTGACCCCCCTACCTCCTGGCAGCGGCGGGCGTACGGGTGGCAGCTGCACGGCCCGTACCCCTGGGGTCCCTTCGGTTCCTTTCCTGGAGCCTTCCTGCTCCCTCTTCTCTCTCTCCCAGGCTCAGGCCTCTTGACTAGGCCTGCCTGTGAAGCAGAGCTCATACAGAGCCTCTGCTCCTGTCACCTCTGACTGACTTTCTTCTCTCACTCTACTCCCTGAACCAAAATGGTTCCTAGCTTTTATACCTCCTACTCAGTGCTCCCAGGATCTACATCCTCCACCCATCCACTACCTAGTTCCCCCTCTCTAGTGGTTCCTCCCCACTCCAGCCAGGGATCAGGGACAGTTGTGCTCTCCCTTAGGAGCATTGTCGCCCTGTCCCCCGGAAATGTGGTTTAGTGAATGTAGTGTTAGGGTCCTGAGCCATACTCCTTCCTTACCTGAGAGTGAGATACCACACCTCTGGGTGAGATGCAATACCTCTGTGGCGACCGAACCCTCAGGGGCGCCACACATCCAATGTCCGCTGCGTGCGCTGTCTCCCACAGGGTGCAGGTTGGAAGTGGCCTGCGTACTGCTGGAGTTCCTGGCAGAGCCTGGGACTGATTACAGTTCCTCTGGTCCTGTCCCGCGCGGCACCGACATCAATTGAGTTCAAGGAGGGAGCGATGGCTGGGGAGCAGGCAGAGAGGGGGATGAGTGGTGTCAGTGACAGACACTGCTCCTCTGTGTTAAAAAACTGCGCCCCCCTCGAATGGACAGGAGATAGCTCCCTAGGCAGGTGCCTACCCCTCTTCCCGGCCCTGTCACAAGCTTACAATCTATGAGGAAATAGAGGAGGCACAAAAGGTAAAAATAAAAATCGCTTGTTGGGCATGCTTGAAACTGTCCTTACTGAGAACTAACTGGATTATCCACAGTAGTTCATTCCAGAAAATTGGTGTAGCACAAGAAAAGTTGGGAGTGGGAGGTTCGGATTATTGAGGTTGTTAGTCTTAGGTCATTAGCGGAATGAAGGGCAAGGGTAGGGTGGCAGAGATGAGGAAGGAGGTGTAGGGTGGTGCAGAACTGTGGAGAGCTTTATGAGTGAAAGTGATAAGTTTATATTGTATTCTTTTAAGGATGGGCAACCAGTGCAATGACTGGCACAGGGTAGAGGCACCAGTGTAGCGGTTGGCGAGGAATATGATCCTGGCTGCTGCATTCATGACAGATTGGAAGGGGGAGAGTTTACTAAGAGGGAGACCGATTAGTAGAGAGTTGCAGTAGTCCAGGCGAGAATGAATAAGAGCAGCAGTAAGAGGTTTTGCAGAGTGAAAGGTGAGAAAAGGGCAAAATCTGGAGATGTTTTTAAGGTGTAGGTAACATGAGTGAGTGATCGGATGTAGGGGGTGAAGGAAATTTCTGAGTTAAATATGACCCAAGACAGGGGGCATGCTGCTGGGGAGTAATGATAGAACCACACACAGAGTTGGAAATTACAGATTTAGTAAGGTTAGTGGCGTGAGTAAACACAAGGAGTTCAGTTTTTGACAGATTCAGTTTTAGATAGAGGGAGGACATGATGTTAGAGGCAGCAGACAGACAATCCCTGGTATTTTGTAATGATGCAGGGGTGATGTCAGGAGAAAAGGTGTATAAGGCTATGTGCCCACGATGCAGAAATGAAGCAGAAAATTTCTGCAGCATTTCTGCATCTCCCTGGCAGAAAAAACGCATGCAGATTGTGCATGCGTTTTTCCTGCAGAATACATGCGGATCCACATGCGGATTCACATGTGACGCGCCCCCTGGGCTAGTGTTGTTAGGGATACCCGGAGCCGGATCAGATGGGGGTTGTAGTCTCCGAGTGGCTGTGACCCGGTCCGTGCCCAGGGTGTCAAGCTCAGTGTGTGGCAGTCCTTATGATGTTACTAGATGTTCTTTTGTGTCGACTACGCCACCCGTTGATTTGCGGTCAAAAGGCCGCCGCTGCAGCAGGGTCCACTGAGGCTGGTGATGTGTGTGCAGCTTAGGTAGTATAACCCCCAACGGGAGGGGTATAGCCTCAGGGGGTCAGTTGCAGAGGATGGGGGTTGTGGTGGTGCAGCGGGGATGGAAATGAGACTCAGAGTCGGGCTGTGCAGTTCAGGGTTTGTTTACTTACTGCAGTTGTTCTGGTCACTCCGGCCTTAAGTGACCACCCGAGCCGTGCTGCGTCTACCAGGTCCTGGACTCGGCCAACCCCCAGGTGATTCTGGAGCGTGGTCCTGAGCTCCCTTTCTGTCCTGTCCTCTTCTCTGGCCTTCCCCACCAGGGATCCACCTATGTCCGGCTCCCTCGGGCCTCTTGGTGGTAAACCCTTGTCTCTGGGTTCCCTGACCCTATTCCTGGTCTGCCTTCCGGGTGGATTTAGTGGGTGATCGTGGCAGATCCTGCCCACGACTTCCGGTTCCTGGCTAAGGTGTGCTGTAGCCTCTGCCAGCTTGGGATCCGGTACCCTGTTGCCAACTCTTCACCCTCTGGTCTAATTTGGGCTCTTGGAGTTCCTTCTTTCTCCCCCTCTGGGTCTTTCTTTCTCCTCTCTCTCTCTCTTGGCCTTGGAGCTGCTCTTCTCCTTTGCTCTGACAGACTGACCTCACTCTGCAAAAGACTGACCCTGATCTAAGATGGTTCCCACCTTATATACTCCCTCTATGTGTGAGCTCAGGTGACCAGCACCCAATGAGCTCCTAGCATTACCCAGACTGCTCCCCCTATCTGCCCCTACACTACTGGGATGTTCCACCCCCCTCCCACTCCAGCCAGGAACAGACACTGTCGTACCTGCACATTTCTCTAGTGGGAGTACCATCGGTCTGTTCCTCGGAAATGGGATGCGTGTAGTGCATGCAGCTAACTGAGCTCAGTTCCACACTCCATCCTTACCCGGGAGTGGAATACCACACCTCTGGCTTGAGGTGCAATACCCCTGTAGCAGCCGAATCCTCAGGGTGCTACATTCCCCCCTGGTAAATCACAGCACGTCCTCGGGCTGTAAGATATAAAAACATCCAAAACATACAATTTTTTTCATAAAACATCAACATATAAACATATAAAACATCACATATATTATCAGCAATAAACTTTTCATATAAATAACATTTTTGTAAACATTCCTGTCTCTGGTTCCTCCGGTCACGGTGCAACTTGTGACCGGGTAAAGTGCGACAGTCTCTTGAAGAATAATGGTTTCCTATAAAACCGGTAGGGGGCGCTTTAGGAAGCGCAACTGTATACAAAGGAAATATGGCCGCTCTCAGTCCTCGGCCAGGTATTAGGGAGGAATGACCGCTCTCAGTCCTCGGTCAGTGGGAATAGGGACACACGGGGTTAACAGTTCACACTTTTGTCCCAACGGGGACATATTTTAAGCAGCAACAGTTCTTGGTACCCCGACGGGCAACTTTATACAGTCTCTCTCTACCGTACTTCAACGACGGCGTCCTCCTGCTCCTTCTTTAGATTCTTCAGACCCGTCTGGGTCCTCTTGCTCCTCCTCACACCGCAGCTCCTCCTCCGTCAGGCGATGCACATGGAGGGCGTAGGGTCCTTTGGCACACTTGTGCCGGGTGAAGGTGACCTCGTCCCCTACATACAGGTCACGACCTCTGTGTCCCTCCGGCAGATGGCTTTCTACGTCTCTGCGGGTCACAAAGACGTCGCCGGGGGTATGATGGTCTCTAATAAAGCCCCATCCGTGCTGCATGTTGAATTTTATCACAGTCCCGGTGGAAGGGGGACCATGAGCTGCACGGGGATTCCTCCTGGTCCGGCTCTTCTGCTCCGCGCTCCTTATCTGCGCTTGCTGTTCCCGGACCCGCCTCTCTCTCCGCTCCCTCTCGAAGACCTCGAGCTGCTGGCGGCAGCACTCTGCACGTTCCGCTGCGGCCGCCCGAGTCTCCTGAGTGAACCCCATGAGGTCTTCTCCGGTGGGGTCCCACTCGAACTGTGCCTCCTCCAGCGGGGGCGAGGTCCTCTTTACGGGCTTCGGAGCCGGAATCAGGGGCTCGCACATGGGCCTTGCTCTCTGGAGTTCCAGCTGAATGTACTCCTGGGGCCATACAAAGGGGTGCCCATCCGGGCACGTATGCTGGGCGAATAGATCTTCACCCAGGTGCGGCACTCTAGATGCTGAGGGCGCGTTGATGGTAGCGGCGCCCGGGTTGACCAGGCCTTGCGACCAGGCCTGGGGCACCTTAAAGGCAAAGGGCACCGTAAGAACGGCGGCGCCCTGGGTTATTCGGCCCTGCGACCAGGCCGGTGGCTCCGCGGAGGTAGGGGGCGCTGTTGGTATTGCGGCGCCCGGGGGTACTAGGCCTTGCGACCAGGCCGGTGGTATTTCCTGCTTGGCCACGCTCGAGGTCGAGGCGTGTGACGTCACAGGGGTCGCGGCCGCGGTTTCCGGTTGAGGCCTAGTCGGCGGCGGTGACGATGCAGCGACGGGCACGGCAGGGGGAATTTCGGGCTCTGCGACGGGGAGCTGGGGCAGGCACGCGGTTTCCCGGCTCGGGGTAGAGACGTCCCCTTTACCTGCCTCCGTCCGTTCAGCTCCCTTCTCGGCGCCGTCTCCTGCCTTCATTTCTCCTGCGCCATCCTCAGAGGCGGTCTGTCTCCTCGTCTCGGGTGGCGTGCTCCGCTGACGGATTTCGGTCTGCTGGGCCATCTCTCGGCTCCACTCCGCCAACGCCTCCTGCTGCACCCGGGCCATCCTCCGTGCGAGGCCCTCCAGCGCGGTCTGTGCACACTCCCGGTCTCGGGGGAGCTGTGCTAGGATCTCCAGCAGGCCTTCTGGAGTGGCGACCTGCAACAGGCTCCTGACCACTGGGTCGGTGCTGCCTGACTCTCCCTCCATCTCCGGGTAGGCTCTCTCTGGACTCTCCTCCAGACGTCTTGTCTCCGGGTGCGCTCTCTCCAGACTGCTCCAGGCGACACCCATCTTTGTTCTCTCCTTCTGTCTCCGCCCACATCGAGGGTGGTCCCGGGGCAACTTCGTGATTGTCAGTTCCAGGGGCAGTTCTCTCACGCTGATGGACACTTCCAGCATCACAGTCTCTGTTGGTGGGCGCGGTTTCCGCTTTTGGCGCCATTCTTCGACCTGGCCCACGATGGGAGGTGGCCTTTTGCCACCCTCTGGCACGCCCACAATGGCGTCCGCTCCCCCAAGGCGGGAAATCTTCGGAAATGGCGGGAATCGTCTCCCAGTGGCGGGAAACTCCATGGTTGGCGGGAAAAAGCTGCAAATGGCGGACAACCGGCGGGAAACGACCTGTGATGGGGCCCAATGGCGGGGACCATCCGGAACCGGCGGGAGACTTCTTTTTGAGGTAACGGTGAACTTTTCTTCAGGCACGCAGTACCCGGTTGTTGCGGGCACGTGATCCTGCCGACTACGCCAAAGTTGACGCGCCCCCTGGGCTAGTGTTGTTAGGGATACCCGGAGCCGGATCAGATGGGGGTTGTAGTCTCCGAGTGGCTGTGACCCGGTCCGTGCCCAGGGTGTCAAGCTCAGTGTGTGGCAGTCCTTATGATGTTACTAGATGTTCTTTTGTGTCGACTACGCCACCCGTTGATTTGCGGTCAAAAGGCCGCCGCTGCAGCAGGGTCCACTGAGGCTGGTGATGTGTGTGCAGCTTAGGTAGTATAACCCCCAACGGGAGGGGTATAGCCTCAGGGGGTCAGTTGCAGAGGATGGGGGTTGTGGTGGTGCAGCGGGGATGGAAATGAGACTCAGAGTCGGGCTGTGCAGTTCAGGGTTTGTTTACTTACTGCAGTTGTTCTGGTCACTCCGGCCTTAAGTGACCACCCGAGCCGTGCTGCGTCTACCAGGTCCTGGACTCGGCCAACCCCCAGGTGATTCTGGAGCGTGGTCCTGAGCTCCCTTTCTGTCCTGTCCTCTTCTCTGGCCTTCCCCACCAGGGATCCACCTATGTCCGGCTCCCTCGGGCCTCTTGGTGGTAAACCCTTGTCTCTGGGTTCCCTGACCCTATTCCTGGTCTGCCTTCCGGGTGGATTTAGTGGGTGATCGTGGCAGATCCTGCCCACGACTTCCGGTTCCTGGCTAAGGTGTGCTGTAGCCTCTGCCAGCTTGGGATCCGGTACCCTGTTGCCAACTCTTCACCCTCTGGTCTAATTTGGGCTCTTGGAGTTCCTTCTTTCTCCCCCTCTGGGTCTTTCTTTCTCCTCTCTCTCTCTCTTGGCCTTGGAGCTGCTCTTCTCCTCTGCTCTGACAGACTGACCTCACTCTGCAAAAGACTGACCCTGATCTAAGATGGTTCCCACCTTATATACTCCCTCTATGTGTGAGCTCAGGTGACCAGCACCCAATGAGCTCCTAGCATTACCCAGACTGCTCCCCCTATCTGCCCCTACACTACTGGGATGTTCCACCCCCCTCCCACTCCAGCCAGGAACAGACACTGTCGTACCTGCACATTTCTCTAGTGGGAGTACCATCGGTCTGTTCCTCGGAAATGGGATGCGTGTAGTGCATGCAGCTAACTGAGCTCAGTTCCACACTCCATCCTTACCCGGGAGTGGAATACCACACCTCTGGCTTGAGGTGCAATACCCCTGTAGCAGCCGAATCCTCAGGGTGCTACACATGCGTTTCCGCATACAGATTGACAAGCGCTTTCCAGGCGATAGCATCACTTGGAAAGTGCTTGACAACTAGGTCACACTGTATAAATCCATGCAATTATACAGTGTGAACCGTAAAAATTAAAACAAATAAAGCTATACTCACCCCGGAGGCCCCGGCGTGGCTGCAGCGCTCGTTACTGTCTGGTTCCTGGCTGCCGGCATCTCGCGAGACAGAGCGGTGAAGGGCCTGCGGTCACATGACTGTGACGTCACCGCAGGTCCTCAAGCGATGCCGGCATTCAGAGACAAGCCGCCGGACAGGTGAATATAAACTTTATTTGTTATTTTATTCTTTTTTTACAGGTACAATGGTACCCAGGTCTGGATGAGAGTCTCCTCTCCTCCAGAACTGGGTACCATCCGCACATAGAGATGCATAGAAGCCGCTTGTACAAATGTTCAGTCGCGGTTTCTATGCGTCTCAATGCAAGTCAATGGCGGGAGTTCCGCTGCGCTTCCGCAAAATTAAATGACATGCTGCGGATTTTTGTACGCAGCATAAACGCTGCGGAAAAATCCGCAGCATGTGCATAGAACATGCGGAATCCCCTTGGGGACCATGGGGTGCGGATTACCTAGCGTTTAACAAGCGTTTATGCTGCGGAAATTCCGCAGCATAAACGCTTGAAAAACGCTACGTGGGCACCCAGCCTAATTGGGTGTCATCAGCATAGAGATGGTTCTGGAAACCGAATCTTCTGATGGTTTGTCTAATAATGCTTGTGTATAAGTAGAAGAGGAGGGGACCTAGGACTGATCCTTGAGGAACCCGACAGTAAGGTGAAGGGGAGAGGAGTAAGAGCCGGCAAAAGATATGGTGAAGGGGCGGTCAGAGAGATAGGAGGAGAGGAGAACAGGAGAGTCCGGTGTCCTTGAGGCCAGTAGAGCGGAGCCTAGTGAGGAGGAGCTGGTGATCCACAGTGTCAAATGCTGCAGAGAGATCCAGGAGAATCAGCAGGGAGCAGTGACCATTAGATTTAGCTGTTAGTTGATTACTAAAACTGCCCTCACTAAAGTCTCTAGTAGAGTATAAAAAGAGGAAAGCAGATTGTAAAGGGTCAAGAAGAGCTGAGAGATAGAGAATTACATGAGAGTGCAACAAGAGTTCCAGGAGTTTAGAGATGAAGGGAAGATTAGAGACCGGTCTGTAGTTAGCAGCACAGTTCTGCTTGTTTTTTTTTTATTATTATTACTATATAGGAAAATTACTGATCTCTAAGCCACAACAACTTGGTGTTGGAGGCCTATTGTTAGCAGCATTTAAATTGTTAAACAGCAGCAATTTGAGCTATAAAGCTGGCTGTATAAAACAGCTTGCATTTGCATGGTACAAAATACCGGCATAGGACATAGCCATTCATCTATGTGGGAAAGTGGTTAAATCTCTCTGCTCCACTTGCAACTGTTTGCAAGGCTTGACCAAAGGCTGATTATACTGAACATCAATGTCAGGTGTCAAAAAGCTTTACTGCGCTGTCTACATCTCTCTAGCTTTAGTCACAGCAGACTGGCATTGTGCATTGATTGCTATATGTGATATTTTTACCTGACTTTCCTCTCTTCTAATTATAGGGCTGTGAAGGGAGATATACCTGGTAATTCACATGTCCATGGTGCTGTTATGTGGTGTAACCTTAGTAGAGGTAAGTATAGAAAAGGGCCAGATCTGGAAAAGTTTGGGTCCCTTGATAAATCAGTCATGGTGCCCCCTTACACCTACCCAGATCATTTTTAATTTTATTTTGAAAAGTAACTTTTATTTCTGTGCACATTATTACTGTCCCCTCAACCTTAAAAAAACATGATATCTGCCCAAAATTGCATTAATATGGGGATAATTTTCTTGAAAACATAAGCAGCATGCACAATATATGGTGGAACTCAACATTTGTCTCAGGATTTCCGATATGGAAAAGAGGTGGTCTTTTATTGTATATAAATGCGGTTACCTTTTTATAGTAAATAATGCAGTTCTGGCTACTACCACTAGGGGGAATTTATCACATACATGTCATTGGGAGCTCTAAACATGAGTCTGCAGTAAGCTCCCCCTAGTGGTGTCAGAAAGAATTTTTATTTTTTATCTATACTAAGGAAAGTGAGAGATTTGGTATTTGAGAGTACGGAAATCAGTACTATGTGCATCATAACGTTATCTGTCAAGGAATAGCAAAACCTTCCCTAATACATCAATGTAGCTCGGATTTATTGGCTTCTTTCTGGCCAATTGCTTATTTTCTCTTTCAGGGAATTGCTTTAATGGTGTTGACCATCAATGCATACATTTAAGACAAGGATACCAGAGGCTCTAGAACCCTTCCGGAACAACCTTTAGAAAGATGCACGGCGTGCAGAAGAATGTATGATAACCTATGGCGGGAGGATGTGACGCTAGGCTGTAATTCTAGACTTTTCTAAACTTTCCACGCTGGATTGTGATACAAGATAATTCTTTATTATATGGGATTACGGTATTTTTTTTTTTATTATGTGTACAGGAGAGGGAACGGGATTTTTCCGCTTTTTGAAATGAAAGCACATCTGTGTAAAATAGTAGTAGATAGGAATATCTGTGATAAATTACAGAAAAAAATAAACATTTAAAAAAAAAAAATGTTGACACTGGTTAAAAAATAGAATACACGCTTTAGGATTTGTGTTGGCTTGTGAGACATTTCCTTTATGGTTAAAGGGAATCTGTCAGTAGGATTAACCCTTCTAAGCCGTCTATTTGGACATGTAGGTCATAGGAAACTGAATAAAATGATACCTTGATATCTGCGATCCGATGTCTTATTCCAGAGAAATCCACGTTTTCTTAATATGTAAATGAGCTGTTAAGATCTATGGGCCGGACATAGATCTCCCTGAGAATCTGCCTCCAGAGCTTATTGTATATGAAAGGGGACTATACCAGTGTGAGACATGTAATGACTGACAGTATGTTCTCCTGAGCTGCATGTCTCATACTGGTAATGCCTTCTTTTATTTATTATAAGCTCAGAATCTCGGGAAGATCTATGTCCGGCCCATAGATCTTAACAGCTTATTTACATAATAAGAAAAACGTGGATTTCTCTGGAATAAGACATCAGATCACAGATATCAAGGTATCATTTTAATCAACTTTGTATGTATGCCCATATAGACAGCTTAATAGGGTAGGTCATTGACGTGCCCCCTGGGTTGTGGGGTTCTCGGTGCCGGGCCGGTTGTTGCTAGGGGAGATGTTACAGTGGCGGTGACCCGGTCCGTGACCCAGGGTGGTCATTAAAAGGGGGGTATTACAGGGGATTTTATAGTTTTTATATATATATAGTTCATGACGCCACCTGTGGTATGCGGCTATAGGTAGGCCGCTGCAGAGCAGGTCCTGTGGAGCTGGTGTGAAATGCAGCAAAGTTGGTTTAGCTCTCCACAGATAGAGCTTAGCTCCAGGGCAGTGTAGAAATGTTGTTGTAGATGTTATAGGTGATGCTGGGCATTGTAGTGCAGGGGTGATGGCGCAGATAATAATCACAGAGACAGTGGGGTGCAGTCCTCAGGGTCTTTACTCACGGTTGTTGCAGTCCAAGTTACAGGTACCGGTGTAACTTCCCTCGTCGTACTCCGCTTACTCAGGGAGGGGTTCGGCCAACCCTCAGATATCTCCGGAGTACTTAGCGGGACCCCCTTCTGTGTGTTCTCTCTCTCTGGCCGTCTTCCTACACCTCACACCTAGTATCTCCAATCCGGTACCCGCAGGCCTTGTCGGGCGACGTCTGTTCCGTCCCCTGGGTCCTATATAGCTACCTTCTTGGTGAGACTGATATGGACTGTTGGCTGCAGGACTTAAAATACTGCAGCCTCCGGTTTCTAGTTGAGACATAAAGTCCTCCGCTAGTTGAGGGACCGGTCCCCTTTGTGTGGCCTGACCCTCCACCTCCTGGTAGATTCGGGCGTACAGGTGGCCTCCAGCACTGCCTGTACCCCTGGGGTACTTTCTTAGTTCCTGGAGCCTTTCTCCTGCTCCTCTCCTTCCTCAGTCTTGGGCCTCTCTGCTAGGCCTTCCTTCTCAGCAGAGCTCCTGCAGAGCTCCTGCTCCCACTCACTGTCCTCCTCTGACTGAACTCAACTAACAAGATGGCTTCTCTATTTATATCACTTCCTTTCCTGCCCTCCCCCATCTGCTTCCTCCACCCACACCCACTACATAGTTCCACCCTTCAGCTGGGGACCAGGGACTGTGCTCTCCCTTAGGAGCAATCTCGCCCTTCCCCCACTGAAGGTGAATGTGTTGAATGCAGGTGTTAGGGTCCCGAGCTGTACTCCTTCCTTACCTGAGAGTGAGATACCACACCTCTGGGTGAGATGCAGTACCTCTGTGGTGACCGAACCCTCAGGGGCGCCACATCATACTGACAGATACCCTTTAATAGGTGCTTCGCCAACACTCATACTATAGAATCATGCGGTAGACACATACAGCACAGATATGAGCAATATTGTAAGCGGACCTATATATAATATATATATATATATATATACACAGTATATATATATATACACATGCGCCAGTCGATATCAGATATTCTATACCACACTGACACGCTGTGCACATGCTGTCCAAGAAAAGACAATCAGGATGCCAGGAAACAGGTATAGAATTAATGTAATGTATTACAATGTTGTATTTAAGGCACTAAAATACATTACATATCTGTACCACCAATAGGTGTCATATGTTTTGCATTATAAGGACCTATCATGTACGTGCTGTTTCTTCTCTATGGTCACTATGCATCAAGTAGGGAAAGGTGTACAGGAGTAAGGAGGTGGTGTAATAGCACGATTTGACCACCAGATGTCGTGATTACAATGGATACGACACATAGGATACAGTGGCTCATTCTGCTAGTTCCAGAGGGGATTATTGAATCAACTGATTAACCAGAAACCGATTGACAGTCCAACATACCTTAAATGGGACAGTTTCCATCCGAAACACATAAAAAAACTATTGTCTACAGCCAAGCCATCAGATACAATCGAATATGTTCCCAACCGTATGGATAGAGACAAACATCTTCATGGCCTCAGAAAGACCTTTGTGAATCGGGGCTACCATTCAAGAACAATTGAAAACCAGATTACAAGAGCCACCAGAATATCAAGGAATCATCTCCTACATTACAAAACTAAAAAAGAAAGCAACAGGGTGCCTCTAGTAGTCACCTACAACCCAAATCTGGAGGCGCTAAGGAGAGCAGCACGGAAACTACAACCCTTACTACAAAAAGATGCCTGATTTTACAATGCATATTTCCAGACCCCCCACTTCTGTGTTTCAGGCAGGCCCCAAATCTAAGAAGCATCATTTTTAGAAGCTCCCTGTCATCTCCACCAGCTACTGGAACCTTTCCCTCCAACCAGAAAAGATGTAAAACCTGTCCATTTATAATGACCACAGACAATATAAAGATTCCCAACTCACATCAGGACCACAAGATCCCAGGTACTTTCAGCTGTATCACATCTAATGTACTGTACTTAATTATATGTACCAAATGTCCATCAGGGGGTCTGTATGTAGGGGAAACAGGGCAAAAACTTAGAACATGGAAGTCTATGGAGACAATTTTTAAAGAACAGCAGGGACTACTCCTCATCTGCTGCTCCCTGTACTTGTGGCGCCCCTGAGGGTTCAGTCGCCACAGAGGTACTGCATCTCACCCAGAGGTGTGGTATTTCACTCTCAGGTAAGTACTGCCCGGGACCCTAACACCTGTATTCATTACACCACACTTCAGAGGGCAGGGCGAGATTGCTCCTACGAGAGAGCACAGTCCCTGATCCCTGGCTGGAGTGGGGGAGGAACCAAGTGAGGGGGAACCATGTAGTGAGTGTGGGTGGAGGACGTAGATCAGAGGAGCACTTCAGTAGCTGTATAAAAAGGTGAACCATCTTAGAAAGACAGTTCAGTCAGAGGAGGAAAGTGAGGGGAGCAGAGGCTCTGCAGGAGCTCTGCTCCAGAGGCGGGCCTAACCAGAGAGGCCCAAGTCTAAAGGGAGAGATAGAGGAGCGGGAGAAAGGCTCCAGGAACAGAAGGGATCCCAGGGGTACGAAAAGTGCTGGAGGCCACCCGTACGCCCGAATCTGCCAGGCGGTGGAGGGATCGAGCCGCAGAGGGGACCGGCCCCTAAACTAGTGGAGAACTACAAGGCTCAGCTAGGAACTGGAGGCTGCTGTACTTGTGACTAGCCCAGGGGGAGATGGGGATGACTCGGTACCCGGGCCTTTAGCCTGGCCTTTAGGGATGTCGCGGTGGTCGGCTCCCGGGCCCGTACCCTGGGCCTCTCCTTTAAAAAGGGGTTGGTGATTTGTTAAGTTTATAAAAGAGTTTGTGACGCCACCTGTGGCTTCTGGTGATGATCACCAGCGCTGCGCAGTCCACTGAGGCTGGTGATAAGGCAGCTGGATGATATAGCCCCTCACAGGTGAAGCTAGGCCTCAGGGCAGTGGATGAACGGGGAAAGCAGGACGAAGAGACCCCGCTGGGTCAGAGCAAGAACAGGGACTGGCACGATAGTCACTTCAGTACCTTTTACTGATGGAAATTCAGGCACTCCCCGGAGCACTGTAGGGTGAAGGGTGTATGTCCGGATCCTCCCCAATCAGCAGGTTTTGGGCCTCCTGCTTCTTGAATCTGCGTAGTAAGTTTCTGACCTGCCTGGAGCTAGGCCTAACTTTGTCTCTGTCCTGCGCTGGCTGACCTTGTGGTAGGGCCTTCTGTTGGATTACACGCTCCCGACTTACGGGGCCTATGTGTCTCCTGGCTCTGGTATGTATCAGCACTTTAGCGATCCTGGGACTAGTAGTTCTCCAGGGATTCCGGTTTATCTTACTGGGTCATGGAGATCCCGGTAAGCTTCGGACCCGTTGTCCGGTAGATGCATCTTCGGGGTGAGCTAGTTAAGCTCCTCTGCCCCCTATGAACTAACTCTCTCTACTCGCCTTCAGCCTACTCGGGCCCTCTCTAGGCTACTCACACTAACGGCAGCTTGCCGCGCTTCACCGATCTTATGGCGCCGGCACACCTAAAGCTCACCTCTCTGAGCTACAACTGAGTCTCGACTGTGCTCCACCGCAGACTAACCTCTCACAGGCTTCTACTGCAGGAACTCTCTCAACAGGTTTGCTCTCTGTTGAGTCCAGTCTAGACTAACTGAGCTCGACTCTGCATTCAGGTTTGTACTTGCAGAACTCTCCAGAGGAACTGAGCTGCCTGGCTCCACCTTCCCTATTTATCTATCCCTAACGGGCTCCCTCTGGTGGTCTGAGGTGGAAGGTGGAGATGTATGAATGGTTATGGGGGCCTCTTGTGGAGGAATCCTTCAATACACCCTTCTAGGATTTGTGATACCAAGCACAGCTGGGCTTCACATTTGCAAGGTGCAGTGGCCACATCCGCAACTATATCGCCGAGAAGGTGGCCACAGAAGGTCCAGGGGACTGCTGGTCGCCCGAAAAGACCCGAGGCTACCAGATTGGGACACTGATTGCGAGGCACAGGGCAGGAGGGCGAGAGCCAGCGCAGGAAGACGACTTAGGAAGGCACATAGAAAGGGGTCCTGTCAGGCACTCTTGAACTACCTGAGGGATTGCTGAACCCCTGCCTGGTGAACGCAGCACGACGTGGGAGGTTGTAGTCCGGAACCTGTAACCTGAGGAACTTAATAACTGTGAGTAAACTCAGAAGACTGCACCCCACTGTCTCTGTGATTAATATCTGCGCCATCATCCCTGCACTACAACGCCCAGCACAACCTATAACATCTACACTGCCCTGGAGCTAAGCCCTACCTGTGGAGAGCCACACCAGCTTTGCTGCACTAACATCAGCTCCAGAGGACCTGCTCCGCAGCGGCGGCTCCCTTTAGCCGCATTCCACAGGTGGCGTCACGAACTTTGTACATAAAAACTATAATCCCCTGTAAATAATTCCCCTTTTATTGACCGTCCTGGGTCACGGATCGGGTCACCGCCACTGTGACATCCCCCAGCATCTACCGGCCCAGCACCAGGTACCCCACGGCCCAGGGGGTACGTCATACTCTTCCTCCTCTTCAGTGGCATTATCAGTTAGCCATATGTATGCCCAAGAAACATGCATCCTGTCGTTTGATTGAGAGCAAACTAAACTTCCATGTGTCTGTGTTGACCTCAATGAATGGCATTAGAGATAAGTAGATTAGGCAAAATTCAAATAAGCCTGTTTCCAGGATTTTCTCCTGGAAATTTGATTTCTGGAAAAGTTATTATTCACAAATGTAATATTCCTTATTATGCCATATCCAAGTGCATAATAAATGTAAAAAATAAAGTAAATCATTATGCTCACCTCTCCAACCAATTCCACATTGGTCGGAGCTGCTATATTAATCACCAGAAATATCATCAGTACATGAATACAAAACCAAAATCATCATCAGTAGATAAATAGAACACCAAAGCCATCAATAGTACATAAATACATCACCAGAACCATCATCATTAAATAAATAGGTCACTAGAACCACCATCAGTACGTGAATAGATCACCAGAACCACCATCATTAGAGAAGTGCATCGCAAGAACCACCATCAGTACATTAATTCGTCATCAGAACCTCCATCAATACATGAATGCATCAGAAGAATCATCAACAGTAAATAAATACAACACCACTACCATTATCACTACATGTATATATCACCAGAGTCACCATCAATATATGAATACATCAGCAGAACCCCCTCAGTCCATAACTAAATCATCAAGTTTAGTAAAGCAATCAATTGGAATATCAAGTCAGGTCCATTTGTATCTTACTGAACCTACAACTCCCAGTATGTCCTTAAAGTGAACCTGTCAAGTAAAATTATGTTATTAACCTGCAGATATGGGTTTAATCTGCATGTCAATAGCATTCTGACACTATGCGCACTGAGAGCCCTGGTGACGGCAGGAAATTAACTTTATTCCCTCCGGCAACGTTCACAGTCACAGTGGCAGCGCTAGCTTAGTTTCATGTAAAAAAATAAGAAGCCACTAGGTGGCACCAAAAATACACATGCATGAAATTCCTACCATATAGTCATGAACATTGTTTAGTCATTAGAGTTCCTGAGTCTGAATACATATGGTAGAATATTTGGCGCTATAGAGCTCAAGTCCTCTTTTTCTCTGAAGAGGCAATTTGCATATTAAATTTCCCAGAGGAGCATTGCATGGCGAATAAGCCACCTTACCTTGACATGCCAGAGCTGGTATGTTACGCTCCACAAACGTTATCCCCTAGACCTCAGTCCAAAGCCTCTCCCCCAGCCAAATCAGATCTCGTACTTTGCACTGACGAGGGCCAACAGCCCGAAACACCGTGTCTGCAAATTGAGATTCTGATTTGGCTTTTATCCTAAGTCATATTGCAAGGCTCGTTAAAGGGTTGATTGTGACTTGTAGGATTGCTGCATCCAATAGGTGGCGCTATAGAGTACAAGTCCTCTTTTTCTCTGAAGAGGCAATTTGCATATGGTAGAATAGTCATAGATCATAACACATACTACACAGGTAGGGATTTCCTACATGTGTAGCTGTGGTGCCACCTAGTGGCTTCCCCCCCCTTTTTTTTTTTTTACATGTTTTTAAACTATTTATGTGATTTTCCTCTCAATAAAGTATTATTATCATTGATTATCAATGTGTTTTTTTATTACATTTTTTTCTTATATGATACATGCTATTTTGTGTATTGCACCGTCTACACCAGGGGTCCTCAAATTACGGCCCGCGGGCCACATGCGGCCCGCTGAGGATTTTTATCCGGCCCGTCGGCTATGGGCGGAGGAGAGCGGTGCCAGCATCCCGCCCTTCTCCCCCGCTTGCTCAGGGCCCTGGCAGCCGGATACTTACCTCTCCCCGTGCCTCTGCAGATCCGTTGTCTTCGTGGTGTGCACTCCCTGTGACGTCTCAGGTCAGAGGGTGCGGTGGCGTCTTTCCAACGCGCCCTCCCCTGAGCCGTCACAGGCAGCGCAGAGCGGGAAGACGCCGGCCTCCACACTGTCTGCTTTAATGATCTATAACCGCCCCACAGTCTGCCATTATCAGCTATAACCGCCACACCGTCCACCCTTATGAACCACGGTGGATACCATGGCTGTCCCCTCTCCACTGTTTTCTCTTACAATTTCTATATCTCCAAACTATCCTCCGCATGCTAACCTCTCTCCATACTGTGCCCCCATTTCATGCTACCCCCTCTCCATATCCATTCTGTGCCCCCTCTTCATGCTGAGCCCTCATACTGCCCACCACATTGTCCTCTCCAAACTGTACCCCTTCCTCACTCTGTCCTACACAGTATGATGGTTACCACAGCCGCCCATACAGTATAATACCCACAACAGCGCCAAATATACACTATGATGTCCATCACAGCACACCCATGCACTATGATGTCCACCACAGCGTCCAATCCCTCTCTACACCATCTAACTCTTATAACTGGTGATAATGGACTGTTGGACAGTAGAAGAATCCTTGTGAGGATACATGAACATATTGCTTACTGTGGATAATTTCGCAAAATTTGTTGTGTCTTTTCCATCATGGGATCAGACAGCAGAGTCAGCAGTCCAGGCCCTGTGGTAGAGCATCCTCTTTCTATTTGACTGCCCACTGATCTGAGGTGCTCACACGCACCATTTGCTTGTGGGTTATAAGGCATAGTGCCCGTCTTCTGAATCTGATCCTGCAGACACATCTTCAGTCAACCTGCCTTCAAAACAGGCCCAGAAAAGCATTCAGAGCGGGTGAAAATAATATTAGTGGATAGCTTGACCTGTCTGTAGGGATGGGCAGACCAGTGGAAGTTCAGGTTCTGGTACCTGACCTGAACTTTTGAGAAAGTTTGGTTTGTGCACCAGAATAGTACCCGAATTTCAACCATAACCTGATTCCTATTGAAAACAACGGAAATCCGAACTGATAAGAAGAAGAACAATCTCTGAACAGTGCAACATACTTCTGGGGAAAGTCCGTGTTTGGAGTTTAGCACTAGACACTAACTGTCCGGTACGAATACCGAACTTGCAAGTTAGAGTTCGACAAACTCTACCTGTAGGGTATCAGTCTTTGCTTCTCTCTGTTGCTGGGTTGATTCCTATCTATGAGCCATTCCTTTCTTGCCTCTACTTGACCTTCCATTCTTCACTGGTTCCTTCCATCGCTGAACAGGTGGCACGCTTGTCACCTTGTATGGGTGCACTTCCCAATCTATTATAGCCCCTAGGTTCAGGCCAGTCAGGTTGTTTTCTCACTAATATTGTGGTAATTTGCTAAGAAGAAAATTAGCTTCTAATTGCACTCACAGTACAAATTATAAGTTATTTTTCTATATAAGAAGGATATTCATTTCATAATGTGGTTGTATATTTTGAATACAACATTATTTCTTTTTGGTATATGTCTTATTGTGACGCTCGCAAGCCCTGCCCTGGGAAGATGGGGGATACTCGGAGCCGGGTCAGATGTTGCAGGGGGATGCAGCCGTGGCCTGGACCCGTTCTGTGCCCAGGGCCGTCACATTAAAAAATTATGTTAGGGCTTTCCGGGTTGAGTGGTAATTGTCGACTACGCCACCTGTGGTGTCTGGTGAAGGGGCCACCAGCGCCGCTACAGTCCGCTGAGGCCCGGTGTCATGGCGGCTAAAGTTCTCGCTGCTCCCCACAGGCGGAGCGCGGCCTCAGGGCAGGCAAGGCAGGATAGAGGGGGGTTAGTAGTGCGGGGAGTAAGGGCACCGCGTCGCGTGGTATGGCGCGTAATGAACAGTCCGGAGGCTATAGGGATGAACTTCCAAGGCTTTACTCACAGTTCTCTCTCAAGCAGCGCAAGGCTTCTCCCTGCTCCTCGTGGAGTCCTGCGGCCACCAGGGACGGGGGTCTGACTACCTCCGAGGAAGTCCAGTGTGAGGTAGCATCCCTACATCAGGGTGTTCCTGCACTACAAACTTTACCCTTTCCCGTCTGTGCGTGTGTAGATAGGCCGGGTCTCCCTCTGAGCTCCTCTCAGGTGTAGGGCTCGGGTGGCAATTCCTCTCCATCCGAGGCCCGGCAGGATCCTCAGGGCCTAACCGGGCTTTCCCGTCCTGGACATAGAGTACAAGGTCGGGTGTCGGGGGCCGGTACCCCTCTTGCAGCCGGAATCCCTCTGAATAGATCAGGTAGGCGAGGACAGGTGGTGTGCTCCACTCCGTCTGCATCCTCCCCGGGACCCATTTGCTAGGGAGCCACACTCTAAAGCTCCCACGCCTTCTTGATCCTGGTCCTTGGCCGGGTTGAGACATTCCTTGTCTGCAACCTTCATCTCGTCCCATAGATTGGGGTACGAGGCCTGTGTCCCATCCGGTGCAGGCCCACACAGGATCTGCGCTCCCGGAGAGAAGTCACATTACACACAGTATTTTGACAGCACAGTACAACCACTTGACAGACACACTGTCAGAGACCAGAGAACAGACCAACCTAGAACCAAGATCAAAGATGGCATTCTATTAAATATGAAATTTGACGTGTAACTTACTAGTGTTCCTCCACCCACACCCACTAACTGGTTCCTACCACTTTGTGTTCCCCAGTCTCCCTGTAACCAGGGGAGCAGCACTAGTGCATACTAGCTCCCTCTGGTGGAATGTGGTGTTGGATGCAAAAGGATAGGTCACTACCATCACACCGGCCTTACCTCAGAGGAGGAACACCACACTCCATTAAAGAAGTGCAGCATTCCTGTGGCGGCCGAACCCTCAGGGGCGCCACATTATCTTGGTGATATCCTTGTGAATATTGTATATACAGTACTGGGCAAAAGTTTTAGGTAGGTGTGGAAAAAATGCTGCAAAGTAACAACACTGTACGCAGTGTCGGACTGGGGTGCCACACATTTCTATAGCAATAAACTGGGGTGATCGTGAAATAAATTAGATGCTGCCTTTGTCTGTACATAGTGATTCAAGTACATTGTGCCAAGTACTGCTCATATAAGAGGATAGTGACCCACTCCTGCAGGGGGGCCCACCGGAGGATTCTCCTGCTCTCCTGTGGGACAGTCCGAGCCTGACTGTACGTGTTTTTCACTTACCCATAGACTTGTATTGGCTCTTTTTATCTGTGACACCGGAGAAAAACAGACATGTCTCCGTGAATTTTGCAAGGACACACAGTCCATAAAAAAACATGGACATGTGAATAGCAGTAAGAAATTATTGGGTACAAGTTCTATTCATGTAGAAAACTATAAAACACATCAGGGCAACACGGACATGTTGTTTTTTGTTTATTCATTTTGTATCTTGTTAATTGATAAAAAATAAACTACTGAGTAATGCACAGAAGTACAAGGTGCTCAGTGCTAACGGACACGGCCGAGGTGAGGAGGCTGAGCCCGACCACCACTGAGCAAAATACAGAAGTACAAGGTGTTCAGTACTCAGAGACATGGCCAAGGTGAGGAGGCTGAACCCCGACCACCACTGAGCAAGACACAGAAGTACAAGGTGTTCAGTGCTAACGGACACGGCCGAGGTGAGGAGGCTGAGCCCGACCACCACTGAGCAAAATACAGAAGTACAAGGTGTTCAGTGCTAAAGGACATGGCCGAGGTGAGGAGGCTGACCCCGACCACCACTGAGCAAGACACAGAAGTACAAGGTGTTCAGTGCTCAGGGACATGGCCGAGGTGAGGAGGCTGAACCCGACCACCACTGAAAAAGACATAGAAAGGGAAATGTCAAGGTTGGGCCAAGAAATATCTGAAGATGGATTTTTGAAAGGTTTCATGGACTGATGAGATAAGAGCGAATCTTGACGAAGCAGATGGATGGCTCGGGCCTGGATCAGTAACGGGTACAGACCTCCACTTCCACCCAGTTGCTAGTGAGGTGGAGGTGGGGTGCTGCCATGGGCTGGAATTATTTAAGATGAGCTGGTTGGACCTTTTCTGGTTGAAGATGAACTCAAAATCAACTAATAAATCTCCTGACAGTTTTTATAAGACACTTTCAACAATCAGCGGTACAGGAAAAAGTTGCATCTTTCATAGACAACCAAGATTGTTCTCATAGAAGCAAGAACGCGATCAGAAAAAAAACAAGAAAAAATTTCACGGCCCCTGAAGAAGGCAATGCCGAAACACGTGTTGGGGTGGACTGGCGGTCCGTCTGTGAGCTCCCACACCATACAGTCCTGTGTCCTGGTACAAACCATTCTATTCTCCCTATATCTACCCCTTGTGGTTAGCTGGATATCTAACTATGTAGTGATTATTTAATGCACTGGCAGTTATAGAGCAGTATTAATTTTCTGGACACCTATAATATATGTATATATATATATATATATATATACAGTACAGACCAAAAGTTTGGACACACCTTCTCATTTAAAGATTTTTCTGTATTTTCATGGCTTTGAAAATTGTACATTCACACTGAAGGCATCAAAACTATGAATTACCACATGTGGAATTATATACTTAACAAAAAAGTGTGAAACAACTGAAAATATGTCTTATATTCTAGGTTCTTCAAAGTAGCCACCTTTTGCTTTGATGACTGCTTTGCACACTCTTGGCATTCTCTTGATGAGCTTCAAGAGGTAGTCACCGGAAATGGTTTTCACTTCACAGGTGTGCCCTGTCAGGTTTAATATGTGGGATTTCTTGCCTTATGAATGGGGTTGGGACCATCAGTTGTGTTGTGCAGAAGTCAGGTGGATACACAGCTGATAGTCCTACTGAATAGACTGTTAGAATTTGTATTATGGCAAGAAAAAAGCAGCTAAGTAAAGAAAAACTAGTGGTCATCGTTACTTTAAGAAATTAAGGTCAGTCAGTGTGAAAAATTGGGCAAACTTTGAAAGTGTCCCCATGTGCTGTTGCAAAAACCATCAAGTGCTACAAAGAAACTGGCTCACATGAGGACTGCCCCAGGAAATGAAGACCAAGAGTCACCTCTGCTTCTGAGGATAAGTTTATCTGAGTCACCAGCCTCAGAAATCGCAGGTTAACAGCAGCTCAGATTAGAGACCAGGTCAATGCCACACAGAGTTCTAGCAGCAGTCACATCTCTTCAACAACTGTTAAGAGGAGACTTTGTGCAGCAGGCCTTCGTGGTAAAATAGCTGCTAGGAAACCACTGCTAAGGACAGGCAACAAGCAGAAGAGACTTGTTTGGGCTAAAGAACACAAGGAATGCACATTAGACCAGTGGAAATCTGTGCTTTGGTCTGATGAGTCCAAATTTGAGATCTTTGGTTCCAACCACCGTGTCTTTGTGCGTTGCAGAAAAGGTGAACGGATGGACTCTACATGCCTGGTTCCCATCGTGAAGCATGGAGGAGGAGGTGTGATGATGTGGGGGTGCTTGCTGGTGACACTGTTGGTGACACTGTTGGGGATTTATTCAAAATTGAAGGCATACTGAACCAGCATGGCTACCACAGTGCGGCATGCTATTCCATCCGGTTTGCGTTTAGTTGGACCATCATTTATTTTTCAACAGGACAATGACCCCAAACACGCCTCCAGGCTGTGTAAGGGCTATTTGACCAAGAAGGAGAGTTATGGGGTGCTACGTCAGATTACCTGGCCCCCACAGTCATCAAACCTGAACCCAATCGAGATGGTTTGGGGGTGAGCTGGACCGCAGAGTGAAGGCAAAAGGGCCAACAAGTGGTAAGCATCTCTGGGAACTCCTTCAAGATTGTTGGAAGACCATTTCCGGTGACTACCTCTTGAAGCTCATCATGAGAATGCCAAGAGTGTGCAAAGCAGTCATCAAAGCAAAAGGTGGCTACTTTGAAGAACCTAGAATATAAGACATATTTTCAGTTGTTTCACACTTTTTTGTTAATTATATAATTCCACATGTGTTAATTCATAGTTTTAATGCCTTCAGTGTGAATGTACAATTTTCATAGTCATGAAAATACAGAAAAACCTTTAAATGAGAAGGTGTGTCCAAACTTTTGGTCTGTACTGTATATATATATATATATATATATATATATATACACTGATTTGGACTTTGCTATGGTAATGTGGGTTATGAAATGTCAGTACACATGGCCATAGAGCTATTGTGGTCCTCACAGTATGGACCTCGTTGATCCTATATCATGATGGATTTTTTATAGTGTATGTATTCGCACCACTTCTGTCAGATATTTATTTTTGATTTTTAATTTTATTATATGGAATAAAAGTTATATTTTATACTGACAAATATTTTCTTGTTTTTTTTCTGATCGCGTTCTTGCTTCTATGAGTTTCCAATGTCTGGCAATTTACCCGTACTAGTATCCTTAGGTGTAAGTCATTTAGTCTTAATTAAAATCTAATATGCACCAGTTGAGAAATATATATATAACCAAGATTGTTCTGCAGGACAAGGCCCCATCGCAGCATTGAAGTCCCCACTGCTCAGTACCAGTAATGGCCTTAACTCCTTCATGTCGCAGCCAATGTCCAATTTTGCGTTTCATTTTTTCCTCCCCTTCTTCCCAGAGCTATAATTCTTTTATTTTTCTGTCCACATAGACATATGAGGGCTTGTTTTTTGCGAGACACGTTGTACCTTTGAATGACTCCATTCATTTTACCACATAGTGTACTGGAATACAGGAAAAAAATTCCAAGTGGGGAGAAGTTGTGAAAAAAAAACACAATTCTGAAATTTTTTTAAAATAGTTTTTACAGTGTACAGTACATTTGGCGGTTAAAATGACCTCGCAATATGATTCTGCTCATCCGTACGATTACAGCGAAACACATGTCCGTTTTTTTTAGAATTTTAGTGGTGAAAATAAAAATCAGATATGTGCAAAAAAAATTGGGGGATTGTGTCACCATTTTCCGAGACCTGTAACGTTTTCATATTTTGGTCGATGGAGCTATGTGAAAGCTTACTTTTTTACGGGGCGAGACAATGTTTTTACTGATAACATTTTGAGATAGATGTGACATTTTTGATCGCTTTTAATTTTTTGTGAAATTGCAGCAACCAAAAATAAAATAATTTTTGCATTCTTGATTTTTTTTCGTTTACAGTGTTTGTCGATTGGGTTAATTATTTTTATATTTTGATAGATCAGACTTTTTCTGAATGCGGCGATACTACATATGTTATTTTTTAATATCTTTATTTTCAACGGAGGAAAAAAGCAGAGATTTGAACCTTTGTTTTTTTATATTTTTTTCATATTTTTTAAAACATTTTTTTTTACTTTTCACTGTACTTGTTAGTCTCCTTAAGGTACTTAAAGCTGCGATCATCTGATTGCTTGTGCCATGTACAGCAATGCCACAGCACCACTGCATATTGCTGAAATCATAATCACCTTTGAAGACCGGCCACAGGCAGGGTTTCAAAGGTGCTCCACAATGATAGGCAAGGATTAAAGATGGCATCATCAGGGGATAGGAAATGGCGGCGGTTACACACGCCCCAGGCGCACATATAACTAGATGACTTGTTCTATCCGTATTTTTCAAAGATAGAACTTGTACATACTATAGTCTATGGGGCTGTTCACATGTCCGTGTATTTTTGCAGACCGAGTGGTCCACTCCACACATAATCATGGAGATGTATCCAATCTAACTCACCAATGCAAATTTATGGGTACGTGAAAAAATAGGACAGAACTCAGATGCCATCCATGTGTGGTTCATTTTTCACTGGCTGGTCGATAAGAGGAGCTTGAGAAACCTCTTCTTTTTTTCCCATTTGAAAAAAACTGATCACGCTCTGGTAAAAAATTGTTACCCTGACCAAACTCTGATACAAAATGGTGATGAAACTTAGACCATTTTTCTCTTACGAGAAAAATCAGATGTCTAAATGAGCCCTAACTCAGAGCTCTGCCTTCTCGTGTCTAGGCTCAAAAGGCTTCTCCTGAGCTTTGGTACAACCTCCCCTAGGTGGACATTATAGATTTACACTGCAGATTTTAAAAAAAAAGTAGATATCCAAGTTTCTTTGTTGTCTTTTCACTATGGATTTCATTTTTTGCAAAGGAGAGGGCAAAATCCCCAGCTCATTTAATTTCTGCCATGTGTGGATATCCTTTTCTGGGTGCTTCTCAAGTCACAATCACAGGTCAAATACATTGCATCTGCTGCTCGACCAGTTAAACATTAAGGGTATGTTCACACTAGGCATTTTTTCAGCATTTTTTTCTGCAGCAAAACCTGATCTCTTGGCAGTAAAGAAGCTGTGGTAAAAATGCAGATTTTGGTGAGTTTTTTTGGTGCTTTTTTCAGGATCTCAAAGTTCAGTTTTGGTTCTACCACAGAAGCATGAACTCAGGTCACCAATGGCAGTGCATTTACTTACTTTCACACATTGGTCTGTTATTGAGTTGCTTAGGCATTGTTCAATTACAAAGTAAACATTGGCCAACCAAGGTGTGAGATTGAATAATATGTGGTCAGCCAATGTTTACTTATTAGTGTTGAGCGAGCATGCTCCACACTGCTCGGTACTCGCCCGAGCATCACGCTACTCGGAATGTTCGGCGAGCACCGAGCATTTCCGGGTTACTCAGGCGGGAGCTCGGGTCTCCGCCCTGCATGTTTGGCATTCTTTACAGAGCCAATGAACATGCAGGGATTGCCAGCCAGTCACTGTAATGCTGCAGCCATGTTGGTTGTGGGCATTACAGTGATTGGCTGGCCGCACAGCGTCACCTTGAGTATTTAAAACCAGGCGCCGCCATCTTGGACACAGTCGCTCCGGATTAGACAGTGTAGGGACAGCGCTGCTGAGCTAGGGAGAGATTTATCCTGCGAAATAGTTAGTGTAGGGTCTGTAAAGGCTGCCAGATCAAACAAACAGTCCTTCTCAGGACTAATATCCATCCCAGATACAAGGCAGGCAGGCTGTATAGGAGACGCAGTGGTTATACCAGCAAATGCTGCATTACAGTCCTGTGTGCTCCTGTTTCTGAAATTGCTGGACTTAGCTCCAGGTCTTGGGGGCCAGGAAAAATCCTTTTTTTTTCATCTAAATCCTCTTTTTTTTTTTTCCTCCTTCACACTGTACAAATATCCGTCTTATTAACCTATTGGTGTCCCCCCCCTGCCACCCAAAAAAAAAAGTGTGTCTCTGATTTTTCAGACACAAATATATCTGTTGAAAAGAGTCTGGTATAGGCCACAGAAACAGAAGTGTGGTTTTGCAGTTCCACGGGTCAAATCTCTGTAGTATCCAGTTTTGGGCCTTTTGTATCTAAAAAAAACCAGTTTGAGTGTGTCGCTCACTGTTCAGCCACAAATCTATATATTTAAAAAAGTCTGGTATACACCAGTAAATTAAAACTGTGGTTTTGCCGTTCCACGGTAAAAAATCTCTATTATCCTGTTTTTCACTTTTTTGCCTTAAAAAAAAACAGTAGTGTCTCCTGACTGTTCTGACACAAAAATATATCTGTTGAAAATAGTCTGTTGTAGGCCCGACAAATCCCAGTGTGGTTTTGCAGTTCCACGGGTCAAATCTCTGTAGTATCCAGTTTTGGGCCTTTTGTATCTAAAAAAAACCAGTTTGAGTGTGTCGCTCACTGTTCAGCCGCAAATCTATATATTTAAAATTTTATGGTATACCCCAGTAAACAATAACTGTGGTTTTGCCATTCCACGGTAAAAAAGCTCTATTATTCAGATTTTGGTATTTTTTCAGTAAAGAAAAACATTAATAGTTTCTCCCTGATTGTGCTGATTGTTTAAAAGAGTTGGGTGTAGGCCAGAGAAATAGAACTGTGGTTTTCCTCTTCCACGGTTCTAATCTACTTTTTATTACCCTTTTTCCATTGATAGTGCGAGTGTAAGCTATTTTACTTTCTTTACAATGGGCAAGGCGCGTGGCAAGGGACGTGGAAGTGGACGTTCTGGTGATGATGTGTGCAGAGGACGGGGTCGTGGCCAAGGTGAAAATGTGCCACAACCAACAGCCACATCTTCTCGCTCCCACTTATTGACCGAATTACTAGGGAAGCACAGAACAACACCAGTATTGCGAACTGATCAGTGTGAACAGGTTATTAATTGGATAGCAGATAATACTTCCAGTTACCTGGGCACCACCACCTCCGGTCTGTCTTCCACACGGTCGACTCTTAGTAGCCGTGAGTCTCGACCGCATACTCCTCCTCACCCTGATGCTCTTTCCTCTCACCATGCCGAGTGTCGTCAGACAGCAACTGATCCCACACTTGGACACTCTGAAGAGCTGTTCACTGGTCCATTTCCATATTTGTGCCCCTCGCCTGCTCCGCTTGAAGTGGTGGAAGAGGAGATCCCATGTAGCGATGCCCAAATATTTGAACAGCCACGGCCACAGGAAGTCGACGCTGGCAATTTGTCACAAGAGGTGGATGATGACGAGACACAATTGCCAGGAAGTGAGCAGGAGCATCGTGGTGCGCAAGTGGAAGAGGAGGAGGTGGTGGATGTGTGACGCTCGCAGCCCTGCCCTGGGAAAAGATGGTTGGGGAATACTCGGAACCGGGTCAGATGTTAGGAGGGATGCTGTCGTGGACCGGACCCGTCCCGTGCCCAGGGCCGTCACATTAAAAATGATGTTAGGGCATTCAGGCTTGAGTGGTTTTAACGACTACGCCACCTGTGGTGTCTGGTGATGCGCCACCAGCGCTGCTAGCAGTCCTCTGAGGCCGGGTGTTGTGGCAGCTTGCGATGGTATAACTCCCCACAGGCGGAGCTGTGCCTCAGGGCAGATGGGACAGGAGGAAGGGGAGAGTAGTCCTGGGTCACTCAGGTGCTGTGTGGTGCAGTGTGGAAATAGAGTCCGGAGGCCATAGGGATAGTCTTCCAGGGTTTTTACTCACAGTTCTTTTAGCTCAGCTGCAAGGCTTCTCCCTGCTCCTCACGGATCACTGCGGTCACCAGGGATGAGGGCTCAGCACACCCAGGTGCTTCAGGTGCCTGGATCAGGACCCTCAGAGTGTTCCTAACTGTCCCCTTTGAACCTCTCCTGTCTGTGTGCGTGCAAAGGCTGGGTCTCCCTCTGGACTATGCACAGATATAGGGTAAGGCGGCAATTCCGTTCCGCCTGTCACCCAAAGGGATCCACTGTAGCCTACCGGGCTTCTCTGACAGAGACGTAAAGTGGCAAAGTCAGATGTCGGGGGCCGGTACCCCTCTTGCAGCAGGAGTCCCTCTGGCAGGGCCAGAATGGAGAGTACAGGTGGCGTACGCCGCTCCGTCCGTGCTCCCTGAGATCCTTTTGCTTGTGGAGCTGTCACTATAGCTCCAGACCTTCTTAAGCAAGGGAACTTGACCGGGATAGAGACACTGTTAACTCATACCCGCTCCTCGTGTCGAAGGTCAGAGCACGAGGACCGTGCATCTTCAGCACACTGCAGGCTCCTACACAAGGCCACTGTCAGCTGCAAAGACCACAATCAAAGAACCTTGTGCTTAAGATGGCTGAGTATTAAGTATGAAAATTATGTGTGCAAACTAAAAGTGTGTTCTACACCCTCCACCCACTACATGGTTCCCCTAACTTTTGGCTCCCCCACTCGTGATCCTGCTGAGGCAGCACTATGGTGCATACATGCCTCCCATAGGTCAGGAGTGTGTGGTGTTGAATGTAGATTCAGGGTCCTGATTAGTACACCTTCCTTACCTGGGTGAGGAGACACTACACCTGCTGACAGGCTGCAGTATCCCCCCTTGTGGCGACCGAACCCTCAGGGGCGCCACAGATGATCTAGTAACTGACCCAACGTGGCAGGAGGACATGCAGAGTGAGGCCAGCAGCACACAGGGGGAGGGAGGCAGAGTACCCCAACAGGCAGGAAGAAGCAGTGTGGTGGCCGCAGACAGAAGGCGGGCAACCGTTCCCCGTAACACCAACACGAGGGACGTTGCCAGTACAAACGGTAGGTCCTCCAGAGTCTGGAATTTTTTTAAAGACTCTGCTGATAACCCCAAAAAGGCCATTTGTACCACCTGCCATGCCAGCATCAGCAGGGGTGACAAAACTACCAGCCTGACCACCACCAGCATGATCAGGCACATGGCAGCAAATCACCCGACTTTGTGGGGCGAACCCCAGGGTCCAGGAATAGTGTCTGCGGGTGTCACCACTGCTTCTTCCGCTGCTGTGCGTGCAATAGAACCCCCTGTTGTGTGTGCAAGGCAATCCCCTGTCCATACTGCATGTAAGATGCCCCCTCCTCTCAGTCTTCACTTGTTATGGCAGTTTCTCAAGAAACAGCATCAACGTCCACGTCCCACCGCAGCGTTCAATTGTCCATATCCCAGACCTTTGAACGAAAGCGGAAATTCGCAGCTAACGTCCCACAGGCCACAGTCCTAAATTCGCACATTTCACGAATGCTTGCATTGGAAATGCTGCCTTTTAGGCTGGTGGAGACGGAATCCTTCCGCAACCTTATGGCGGTGGCCGTCCCTTGGTACTCAGTCCCCAGCCGACACTATTTTGCCCGGTGTGCCATCCCCACACTACACAAGCACGTGTCCCAAAACATCTGCCGTTCCCTCAACAAAGCAGTTACTGGGAGAGTCCACCTGACAACGGACATGTGGACAAGTGCTTAGGGCCAGGGACGGTACATCTCCATGACGGCACACTGGGTAAACATAGTGGAAGCCGGGACCCAGTCGGACCTTGGGTCGGAACACATCCTCCCCACACCGAGGATTGCGGGCCCTATGTCAGTTAGAGTTGCCCCCACAGTGTACAGCTCCTGCGCATCCTCCTCCTCCTCCTCCTCATGTTTAGCCTCCATCTCAGATATCACCACATCAGTTACAAGCTGGAAGCACTGCAGTACTGCCTCCGCCAAGCGGCAAAAGGCTGTGCTGAAACTCATAAGCTTAGGTGATAAACCTCACACTGCTTGTGAGTTGTGGACAGCTGTGAAAGAGCAGGCAGATCTGTGGCTGAGACCACTGAACCTACATCCAGGCATGGTCGTGTGTGACAATGGCCGTAACCTGGTGGCGGCTCTGAGGCGAGGCGAGATCACACACGTACCATGCCTGGCTCATGTGCTTAACCTCGTGGTTCAGCGGTTTCTTAAATCGTACCCCGAGTTGCCAGATCTGCTCGTGAAAGTACGCCGCCTGTCAGCTCATTTTCACAAGTCGGCTACAGCTTCCGCCACCCTTGCTGTGTTGCAGCAGCATTTGCAGCTTCCGGCACACCGACTGGTGTGTGATGTCCCCACATGTTGGAACTCTACCCTCCACATGTTGCTAAGGATTTGTGAGCAGTAGAGAGCAGTTGTGGAGTACCAGCTGCAACAAGGCCGTCGATATTCAGGAGAGCATGGTCAGTCGTCATCTTGGTGAGGACACGGAAATCTTGCCCATTACCAGTCTGGCACGCATGGCTGACTTTATGTTACGCTGCCTTAACCGTGACCCTCGCGTTGTCAAAATGTTGGGTGACAGTCATTACTGGTTGGTGACACTTGTAGACCCCCGCTACAAGGAGAACTTTCACTCTCTTATTCCTGAGGTGGAGAGGTCTACAAAAATGGGTCAGTACCAGAAGGCCCTTGCTGCAGAACTGTTAAAAAAATTCCCATCTGAACACGCTAGCGGCAGAGGTCACAGTTCGTTGCCCAACCAAGGCGTACATGTGAGAAACGCAACTCCAATCCAGCAGAGGCAGGGGAATACTGTCAACGTTCTGGGACAGTTTTCTCAGACCCTCCCTTCGGACAGACCCTGAGGCGCGGGGTACTCTCACAATGAGTGGAAAGTTTCAAAAGATGGTGAGGGAGTACCTTGCCGACCGTACCAGCGTCCTCCGTGATTCCTCTGTGCCTTTAATTTTTGGGTATCCAAGCTGGACACTTGGAATGAACTCGCTCTGTACGCCTTGGAGGTCCTGACCTGCCCTGCCGCTAGCGTGTTATCGGAGCGTGTTTTTAGTGCCGCTGGGGGAATTATAACTGATAAGCGCACTCGCCTGTCAACTAACAATGCTGACAAGCTGACCCTTATCAAAATGAACAAGGGCTGGATTGGGCCAGACTTCTCATCACCACCAAATGACAGCAGAGTAACAAAGTCAAATCCAGTGTTATTTCGGGAGGTGTATTCACATGCACCGCTTCACACCCACACATGGGTATACGCTTCCTCATTTCGGCTGTTTTATGTTCTTCTCCTTATCCTCAGCCTCCACCACCACTATACTACCAGGGTGACCGTGGTCTGTGTTGCCATTATTGAAAGTTCCTCCATCCTGATTTTTGACAGGTTTTGCTTGGAAGGCATAAGCAAAGACTGTGGGAGACCCACTCCCCAATAATGGGAATAATATTTTTAAGATGCTGTACTGTATGGCTCTTCCAAGGGGCATTAAAAGCGTCTTGTTATTCCACTCTGACCTCCACGTCTCTTGTAAGGGGCATTAAAACCGTCTTGTTATACCACTCTGACCTCCACATCTCTTGTAAGGGGCATTAAAAGCGTCTTGTTATACCACTCTGACCTCCACGTCTCTTGTAAGGGGCATTAAAACCGTCTTGTTATACCACTCTGACCTCCACGTCTCTTCTGAGGGGCATTAAAAGTGTCTTGTTATACCACGCTGACCTCCATGTCTGTTCTGAGGGGTATTAAAAGCGTCTTGTTATACCACTCTGACCTCCACGCCTCTTCCAAGGGGCATTAAAAGCGTCTTGTTATACCACTCTGACCTCCACTTCTCTTCTGAGGGGCATTAAAAGCATCTTGCTATACCACTCTGACCTCCACGTCTCTTCTGAGGGGCATTAAAATCGCCTTGTTATACCACTCTGACCTCCACGTCTCTTCTGAGGGGCATTAAAAGCGTCTTGTTATATCACTCTGACCTCCACGTCTCTTCTGAGGGGCATTAAACGGGCATTGCATTTCCTCATAATTTTTGGAAGCTTTTGCTTGAAAGGCATAAGCAAATACTATGGGAGACCCACTTCCCAATAATGGGACTAATGTTTGTAATATGCTGTACTGCATGGCTCTTGTAAGAGGCATTGCAAGTTGCTCGGTCCTAATTTTTGGAAGCTTTTGCTTGGAAGGCATAAGCAAATACTATGGGAGACCCACTCCCCAATAATGGGACTAATGTTTGTAATATGCTGTACTGCATGGCTCTTGTAAGAGGCATTGCAAGTTGCTCCGTCCTAATTTTTGGAAGCTTGTGCTTGGAAGGCATAAGCAAATACTATGGGAGACCCACTCCCCAATAATGGGACTAACGTTTGTAATATGCTGTACTGCATGGCTCTTGTAAGAGGCATTGCAAGTTGCTCCGTCCTAATTTTTGGAAGCTTTTGCTTGGAAGGCATAAGCAAATACTATGGGAGACCGACTCCCCAATAATGGGACTAACGTTTGTAATATGCTGTACTGCATGGCTCTTGTAAGAGGCATTGCAAGTTGCTCCATCCTAATTTTTGGAAGCTTTTGCTTGGAAGGCATAAGCAAATACTATGGGAGACCCACTCCCCAATAATGGTACTAATGTTTGAAATATGCTGTACTGCATGGCTCTTGTAAGAGGCATTGCGAGTTGCTCCGTCTTAATTTTTGGAAGCTTGTGCTTGGAAGGCATAAGCAAATACTATGGGAGACCCACTCCCCAATAATGGGAATAATGTTTTTAAGATGCTGTACTGTATGGCTCTTGTAAGGGGCATTAACACCGTCTTGTTAAACCACTCTGAACTCCACAGATCTTCCAAGGGGCATTAAAACCGTCTTGTTAAGCTACTGTGACCTCCACGTTTCTTCCACGGGGCATTGATATTGTCTTTTTATTCCATTGCGACCTCCATCACTCTACCAAGGGGCATTAAAACCATCTTGTTAAGCTACTGTGACCTCCACGTCTCTTCAAAGGGGCATTAAAAGCGTATTCTTAAGCCACTCTGAACTCCACAGCTCTTCCAAGGGGCATTGAAATGTTGTTTTTAATTGCCTCTAATCTCCACGACTCTTCCAACGGGCATTGCATTTCCTCCTAATTTTAGTCAGCTTTTGCTTTTCAATGCAAAGGTGAAAACTAAGGGAGACACACTCCTAAATAATGGGTAGAAGGTTTTTAGTACGCTGTAATCCACGTCTGTTTCAAGGGGCATTTCAGTTCCTCATAATTTTTGGAAAGCCTTCCATTCACTGCTTAGGCCAACAGTGCACAGGAGACCCAGTTGCTATAAATGGAAAAAAAGGTTTAGTTAAGGCCCTCTGACCTCCATGTCATTTCTAAGGGGCATTGGAGTGCCTCAAAATTTTTGGTAGGCATTGCACTCACTGTATGCCCTATAACTGTGTAGCCGAACTGCTCCTTTTGTTACAGAAACATAGCCTACAAGACATATGTGGTTGACTGGCCTGATATTGATGTGAATGGTCCCTGTTCCTCCTGCTCTTTCTCCTTTGCCACTACCTCATCCATCATTTATCACCTGAAGCTTTGTTTTAACGGGAGTCATAGAACTTGGATAGTAGCAGGAAAACATCCAGCAATCCTCGGAGGAGGTAGGATATGCGCCAAAACACTGACCACCTCAGGCCTAGCCGCTACTACATACATGCGCTTTCATTCCTTGAAAACAAAGCAGATGCTAACTTCTATCATCCTCATCATTCTCCTCACCTTGGCACTCTCAACTCCCCTGATGGAGAAGCCAGGGCCCACCGGAGGAGTCTGGTTCTCTAGTGGGCTCGTCCAATGCTGCCCTAAAGCAGGCCGGGCTAAGAAAAGTGTGTGGGGGGGTGTTCCAAGGAGAAATAGGGGCGGCTGGGGACCCTTTATAGACACCCGGCCGCCCCCAGGCGGCTGGGGACCGTGTATGGACACACGGCCGCCCCCTGGCGGCTGGGGACCGAGTGTGGATTCCAGGCCGCCAATGCAGCCATGACGTGGTGGCCATATTCCGCCTCCACATGCCTAAAAGGCCCAATTTCAAGTGCAAGCAAGCAGTATGGTATTGCAGCCTGGGGGTGGGTGGGTGGCAGGCTGCATACTTGCGCTTGCATTGCAAGGAATGGGAGAGGTACAATTGAACACTGCCCTGGGACAAGGACTTGAACGGGGATAGTTGCAAGTCTGCAACGACAGGTGCAGGGTGGGAGGCATCTTCGCATGTACCATGAACAGGGGTTTGGCATGCACACACTACAGCGGAATAGGCTGTCCTTCCCACTAAATGCACTGGGGAGGGCACAGGTAATGTTTTGGTATGCGCGCTTAATCTTATGTATAAGGCACACCGGGACAAATAGGGGCGGCTGGGTACTGAGTATGGATACCTCTCTGCCGAAGCAGCCATGAGGTAGTGGCCAGCTTCGGCCTTCTCCAAACTAAAAGGCCCAATTTCAAGTGCAAGCTAGCAGTATGGTATTGCAGCCTGGGGGTGGGTGGGTGGTTGGCTGCATATTTGCGCTTGCATTGCAAGGAATGGGGGAGGTACAATTGAACACTGCCCTGGGGCAAGGACTTGCACGGGGATAGTTGCAAGTCTGCATCTTCTGATGCGGCAAGGATGACTTCTGAAGGGCACACTTTTAGGCAGTGACCTGGGTGTCAGAGATGCTTCCAGGGGTCTTCCCCATGCTGTTCCCATGTCTTTTCAGCACTGTATGCCTGTGTCACACAGCACATGGCCAGATAAGGTTGTAAAATGTTAAAATGACATTTCCCGGTGAATGCATTTGTCACGGTTGAAAGCAATACAAAAGTGCAAAAACACATAAAAAATGCTACTTGTGAACATAGCCCAAGGTGTGGAGGAATATTTTTGTTTTTGGTTATTTATTTTACCTTATACACAAGTCTTTACCCTGGAAAAGATATTCCTTAACATATTTCACAGGAAAACAGTTTCACTTTAGTTTTTGAACGTTTTATTATGAGCCTGTAAAAGTGGCTTAATACCTCTGAACACATTGTTGACAGCAGTGACCTGGGGGTCAGAAATGCTTCCTGGGGCGATCCCCATGCTGTCCCCATGTCATTTGAGCACTGTCACTATCGTTTTGGGCACTTGTTAGGCTTTTAAAAGACTGCCGGGGGTGCCGCCGCAAAAATGCTCGGGTCTCCCATAGACTATTATTGGGCTCGTTGCACGGGTCGAGCACCCGAGTATCACGGCGAGCTCGGCCCGAGCTTTGAGCACCCGAGCATTTTAGTGCTCGCTCAACACCATTACTTACGCATCACTAATTTAATTAAACTGTACGAATACTAACTGCCATCTCAGGTGACCAAGACAAGATGATAAACTTGGGAAAATCACAAAAATAAATGATTTTCATGTAGTGCTGTACCTGCTTTTTTTCACTAAAAAACACAGCAAAAGTTGAAAACTATGTTCACTCTAGGCATTTTTTCACCACCCATTACTTTCAATGGGTAAAAAAACACAGAAAAAATGCTGAAAGAAGTGACATGCTCTATTGTGCAAAAAACTATGCAAAGCATAAAATACTGATAACACAAAAACCAATGAGTGTGCATGAGATTTTTGAAATCTCATAAACTTTGCTGGTACTGTAAAATGCAGCTGAAAATTTGCATAAAAAAGTATAAAAAAATGCTGAAAAAATGCATAGTGGGAACAATCTGCTGTACCATGTCTTATGGAATATTTCAATCAGAATAATTATAATTTAGTTGTTACTTTTTCTTTGAATCATTTGAGAGTGGAACATAAAGCAATCAAAACTCATACCTATCATAAAAAACCCCTCTGGGAATACAATTTTAAGAGCAGATTCCTGTCACCCCTGGCACACCATTCTTGGTGTCCCTGTGGGTGAAATGATTTGGGCGAAAAGAAATTGCTCTGATTGTGAACAGTTCAACAAAGAGAAAAATATAATCTGTGATAGGCTAAAAAAATTGAGCATATAATAAATGGACACTTAAATAGTGAATACGAAACAACATCATGATCTATTAAATAAATATACCAAAAAGAACGCCACTCCAATAAAACCTGTATTTGTAACAACATATAGTAAGGAATTTAATCAGATTAAGGGAATTATTAACAAGTATCTTCCTATGTTGTACAGTGATCATTTACTTAATCAGATTTTACGTGAGGGTTGTTTATTTTCTGCTGTAAAATCCACCACCCTTTCCAAACTTCTTTCCCCTAGTCTAATTGCCAGAGAAGCGCAGTGTAAGAAAACTTGACTCACACCTGCAGGTTGTCATAAATGCGGCATTGACAAAGTATAAGTTACCTTGCAAGTACATAAAACAAACTAAAGAATTAAATCTAACCACATTGAACAAGACACATTACATTAGGTAATTCATTAATTGCAGTAGTAAATTTGTGGTAAATTGCTGTGTTGCAGCAGCATTTGCAGCTTCCGGCACACCGACTGGTGTGTGATGTCCCCACATGTTGGAACTCTACCCTCCACATGTTGCTAAGGATTTGTGAGCAGTAGAGAGCAGTTGTGGAGTACCAGCTGCAACAAGGCCGTCGATATTCAGGTCAGACTCCACACATAAGACGTCAGGAGTGGACCTGGATGTCTGACATATGTACCATCCTGACAAACTTTGAGGAGGCCACCAAGATGGTGAGTGGCGATGACGCCATCATTAGTGTCAGCATCCCACTTGTCTATCTTTTGCAATGCTCTCTGCAGAGAATTAAAGAGGAGGCATTGCAGCCAGAGTATGATGAGATGGATCAAGAAGCCGTAGCGGGCGATTGCACACAGCCCAGCCTCATCTCATCCCAACGTGCATTGGGGGACAATGAGGGAGAGGAGGAGGAGGAAGAACAGGAGCTGGTATCATGCGCTGTAGACGGTAGTACCTGTACAAATGTCATACCGTTGGTTCAGCGTGGGTAGCCTGAGGACAGGGGGGAGGAGGAGGAGAGCATGGTCAGTCGTCATCTTGGTGAGGACACGGAAATCTTGCCCGTTACCAGTCTGGCATGCATGGCTGACTTTATGTTACGCTGCCTTAACCGTGACCCTCGCGTTGTCAAAATGTTGGGTGACAGTCATTACTGGTTGGTGACACTTGTAGACCCCCGCTACAAGGAGAACTTTCACTCTCTTATTCCTGAGGTGGAGAGGTCTACAAAAATGGGTCAGTACCAGAAGGCCCTTGCTGCAGAACTGTTAAAAAAATTCCCATCTGAACACGCTAGCGGCAGAGGTCACAGTTCGTTGCCCAACCAAGGCGTACATGTGAGAGACGCAACTCCAATCCAGCAGAGGCAGGGGAATACTGTCAACGTTCTGGGACAGTTTTCTCAGACCCTCCCTTCGGACAGACCCTGAGGCGCGGGGTACTCTCACAATGAGTGGAAAGTTTCAAAAGATGGTGAGGGAGTACCTTGCCGACCGTACCAGCGTCCTCCGTGATTCCTCTGTGCCTTTTAATTTTTGGGTATCCAAGCTGGACACTAGGAATGAACTCGCTCTGTACGCCTTGGAGTGTTAGAACCTTGCTCTTAGGTTTTTTTTCCTTTGCTGGTCACATGACCTTGTTGGCCTATTTAATCCTGCTCCGCCCTTCTGGCTTTGCTGGACTTCATTGTATATCTACTTTCTAGCTAGCCTGTGCTCTGTGTCTTGCTCTGTTAGTTTGCTTGGTCTACTGACCTCTATGTTCTATATATTTTGTTTGTTCGTCTGTCTGCTACTATTTCGGTTAGGAGGTGTCCCATATTCCTCCCAGTCCTTAGTACTTGTAGGGATTCCTTCCCCACATCTATAGGTCTCCGTACAGACTAGCTTAGGACTTTAGCAGGTCTGATCGCAGGATCAGGTTCCCTGTTACATCATAGGGATTAAGCTGAGTTCTATCGTAGGGACAGATCTCCTCTCTTTCCTTAGCTCTGGTAGCAGAACATAACAGTAAGTCCAGCCAGCAAATTCTCTAAGGAAAGATTTTTCTGTTCCATCATGGTGTCGGTTCAGGATTTGGTTCATCGCCTGCAGGGACTCTCTCTGGAGGTGGCCGAGCTCCGTCAGCACGTGAGTAACTGTCCTGGAGCACATTTCTTGGAGCCTAAGGTATGTTTGCCGGATTTATTTTTTGGTGAACACCGAGAATTTTTTTCTTACAAAAATGCTTGCTTATTGTATTTTCGTTTGAGACCTAAGTCCTCTGGGGATGAATCCCAGCGCGTAAGGTTCATAATGTCACTTTTGCGCAAAGAGCCTCAGGAGTGGGCCTTTTCTTTGCAACCTAGTGATACATGCTTCAGATCAGTGGATAGTTTTTTTTCTGCTTTGGGACTATTATATGATGATCCTGACCGTGTTGCATCAGCTGAGACTGAGTTGAGACGTTTAAAACAAGGATCAGGTAATGTGGAAAAATATTGTACTCATTTCCGTCGTTGGTCTACTCAAACAGGGTGGAACGATTCTGCTCTGAAAAGTCTATTTCTTGCTGGGCTCAGTGAAAGGGTTAAAGACCTGCTAATTGCTTATCCTACACCTGAAGATTTGCAACAGGCTATGCAATTAGCTATACGGGTGGATAGAAGACTGCGTGCAAGGGTTAATGAGAGCAAATCCTCTGCTATGTCAGTTTCTGGTTATGAGAATGTGTGTACTAACAGTGGTGAACCGATGGAGATTGGATCGGTGGCACCTCGCTCTCAAGAAAAAGACCGTCGATTTTTTGAAGGCTTGTGTTTCTATTGCGGAAAATCTGGTCATTTGATTAAAGGCTGTGAGCTTCGTATGAAGAAAGAAAAAAAAATGGTCAGTCATGCCCGTATTGCCTGTTTAAATTCCAAGGGTGTATTTTTAGCTGCTTCCACGATTGCTCAGGAAAAATTAATGGAATTTCGGGTGTTTGTCGATTGTGGGTCTACTCTGAATGTTATTGATGGGGGATTCGTGGAAAGACTCAATTTAAAACCTGAACCTTTATCATCCCCCATTGCTGTGGTTTCTGTGGATGGTTCCCCTTTGAAGAATATTACTCTCAAGGTCTGTGAATTTCCTCTCACTATTAATGGTGTTCACCATGAGAAATTGGATTTGGTAGTGTTGAATAACTTGCCTTCTCCAGTAATATTGGGATTGCCCTGGTTAAAATTTCACAATCCTGTACTGGATTGGTCTACCAGTGAAATTAAATCCTGGAGCCATAAATGTTATGACAAGTGTTGTAATGGGCGTATTGCAGCTTTGGATAGGGGAGAATTGCCTGTTCCTATTCAGGATTTTTGGAGAGTTTTTTCTGAGAAGGAATCGCAGGTTTTGCCTCCCCATAGAGACTATGATTGTTCTATTGAATTTGTCCCTGGAGCGACTCTTCCTAAAAGTCGTTTATTTAACCTTACTATTCCTGAGAGGAAGGCTTTGGAGGAATACATACAGACAAGTTTGGCCGCCGGTCACATTAGGCCCTCTAAGTCTCCTGTGGCGGTTGGATTTTTTTTTGTAAAAAAAAAGGACGGCGGTTTACGTCCTTGACTGGATTTTCGTGAGATTAACAAAATTACTGTACGCAATCCTTACCCACTGCCATTGATTCCTGATCTGTTTAACCAGTTAATGGGGGCCAAGTGGTTCTCTAAAATTGACCTTAAGGGGGCATACAATCTGTTGCGCATGAAGGAGGGTGACGAATGGAAGACTGCTTTTAACACTCCTGTGGGTCATTTTGAGAATCTGGTTATGCCTTTTGGTCTTACTAATGCTCCTGCATTTTTTCAGAATCTGATTAATGACATCCTTAGACCTTTGATGGGTAAAAATGTGGTTGTGTATTTGGATGACATTTTGATTTATTCGCCGGATCTGGAGTCTCATTGGCGGAGCGTGCGTGAGGTATTACAGTTATTAATGGACAATTCGCTTTTTGCTAAGCTGGAGAAATGTGAGTTCGCTGTACAGAGAATTAGTTTTTTGGGCTACATTATCTCCAGCAAAGGTTTTGAGATGGATCCGGTTAAGGTTCAGGCTGTGCAGGAATGGCCTAGGCCTATTGGTTTGAAATCGATACAGAGGTTTTTGGGTTTCGCCAATTACTATAGAAAATTCATAAAAAATTTTTCTAGTATTGTCAAACCTCTGACTGATCTCACCAGGAAAGGTGCTGATGCGGTTCAGTGGTCTTCTGAGGCCATTGAAGCTTTTGTGTATCTCAAGGAGAGGTTCACTCTGCTCCCATCCTTATGCAGCCTGATGTTACTAGGCCGTTTTTGGTTGAGGTTGATGCTTCCTCTGTGGGGGTTGGCGCAGTATTGTCTCAGGATAACGGGGATGGATTACATCCCTGTGCCTTTTTTTCAAAAAAATTTTCGGAGACTGAACTGAATTACGATATTGGTAATCGGGAATTATTGGCTATTAAACTCGCATTTGAACACTGGCGCCACTTCTTGGAAGGTGCGGAATTTCCCGTTCAGGTTCTTACGGATCATAAAAATCTGATATATCTTGATGCTGCCAAGCGCCTGAATGCCCGTCAGGCTAGGTGGGCACTGTTTTTCTCGCGGTTTAATTTCTCCGTTACTTACATCCCTGGTACTAAGAATGTTAAGGCGGATGCCTTGTCTCGCAGTTTTTCTCCCATAGTCGGTGCTGAGAAAGAGGAGAACATTTTACAAGAAGGTGTTGTGATAGCTGCTTTGGACTCCGTTTTGGAAAATGAGATTCTTAAAGCACAGGAGAATGCTCCTTCTAACACTCCTCATGGGAGCTTGTTTGTGCCTGGGACCTTTAGGAGAGATTTGTTTGTTGAGTGTCACGAATCTCGGTTGGCAGGTCATCCCGGAATCTCTGAGACCAAGAGACTGGTGGGTCGCAGTTTTTGGTGGCCTGGATGGCAGAAGGAAGTCATTAAGTGGGTGCGTCAATGTACTATATGTGCTAGATCTAAGTCCTCACATACTCCTGCTGCGGGGTTGCTTTGTCCTTTGGAGGTTCCCAGTGCTCCTTGGACACATTTGGCTATGGACTTTATAACTGACCTTCCCCCCTCTGAGGGTTTTACTGTCATCTGGGTGGTCGTGGACCGTTTTAGCAAGATGTGTCACTTGGTTCCTTTCGTCAAACTGCCCTGCGCTAAAACTCTCGCTAAGGCCTTTGTCAAGGAAATTGTCAGACTTCATGGCGTTCCTACTGACATTGTTTCTGATAGGGGTCCTCAGTTCGTGGCTCGTTTTTGGCGTGCCTTTTGTGATAGGTTGGGAGTTCATTTGTCGTTCTCGTCCGGATATCATCCTGAATCTAATGGGCAGACAGAAAGGAAAAACCAGGATGTTGAGCAGTTCTTGCGTTGTTTTGTGGCAGACAATCAAGAGGGGTGGTCTGAGTTTCTGCCACTTGCTGAATTTGCTCTGAACAATCATACATCTTCTTCTGCTGGTTGTTCGCCTTTTTTTTGTTGTTCTGGGAGACATCCGTCGTTTGGGTCGTTCTCCAAGTTGGGATCTGCCGTGCCTGAGGAGGAGAATTTTTCCGGTGATTTGGAGAGAGTTTGGACGGATGTGCGTGGTAATCTTCAGGAGGCCAACAGAAAATCTAAGGACTACTTTGATAGGAAACGACAGGAGGTTTTGTTCGCTGTTGGTGACATGGTTTGGTTGTCCTCTAGGAATCTGCGGTTGAGGATTCCTTCAAAGAAATTGGGTCCCAAGTTTGTAGGGCCCTTTAAGGTGCTTCAGGTTGTCAACCAATCTGCTGTTAGGTTGGAGGTTCCTACCTCCTGGAGAATTAATCCGGTATTTCATGTCTCTCTGTTGAAAAAAGCTGTTGTATCGGATTGTGACGCCTCTGCCTCTGTTCCTCCGGTGGTGGAGGACGGGGAATATGAAATTTCTCGCATCCTTAACTCTAGACGGTATAGAGGTAGTTTGCAGTATCTTGTGGCCTGGAAAGGTTTCGGTCCCGAGGATAACTCTTGGGTGAGGTCGGATGATGTTTCCGCGTCCAGACTTATCAGAGCGTTTCACAGGAGATTTCCTGATAAGCCTGGTCCTAGGGGATCCGGAGGATCCTCTTAGAAGGGGGGGTACTGTTAGAACCTTGCTCTTAGGTTTTTTTTCCTTTGCTGGTCACATGACCTTGTTGGCCTATTTAATCCTGCTCCGCCCTTCTGGCTTTGCTGGACTTCATTGTATATCTACTTTCTAGCTAGCCTGTGCTCTGTGTCTTGCTCTGTTAGTTTGCTTGGTCTACTGACCTCTATGTTCTATATATTTTGTTTGTTTGTCTGTCTGCTACTATTTCGGTTAGGAGGTGTCCCATATTCCTCCCAGTCCTTAGTACTTGTAGGGATTCCTTCCCCACATCTATAGGTCTCCGTACAGACTAGCTTAGGACTTTAGCAGGTCTAATCGCAGGATCAGGTTCCCTGTTACATCGTAGGGATTAAGCTGAGTTCTATCGTAGGGACAGATCTCCTCTCTTTCCTTAGCTCTGGTAGCAGAACATAACATGGAGGTCCTGACCTGCCCTGCCGCTAGCGTGTTATCGGAGCGTGTTTATAGTGCCGCTGGGGGAATTATAACTGATAAGCGCACTCGCCTGTCAACTAACAATGCTGACAAGCTGACCCTTATCAAAATGAACAAGGGCTGGATTGGGCCAGACTTCTCATCACCACCAAATGACAGCAGAGTAACAAAGTCAAATCCAGTGTTATTTCGGGAGGTGTATTCACATGCACCGCTTCACACCCACACATGGGTATACGCTTCCTCATTTCGGCTGTTTTATGTTCTTCTCCTTATCCTCTGCCTCCACCACCACTGTACTACCAGGGTGACCGTGGTCTGTGTTGCCATTATTGAAAGTTCCTCCATCCTGATTTTTGACAGGTTTTGCTTGGAAGGCATAAGCAAAGACTGTGGGAGACCCACTCCCCAATAATGGGAATAATATTTTTAAGATGCTGTACTGTATGGCTCTTCCAAGGGGCATTAAAAGCGTCTTGTTATTCCACTCTGACCTCCACGTCTCTTGTAAGGGGCATTAAAACCGTCTTGTTATACCACTCTGACCTCCACATCTCTTGTAAGGGGCATTAAAAGCGTCTTGTTATACCACTCTGACCTCCACGTCTCTTGTAAGGGGCATTAAAAGCGTCTTGTTATACCACTCTGACCTCCACGTCTCTTCTGAGGGGCATTAAAAGCATCTTGTTATACCACGCTGACCTCCACGTCTGTTCTGAGGGGTATTAAAAGCGTCTTGTTATACCACTCTGACCTCCACGTCTCTTCCAAGGGGCATTAAAGCGTCTTGTTATACCACTCTGACCTCCACTTCTCTTCTGAGGGGCATTAAAAGCATCTTGTTATACCACTCTGACCTCCACGTCTCTTCTGAGGGGCATTAAAATCGCCTTGTTATACCACTCTGACCTCCACGTCTCTTCTGAGGGGCATTAAAAGCGTCTTGTTATATCACTCTGACCTCCACGTCTCTTCTGAGGGGCATTAAACGGGCATTGCATTTCCTCATAATTTTTGGAAGCTTTTGCTTGAAAGGCATAATCAAATACTATGGGAGACCCACTTCCCAATAATGGGACTAATGTTTGTAATATGCTGTACTGCATGGCTCTTGTAAGAGGCATTGCAAGTTGCTCCGTCCTAATTTTTGGAAGCTTTTGCTTGTAAGGCATAAGCAAATACTATGGGAGACCCACTCCCCAATAATGGGACTAATGTTTGTAATATGCTGTACTGCATGGCTCTTGTAAGAGGCATTGCAAGTTGCTCTGTCCTAATTTTTGGAAGCTTGTGCTTGGAAGGCATAAGCAAATACTATGGGAGACCCACTCCCCAATAATGGGACTAACGTTTGTAATATGCTGTACTGCATGGCTCTTGTAAGAGGCATTGCAAGTTGCTCCATCCTAATTTTTGGAAGCTTTTGCTTGGAAGGCATAAGCAAATACTATGGGAGACCCACTCCCCAATAATGGTACTAATGTTTGTAATATGCTGTACTGCATGGCTCTTGTAAGAGGCATTGCGAGTTGCTCCGTCCTAATTTTTGGAAGCTTGTGCTTGGAAGGCATAAGCAAATACTATGGGAGACCCACTCCCCAATAATGGGAATAATGTTTTTAAGATGCTGTACTGTATGGCTCTTGTAAGGGGCATTAACACCGTCTTGTTAAACCACTCTGAACTCCACAGATCTTCCAAGGGGCATTAAAACCGTCTTGTTAAGCTACTGTGACCTCCACGTTTCTTCCACGGGGCATTGATATTGTCTTTTTATTCCATTGCGACCTCCATCACTCTACCAAGGGGCATTAAAACCATCTTGTTAAGCTACTGTGACCTCCACGTCTCTTCAAAGGGGCATTAAAAGCGTATTCTTAAGCCACTCTGAACTCCACAGCTCTTCCAAGGGGCATTGAAATGTTGTTTTTAATTGCCTCTAATCTCCACGACTCTTCCAACGGGCATTGCATTTCCTCCTAATTTTAGTCAGCTTTTGCTTTTCAATGCAAAGGTGAAAACTAAGGGAGACACACTCCTAAATAATGGGTAGAAGGTTTTTAGTACGCTGTAATCCACGTCTGTTTCAAGGGGCATTTCAGTTCCTCATAATTTTTGGAAAGCCTTCCATTCACTGCTTAGGCCAACAGTGCACAGGAGACCCAGTTGCTATAAATGGAAAAAAAGGTTTAGTTAAGGCCCTCTGACCTCCATGTCATTTCTAAGGGGCATTGGAGTGCCTCAAAATTTTTGGTAGGCATTGCACTCACTGTATGCCCTATAACTGTGTAGCCGAACCGCTCCTTTTGTTACAGAAACATAGCCTACAAGACATATGTGGTTGACTGGCCTGATATTGATGTGAATGGTCCCTGTTCCTCCTGCTCTTTCTCCTTTGCCACTACCTCATCCATCATTTATCACCTGAAGCTTTGTTTTAACGGGAGTCATAGAACTTGGATAGTAGCAGGAAAACATCCAGCAATCCTCGGAGGAGGTAGGATATGCGCCAAAACACTGACCACCTCAGGCCTAGCCGCTACTACATACATGCGCTTTCATTCCTTGAAAACAAAGCAGATGCTAACTTCTATCATCCTCATCATTCTCCTCACCTTGGCACTCTCAACTCCCCTGATGGAGAAGCCAGGGCCCACCGGAGGAGTCTGGTTCTCTGGTGGGCTCATCCAATGCTGCCCTAAAGCAGGCCGGGCTAAGAAAAGTGTGTGGGGGGATGTTCCAAGGAGAAATAGGGGCGGCTGGGGACCCTTTATAGACACCCGGCCGCCCCCAGGCGGCTGGGGACCGTGTATGGACACACGGCCGCCCCCTGGCGGCTGGGGACCGAGTGTGGACACCCGGCCGCCGGGTGGCTAGGGACTGAGTATGGATTCCAGGCCGCCAACGCAGCCATGACGTGGTGGCCATATTCCGCCTCCACATGCCTAAAAGGCCCAATTTCAAGTGCAAGCAAGCAGTATGGTATTGCAGCCTGGGGGTGGGTGGGTGGCAGGCTGCATACTTGCGCTTGCATTGCAAGGAATGGGAGAGGTACAATTGAACACTGCCCTGGGACAAGGACTTGAACGGGGATAGTTGCAAGTCTGCAACGACAGGTGCAGGGTGGGAGGCATCTTCGCATGTACCATGAACAGGGGTTTGGCATGCACACACTACAGCGGAATAGGCTGTCCTTCCCACTAAATGCACTGGGGAGGGCACAGGTAATGTTTTGGTATGCGCGCTTAATCTTATGTATAAGGCACACCGGGACAAATAGGGGCGGCTGGGTACTGAGTATGGATACCTCTCTGCCGAAGCAGCCATGAGGTAGTGGCCAGCTTCGGCCTTCTCCAAACTAAAAGGCCCAATTTCAAGTGCAAGCTAGCAGTATGGTATTGCAGCCTGGGGGTGGGTGGGTGGTTGGCTGCATATTTGCGCTTGCATTGCAAGGAATGGGGGAGGTACAATTGAACACTGCCCTGGGGCAAGGACTTGCACGGGGATAGTTGCAAGTCTGCATCTTCTGATGCGGCAAGGATGACTTCTGAAGGGCACACTTTTAGGCAGTGACCTGGGTGTCAGAGATGCTTCCAGGGGTCTTCCCCATGCTGTTCCCATGTCTTTTCAGCACTGTATGCCTGTGTCACACAGCACATGGCCAGATATGGTTGTAAAATGTTAAAATGACATTTCCCGGTGAATGCATTTGTCACGGTTGAAAGCAATACAAAAGTGCAAAAACGCATAAAAAATGCTACTTGTGAACATAGCCCAAGGTGTGGAGGAATATTTTTGTTTTTGGTTATTTATTTTACCTTATACACAAGTCTTTACCCTGGAAAAGATATTCCTTAACATATTTCACAGGAAAACAGTTTCACTTTAGTTTTTGAACGTTTTATTATGAGCCTGTAAAAGTGGCTTAATACCTCTGAACACATTGTTGACAGCAGTGACCTGGGGGTCAGAAATGCTTCCTGGGGCGATCCCCATGCTGTCCCCATGTCATTTGAGCACTGTCACTATCGTTTTGGGCACTTGTTAGGCTTTTAAAAGACTGCCGGGGGTGCCGCCGCAAAAATGCTCGGGTCTCCCATAGACTATTATTGGGCTCGTTGCACGGGTCGAGCACCCGAGTATCACGGCGAGCTCGGCCCGAGCTTTGAGCACCCGAGCATTTTAGTGCTCGCTCAACACCATTACTTACGCATCACTAATTTAATTAAACTGTACGAATACTAACTGCCATCTCAGGTGACCAAGACAAGATGATAAACTTGGGAAAATCACAAAAATAAATGATTTTCATGTAGTGCTGTACCTGCTTTTTTTCACTAAAAAACACAGCAAAAGTTGAAAACTATGTTCACTCTAGGCATTTTTTCACCACCCATTACTTTCAATGGGTAAAAAAACACAGAAAAAATGCTGAAAGAAGTGACATGCTCTATTGTGCAAAAAACTATGCAAAGCATAAAATACTGATAACACAAAAACCAATGAGTGTGCATGAGATTTTTGAAATCTCATAAACTTTGCTGGTACTGTAAAATGCAGCTGAAAATTTGCATAAAAAAGTATAAAAAAATGCTGAAAAAATGCATAGTGGGAACAATCTGCTGTACCATGTCTTATGGAATATTTCAATCAGAATAATTATAATTTAGTTGTTACTTTTTCTTTGAATCATTTGAGAGTGGAACATAAAGCAATCAAAACTCATACCTATCATAAAAAACCCCTCTGGGAATACAATTTTAAGAGCAGATTCCTGTCACCCCTGGCACACCATTCTTGGTGTCCCTGTGGGTGAAATGATTTGGGCGAAAAGAAATTGCTCTGATTGTGAACAGTTCAACAAAGAGAAAAATATAATCTGTGATAGGCTAAAAAAATTGAGCATATAATAAATGGACACTTAAATAGTGAATACGAAACAACATCATGATCTATTAAATAAATATACCAAAAAGAACGCCATTCCAATAAAACCTGTATTTGTAACAACATATAGTAAGGAATTTAATCAGATTAAGGGAATTATTAACAAGTATCTTCCTATGTTGTACAGTGATCATTTACTTAATCAGATTTTACGTGAGGGTTGTTTATTTTCTGCTGTAAAATCCACCACCCTTTCCAAACTTCTTTCCCCTAGTCTAATTGCCAGAGAAGCGCAGTGTAAGAAAACTTGACTCACACCTGCAGGTTGTCATAAATGCGGCATTGACAAAGTATAAGTTACCTTGCAAGTACATAAAACAAACTAAAGAATTAAATCTAACCACATTGAACAAGACACATTACATTAGGTAATTCATTAATTGCAGTAGTAAATTTGTGGTATATTGCGTTCAGTGTGTGGAACGTGATGTTAGGTATGTCGGCTGCACTACCTGCAAGCTGAGACAGAGAATGAATGAGCATATACATGACTCCATGAACCCGGAGGCCATTAACCCTTCCAATGTAGGGGGGGTACCGTAAAAGAGCTTTGCTGAACTGCGAAACCGATATTGGATTCTTATGTTAAATACTGTTCTTATCCTGAATGTTTAAATAAACAAACTGATTTGATTTTACATTATTAGTAACGATATAACATGAATTATATTCATTTTGTTTTAATCGGATAATGGTTTTATCATAGTATGTTGTGTGTTTTTCCACTACACAGGTGCTACATTTGTTAATTTAGATTATGCACCATCTGTGTACAGGTACGGTGACCTGAGAGAGTTTTATACTCTGTCTGTAGATTGTGTCACTCTCCACAAGGAGAAACGTTACCCCTTAGACCTCAGTCCAGAGCCTCTCACCTAGCAAAATCAGATCTCATACTTTGCACTGACGAGGGTCAACAGCCCGAAACACCATGTCTGCAAATTGAGATTCTGATTAGGCTTTTATCCTAAGTGTTATTGCACGACTCGTTAAAGGGTTGATTGTGACTTGTACGATTGCTGCATCCAATAGGTGGCGCTATAGAGTACAAGTCCTCTATTTCTCTGAAGAGGCAATTTGCATATTAAATTTCCCAGAGGAGCATTGCATGGCGAATAAGCCTCCTTACCTTGACGTGCCAGAGCTGGTGTGTCACTCTCAATAAGGAGAAACGTTACCCCTTAGACCTCATTCTAGAGCCTCTCACCTAACTAAATCAGATCTCATACTTTGCACTGACGAGGGTCAACAGCCCGAAACACCGTGTCTGCAAACTGAGATTTTGATTTGGCGGCTATTATCCTAAGTCATATTGCACGACTCGTTAAAGGGTTGATTGTGACTTGTAGGATTGCTACTTCCAATAGGTGGTGCTATAGAGTACAAGTCCTCTATTTCTCTGAAGAGGCAATTTGCATATTAAATTTCCCAGAGGAGTATTGCGTGGCAAATAAGCCTCCTTACCTTGGCATGCCAGAGCCGGTGTGTCACTCTCAATAAGGAGAAAAGCTACCCCTTAGACCTCAGTCCAGAGCCTCTCACCTAACTAAATCAGTTCTCATACTTTGCACTGACGAGGGCCAACAGCCCGAAACACCGTGTCTGCAAATTGAGATTCTGATTTGGCTTTTATCCTAAGTCATATTGCACGACTTGTTAAAGGGTTGATTGTGACTTGTAGGATTGCTGCATCCAATAGGTGGCGCTATAGAGTACAAGTCCTCTTTTTCTCTGGAGAGGCAATTTGCATATATTCTGTCTGCGTTTCATTCCCACATTAGATTATGAATAAGAAGTATCACTTCGAAACGCGTCAACCAGGATTCTATTATATCTTTTGGGACTTTCGCCTCGGATGATATATTAATCTATTCCTATGATGTGGATTTTCCTTTGTTTTTATGGATGAATTACTAATGGAACAAAGTTTGCATTTTCCTGAAGTGCTGGATCAACCTCCCCCTATTTTCTGAGGACTGTCTTGCCTTGGATTTTGGATCCTGTGCACTCATGGATGGGTCAGCTGATCATCTCTTATTTTTATATTAGAAACATAGGAAACTTCATATAATGGCCAGAAATTGGTTTCTGAAAAGACAGCTACAGCTTAACTTCTCCTTTATGTCTTTGGGTGGTGGGTAGTGTTGAGCGATACCTTCCGATATCGGGAAATATCGGTTCGGATTGGATCGGACCGATACCGAAAAAGTATCGGATATCGCCGATTCCGATACCGGAAACCAATGCAAGTCAATGGGACAGAAATATCGGAATGAAAATAAACCCTTTCTTTCCTTGTAGGTTAATTCTACATGAAGGAAAACAACTAAGAATAATGTAGAATGTATTGGGGGAGGTGGGGGAGACAATAAAGGCATAGAGGTTTAGCCCAATCAAATGGAATAGCAGGAATTAATATTTTTTTTAAGACGTTCTGAGTTACGGAAATATTGACTATGTTAAGTATTTTTATATTTTGTCAGATATTTATGTTTCACTACTTCCATGCTCTTCACCTTCTTTTTTACTTCTCCCACACTTTCTCCTTCATCATCCTCAGCATCTTTTTCATCCACTTCTTCTTCACCTTCTTCATCTTCTTCTTCTTCACCTTCTTCGTATTATTCTTTTTTTTTACATTCTTCATATTCTACTTCTTCATCTTCTTCTTCTTCATCATATTCTTATTTGTGGCAGGCATTCCTGTAGTTGTTATCTCTAAAAGGTTGGACATTACACCTTTCGTTCTGCCCGTCACAAAAGATTTACAACAGGATTTGTCCGCGTTCAGTTTGGCCTGCAGCAGCAGGTCTTTTCCAGGGGCACCACGAGGAGGAACGGACTCACCCCCATACACTGCTTAGTCATCTTCTGCTTATAATTTAGATATTATCTTTTGCTCTGATTTTTAGTCTTATGCTTAATGTTTTTCCGCTTTTTGTTCTGCAGCTTCTTGTATTTCTGCTTCTTGGTTTTCTGTCTCTTGTTCTTCTGCATCTTGGTGCTTGTCTTCTCTTCTTTGTCCTCTTGGTCAACTTCTTCAGGGTCATCTTCTTGGTCTTCTTCGGGGTGGTCTTCAGGGTCGTCGTCTTCGGGGGTCCTTGTCTTCGGGGTCCTCGTCTTCTTCGGGTTGGTCTTCTGGGTCCTCGTCTTCGGGGTCCTCGTCTTCTTCGGGGTGGTCTTCAGGGTCCTCGTCTTCTTCAGGGTGGTCTTCAGGGTCCTCGTCTTCTTCGGGGTGGTCTTCAGGGTCCTCATCTTCAGGGTCGTCGTCTTCGGGGTCCTCGTCTTCTTAGGGTTGGTCTTCAGGGTCCTCGTCTTCAGGGTCCTCGTCAGGGAGATCTAGAGTGATTACCAAGAACCATTTCAAAAAGCTTGAACTTGGAAATGTAGCAGAAGGTACAAGAAAGCTGAGGAACTACCGAGGACCAGCTGACGGTACTGGAACCCGAATGGGTAGCAGAAGGTACAAGAGCCAATGGAACTGCCGAAGACCAGCTGACGGTACTGGAACTCGGTTACTAAGCAGGAGGTACCTGTGCCAGAAAGCACTACCAAGGACCAGCAGACGTTGGTGGAACTTGGATACCGAGAAGAGGCACCTAATCCAAAGGCACTGCCGAGAACCAGCTGACGGTACTGGAACCCGGATGGGTAGCAGAAGGTACCCATGTAAAAAAAAGTTCAAGGCCGCGAGCCGGCCGCAGTTACCAAAACCCACAGTCCTACAGGGGGTGCTTGTCCTATTGGCACTATGGAACCAGCCTTCATTGCCAGATCCCGCAGCCCACATAGGAGTCACCTAAACTGCAGGCACCATAGAGTCGGCTAACCCGACCGCAACACGACAGGACAACGCATTGGAGGCAAAGTGACGTTGACACTACCCGGAAACAGCTGGCGTGCTGGAACCAGGCTGGGCAGGAGGGAGTACCCGTGCCAAAGTCACTGCCGAGAACCAGCTGACGGTACTGGAACCCGGATGGGTAGTAGAAGGTACAAGAGCAAATGGAACTACCGAGGACCAGCTGACGGTACTGGAACCCGGATGGGTAGCAGAAGGTACAAGAGCCAATGGAACTGCCGAAGACCAGCTGACGGTACTGGAACTCGGTTACTAAGCAGGAGGTACCTGTGCCAGAAAGTACTACCAAGGACCAGCAGACGTTGGTGGAACTTGGATACCGAGAAGGAGGCACCTAATCCAAAGGCACTGCCGAGAACCAGCTGACGGTACTGGAACCCGGATGGGTAGCAGAAGGTACCCATGTAAAAAAAAGTTCAAGGCCGCGAGCCGGCCGCAGTTACCAAAACCCACAGTCCTACAGGGGGTGCTTGTCCTATTGGCACTATGGAACCAGCCTTCATTGCCAGATCCCGCAGCCCACATAGGAGTCACCTAAACTGCAGGCACCATAGAGTCGGCTAACCCGACCGCAACACGACAGGACAACGCATTGGAGGCAAAGTGACGTTGACACTACCCGGAAACAGCTGGCGTGCTGGAACCAGGCTGGGCAGGAGGGAGTACCCGTGCCAAAGTCACTGCCGAGAACCAGCTGACGGTACTGGAACCCGGATGGGTAGTAGAAGGTACAAGAGCAAATGGAACTACCGAGGACCAGCTGACGGTACTGGAACCCGGATGGGTAGCAGAAGGTACAAGAGCCAATGGAACTGCCGAACACCAGCTGACGGTACTGGAACTCGGTTACTAAGCAGGAGGTACCTGTGCCAGAAAGCACTACCAAGGACCAGCAGACATTGGTGGAACTTGGATACCGAGAAGGAGGCACCTAATCCAAAGGCACTGCCGAGAACCAGCTGACGGTACTGGAACCCGGATGGGTAGTAGAAGGTACAAGAGCAAATGGAACTGCCGAGAACCAGCTGGCGGTGCTGAAACCCAGGGTAAGTACTAAAAACGGAGGAGCCAGAGGTGTAATTGGAGCAAGTTTTAAATCCGTAGTACAGTGGATGTGGACAAAGCAGGAGAATTTGCCGGACGCACAGCTGGGGATCAGCTGACGTTACTGAACCCCAATAACACTGGAGCAAGCGTTGACTGTGCAGACGGCACTTCTGAGCAGCAACTAGCGGTATTGGAGCCCAGGGTAAATACTAAAAACGGAGGAGCCAGAGGTGTATTTGGAGGAGGTTTTAAATCCGTAGTACAGTGGATGTGGACAAAGCAGGAGAATTTGCCGGACGCACAGCTGGGGATCAGCTGACGTTACTGAACCCCAATAACACTGGAGCAAGCATTGACTGTGCAGACGGCACTTCTGAGCAGCAACTAGCGGTATTGGAGCCCAGGGTAAATACTAAAAACGGAGGAGCCAGAGGTGTATTTGGAGGAGGTTTTAAATCCGTAGTACAGTGGATGTGGACAAAGCAGGAGAATTTGCCGGACACACAGCTGGGGATCAGCTGACGTTACTGAACCCCAATAACACTGGAGCAAGCGTTGACTGTGCAGACGGCACTTCTGAGCAGCAACTAGCGGTATTGGAGCCCAGGGTAAATACTAAAAACGGAGGAGCCAGAGGTGTATTTGGAGGATGTTTTAAATCCGTAGTACAGTGGATGTGGACAAAGCAGGAGAATTTGCCGGACACACAGCTGGGGATCAGCTGACGTTACTGAACCCCAATAACACGGCAGCAAGTGTTGACTGTGCAGACGGCACTTCCGAGCGCCAACTGGCGGTGTTGGAGCTCAGGGATAATACTGAAAACAGAGGAGCCAGAGGTGTAATTGGAGAAACTTTCAAATCTGTAGTAGTGAGAATGTGGACAGAGCAGGAGAAATTGCCGTCCGCACAGCAGGGGAATGTAGCACCCTGAGGATTCGGCTGCTACAGGGGTATTGCACCTCAACCCAGAGGTGTGATATTCCACTCCCGGGTAAGGATGGAGTGTGGAACTGAGCTCAGATAGACTGCATGCACTACATACATCCCATTCCAGAGGAGCAGGCCGACGGCACTCCCACTTAGAAATGTGCAGGTGCGACCGAGCCTGTTCCTGGCTGGAGTGGGAGGGGGGAGGAACATCCCATGTAGTGTAGGGGCAGATAGGGGGAGCAGTCTGGGTAGTGGTAGGAGCTCATTGGGTGCTGGTCACCTGAGCTCACACATAGAGGGATATATAAGGAGGGCACCAACTAGGATCAGGGTCAGACGCAGAGAGTAAGTCAGATGCAGAGGACAAGCCTGCAGAAAGAAACAACAGCCCTGGAGAGAGAGTGGAGTAAAGAAGGAGACCCAGAGGGGGACAAAGAAGGGACCCAAGAACCCAAATAAGAACACCGGGTGAGGAGTCAGCAGAAGGGTACCGGAACCCAAGCTGGTGGGGGTAAAGACATTCCCCAGCCAGAGACCGGAGACCGTGGGCAGAGTCTGTCACGGTCACCCACTACATTCACCCTGAAGGCACACCACATGGAGGGTCAGGGAACCTGAGGCCAAAGGTTGCCCAACAGAAGGCCCGAGGGAGCTGGATTTAGGTGAATCACTGGTGGGGACGGCTGAAGGAAGGACAGAGGGAGAGCTCAGGGCCACGCTCCGGACTTGTTTGGGGGTTGGCCGGATCCAGGACCTGGTGGACGCAGCACGGCTCGGGAGGTCACTTGGAGCTAGAGTGACCAGGAACATCTGCAGTAAGTAAAGACCCTTAACTGCACTACCCGAGTCTGTCATCATTACCGGCTGCACCGCACCACCACAACCCCCATCCTCTGCGCCTGTCCCCTCTGAGGCTATACCCCTCCCGTTGGGGGTTATCCCACCAAGCTGCGCATTCACCATCAGCCTCAGCGGACCCTGCTGCAGCGGCGGCCACAGTGACCGCATCACAACGGGTGGCGTAGTCGACACAACGAACTTTAATAACATCAGTAAAGACTGCCACATAACCCTGAGCTTGACGCCCTGGGCACGGGACCGGGTCACAGCCGCTCGGAGACTACAACCCCCCCCATCTGATCCGGTGCCGGGTATTCCCCTCAAAAAGGAATATGTCCCAGGGGGCGCGTCAACTTTGGCGTAGTCGGCAGGATTACGTGCCCGCAACACCCGGGTACTGCGTGCCTGAAGAAAAGTGCAAGTTTACCTCAGAAAGAATACTCCTGCCGGTTCCGGAGGGTCCACGCCATCGGACTCCATCACCAGTCGTTTCCCGCCGATTGTCCGCCATTTCCAGCTTGTTCCCGCCATCTGCAGAGTTTCCCGCCACTGGGCGACGCTTCCCGCCAAAACCGCAGATTTCCCGCCTTGGAAGAGCAGCGGACGCCATTATGGGCGTGCCGAAGGAGGGCGAGAGGCCACCTCCCATCGTGGGCCGGGACAGAAAATGGCGCCAAAAGTGGAAACCGCCCCCACCAACAGAGACTGTGATGCTGGAGGTGTCTGTCAGCGTGAAAGAACTACCCCGGGAGCTGACAGTCACCGAGTTGCCCCGGGACCGCCCTCGAAGTGGGAGGAGACGAAAGAAAAGAGCAAAGATGGGTGTCGCTTGGAGCAGTCTAGAACGAGCGCACCCGGAGGCAAGGTGTCCAGAGCAAGAGCACCCGGAGTCGAGGAGAGAAAGAGTAGACCCGGGAATGGAGCGGCAGCAGAGCAGCACCGGCCCGCTGGCCAGGAGCCTGCAGAAGGAAGAAGGAGGAGAGCAGAGCAGCACCGGCCCGCTGGCCAGGAGCCTGCCGGAAGCAGAGCAGAGCAGCACCGACCCGATGGTCAGGAGCCTGCTGGAGTCAACAGCCCCGCTGGGCTTAGCGGAGATCCTGGCGCAGCTTCCCCGAGATCGGGAGTGCGCGCGGAGTGCCCTGGAGGGCCTCGCGGGAAGGATGGCCCGAGTGCAGAGGGAGATCCTGGCGGAGTGGGGCCGGGAGATGGCCCAGCAAGCTGGAATCCGCCCACGGAACCCGCTCCCTTGGAAGAAGACACCGACTACCTCTGCGGATGACGCGGGAGGACCCAAGGCCGGAGACGGCGCAGAAGAGGGAGCGAGACGTATGGCAGCAGGTAAGGGGGATGCCTATACCCCATACCGGAAGACCACCCACCTGCCCCAGCTCCCCGTCGCAGAGCCCGAAAGTCCCCCTGCCGTACCCGAGACCGCCATGACACCGCCACCGACTAGGCCCCGACCGGAAGCCGCCGTCGCGACCCCAGTGACGTCACGCGTCGTGACCCGGAGCGTGGCGCAGGAAGAAGAGCCTCCGGCCTGGTCACAGGGCCTAGCGTTTCCGGGCGCCGCATCCAAAGCAGAGCCATCTACCTCCGCGGAGCCTCCGGCCTGGTCGCAAGGCCAGGTAACCCAGGGCGCCGCCGTCCTAACGGTGCCCTTCACCTTCCAGGTGCCCCAGGCCTGGCCGCAAGGCCTGGGCAACCCGGGCGCCATCACCACCGCGCCCGCGCCCGTAATACCAAGGGTGCCACACCTGGGGGAGGACCTCTTCGGCCAGCTCACATGGCCGGACGGGCGGCCCTTCATCTGGCCCGAAGGGTACCCTGAGCTAGAGCGGCAGCAAAGACTAGGGCCCTTGTGTGAGCCCCTGATCCCGGCTCCAAAGCCCGTGACTCGGGTCTCGCCTCCACTCGAGGAAGCCCAGTTCGTGTGGGACCCCACGGGAGAAGATTTGATGGGGTTCACCGGAGAGACTCGGGCAGCTGCAGCAGAGCGTACCGAGTGTTGCCGTCAACAGCTGGCAGAGTTCAAGAGAGAGCGGGAGGAGAGGCGGGCCGGAGAGCAATGGGCCCGGACCCGTAGCGCGGAGCAAAAGAGCCGGACCAGAAGGGACCCCCGTGCAGCAGATCGTCCCCGTACCATCGGGACGGTAATAAAGTTTAATGCGCAGCATGGGTGGGGCTTCATAAAGGACCAGAACACCATGGGTGACGTCTTCGTTACCCGACGGGATGTCGAGTCTCACCTGCCAGAGGGTCACAAAGGCCGTGACCTCTACGTCGGTGACGAGGTAACGTTCACCCGGCACAAGTGTGCCAAGGGACCTTACGCCCTCCACGTGCATCGCCTGACAGAGGAGGAGTTGCGGTGTAGGGAGGAAGAGCCAGAAGACCCGGACGGGTTCAAGGCTAGGAGGTACTACGATTAAGAACAGTAGTAAAGAAAAACTGTATATAGTTACCCGTCGGGGTACACAAGAAACCGTGGCTGCTTTAACGTTTAGTCCCCGTTGGGACCAGTGAACAGTTTAACCCGTGTGTCCCTTACCCAAACCAGGCTGAGGACTGTGAGCAGCCATCCCTTTCCCTTACCTGGCCGGGGACTGAGAACGGCCAAAACTTCCCTGTACATAGTTGCGCTTCCTAAGGCGCCCCCCTACTGGTTTTATAAGAAACTGCTTTTCAAAAGACTGTCGCACTTTACCTGGTCACGAGTTGCACGGTGACCAGAGGAGGAAGAAAGAAAGAGACGACGAGAATGTTATGATGATGTTTATATGAAAAAGTTTATATATATATAATATTTTATATGTTTTATATGTTTATAAAAATTTGTATGTTTGGTGTTTTTGTCTTTGCAGCCCGAGGACGTGCTGTGATTTACCAGGGGGGAATGTAGCACCCTGAGGATTCGGCTGCTACAGGGGTATTGCACCTCAACCCAGAGGTGTGATATTCCACTCCCGGGTAAGGATGGAGTGTGGAACTGAGCTCAGATAGACTGCATGCACTACATACATCCCATTCCAGAGGAGCAGGCCGACGGCACTCCCACTTAGAAATGTGCAGGTGCGACCGAGCCTGTTCCTGGCTGGAGTGGGAGGGGGGAGGAACATCCCATGTAGTGTAGGGGCAGATAGGGGGAGCAGTCTGGGTAGTGGTAGGAGCTCATTGGGTGCTGGTCACCTGAGCTCACACATAGAGGGATATATAAGGAGGGCACCAACTAGGATCAGGGTCAGACGCAGAGAGTAAGTCAGATGCAGAGGACAAGCCTGCAGAAAGAAACAACAGCCCTGGAGAGAGAGTGGAGTAAAGAAGGAGACCCAGAGGGGGACAAAGAAGGGACCCAAGAACCCAAATAAGAACACCGGGTGAGGAGTCAGCAGAAGGGTACCGGAACCCAAGCTGGTGGGGGTAAAGACATTCCCCAGCCAGAGACCGGAGACCGTGGGCAGAGTCTGTCACGGTCACCCACTACATTCACCCTGAAGGCACACCACATGGAGGGTCAGGGAACCTGAGGCCAAAGGTTGCCCAACAGAAGGCCCGAGGGAGCTGGATTTAGGTGAATCACTGGTGGGGACGGCTGAAGGAAGGACAGAGGGAGAGCTCAGGGCCACGCTCCGGACTTGTTTGGGGGTTGGCCGGATCCAGGACCTGGTGGACGCAGCACGGCTCGGGAGGTCACTTGGAGCTAGAGTGACCAGGAACATCTGCAGTAAGTAAAGACCCTTAACTGCACTACCCGAGTCTGTCATCATTACCGGCTGCACCGCACCACCACAACCCCCATCCTCTGCGCCTGTCCCCTCTGAGGCTATACCCCTCCCGTTGGGGGTTATCCCACCAAGCTGCGCATTCACCATCAGCCTCAGCGGACCCTGCTGCAGCGGCGGCCACAGTGACCGCATCACAACGGGTGGCGTAGTCGACACAACGAACTTTAATAACATCAGTAAAGACTGCCACATAACCCTGAGCTTGACGCCCTGGGCACGGGACCGGGTCACAGCCGCTCGGAGACTACAACCCCCCCCATCTGATCCGGTGCCGGGTATTCCCCTCAAAAAGGAATATGTCCCAGGGGGCGCGTCAGGAACAGCTGACGTTACTGAACCCCAATAACACGGCAGCAAGTGTTGACTGTGCAGACGGCACTTCCAAGCGCCAACTGGCGGTGTTGGAGCTCAGGGATAATACTGAAAACAGAGGAGCCAGAGGTGTAATTGGAGAAACTTTCAAATCTGTAGTAGTGAGAATGTGGACAGAGCAGGAGAAATTGCCGTCCGCACAGCAGGGGAACAGCTGACGTTACTGAACCCCAATAACACGGCAGCAAGTGTTGACTGTGCAGACGGCACTTCCGAGCGCCAACTGGCGGTGTTGGAGCTCAGGGATAATACTGAAAACAGAGGAGCCAGAGGTGTAATTGGAGAAACTTTCAAATCTGTAGTAGTGAGAATGTGGACAGAGCAGGAGAAATTGCCGTCCGCACAGCAGGGGAACAGCTGACGTTACTGAACCCCAATAACACGGCAGCAAGTGTTGACTGTGCAGACGGCACTTCCGAGCGCCAACTGGCGGTGTTGGAGCTCAGGGATAATACTGAAAACAGAGGAGCCAGAGGTGTAATTGGAGAAACTTTCAAATCTGTAGTAGTGAGAATGTGGACAGAGCAGGAGAAATTGCCGTCCGCACAGCAGGGGAACAGCTGACGTTACTGAACCCCAATAACACGGCAGCAAGTGTTGACTGTGCAGACGGCACTTCCGAACGCCAACTGGCGGTGTTGGAGCTCAGGGATAATACTGAAAACAGAGGAGCCAGAGGTGTAATTGGAGAAACTTTCAAATCTGTAGTAGTGAGAATGTGGACAGAGCAGGAGAAATTGCCGTCCGCACAGCAGGGGAACAGCTGACGTTACTGAACCCCAATAACACGGCAGCAAGTGTTGACTGTGCAGACGGCACTTCCGAGCGCCAACTGGCGGTGTTGGAGCTCAGGAATTACAGTTCAGGTGGTAGAAACATGAACAGAACAGGAGACCTGGATACTGTTGCCAATCAATTATTTATTCTGGAAGAGGACTGGCAAATTCATGAGAGATCCAGGCCTTGTTCATTTTGAGAAAAGTAAGCTGGTCAACGTTATCGGAGGATAGTCGCATGCGACGGTCTGTTAGTACACCACCTGCGGCACTAAAGACGCGTTCCGATAATACACTAGCAGCAGGGCAAGCTAGCACCTCCAATGCATACTGACTAAGCTCTGGCCATGTATCCAGCTTACAGACCCAAAACTTGAAGGGAGAAGAGCCGTCTGGGAGTACACTAAGAGGGCAAGACATGTAGTCTGTCACCATCTGACGGAAACGTTGCCTCCTGCTGACTGGAGCCGTCTGTGATGGTGTAGACATTTGTGGCGGCGGGGACACAAAACTTTGCCACATTTCGGCCATACTGGTCTTGCCTTGTGCTGAGGCGCTGCTTCTGCTCCCTCTTTGTGCAGAGCTTCCTCCACTGCCTCGACGCACTGAGCTGCTTTGTAAAGCACTAGCAGCACTGCTCTCGGTTGGAATGGAGAACATGATGGAATGCACCAGTGCGTCTTGGTACTCCCGCATTTTACGCTCCCGGTTCAACGGTGTTATGAGGCTTTGTAAGTTGTCCCGGTAGCGAGGATCTAGGAGGGTGGACACCCAATAATCAGCCGTGTTGAGAATGTGGGCGATGCGGCGGTCGTTTCTCAGGCACTGCAGCATGAAATCAACCATGTGCTGCAGACTGCCAACTGGCCAAGAAACACTGTCCCCTGCTTGAGGCGTGATCTCTGCCTGCTCTGCATCACCCCACCCTCGCTCTAGATACTGACTACTAGAGCATTGTGTACCTCCCTCCTCTGGACAGATGTCTTCCTCATCCATTGACTCCTCCTCATCCTCCTCACAAAGTGTCCCCTGCCTAGGCCTTTGTGAGGAACCACGTTGCGCAGACTGTAGAGAAGCAGATGGCATTTGTGACTCCTCATCCTCCACCTCTTCCAAAACCTCGTCCCTTAGTGCTTCCAGTGTTTTTTCAAGCAGGCAGATAAGGGGGATAGTCATGCTGACTAGTGCATCATCTGCACTCGCCATCCGCGTGGAATAATCGAAGGCACGCAAAACGTGGCAAATGTCCTTCATAGAGGCCCACTCAGTGGTGGTGAAGTGTGAACGGCGCGCACTGCGACTTGTTTGCGCCTGCTGCAGCTGGTACTCCATTACTGCTGCCTGCTGCTCACACAACCTCTCCAACATATGTAACGTTGAATTCCACCTGGTGGGTAGGTCACATATGATGCGATGTTCCGGAAGACGTAATCGGCGGTGCAGAGCTGCAATGCGTGATCTTGCATTGCTGGAACGCCGCAAGTGAGCGCACTCTATGCGGACCTTGTGAAGCAGTGCATCAAGATCCGGATAGTCCCTCAAAAAACTCTGCACGACCAAGTTGAGCACATGTGCCAGACATGGGATGTGAGTGAGGTTGCCTAGGCCCAGAGCTGCCACCAGATTTCGGCCATTGTCACACACTACCATGCCTGGCTGGAGATTCGCTGGCTTTGGATTTTGGAAGAGCCATGCTCCTAATGGGTGCCGAAGTGGAGGCTACAGGCAACCAAGTCTGCCCCCTCCCTCTCCCTCCTTTTTGGGCCGTTCGGGGAATCTCTTCCTCAGAGCTGCTCCCACCACCTTCCTGTCCCTCACGCCATGATGGGTCAAGGACCTCATCATCTACACCACCCTCTTCAAACAACTGCTTCTCCTGGGTAGTCTCGACAGCACAGTACGCACCAGAAAGTGGCACCTGAGTCTCATCATCAGATGCGTACTGAGGTGTGCTGCTGACCATAGGCACTGGCCCACCCGCCTCTTCAGATTCAGAGAGACAAAACGGTTGCGCATCACTGCATACTACCTCTTCTTCAAATTCTAGAATTCTGCTTGGCTGGCCCCCTCTTTCCAAGCCAAGAGATTCAGAGAACAGAAGTAGAGATGGCTCCTGTCCAGGGCTCTCTGACTGCCTGGGCAATTTGGCAGGTGGTGAAGAGACAGATGGGTGCTCTTCAGTGCTCAGGACCTGAGAGGATCTGGAACTAATTGAAGTCGATGCGTTAGCTGCCATCCATCCGACAACGGCTTAAATTTGGTCCTCGCGCAGCAGTGGGGTACGGCTAGCTCCTACAAAGCTGCGCATAAAGGACTGTTCCCTGGTAAAACTGGGGGATGCTGAGTCACTGGTGCCCGCAGCAGGCACAGAATCCCCACGTCCTCTCCCTGCAGGCACAGAATCCTCACGTCCTCTCCCTGCAGAAACTCCACGCCCACGCCCACGACCACATGCCTTACTCCCTGCCTTCTTCATCTTGGTAGACTGATAAAGATAGGCAGAAAAGTGCTAAGGGCTTAGTGTGCTTATTCCTGAACAGCTGCTAACAGGTATAAGAAACACTAATTTTATAAAGTGTGGACTAGACTTTAATATGAGCTAATGTGGCCTACACAACTGTAAAGTGGAGTGTTTGGTGAACTTTATTTAGGTTTTTTTCGTCACAAAAAGACACTGGATGTGCCTAAAGATGTAATAACGATAGTATCACAAACTTTTTGTAGCTATTACAATGTAGGAAGGTAACCTACAATGCAATAGATGAGGCTGCAAAAAATAGGCTAATACTAATCTGGCTGGAGCTGCAGGGCCCAATGCTGCAGAAAGGCTCCTCTATCTACTCCTATATAGTGTGTTTGGAACCAATTTAGCTGAATACGGATGGAACCACCACACTAATAGGAGATATCAGGAAAAATTATGAATTGGCAATAAAGGACAATGTATGAGGCAGTGACACACACTGAGTGCACTACAACCAGACGTGGCTGAAGCACACACTACAGGGTGAGCTGCACTCACACACACAGACCTTGCAGAAAGCGGTGAACAGCACAGAGAACTGTGCACTAGCGCTGCAAGGCACAGCGATTTATAAAGTAGCTTGGGTAAAGCAGAATAGACCAAATAGGTAGCTAAAACTGTCCCTCAGAACAACAGCGTCCTATCCCTAACTGAATTCACAGCAGAGTGAGCTCAAAATGGCGGCGGCGGCTTTTATAGTGCATCATGACATCATTTCAGCAGCCAATCACAGCCATGCCATTAGTTAAGATGCCTACATGCCTAACAGGATGTGCCCACACTTCTTAGGATCCTCATTGGCTGAATAAAATGAAAATGGCTCATTGCATTATGGGAACTTCCGATTCCGGTATATGATATTGCAAAAGTATCGGAATTAAGTATCGGAATTCCGATACTGCGAATATCGGCCGATACCCGATATTTCAGTATCGGAATGCTCAACACTAGTGGTGGGTGGAGGAGGCACGTGACTGCTGGGTCTGGGGTGATAGTCATACAGGATGATTGCTGTGTGAGCAGAGAGCTTCCATCTGTGTGCAGTCCCCGGAGAAGCCGTCACGCCATGAAGACTTTCCTTTTTTTTCTGAGTGTGATCTTCTTGGTAAGTAGTGCATCAATAAGTTTTATTTTCATTTGGTGTGTATAATAAGATACCGTACATAGATAAATATAAATATTTTGTGTGTATATATATATCTCAATAGCAAAGAAAGAAAATGCTTAGCATTGTCTACACAGCATGATTGTTGCGATTGACCATCCAAAATAAATTGGTGATGCTCATAGATATAAAAAGCAAAACGTTACAAAAGACAGTGACCACATTAGGAATTACCTTGGGGTATACAATTGTTAAGCCAATAATTTGATTCAGTTAGTCTCTTTTTATCAGATAGTACGCAGCCCTATGTTATACCAAGGGGCAGTGCCAACAAGTGCTTTTTTTTCTCATGTCGATTCAGCATGAGAAAAAAAAAAATTGCAGAATGCTGCGAGTGGCACCAGAATTCAGATCACGCTCACCCATTTAAGTCTATGGGTGCATGTGAAAAATCGGACTTCACTCGGATGTCATCCGAGTGCAGTCAGATATAAGCTAACACAGACAATGGAAAAAATGGACAAATTAAGTTCTTTGTCTTCTCCTCACCTGTGCTCCGATTCTTGAATGCGAGTGTCATTAGCATTGGCCCGATTCTCTCTCACGAGGGAATCAATGACCACGTGACCCAGGCCTTACCATGATTTCAGTTACGCCTGAATGTAATTAGGGGTTTCCGTTTAGTGATCTCTTTTAAGTCTGGATCATTGATGATGAGGTACAAGTTCTTCCTGATTGCCGTTGAGACTATGGAATCGATTGGACTGTGTATGAAGCTTAAAACAAAATGTGGCTGTACATTTTTTCAGCTTTCTGTTTCTAATGTGTGTGTGTATATGTGCAATATATATATGTGTAATATATATATAATATTAGTAAGATGGCTGCCGTATACGTCATTGAGGGGAGGTATGTTTCACTATGGTGGTTAGCCTCAGTGATGTAAACCCAGAAGCAAGCTCCAGCACACATAGTGCCAAGGTAATTTGCCTGTTTGTACAGATTTTTAAAAGAAATATGATTTGCAGGGAAGTTATTTCTACAAATTAAATGTCCTAGATCATGATTTAGGTTCTTTCCAGACCTGGGCCTGTGTTGTGCAGGGGATACCCGGAGCCGGATCGCTGGGGGTTGTAGTCTCAGTATGGCGGTGACCCGGTCCGTGCCCAGGGCGATCAAACCAGTGGCAGTCTTAGGTAATAACAATGTCCGACTACGCCACCCGTGGATTGCGGTCAGTGGGGACCGCCGCTGCGCTGCAGACCGCTGAGGCTGATGTTGTTTGCGCAGCCGAGTATGAGATAACTCCCCACGGGAGAAGTATTGCCTCAGAGCAGCTAATGTGAGAGATGATGGGAGTGATGGTGTGAGCGTCCCAGTACTAATGGTGCTGGTGCGGCGATGAAACACAGAGACGTGTGGTGCAGTTCAGGGTCTTTACTGATGGTAATAAGCAGACCCTCCCGGGAGTACTGGTTAGCAGTAGGGGCCTGGTCAGTCTGTGAGCAAGCAGGATCTCCCCCTGGCCAGGTGGAGTTGTAGGCCTCCCCGTCTATCTGCACTCTTTCCTGGCTACTTTGCTGTATGCGGGTAGAAGTAGCCCACGTCCCTGAGTATACCGTGTGGTGCTCACCCGTATGGCCGGTGACTTGGGGCCTTCTGTTAGCCTCCGCTTCACAATGGCGTTGCTGGTCCCTTGCTTGTGACCGTGCCTTCGGGTTTCTATGGCCAGAGGACATGGAATCCCCTGCCGGTTGGATTCTGCTGCTGGACCTGGATGTCCCACAGCCTAGGACTCCGTGTCCGGGTTTAGTGTCTTCAACCAGGGCGAACTCTGCTCAGCTCCAGCCCCTGGTATTCAGCTACCGTTCCTACAGAGCTCCTGGTTCTTACTTTCCCTCTCCAGGCTCTGACTGGTCTGCTTGTTCTGCAGGCTCTGTCTCTGTCTGGGACTTCACTCACTAATCCCGCCCCAAACCCAGTTTATAAGGGCAGATTCCTCCCCTCCCAGGTCTGGGTGGGCCGTGTTGCATGCTTAGGGCTCCTGACCAGAGAAACCTCCCACTTGCTCTCAGACATAATATTTCTATTACTGTGGCAACCAGACCCCTGGGGTGCCACACATGATTTGCAACTGTTTGACAGCTTTATTACATGTGAGGAATGTGTAAGAAATAGACATTCCTTACATGTATTAAAACTGTCAAACAGTCGCAAATTATACACACGGGAGTGATTCAAACATATCACAGCTGTAAATACTCGGAGCTCGGCCCGAGCATACTCGGCGAAAGGGTTAACAGAACATACTCGCTCAACACTAGTTCTTAGTTTAACATTCTGATCAGACTGTATAACGTCCACTGCCCCATCACGACAAACCTCGTGGGTCTCTAACTTTTTATAGCCTTAAAGGTTCGACACCATGCGCCAACCACTGCCAAGGCGAGAATGCTCCAGCAGGGCAGGCGACCTGGTGCCTCACTGCACCCATGCTGTAAGGCCGAGTCCTCATGTGTATCCTCATGTGTATGTGTTCTGTGTATACATATATGTGTGTCTGTGTATGTGTGTAAGAGGAGGTGACAATACTTCTGAAAAACCCTGGCGCTGTGTATCATTGGGGCGAGAAGGCTGCCACCTACTGTCCAGATGGGACCATGTGGAACTAACTGGAACAGGAAGAGTTGCAGGGAGGATGCGTTCAAATGGTACACCCTGATGAAGATAGTTTGACTATCGAAACGCGTTGTGGAGAGGGCTCATTAAATGTTTTTAGACCCAATTTTTATTTCTAGCGATCACTCCAGCGCTCCATAGACCGCTTTCGTTGTTTTTTTCCCATATACAGTTTCATGTGGAACTAACTGGAACAGGAAGAGTTGCAGGGAGGATGCGTTCAAATGGTACACCCAGTCAGGTTACCATTGATGATGGAGTTCCCGAATATAAAGGGTATGCGTGCAAAACCGAAGCAGGTTTTGGCGCCGAGAGAGAGAGGTGCAGATGTTCACAGGAGAAGATGCTGCAGCCGGAGTGACAGGCCTCAGCAGTAAGCGTATGCCAGTAGGGTGCTGGCTGCTTGCAGACAGGACCCAAACTACACTAGTCATTTCCAGAGCCCCGACTATGCCAGTCAAGACCCGAGGACCCAGTCTACACCGATTAAGACCCAGAGAACAGACTGCCCCAGTTAAGGTCCGGATCCCCGATCTGCGCCGGTCAAGATCCAGAGCCTGGACAGTCAAGAGGCGGGGAAGGAAAAAGTGTTGTAGAAAAAGGGGCACAAGCAACCGAGATAACCGCAGCCTTGAAATGATTGTTAAGAAAAGGCTATTCAAAAATTTGGGGAGGTTCACAAGAAGTGGACTGCTGCTGGAGTCATTGCTTCAAGAGCCACCACACACAGACATATCCAGGACATGGGCTACAAGAGTCGTATTCCTTGTGTCAGCTTTTTGGAGATGGAAATGTCATTCTCCAGCAGGACTTGGCACCTGTCCACACTGCCAAAAGTACAAATACCTGGTTTAAAAAACAACAGCATCACTGTGCTTGATTGGCAGCAAACTCGCCTGACCTTAACCCCATAGAGAATCTATTATAGAGGATCTATGGGGTATTGTCAAGAGGAAGATGAGAGACACCAGACCCAACAATGCAGGCGAGCTGAAGGCTGCTATCAAAGCAACCTGGGCTTCCATAACACCTCAGCAGTGCCACAGGCTGATCGCCTCCATGCCACACCGCATTGATGCAGTAATTGATGCAAAAGGAGCATGACCAAGTATTGAGTGCATTTACTGAACATACATTTCAGTAGGCCAACATTTCTGATTTTAAAATAATTTTTCAAGCTGTTGTTATAAACTATTCTAATTTACTGAGATAATGACTTTTGAGTTTTCATTGGCTGTAAGCCATAATCATCAACATTAAGAGAAATAAACACTTGAAATAGATCACTCTGTTTGTAATGACTCTATATAATATATGAGTTTCACTTTTTGTATTGAAGAACTGAAATAAATTAAGTTTTTGATGATATTCTAATTTTTGAGAAGCACCTGTATATAAAGTTAATACACTGCTCAAAAAAATAAAGGGAGCACTCAAATAGCACATCCTAGATCTGAATGAATGAAATATTCTCATTGAATACTTTGTTCTGTACAAAGTTGAATGTGCTGACAACAAAATCACACAAAAATCATCAATGGAAATCAAATTTATTAACCAATGGAGGCCTGGATTTGGCGTCACCCCCAAAATTAAAGTGGAAAAACACACTACAGGCTGATCCAACTTTGATGTAATGTCCTTAAAACAAGTCAAAATGAGGCTCAGTATTGTGTGTGGCCTCCACATGCCTGTATGACCTCCGTACAATGCCTGGGCATGCTCCTGATGAGGTTGCGGATGGTCTCCTGTGGGATCTCCTCCCAGACCTGGACTAAAGCATCCGCCAACTCCTGGACAGTCTGTGGTGCAACGTGACGTTGGTGGATGGAGCGAGACATGATGTCCCAGATGTGCTCAATCGGATTCAGGTCAGGGGAACCGGCGGGCCAGTCCATAGCTTCAATGCCTTCATCTTGCAGGAACTGCTGACACACTCCAGCCACATAAGGTCTGGCATTGTCCTGCATTAGGAGGAACCCAGGGCCAACAGCACCATCATATGGTCTCACAAGGGGTCTGACGATCTCATCTCGGTACCTAATGGCAGCCAGGCTACCTCTGGCGAGCACATGGAGGGCTGTGTGGCCCTCCAAAGAAATGTCACCCCACACCATTACTGACCTACTGCCAAACTGGTCATGCTGAAGGATGTTGCAGGCAGCAGATCGCTCTCCACGGCGTCTCCAGACTCTATCGCGTCTGTCACATGTGCTCAGTGTGAACCTGCTTTCATCTGTGAAGAGCACAGGGCTCCAGTGGCGACTTTGCCAATCCTGGTGTTCTGTGGCAAAAGCCAAGCGTCCTGCACGGTGTAGGGCTGTGAGCACAACCCCCATCTGTGGACGTCGGGCCCTCATACCACTCTCATGGAGTCGGTTTCTAACCTTTTGTGCAGACACATGCACATTTGTGGCCTGCTGGAGGTCATTTTGCAGGGCTATGGCAGTGTTCCTCTTGTTCCTCCTTGCACAAAGGCGGAGGTAGCGGTCCTGCTGCTGGGCTGTTGCCCTCCTGCGCCCCCCTCCACGTCTCCTGGTGTATTGGCCTGTCTCCTGGTAGTGCCTCCAGCCTCTGGACACTACGCTGACAGACACAGCAAGCCTTCTTGCCACAGCTCGCATCGATGTGCCATCCTGGATGAGCTGCACTACCTGAGCAACTTCTGCGGGTTGTAGAGTCCGTCTTATGCTACCACGAGTGTGAAAGCAGAGCCAACATTCAAAAGTGACCAACACATCAGCCAGAAAGCATTGGTGGTGAGATGTGGTCTGTAGTCCCCACCTGCAGAACCACTCTTTTATTGAGGGTGTCTTGATAATTGCCAATAATTTCCATCTATTGTCTATTCCATTTGCACAACAGGATGTGAAATTGATTGTCAATCAGTGTTGCTTCCTAAGTGGACAGTTTGATTTCACAGAAGTTTGATTTACTTGGAGTTATATTCTGTTGTTTAAGTGTTCCCTTTATTTTTTTGAGCAGTGTATATGTTGCCGGCACAATTACCAAGCATAAGTGCAAATATACAAGTAGTATATACTACTGGCACAATAAAAAAACATAGAAAAAAAGATATTAAGACCATTGATGACCTGTAGATGTATACAAAGAGGATAATGTGACCCCAATCCGATCGCTCTCGTTTTACAGACTGAACTCTCCTCATGTAAATGCAACCAAAATGTTTCTGTGTGATGGTTCAATACAGGGGTAATCAATTAATTTTCCCAAGGGGCCACATGAGAGACCGTGACTATTGTGGAGGGCCAAACCAATAGGCTGAAATTAATTCTGATCAATATTAATATTAACATTAATTATAGTTATTTCATATTAATAATAATTGTATCACTTAATATTGAGCAGAACTAAGTATGCTGACATCCCCCTATATAACATATGAGCCTGCAAACAGCCTCCTATAATACCGTAAGAGCCCCAACATAGCCTCCTATATACAGTATGACCCTACACATATCCTCCCATAAACAGCATGGCCCCACATAACCTCCTTATATACAGGATGAGCCCCACATAGGCTCCATTTCTACAGTTGAGCCCCACATAGGCTCCTTTGTACAGAATGAACCCCCACATAGCCCCCCATATATAGTATGCTCCCCATATAGCCTCCCTTTATATAGCGTGAGCCCCACATAGCCTTCCATATACAGCATGGCCCCACATAGCCTACTATGTACAGCATGAGTGAGCCCCGCATACCCTCCTATATACAGCATGAGCCCAACATAGCCTCCCTATATACAGCGTGAGCACCACATAGTCTCCTTATAAACAGGATGAGCCCCACATAGCCTCCTTACATATATGATGAGCCCCACATAGCCTCCTTATATACAGTATGAGCCCCACAAAGCCTCCTATATACAGTATGAGCCCCACATAGCCTCCTATATACAGTATGAGCCCATATAGGCTCCATATATACAGTTGAGCCCAACATAGGCTCCTATGTACAGCATGAACCCCCACAGATCCCCCCATATACAGTATGAGCCCCACGTAGCCTCCTATATACAGTATGAGCACTACATAGCCTCCTATATACAGTATGTGCCCCACATAGCCTCCTATATGCAGTATGAGCCCCATATAGTCTCCTATATACAGTATGAGCCCCACATAGGCTCCATATATACAGTATGCACCCCACATAGCCTCCTATATACAGCGTGAGCACCACATAGTCTCCCATAAACAGTATGAGCCCCACATAACCTCCTATCTACAGCATGAACCCCCACATAGCCCCTGATATACAGTATGAGCTCCACATAGTCTCCAATTTACAGTATGAGCTACACATAGCCTACCTATAAACAAGATGAGTCTCACATAGCCTCCCTATATACAGCATGAGCCCCACATAGCCTCCATATATACAGTTAAGCCCCACAAAGCCTCTCTATACACAGCATGAACCCCCACATACCCTCCCTATACACAGCATGAGCCCCACATAGCCTCCAATATACAGCATGAACCCCACAGTCTCCCATATACAGTATGAGCTCCACATAGCCTCCTATGTACAACATGAGCCCCACATAGCCTCCTATATAAAGTGTTATCCCCCACATAGTCTCTAATATAAATTATGCGCCCCATATAGTCTCCCTATATACAGCATGAGCCCCACATAGCCTCCTATATACAGTATGAGCCCTTTGGAAGTGCATTGAGGTGAAGGGTACATTGCTGGAAAAGGAAAAAAAAAAAAAAAAAAAACTCTTTAAATCTCTTAGTTTGCGAGTGTGAACGAGTTGCGTGTGTCCGGAGCGTAAGTGCGAACGAAAGTAAGTGTGTGACTTGTTTTTCAGTGACTTTGGATTCAGGGAGTTTGGAAGGGAGGACTTAGGACTGAATTGCTGACTGTATTTCATTCTTTCTTTACTTTACTTTTTACTTAATTAATCCACCTGACCTACTTAACTGATTCCCCCGTCCATACTTGATACTTAATTGATCCCCCGTCCATACTTAACTGATCCCCCGCCGATATCTAATTGATACACTTGCACATCCCTAATTGATCCCCGTCCATACACCTATATATAAATAATTATGTTTTGTACTTGTATATATATACTGACTGTATCCCCATATTTAGAATGACGTCCATGTTGGCCGGAGCCGTGCAGTGTACATCTTGTGCAATGTATGCATTCCGTGAGCAACCACTCGAGGATCCATACTGCTGCGAGAGATGTGAGCATATCGTGCACTTGGAAGCCCAAATTCTGGATCTAAGTGCTCAGATAGCGATACTGAGGAGCATCGACAACATGGAACGGAGTTTGCTGCTCACCGAGCAGACACTCAATGGGTCAATACTGGGGGTGGAGCATAGAGGGGAAGTGCAGGCTGAACAGGCAGGGAGCTGGATAACAGTTAGGAGGGATAGAGGGAAGAAGTATAGGAAGGCTGGTTCAGAACCGGCATTATTGGAGCACGACAGATCCTCTGACCGCCGGGGGAGTGTATGCTCCAGTAATGAGGGGGAGGGGGGAAGTGTAGGGCAGGCAAGACAGGTTCTGGTAGTGGGTGACTCTATTATTAGGGGGACAGACAGGGCAATCTGTCACAAAGACCGGGATCGCCGAACGGTGTGCTGCCTCCCTGGCGCTCGAGTCCGGCACATCGCGGATCGGGTTGACAGGTTACTGGGTGGGGCTGGCGAAGACCCAGCAGTCATGGTCCACATCGGCACCAATGACAAAGTGAGTGGTAGATGGAGGGTCCTTAAAAATGATTTCAGGGACCTAGGTAGGAAGCTTAGGGCAAGGACCTCCAAGGTAGTTTTCTCAGAAATACTACCAATCCCGCGAGCCACACAGGAGCGCCAATGGGAAGTTAGGGAGGTGAATAAGTGGCTAAAGAGTTGGTGCAAGGCAGAAGGGTTTGGGTTCATGGAGAACTGGGCCGACTTCGCGGTCGGCTACAGGCTCTACCGTAGGGACGGGCTGCACCTCAATGGGGAGGGTGCAGCGGTGCTGGGGAAGAAGATGGCTAATAGGTTGGAGGAGTTTTTAAACTAGAGACGGGGGGGGGAAACCAAGCAAATGAGGCAAGGAAGGGGGAAGGGGAGAAGTGAATATAATGAGGGTGGAGAGGGGGGTGGGGATAGTACAGTTAGATCGTTAGAGAAGAATAGGATGCTAAATAACTCCAAAGTTTTATCTTGAATGCTGACCAACGCAAGAAGCCTGACCAATAAGGCGGATGAGCTGCGGGCGCTTATATCGGAGGAGAGGTATGACATCGTAGGTATAACAGAGACTTGGCTAGACGATAGCTACGACTGGGCGGTAAATTTATTAGATTATAGTTTATTTAGAAGGGACCGGAAACAGGGGAAAGGCGGAGGAGTCTGCTTATATGTAAAGTCATGTCTAAAACCCAGACTAAGGGAAGATATAGGAGAGGGAGAAGAGGGGGTCGAGTCCATGTGGGTAGAGATAGAGGGGGCAAAAAATAATAATAAAATATTACTGGGGGTCTGCTATAAGCCACCAAATATAACAGAGGAGAATGAGAATCTGCTATTAGGACAAATAGACAAAGTAGCAAAACATAATGAAGTGATTGTAATGGGGGATTTCAACTACCCGGATATTGACTGGGAAACAGAAACCTGTAGATCTAAGAAAGGAAAAAGGTTCTTGACAAATATTAAGGATAATTATCTCTCCCAACTAGTGCAGGAACCAACGAGAGGGAAGGCCGTGTTGGACTTAATATTGACTAATAGGCCTGATAGAATAACTGAGGTACAGATAGGGGGGCACCTAGGTAATAGCGACCATAATATTATCGACTTCAAAATGCCCTTCAGTAGGGTTATCAATAAGGGAACAACAAAAACATTAAACTTTAGGAGGGCGAAGTTTGATCAGCTGATAGAAAACCTTCAACTTATTGACTGGGACAAAGTACTTAATCAAAGGAATACGAATAGTAAATGGGAAACCTTCAAAAGAATTCTGAATACTCAGTGCGAGAGGTATATACCGTATGGGAATAAAAGGGCCAGAAATAAGAGGAAACCAATATGGTTGAATAAGAACGTAAAAGGGGCGTTAAATAGCAAAAAAGAGGCATTCAAGAGATTAAAACAGGAAAACAGTAAGGAGGCACTAATGTGTTACAAGGAAAAAACGAGAACCTGTAAAAAACAAATAAAAATAGCGAAGGAGGAAACAGAGAAACGTATTGCTAGGGAAAGTAGATCAAATCCCAAACTGTTCTTTACGTATATAAACAGTAAAAGGATTAAATCGGATAATATTGGACCGATAAAAAGTGAGGAAGGCAAAATCATAGAGAAAGATGAGGATAAAGCTAATCTATTAAATAATTTTTTTTCGACAACTTTCACAAAGGAAATAGAACTAACAGGAGAAATGAGAAGTGACAAGCTTAATCCTCCACTAAGTATGACAAATCTAACCCAAGCTGGGGTACAGAAACGCCTCAGTAACATTAAAATAAACAAATCACCAGGACCTGATGGCATACACCCACGGGTACTAAGGGAACTAAGTAATGTGATAGACAGACCGTTATATCTTATATTTAAGGACTCTGTTGAGACTGGGTCTGTGCCACTTGATTGGCGACAGGCGAATGTAGTGCCAATATTCAAAAAGGGAGCGAAAAGTGACGGCTGGTGAGTCTGGCGTCCGTTGTGGGCAAAATTTTTGAAAGCTTCATTAAAGAGGCAATTACGGAGCATCTTGATGCTAATAATCTTTTAATCCCAAACCAACATGGATTCATGAGGAATCGCTCCTGCCAACCAAACCTGATTGACTTCTACGAGGAGGTTAGCTCTCGAGTAGATCAGGGGGAACCAGTGGATGTCGTGTATCTCGACTTCTCAAAAGCGTTCGATAGCGTGCCACATAATAGGTTGGTATACAAAATGAGAATGATGGGGCTGGGGGAAAATGTCTGCAAGTGGGTAGCTAACTGGCTAAAGAATAGAAGGCAGAGGGTGGTTATAAATGGAATATACTCAGATTGGGTAAGCGTCACTAGTGGGGTACCACAGGGGTCTGTACTAGGCCCAATGTTATTTAATATCTTTATTAACGACATAGTCAACGGGATAAATAGTAAAATATCAATATTTGCAGATGACACAAAGTTATGTAAAACAATTAATACAAAAGAGGACAGTGCAGACCTACAGAGGGATTTGGATAAGCTGGGTAGGTGGAGCATTAAATGGCAAATGAGGTTTAACGAGGAGAAATGTAAGGTCATACATATGGGAAGGAAAAATGGAAGTCACCAGTACTCACTGAATGGGAAATCATTGGGGAATTCAGAGATGGAGAAGGACTTGGGCATCTTGATTGATAGCAAACTAAATTGGAGTGCCCAAAGTCAGGCCGCTGCTGTAAGGGCAAACAGGGTAATGGGATGTATCAGAAGAGGTATAGCTGCAAAGGAGGAGAACATTGTTCTTCCACTGTACAAAGCACTGGTCAGACCACACTTGGAATACTGTGCTCAGTTATGGGCCCCAATATATAGAAAGGATATAAATGAGCTTGAAAAGGTACAAAGGAGGGCAACAAAATTAATAAAGGGAATGGAGGGACTGCAATACCCAGAGAGGTTGGCAAAACTAGGACTATTCAGCCTGGAAAAGAGAAGGTTGAGGGGGGACATAATAAATGTGTACAAATATGTTAGGGGACAGTATAGAGATCTTGCCCGGGATTTGTTCAAAAGGAGGGATATTACGGTAACAAGAGGGCATTCACTAAGACTGGAAGAGAAAAGGTTTCAGCACCAGCATAGGAAGGGGTTCTTTACGGTAAGAGCAGTGAGAATATGGAATTCACTGAGTGAGGAGACGGTAATGTCGGATTCACTACACCAGTTCAAGCGGGGACTGGATGCATTTCTAGATACCAGGCAGATTTCAGCATATACTTAAAAATAAAATAAAATAGTAGGTTGATACAGGGATTTATTCTGACTGCTGGTTTCAGAGTCGGGAGGGAATTTTTCCTCAGGTGAAGATTGGCCAAATCATTTGGGGTTTTTGCCCTCCTCTGGATCAACTTTAGCAATTACAGAACTAACAGGTCGAACTTGAAGGACGCAAGTCTTTATTCGGCTTTACAAACTATGTTACTATGTCTCCCTATATATAGTATGAGCCCCAAATAGCCTCCCATATACAGCATGCGCCCCACATAGCATTTTATGTACAGAATGAGCCCCACATAGCCTCCTATGTACAGAATGAGCCCCACATAGCCTCATATGTACAGAATGAGACCCACATAACCTCCTATGTACAGAATGAGCCCCACATAGCCTCATATGTACAGAATGAGACCCACATAACCTCCTATGTACAGAATGAGCCCTGCATAGCCTCCTGAGTACAGAATGAGCCCCACATAGCCTCCTTGTATACAGCATTAGCCCCACATAGCCTCCTTCTATACAGCATTAGCCCAACATAGCCTCCTATATACAGTATGAGCCCCACATAGCCTCCCATATACAGCATGAGCCCCACATAGCCTCCCTATATACATCATGAGCCCTACACAGACCTACATAGCCTCCCTTTATATAGTATGAGCCCCACATAGCCTCCTATGTACAGTATGAGCCACACATAGCCTCCCTATATACAGTATGAGCCCCACATAGCCTCCAATATACAGCATGAGCCAAAGTCTCCCATATGCAGTATGAGTTCCACATAGCCTCCTATGTACAGCATGAGCCCCACATAGCCTGCTATATAAAGTGTGAGCCCCCACATAGTCTCCAATAAACAGTATGCACCCCACATAGCCTCCCTATATACAGCATGAGCCCCACATAGCCTCCTATATACAGTATGAGCCCCTCATAGCCTCCATATATATAGTGTAAGCCCCACATAGCCACTTGCATACAGCATGAACCCCCACATAGCCTCCCATATACAGCATGAGCCCCACATAGCCTCCCTATATACATCGTGAGCCCTACACAGACTCCTATAAACAGAATGAGCCCTACATAGCCTCCCTTTATACAGTATGAGCCCCACATAGCCTCCTATGTACAGAATGAGCCCAACATAGCCTCCTATGTACAGAATGAGCCCCACATAGCCTCATATGTACAGAATGAGTCCCACATAACCTCCTATGTACAGAATGAGCCCCACATAGCCTCCTTATATACAGCATTAGCCCCACATAGCCTCCTTATACACAGCATTAGCCCCACATAGCCTCCTATATACAGTATGAGCCCCACACAGCCTCCCATATACAGCATGAGCCCCACATAGCCTCCCTATATACATCATGAGCCCTACACAGACTCCTATAAACAAAATGAGCCCCACATAGCCTCCCTTTATACAGTATAAGCCCCACATAGCCTCCTATGTACAGCATGAGCCACACATAGCCTCCCTATATACAGTATGAGCCCCACATAGCCTCCCATATACAGCATGAGGCACAGTCTCCCATATAAATTGAGTTCCACATAGCCTCCTATGTACAGCATGAGCCCCACATAGCCTGCTATATAAAGTGTGAGCCCCCACATAGTCTCCAATATACAGTATGTGCCCCACATAGCCTCCCTATATACAGCATGAGCCCCACATAGCCTCCTATATACAGTATGATCCCCACATAGCCTCCTATATACAGTATGAGCCCCTCATAGCCTCCATATATACAGTGTGAGCCCCACATAGCCACTTATATACAGCATGAGCCCCCACATAGCTTTCCATACACAGTATAAACCCAACATAACCTTTTATGTACAGCATGAGTCCCACATAGCCTCCCATGTACAGCATGAGCCCCCACATAGCCTCCCATATACAATATGAACCCCACATAACCTCCTGTATACAGCATGAGCCCCTACATAGCTTCCTATATACAGCATGAGACGCACATAGCCTCTTATATACATACAAACATTCCATACACCAATATATTCACCATTGTCTGCATCCCGAGGATGCAGATAACTGTGACGGTGGTGGTAGATGGACGGCGGATGGGGGAGGGAACTGTGCGGCATGTGGGCCATTCTTTCAGCCATTTGGCTGTCTCAGTTCACTGGCCAGACTAGAACAGCCAGAGGACCGGTGTGGCCTGCGGGCCGCACTTTGTCCAGGTCTGGTGCAATATGTTAGCATTTTGGGGCATCACTTTAAAATTTTTGCCTAGGGTCACACTTTGTCTAAAACCAACCTGATTCCTTGTCTCTTGTTTAGAGTGCAAACAGACACTGCTATTTTCTTTCAGTTCTTCTCCTCTAACAGCTTCTGCCACCAATTCCCTTTTTTTCTCTGAGCTTTTCCTCTTACCATCACTGTTCCCTTTTTGACAACTTTGGCTGTCTGAACTGTAATAGAATCTCGAGGTCTACGTGTAAACTAAACCACTCCCCTTCTTCTAGCAACTTCTGCACACTAAATTAAAGCCAATTCATGCTTCAAGTATCTATAAAGACATTGCCAATAATGGTGCCAATTCCTCTCTGCGATATCTAGCAAATAGAATAATGTATTACATACAATTTTTAGATAGTAGATATTATCCATTTTACACTGCAAATGACTCGCCCCCTGGGCCGTGGGGCACTCGGATCCGGACAATAGGGGGAACGATGGGAGTAGTAGTGGCAACCCGGTTCCGTGGCTCAGGGTGGTTAGGCCAGTGGTAGTCCGTTATGTGCTGATGATTATGTCCGACTACGCCACCCGTGGATTTGCGGTCATTAGGAACCGCCGCTGCAAGGCAGACCGCTGGGGCTGATGATGTATGCAGCTGGGATGGTGTGACTCCCCACGGGAAGATTGCGGCCCCAGGGCAGTGTAGTGGATGTTGGGAGTGATGGTAGTGAGAGTCCCAGTGCTGATAGTGCTGGAGGAGCAAGGAGCACGCAGACAACAGGTTGCAGTCCAGGGTCTTTACTAGAACAGGTAAATTGACCCACAAACAGTCCCAGCTAGGAGGGGACCTGGATGTCTGAGAGCAACGGGGAAATTGGCCCTGGTCAGGGTGAGGGTGTAGGCCTACCGTGCTTTCTGCGCTCCTTCTGGCTATTTCCTCGTTATAGGGTAACAGCCCACGTTTCCGAGCTTTCCGTGTATTCTCGCCTGTATGGCCTGTGACGTGGGTTCCTTTCTGCTCCCAGCCTTGTACGGCTTTACTGGTCCCTTCTGTTGTGGCAGGGCCTCCAGGCTTCTTAGGCCAAGGAATATACAGTCCCTTGCGGACTGGTTATCTGCTGGAGAATGTGGAATCCTCCCAGCCTCAGACACCAAAGTCTGGTAAAATTAAGTCCGTTATCTGCCAAGACAGGCTCTCTTCGCCTCTCGTCTCTGGCTGGTGGCTCTCCTCCTGCCACACTTCCTCTTAGGTGCAATACAACTTTCTGTCCCTGCTCTGCTCTGGGACACGTCTCAGTCCTGAGACAGGCCTTCAAGTTCTCCCTAACCCTGCCCCCAGCACCAGCTTTTATAGGGGCAGCCTGCTCCCCCTACTGGCCTGAGACAGGAGGTACTGCATGCTAATGTTCCCCTGACTAGAGAACCTCCCCCTTGCTCTCAGACACAGCTTTAATTACACTTGTGGCATGCAGGCCAGGGTGACACATTCCCCCCTAGTGAAATTTAGTACTCCGGGACTAAACAATACACAAAGACAATATGCATAACTATAAAACATTAATAGACAAACGACGCACAGATAGAGTTCTTAAGGTCACAGTGTGGCCTGTGACCGGGTGTCCATATCACCAATACAACGGGGAGCCTTAACCAGGTCGGGGTCTGTCCTACCCCAAGTCCTTCACAGTCTTAGTTCATTCCTTGGTTAGGCTCCGAACGCAGTCCATACAAGGTCCCGGTTATAAAAAGTCCATAACCTTTGAGTCCTTACGGTAGCTGCAAGAAACTGAAACACAGAATTACCAAACATTCATGTAACTTTGCAAACAATTCAACATTTGGCAACAGGGTTATTTACAATTTTAGTGCGCTCTATATTTTCCAGTGAGCGGGTATCTGCCCCTTTGTGCTCCTGGTTGACCTCCTTAACCCACTGTCTGGTGGTGGACCAACCTGGCTTTCCCCACTAGCGTTAGGGGTACAGCTACCAGCTGGGTGTACAGGTAGGGCAGGCAGCTGTCTGCGGGTCCTTTGGCTTACCGCAGGCATGGCAGGTTCACTGTCAGCAGAGGGTTGACTCTCCTGGGCTGCTGGTACAGGCTCTTCTGCCTCTGGAACCGCTTGCTCCTCTTCACCTTCCGGCTCTGTTGTTGGTTGTTGCTGTGCCGGTTGCAGGAAATGCAGGACGGGTACCACTATGGCATCATTTATGCGAGTCCATTTCTTCCTTGTCCTCTGCGGGTTCAAGGTCACTCTTATCCTCTTCTGCACTACAGAGTTGCTCGGGGCACCTTTTGAGGTGGCCTCTGGAGACGACACTAGTGGTTTCTCCTCCGTCCTTGGTGATTACGCACACCTTTGGGTTGTCGTGGTCAGACTGCAGTACGGTGTAGGGTTCCCTTTCCCACTGGTCGTCCAACTTATGTAGCCTTCTTTTTCGCTTTAGGACTTGCTCACCAGGTTCTAGGGGACCAGCAGGGGCGTGTTGATTGAAGAGTTTTTCTTGCCTCTCTCTCACCTGGGCCAGGCTCTTCTCCACACTCTCCTGTACCTTCTTGTACTGCAGTTGCCTTTCCGTATCCCAGTCCGCATCCGGGGAGGTGTCCTCAGGTATTAGGACTCCCATCTCCAGGTCTACGGGCAGCTTACCTGGTCTAGCTCGCATCAGGTAAGCCGGGGTGCAGTTTGTACCATTCACCGGGATATTGTTGTATAGGTCTATCAGGTCCGGCAGTTTTTCTGGCCACAGGCTGCGTTCCTCCAGGGGCAACGTCTTCAGGAGATCAATGACTATATTGTTCATCTTCTCACACATCCCGTTGGTTTGTGGATGGTAAGGCGTTGTCCGAATCTTCTTACAGCCATAGAGGTTGCAGAACTCTTGGAAGATTTCAGCCTCGAACGATGGGCCCTGGTCGGTCAGGACCTGTTCCGGATACCCGTGTGGATGGCAGAAGTATTGCTGGAAGGCTCTGGCCGCTGTTTGGGCTGTCAAGTCCTTTACCGGGACCACCACTAGAAAACGGGAATAGTGGTCCACGATTGTCAGGGCATAGATGTATCCTGACCGGCTGGGAGCCAATTTGACGTGGTCCAGAGCTACCAGCTCAAGAGGCTGCGTGGTGACGATGGGCCTCAAGGGTGTCTTCTGGCTGGTGCGGTCCTTCCTCCTTAGGTGACAAGGGCCACAGTCTCTACACCATTTTTCTACAGCTCCTCTCATGCCGACCCAAAAGAACCTTCCTCTTAGCAGGAACTCCAGTTTCTTCCAACCGAAGTGCCCCGCTCGGTCATGGTAAGCCCCAGGACCATAGCTGCATCCCGCCTTGGGACCACGACTTGCCAGGTCAGCTCGTGCGTCCGGTGGTTGACAATCCTTCTGCACAACTTGCCTTCGTAGAGGAACAGCTTGCTCTTCTCTTTCCATAGCTGCTTGGCTTCCTCTGGAGCATCCGGATCTATGCGGGCGTCTTCTTGGGTCAGCAGATCTTTCACCAGGCGGATGGCAGGGTCACTATCTTGGGTCTCGGCCCAGCTGTGGTGAGGTAGGGGATTGATCACCACGGTTGTTAGATCCTCCTCCTTCACGCGGTGGGAGTGTTGAGCGGCTCCATACCGGTGAAACGCGGGGAGTTCTACCTCCTCCAGCTCTTCTGGGTACTTGATCACGAAGTCATAGTTGGAGAGACGGGCCATCCACCGCTGTTCTAGGGCACCCAGTCTTGCATTGTCCAGGTGTGTCAACGGGTTGTTGTCTGTGTACACGGTGAACTTTGCGGAGGCCAGGTAATGCTTGAAGCGTTCCGTCACGGCCCACACCACCGCCAAGAATTCTAGCTTGAAGGAGCTGTAATTCTCCGGGTTCCTCTCGGTGGGCCTCAGCTTCCGGCTGGCATACGCGATCACCCTTTCTCTGCCCTGTTGGTTTTGGGACAGTACGGCTCCCAGTCCCACATTACTGGCGTCTGTGTGGAGGATAAAAGGCTGGCCATAATCAGGGTAGGCCAGGATCTCATCCCCCGTGAGGGCCATCTTTAGCTGGCGGAAGGACTCCTCTTCCGGTTTATCCCACTTGAAGGGTGGCTTTTGACTTCTGGACTTAGACTGTCCGATCAGGAGGTCCTGCATAGGAGCTGCCATCTTAGTGAACCCGGGGATGAACCTTCGGTAGTAGCCTACCAACCCGAGAAACTGTCTCACCTCTTTGATGTTCGAGGGGCTTGGCCAGCTCTTGATTGCCGTGACCTTGTCAGGGTCGGGGGCTACTCCTTCCACACTTACCACGTGCCCTAGGTACTGGACCTTTGGTTTCAGCAGGTGACACTTTGATGGTTTCACCTTCAGGCCATAGCCTGCCAGGGCTTCGAACACCTCGGCCAGGTGCTTGAGATGGTCCTCGAATAGACGATCACGTCGTCCAGGTAAAGGAGGACCGTCTTGAAGTTTCGGTGCCCTAGACAGCATTCCATCAGCCGCTGGAAGGACCCTGGTGCGTTGCAGAGCCCGAAGGGCATACAGTTGAACTCACTCAGTCCCATCGGGGTGGTGAAGGCGGTCTTCTCCTTGTCAGCCTCTGCCACAGGAACCTGCCAGTACCCGCTAGTAAGGTCCAAAGTAGAAAAGAAGTTAGCTGATTTTAGTGCGGCTAAAGACTCCTCTATTCTAGGCAGCGGATATGCGTCTTTGTGGGTGATACGGTTGATTTGTCTATAGTCCACGCACATTCTCATGATGCAGTCTTTCTTTTTTACCAGAACCAAGGGGGCTGCCCAGGGGCTACAGCTATCTCTAATGACCCCAGCTTCTTTCATTTCTTTTAGCATGCCCTTTGCGTTCTGATAATGTGCTGGGGGTACTGGTTTGTGTCTTTCCTTTATCGGTGGGTGGCTCCCTGTGGGGATATGGTGTTCTATTCCCTTTACTCTGCCGAAGTCTAGCGGGTGCTTACTAAAGACTCTCTCGTACTCCTGTACCACCCGGTAGACTCCTTGTTTTTGGTGCAGGGGAGTGGAGTCAGCACCCACATGGAGTTTCTGGCACCAGTCCTCCTTTTGTTTCTGGGAGCCATTAACCTCCGCCTGTGGAGATGGAGGCAAGAGTTCCACGGCCCTGATAGCTTTGTGTTCAACAACAAACAGTTTGGCAAGTGTAGCGTACCTGGGCAAGTGTACCTCTCTCTCCCCAATGTTGAGAATGCGAACGGGCACCCTCCCATGACGGACCTCAACCACCCCCCGGGCTGTCAAAATGGTGGGCCTGCTATCTGAGTACACGGGTTCTACCATGGCTTGGTAGTCTCTACCTCTCAACCCGATTGCAGTCCGACACCAGATCATCATTTCACTTTTGGGAGGCATGGAAATGGGGAATGGGTCACTCAGTCTTACGCTACCGATCTCACCACCAGACAGTTCTACCTGCTGCCGTCTCATCAGGGCTTTTATCTCCTTGTTGAGGACTCTCTGTTGGCTGGAACTAGCAGTCACCGCCACCTGTTGTAAGATTACAATTACCTCTGAAAGACAATTTTCAATTACGTTAGTACCCACAGTTATTTTAGGGTGACTTTCACGACGGTCAATGTCCACAATAATCACTCCCTGTGCCGGCAGTTCAACTTTACCAATTTTAATGGTCATCTCCTTGAACCCCATCTGCGGCACGGGTAAGCCATTACTGGTGATGATGCTCAAGTTACTGTCTGGATACCGTGTGATATCAGCATCAGTCCAATACTGCTTAAAAAGTACATAAGGGATAGTGGTTACTTGTGACCCAGTATCCAGCAAGGCGCTCATGGGGATACCGTCCAGCACCACGGGTAAAACCGGGCGCCCCCCAACGTACTTATTACGCCAATTGTAAGGGCCTGGTGATCTTATGCCTGGGGGTTGGCCTTCTGCCCCAGGTTGGACCCGTTTAAATTACAGTACCTGGAAATGTGTCCGGGCTGGTTGCATCGACGGCAAATGGGCTGTCCATCCTCTGCGTAGCGGTCTGTGGGCCTCCCTCGGAATGACGGGATCCTCCTCTGTCGACGCCACGGGACATCCTCTGGACTTGAAGCCAGCTCGATGGGTCTTGACGGGTCCACTTGCAACGCCTGGACGGTCCTGGTCAACGCCGCGACGCTCCTGGTCAGCCTCTGGACTTGGTGGTGGAGGTCTTTCGACGGGGCTTGGTTCAGGGCCTGTGCATCAGCCCCCACGGGGTCTATAGAGGAGGGCGCCGGCTCCTGGTGGTAGGTGAGAGCAGGGCGCCGGGGGTTTATAGCCCCACTGGTTGCAGATTCACGGAGCACCCTTACGGCCCTGTCCTTAAATTGAGCAAAGGTCAGGTCGGGGTTCTGAAAGAACATGAGGCGCAGTTGGGCCCTGTGGGCGCTAGACAGCAGACCTTCTATGAATTGTTCTGTTAGCAGCTTATCCATTTCCTGCACACTGCCAGGGTCAGTTTGTTGAATAGCCCTCAAGGCTTCCTGCAGATTTAGGGCATAGTCTCTAATGCTGTCCTGTGCCCACTGCTTACATCCATAGAACCTCATTTTAATCTCAGCGGAGGTACGTGTGTCAAAGGTACCCCGCAGCAGGGCCAGAATACCCTTCACAGTCCTTTTCTCCTCAGTGGGCCATGATTTTACCTCCCTTTGGGCGGCGCCAGTTAACTGCCCTGTCAATATGCTGACCCTCTGTTCCTCTGTCAGGGGGTAAACCTGGAACAAACTGTACAGCCTTTCCTTAAAGTCAGTTAGGGCTTGGGGCTCCCCTGAGTACTTGGGCAGCCAGGCCGCTCCAGGGATGTAGGGCAGGGAAAAGGGCATCACCGCTGTTGCAGCTGCGTTGGTGGTAGTGGGCGCCTCTGTGTCCGACATCTTCCTCCCCCCTAGTTAAGCGTGGCCTACCTTCCGACGATCCTCTTCTGTAGGCCGCGGCTCCGCTGCTGCTGCTATGGACGAGGACCTGGCGTCTCGTCCTGATGACGTCAGCGTCGCCCTCTCTCCCTTCCAGGACCTTGCGCAGCGTTGGTGCGTGGGGCGGAGCTTCGGATCTCACGCGGTTTTGACGTCCACGCCCCTCTTCTTCCCGCGCGTCGTCCTGAAGATGGCGTCCGATGGCGGGAAACAGCTGCGGATGGCGGGAAGACGGCAGAAGACGGCGGGAAACGGTCCAAGATGGCGTCTGATGGCGGGAATCGACTCCGGATGGCGGGAAACAACTCCGGACGGCGGGAAACTTCGCCACAGGTAAGTTACAAAAGTCTTTTTCAGGCACGCAGTACTCGGTGGTTGCGGGCACGAAATCCTGCCGACTACGCCAAAGCTGACTCGCCCCCTGGGCCGTGGGGCACTCGGATCCGGGCAATAGGGGGAACGATGGGAGTAGTAGTGGCAACCCGGTTCCGTGGCTCAGGGTGGTCAGGCCAGTGGTAGTCCGTTATGTGCTGATGATTATGTCTGAGTACGCCACCCGTGGATTTGCGGTCATTAGGAACCGCCGCTGCAAGGCAGACCGCTGGGGCTGATGATGTATGCAGCTGGGATGGTGTGACTCCCCACGGGAAGAGTGCGGCCCCAGGGCAGTGTAGTGGATGTTGGGAGTGATGGTAGTGAGAGTCCCAGTGCTGATAGTGCTGGAGGAGCAAGGAGCACGCAGACAACAGGTTGCAGTCCAGGGTCTTTACTAGAACAGGTAAATTGACCCACAAACAGTCCCAGCTAGGAGGGGACCTGGATGTCTGAGAGCAACGGGAAAATTGGCCCTGGTCAGGGTGAGGGTGTAGGCCTACCGTGCTTTCTGCGCTCCTTCTGGCTATCTCCTCGTTATAGGGTAACAGCCCACGTTTCCGAGCTTTCCGTGTATTCTCGCCTGTATGGCCTGCGACGTGGGTTCCTTTCTGCTCCCAGCCTTGTACGGCTTTACTGGTCCCTTCTGTTGTGGCAGGGCCTCCAGGCTTCTTAGGCCAAGGAATATACAGTCCCTTGCGGACTGGTTATCTGCTGGAGAATGTGGAATCCTCCCAGCCTCAGACACCAAAGTCTGGTAAAATTAAGTCCGTTATCTGCCAAGACAGGCTCACTTCGCCTCTTGTCTCTGGCTTGTGGCTCTCCTCCTGCCACACTTCCTCTTAGGTGCAATACAACTTTCTGTCCCTGCTCTGCTCTGGGACACGTCTCAGTCCTGAGACAGGCCTTCAAGTTCTCCCTAACCCTGCCCCCAGCACCAGCTTTTATAGGGGCAGCCTGCTCCCCCTACTGGCCTGAGACAGGAGGTACTGCATGCTAATGTTCCCCTGACTAGAGAACCTCCCCCTTGCTCTCAGACACAGCTTTAATTACACTTGTGGCATCCAGGCCAGGGTGACACACAAACAATGCAAATTACCTCTTTTAGGCATAAAGAACATTACAAATTCTAGTATTCAGAAGGTGCTAGAGTCACATCTCATCCTCTTACACAAAGAGTCTTTGTCTAAGGTAGTGAAACAGATAAGAAGCTAACTCATTATGTACCAAATACTTTGATTGCTAATATCTCAGAACGGAGAGGTGAAATTTAAAAAAAAAGTTTTATTCTGATCTGCAGCCACTATTGCATTGTGTGTCCCATGCAAGATGAAAAATTTGGGGAAAAGTCCTTGAGACAGAAATAAAGGCATGACCGACCTGCTGCATTTGAAGATTACAGAAGAATATACCTCCCATACCTAAAACTAAGATTTATTTTATTTGCCAGCTCCTTACAAAAAATATTAGAAACCATTGACTAATTAAAGAGAATCTGTCATCAGAACTTACAGATAGAAGAGATATTAGGAATGTTTTATCAGTGACCACAGGCAGTGGGAGCAGTGACAACTAAACTTTAAGTTTACTGAATATTTCAAAAAGTAATTACAACCAGAAATCATACATGTAACTGTGGCGCCCTGCTGCGCAATAGTGCCACAGATCCTAGAGGGGTGCATTAAAGGATTTCTCCACAAGAGGCCCTCAGAGCATACACACACCTCCACCCTAACTCAGACCACCAGAGGGAGCCCAGATAGGGATATAAATACGGAGGGTGGAGTTAGGCAGTTCAGTTCCTGCAGAGTGAGACACAGAAACAGGTAAGTCTGCAGTGGAGCTCAGTCTTCAGAACAGTTCTCAGCTCAAAGTGCAGAGTGGAGACTCAAGCAGCTCAGGTTAGTGAGCTAGGAGCGTTGCCGACGCTCAGAGAGCGGCAGCAGAGGCAGCCAGCTAACTGCCAGTGTGTATAGCCTAGTGAGGGCCCGAGTGGGCCTAAGGCTAGAGGAGTGAGTAGCATTGGGGGCAGAAGAGCCAGCTCATCCCAGAAAGCATATACCGGACACCGGGTCTGAGATTACAGGGATCTCTATGACCCAGTAAGAAACAACCGGAATCCCTGGAGAACTACAGGTCCCAGGATCACCCAAGAGCTGATACGTAACAGAGCCAGGAGACACATAGGCCCCGTAAGCTGGGAGCGTGTATTCCAAGAGAAGGCCCTACCACAAGATCAGCCGGTGCAGGACAGAGACAAAGTTAGGCCTAGCTCCAGGCAAGTCAGAAACTTACTACGGAGAGGCAAGCAACAGGAGGCCCTACACCCGCTCACTGGGGAGACTCCGGATGTGCACCCCTCACCCTACAGTGCTCCGGAGTGTTCCTGAACTAATTCCAGTAAAGGTACAGAAGTGACTTTCGTGTGTGCTCCCATTCTTGCTCTGACCCGGCAGGGTCCCCTCTGTCCTGCATTCCCCCTCCTACGCTGCCCTGAGGCTCTACTCCACCTGTGGGGAGCGATTCCATCTAAGCTGCCACAACACCGGCCTTGGTGGACTGCTGCAGCGCTGGTGATCCTCACCAGACACAACAGGTGGGGTCACGAACTTTGACATTTCATTTCCCCCTTTTTAAGAGAGACCCCAGGGTACGGGCTTGGGAGCCGACCACCGCGACATCCCCCAAGACCAGGCATTAAGGCCCGGGCATCGAGTAGTCCCCATCCCCTGGGCGCCATATCTCTCTAACTGGCGTCACGAACAGGATTGCGTGCCCGCAGCAACGGAGGAAGTTGTGCCCGTTGCCACCGGGTACTGTGCGCCTTAAAAGACTGTAAAACTTACTGTGGCGAAGATTTCCCGCCATTGTCCGCCATTGTTACGTCACCGCGTGAGAAGAAGGGCGTAACCGCGGGAAAACTAGGAGGCGTACCTGTGTAACCGTGCGAAGTCTTGGACACGCCCCACGCATTGATGGAGCGTCAGGTCCTGGCAGGAAGCCCCAGCGAACGCTCTGACGTGGAACGTAAGCGACGCAAGGTCCTACCAGAAGACCGTCACCTGCTGAGCTGCAGCCTACAGAAGGAAGGTAGGCTACGGTTCACTAGGGGGGCGCCAAGATGTTGCAGCAACAGCCCGACGTCACGGCCCAGGCTGACAGCCCCGATGATGCATCCGCGGCCACCGCCGCTCAGGACGGAATAGCTGCTCTATCGCCAGGTCCTGTAGCCCCCATTGTAGCATTGACTTTACCGTACATGTCTGGAGCAAAGTGGCCCCCCCAGTACAGCGGCAAGCCAGACACCCTGTCTGGATTCAAGCGCAAAATATTATGCAGCATACTGGACATGTATTCTATGACGAGCAAACAAAGAGCTGCAGTAGTTGTGGGACAACTGACTGGTGCTGCGGAGAGAGAAGTAGAGACTTGGTCAGCCGCACACCAGGAATCAGTGTCCGCAATTTTCAAAAAGTTACAGACTGTCTTTGAGGACCGCACTGAGGCAGACCTCCGGATGAGGTTCTACCAATGCTTTCAGAAACCGGAGGACAGAGTTTGGGACTATGCCTGTCGTTTTCAAGGGGACCTGTGAGCTCTGAAACAGGTCAATCCAACCAGCATAACTGATGAAAGTAAGATGCTAAAAGAACAATTTGTCCGGGGACTGAGGTCCCAAGAGGAGAGCAGGACTGTGCGTTGGTGGTCCTTGGACCATCCAGATGCTACCTTTGACACCCTTAAGGACATGGCTATAAAGGGACTGCAACCCCTGGAAACAGCAGATACTGCAATCCAACGTTACCAGGGTGAGGCCACTCCAACGCCAGCAGCACCCACCTTTTCCCTGCTGGCTGCTGAAGCCAAAGTGCAAGCAGCGCCCCCTACTGAGCTGGATTGTCTGCGCTCAGAAGTGCACCAGCTGACTAAAATTCTGGCCACTGTGATGAGTGCCCTGCAGCTACGGACGGAGTCAGAGACGGAGGGAAAGATCCTGCTAGCCGACTGCCCTGAGGATGTCCCCTGGATGAGAGGAAGGAGGAGGACGTCGACGCCCCGGAGGAGGACAACGCTGCCCCGGAGGAGGACAACGCCACCCCGTGGAAGGACCAACAACCAGCGCCACCCCCAACGAGAGTTTGTCTGCCACCGCTGCCAGAAGGCAGGCCACACAGTGCACAAGTGTCCTTTAAACGAGCAAACCCTGGGTCCGAGGGCCAACACCCAGGAATAGACTCAGCAGGCCCCTTAGACTGGCACAGCAGGTTCGTGGGAGGAAGACCTTTCCTGTCCATAATCCTGGACGGCATTGCGATACCTGCCCTGCTGAACACTGGATCTCAGGTAACAATTATGCCTGAAGTCCTTTACAAGAGATACTGGTCCATGGACAGTCTCCAACCCCCAAACCTAGACTTTTCAGTATATGCCTCTAATGGCCTCCCTCTTAACCTAGTCGGGGTTAAGGATGTGACGGTAAAGGTGGGGAGAGTGGAGCTGAAGGACCAGGGACTCATTGTAGTAGAGACTGTCTCTGATGATTCAGGACTGAATATGGTACTAGGCTCTAACATTGTTGATAACTGTTTGGAGGAGGTTGTGTTTTTGCTCCAACAGCTCACTGACGTTGCCAGACCAGGGCAGAAGAGAGTGATCCAGAAGGAGGTCCAAGCCCTGATGTACCAGCAGCAAGTAAAGCTAATCGTTGGTGAGATTGGTAATGTGCGGGTAACAGACCCCATACCCATTGTGATTCCCCCAATGAGTGAAATGCTTATCTGGTGTAGAGCAGCAATAGGTCTTAAAGGACAGAGCTACCAGGCGGTAGTAGAACCCCTTAGCTCAGAGCACAGACCTACACTCTTAACTGCCAGAGGGGTAGTGGATGTACGCAATGGGAGGGTGCCCGTCCGTCTTCTCAACTATGGGGAAGACGAGGTCAGATTACCACGTTATGCCACTGTTGCCAAGTTACATGCTGTAAATAATAACTCCATTCACACGGTGGAGTCCTTAACCCCCCAGACCAAGTGGAGGATAATGACCCGGCAACCCAGGTGGAGGATTGGTGTCAGCAAATCCATGTTGGGACAGACACCACTCCAGCTCACCAGAAACAGGGTGGTCCAGGAATACGCGCAGGTATTCAGCAAACACCCACTTGACTTTGGGAGGATTAAGGGGGTACAACATCACAACCCCACAGGCAACCATCCCCCCATCAAGGAACGGTACAGGCCTATACTACCAGCACACTTCCAGAGGCAAAGGAGATGTTGCACGACATGAAGTGGGCAGGAGTGGTAAGGGATAGTTGTAGTCCCTGGGCGGCTCCCTTAGTTCTAGTTAGGAAAAAGGAGGGAAGCATGAGAATGTGTGTAGGTTACAGACAAGTAAATCGCATTACACATAAAGATGCATACCCTTTACCACGTATTGAGGAATCCCTGGCTGCCTTAAAGTCTGCAAATTACTTTTCCACCCTTGACCTCACTAGTGGGTACTGGCAGGTAGCTGTGGCTGAGGAGGATCGGGAGAAGACTGCCTTCACCACCCCGATGGGACTCTGCGAGTTCAACAGTATGCCGTTTGGACTCTGCAATGCCCCCGGAACGTTCCAGAGATTGATGGAGTGCTGCCTGGGACACCGCAACTTCGAGACTGTGTTACTATACCTGGATGACGTGATAGTATACTCCAAGGCTTATGAGGACCACTTGAAGCACCTGGCGGAGGTATTTGAGTCACTGTCCCAGTATGGGATGAAGTTGAAGCCCTCCAAGTACCACCTGCTCAAGAGAAAGGTACAGTACCTGGGGCACATTGTCAGTCCAGAGGGAGTAGCACCAGACCCGGAGAAGGTCACTGCCATCCAGAAATGGCCGGAGCCGAAGAACCTCAAAGAGGTGCGTCAGTTCTTGGGACTGATAGGATACTACCGGAGGTTTGTACAAAATTACACTAAGAAAGCAGCGCCTCTGCAAGACCTCCTGGTAGGACAGTCCCCCAAGGGCAGAAATCCCCCGTTCCACTGGGGTAAAGAACAGGCTGAATCATTTCAAGAAATGAAGGAGATCCTGACAGGTGATGAGATCCTAGCCTACTCTGACTACAGCCAACCGTTCCTGCTGTATACTGATGCCAGCAATGAAGGATTGGGAGCTGTCCTAAGTCAGAAGCTGAATGGCCAGGAGAAAGTCATCGCGTATGCAAGCAGGAAGCTCCGCCCGACTGAGAGGAACCCAGAGAACTATAGCAGCGTTAAGTTAGAGTTCCTGGCCTTGGTCTGGGCCATCACTGAAAAGTTCAAGCACTACTTAGCCTCCAGCAAGTTCACTGCCTATACTGACAATAACCCCTTAACTCATCTTGAAACAGCCAAGCTGGGAGCCATGGAACAACGATGGATGTCTCGGCTGTCAAACTACCAATTCACAATTAAATACCGGGCAGGCCGCAAGAACGCCAACGCCGATGCACTGTCCAGCATGCCTCACCAGTCAGACACAGAAGAAGAAGTGGATGACTTGGAAGAGATTGAACTACCTGCCTTTCACAGGAATGGGATGATCCACGAGCAACGAGCCTCCAGGAGGCAGCGTGGTAAGACGTTAAACGCTTTGCCTCACCACAGCTGGAAGGAGACCCAGGACAGCGACCCGGTTGTCAGCCGTATCAAGGAGCTGATAACCCAAGAAGGTTCCTCCCTGGAGAAGGATGCGTCTCTCCAAGCAAAGCAGCTGTGGAATGAGAGGAATGAGAGGAGCCTGCTGTTTATCTACCGTGAGAAGTTGTGCCGGAGGTACGTCAATCCCAAGACCCACGAGATGGTATGGCAGATAGTAGTTCCCAAGACAGACATCCAAATGGTGTTGGAGGCCTACCATGACCAGGCAGGGCACTTTGGCTGGAAAAAGCTTGAAACCCTACTGAAGTGTCGCTTCTACTGCGTGGGAATGCGCAGCTCCATTGAGAGGTGGTGCAGAGACTGTGGGCCCTGTAGCCTCAGAAGAAAAGACTACAGCAGCCAGAAGGCACCACTGCAACCCATCAAGACGACTCATCCCCTGGAGATCGTGGCCCTGTACTATGTCAAATTGTCACCCAGCCGGTCAGGATATACCTATGCCCTGACCATGGTGGATCACTACTCCAGGTTCCTGGTGGTCGCCCCTGTCAAAGACCTGACAGTAGAGACAGCAGCGAAGACATTCCAAGTGTACTTCTGCAGACCCCATGGATACCCTGAGCAGGTACTGACTGACCAAGGCCCGGCCTTTGAGGCTGATTTGTTCAAAGAGTTCTGCCATCTGTACGGGTGTAAAAAGATAAGAACTACACCGTACCACCCACAGACCAATGGTCTCTGTGAAAAGATGAACAACATTGTCATCGACCTGCTGAAGACCTTACCACTTGAGGAGAGAAACCAGTGGCCAGACCTACTACCTGACTTGGTAGATCTGTACAATCACATACCAATTGCACTCCAGCATATCTCATGCGAGCAAGACCAGTAAAGTTGCCCATGGACCTGGAGCTTGGTGTTGTTGAACCAGAAGCAGATGTGACCACTGAAGACTGGGACACGACCAGACAGGAGCAGTACAGAAGAGTACAAGCCTGTGTCCAGGACAGTCTCACTCGGGTGAGAGACAAGCAGGAAGCACAATACAACAGAAGTGCACCAGCAGAACCCTTCACACCTGGTGAAGTAGTGCTAAAAAGAAAGAGGAGAAACCACAAACTTGATGACCAGTGGGAGAGAGAACCCTACACTGTCTTGAATTCAAGGTTTGATAACAGGAAGACGTGTTTGATCAGCAAAGATGGAGGAAGAACAACTGCAACGGTATCTAGGGACCACCTGAAGTTGTGTCCAGATCTGCTAAAGCCCCAAGAAGAAGTGCCTTTCATCACCCCAGAGGAACCTGAAGAAGCAGTAATCCATACTGACTTAGGAGACTTCCCGGCGGATTGGCCTCAAATACGAGGAGCAGTAATAATACCTGTGATCCACTTCTTTCAACAGCCAGAGGACCCTCCACAGCAAGTTGAACCTGTAAGAGCTGCGGAAGAGCCTGCTCAAGAAGAATCCCCGGAAGAAGGATCCCCGGCAGAAACAGAGCAAGAAGGCTCAGCCAATGGTACAATTGCCAGTCCCATAGAGAGGTTAAGGCAATTTTACAACTTACCCACACGTAGAGCAGACAGGGTAACTGATAATACAGACACTGATACCTCGCAGACCACCGCACTACGCAGATCAACACGTAGCACGAGAGGTCAACCCCCTGTCAGGTATAGTGAATAGTTAAAACTCTGACAGATGTAGATAGTTGCCCCTGGTGTATTGTATATTACTGTATAATCTTGTATATTGCCATGTGTTTATTGATTTATGTGCTTACTAACTTATATTTTGCCACCTAATGGATAATTCAAGTGATATGGACACTTTGCTTATTTGCTTCCTAATACCCTTTGGGTATCTAAGAACTCTGTGGCTGAGGACTATGTGCAGCCCAAAGACTTTATTGTACATATTTGCACTCCCTGGAGTGCCCCTTTGAGCAACCTCTCCGGAAGAGACTTGGACTTTCTGGTTGCTCACTGCCTACTGCTTTGGCAATGTATATATATATTTATTCATGTTTTATGCAACGTTCAAGTGTCCTAACCTCCCATAAAGGGAAGATTGTTTATTGTTATTGTTTGCAAAATATGCTTCAGCCCCGAAGTGCTGAGTTTAACCCCTTAACAACATCTGACGTACTAATACGCGTCTGTGCCCAGGGACTTAAGAACCAGACCCGTATTAGTACGTCATCGCGATCGCGCGCGCACACAGGCTGTGCGGGCGCGATCGCCGCCGGGTGTCAGCTGATTGTCACAGCTGACACCCGGTACTATGTGCAGGGAGCGGTCCTGCACCGCTCCCAGCACATTAACCCCTGCGATGCTGCGATCGAAGTCGATCGAAGTCGATCGCGGCATTGCGGGGGCAAGGGGAGGTGATCGCCGATACTCACCTCCTCTTCCGGCTTCCAGCGCAGTCTGCAAAGGCTTCCCGGGTGTTGCCATGACGACTCGATGTCGTCATGACAACATCCGGGTCACCAGACAGCAGGAAGATTGTTTGGACATGCGCAGTGCATCTCCAAACAATCTTCACACTGTGCACCGCTGACAGCCTGCATGGCATAGGGATGGTGCTCCATTCCTATGCCATGCAGGCGATCAGAGAAAAAAAAGTGAAAGTCCCAGAGTGGGACAAAGTAATAAAGTGTATAAACTGTCTGAAAGTGGAAAAAAAAAAAAAAATTGCAAAACTATATAAAAAAAATAAAAAAAATAATCCACCAAAAATAAAAATATAATGTACCCATCAATAAATATTATTATAAAAAAAAAAAAAAAAAACAATAAAAGTACACATATTTGGTATCGCCGCGTCCAGAACAACCTGACCTATAAAACTGTCCCACTAGTTAACCCCTTCAATGAACACGGTAAAAAAAAAAAAAAAAACGAAGCAAAAAACAATGCTTTATCACCATACCGCCAAACAAAAAGTGGAATAACACGCGATCAAAAAGACATATATAAATAAAAATGGTACCGCTGAAAACGTCATCTCGTCCTGCAAAAAACAAGCCACCATACAGCTCCATAAGCCAAAAAATAAAAAAGTTATAGCTCTCAGAATAAAGCGATGCTAAAAAATATTTTTTTCTATAAAATAGCTTTTATTGTGTATAAGCGCCAAAACATAGAAAAATGATACAAATGTGGTACCGCTGTAAACATACTGACCCGAAGAATAAAGCTACCTCATCAATTTTACCACACGCGGAACAGAATAAAATAAAAAAAAAACAACAATTCCTGAATTGTTGGTTTTTGTTTATTCTGCCTCCCAAAAATCGGAATAGAAAGCGATCAAAAAATGTCACATGCCTGAAAATGGCACCAATAACAACGTCAAGTCATCCCGCAAAAAACGAGCCATCACATGACTGTCTGCCAAAATCTGGAAAAATTATAGCTCTCAAAATATGGCGATGCAAAAACTAGATTTTACAAAAAATGCGTCTTTTAGTGTGTGACAGCTGTCAGTCATAAAAACCCCATATGATTCTGGCATTGCTGTAATCACACCGACCTGAAGAATAAAGTCGTCTAATCACTTATACCGCACAAGGAACGGCGTCAAAAATAAACTCTTGGGTTAGGATTGGGCTAGGGTTAGGGCTGGGTTTGGGGCTAGGGTTGTGCTGGGGCTAGGGTTGTGCTGGGGCTAGGGTTGTGCTGGGGCTAGGGTTGTGCTGGGGCTAGGGTTGTGCTATGGTTAGGGTTGTGCTAGGGTTAGGGCTGGGGTTGGGATTTTTTTCAAAAGTAAGAAAAAAAGATGACGATATGGTGACTAGTGTTGAGCCCAAGTGCTCGCTACTTGAGTTTGCATCGGGTGCTCTGGTATGCATTGAGTATCATGGGTATTTGAGTGACATGCTCGAGTCTCTGCCCCATATGCTTCGCGGCCAAAAAAACTTTACGGGGATTGCCTGCCATGCACGAGCGATCCCCGCATGTTTTTTTTTGGGTGTCTAACATGCGGAGCAGGGACTCGAGCATATCACTCGATCACACGCTGTACATGGTGCATACCTGAGTACCCGATGCAAACTCAAGTAGCGAGCACTTGCGCTCAAGAATAATGACAACTTATTCAATATGATGACCTAATGTAAACAAATTCTGTGCCGTACCTCTGGGTTCAAAATGTTCAATATACACCTTAATAAAATCCTTGAGGGGTATAGTTTCCAAAATGGGGACACTTGTGGGGGAGCTCCACTGTTTAGGCACATCACGGGCTCTCCAAACGCGACATGGTGTCCGCTAACGAATTGAATGGAAAATCGGCTCAAATTGTTAGCGGACGCCATGTTGTGTTTGGAGAGCCCCTGTGTGCCCAAACATTGGAGCTCCCCCACAAGTGACCCCATTTTGGAAACTAGACCCCCCAAGGCACCTATCTAGATGCATAGTGAGCACTTGGAACCCCCAGGTGCTTCACAAATTGATTCATAAAAATGAAAAAGTGAAAAAAAAAAACACTTTTTCATTTTTATGAATCAATTTGTGAAGCACCTGGGGTTCCAAGTGCTCACTATGAATCTAGATAGGTGCCTTGGGGGGTTAGTTTCCAAAATGGGGTCACTTGTGGGGGAGCTCCAATGTTTGGGCACACAGGGACTCTCCAAATGCAACATGATATCCACTAACAAATTGTCGGCTCAAATTGTTAGCGGACACCATGTTGCGTTTGGAGAGCCCCTGTGTGCCCAAACTTTGGAGCTCCCCCACAAGTGACCCCATTTTGGAAACTAGACCCCCCAAGGCACCTATCTAGATGCATAGTGAGCACTTGGAACCCCCAGGTGCTTCACAAATTGATTCGTAAAAATGAAAAAGTGAAAAAAAAAACACTTTTTCATTTTTATGAATCAATTTGTGAAGCACCTGGGGTTCCAAGTGCTCACTATGAATCTAGATAGGTGCCTTGGGGGGTCTAGTTTCCAAAATGGGGTCACTTGTGGGGGAGCTCCAATGTTTGGGCACACAGGGACTCTCCAAATGCAACATGATATCCGCTAACAAATTGTCGGCTCAAATTGTTAGCGGACACCATGTTGCGTTTGGAGAGCCCCTGTGTGCCCAAACTTTGGAGCTCCCCCACAAGTGACCCCATTTTGGAAACTAGACCCCCCAAGGCACCTATCTAGATTCATAGTGAGCACTTGGAACCCCAGGTGCTTCACAAATTGATTCATAAAAATTAAAAAGTGTTTTTTTTTTCACTTTTTCATTTTTACGAATCAATTTGTGAAGCACCTGGGGGTTCCAAGTGCTCACTATGCATCTAGAAAGGTGCCTTGGGGGGTCTAGTTTCCAAAATGGGGTCACTTGTGGGGGAGCTCCAAAGTTTGGGCACAGTGGGGCTCTCCAAACACAACGTGGTGTCTGCTAACAATTTGAGCCGATTTTCCATTCAATTTGTTAGCGGATACCATGTTGCATTTGGAGAGTCCCTGTGTGCCCAAACATTGGAGCTCCCCCACAAGTGACCCCATTTTGGAAACTAGACCCCCCAAGGCACCTATCTAGATGCATAGTGAGCACTTGGAACCCCCAGGTGCTTCACAAATTGATTCGTAAAAATGAAAAAGTGTTTTTTTTTCACTTTTTCATTTTTACGAATCAATTTGTGAAGCACCTGGGGGTTCCAAGTGCTCACTATGCATCTAGAAAGGTGCCTTGGGGTGTCTAGTTTCCAAAATGGGTTCACTTGTGGGGGAGCTCCAAAGTTTGGGCACAGAGGGGCTCTCCAAACGCAACGTGGTGTCCGCTAACAATTTGAGCCGATTTTCCATTCAATTTGTTAGCGGATACCATGTTGCATTTGGAGAGTCCCTGTGTGCTCAAACATTGGAGCTCCCCCACAAGTGACCCCATTTTGGAAACTAGACCCCCCAAGGCACCTATCTAGATGCATAGTGAACACTTGGAACCCCCAGGTACTTCACAAATTGATTCGTAAAAATGAAAAAGTGTTTTTTTTTCACTTTTTAATTTTTACGAATCAATTTGTGAAGCACCTGGGGGTTCCAAGTGCTCATTATGCATCTAGAAAGGTGCCTTGGGGGGTCTAGTTTCCAAAATGGGGTCACTTGTGGGGGAGCTCCAAAGTTTGGGCACACAGGGGCTCTCCAAACACAACATGGCGTCCGCTAATTATACAAGCAAATTTTACAATCAAAAAGTCAAATGGCGCTCCTTCCCTTCCGAGCCCTGCCGTGCGCCCAAACAGTGTTTTTTCCCCAAATATTGGGTATCTGTGAGCCCAGGGGAAATTGCACAACAAATTTTGGGGTCCATTTTTTCTTGTTACCCCTGTGAAAATAAAAAAAATTGGGTCTAAAGTAACATTTTTGTGAAAAAAGTTAAATGTTCATTTTTTTCTTCCACATTCAAAAAATTCCTGTGAAGCACCTGAAGGGTTAATAAAGTTCTTGAATGTGGTTTTGAGCACCTTGAGGAGTGCAGTTTTTAGAATCGTGTCACTTTTGGGTATTTTCTGTCATAAAGACCTCTCAAAGTGACTTCAAATGTGATGTGGTCCCTAAAAAAATGGTTTTGTAAATTTTGTTGGAAAAATGAGAAATCGCTGGTCAACTTTTAACCCTTATAGCTCCCTAACAAAAAAAAATTTTGGTTCCAAAATTGTGCTGATGTAAAGTAGACATGTGGGAAATGTTATTTATTAACTCTTTTGTGTGACATATCTCTCTGATTTCAGGGCTTAAAAATTCTAATTTTGAAAATTGTAAAATTTTCAAAATTTTCACCAAATTTCTGTTTTTTTCACAAATAAACGCAAGTGATATCGAAGAAATTTTTCCACAATCATGAAGTACAATATGTCACGAAAAAACAATCTCAGAATCAGGGGGATCCGTTGAAGCGTTCCAGAGTAATTACCTCATAAAGTGACAGTGGTCAGAATTGTAAAAATTGGCCTGGTCATTAACGTGCAAACCACCCTCGGGGCTTAAGGGGTTAACTAGGGGGGAATGTGGCGCCCTGCTGCGCAATAGTGCCACAGATCCTAGAGGGGTGCATTAAAGGATTTCTCCACAAGGGACCCTCAGAGCATACACACACCTCCACCCTACCTCAGACCACCAGAGGGAGCCCGGATAGGGATATAAATACGGAGGGTGGAGTTAGGCAGTTCAGTTCCTGCAGAGTGAGACACAGAAACAGGTAAGTCTGCAGTGGAGCTCAGTCTTCAGAACAGTTCTCAGCTCAAAGTGCAGAGTGGAGACTCAAGCAGCTCAGGTTAGTGAGCTAGGAGCGTTGCCGACGCTCAGAGAGCGGCAGCAGAGGCAGCCAGCTAACTGCCAGTGTGTATAGCATAGTGAGGGCCCAAGTGGGCCGAAGGCTAGAGGAGTGAGTAGCATTGGGGGCAGAGGAGTGTAGCATCGGCGTCTCTGCCCCGTTCTAGGCAGAGACGCCGTCCCTCTCACCTCCCCGCTCCTGGCGCGGCGTCCTCCAGCGCTGCTCTCCCCGCTGCTTCCGGCACGCGCTCCTTCCCCGGCAGTGTGCTTAGGGCGCGCGCGCGCGCGCTCCCCCTCTCTTAAAGGGACCGCGCGCGCCGTCCTAAGGAGTCCCCGGCCAATTGCCGGAGGACCTCCCATATAAAAGGCACCTCCTCCAAAATGGAGGTGCCCGAGCAATGTTGTAGCACTGTTCACTACTCTGCTTCAGCCCTCAGGTCCCGTTGCCAGTTACCTGCCAGATACCTGCCAGATTCCTGCCAGTCTGCTGTCTAATTCCTGCCTGATATCCTGCTACCTGCCTGCTAGCCTGAGGTCCGACGGTCTGCCTTACTACTCCTGTCAGTCTGTCTAAGGACCAGCTTGCCTGCTCACCTGGGAGCGCACATCAACTACCTGCCTGCTTGCCTGAGGTCCGACGGTCTGCCTTCCAACTCTTGTCAGTCTGTCTATGGACCAGCTTGCCCGCTCACCTGGGAGCGCACATCTGCTACCTGTCTGCTAGCCTACCTGGAGGCTCTGCCGTCACGTGCTGTGACCACCTGCCTGTCCAGTGACTCCTGCCCGCTCACCTGGGAGCGCTCATCTGCCGCCTGTCTGTTGGTCTTCCTGGAGGTTCCGCCGTCACATGCTGTGACCACCCGTTTATCCAGAGACTCTCGCCTGCTCACCTGGGAGCTCACGTCTACCATCAGCCGCCACAGGTCGTACCAACCCTTTACCCAGAGACTGCCCCGGTCACTTGCCGTGACCATCTGCCCGTTCACCCAGAGACTGCCCCGGTCACTTGCCGTGACCATCTGCCCGTTCACCCAGAGACTGCCCCGGTCACTTGCCGTGACCATCTGCCCGTTCATCCAGAGACTGCCCCGGTCACTTGCCGTGACCTCCTGCCCGTTCTTCTAGAGACTGTCCCGGTCACCTGCTGTGACTGCCTGCCTGGTCGCCACCCGCTCCCTTACAAGGACCGCCCCCTTGTATAGTAGCCCAGAGGTTCCGCCTCCCAGACCCGTTACAGTTTGCTCGGGCCCTGGAACCCGGTGGCCCCCAAGCTCCCTCGCTCTCGGACCTGTGTCATGAACTGTCCCGTCAGAGGTCCCAACAGGAGTCCATCCTGGGTCACCTGCGGAATGTCAATTCTCGCCTGGACACTCTGACTGCTCTGCCTGCAACCACCGCCAGTGCCATGACTCGCAATCCGGCAGCTCCACTGCCCACTAATAACATGGTATCCTACCCCGGACCCCGGCTTTCTGCACCTCCTCGTTTCGGAGGCGACTCCGCCCAGGCTCGGGGCTTCATAAATCAGTGCACCCTGCACTTTGAACTCCTGTCTCACCAGTTTAACTCCGACAGGGCCAAAATTGCCTTCATCATGTCCCATCTCACCGGAGAGGCCCTGGCCTGGCTAAATCCTCTATGGGAGAGAGGAGACCCCCTGGTGTCCGACTTGCCTGCCTTTCTCACGGCTTTCCGGAAAGTCTTCGACGAACCCGGACGGAAGACCTCATCCGCATCATCTCTGCTACGCCTCCGTCAGGGAAGTCTCACCGTGGGCCAATATGCCATACGGTTCCGTACCCTTGCCTCGGAGCTGGCCTGGGATAATGACGCTCTGGTTTACGTCTTCTGGGAGGGTCTGTCCGGCCATATAAAAGATGAACTTGCCGGTCGGGATATTCCTACCACTCTCGATGACCTAATAACTCTTGCCACCCGGATTGACCTGCGGTTCCAGGAGTGTGCCAAAGAGGTCACCCGTGAGAGGAGGTTTCCACGTCTAGCTCCTACTTTTCAGAAACCCGTCACTCCCTCCGTCTCTCCTCAGCTACACTCTCCTGAGCCTATGCAGGTCGACCAGACCAAGATGGTCGGTTCTCGCCAAGAATCTCGCCGAGCCGAGGGAAGCTGTTTCTATTGTGGCAGTATGAAGCACTTCATCCGTTCCTGCCCGGAAAAGCCGGGAAACGCCAGTGTCTAGGACCACTCGGAGAGGTCGTCCTAGACAAAAGTAAGCCCTCTCCATCTCTGACCTTACCGGTCTCTATTGCTTGGGGAGAAAACCGTCTCTTTGAACTCGCCCATCTGGATTCTGGAGCTGCTGGAAACCTCATCTCCCAGTCTCTGGTAGAGAGATACCATATTCCCACCAAGTCCCTGGCTGAACCATTGTCAGTCGCCTCCGTGGATGGAAGACTTCTCTCGGAGACCATCCTGCTCGTCACCGAACCCATAACCCTGCAGGTGGGAATGCTGCACTCTGAGGAGATCTCATTCCATGTGCTGTCCGGACTTTCTCACTCCCTGTTGCTAGGTCTACCTTGGCTCCAGACACATGAACCCGTATTGAACTGGCGGTCCGGTGAAGTACTCCGATGGGGTCCTGATTGCCATAGGACCTGCCTGGTCCCGGTCCGTCCACTTTGCCCTCAGCCTACTCCAGCTAACTTACCTGGTCTCCCAGCTCCCTACTGGCCCTATGCGGACGTCTTCGGTAAGAAGGAAGCTGAGACGTTGCCACCCCATAGGCCATACGATTGCCCGATCGACCTGGTACCTGGCACCACTCCTCCCCGTGGGCGTATCTACCCGTTGTCTGCAGCCGAGACCCGAGTCATGTCTGAGTACATTGAAGAGAATCTGGCTAGGGGATTTATCCGAAAATCTACCTCCCCGGCTGGAGCCGGATTTTTCTTTGTCAAAAAGAAAGACGGCTCGCTACGTCCCTGTATTGACTACAGAGGACTCAATCTCATCACGGTAAAAAACAAATATCCCCTACCACTCATCTCCGAATTGTTTGACCGTCTCAAGGGCGCCAGGATCTTCTCCAAGCTGGATCTACGAGGAGCGTATAATCTGGTCCGTATCCGTCAAGGAGACGAGTGGAAGACGGCATTCAATACCCGGGACGGTCACTACGAGTACCTTGTGATGCCCTTCGGTCTCTGTAATGCTCCCGCGGTCTTTCAGGAACTAGTCAACGACATCTTCCGTGACCTCCTGTACTCCTGCGTAGTGGTATACCTGGACGATATCTTGGTCTTCTCTCCGGATCTCCCCACACACCGGAGGGATGTTCGTCAGGTCCTGCTTAGGCTTCGGCAGAACCACCTTTACGCCAAATACGAGAAGTGCCTCTTCGATCAGACCTCCCTTCCGTTCTTGGGCTATGTCATCTCCCAAACAGGTCTGCAAATGGATCCCGAGAAGCTCTCTTCCGTTCTAAAATGGCCTCGTCCTGAAGGTTTGAAGGCGATACAGTGATTCCTGGGCTTCGCTAATTATTATCGTCTTTTCATCCCACACTTCTCGTCTCGGACTGCTCCCATATCTGCACTTACCCGTAAGGGGGCTAACCCCAGAACATGGTCGCCTGAAGCCGAGGAGGCCTTCCTTTCCCTAAAGAAAGCCTTCGCCTCTGCTCCCGTCCTGCACCGTCCGGACTGTAATAAACAATTCTACCTGGAGGTTGATGCCTCCTCTTCCGGAGCCGGAGCGGTGCTCACCCAGAAGTCTTCTACTGGGAGAATGGTAACGTGCGGCTTCTTCTCCAAAATCTTCTCCTCGTCGGAGCACAACTACTCCATTGGAGACCGGGAATTGCTAGCCATCAAATTGGCACTGGGAGAGTGGCGCTATCTGCTTGAAGGGGCTCTCTACCCGGTAATTATCTACACGGATCACAAAAACCTGGCATATCTCCAAAATGCCCAGAGACTCAATCCTCGCCAGGCCCGGTGGTCGTTGTTTTTTGCCCGCTTCGACTTCATTCTTCATTTCCGTCCGGCGGACAAGAACGTCAAAGCTGATGCCTTGTCCCGGTCCTTCCTGTCCTCCGATCAAGAGGAGGAACCTACGCACATCATCGACTCCTCCAAGGTGATGAATGTGGCCCCCTTGGATCTGACTTGTCTTCCACCCGGTAAGACGTTCGTAGCTGTGCCAGATCGGGAGAGGGTTCTTCGCTGGGGACATTCTTCTAAACTAGCTGGCCATGCTGGCCAAAAGAAGACCTTCCAACTTATTACCCGGCATTACTGGTGGCCTACCCTGCGTAAGGACGTGGTAGACTTCGTCGCGGCCTGTTCATCCTGTGCCCGTAACAAAGTTCCCCGACATCTACCTGCCGGCCATCTCCTGCCCCTTCCCGTACCTGCTGCTCCTTGGCAACACATCGCTATGGACTTTATCACCGACCTTCCAGTTTCTGCCGGTTGCACTGTCATTTGGGTTGTCGCTGACCGTTTTTCTAAGATGGCCCACTTCATTCCCCTGCCTGGTCTTCCGTCTGCACCCGAGCTGGCTAAAGACTTTATCCGCCACATCTTCCGTCTTCATGGTCTGCCCCTCCACATCGTGTCGGATCGTGGGGTTCAGTTCACCTCTCGCTTCTGGAGAGCCACATGTAAGCTGCTGGACATTACCCTGGATTTCTCCTCCGCTTACCACCCTCAGTCCAATGGTCAAGTGGAGCGGATCAATCAGATCTTGTCCAGCTACCTCCGGCACTTCGTTGATGCTCACCACTCGGACTGGGTGGATCTCCTACCATGGGCCGAGTTCTCTTATAACAACCATGAGAGCGAGTCCTCTTCCAAATCCCCGTTCTTTGTAGTCGGTGGCCAACATCCCCGGATTCCACTTCCTGTCTCCGTTTCTGTGGACAACCCTGCTGCGGAGTCTCTTGTCAGCGAATTTTCTACTATTTGGGAGAGCACCAGGTCCGCTCTTCTTCTCTCCTCTGAGCGGATGAAGAGATATGCTGATAAGAGACGTCTGGATCCGCCCCAATTCCGTCCGGGAGACAAGGTTTGGCTCTCATCCAAACATGTGCGGCTCAAAGTACCCTCCTACAAGTTGGGTCCTCGATTCATCGGCCCCTTCGAAGTCCTCAGGCAAATTAACCCTGTGGCCTACAAATTAAAACTCCCGGCCACCCTACGGATCCCCAACTCCTTCCACGTATCTCTCCTCAAACCCGTTGTCTTTAACTTTTTTTCCAAAAATCCAGGTGCCCCTCCTGCTCCGGTTTCCGCTGATGACATCTTTGAGGTAGAGAGTATTCTGGCCTCCAAGAGGGTAAGAGGAAAAACCTTTTTTCTGGTAGATTGGAAGGGGTTTGGTCCTGAGGAGAGAACTTGGGAACCCAGGGAGAACATCAACGCCCCGCTTCTCCTTGAGAAATTTCTTTCTGGCCAAAAAAAGAGGGGGCCTAAAGGGGGGGGTACTGTAGCATCGGCGTCTCTGCCCCGTTCTAGGCAGAGACGCCGTCCCTCTCACCTCCCCGCTCCTGGCGCGGCGTCCTCCAGCGCTGCTCTCCCCGCTGCTTCCGGCACGCGCTCCTTCCCCGGCAGTGTGCTTAGGGCGCGCGCGCGCTCCCCCTCTCTTAAAGGGACCGCGCGCGCCGTCCTAAGGAGTCCCCGGCCAATTGCCGGAGGACCTCCCATATAAAAGGCACCTCCTCCAAAATGGAGGTGCCCGAGCAATGTTGTAGCACTGTTCACTACTCTGCTTCAGCCCTCAGGTCCCGTTGCCAGTTACCTGCCAGATACCTGCCAGATTCCTGCCAGTCTGCTGTCTAATTCCTGCCTGATATCCTGCTACCTGCCTGCTAGCCTGAGGTCCGACGGTCTGCCTTACTACTCCTGTCAGTCTGTCTAAGGACCAGCTTGCCCGCTCACCTGGGAGAGCACATCAACTACCTCCCTGCTTGCCTGAGGTCCGACGGTCTGCCTTCCAACTCTTGTCAGTCTGTCTATGGACCAGCTTGCCCGCTCACCTGGGAGCGCACATCTGCTACCTGTCTGCTAGCCTACCTGGAGGCTCTGCCGTCACGTGCTGTGACCACCTGCCTGTCCAGTGACTCCTGCCCGCTCACCTGGGAGCGCTCATCTGCCGCCTGTCTGTTGGTCTTCCTGGAGGCTCCGCCGTCACATGCTGTGACCACCCGTTTATCCAGAGACTCTCGCCTGCTCACCTGGGAGCTCACGTCTACCATCAGCCGCCACAGGTCGTACCAACCCTTTACCCAGAGACTGCCCCGGTCACTTGCCGTGACCATCTGCCCGTTCACCCAGAGACTGCCCCGGTCACTTGCCGTGACCATCTGCCCGTTCACCCAGAGACTGCCCCGGTCACTTGCCGTGACCATCTGCCTGTTCATCCAGAGACTGCCCCGGTCACTTGCCGTGACCTCCTGCCCGTTCTTCTAGAGACTGTCCCGGTCACCTGCTGTGACTGCCTGCCTGGTCGCCACCCGCTCCCTTACAAGGACCGCCCCCTTGTATAGTAGCCCAGAGGTTCCGCCTCCCAGACCCGTTACAAGGAGCTTTACCAGCTCACCCCAGAAAGCATATACCGGACACCGGGTCCGAGATTACAGGGATCTCAATGACCCAGTAAGAAACAACCGGAATCCCTGGAGAACTACAGGTCCCAGGATCACCTAAGAGCTGATACGTAACAGAGCCAGGAGACACATAGGCCCCGTAAGCTGGGAGAGTGTATTCCAAGAGAAGGCCCTACCACAAGATCAGCCGGTGCAGGACAGAGACAAAGTTAGGCCTAGCTCCAGGCAGGTCAGAAACTTTCTACGGAGAGGCAAGCAACAGGACGCCTTATACCCGCTCACTGAGGAGACTCCGGACGTGCACCTCTCACCCTACAGTGCTCCGGGGTGTTCCTGAACTAATTCCAGTAAAGGTACAGAAGTGACTTTCGTGTGTGTTCCCATTCTTGCTCTGACCCGGCAGGGTCCCCTCTGTCCTGCATTCCCCCTCCTATGCTGCCCTGAGGCCCTGCTTCACCTGTGGGGAGCGATACCATCTAAGCTGCCTCAACACCGGCCTCAGTGGACTGCCGCAGCGCTGGTGATCCTCACCAGACACCACAGGTGGCATCACAAGCTTTGACATTTCATTTCCCCCTTTTTAAGAGAGACCCCAGGGTACGGGCCCGGGAGTCGACCACTGCAACATCCCCCAAGACCAGGCATTAAGGCCCGGGCGCCGAGTAGTCCCCATCCCCTGGGCGCCACATCTCTGCTAAATCTCTCCGTCTAGACATATCTAAAAACAGTAGACTCAAAACATGGGAAACAGCTCAACAGAGAAGTAAAATCAGGTGGCATATGTGCGTGAATCTGATAATAGAGATTGCTTTCCAATTTTAACTTTAGAATCTACATATATAGAAACTTCAGGTGGAAGCGCTAATGTTTCATATACAGCCCAGTAATTTTAGAATATAAATATCTGTTACGATACTGGCGTAGTACTACTGGAAACCAGTGGCCGGAGGAGCACAAGCAGGAACAGCAAGCTGCAGTAGAAGTTCTTGGAGATAGCAAGGAGTTGTATGAAATAATCTGTAGATGAATTAGAACAGTCTGGGTAAGAATGTTCAGGAGCTGGAGACTGAAACTAGGCTAACAGCTAAACACAATACTCAAGCAATGTGTGAGAGATCCATGCGGCTTTAAGTAGGCGCAAACAGGAAACAAGATGGATTCCATAGATTCAGAATCCACCATCTTGCTAAAGGGCAATTGCAGAACACAACAGCAGCCTCCAGTGATAAGGAGTGAAACTGCAGCACAATTATTAAAGTGAATACAATGTCGCCACTAGTGGTCAAACTCTAGAAGGGCAACAGAAATCCTGACAACATCATTAATAAACAATCCTCAGAACTGAACTAAGCCTCCTATGATATTACAGGGCGCAAATCAGGAAGCCCAACAACTTGCATCAGTAGACGGAAAGAGAGGCATCTAAATTTGTTAGGACAAAGAAGTCACAAGCACAGACATATCAAGGAGGAGACAGAAACAATGTACAGACAGGTCCAGCCAGGGAGGGGGAAATTGGTGAGGGTTAGAGATGAGCGAACCCGAACTTAAAAGTTTGGGGTTCATACCGGACAGTTAGTGTCTGGTGTTAAACGCCAAACACAGACTTCTCCCGGAAGTCTCAGGAATATATGGGCAGCACTCAAACTCTGTTTCATAAAGAGTGAAGGAGGCAAAAGTTCGGTTACTCAGGGTTTTTTTCCCCTATGGAAGTTGAACTCCAGATTCTCAACCTAAGAGAATATTCATACTATGGGGTCCATGTCCCTTAAAATGCTTAACCTAGATGTGTAACAAAGAGTCCAACTTTTAATTTACCATCATGCAGAAAAGTTTTAATTTGACCAATTCTAGACTAACAGAAAGTTTCTTTCTGGAGCGATAGCGATAGCAATCTTAGCTACAAGAAAATTCATAAAGATCCATCTATGTGTTGTGGTCTAGCAACGACAGCAGAGATAATATCTATTTATCAATTAGGGAAATTGGGCAATAATTTTTGCATGTTGTGAGGTCTTTATCCGGTTTTAGGTGGACATGGAAGTAGGCACCATTAACAGTATCTGAGAGATTAGAGCTTTGTCTTAATGAAATCTAACTGTACCAATCTGAACTTACCCGTCCTCGAGGGGGTGCGGAATGTCAGGTGGAGGAGTAGGTTTTCTCCTGCCAGATAACTGCTCCTTCACCTAAATCCCACTGCCACCCTCCGTTGCTCTCCCCTCTTTTGAGGTGCACTGTGTGCGCATCTACTCCCCCTCCAACTGGCTGTCATTTACTGTCCCGCAGGACCAGCCACAACCTTCTTAGACCACTTCACCACCTGGCTACTTCATTTCCTTTCCATTGACATCCCCACTATTCATGGGTAACTTCAATATCCCCATCGACACTTCCCTCTAAGCTTCTATCCCTCACTTCCTCCTTCGGCCTTACCCAATGGTCTTCCGCAGCCACTCACAAAGATGGCCACACTATGCACCTCATATTCACCCGCCCCTGTTCTCTGTCTAACCTCTCAAACTCACCCCTCCCTCTTTCTGACCACAAACTACTTACATTCTCTACTCTCTCCTCTCCTGTTCAACAATCCCCACTCCACAAACTTGCATACCCTCGCAGAAATCTCAAACACCTTGACCTACACTTACTCTCTGAATCCCTTCTCCCTCTTACAGACATCAGTTCCTTACATGAGGCAGATGTTGCTGCAACTTTATATAACACCAAAACAGCTGCAGCTCTCAATTTGGTCGCCCCCTCACACATACCAAAGCCTGCACAATCAACAGGCAACCCTGGCATACCAGCCTAACCAAGGAACTGCGACGGGCCTCCAGGATTACTGAGCATAGATGGAAAAAGTCCCACTCCAATGAGCACTTCATCACATTCAAACAGTCCCTCACTACCTTCAAGTCCACACTCACTACAGTAAAACAAACATACTTCTCATCTCTTATATCCCCCCTGTCTCACAACCCTAAACAGCTATTTAACAATTTAAAGTCTATCCTCCACCCCCCACCTCGTCTCCTCCCTCTCCTCTCATCTCACCCGAAGACTTTGTCTCATTCTTTAAGCAGAAGATTGACACCATCAGACAAAGCTTTTGCCTAAAGTCCCCCCAGTCTTTCCTCATAATAAATAGATAATAAAGATTCATTCAATCGCCAAGCGAATGATGATAGACATGAGTTGATATCTGAGAACTTGACTACACATGGAGGATGGCAAAAACATGGGGAGGTTGTGACCTTGGGTCTTGTTAGCTTTGGCCATGCACATAAACACGTGATCAATTCTATAAGTGTTATGGGTAGCAGTTTAAAAACGCTTTTGATTGGGTGAAAATTACCCCCAAAATCTACCAGCTTACTTTTATGTACAAGCTTAGCTAATTGGTGCCTGGCTCGAATTGGATGTATTAATCAAGCAGAATTAGAGCTGGATTTTTCCATGGAGGGGGTCTAACACCAGGTTTGAATCCCTTCTAATGATTAAGGGGACCTCCAAAAGTGAAATTACTGTATTTAGTAGTGATGAACGAGCATGTTCGCTACTGCTCGGAGCTTGCCCGAGCATCTCACTGCTCGACATGCTCGGTGCTCGCCGAGTATTTCCAGGGTTGCTCGGCGGGAACTCGGGTCTCCTTCCTGCATGTTTGGCGCTCTTTAGAGAGCCAAAGAACATGCAGGAATTGCCTGCCACTCACTGTAATGCCGTAGCCATGTTGGTTGTGGCATTACTGTGATTGGCTGGCCGCACAGTGTCATCAGGTCTATATCAGACCTGGCGCCTCCATGCTCGTCACAGTCATTCCGGATCAGACAGTGTAGAGAGATGTGCTGCTGAGCTAGGGAGAGATTCGCTTGTTTCTAGTTAGTGTAGGTGTACCAAACTATATTAGAGATACATATCCATCTCAACAAACAGTCTTTCCGAGGACTAATCCATCTGCAGATATATCAGGCAGGCAGCGTATATAGGCAGGCAGTGTATATAGGCAGGCAGGCAGGGTATATAGCAGACTGCAGTGCACATAGCACAAGAGGCTCCATTCCAGTTCTGTCTGCTGCTGCTGTTATATTTCTAGAAATAGCCCCTGGTCTCAGGGGCCAGGAATATTTTTTTTTGGATCTTAATCCTCATTATTTGCTTAAAAAGCAATCCAGAGAACACAGTTTTTCTGCGCCATTTGCTTGTTGTCACTGCAGAATACAGCCAGGTCCTTTCCATATTACAGCGCTTAAAATCCATCTATTTAAAACTGTGTTTTCTCCATCACACGGATTACATATACGTTTTCAGAAAATACTGCCATTTCTGGCCTCCATTAAAAAAAATTTTCAGTGTGTCAGTGAAGCAATTCACAGCAGTTTGCTGGTCAAACTACTTACCTACAGGCCAGGTATTTAAAACTGTGTTTTCTCAGTCACACGGATCACATATAAATTCACTCCAAACTCAGTCATTTGTAGTGAGAGTGGAAGATACTGTCCTCCATTTAAAATGGGCAAGGCACGTGGCAAGGGACGGGGAACGGGATGTGATGTTAATAGTGCATGCAGAGGCCGAGGACAAGGCCGTGGGCAATCTGAAATTGTGCCACAACAAACACCCACATTTTCTCGCCTGACCTTCCTGTCCCAATTTCTAGGGGACCGCAGCACACCACTACTGAACCCAGAGCAATGTCAAATGGTTGCTGGTTGGATAGCGGATAATGCTTCCAGTCACTTAGCCACCACCAGTGGTCAAGTCTCAGTAGCCGTGAGTCTGGACTGCATATTCCTCACCCTGATCCTCCTTCCTCCCACCATGCCGAGTACCCAGAGACAACTGATCCCACACTTGGACACTCTGAAGAGCTGTTCACTTTTCCATTTATAGATTCGGGCCTCTCGCCCGGTCCACTTGAAGCGGGGCAAGAGGAGATCGCTTGCAGCGTTACCCAAATATTTGAGCATCCACGGTCATACGAAGGCAACGGTGGGAAAGTGCAATTACTGTCGCAAGAGGTGGATGATGATGATGAGACACAACTGCCAGAAAGTCAGAAGGAGGACCAGTGTGCGGAAGTGGAAGACGAGGTGGTGGATGATATAGTAACTGACCCAACCTGGCAGGAGGACATGCAAAGCGAGGACAGCAGCACACAGGGGGAGGGAGGCAGAGCACCCCAACAGGCAGGAAGAATCAGTGTGGTGGCCACAGACAGTAGGCAGGCAACCGTTCCCCGTAACACCAACAGGAAGGAAGTTGCCAGTACAACTGTTAGGTCTTCCCGAGTCTGGTTGTTTTTTAAAGACTCTGCTGATAATCCCAAAAAGGCCATTTGCACCACCTGCCAGGCCAACATCAGCAGGGGTGGCAAAACGACCAGCTTGACCACCACCAGCATGATCAGGCACATGTCAGCAAAGCACCCGACTTTGTGGGCCGAACCCCAGGGTCCAGGAACAGTGTCTGTGGGTGGCACCATTGCTTCTTCCGCTGTTGTGCATGCAAGCCAATCCCCTGTCCATGGTGCATGCGAAGATGCCTCCTGCCCTGCACCTGTCGTTGCACACTCTCAAGTAACAGCATCAGGAAGCACGTCCATGTCCTTGTCCCAGCGCAGTGTTCAGTTGTCCATACCCCAGTCCTTGGAACACAAGCGCAAATATGCAGCCAACACCCCACAGGCCACACTACTAAATTTTCACATTTCACGACTGCTTTTGCTCAAAATGTTGCCTTTTAGGCTCGTGGAGACGGAAGCATTCTGCAACCTGATGGCGGCAGCCGTCCCTCGGTATTCGGTCCCCAGCCGCCACTATTTCTCCCGGTGTGCCGTCCCCGCATTACACAAGCACGTGTCCCAAAACATTAGCCGTGCTCTCAACAACGCAGTTACCGGTAAAGTCCACCTAACTACCGACACGTGGACAAGTGCTTGTGGGCAGGCACGATACATCCCGCTGACGGCACACTGGGTTAACATAGTAGAAGCCGGGACCCAGTCGGACCTTGGGACGGAACACGTCCTCCCGACGCCAAGGATTGCAGGCCCTAGGTCAATCAGGGTTTCCCCCACAGTCTACAGCTCCTGCACCTCATCCTCCTCAGCCTCCTCCTCCTCTTCAGCCTCCATCTCTGAAATGACCACGTCAGTCACAAGCTGGAAGCACTGCAGCACTGCCTCGGCAAAGCAGCAACTGGCTGTGCTAAAGCTAATATGCTTAGGTGAAAAAACACACAATGCTGAAGAGTTGTGGACATCTCTGAAAGAGCAGGCAGATCTGTGGCTCACACCGCTGAACCTACAGCCAGGCATGGTCGTGTGTGACAATGGCCGGAACCTGGTGGCGGCTCTGAGGCGAGGCAAGCTCACACACGTACCATGCCTGGCCCATGTGCTTAACCTCGTGGTTCAGCGGTTTCTCAAATCCTACCCGGAGCTGCCGGATCTGCTTGTTAAAGTACGCCGCCTGTGTGCCCATTTTAGAAAGTCTGCTACAGCTTCCGCCGCCCTTGCAGTGTTTCAGCAGTGTTTGCAGCTTCTGGCTTACAGACTGGTGTGTGATGTTCCCACACGTTGGAACTCTACACTGCAGCTGTTGGGAAGGATTTGTGAGCAGAAGAGGGCAGTTGTTGACTACCAGGATCAACAAGGCCATCGGTATTCAGTTCAGACTCCACACATAAGACCTCAGGAGTGGACATGGATGTCAGACATACAGTGGTGGCCAAAAGTATTGGCACCCCTGCAATTCTGTCAGATAATACTCAGTTTCTTCCTGAAAATGATTGCAATCACAAATTCTTTGGTATTATTCTCTTCATTTAATTTGTCTTCAATGAAAAAACACAAAAAGAATTGTCCTAAAGCCAAATTGGATATAATTCCACACCAAACCTAAAAAGGGGGTGGACAAAAGTATTGGCACTGTTTGAAAAATCATGTGATGCTTCTCTAATTCGTGTAATTAACAGCACCTGTAACTTACCTGTGGCACCTAACAGGTGTTAGCAATAACTAAATCACACTTGCAGCCAGTTAACATGGATTAAAGTTGACTCAACCTCTGTCCTGTGTCCTTGTGTGTACCACATTGAGCATGGAGAAAAGAAAGAAGACCAAAGAACTGTCTGAGGACTTGAGAAACCAAATTGTGAGGAAGCATGAGCAATCTCAAGGCTACAAGTCCATCTCCAAAGACCTGAATGTTCCTGTGTCTTCCGTGCGCAGTGTCATCAAGAAGTTTAAAGCCCATGGCACTGTGGCTAACCTCCCTAGATGTGGACGGAAAAGAAAAATTGACGAGAGATTTCAACGCAAGATTGTGCGGATGGTGGATAAAGAACCTCGACTAACATCCAAACAAGGTCAAGCTGCCCTGCAGTCCGAGGGAACTACAGTGTCAACCCGTAATATCCGTTGCCGTCTTTATGAAAAGGGACTGTATGGTAGGATACCCAGGAAGACCCCACTTCTTACCCCGAGACATAAAAAAGCCAGGCTGGAGTTTGCCAAAACTTACCTGAGAAAGCCTAAAACGTTTTGGAAGAATGATCTCTGGTCAGATAAGACAAAAGTATAGCTTTTTGGGAAAAAGCATCAAGATAGAGTGTACAGGAAAAAAAAAGAGGCATTCAAAGAAAAGAACACGGTCCCTACAGTCAAACATGGCGGAGGTTACCTGATGTTTTGGGGTTGCTTTGCTGCCTCTGGCACTGGACTGCTTGACCGTGTGCATGGCATTATGAAGTCTGAAGACTACCAACAAATTTTGCCGCATAATGTAGGGCCCAGTGTGAGAAAGCTGGGTCTCCCTCAGATGTCATGGGTCTTCCAGCAGGACAATGACCCAAAACACACTTCCAAAAGCACTATAAAATGGTTTGAGAGAAAGCACTGGAGACTTCTAAGGTGGCCAGCAATGAGTCCAGACCTGAATCCCATAGAACACCTGTGGAGAGATCTCAAAAGGGCAGTTTGGAGAAGGCACCCTTCAAATATCAGGGACCTGGAGCAGTTTGCCAAAGAAGAATGGTCTACAATTCCAGCAGAGCATTGTAAGAAACTCATTGATGGTTACTGGAAGCGGTTGTTCGCAGTTATTTTGGCTAAAGGTTGTGCAACCAAGTATTAGGCTGAGGGTGCCAATACTTTTGTCTGGCCCATTTTTGGAGTTTTGTGTGAAATGATCAATGATTTGATTTTTGCTTCATTCTCTTTTGTGTTTTTTCCTTGCAAGCAAATTAAATGAAGATAATAATACCAAAGAATTTGTGATTGCAATCATTTTCAGGAAGAAACTGAGTATTATATGACAGAATTGCAGGGGTGCCAATACTTTTGGCCACCACTGTATGTACCATCCTCCAAAACTTTGAGGACTCCACCAAGATGGTGAGCGGCGATGACACCATAATTAGCATCACCATCCCGCTTCTCTGTCTTCTGAAACGCTCTCTGCTCACAATCAAAGAGGATGCATTGCAGGCGAAGCACGATGAGATGGAGCAAGGAACCATACAGGGTGATTACACACAGCCAAGCCTCATCTCATCCCAACATGGATTGGGTGACAATGAGGAAGAGGAGGAGGAGTTTCATGCACTATAGACGGTACTACCTGCACAGTTGTCATACCGTCTGTTCAGCGTGGATGGCCAGAGGACAGAGAGGAGGAGGAGGACGACAAGAGCATGATCAGTCATCCTGTTGGTGAGGACACGGAAGTCTTGCCTGTTAGTAGTCTGGCACGCATGGCCGAGTTTATGTTACCCTGCCTTTCCCATGACCCTTGCGTTCTCAAAATTTTGGGTGACAGTCATTACTGGTTCGTGACACTTCTAGACCCACGCTACAAGGAGAAATTTATATCTCTTATTCCTGAGGCGGACAGGTCTACAAAAATGGGGCTGTACCAGAAGGCCCTTGTTACGGAACTATTAAAAAAATTTCCAGCTGAAAACGCTGGCGGCAGAGGGCACACTTCGTTGGACAACCAAGGAGTACAGGCGAGAGAGACACAACTTCAATCCAGCAGAGGCAGGGGAACACTGTCAAAGTTCTGGGAGAATTTTCTCAGACCCTCCCATCGGACAGGCCCTGAGGCGCGGGGTACTCTCACAAGGAGTGCAAAGTTTGGGAAGATGCTGAGGGAGTACCTTGCCGACCGTACCAACGTCCTCCGTGATTCCACTGTGCCTTATAATTATTGGGTATCCAAGCTGGATATGTGGAATGAACTGGCTCTCTATGCCTTGGAGGTCCTGGGCTGCCCTGCTGCCAGCATTTTATCAGAGCGAGTTTTTAGTGCCGCTGATGGAATTATAACTGATAAGCGCATCAGCCTGTCAACTGAAAATGCTGACAGGCTGACTCTTATAAAAATGAACAAGGGCTGGATTGGGCCAGACTTCTCAACACCACCGAATGATAGCAGCGTAACATAAACTCCAATCCAGTGTCTTTTCTTGGGAGGTGTATTCCCATGCACCTTTTCACACCCACACATGGGTATACGCTTCTTGATTTTGGCTATTTGCTCTTGTCCTCCTCCTTCTCCTCATCCTCCACAACCATATCACCAGGGTGACCATGGTCCGTGATGCAACACCCACCTAATTTTTTTAAAGGGTGTTTATGATGCCTGTAAAAAATTTTTTTTATACAGTATGTTCATGTATACCCCCCAGGGGTAAATGTTTGTCAGCCCATACACTTAGTGCATGGGCATTACAAGTATAGGAGGCCCGCTCCTTTCTAATGGGACATTTTTTTTATGAGGCCCTCCTCCACGTCTCTTCCAAGGGGCATTGAAGTGCCTCCAAATTTTGGGCAGCCCTTGCATTCACTGCATAGGCCAACACTATGGGAGACTCTCTCCTTTCTAATGGGAATTTGTCGTTACTGTGGCCCTGCTCTGTGTGTCTTTAAATTCTTAGTGGTGTTTTTTCTAAAATTGGTAATCCGTTGGACTCACCGCATACCCTATAACTCTATAGCAGACCCTCTCCTTTCTAATGGGAACATGTCGTACCTTGTTACTGTGGCCCTGTTCTGTGTGTCTTTAAATTCTTAGTGGGGTTTTTCCTAAAATTGTCAGCTGTTGGACTCACTACATACCCTATAACTGTATAGCAGACTCTCTCCTTTCTAATGGGAACATGTCGTACTTATTACTGTGGACCTGCTCCATGTGTCTTTAAATTCTTAGTGGGGTTTTTCACAAATTTTGGCAGCCCTTGCAGTCACAGCATGGGCATTATCACTATAGGAGACCTGCTCCTTTATAATGGGAACGTTTTTTTTTACTGAGAACCTCTTTTATGTCTCTTCAAAGGGGTATTGGGTTGCGTCCAAATTTTTGGCAGCCCTTGCAGTCACTGGATACGCAATAACAGTATAGGAGACCCACTTGTTAATAATGGGAACAACAAAGCATAGCCGGCTGATGGCTCTCTAACAATAGCTAGGGCTGACTACTGGCCTTTTAAGAATAGTAAGGGCTGTCTGATGTCCCTATAAAAATAGGCTTTATGACTTTCAGAGTCCCTCCATCATAAATAAAACAGGATGTGTCTGATGATGTGTCACACACCACATTGCCAGATAAGGTTGTAAAATGTTAAAATGACATTTCCCAGTGAATGCATTTGGCTTAAAAAAACAAAATTTCTTTAGTATAAAAAACAGCGTCACCAATTTAACAACAATGTAATCACATTGTTCAGCTCATGCACCTCCTCCTCCATCTCCAAAATGACCACATCAGTCACAAGCTGACAGCACTACAGCACTGCCTTGGTCAAGCGACAACAGGCTGTGCTGAAGATAACATGCTTAATGCTTAATTGACAAACCGCCCAGCGCTGCAGAGTTGTTGAAAGCTGTAACACAGTAGCCTGATCTATGGCTCTCACCGCTGAACATACAGCCAGGCATGGTCGTGTGTGACAATGGGCGGAACCTGGTGACGGAGAAATGACAGCCGGGGTAGATACGGTTTCCCTCTATGCCAATCCTTTCACCGAGCTAAATAATATGGCTGTGGTGAAATACAACTCCCACTGAGAAGCTGTTTCAGATTGAAAAACATTGTGCCCACCAGAGGATTTGATTCTGAGGGCTCACCTTTCTCCCCCGCTCAAGAGCCCCATAGCAGTTGCAAAGTTAGCGCTATCATGAACTCTCCTGAGGTAGAAGCCAAGGCACACCAGAGGATTCTCTGGTGGGACCGTCCAACCCTGCCAAGAAGCAGTCCTGACTAAGAAAAGTGTGTGGAAAGGTTCCCGGACACTCTATGGCTGCTTTTTTACTGAGGAGGAAACACACACAAACACGGGGAGAACATACAAAGTCCTTGCAGATGTTGTCCTTGCTGGGATTTGAACCCAGGATCCCAGTGCTGCAAGTCTTCAGTGCTAACCACTGATCCAATGTGCTGCCGTTCACCCTCTAATATCTAACAGGCTGGAGAAACTTGCACCTACTGCCACTCTATCTTCAGCTCCTTGGTGAGAAAATGTATTTGGGTAGCCACTCAGTCTACCAAATAAAATTCCTGAGAAAGAAATTGGGGATGGCTTCGCTACTGGTACTGGGGGCAGTGCTAATACCATGGCGTCGTAACATAGTTTGCTGGAAATATTCCAGGCTGGTAGGAGGCAAGCAAATTCCCACAGAAAAGTACCAGCAGTAATGTTCAGGCCACATTTCAAGTGCAAGCAGCTTTAGAGGACTTCCTGGGAAAAATGACACGCAGGGTAGATACGGTTTCCCTCTATGCCAGTCCTTTCACCGAGCTAAATATAACTCTCAGCAAAAAAAAGTTGTGGACTGGCTCCCTACCGTCCCTGGCCACATTCACCTGTCCACGTGTTTGTGGTTAAGTGGTCCTTCCCAGTAAGTGCACTGGGGAGGGCACGGATAATGTTGTGGGAACCATGCTTGTGGAAGGCGGAGGCAATACCGGGAAATATAGCGGCGGCTGGGGACCGAGTATGGACACCCGGCTGCCGCCGGCATGAGATTGTGAAATCTTCCACCTCCATGAGCTTAAAAGGCCATATTTCAAGTGCAAAGAGCTGCCCAGAAATCTGGCAGCTTAGTGTTGCGGCCTGTGGGTGGGTGGGTGGCTGGCTGCATACTTGCACTTGCATTCCAAGTAACAGAAAACTAAGCAGATGGTGGCCTCTATCATCATCATGGCCTCACCTCAGCACTATGAACTCTCCTGAAGGAGAAGCCAGGGCCCGCTGGAGGAGTCTCCGGTTCTCTGGTGGGCCCGTCCAACCCTGCCGAAAAGCAGCCCTGCCTAAGAAAAGTGTGGGGGAAGGTTCCCGGACACTCTATGGCTGCTTTTTTAATGTGGATCGGCCATGCTTATGCATGATATTTCTCAAAACGCATTACAGATCAGGCCATTGTCCAAAGCACCACCGACAAGTGCGAGTTGATGTTGGATGGGCTGCCATTGTTTCTGCAACAAGCTCAATTACAGGACTTCCTGGGAGAAATGACACGGAGGGTACATACAGTTTCCCTCTATGCCAGTCCCTTCACCGAGCTAAATATAACTCTTAGCAAAAAAAAGTTGTGGACTGGCTCCGTACCATCACTGGCCACATTCACCTGTCCACGTGTTTGAGGCTAGGCGGTTCTTCCCAGTAAGTGCACTGGGGAGGGCATGGGTAATGTTGTGGGACCTGTGCTTGTGGAAGGTGGAGGCGATACCAGGAAATATAGTGGTGGCTGGAGACCGAGTATGGACACCCGGCCGCTGCCGGCATGAGGTTGTGAAAAGCTTCCGCCTCCCCGAGCCTAAAAGGCCACATTTCAAGTGCAAACAGCTGTCAAAAATTTGGCAGTATAGTATTGCAGCCTGTGGGTGGGTGGCTGACTGCATACTTGCGCTTGTATTCCAAGGAATGGGGTAGGGACAACTGAACGCTGCACTGGGACAAGGACGTGGACGGTGATTGTTGCAAGTCTGCAACGACAGGTGCATGGCGGGAGGCATCTTCGCATGCGCCAAGGATCACTTATGATGGGCACACATTTAAGCAGTGACCTGGGAGTCAGAGATGCTTCCAGAGGTCTTCCCCATGCTGTTCCCATGTCTTTTCTGCACTGTATGCATGTGTCTGATGATGTGTCACACACCACATGGCCAGATAAGGTTGTAAAATGTTAAAATGACATTTCCTGGTGAATGCATTTGTCTTGGTTGAAAGCAATGCAAAAGTGCAAAAATGCATCAAAAACGCTACGTGTGAACATAGCCCAAGGTGTGGAGGAGTATTTTTGTTTTTGGTTATTTATTTTGCCTTATATACAAGTCATTACCCTGGAAATGATGTTCCTTAACATATTTCCCAGGAAAATCCATTTTGGTTTCGTTTTTGTATGTTTTATTGTGAATCCGTAAAAGTGGCGTAATACTCTGACAACGTTGTTGACAGCAGTGACCTGGGAGTCAGAGATGTCTCAGGGGTCTTCCCCATTCTGTTCCCATGTCATTTGAGCACTGTTCCCATCGATTTGGGCAATTTTCAGGCCCTCTGCAGACTGCCGGGGGGAGCCGCCTGAAAAATGCTCGAGTTTCCCATAGACTTTCATTGGGCTCGTTGCTCGGGTCGAGCACCCGAGTATTCCAATTTGCTCGACCCGAGCAACGAGTACCCGAGCATTTTAGTGCTCGCTCATCACTAGTGATATGACATTTCCACTCCCCTCTTCTTTTCCTGATAGGAGGTGAGAAAAAGGGTGGGTAAGACCTATGAAAAAAGGAGAGCATAGGGGAGTTAGCAAAATGGTCGCTTGGAGAAACACAACATCTGCCCACTGCCTATAATGAAATTTAAAAGATTTTCTCCACTTAATAGTGGAATTCAAACCTTGTATGTTATGGGAGAGTAAGACTAAAAGTTTACTAGCCATAGTGAACGGTCAGATAGAGTACTTAAATGGGGCTGACAAAGGAGATCCGAAACCATCTAGAACTGAAAGAATGTAATGCAGACCAATCGGTTCATAGAATGGGGCAGCTAGCCAGTCCTCGGGAAGGGCAAAACATACAGAGGAACACAAGTGTAAGGGAGATATATGTAAACCCAGAAAATTTCCAATTTCACATTGGTGACCAATAATAGAGTGGCAGCCAACTTTCATCGGGTCAGGCGCTAGTCCGGTAAACAAGGAGGGGTGCAATAACTTAGAACCGGAAAATGTTTGATACCCTGCAAACAACTGAAAAAGAAAAAAAAAATAGAAAAAAGGAGAGGATGTCTGATGGGGGGAATGATTTAGGGAAAAATAAATAAAATACTATAGCATTGTAGATGATTTAAAAAGCTTTCACGCGGGTTGCATTAAATTAAATTCTTATCATGGAGATAAAAAAGTACATTTGACGCGCCCCCTGGGCCGTGGGGTACCGGAGCCGGGCCTGTAGATGCTGGGGGTTGTAGTCACCGTGGCGGTGACCCGGTCCGTGACCCAGGGCGGTCAATACAAGGCGTAATTGATGTTTATAGGTTATAATGTCCGACTACGCCACCTGTGGAGTGCGGTTAATACAGACCGCCGCTGCGGAACAGTCCTCTGAAGCCGGTGGTATAGCAGCAAAGGTGGTATAACTCCCCACAGGAGGAGTTAGCTTCAGGGCAGTGTGTGTGGATGATAGTGGTTGTTGTGCAGGGAGTCAGTAATAAACACAGAGTCAGTGTGATGCAGTCCCAGGGTCTTTTACTCACAGTTGTTTCATTCCAGATCACAGGTACCAGAGCAATCTTCCCCGTCGTGCTGTGCGTACTCAGTGAGGGGTTCAGTCCACCCTCAGGTATCTCTGGAGTACTTAACAGGACCCCCTTCTGTGTCCTTCTTCTGGCCTTCACCCTGCACCTCACACCTAGCGACACTTCTATCCGGTACCCTCGGGCCTTGGCGGGCGACGTTTGTTCCGTCCCCTGGGTCCTATGTGGCTACCTTCTTAGTGCGACTGATGTGGACTTTTGACTTACAGTACATAAAGTGCTGCAGCCTCCGGTTTCTAGCTGAGCATTGCTGTTCTCCACTAGTTGAGGGACCGGTTCCCCTTATCTGGCCTGACCCCTCTACCTCCTGGTAGCAGCGGGCGTACGGGTGGCTTGCTGCACGGCCTGTACCCCTAAGGTCCCTTCACTCCTCATTCCTGGAGCCTTTCCTGCTCCCTCTCCTCTTCTCCTCTCAGACTTTGGCCTCAGTGGCTAGGCCCGCCTCTGGAGCAGAGCTCCTGCAGAGGCTCTGCCCCTCTCACTCTCCTCCTCTGACTGAACACTGATCTACGATGGCTACTCTCTTTTATACCTCCTTCTACAAGTGCTCCCTGGATCTACGCCCTCCACCCCATCCACTACATAGTTCCTCCTCTCTAGGTGGTTCCCCCTACTCCAGCCAGGGACCAGGGACTGTGCTCTCCTGTCGGAGCAATCTCGCCCTGTCCCCCGGAAATGTGGTGTAGTGAATGCAGGTGTTAGGGTCCTGAGCCATACTTCTTCCTTACTTGAGAGTGAAATACCGCACCTCTGGGTGAGATGCAGTACCTCTGTGGCGACTGAACCCTCAGGGGTGCCACACATTCATGTCCTATCATAAGGCAAAATCAGGGTGAGATCTTAGGACTTCCAGCCAGTTCAATCAGATTAAGGTGGGGGGCCCAGCCTTTCTCTTAGTAGTTGTCTTCCAGAGGGGTGAGAGAGGTCCATCTGTTGGATAAATTTTTCCTGGACAGGTATATTCCTGATCCCAATTATTCCAGGAGGTCTTTGGCTTTGCTTAAAAATGAGAAACTGTAAGATTTGTTTTTGCATGAAACGCACAAGCGGAATAGGAAGGCCCAACAGTATCTAATGTCCTTCTTTAGTAGGTTTTGAAGAAGAGACTAACGCGATCTATGCTGTGAATGGCATGTTGAATGGCACAAGAGGAAATTTCCACAAAGATCTGGATCTCATAACCTGCAATCTCGTGGCTGCGGTCATCACCTTCTCCTTGACATAGAATAGAAATGAGGTTTCACCACCACTATACCTTGAGGTGGTCTGTCCTTTCGAGGGGCAGATAGGTTCTGCGGGCCTTTTTGATTAATAGTTGTAATAGGTTACTCAGTACCCTTGAAGTGTCGGTGACTATATCAGGAAGGTCCTTGATCCAAAAATGAGCTCTTTTGGATCTATTCTTAAGATGTATCTTAGTATTGGAAGGCAAGTCGAGACAAGTCTGGAGTGCTGATTAATGTTGGCGGTTGTGAGATACAATTTATATTCCAGAGAGTTCAATCGTCTACTTATTTCAGAAAAATCACATCTTATGGATTTGGCAATTGTTCCTATAGTTTTAGCTAGTTCTGTGGTTTCCAAGTCTCGAAAACCCTGCCAATAGAATAACATTTGGAGAACACTTAGCCTGTGGCAGTAAGGATTCGTCCTGCACATCTGACTGGCTAGATAAGGATTCTTCAGGAACCCCCGCCTTAGAAGACAGCAAACAGTCCTGTGAGAACTGTAGATGCATATTTGAGCTCTAATGTTGTGATGAAGTGTTTTTTGTATAAAAATTTGAGGAGAGGAAGGGTTGTCCACTATAGGAGCCTCAGCAAGAGTAGGATCTGTTGTTAATAGCTGTATTCAGTATCTGCTTTGGTGTCATTTGAACATGTCTTTCAAGGAGCGTTTTCTCCCCCCCACTTGTTGCTGTATCAGTCTTCCCCCATGGCATTCAGTGAGAGTCCCCAACTCGGTGACAATTCACATTGAAATAAACTAACTGGAATTTTACATTTTACAGGATCAATACGAGCTGTGAAACTCAGTGATCAGGTCAATAAATATGAGCTGTGTGTATGCATCCATAAAATGTCCTCTTAAAAGGGGTTATCCTGGACTATTTTTTTTTTTACTATGGGCCTAAGAACTAACAGGCAGGTAGTTGCTAACTACCTGCCTGTTCTACCCAGCGCCAGCTCAGAGTGGTCATGAACCGCTCCTGCTGGATATTCTGCTGCTTCATGTCAACAGAGCAGCTCTTCTTCCGACTGCTTTGCCAACATCATGCTGATTGACAACCGGCTCCCGGCAGTTAGACAGTAGTGGTGTGTGACCGCTCTGTGCTGGCAGAGATCGGCGCTCAGCAGAACAGACAGGTAGTTAGCAACTACCTGCCTGTTAGTTCTTAAGCCTCCCTATTGGAAAAAAATAAAATATCCACAGGCAATCCCTTTAAATAACTAAAGGATACCAGAGGAAGAACCTGGACCAGATACTGCAATTTTTCTCATAATAGAAAGAAACGAATCCCACTATCTGGCTGCAAAACAGTTAAAATAGACACATGTGCAGATAGTAACAGTTCAACAAAGTTGACAGCAGAGGCGCCCTGGAGACCCCTGATGAAGCTCGGGTGAAACGCTCCTGTGGATGGGTATGTTCTTTTTATGCAATATAGCTTTATGCCCTCAGCTGCTTTACTTCAGGCTGCTGGAATTTCTATGACTCACATTTATTTACTTTGTACATCTCCCAGGTCTGTTTTCATTTGCATATACAGCCTTTACTTTCGTAATATGTTTTATTATTAAATCTATACAACTTCATTTTGTTATTCTTGTCTTCTCAGCTAGCTGAAACCTTGCCTTTTATATATATACTAGATGGTGGCCCGATTCTAATGCATTGGCTAATCTAGAATATGCATGCGGCTGACCGGGTGCCACTAAGCAGCGAAGCAGTGTTTAAATGGGTTGTGCACTACTTTTAATTAACTTCACAATGTATCCCCTCGGTGCCCCTAATGAATTTGGTCATTACGTCATGTTGTCAATCTTGCTTGTGACAACATCGCTGACGACGCACAGCCAGCACGTAATTCTCCCGCCTGCAGTCAGCTGTTGCTTCCGTTTACATCACGACTATTTGTGGCTGCAGCCAGGGGTCTGCTGTTCCGCGCACCACAGTGAATGACGGGCTGTGGGTGGGGTTATCCGTCATCGTGTCACATCCAGCATCCACAGCGCGGTCTGTCAATGTGGTTTGTATGGCTCCGTCATTCCTCTAATCCTGGTTTGTATGGCTGACTTATTTTGGATTGTATGCCTTCCTCATCTTAGCTTGTATGGCCTCCTTATCCTGGTTTTGTATGACCTTCTCATTCCCCCATCTCTACAGCACAGTTCAAAAACTAAACCCTAATCCTCCCCTTGTTTCCTTTCTCTGCTCCAGCGCTGTCTGTCCTGTTTTCAGCAGCCCCTCGCAGGATCGGAGGCGCAGCACGCGCTCTCAGATACTGCTGTGATTAGCTGCTGTCTGTAGATTCGCTGCTTTCCACGCCGGGACTAAGTGCGTGGAGAGGCACAAATCTGCATTCACTTTAGTAGCACATGCTGCAGATGCCGCTATGAAGATTTAACAATAATACAATGAATACACAGAATAATACTTTATTAACTATTATTGGTTATAGAACTTAATACAACTGAACAAAATTATTAAACAGATGATCAAAATATATAAACTATTCCATGAATATGTAACAATATTTTACAATAAATCATCGGACAAAAGAAGTACGACTCTAGAATTTATTTCTTAACAATATGAACCTAAAATATTTTTGTACACGACATTTTTGGTGAATACTTTTGGACTATCTGTAAGCAACTTTCCTTGTAAATGGGTATCCAAAACTTGCACCTTGACATTGGATCTCATTTTAACTCTTGAAAATGCAACATAGAGTTGTCCATGTCCAAAAACGGGCTCCGGTAAATATATGCCAACACGTTGTAGAGTTTGACCTTGTGACTTGTTTATTGTCATGGCAAATGCTGGTTTTACTGGAAACTGTCGACGTCGAAGCCTAAATGGAAGACCGGTGTCTGAAGGACATAAATCAATGCGTGGAATGAACACTTCGTCTCCTTTTGCAGATCCAGTGATCACTGTTGCTTGAATTATGTGGGAATGGAGTCCAGTAACAATAAGGCGAGTTCCATTACATAGACCATTTCTTGTATTTAGATTCCGAAGCAACATTACGATTGCTCCAACTTTAAGAAGTAGTCTGTGGGATGGCATTCCTGATGGCGTAACACTATTTAAAAATTCAACTGGATAATGCTCTCGTTCATCTTCATTGTCGACATCCACCGAATCATCACTTTTGTATAATTTATACTCTCCAGGCATTCTATCCATCACACAGGAATTTAGCAGAGCTACGTCATCGTTCTTGGGACAGAGAATTGCATAGGAAGAGGCCCTCTCAACACTGCTTTGGTCGTTTACATCTATTTCAACGCGTTGTCCAAAAACATCACTTACGATGCAGTCAGTGCACAACATGTCTTCTGGTATTTCAATAATGTCTTCTCCAAGGTTATATTCATTGCTAAGTGAAGTGACCGCGGGCAAGGCCGCGCATTGGTATCTATGATCTGGCCCAGCAAGATCTCCACACACAGACTCTACCTTGATAACTGTATCTTTACTCGTATACATTTTTAACACAGCAAAGAAAAACAATAAATGACAACCGTAAATATGCACAGTAATAACGTGTACTGATAAGCTGACCCTCACTGTCCCTACTCACACGTTACCAGTCCTTTACTCCAGAAGGATGTGTCCCCCGTCGCAGGCCTGTCTGTCTTTGCAGGAGGGCGTCCCAGCCCAAAAAAAACCAGGAACAGCAGAATTCGCGGAAAGAAAGGAAGGGGTACTTCGGCCTCTCGCCAGAGGACCCGCTTACAGTCTCTCTGATCCGGATAGCAGCTCTGGTGGGTCCCCTTATGTAGTCAACACTCCAGTAGCAGGGAGTGTAATAGCTGTATCCTTCAGCAGTGCAGGAGCTGGGGAAAGCTCTGAGGATAAGGTGTCAAATAAAAGAAATCACGTTGAGAGTCTCTCCTGCGCCACACACGAGGGCCTGCACACTGTTCTGGCTCTTTTCACAGACCACAGCAGACTCTTCGCGTGCTTTTTCCTGCTTCCCACTTTGGTCACGTGACTCTCTAGGGCGGGACACAGGAGGCTCAGTCTTTTTCTCTGTCATCACACCCTGCGCAGGTGCAACCTCTGGCCACAAGGTGGCAACATCATCCTGTGTAATCACTTCTGTAACAGGCTCTATATCAATTATCACAGAACAGCCAGAGCCGGCCAGCTCACTACACGCCCCCCCACTCAAAGGTTGGCAGTCCCTGCCAACGACCGGCTCCCAGGCGGCGATGGCTGTGGATGTGACAGGGGGCGGCTGGGAAGAGGGCCACACATATTGGTCTCTGTAGGACTGTCCTGGAGGTACCCCTGCAGTGGTCCTCATTGTCCGCCTAACGGGTTGGATCCCCTCTCTCCTATCAGTCACCCCACTCTCTTTCCCAGTCGACATGTCAGTAGAGGAGGTAATCGGTTCAAGTGCGTCAGTCGGACGGACAGGGGTAGGCATGCATTCAGTCTCTACATCCCCGGGGTCAGTGTCTCCGACAGTATTAGTGATATCCATCTCTCTAGGTATCACAGTAGGGGAGTCAGGCTGGGAACGGCAGGGGCGCAACATATTATGGTGCAAAGTTCGGATGCTGCCGCTGTCTTCGCCCTGCACTGATAGACGGGGCCACCGGGGTACGGCTGTCCAATTACTCGATAGACTTCGGTCTCCCACTTGGGCCGGAGTTTCCCTTGCAGCTTCTTTATTTGGACTAGGACCAGTTGACCTACATTCAGTGGGTCTTCTTGTACCGGAAGTGGGTCAGCGTGCACTTGATCCTGAATTTGTCGGCCTACTAGCCGGTAGACAGTCTCCATTCTCTGGCGGTGTGTTTGTAGCCAGGAAGGATAGGTACCACAGGTATCTTCTTCGGAGCTAGACAGTTGCAACTCATGGATGTCTTTGCCTGGACGGCCAAAGAGAAGGGTGTATGGGGTGTATCCGGTGACGGAATGGACCTGATTATTATAGGCCCACAGCAGTTCCGGGAGGAATCGAGGCCAGTCGGGCTTTTTGTCTTCAGCCAAAGTCCGGATCAGTTGTAAGAGGGTCCGGTTAAAGCGTTCACACGCGCCATTCCCTTGTGGATGGTAAGGGGTGGTCCTGGACTTCTTGATTCCATACATCCGTTGGAGTTCTTCAATGACTCGCCCTTCGAAACAAGCCCCCTGATCAGAGTGTAGCCGCTCCGGACACCCGTAGACCCGAACGAATTGCTGACAGATAGCCTGTGCAGCTGATTCAGCAGTCTGATCCTTGGTAGCAACAGCGACAGCGAATTTCGTGAAGTGGTCCACCATCACCAGACAGTACTGGTAGCCACAATTCGCCGTTCCGATCAACAGATAGTCCACCATCAACAGCTCGAGGGGCCTCGACGTCTTAATAGTCTGGACGGGGGCACGCTGCTCCGCGGACTTGTGGAATTCACAGGTACGGCATGCTTGACAGACGTTTTCAACCAACTTACGGAGCCCCACAAAAAAAATGAACTGCTGGGTCCACCGGAGGGTCTTGTCTATGCCGAAGTGGCCGTTCCTCCTGTGAGCTTCGCCCACCATCTCATGGGCCAACTGCACCGGGACGACAATCTGCAAACACTCCTCCAGCATATGGGATAAAAGGGCCCTGCGACACAGGACTCCATCTTTCACGATCAGCCGATCCCACTGGGCAAGCAGAGCAAAGGCTCCGGTCGATAGTCGGGCTCTCACTTCGGAGGGCGGTTTCTCTTGTTTATTCACATACTGTTTCAGTAAGACGTGCTCGGGATCTCGATCTTGAAGCTTGGCCCATTCTTGCTGGGACAGGGGAGATCCCACTACGGCTTCAATCCCTCCTACCGCATACTGGCGGCTATCTTCTATTTGCTTTGCGAGCCGGGCAAAGTCAGGCATCTCATCTTCCTCCAACTCTTCATCCCGGTCCCCCACTGGCGGGGATGATGTCACTCTAGACAGGCTGTCCGCATTCTGATTCTCATTCCCGCTCTGTATTTAATTTTGTACTGGAATCTAGAGAGCCTGGCCATCCAGCGCTGTTCCATTGCCCCTAGTTTGGCATTCTCTAGGTGGGCAAGAGGATTGTTGTCCGTCATGACCAGCACCTCCGCTCCTGTCAGATAGCCGGCAAATTTCTCCGTCATAGCCCAAGTCAGAGCCAAGAGTTCCAAGCGGAAGAAGCTGTAGTTGACGGGATTCTTTTCGGTGTCACGGAGAGACCTACTGGCATAGGCTATCACGCGTTCTTTATTATCTTGAACTTGAGAGAGGACCGCCCCTAGACCTTGAAGGCTGGCGTCAGTGTGCAACTGAAACGGTAATGTGTAGTCTGCATATGCCAGAACAGGGGGTGATGTTAGAGCAGCCTTAAGTGCCTGAAAGGATTTTTCTCGGTCAGGCCCCCAACTGATGCGTCGTCCTCTGGGGCTGTTCGCGGTCCCTCGGAGAACCTCATGCAGTGGTTCAGCAAGCCGAGCAAAGTCCTTGACAAACCGACGGTAGTAGCCTGCTAGCCCCAGAAAAGCCCGGACTTCTTTGACGGTAGTTGGCTGCGGCCACTCTTGAACGGCTGCTATCTTCTCCGGAGAGGGCTGGACGCCTTCGGCCGAGATCCGGTGACCCAAGTAGTCGATTTCCTGCTGGAACAGACGGCACTTGCTGGGCTTCAACTTCAAGCCGTGTCGCCTCAAGCGCTGGAACACTTGGCCAAGCTTGTGAAGATGATCTTCAAAGGTGGCGGAGTATACCACGATGTCCTCAAGGTATATCAGCGTAAACTCAAAGTTGAAGTCCCCCAGACAGCGTTCCATTAGTCTCTGAAAGGTCCCCGGTGCATTATTCAAGCCGAACGGCATCCGGTCGAACTCATACAGGCCCATGGGAAGGATGAAGGCGGTCTTTTCCCTGTCCTTCTCACTCATTGGAACCTGCCAATATCCACTGGCCAGGTCTAGGGACGAAAAATATTTGGCCTTCTTCAGGGCGGTCAGTGACTCTTTGATCTGAGGAAGTGGATATGAGTCCCGGATAGTGCAAGCGTTCAGCCTACGGTAGTCCACGCAAAACCTTAGGGAACCATCTTTCTTTTTGACTATCACCACGGGTGCAGCCCACGGGCTCTGGCTTTCACGTACCACTCCGGCGTGTAGCATAGATTCTAACAGGCTTTTCACCTCCTGGTATTGCTGAGGTGGTATCTGCCGGTACCTCTCGCGGATAGGGGGGCTATCGCCCGTGGCTATCTCGTGCTGGATACTGGTGGTACACCCAAAGTCTGTGTCATGCTTTGCAAAGGAGTCTTGGTGTTCCCGCAGGAGTTCCTCCACTTGAGACACTTCTTGTTTGGTGTACTGAGACGTGTCTAGCTGCACTTTTTCCCATAGTTTTCGCCCAATGTCTTCATCGTCTACTTGAGCGTTTATGGCTGAGACGGTTACCGTCCAGTCGCCTTCTGTAGACGGGGTGAATTCTAGGGGCCCAATGGGATTCACTTCCGTGGGTAGAGCATATACCCGGGCAAGTTGAGTGCCGGCTTCAAGGGCTAGGCCTACGTCTGCGGTGTTGTTTAGCCTGACAGGGACTCTCCCGTTCCTCACGACGGCTAGAGTGCGAGCAACTAGTGGGTTTAGCTTACCCCCACTTGGGGTCCTCGGCTCGATCAACACTTCAACCCCCTCAAGTTGTCGGTGGGTGTTAAGGGGTAAGGAAATGACTGTCTCTTTTTCAGCGGGCAAAGTAATCCGGGTACGGCGTGGCACCGTAATGGCGGCTAGGGGTAGTTGTTCCTCTGCCATCTGTTGAAGTCCAACGGTCCGGATTACACGCTGGAACGCCAGACGAGTCGGCTTATGTTTGGTGACTTTCTGCCAGCATTTGGGTCCTTTTCTTGTCAACAGCATAAGATCTAGGTCTTTCAAGATGTTCATTCCAACTATCACTGGGGTTTCGGAGCCGAAACCTTCCTTGACGATGACGATCCCTCGTTTCCCTAAGTCCTGTCCGCAGGCCTTTGTGTCCATCCAAGCAACTCCGGTCACTGGAATGGGTAAATTATTAGCCGCAATAATCTTAATGGCGGTGTCTGGGTCACGAGCAGTTCTTGGTTTGAGGTAATTTTCGTAAAACTGTTCAGAGATCGTGGTCACTTGTGACCCGGTGTCCATCAGTCCCTGTACGGCAATTCCTTCCAGGACAACTTCAAGTGTCGGGCTATTCGAGGCAAGAGCACTCCGCCATCGGCTCTGTTTTTCCACACCCCTCTCCTTGGCCTCCCCTGCTGCGCGAGCCTCAGCTGCAGGGGTGTCTAGTTTAACGGCGGCCATTGTGGTGAGGCCCGGCGTGGTAGCTCTGCTTGTGGATATGGCTGGGGTTCCATTCGCTGGTCTGATCGAAATTCCCTTCGCTGGGGTGACTGAGGGTTTTTTTGTTGGTGCGACGGAGGTTGTTGCGGAGGGAAGTGTTGAGGACAACGATTTGCCCTATGGCGAGGATCACCGCATGACCAACACTGTCCCACGGGACGACTAGGCTGTCTTCGCTGGTCTCCCTGTCGGTCTAATGTTAACTGTAATATCTGTCTCTGTAAGTCTGCTACCATCTGTTTCAGGTCTTCCGTGTCACTGTTCGGATTTTTAATGTCAGATATGGATCTGCACGCAGCACCTTGAATCCCCACATCCATGGCGGGTCCCCTTGAACGTTCTATGGCTTCCTGTTTGACTTCCGCAAAAGTAAGAGCCAGCATCATCCGGATCAAGTCCTGTAACGTGCGGTTAAGATACTGGTCTCTCAGTCCTATTACAAATTGGTCTCTCAGTACCAGGTCACGAGAAGCCATACCAGCTAGTTGTTCCCCTTTTCCACAGGTTTGTTCAAGGAGTACCTGAAGGGCGTTCGCATATTGGGGAATATCCTCCCATTCAAGCTGCGTCCGTCTAAAGAACATGTGTCGCAGTGTTCCCTGGTATGTGGTCGGCCCATAGGTGTTCTCCAGCACCCGCACCAAATCATCTACTGTACGCTGGCCCCTGACCGTCTCCCCCTCTAGCGACAGTACTGCCATTTCTGCCAAGGTTTTAGGGTCAATATTATACATTTCCCCCAGTATCCGGACTTGTTCCGCCCACTCTGGTACAGGGTAGTTTCGTCCGCCAAATTTCCTGACCTGATTCACAATAGACACCGGCGGGGCTTTCTGACTGTACACATAGCCTGGGTGGGAATCCTGTTGGTCACAGATCCTGCCGACTACGCCAGATGAAGTGACCGCGGGCAAGGCCGCGCATTGGTATCTATGATCTGGCCCAGCAAGATCCCCACACACAGACTCTATCTTGATAACCGTATCTTTACTCGTATACATTTTTAACACAGCAAAGAAAAACAATAAATGACAACCGTAAATATGCACAGTAATAACGTGTACTGATAAGCTGACCCTCACTGTCCCTACTCACACGTTACCAGTCCTTTACTCCAGAAGGATGTGTCCCCCGTCGCAGGCCTGCCTGTCTTTGCAGGAGGGCGTCCCAGCCAAAAAAAAAACAGGAACAGCAGAATTCGCGGAAAGAAAGGAAGGGGTACTTCGGCCTCTCGCCAGAGGACCCGCTTACAGTCTCTCTGATCCGGATAGCAGCTTTTGTGGATCCCTTATGTAGTCAACACTCCAGTAGCAGGGAGTGTAATAGCTGTATCCTTCAGCGGTGCAGAAGCTGAGGAAGGCTCTGAGGATAAGGTGTCAAACAAAAGAAATCACGTTGAGAGTCTCTCCTGCACCACACACGAGGGCCTGCACACCGTCCTGGCTCTTTTCACAGACCACAGCAGACTCTTCGCGCGCTTTTTCCTGCTTCCCACTTTGGTCACGTGACTCTCTAGGTCGGGACACAGGAGGCTCAGTCTTTTTCTCTGTCATCACACCCTGCGCAGGTTCAACCTCTGGCCACAAGGTGGCAACATCATCCTGTGTAATCACTTCTGTAACAGGCTCTATATCAATTATCACTGAACAGCCAGAGCCGGCCAGTTCACTACACTAAGTTCACCATTACCAAGTTTAAGAAGCCAGTTGCTGTACTCTGGGTCAGAAGATCGCATGTTGTTAATTAGTTGTAGTTTATTAAACTCTTTCCAAAGGTCTGACATTTTTAAGGTTGATTCGATAATATTTGTTCTTGTTCCATTCGGTACAACTGGAAGGCATTGCCTAAAATCTCCGCCAAGGACAAAAACTTTACCTCCAAAAGGATTTTCATTTTTTTCAGCAATATTTGTAGTCATAACTTCACGCAGAAGTCTGTCAATTAAGCTCAAAGCATATTTGGGCGCCATGGTGCACTCATCAAGTATCAAAAGATTTGCACTGTTCAACTGTTTTCCTGCAAATGTGTCTTGTTTGATTCTGGAAACGGAGATTTCATTGACCGGAACTGGTATCCCAAAGAGTGAATGCATAGTGCGACCTCCTCTTAAAAGGTTTGCTGCAATACCTGTTGTAGCCGATGGCAATATGACTTTTCCTAACCCTCTAACGTGATGCATTAAAACTTCATAGAGGTATGTTTTACCGCTGCCTCCAGGACCGTCAATAAAGAAACATTTTGGCGTTGGATCTGCTTGGTTTTCTACATCGCTCACAATAGTGTCATATGCAATCCGTTGTTCTTGATTTAAGCAGTTTTTCTTCTTTGTTGCTAACAATAATTCATAAGCTTCGTCATACTCTTGAATTTGTGCAACTTGACTTGCAGGCTGTGGCAAATTAAAGTCTGAAAGCGTTTTTCCATGCAGTAGTAGGATATTTTGGACATCTTGCATGGCATAAGATTCGCAATTGTGACAATTTCCACTTTTGTTGTGAAGACGTAAGCAGTAATCTTCAATTATATGTTCTTTGAAATTTGTCCAAAGTTGAGCCGGATTTGTAGGCAGTCCAAAGACACAAATATAGGCAAACAATTCACGAAGTTTCTTAGGCATATGTAGGGTAACTGCGTCTTCTAAAGTAAGTGTCCACATAGTATCATCCAATAGAAGTCCTAAAGACAAAGCTACAGCTTTAAAGGTATCGTGCAATACTCCATTAACTGTTTTCAAATCTTCGTAACTTATAGCTCCTTTCACATGCAGTAGTAACAGCCGAAGGCAATATCTTTCTTGATCTTTGTCACTAACAGTATACATGCGTCCAATTATTCTGCTAAGTCCTCGTTGTCTTGGCTTCCAAGTTTTATTCCAAACATAATGTTCTGGAGTCTCTCGATACAAATACTGCCTTGCGTTTTCGTCACGTTGGTTCAGCAAAAATCATTCCATTAATGTTGACGTTGTGCTTAAATTTTTGCAGACATCTTCGACTTGAGCATTTTCAAAGAAATAAAGCTGCTGTTGATTTGGTAAATGAATAGCTAAACGTATAATGGCATGGGACTGTGAATGCATTGGAAATGCAAATATTCTCCAAGCAGCTTCTGGAGCACTGACATATCTTGAGTAGTGTTGAGCGATACCTTCCGATATCAGGAAATATCGTATCGGATTGGATCGGACCGATACCCAAAAAGCATCGGATATCGCCGATTCCGATACCGGAAACCAATGCAAGTCAATGGGACACAAATATCGGAATGAAAATAAACCCTTTCTTTCCTTGTAGGTTAATTCTACATGAAGTAAAACAACTAAGAATAATGTAGAATGTATTACGCGAAAAGCCGGCAATTCATCAGCGGCATACACCGGTACCCGACAATTTAGAACAGAAAGAATAAAGAATCACACATAGATTAGATAGATAGAAACATGTCAGTCACATATATATGAAGTACAGTGACAGTGTTGCTTACTGTACTTGTCATTTAGTGTAAAGGATTTATTAAAAAAAATAATAGTGTTTTCATGCACCGTCTCTTTAAAAAAACCGGCCGGCAATTCAGCAGCGGTACCCGACAATTTAGAATAGAAGGAATAGAGCTTCACACATAGATTAGATAGATAGAAACATGTCAGCCACATATATATGAAGTACAGTGACAGTGTTGATTACTGTACTTGTCATTTAGTGTTAAAATAAAGGATTTATTTAAAAAAAAATTGCCGTGGGGTTCCCCGTAATTTTAGGCTCTAGCGGAGGTTAAGCCGACGGCTGGGGCAGATGTTTGAAGCCTGGGAAGGGGGTAATACCCACGGAGCTTCCCAGGCTACTAATATCAGCCCCCAGCTGAATACCTAGCCTTTACTAGCTATCAAAATGAGGGACCCCCCCAAAAATGACGTGGGGTCCCCCCTAATTTAATAGCTAGCAAAGGCTAGGCAGACAGCTGGGGGCTGATATTAATAGCCCAGGAAGGGTGCGATGAATATTGGCCCCCTCCCAGGCTAGAAACACCAGCCGTCAGCCGCCCCAGAAATGGCGCATCCATAGGATTTCAATTAAAGGACTTTTTTCTGGGTGTTGTGTTTTTTTAAAATACTTTACTAGAAATTCATGTTGGTCATGTCTAATATTGGCGTGACCCCATGAATTTTGGGCTTAGGGCCAGCTGATAATGCCAAGCTGGCCCTAACCCCTTTATTACCCAGTGAGCCACCGCACCAGGGCCCTGGATGAGTTGGGTACAGCGCCAGAAGATGGCACTTCTATGAACGCGCCATTTTCCGGGGTGGCTGCGGACTGCAATTTGCAGCGGGGGGGGGGCCCAGAAAGCTTGGGCCTCCCTGCGCTGCCGATTCCAGCCCCCAGCTGCCTAGTTGTAGGCCCCCAGCTGGACACAAAAACAGGGTGAAGCCCCACGTCAATTTTTTTTTAATTATTTCATGACATTCATGAAATAATTAAAAAAAAAGGGCTTCCCTATATTGTTGTGTCCAGCCAGGTACAAATAGGCAGCTGGGAGTTGGGGGCAGCCTGTTCTTGCCTGCTGTACCTGGCTGGACACAAATATAGTGTGAAGCCCCACGTCAATTTTTTTTAAATTATTTAATGAAATAATTAAAAAAAAAAAAGGGCTTCCCTATTAGTGTTGAGCCACCCCCGTAGTGTTCGAGTTCGGTTCGGTTCGTCGAACAACCGTGTGTTCGCCGAACTGTTCGTCGAACTGTTCGTCGAGCACCTTCGAACACCGTTAAAACCAATGGCAGGCAAACAAAAACACATAGAAACACATAGAAAACACCTTCAAAGGTGTCCAAAAGCTGACAAACTGCTCTGAAGACACAACTAACACATGGAAAAGTGACAAGTACATATAGTCATGCGAAAAGAAAAGAGTTGGAGGAGTAAAAGGAGGGGGAGACACAGATATAGGCATGTCATGCCCTTCTAAAATCCAAAAAGTGAGAAGCCGACACGTTCAGTCCGCTCCTGCCCGTGCCACCTCCGTGTCGCCGGGTTTGTGCCAGAGCCGCGGTGAACCCTGACGGCCAGCCCCCCTCTCCCAATACTGGTGCCTGTCCGCTGGTGGGTCGAGCGAGCCCCCCTGTGGTGGAGGCAGCTCTAAGCTTTTTAATTTAAATTGTCTCTCTAATTTGAATGAATACACTTTAAATCCATTTACAAGGATCTATTGGAGGGCAAGTCTCATGCCAGCAGCCGCGTAATTCCAGCTCCAGTAGCGTCCACTAAAGCTGCTGCAGTTAAAAAGCTTTTATAAGGATCGAGCTCGGCTGTCCACCGCAAGGCATCCTACTGCCAGTCCCAGCCCCTATGCCTTGGGGTGCCTCCTGATGCTCTTCACTGAGTATCCCGTGGTCCCGAAGCATTTCCTTTGAAAAAAATTAAGTGTCAAAACTACAGGTGGTGTAGCTTGCTTAACAGCCGGGATAATCCGCTGACTAGCAGACACTGCTACTGGGCACAAAGTATTTCCTGGGCTAGATGCAGTTAAAAATTTGTAATTAGATACTCTCGTTGGATGCTGAGAAAGCATTCCATAGAGTCTCCTGGCACGCCATATATGATTCTCTTAAAAAGCTTGGGGTAGGGGTCTAGGGGACCCTTTTATAGCCAAAATCACGGCCCTGTATCGCAATACGTCACCTAGGCTGAAGATAAATGGAACTGTATTACCCTGAGGGCTCGGTTGCTACAGAGGTATTGCACCTCACCCAGAGGTGTGATATCTCACTCTCAGGTAAGGATGGAGTGTGGATCAGGACCCGACACCTGCATGCATTACACCACATTGCCGTGGGGCAGGGCGACCAATATGCCCCTGAGATGGGCACGACAGTCCCTGTCCCTGGCTGGAGTGGGGGGAGGGAACACTGAGGAAGGGGAACCCTGTAGTGCAGGAGCAGGGAGGAAGCAGTTCCTGGGTGCATTGAGAAGGGAGTATAAAAGGTGGGCACCATCTTAGTTCAGTGCAGAGAAGTCTGAGCAGAAGTGGCAGGGAGCAGGGGCTCTGCATGAGCTCTGCTCCGGAGGCGGGCCTAGTAACAGAGGCCCAGGCCTGGAAGAGGGAGAAGGAAGGAAGAGGAGCGGAGAAGGCTCCAGGAACGAGGAATGAAGGGATCCCAGGGGTGCGGACGGGCAAGTCGCCACCGCACGCCCGAATCCACCTGCGTGGAGGGGTCAGGCCAAAGGGGGAGACCGGTCCCCGAAACTAGTGGAGGCAGGAAACGACCCTCAGCTAGAAACCGGAGGCTGTGACATTTTATGTGGCGCAGCCCCTCGCTACACCCGCTAGGAAGGCACCACATAGGGTCAGGGAAACTGGCGCCAAGTTTACCAAGAGGAGGCCCGAGGCAGCCGGACAGAAGGGTTGGTAAGAAAGGCCAGACAAAGGACACACAAAGGGGGTCCTGTGAAGCGCTCCAAAGTTATCTGGGAGTTGTCTGAGCCCCTCACCTGGTGAGCACAGTACGACGTGGGCAGCCGTTACCTGCAGACGTGGTCTGGATAATAAGAACTGTGAGTAAAGGCCCTGGACTGCATCACTGACTCCATGTCGTTACTGCTGCTGCCCTGCACCATCACCCCCATCCTCCGCATACACTGCCCTGAGGCTATACTCCTCCCGTGGGGAGTTATGCTACGCTCTGCTGCACCCACAACACCAGCCTCAGCGGTCTGCCCTGGAGCGGCGGTTCACTCTGACTGCAATCCACGGGTGGCGTAGTCGGATATTTAAACATCAAAACCACATAAATAGTTCCGCCACTGGTTTGACCGCCCTGAGCCACGGAACCGGGTCGCCGCCACGGAGACTACAACCGCCAGCATCCACCAAAAAGGGTCCGGCTCCGGGTGTCCCAAGGCCCAGGGGGCGCGTCAGAACATTTTCATCACCTTTCACAATCACCAATGGGACAAGGCAGGGATGTTCTCTGTCCCCTCTCTTATACATCCTAGTGACGGAGCACCTGCTCTCATCAATTCGCCATAACCCCAATATTAGGTGGATTGAGGTGGGAGGCACCGAGTACAAGTGCTCTCTATTTGCTGATGATGTCCTAGTATATATCACTCAATCACATATATCCATCCATGCTGTTATGGCTGAAATAGATCACTTTGTTACATGGTCAAATTTTAAAATCAATGCAGCGAAGCCTGAGGCCCTCGATGTCTCCCTCCCCAAATCCATATAGGATTCCATCCAGTCCAACTTTCCCTTTGCCTGGCCCTCACAGGGTATCAAATACTTAGGAATTCCTATTCATAGAGACCTCTCCCATCTATGTTATCTTAATTTTGGGCCCTTTATTGAACAACTCCATACAGACCACGGTTGGCAAGTTAGAACTGTAAGATTCACTACGTGAACCACTGGTGTTTTGTGGAAAAGCACATGTACACTGTGTTCCAAATTATTATGCAAAAAGTGTTTAGGAGTGATAAGGGAAGAATTTGTTTGTTTGTCAGTTAAACTCATTGATGGTGATGTGTGTCAGGGCTCTTTATATCACTGTAAGCAATTGCAGACACCTGTGCTAATTAGTTTGGCAGGTGTGTCCAATGAAAGGCAAGACTACTTAAAAAGGCTGTCTCACATTATTAAGCAGCCTACATTTTCTGCCAAAATGGGAAAGAAAAAGGATGTGTCGGCTGCTGAGAAGCAACAAATTGTGGAGTGTTTAGGTCAAGGCATGACTACAATCAACATTGTGCAATGATCAGGATGAAGTGTCTTGGCAATCAAGAAGTATGTAGCTGATTCACAGTACACACGTGTGCGTGCTGATAAGGGCAAATTGAGGACTCTTTCCTACAAGCAATTACGTCAGGTTAAAAGAGCAGCGGCAAAAAAGCCTTGTCATAGCAGCAGACAAGTTTTTGAAGCTGCTGGTGCCTCCAACGTCCCCCGAACAACAAGATGCAGGGTCCTTCAGAGGTTTGCAGCTGTGCATACGCCATCCTGACGACCTCCTCTATCCACTTCACACAAGCAGAAACGGCTCCAGTGGGCCAAACATTACATGAAGACTGATTTCAAAACTGTTTTGTTCACGGATGAGTGCCGTGCAGTGCTCGATGGTCCAGATGGATGGAGTGGAGGATGGCTGGTTGATGGACACCCCACACAAACACGGCTACAGCGCCAACAAGGAGGAGGTGGAGTAATGTTTTGGGCTGGAATCATGGGGAAAGAGATTGTCGGCCCCTTTAGGATCCCTGAAGGCGCTAAAGATGAACTCCATAATGTATGTGGATTTTCTCAAACAGCACTTCCTGCCATGGTTCAAGAAGAAGAACCGTGTATTTCACAGCAAGATCATTTTTTTGCATGATAATCTCATGCTGCACATAAAACATCTGCATCTCTGGCTGATATGGGCATAAAAGGGGACAAACTTATTGTGTGACCCCCATGCTCCCCTGACCTCTACCCCATTCAGAACCTCTGGAGCATCATCAAAAGGAGTGTCTATGATGGCGGGAGGCAGTTCACATCTAAGCAACAGCTCTGGGAGGGTATTCTGTCCTCATGCAAAACAATTGAAGCAGAAACCATCCAAAACCTGACAAATTCAATGGACGAGAGAGTTCAGAAGCTCCTTTCGAACAAGGGGTCCTATGTGAAAATGTAACATCACCTAGAATAAAGTTTTGAGTTGAAAACTGTTTGATTTCAGTTTCTAATAACCTGCTAATGCTTATAATTTCAAAAATGACCATTTTTTTGGTCTTTATTAAAATGAAAAGGTTGATCGAAAAATTTGGCGGATCTAAGAGTGTGGCAACCCAGTAGTCATGATTACTTCGAATTCTGACAATATGAGGGTCATGTTGCAGGTAGTGCAGCAAGAAGGCACTTATGTGTCTTGCGCATCTCGGAGCCCCAAAATTATTTTCCGGGCTAGATGCAGCTAAAAATTATTATTAATTTTAAATCTGGTGGAGCTTAGTATAGATGGCCTAATAGGATCAGTGCTGCACACTGCTACAAAGCCCAAATTATTTTCCAGCCAAGATACAGATAAACATGATTAGTAATTTTAAATCTGGTGGAGCTTATTATAGATGGCCTAATAGAATCAGTGCTGCACACTGCTACAAAGCCCAAATTATTTTCCAGCCAAGATACAGATAAACATGATTAGTAATTTGAAAGCTTAAAACGGTTGGTAGGGTGATTTTAACCAATCATCCATCTTTTACTCTCCCCAGGATGACACAGGGGTAGAAAAGTCGTTTCGGATCCATGATTTGTTCATCTTTATGAACGTGAGTCTGTCTACATTATCAGTGGAGAGCCGCGTGCGCTTATCTGTCAGCACACCACCAGCAGCGCTGAACACACGTTCAGACAGAACGCTGGCTGCGGGGCATGACAAGATCTCCAAGGCGTAAGTGGCTAGCTCCGGCCATTTATCCAGATTGGAAGCCCAAAAAGAGCAAGGGTCCAGTGACACAGTCATGGCTTCAATGTTTACTTGGAGATACTCCTGTACCATCGTCTCTAGGCGTTGACTATGTGTCAGACTTCTTGTCTCCTGTGGCCTTGCAAAGGATGGGCTAAAAAAGTGGTGAAATGATTGCGCAAAATTGATGTTACCAGCAGATACTGTGGTTCTGTTATGGTTTGAGTGCTGAACACTTGACGGTCCCACGGTTGGCAAGTTGGAACTGTGAGATTCACTACGTGCACCACTGGTGTTTTGTGGAAAAACACATGTAAGATTCTGCAACAGTCTCTGCTGACACTCCTGCATGCGTGCATCCCTTTCTATGGCAGGAATAATTTCTTCAAATTTACTTTTGTACCGGGGATCTAACAGTGTGGCAACCCAGTAGTCAGGATTATTTCTAATTCTCCCAATTCGAGGGTCATGTTGCAGGTAGTGCAGCAAGAAGGCACTCATGTGTGTTGCGCATCCAGGAGCACCAAGTCCCTGTTGTGTTGGTGGCGAGGTAACAATCATGCTTCCTTCCTCTGTCCTCTCCCCCCAACCTCGCACAACAGAAATGTGATCAAGGTCTCCCTCATCTGATGAGTCTTCCATCAGTTCGTCCTCCACTTCTTCCTGGGCTCCTGCACCTTCCTCACTAGTTTGGCTGCTACCATGCGCCCTGGTAAAACCATCTCCTCCACCCTCACATGCCTGCCGCCTTGGTGCTGCCGACCGTCTGGACCTTGCAGATGTTAGCCCTTCCGCATACAACTCCTCCTCCTCTACTTCCTCCACCTCCTCTTGTGCCACCACCTGACTCCGAATTCTGTTTAACATGTGCTCCAGCATGTAAATCACCGGAATAGTCATGCTGATAATGGCATCGTCAGCACTAAACATCTTCGTCGCCATTTCAAAACTGTGCAGAAGGGTGCATAGGTCTCTGATCTGAGACCACTCCTCCAGCGTGATTTGCCCCACGTCTGGATCTCGTTGGCCCAGGCTATACGTCAGAACGTATTGCACCAGGGCTTGTCGGTGCTGCCACAGTCGCTGCAACATGTGCAGAGTTGAATTCCACCGGGTAGGCACATCGCATTTTAGCCGGTGAAGTGGCAGGCCCAACGACTTCTGTAGAGATGTAAGTCGCTGAGCTGCTGGATGCGAACGGCGGAAGTGAGCACACAGCGACCGTGCCCTCTGCAGAAGGCCATCTAGTCTGGGATAGTGGGCTAAAAATTGCTGGACAACCAGGTTCAACACGTGAGCCATACAAGGCACGTGTGTGACATTGCCCCGGCGAAGGGCCGCACCCAGGTTTGCAGCATTGTCGCACACGGCCTTCCTGGTTTCAGGTCCAGTGGAGACAACCATTCATGAAATTGGTTCTCCAGAGCTGACCACAACTCCTCAGCTGTGTGACTCACATTTCCCAGACATTTCAAAGTAAAAACCGCCTGATGACGTTGAGCCCTACTGCCAGCATAGTAAGGAGGTGTGCAGGATCCCTTCTGCGCAGTTAGAAAGCTTGTGGCATGACCAGACAGGCTTTGGGTGCAGGTGGAAGACCGAGAGGAGGTTGAGGAGGCAGAAGCAGTGGAGGAACTTTGACATAAAGAGGATTAACGCACAACTCGTGGGGACGGCAAGACTTGGACAGCAGTCCCTTGTCCTGCTGTCACCATAGTTACCCAGTGCCCAGTCAGCGACATGTAACGCCCCTGTCCATGCCTACTCGTCCAAGTGTCTGTGGTGAAATGCACCCTGTCACACACAGAGTTTCTCAAAGAAGCGGTGATGTTGTGTGCGACATGCTGGTGGAGCGCAGGCACACCTTTCTTTGAGAAGTAGTGCCGACTGGGCATCTGGTACTGGGGCACTGCGACGGACATAAGGTCTCGAAAATCCTCTGTGTCCACCAGGCGGAAAGGCAGCATTTCTGTAGCCAAGAGCTTGCAGATGGTGATAATCAACCTCTTAGCTTTCTCATGGCTAGGAGGAAATGGTCTTTTACTTGTCCACATCTGAGGGACCGAGGGCTGGCTGTTGTGCTTAGACGGGGTTGATAAGGGTGTCCCCGGCAAACTGCCGGTCTGTGAGGAAGATGCAGGCGGACATGTTAGGTTGCCTTGATCCAAAGGTGGTGCTATCGATGTCGGACAGCGCTCAACACCAGCTGGTGTTACCACCTCCAAAGAAAATGATGACCTGCCAATCACGCTGGCTGTTGCGGGTAAAGAGGTGGCAGGTCTGCGCCCCAAAACAGGTGTGACTGCTGTCCCCCCAGTCACAGAGGATGAAGAGGCCGCGGATGCACAAGATATGGCAGACGGTGGTTGGCCCGGCCGGCTAGGCCGCATTGCAGCACACTGAGCTTCCCACTGCAACTTATGCTTCATGTCCATGTGCCGGTTCATGCATGAAGTACTCAAACTATGTATTTTTTGGCCTCTACTTAGCTTTTGCTGACAAATGTTACAGATAACACGAGTTGGGTCATCTTTATCGATCTGAAAAAATGCCCAGGCTATGCAAGGCTTAGCACCCATGCGACCTGAAGAGCCACCAAAACTTGTGGTGAGAGGCAGAGTTGTGTTTGAGGATGCAGTTGTTGACGTGCTTCCAGTACTACGTCTCTGTCCAGGAAGGCGCAACCTGACCTCGTCGTCACTAGCATCTTCCTCCACCTCCTCTGCTGACCTCATCTCTTGGCTGACTGTGGGTTGACAGTAAGTGGGATCTCCAACCTCATCATCATCACCCTGTGCGTTATCACACCCGTCATCCTCAGAGCCAACCTGTTCCTGCCCTGACAAAAAACTAAAGTTGTCGCTCCAATCAGGTATTTGAGTCTCATCATCGTCTTCCTCATTGTCTCCACCAACAGGAGTTACAGTTTGGGAATGAGGGTCTACATTATGGTCAGAACCTTCTGCGTCTGGTCCTGGATCCGACTCATAAAGATTCTGGGCATCAGTGCAGATCATTTCCTCGTCTGGATTCACAGAAGCGCTGGAGTCGACCTCTGATTCCCAGGCTATAGTATGAGTAAACAGCTCTGCAGACTCAACCATCTGTTCTACCTCATACTCAGACGGGCAGCTGGAGATTTGGGAGCTGTGAGGAAGAAAGTGCGATTGGGGTGACACCTTTGAGGACTGGAGTATTTGTGATGTTGAAGTTGATGTGGAGGAGAGCCCACTTAAAGGAGCACTTGATATCCGTTGAAGCACCTGCTGTTTTTGTGCCTCATCTGGAATTTGTAGCGATTGGCGTGGCCGAAAGAAAGGGATCTTATCACATTGTCCGCTAAAAGAAGTAGACATTTTAGTTTGGCTGGAAGATGGTCTTTCTTCTGCAGATGTTACTGTTGCTTTAACACCTACCCCACGGACACAACCTTTTTTCCCCTTCCCAACACGCCTATTCCCCTTTCCACCAGCAGCAGGCCTTTTTCCACTCATTTTGGTGGTTAGCTAATTCACAACTCTGGAGTTGTTTGCACAAAAAAACAATGGATGGGAACCGAGCAGAGCTGAGTGGCCAAACTGTGGTATTAGGCCAAAACTATTGGCTGGGTTATGCAGAAAAAAATTATATTCAATTTGCAACCTGATGGAGGTCAGTATAGATGGACTAATAGAACAAGTCCCACACACAGCTAGAAGCCCAAATATTTTTTCAGAGGTAGATGCAGAAAAAAAAATATTCAGTTTGCAACCTGATGGAGGTCAGTATAGATGGACTAATAGAGATAGTCCCACACACTGCTAGAAGGCCAAATATTTTTTCAGAGCTAGATGCAGACAAAAAATTATTTTGAATTTGCAACCTGATGGAGGTCAGTATAGGTGGACTAATAGAACAAGTCCCACACACTGCTAGAAGGCCAAATAATTTTTCAGAGCTAGATGCAGAAAAAAATTATATTCAGTTTGCAACCTGATGGAGGTCAGTATAGATGGACTAATAAAGAATGTCCCACACACTGCTAGAAGGCCAAATATTTTTTCAGAGCTAGATGCAGAAAAAAATTATATTCAGTTTGCAACCTGATGGAGATCAGTATAGATGGACTAATAGAGAAAGTCCCACACACTGCTAGAAGGCCAAATATTTTTTCAGAGCTAGATGCAGAAAAAAATTATATTCAGTTTGCAACCTGATGGAGGTCAGTATAGATGGACTAATACAACAAGTCCCACACACAGCTTGAAGCCCAATATTTTTTCAGAGCTAGATGCAGAAAAAAATTATATTCAATTTGCAACCTGATGGAGGTCAGTATAGATGGAGTAATAGAACAAGTCCCACACAGCTAGAAGCCAAAATATTTTTTCAGAGCTAGATGCAGATAAAAATTATTTTTAATTTGCAACCTGATGGAGGTCAGTATAGATGGACTAATAGAGAAAGTCCCACACACTGCTAGAAGGCCAAATATTTTTTCAGAGCTAGATGCAGAAAAAAATTATATTCAGTTTGCAACCTGATGGAGGTCTGTATAGATGGACTAATAGAACAAGTTCCACACACTGCTAGAAGGCCAAATATTTTTTCAGAGCTGGATGCAGAAAAAAATTATATTCAGTTTGCAACCTGATGGAGGTCAGTATAGATGGACTAATAGAGAAAGTCCCACACACTCCTAGAAGGCCCAATATTTTTTCAGGGCTAGATGCAGAAAAAAATTATATTCAGTTTGCAACCTGATGGAGGTCAGTATAGATGGACTAATAGAGAAAGTCCCACACACTGCTAGAAGGCCAAATATTTTTTCAGAGCTAGATGCAGAAAAAAATTATATTCAGTTTGCAATCTGATGGAGGTCTGTATAGATGGACTAATACAACAAGTCCCACACACAGCTAGAAGCCCAATATTTTTTCAGAGCTCGATGCAGAAAAAAATTATATTCAATTTGCAACCTGATGGAGGTCAGTATAGATGGAGTAATAGAACAAGTCCCACACACAGCTAGAAGCCCAAATATTTTTTCAGAGCTAGATGCAGATAAAAATTATTTTTAATTTGCAACCTGATGGAGGTCAGTATAGATGGACTAATAGAGAAAGTCCCACACACTGCTAGAAGGCCAAATATTTTTTCAGAGCTAGATGCAGAAAAAAATTATATTCAGTTTGCAACCTGATGGAGGTCTGTATAGATGGACTAATAGAACAAGTTCCACACACTGCTAGAAGGCCAAATATTTTTTCAGAGCTAGATGCAGAAAAAAATTATATTCAGTTTGCAACCTGATGGAGGTCAGTATAGATGGACTAATAGAGAAAGTCCCACACACTCCTAGAAGGCCAAATATTTTTTCAGAGCTAGATGCAGAAAAAAATTATATTCAGTTTGCAACCTGATGGAGGTCAGTATAGATGGACTAATAGAGAAAGTCCCACACACTGCTAGAAGACCAAATATTTTTTCAGAGCTAGATGCAGAAAAAAATTATATTCAGTTTGCAACCTGATGGAGGTCTGTATAGATGGACTAATACAACAAGTCCCACACACAGCTAGAAGCCCAATATTTTTTCAGAGCTAGATGCAGAAAAAAATTATATTCAATTTGCAACCTGATGGAGGTCAGTATAGATGGAGTAATAGAACAAGTCCCACACACAGCTAGAAGCCCAAATATTTTTTCAGAGCTAGATGCAGATAAAAATTATTTTTAATTTGCAACCTGATGGAGGTCAGTATAGATGGACTAATAGAGAAAGTCCCACACACTGCTAGAAGGCCAAATATTTTTTCAGAGCTAGATGCAGAAAAAAATTATATTCAGTTTGCAACCTGATGGAGGTCTGTATAGATGGACTAATAGAACAAGTTCCACACACTGCTAGAAGGCCAAATATTTTTTCAGAGCTAGATGCAGAAAAAAATTATATTCAGTTTGCAACCTGATGGAGGTCAGTATAGATGGACTAATAGAGAAAGTCCCACACACTCCTAGAAGGCCAAATATTTTTTCAGAGCTAGTTGCAGAAAAAAATTATATTCAGTTTGCAACCTGATGGAGGTCAGTATAGATGGACTAATAGAGAAAGTCCCACACACTGCTAGAAGGCCAAATATTTTTTCAGAGCTAGATGCAGAAAAAAAATATATTCAGTTTGCAACCTGATGGAGGTCTGTATAGATGGACTAATACAACAAGTCCCACACACAGCTAGAAGCCCAATATTTTTTCAGAGCTAGATGCAGAAAAAAATTATATTCAATTTGCAACCTGATGGAGGTCAGTATAGATGGAGTAATAGAACAAGTCCCACACACAGCTAGATGCCCAAATATTTTTTCAGAGCTAGATGCAGATAAAAATTATTTTTAATTTGCAACCTGATGGAGGTCAGTATAGATGGACTAATAGAGAAAGTCCCACACACTGCTAGAAGGCCAAATATTTTTTCAGAGCTAGATGCAGAAAAAAATTATATTCAGTTTGCAACCTGATGGAGGTCTGTATAGATGGATTAATAGAACAAGTCCCACACACAACTAGAAGCCCAATATTTTTTCAGAGGTAGATGCAGAAAAAAATATATTCAGTTTGCAACCTGATGGAGGTCAGTATAGATGGACTAATAGAGAAAGTCCCACACACTGCTAGAAGGCCAAATATTTTTTCAGAGCTAGATGCAGAAAAAAATTATGTTCAATTTGCAACCTGATGGAGGTCAGTATAGATGGAGTAATAGAACAAGTCCCACACACAGCTAGAAGCCCAAATATTTTTTCAGATCTAGATGCAGATAAAAATTATTTTTAATTTGCAACCTGATGGAGGTCAGTATAGATGGACTAATAGAGAAAGTCCCACACACTGCTAGAAGGCCAAATATTTTTTCAGAGCTAGATGCAGAAAAAAATTATATTCAGTTTGCAACCTGATGGAGGTCAGTATAGATGGACTAAAAGAGAAAGTCCCACACACTGCTAGAAGGCCAAATATTTTTTCAGAGCTAGATGCAGAAAAAAATTATATTCAGTTTGCAACCTGATGGAGGTCAGTATAGATGGACTAATAGAGAAAGTCCCACACACTGCTAGAAGGCCAAATATTTTTTCAGAGCTAGATGCTGAAAAAAATTATATTCAGTTTGCAACCTGATGGAGGTCTGTATAGATGGATTAATAGAACAAGTCCCACACACAGCTAGAAGCCCAATATTTTTTCAGAGGTAGATGCAGAAAAAAATATATTCAGTTTGCAACCTGATGGAGGTCAGTATAGATGGACTAATACAACAAGTCCCACACACAGCTAGAAGCCCAATATTTTTTCATAGCTAGATGCAGAAAAAAATTATATTCAATTTGCAACCTGATAGAGGTCAGTATAGATGGAGTAATAGAACAAGTCCCACACACAGCTAGAAGCCCAAATATTTTTTCAGAGGTAGATGCAGAAAAAAATTATATTCAGTTTGCAACCTGATGGAGGTCTGTATAGATGGATTAATAGAACAAGTCCCACACACAGCTAGAAGCCCAATATTTTTTCAGAGGTAGATGCAGAAAAAATATATTCAGTTTGCAACCTGATGGAGGTCATTATATATGGACTAGTACAACAAGTCCCACACACAGCTAGAAGCCCAATATTTTTTCAGAGCTAGATGCAGAAAAAATTATATTCAATTTGCAACCTGATGGAGGTCAGTATAGATGGAGTAATAGAACAAGTCCCACACACTGCTAGAAGCCCAAATATTTTTTCAGAGCTAGATGCAGATAAAAATTATTTTTAATTTGCAACCTGATGGAGGTCAGTATAGATGGACTAATAGAGAAAGTCCCACACACTGCTAGAAGGCCAAATATTTTTTCAGAGCTAGATGCTGAAAAAAATTATATTCAGTTTGCAACCTGATGGAGGTCTGTATAGATGGATTAATAGAACAAGTCCCACACACAGCTAGAAGCCCAATATTTTTTCAGAGGTAGATGCAGAAAAAAATATATTCAGTTTGCAACCTGATGGAGGTCAGTATAGATGGACTAATACAACAAGTCCCACACACAGCTAGAAGCCCAATATTTTTTCATAGCTAGATGCAGAAAAAAATTATATTCAATTTGCAACCTGATGGAGGTCAGTATAGATGGAGTAATAGAACAAGTCCCACACACAGCTAGAAGCCCAAATATTTTTTCAGAGGTAGATGCAGAAAAAAATTATATTCAGTTTGCAACCTGATGGAGGTCTGTATAGATGGTTTAATAGAACAAGTCACACACACAGCTACAAGCCCAATATTTTTTCAGAGGTAGATGCAGAAAAAAATATATTCAGTTTGCAACCTGATGGAGGTCAGTATAGATGGACTAATAGAGAAAGTCCCACACACTGCTAGAAGGCCAAATATTTTTTCAGAGCTAGATGCAGAAAAAAATTAACATCAATTTGCAACCTGATGGAGGTCAGTATAGATGGACTAATAGAATGATGCTATGCCCAAAAGATTTTACTTCACTAGGTGCAGTAAAAAAATTGGTATTCTATACACAGGTGGTTTATCTTGCAACACAGATAGGCTACTCCACTGACTAACACACTCTGCAATAGGCCAAAAAGGATTAGCTTTGCTAGATTCAGCCAAATGCTGTGAAAAAAACTTGCACAGCACTGGCACAGACCTGCCTGGCAAAAACTGATAGGAACTCATGTAACCTAGTCCTGAAAAGGTCTCCAATTACAATTAGTCTTTACTCCCACAACCTATCTATTTAAGAGCACAGACCTGCCTGATAAAAGTCGTAGGAAATGCTGTAACCTAGTCCTTAAAAGGACTGCAATCACAACTATTCCCTACTCCCAAGCTATCTGTAGATTTGTTCGAAAATTGGCTTGAAATTAACAAGGTATAGCGCACACAGCAACAGCGGTGCCGTCTAACACGCAGCTGCAGCAGTGAGAAAATGGTGGCGACGGGGAAAATGGCTTGGTCTTATAGGGCAAGGACATGTGACATACACTGCCAATGACACATGCCCTTGCTTGTGTGAAAAAAAGCACTTCACTCCGTGTGTGCGCTGCTGATAGGCTGACAGATTGCACCTCCCCACTGTAAATGCGGGAAAGAGAAAAAAAAACGGAGATCTTCATTATTCCTGCAGAGATCCATCCCCTGCCCCTCCCCCCACCCCGCTGTACACTCAAACTGCATATTAACATTAATTTTCATTACTGAGAAAAAATCCAGTTATGATTTTGGTGCACGAACAGTTATCGAACATAACCTCGAACAGCCGAATTTTTCTCAAATCGTTCGTGTTCGCCGAACGGCTCGAACACCTCCCAAAACAGCTCGAATTTGAGATTGGCGAACAGTTCGAGTAGAACAACGCTCATCTCTATTCCCTATATTGTTGTGTCCGGCCAGGTACAATTAGGCAGCTGGGAGTTGGGGGCAGCCCGTTCCTGGATGCTGTACCTGGCTAGCATACAAAAATATGGCAAAGCCCACGTCAAAATTTTTGGGAAAAATTAATTAAAAAATAAATAATAATTTAGGGACTGCATCTTTATTAACTCCTCAAGTGTCATTTAGTGTTAAAATAAAGGATTTATTAAAAATAAAATTGGCGTGGGGTTCCCCATAATTTTAGTCTCTAGCGGAGGTTAAGCAGACGGCTGGGGCAGATGTTTGAAGCCTGGGAAGGGGGTAATACCCACGGAGCTTCCCAGGCTACTAATATCAGCCCCCAACTGAATACCTAGCCTTTACTAGCTATTAAAATGGGAGACCCCCCCCCCAAAAAATGACGTGGGGTCCCCCCTATGTTAATAGCTAGCAAAGGCTAGGCAGACAGCTGGGGGCTGATATTAATAGCCCAGGAAGGGTGCCATGAATATTGGCCCCCTCCCAGACTAGAAACACCAGCCGTCAGCCGCCCCAGAAATGGCGCATCCATAGGATGCGCCAATTCTGGCGCTTAGCCTTGCTCTTCCACGCTGCCCTGGTGCGGTGGCATGGGGTAATAGTGGTGGGGTTCATGTCAGCGCCAGCTGCCATGAAGCCCAGGTTAGTAATGATGGGCGTCAATAAGACACCCCCATTACTAACCTACAAAGTGTTAAAAATAAAAAATACACACTACACCCAGAAAAAAATAATTTATTTGAAATAAAACACACCATTTTATTTAATTCTTAGTTTACTAAAAAAAAAATAGTTACCTGTCCACGTTTCTGCGCTGATCTCCCATACACAGCTCTCACATCTGGAGATGGTGACAGCTGTGCATGGCTGCTGTAAGCTCACGCTGCCGGGAACACGTCCGCTCCCGGCAGCGGGAGCCACTGACTGAGGTCACCGGAATGCATTCAGACAGTGCAGCTCCGGAGACCTCCTTTACGGCACTGCTGTACCGTGGGAATTTCTCACGGTACAGCGGGGCCGTAAAGCAGCTAACCGGAGCAGAGCTGCCTGAACTCCGGCGAACCCGCTTATGCAATGACGGGGCTGCTTTACGGCCCCATCATTCTAGCGGCGGCGGCGGTTCAGAGCGGTCACATTCTATGTGGCTGCTCTAAACTGGAGATCTTCGTGGGACACTCGTGGACTACTACGGAGGGGTAAGGTTAAGGTTGTGGTTTATTATTTTACATTTTATTACAGGAGATCGATGGCTTCGGGGAATTAGGTGTCTAGGTGAGTATAGGTGTATTTTTTTTTTTTACTTTATTTTAGGTGGCGATCGGCGGGGACAGGTAATGTATAAACTAATTTATTTTTGGTAACCACTGGCCACCAATGACATGTATTTAAAATTTATTGGGGACCAAAAACAAAAAAAAAAATATGGGGGCCTAAAAAAAACACGTATAGGGACAAAAATATAAACCTATGGGGGCCAAAATAACATATGGGGCAGTTTAAATAGCAGGATCAGGCTGATGGGAACTACTGCTCCCATCAAGCTGATCCTGCTGGCACGAGTGGACGGGGGACAGACATAGGCCGATGGGAGTAGTAGTGTCACATCAGCCTATGTTTGCCTGCACGCACACACTCGCAGACATCGCACAGACACCGCACACACCCGCAGACATCGCACAGACACCGCGCACACCCGCACATATCGCACAGACACCCACACACACCAATCATGACGGGCTGATGGTCTGGGAGGTGAGGCTGACCTTTGCGGCCGTGGGAAAGTTCATGTGAGTTCATGCAATGCAGTCAAGCATGAACTCACATGAACCCTCTGAGGACACCGTGGCTGCTTCAAATGAACAGCTGATCAGCATCACCTGATACCTCAGCTGTTCATTTGAAATAACCGGCGGGAAAGAGCAGCACAGAACGGGAAAGCCTGCGGTGAAGTCTTTTCACTGCCGGCTTCCCCGCCCGGCTCCTTCGCTCCCCGCTCCTTGGTGCTGCGCTCCCCGCCCGGTCCTAACTAACAATCGGGATGGGAGGTGGCGAGGGGAGTGGAGGATCTGCGTGGGAGGCTGCGGGGAAGCTGTATGGGGCTGTGTGATTGTTTAAAAGTCGGCAGCTTTTTACCGCCCGCCGGCTTTTAAACAATCAGGAGAATTCTCTCACGCTGGGATGACATTCTGATGACAGACTGGATCGCAGCTGAGCGCTGCCATCCAGCTTGTCATCCTTCAGAGACACTGCAGAGCGCAGGCATTATGGGAACTTCCGATTCCGGTATTCGATATTGTAAAAGTATCGGAATTGAGTATCGGAATTCCAATACCGCGAATATCGGCCGTGATGATTCATCGTGATTGACTGTTTTTTGCTGGATTTCGACGTTAGCTTTGTCATGCCCCTTGTAGATGTACTTGAAAAGATATTTAACACTTTTTATTGAAGCGCAGATTTCAACGTTGATGTGACAGTTGAAGCATTTTAATAAGTACGGGTTGTATGGAACTATCCATGAGTTATTTATAATCTTTTTGTTGTTTACAATGTTATCAATCAGTTGTCTCCGGTAGGATGGGTAGCCGTCCAAATCTTTAACAGTGTGATGTTTCAACTGCTTTGGAAACCCTTTTGTACACTTTCCGTTTTCCATGCATGGACTTTTTGGATGTGCTACACCGCATGGGCCATGAACCATATTACAGATTACAATATTATACAGTTCAGGATACTTTTCTTGATTAGGAATTTCAGCCCACACTATGTTGTCAATTTCGTCCTCCGTGCGAAACTTGGAATCCGCGTCTAA